>NC_090930.1:985791968-987143754 GCF_040938575.1 Ambystoma mexicanum
CTGTTACACACCTGGAGGACTTAAGCATTAGTCCGCATATGAGTAGCCACTCCTCATCTTCTATGGGGCCCCCAGGTCCTCTTCCCACTTGGACATATACGGTAGGTGCGACACAGGGTCACCCATGTCCAGAAGTTTGTAAATCTTTGATATCTTCCCCCCACTGTACCATCCTGTAATGTCAGTTCTAAAGCAGAAAGGGTTCTTGTTGCCACTCCCCTTATGCGCGAATGGGAAGCCCAGTGCCTCAATTGGGTGTATCTGAAGCGCTTTGATTCTTCTACATTGAAGGTGAGTTTACATTCTTCGAATGTCAGAGGTTTTTTATCTCTATACAGCTGCCGTATGCATTTCAGCCCGCCCTCTTTCCATCTGTGAAACCCCCCTTTACCACACCCCGGGCGAAAATCTGGGTTATTCCATACTGGTGTGAGAGGTCCTATGCCCCTTTTTTATGCCCCATCTATGAAGCGCCCTCCCAATGTAGTATAGTGTACACTTATTAGTAGCCAACAGGGAAAAACATCCTCCTGTCCGAGAGATCCCCCCTCCATATAGGGTAACCCTGCCAGTTCAACCAGTGACTGGGCCTGCTCAATGATTTTCCATTTTGAGGCCGAGGTATGACTGTTCCACGTGAGGGCATGATAAATCTGAGCAGCTAAGTTGTAACGAAGGAAGTCCAGGACCTCCAAACCCCCCATCCCTGCTGGCTTCACCAGTACCCTCTTGGATATCCGCGCCCTTTTGTTCCCTCAGATGAAGCCTAATATTTTCCAGGACCCTGACCGCCAACCCAGAGCTCACGTACAGCAAGCGTGGTATTAAGTTCAATTTGACCGCTGCTATGCAGCCAAACAAGAGACCTCCTGTTTCCCCCACCTCCCTAGATCTACAGTCAACTTCTCGAACAACGGGGGAAAGTTAGCTCGATATACCCCAGAGGGCCTGCTTGGGATGCAAATCCCCAAATACGGGATTGAGTCACTGGACCACTAAATAATTTCCCTGCCTCTGGACCAAGGGCCACGTCCAGACCATGTGATTTGCTGTAGTTCACCTTAAACCCGGAGGCTCGACCAAGATTGTCCAGTTCCCCCAGCACCTCCTCCAGGGAGGCAGTGATGTCGCTCAGTGTGAGAAGAACATCGTCCGCGTATAGGGATACTTTAAAATCCGTGGCCCCACCCTCACCCCCTTGATTGATCCGGCCGCACGGATGCGGCTGGCAAACGGCTCCATGCACAAGGCGAATATTAGGGGGGGGAAAGCGGGCAACTCTGCTGTGTACCCCTAGTGATATTTAGACTGGCCGATGTCCCTCCGTTCACTCGTAGGTGTGTGGATTGGGTCTGGTAAATCGCCATAACCCAGTTAGTGAAATTTGGCCCAAACCCAAAACTATCCAGAACCGTCCTCAAGTAGCCTCAATCTACTCTGTCAAAGGCCTTGTGGCCGTCCAAAGCTAGTATCCCCAGGTCTAGGCCCGATCTCACAACCCCGCCTCAAACAATCCGAGTCCTCCTCACATTATCCTGTGCTCCCTGACCAGAGATACATTCTGCCTGGTCCCCGTCATCCTCCGACGGGCCAGCATTTTGGAGAATATTTTCGAATCCACATTAGTTAGTGCGATAGGTCTGTATGAATCACATTTGGTCGGGTATTCACCCGGCTTAGGAAAAAGGACCGCCGCTGAGGTGCCCATGGACGGGGTGACCTTCCCAGAGGCCAAAAAAGAGTTGAACAACCCTACTAACGGGGGAACCGTAATGCTACTGTATTTTTTATTGAAGAGCGTCGAGAAGCCGTCCAGGACCGCGGCTTTGTTCTTCAAAGATGTTATGGCCCACTCCACCTCCCAAGGTGTTATTGGTGCTTCGAGACCAGCCTGGTCCGCCTGCGTTAACCTCAGTAGATATGCCTCCCCCAAGTAGCGAGCTTTCGCCTCTTTCAACGAGAGCTCTCCCTTAAATACTGCAGAAAAGTGTACCTCTAAAATACCCAGTCTAGCAGTCTCATCCCAATGCAGCTGCCCTTCCCCATCCTGTAGAGCCTGGATCAAGTTTCGAGTCTGAAGCTTCCGCAGTTTAGCCACCAGCAACCGATTAGCCCAGTTTCCTGTTACATAATAACATTGGCTGGTTTTCATTATTGCCTGCACCGTTCTATTTGCCAAATGGGCTTCCAGCTGTTTCTTTGCCACCCTCACTGCCCGCAGCGCCTTGCGTGACCCCGACTTCTTATGCTCCCTGTCAGTTCACTCCAGCTCCCCCTCGTGAACCAGTCTCCTAGCCTTTGTGTATGCTGCGGTCCTGCTGATAAGTTCCCCCCCTTACCACTGCTTTCATGGTATACCACATTGTGTCTTGTGGGGGACAGAACCCTTCGTTCTCCTTGAAGTAATTGGAAAGTACCCCACTTATATCCCCAGCTAGAACAGGATCCCTGAGAACCGGGTCATAGAGTTTCCAAGGGCACTTGGGATTGACAGGTCAATCCACAGTTGGATTTGGAACAAGGTTAAAGTCTCCCCCAGTAGAATCTGCCCTTCCACAAATGGTACTGTCTTGGGTATGAGGTCTTCCAGGAATCCATCCTGCCCAACATTTGGGGCATACAGGGACAACCGGGTGAATGCCCGATCTCACAAAAGGCCCTTAACTGTGGGTCTTTGAGGACCTTGATTTTAAGATTGGGATTTGGCCGCTTATCCAGATAGCTACCCCCCTCTTTTTCTCCCCACCTGAGGCAAAGTAGTGATGTGGATTCACCCTGCTTCTCATCAGCCCCTCATCCTAGATTAACATGGGAGTCTCCTGCAGGAACAGGCAGTGCCATATCCCTCAGTTTGCCCAGGATCGATTTCCTTTTATTTGGGTAGTTCAAGCCCTGGGCGTTCCATGTGCCCAAGACCATAGTGTCCTCTTTCTCGTTTACCCCCCCCACCCGTGTCATTAGCATTGATTACTGTTTTAGAGACCTGTTCTCACCTCACGTTCCATGTGACACGTTCCCCCATTCCACCATGATAATAGTGTCTGCCTCACAAACAAACTTTCAACCATTGGTATTGTGCCCTCCCCACTCACCTCCCAAAACAAGCTCAAACTTGAGAATTTATCTAACATTAAGTAGAACCGTCAAGGGCCCGACTTGGAGGGCGAAGGAGATCATCCTCTGCTGGCTCTTTGCCGTCTCTCTGGCCTCCCAGACCAACCCCCTGCTACTCCTTCCACCCTAGAGACCATTTCCGACTTACCCCAGTCAAACCAGGCCCACAAGCCTCAACTTGGACCCCGAGAGCGAACCTTCATGTTATACCGGGCACACAGAATACAACCAGTTTCAATAACCGACTCACCGGTGCCTCTACTCTTGTCTTCGAATTGCTGGATCCTGATGTGAGGGTAATTCTTATAATGATTGGAAACCTTCCCAGCAATCTCCACCACTGGCTGAATAGAACTAGAGCCAGAGCAGTGGATTACTGTAAAGGGCGCTGCGTTCCCTATTACGGGGAGAGCCAGGATATGGAAGCAGTGGATGCAGCGGAATTGTAGGTTCCCTTCAAACCCACCACCTTCATTATTGACATTAACAGCCAAGAAAATGTTCCCTACCTGAACTGGATGCAGTTGGAGTTCAAATATCAGAGAAGAATCTAAGGAAACGAAATAAGGAAGGGTGGTTAGCATGGTACTATAACCCGCACTAGAGCCTGGTTGGTGCACCAATTACACTGCAAAGCGTTCCTTGACTCCAGTGCACATGGTAAAGACACAGATATTCCAGTATAGTAGCACCCAAAGTTCAATGATTTCTGGTAAAGCAGAATCCAGTTGAAGCAAAAAGCAGAATCCGCTGAGATGTGACGAATAAACCAGGAAATCTAAGGTAATACTGTCAATACAAGTAATGCTACCCAGACTGTAGCAACTCAGGAATAGCAGAATGAATTATACCCACTGTGGGTAATGCACAGCACATTGGAAAAGAGTGGTTGATTTGAATCAGTGGCTAGATAGGTAAATGTCAAGAACGCAGCGCATAGCTTTTGGCTGCTGAGTGAAACTGAGGCGGAAAGAAACTTAACGGTCACTGGAGCTGTACAGAATAAGCCTACATCTTCTGAAGGTCATAGTCGATGAGCGCTGCAAGATACACAGCCGGAGAACAGTGAAGACTGCTGGCGAGTCGCGCTGCGGGACGGACCGCTGTCAGAAGTTGCAGCTGAATGTACTGCGGATTGAGGCGGTCCACAATGGAGTTACCGGGGGATGGAGTTGCCGGCGGATAAACGCTGTCCAAGGAACGCTGCTGGAGGGCGCAGCTGAAGCACTCTGCAGGAGAAGCAGCTGAAGACAATTGGAGACAGGAGACACGCTGTGGGCAGAACGCTGCAAGTCTAAAACTGGAACGAAGGCAAAATGCTTTCCGAATGAGTGTGGAAAGCCGCTGGATTGAGTTACTCAAGAGGAGCAATCAGAGCTTCAATAATCTAATAAGAAGAACCGGGCTCACACCACAGCCTACCTTAAATGCACACTGCCCTGAAGACATGGTTAGCGTCACGTGACGTACAGTTTTAACGTTGGAAAGGACGTCCCCTAAACAAATGCTGTCTCCAAGGGAACAAACCAGTAATCCTGTACCTGGAATAGAACGGCCTTGCTGTAGTTCTATGAGCAAATTGTTGTTTGCATGTAACGGAATTATTCCGCCTGGATGAGGAACCAACGGGAGAAAATCTGACAGGCATGACAGTACCATCCCACAAAGGCCCCGCCACCCCCCTGGAAGCATGAAAGCGGCGAAGCTACACCAGAGCATGGATACCAGACAAGGGTTCCCAAGTACGGCCTTCCGGTCCGTAACGCTTCCAATCGATCAAGTAATACGGCTTACCAGACCGAAACCGCATGTCCAAGATAGCTTTTACCTCATACTCATCAGAACCACGGACATTGACCGAGATCGGACGAACAGGTAATCCGTTCGAGGATTCACATGACTTAATCAATAAAATACTGGATGGATTCTCCAGCGGGCCAGAAGCTGCAACCGCACTGCTACCGGATTTATGACTTTGGTGACAAGATATGGACCCATGAATCTTGGCAGTAATGATTTTTTGCCTGGAATCTTCAGATTCTTAGTGGATAACCACACTTTCATACCAACTTGATATGACGGAGCCTTGGATCTGTGGGAGGCTGCATAGCGCTTGACGTTTTCTTGTGCCCGAAGTAAATGACTCTTGATTTTACGATGTAGAGAAACCAAATCTCGAGCAATCGAGCCTGCGGCAGGTTTGGCGGTAGTCAACTGTGGATCCAGCGGAATGGATTGTGGTTGCTGACTGTACAAGGCAAAAAACAGCGTAGTACCAGTGGCAGTATGCAATGAATTGTTGTAAGCAAATTCTGCCGATGGTAATACTGACAACCATGTTGATTGATGTTGCAAGCATAGGCATCGAAGATATTGTTCCATTGTTCTGTTGGTGCGTTCAGTTAGCCCATCCGTCTGTGGATGATATGCGCTAGACAACCTGTCGTTGATGAGGAAGGCTGACCTTAATGCTCTCCACAAATGCAACGTGAATTGCGATCCCCTGTCGGTAATGATAATGGAAGGTAGACCAAAAAATCGGAAAACCTGTCGCATAAACAAATCCGCCAGAATGGGTACAGTAAGTAGGTCAACGCACAGAACAAACAGCGACATCTTGGTAAAATAGTCAACTATAACCCAGATGGTATCGTAACCATGGTCGACGGGTAATTCAACAACAAAATCCATTGATACCCTATGTCAGGGTTTATGTGCCAAAGGAAGGGGATGTAAAAATCCCATTGGTTTTCCTGGAGTGGATTTACACTGAGCACAAACAGAACAAGACATCACGTAATCCACCATATCATGATTCATATTAGGCCATCAACACCATCTGTGTAGTAAGTCAAGCGTCTTCTTTTGACCTGGGTGCGCAGCTACCAAAGAATTGCACCCCATTGCAATGCCAAGAGACAGGTTTTGTTGGTAGGCAAAAACAACACACCCTGGATAAAAGGTATGCCAATCAAAATATCAAGATTATAAAACCCCTATCTCTTTTGGATGTTGTGCAACCCATTCTTGCAGTTCTTTTTTCAAATTGGGTTGTACAGTGCAACTGTTGACCACCTGATCAGACAAAACATTGGTTTTTCCTGGACTGTCCAGAGGAATCCCTGAATCCAACCGGGACAACGCATCTGCTATAGCAATGTGGCGAGCAGGCCTGTAGGTGATTTGGAAGTTGAATTGCGCAAAGAAAACATGCCATCTGGCTTGGCGTGCCATTAAACATTTCATGGTTTTGAATGCCTGTAAAGTGCGATGATCCGAATACACCACCATCGGATGTAGTGCTTCCATAAGGTGATGCCGCCATTCCTTGAAAGCATCCTTAACCTCAAGTAACTCACGTTCTGTGACGGTATAATTCCATTCGAATGGGGTGAGCTTGTGTGAAAAATACGCCACCGGATGCACCATCTTGGTGTCAGGACATTCTTGAGACAAAAATGCACCGACAGCGATGCTAGAAGCATCTGACTCGACCATGAATGGTAGAGAGGAGTCTGGATGTTTAAGAATTGGTGCAGTAGTGAAGGCTTTTTTCAGAAACTCAAAAGCTGCCTGTGCAGTATCATTCCAACAAAACAGTGTTTTGGTTCTGGTCAAAGCTGTAGGCGAGCTTCCACGGATGAAAAAGAGCCAATTGTAACGCTCACCTGGCTCCCACAGAGGCGCTGGTCTGGTCTGGGTTGCTGTGGCCTCTTCAAGCGTGATGCGCAGAATTTGGACCACCGATTGAACAGGACCCCCAAATCTTGCTTGTCGGGCCCGTAGGAATATCCTTCTGCAGATGAGAAAGGGGTTTAACTTATGGTTTGGAAGGATGAACTCTCCATCCTGCTTCTGGTGCAGGGGCGCGCGTTCGTCCAGTTACTTCACTGGTTTTCAGCACATCCACTTGACTTTTCTGAGCGATACGCTGTAAGTATGAAGGTGCAAAAGTTCAAGTGTGAGCCTCCTTTTATGTTGTCTTTTCTGTCCTTTATTTCAGGTGCAGAACAAAGGCGAAGCGTTGAGGGGTTAAATTGCCGTTGGTAAAATCAGGTGAGTTAGTGATGAGGGCGACCCCTCTAAATGTCTTTATAATTCCCCAGTAATGTCTTTTGTCCTTTCCCCATAGGGGCCGGGGTGCGGTACCTGCCAAAGATGCAGCGCCGACCCGAGATGTGGAATGGTTCACCAAGAAAAGCTGGTAAGTAATATGGCTAAAAATGTCCTTTCCCCATAGGGGCCGGGGTGCGGTACCTGCCAAAGATGCGGCGCCGACCCGAGATGTGGAATGGTTCACCAAGATAAGCCGGTAAGTAATATGGCTGAAAATTCGGCTTTCCTCTTGTGTTCCCTTGCTCACCTTTTGTCTCTTCTTCTCTCCTCTAGGTGCAGAGATGTGGCGACCGGTGCTGAGAGCCGCGATGGAGCTGGGCGGCGTCTCGGGAACAGGTGAGTGAAGCGCGGCGCTGCAGCGAGCAACGCGGTGCTTTTAAATGGAAGTCTTCCTTCAGGAATGCTGGCGTGAAGATTCCGGATGCAGGTAAGAAGGTTGAATAAGTTCTTGGTTTTCACCTTTCTCTTCTCTTATTCCCTTACAGGTGTTCCAGGTTCGAGGCGGGCGTGGTTGGAGTCCAGGTGCAGGAGCAGACACGGTGAGCGTTCAGCTGCTGGGATGCAGAACAACGCAAAGCACGTGTGGCTGTCCGGGCGTGGCTTAAATAGCTTTGGAAGAAGTTCCAGGTGAGTATTCTTCCACAGCCCCACCCAAGTAACAAAATAGTTCCTTCAGAAAAATAGTCCCTCCTAAGCCTCATTTGGCTTGGTTCTTCATGCAGCATGGTCTGCATCAGGTGAGTGTGCAGCATGGTCTGCTTCAGGTAAGTGCACCAAACACTTCCCCTTATGAGCCTGGCGCCTATGGCGCCAGGACTGATGTCCAACATGAGCCTGGTGCCAACGGCGCCAGGACAGAGTCCAAAGAGCCTGCTCCCGGGGGTGCTGGGCCTGGCCTGGTGCTCCGGGGGTAGGCATCATGACAGCAATGAAACGCTGGTAAAAATTGGTGAAACCCAAAAACGACTGTAATGCTTTAGTGGTATTAGATGTGGGCCACTCCAAAATGGCTTTTACCTTGGAATGATTCATTCTCAGCCCATGATTGGTTATGTCATAACCAAGGAATTCCACCTCCTGTGCATTGAAAACACACTTTTCTGCTTTGACATACAAATGGTGCTCCCGCAATCGTTGCAACACCAAGGGGACGTGAATGACATGTTGTTGGTATGATGGAGAATATATCAATATGTCATCTAGATAAATGATGATGTATTGATCCAAGATGTCACTGAATATATCATTCATAAAAACTGAAAAGTTGCAGGGGCATTACAAAGGCGGAATGGCATCCTAGATACTCAAAAAGACCATACCGGGTCTTGAATGCGGTCTTCCACTCATCGCCTTGACAGATGCGGACTAAGTTATAGGCTCCATGGAGATCCAACTTGGTAAAAACAGCAGATGTAACTAGATGATCTAAAAGGACAGATATCAGTGGCAGAGGGCATTGATTCTTTACGGTGATGGAATTGAGAGCCCTATAATCTATGCAAGGCCGCAGTTCACCTTCCTTCTTGGGTACGAAGAATAAAGGTGACACCATCGATGATTTAGACGGGCGTATGAATCCCAGCTGCAGTGCTTTGTCTATGTACTGTTTAAGGACCAGTTCTTCCTTTTGTGTTAAAGAATATACTCATCCTGCAGGGATTTTGGCTCCTTGGACCGGCTCAATAGGGCAGTCGTATGGTCTGTGCGGAGGAAGTTGTTCCGCCATACTCTTGTCAAATACGTCTGCGAAAGAATCATATTCAGGAGGTATGATAGCCTCTTTACTGGATATGGAACCAACTACAGGAGCCAAGTCAGTCAAAGCTAGACAAGGAGATCTCCAGTTAACTTCCTGATTAAGGAAACCATGATCATTGCAATAGGAGGAAAGGAACTGTAAATCCTGAGTCACCCAATCAACAGCTGGATTATGTAATGTTAGCCATGCTAATCCCAAGATCACCTTGTATTGTGGAGCAGCAATAATATCAAATACTATGTCCTCAGTGTGCCCTTCATTGGTGACCATGCATACCTGAACAGTTTCTTCAGTAACCAAACCGGAAGCCAGAGCCGTACCATCCACAGCATTGACTGTCTCGGGGCTGTCTTTAGTCCGTGAGGGACTCCCCAGAATAGAGGCATAATGATGATCCATGTAATTCTTGGTTGCCCCTGACTCCAAGACAGCATTGGCCTGTTTGGTCTTAACAGAAAAGGACAAAGTAATTGGCACCACAATGGGTGAATGGTCAGAAGAAACAAAGGAGTCAGGACATAAACCTGGCAATGGGACCCCTACTTTTGCCAAGCTATGGCGTTTCGCTGCTTCTTGGTGGGTTTTTTGGGACAAGTGACTAGAAGATGTTCAGCAGAACCGCAATACATACAAAGATAATTCTTCCTTCAGTTTTCCCTTCCTGCCGTGGATAAATGGCCTCAAACTGCTCCAATCTGCATAGGTTCTGTAGGAGTTGAAACCGGTATATCTGACCGGGGTACAGATAAAGGTAGATTTCTCTTCTCGTCCTTTCTAGCTGACCTACGGGAGTCGATTTGAAGGACAAGATCTACTAATTCACCAAAAGCCGTGGGTACCACCGGAACTCTTGAAAGGGTGTCCTTTAGCTCCTCAGAAAGGCCTTTGTAAAAAAACTGCAGATTTCTTTTCCTCGGGCCAGTCAGTCTCGGCTGACAATCGATTGAAACGGGACAAATATGACAAAAAGGACTGATTACCTTGATGTAGGTTAAGTAATTTCAAATCAGTAGCCTGCATTGCATGTCGCATGTCAAACACTCTGCTCATAGCATTAAGGAGGGCGTCACAGTCATATAAGAAAGGACTGATGTTCTCTAACAATGGATTGGCTGAAGACGCAGCAGTTCCCCTCCTAAATAGGAGAGCACAAAGGCCACCTTAGTTGTAGAGTCCGGAAATGATGTTGTACGACAAAGAAAATGTAGTCTACATTGATTCACGAAAGACCTATATGTTTTATGATCACCTATGAATCTTTCCGGTAGAGCCAACGGGAACTGTGTAGGAACGAACACGGGTACTGTATCCTGGTGAGGTGCTGGAAACCCAGATCCGGAAGTAGCAGCACCCATTAAAGCACCTCCTTGACCAGGTGCCTTGATTTCGTCCTGTAATATAAAAATATAATGGCGCATTGCATCGTGAGCCGTGGTCATATCGTTTCTCAGGTCTGCAAACAGTTGTAAATTAGATGCCAGACTTTCCTGGACATCCATTCTGTTGGCTTCTTATTCTGTTATACTCGGCACACAGAATACAACCAGTTACAATAATCAACAACTCGCCGGTGCCTCTACTCTTGTCTTGATTCGGATTGCTGTACCCTGATGTGAGGGTAATTCTTATGATGATTGGAAACTTCCCAGCAACTTCCCCCACTGGCTGAATAGAATCTAAAGCCAGAGCAATGGATTATTGGAAAGGGTGCAGCATTCCCTATTACAGGCAGAACCAGGATAGGTAAGCAGTGGATGCAGCGGAATTGTAGGTTCCCTTCAACGGAATTGCCGTTTCTCCTAAAAGAGGAGGACCAAATTAGTAAGGCAAGGCTGAGCCGGCTAACCCACCACCTTCCTTATTGACATTAACAACCAAGAAAATGTTCCCTACCTGAACTAGATGCAGTTGGAGTTCAAATATCAGCGAAGAATCCAAGGAAACAAAATCAGGGAGGGAGGTTAGTATGCTACTATAAGCCCCACGGCACGAGGGACGCACTAGAGTCTGGTTGGTGCACCAATTACACTGCAAAGCGACCCTTGAGTCCAGTGCACATGGTAAAGACGCAGATATTCCAGTATAGTAGCACCCAAAGTTCAATGATTTCTGGTAAGGCAGAATCCAGTTGAAGCAAAAAGCAGAATCCACTGAGATGTGATGAATAAACTGGGAACTCAAAGGTAATGTTGTCAATACAAGTAATGCTACCGAGACTGTAGCAACTCGGGAATAGCAGAATTAATTATACCCACAGCGGGTAATGCGCAGCACAATGGAAAAGAGCGGTTGATTTGAATCAGCAGCTAAATAGGTGAATGTCAAGAACGCCGCGTGTAGCTTTTGGCTGCTGAGTGAAACTGAGGCGGAACAAAACTTAAGTCACTGGAGCTGTGCGCAATAAGCCTACATCATCTGCAGGTCATAGTCGATGAGCGCTGCAAGATACACAGCCGGAGAACAGTGAAGACTGCTGGCGAGTCGCACTGCGGAATGGAACGCTGTCAGAGGTTGCAGCTGAATTTACTGCGGATTGAGGCAGTCCACAATCAAGTTGCCAGCGGATGGAGTTGCCAGCGGACAAACACCGTCCAAGGAACGCTGCTGGAGGGCGCAACCGAAACACGCTGCGGGAGAAGAAACTGAAGACAATTTGAGATGGGAGACACGCTGCGGGCAGAACGCTGCAAGTCCAAAACAGTAACAAAAGCAACATGCTTTCCGAATGAGTGTGGAAAGCCGCTGCATTTAGTTACTCAGGAGGAGCAACCAGAGCTTCAATAACCTAATAAGAAGCACTGGGCTCCTGCCACAGCCTACCTTAAATGCACACAGTCCAGAACACATGGTTAGCTTCACGTGATGTACAGGTCTAACTTTGGAAATGGCGTCCCCTAAACAAACACTGTATCCAAGGGAACAAACCAGTAATCCTGTACCTGAAATAGATCGGCCTTGCTGCAGTTCTATGAGCGAACTGTTGTTTGTATGTAACAGAATTATTACACCTGGATGAGGAACCAATGGGAGCAAATCTGGCAGTCATGACACTTCATGACCTTGACTCCCTCAGGACTTCTTATTTGGACCGCTCAGCTGCCTCCCTCTACCCACCTTGCGCCATTTTTGCAGGGACCCAGGTGCCGCTTCCCCTTAGGATCTCTCTCCTCTCCTTCCCGCCCTGCCCCCAGGACTCCGGGGATTCAGCAGCCCCTCCACTTCCGCCAATAAGCCCACCAACCATTGCCCCCCCTGGTGTGTGTGAAGTGTAGAGCCGTGGAGAAACCCCACCGGTAAGGCAGCCATTCAGTCAAAGTGACAGGGTGGCAGCCACCATGTTCTCGTACAAAGAAATTGACATGTTGCGAAAGGAAATAGATGGCGTGGGCTGGCTGCCGCCATTATGTGCTCCTTTAGTTGTTAGAAATGGACCCGGGTCAGAACGTCCACGGGTCTATCCTGTGGCGTCGCAGTGCGAGATCTAGTGTGGTGTGTCCTGTGCAACTCCATGTCCTGCTCAGGCGGTGCTTTGAGAATAAAGCGAAATAAATCTGCTACAAATGTTGACAGGTCCTCCTCCTTCACTGCGGCTGAGATGCCCCAGATGCAGACATTGTTCCTGCGGGAACAATTCTCCCCATCTTCCAGCTTTTCTTCCATGAGTTCACGGCATGCCTCCAGAGATTCCAGACGCTTGGAGCACTCCTCCACTGCATATGACTGCTCACACAGTGTGTCTTCCACTTCCGACACCCTGTGTCCTGCTTCGGCTACCCTCGTATCGAGAGCCAGGATTTTGTGTAAAAGTTCCTCTGTGCTTTTGTACATCTCCTTCTGAATTCCAGCCAGTAGATCCTGCAGGTCCACTTTAGTGGACATCTGCGTAAAACTGCGCCGTCACCGTCTCCACTTGCTTGCTTTTGTCCCCTGCCTGCAGCATGGTCGAGATGTGTCCTTGCTTCCCACCCTTCGGGGGATTTGCCATCGCCAATGACATGGGGGCTGGGTTCCTGGATACCAGGGGGCCTGCCCGGCCTTGTTCCCTTCTCTGTCGGTGTGTGGATTACCTCCAGGAGACTCCTCTTCCAGAGCCGCCTCCTGTTATGCCAGATGCAGCTGTGAACTCCCCCCAAACAACTCTGCGCAGAGGCTGGCCCCAGCGCCTTTATACTGTTCCAAGCACTTCCTGGGCGATGGCACTTACTGTTAGCTTGATTCTGCCATTGTGGGAGGATGCCCCCACTGGTAAGAGCTCTGAGGACAACCTGTTCGCCGCTGCTCTAGGCTCCCCAGCCCTCAGCATCCCCTCTATGTAGTCCAAACACTTCCCATCCACCTCTGCCCCTGCTGGCTCCTGCTTATGCTTCAGTTCAATCACTGTTGCTTTGGTTTGGCCATCTCGGGGAACTCCAGCTGAGCCGTCTTGAAATGCTATGTCAGAGATGCTCCAGGCAGTTCCCATGAGAATTGAGGCTTCCATGCTGGGCAGGTGCACATTGCCACTGTTGGTGGCTCTAGGAGGAAGCCCCTCCATGTGGTCCACTGTGCTCGCTCCACCTCTTGCTGGGTTGCGATCTTCACTGTGTTGGGTCGCTGCTATTGGGGGTTGGGGGTTTGCACTCCCTCCCGGCATTCAGGGAGACAGCAGGGGGGAGGGGCCCCTCTCACTGTGGCCTGCTCCGTACTCCCAGAGGGGACGCCCCCCACCAGTCACTCCCCCCATCGCTCCCCTCACTTTCCGAACCGACATAGCGGTCCCTGCGCTCCCACTCCAGCTGGGCATCCGCTGTTCACCGGTCTCTGCTCTGTACCGGGATGCCGCCGCCAATGTGCCCCGACTCTCCTCCTGAGGGGCACCCAGCACAGCCCCAGCCGAGGCCACACCAGCCAGCTCCTTTTCCTCTCTCGCCAACACTGCGGACAGTCGCCGGTCACCGGCTGATCCCGCTCATTGCATCCTTGAGTGGACGTCCGCCATTGCCGGCCCACCACACGTCATTTCCAGCCTCATTTGGCTGTAAGGGAATGCCGGCCTACACAGAGACCGCACACCCAGCGCTCAGCTGCGGGCGACCCTCGGAGGCACAATCTGTCGTTTGTCCCAGACATTGGAGCCCATATAAGGGTGCTTTTCTTCCTCCTGTGCCCTCGATACGCCAGAGGCACTTAGGCTGCCATCTTGTCAACAGCGCGCAAAGCCATGCCCCCTACTATGCTCACTCTTACTTTGCACCAACAAACAATAGAATGCAGATGCACTCCTCAAATTAATTGGGCCTAGCTGCACACAAACCTACCCACCTCCACACCCACCTAAACAGTCTTTAGAATGCAGCTATACCCCTTGAATTTCAGCCTAGCTGCACACATAACGTCCTTCTCAAGCATCAGCGCTGACATAATGCATATACCATAGTCCATTGGTATTGCCGCACACATTCTACCAATCTTACACAACCACCGCACCACACATAACACTAGTATGCAGCTACACCCTACCTATTGCACACTGGTGTCAAGATTGGGTTCAGTGACTGATAGGACCCCCAACTCCTCGCATGTTTCTTCTGGGCTTGAAGAGGAGGATCCCTTTTTTCTTCCCTTCTTTCCTTTCTTCTTTTTACTGGTCTACCGTTCTTTGAAGAGGTAGGGCCTGTTGTGGGGGGAAGCCACTATGTCTGCCTGCCAACGAGGTGGACTAGCAGCCCCTTCCCTGAGACAGACGGGTATGGAAAAAGCCTAGATAGGCACAAAAAACCCAGAGAGGACGTAGTGCTGAGAGGGATGCCTCAAGGTCTTCGGTGGAAGAGGTGAATATGAGGGCAGCCCGAACGCGGAGCTCAATGGCATCTAGGACAGAACGCAGACAGAAATGGAGAATTCAAAGCCATGTTCAAACATGGAAGAAAACGCTACAGCTGGTAGCTCAGGTTGGAATCCAATAGAAACAGGAAGCAAGCCAGGACCCGTTGAGACGGGGTAAAGGAGAGAGCCAGGAGGAAGAGAAGACAGTAGACCAAGCGTAGCCCAGGAGAGCCTGTTCCTGACTGGGAAATGCAAAACAGAAGGTAGCGGGAGCAAGGCGGTAGGAGCGTCCGACGAAAAACAATGGAGGGATCACAACGGTAGGCAAGCAAAAAAAGGAACGCATTGGACAATGAGCCTAGAACAGCGTCTTACCCCTAAGGCGGACCAGAGAGTTGCAACGCACCAGTGAATGGTCCCACAATATATAATGCTTCGGGCGGCGTCCATGATGAAATCAAGTAGTACGCTGCTGCGCTTTTGGGAGCAAGGCATAAAGGCACATTAATGGTGGAACTTCAATCGTTCCCACAGCCGCCACGGGGAACGGAATGTGACAGTATGCCCTCTTCTATGGCTGGTGGTTCCTGGTTTGCCAGGGTGTTGCCTGTGGAATCTTTGAAGCAGAAGAGGGGCTTGAATGAAGGTTCTCTGTTCCCAGGAGTTTTCTGAAAGAGGGTAATTCTCCCACTGGACCAGATACTCTAGTCTACCCCTGTGATACTTTGAGACACAGATCCTGGCTACTTCATATTCCTTAGTGTTAGAGGTGGCCTGTAGCTGATGTTTTCCCCCCCTCCCTACCTCACTCTTTGTCAAGCACTTCACTAGTATATATGCCTCTGGCCGAGCATGCTAGATATTGTAAATCATTCGGAATCTTCAAGGCGTAGGAATGACGACTGTACTCCCTTATTCCCTCCCGCCTTGAAGCACTTCACTTGTGTATAAGCACTCTACAAATAAACAATTACAATGCATTTGCTCCTGCTTGGCTCAATTGACATGTTGCAAATGCCCCAAAGTTTCAGTGAGCATACTTTGCAGGGCAGTTTTGCATCATTCATAGCACTCTTACAACAGAGTTCGAACACTGACATTTTTCTAGAATGGCTCGGTTGGTACAGATTGCTATTTTCTAATTCCACAAAGGCCCATTGGCCAGTATTAATGCTTTTTACGTTTCCATATTGTGATGTTAAGGGCCAAGGCCCAGTAATTGCCTAAATCCACTCAGTTGTTATACATTTATTTGCACTCAATAAGGCTGCTGCTAGTAATGTCCGGTTGTCACAGTGTTGTGCTGCAATATGTGGCTAACACAGTGAGTGGCGTGTGCCATCTCCTTGTATATTTTATGCTTCTATGGTGACTGATTGGTACAACAGGCTTGATGGCTCCATAGAGGTAAGAAGAAAAACCCAGAAACACTTAGAGGCGCCTCCCAGGCCAAGGTGTGGGCTAGGTTCCCACTAATCCAAGTCATTAGGCATATGTGGGATGCCAGGATTGCATTGCGTTCTGCTGCCTCTTGCAGAAGATGGAAGAGGCCCTTACTGACTTAAGGTGGCCCCTATCATTTCTCAAGTCTCTTTAAACATGCTGTAAGAAACCTGAGGGCATCCTCACTTCCTTCTCCCCAACGTCCTCTGCTCAGGTGGCCAGGGAAAGGCCATCATGTTTGCGAGGGAGGATCTCCTGGGTGAAGGAGATTTGGGGATTGGTGGAAGGGTGTCCTTAGATGAGACAAGGTATTCCCCATTCCCTTTTCGAAATTAACCTTCAGTCCCAGAAGCTTTTATAGGGTACTGTCGACCACTCCCATTTCCTTCCTCTCAAAATGACCCTCGGAAATACCATTGTTTTAAAAGGGCAAGAAAGAGGCCAACTGGGAGATCCTCTCTTTATGGGCAAGGTAAACACACCTCAAACTCCTTTTGTTGATTCCATGAAATATCAAACCTATGCCAAACTAGGGAGCAGACAACTGAGAATAGTGCACAAAACAGAGGGGGGTTGGGAAACTCTCTACCAGCACAAACACAGCCCACTCACTTGTTCTTTGGTGGATGGCCCCTGGGAGAGTCTCAACCAAGTCTTTAGCTCACTGGTCTTTTCACAGAGAAGAAATGTCCCCGCATAGCAGTCTTTGTCCTGCCCAGGGGCAGTCCAGCACCGAAATGCTAGGCAATTCTCCTCTGAACAAGAGTATCACAGCAACCCCAAACCCGTGTTTCAGTCTAGTTGGGCATCATCAGGGAGGTGAAGCTGTGCCTCTCTAAGAGCAGTGAGCAAGGGGTCCACGTCTCGAAATTAACCTTCAGTCTCAGGAGCTTTCATAGGGTACTGTTGACCGCTCCCATTTCCTTCCTCTCAAAATGACCCTCGGAAATACCATTGTTTTAAAAGGGCAAGAAAGAGGCCAACTGGGAGAACCTCTCTTTATGGGCAAGGTAAACACATCTCAAACTCCTTTTGTTGATTCCAAGACATATCAAACCTATGCCAAACTAGGGAGCAGACAACTGAGAATAGTACACCCTGTCGTACAGTCTTTACGTCTTCCATACACACCACTCGTCCCACAACCATAGGCCTTTAAGACTGAGACGAGGAAGAGACCCCTAAGGATGATGCACACTTCTCGTCATTTCTACCACTTTGGTACTGAGACGAGGAAGAGGACTATGGAGGGAAACCATTGCAAGGGTCAGGCATGTCCCATTGATTGGTGTAACTGTGGTCATGGTCAGGCAAGGGACTTGCACCTGCAACCAATTGTGATGCCACAGGTGTAGAAAATGCAAGACTGGCAGAGAGGAAAGGGGAAACTGCCTGGTGAGAAGGACGCAGCTGCGAAGCAAGGAGCAAGGTGGAGAGGGGCCGGCGGAGAGGACGCTGTGTGTGACCGAGGGGTGAAAGAGATGCTGCGACCTAAATGAGCCGTGAGAGGGTCAGAGCCCCTGCAGTCCGCAATGCTGAATGTGCCCATTGCCGCAGACCGCTGCAGCGAGGTTCAGAGGTGGCGAGCGCTGCTCGCTGGAACTCCTGACACGTACCCGGGAAGCGAGTGGAAGCCAGATAGAGTCACGGGGACACTCAGAAGAACAGCCGAGCACCGATGAGTGTGAGTGAGGGAACACTCATACCAGGACGGTCCAGGGGCAGGATTTGGACATTTGCAGTTACTAATCGAACCGAATCTTCTAAGAATGGGGTTTTGAAACCGAATGGAAGAGTATTGAATACCAAGCAAATTGTAAAGTACTTTTTGGAATGCAACAAGATTTATTGAATATCAAACTAAAGAGAAGATATGGAAATCATGTGAAAATACAGCACAAGTGGAAAGCGAATGATTTGTAATTATGAACGTAGTGAAATCCCGTTCAGAAGCTTATGAGTTATGAATTAAGTGGAAGGCAAGTGTGAAAGACAAGTTGATGAACTATAATGGACATTGTGGAAGCAAGGTGGTGGAAAGGGATAAACACCACAGAACAAATTGAATGGAAGTTGTGGCAAAGCCAAAAGACTGCTAAGGAGAAAACTACAGTAAATGTTGATTACTGTCACCGGTCCAGAAAGGAAGATTGTGCTGGCAAAAGGCCTGACAGAATATCTGAGATATGAATTGTATCAAGGAAAGTCTGAAACGGATGTGAGCACAGAGATATCCAAGGAATAGACAACACGTGGGGTTACACCAGAAGACTGTTAAAGGAAAGTGGCATTGAGTGTTGACATTCAATACAGGTGAACAGAGAAAGTACATCAGTTGATCACCAAGTAGCATGGTTCATCGGTTGCTTGACCTGTAATGGGTGATCCGTGTGGTTCAGCAACTGCGATTCGACAGAGTGACCCATCTTGTTCTGAAAAGAACCTAAGGAAATCAAGAGCCTCACAAAGTGACATGGGTTATCGGTTGCGTGACCTGTAAGTGGGGGACCGTGTGGTCCGACAACTGCACCTAGACCAAGTAGCCCCTACTTGGGAAAAGAACTAAGAAAAGCAAAGGCTGTGTTGTATAGTATGTGCTGAAATTAAAGAAATCATCTGTTCAAACTATTGACGAATCTAAAAGAATAAAAAAGTTAAACTGGAACTATTGTTGAAAGTCAAGAGACTTGAACTGATTGCAGTTCTGTTGGAGGAGCTGCCTTCTTGGGGAAGGGAATCCTGATATATCGTTTGAACTTTGTTGAACTTGGAGAAGAGAACCCAGAGACCTTTTGGAACTATTTTGAACTTTGGAAAGGTGAAGCTGAATCCAAGCCCATTTTGAACACTGTTTCTTTTAGTGCTGACATCCCTACACATTGTATATCTTTTAGATGTGAGGGCAAGTATAGACTTTTAAGTTGAACTTAATGACACAGACTGTCCTTAGTTTCTTTAGGTAGGGAGAACCCACCTTAGCTTAGGGCAAGTTAGGCATTACTCCATATACATCAGCAACATCACTTTTGATCCACATGCCAAAGATGTAATAACATCAGGCACACATGTCCAGGTTTTTTTACTCATTAGGCCAATATCTCCCTCTTTGTACACATTAACATCTATGGCAACCTCTCTCCCTTACATGACCTACTCTGCTAGCCACCATATTTGGAATCCCCCACTCTGCTGCCCAAGAGGTTGAAAAACATAGCCATCTGTCCTTGACCCCTCAATTAATTCAGGAGTCAAAGCATCTCTTACACCATAGAACCCTGTTGTGAGTAATTCCTTTCATCAGTTTCCTAAAACAAATTCAAGGAACCATTTCAGAAGCATTCATCACCTCTGACTATGTGAATGGACTGTACAGAGAAGCACCTACATATCAGATACTCAGACTCATCCTAGTACTCTCAGCATTCTTTTCTGACTCCTGATCTCCCAACAGATCAGCTTCATGACCATTGGGACTGGAGTATATGTAGGTCAAATTGTTTTCGATTTCATGTGTGACAAATCTAGTGAGCTTTTTACTACTTCCCCCTCATGTGGCCAGGGAAAGGCAGAAGCTACAAGAAGATCTCACCACCTTGAAAATCCTCCGCTCACACGTCCCCATCGCCTCAGCTAAAGCACATTTCTACACATAGCAAAATCCTCCAGCAAGAATAGAAGCCTTTTCAAGGCCATCTAACACTCCATGACCACCTTCAAGCCCTTACAGCACCCAAATTCATGAAGAGATGCGATGCAATCAACATATTCTTCTCAGACAAAATTGACGAGATCTCCGAGTTCCATTGCCACATTGACAACCCTTACCCACCATAGACATCTCTATGGCATCACCCCATGTCCCAAAGATGGACAGAATTCAAGACCCTAACACTCAAACTTAAAAACATCCTCCTATAACTCAAGACCACCTCCTATAGACTATATCATCCCAGCCTCCATTCTCAATATGGCATTCACTCCTCTCCGCCACACTATCAGTGCCTAACTGAAGCGAGGCCTCTTCCCGACGCATTTAAACCTGGACAGATCCTACCCATACTAAAAAAGCCCATATTCAACACAGATGACCTAGCAAAATACTACCCCATCACCCATCTACTCTTCATTTGCCACATCATTGGGAACACCATCAGCTCCAACTGCAACCTACTTCAAGAATACCAGTCTGGCTTCTGACCAAGATGCAGCACTGAGTCTGCTACCAGCCAGGTCATTGATGAAGCAATCCTCATCATGGACAAAGGTGACCCATGTCTCCTAGTCCTGCTAGGTTTCTCTGCCACATTCAATATGATTGACCATGAAGCACTACTCAACACCCTTTTCTCCGGCATGGGATTTGATGCATCAGTCTTTTGATGTTTTGACTCCTGCCTCACCAACAGACAACAGCTCACCCAAATGGGCACCTGTAGAGTCCAACAACATCCAGTGACCAGTGTTGTCCCACAAGGCTCCATCCTCTATCCTGTTATCTCCAAAGTCTTTATGGAACCGCCAAGGGCACTCTTGGCCATACACAACATCAAAATTAACTAGTATGCTGATGACACACAGCTATACCTGAGGGTCAACTGCCTCAATGAAATTCACCATTTGAAACACTGACTGAGGACCCTCCTTGTCAAGGAATGGCTCCTCCCTCACATCTAGGTACACAGCTGTTCGCTCCCCACCTAATATGAGACTGGAAGATCTGCTCCCACCTGTTTCTTCCTCTGAGTTGCTTGTAAATTGCTTGCTGACATATTATCCACCCTCCACCTCTGTTAGCCCTCCAACCCCTTGTATCTTTGCTTCATTCACCGTGCACTCCCTCACCTCCCTTTTAATTTGGAAAGTCCTCTAATGCTTCTTGATTCTAGGTCTGCTCTCAATAAAGACCCTAATTATAATAGTAGTATGTGCCCCTCCACTATTCAGCCCTGGATGTGAAGTGCCTACCTGAAACTCAACAGAATCAGAATCCATTAATAATTTTTTCCTCCCATGGTCTGATCATGCAGTGATTCCCTTAAATATCATTTTGAATCGCACGTTAGCCAGCACCATCACTCCAACATTGGCAAAGTTCACACACAAATGGTTGAATCTTACTGTAACCCGTTTTACTACAACATTTCACCCAAATATAGACCATCAGGGGGACAAGTCTCAAAACAATGACCGCTCCAGTTTTAGATGTATTTTTTTCACTTAAGTTTTTATTGACATTTTTCAACAGGCAATACACTATATTCCAAACAAAAACAGCAACTGAAAAAACGCCTTTTTATCCCACTCCATTCCCTGAACCCTTCCCCCGGCACATATGACCAACCATCTGGAGGGACCCTCAGACTAATAATTGAGTCCAAACCTTCACTTTTATCTGGTGTTGCATGTTCAATGCATCGTACCTGTGCCCCACTAGTGTCTCCCACGGCCCAGAAGACCAGTGGTTCTACCAACGACCAGTGGTTCAGACAGAAAACTATCCATAGTATAATTTACAATTGCTGACAACTTCTCATATGTAAAAATATCCCACAGTTTAATTCGCCATTCCTTGTTAGTTGGTGCGGTTTTGCTCTTCCATTTCTGGGCCAGTGCTACCTTTCCGGCCCGTAACACGGCTTCCACAATTTTCAGGAATCTAGGAGTTTCTGAATCAGGGGACGGGCCGCCTAACAACAGCTCAAGAGCACATAACTCGAGAGTAATTTTGGCCAGACATATAGGTGTATACAAACAATAGGTGTGCCCCAGTGTGCAGGCGTGGGCGGGGGCAATATAAACATTAAATACAAGGAACCTCAGAAAGGAACCCACGCACAAGATAGTCCTAAATTCTGTCAATGATTTTATGGTTGAATCTCCATCTTATTTATAAGGCATATGCTTTCAAGGAAAGTCACAGGAACAACAGAGCCAAAGAAAAAAACCTAAGGAGTACATGAAAATAGATTTATTTCCGGTGTGCCCTGCAAGCGGACGCCCTTATGAGTATGACGATTTCTGACATGGTCGGCCATGGGTTCGATGGCAAGTGCAAAGAGGATGGGGGAGAATGGGCAGCCTTGTCGGGTACCCCTGTGTAACTCGAAGGGGAAAGAGGGGACGGAGTTAACTAGCACCCTTGCCGACGGTCCCGTGTACATCAGTTTTATGTGGGCGATCATGTTCGGCCCAATTCCCATTTTCTCCAAGACGGCCCACAAGTATTGCCACGAGACCATGTCGAACGCCTTTTGGGCGTCTAGTGTGACTGCCACTGCGTCCGCGTTTGGGTAAATTCTAGACAGTACGTTGAATAGGCGCCGGATGTTAAGTGCCGTAGAGCGGCCAGGGACAAATCCACTCTGGTCGGCATGGACTAAGTGGGGCATGAGTGGGAGGAATCTATTGGCAATTACTTTAGCAAAGATCTTCATATCAGTATTGATGAGGGACAGGGGCCTGTAGGAGCCACATTCGTCTGGAGGTTTCCCTGGTTTGGGGAGGACTGTGATTAATGCTTCTCTTAGGGAGGGGGGGAGGGAGTGTGAGCTCAAGGGCACATAACTCGAGAGTAATTTTGGCCAGACATATAGGTGTATACAAACAATAGGTGTGCCCCAGTGTGCAGGCGTGGGCGGGGGCAATATAAACATTAAATACAAGGAACCTCCGAAAGGAACCCACGCACAAGATAGTCCTAAATTCTGTCAATGATTTTATGGTTGAATCTCCATCTTATTTATAAGGCATATGCTTTCAAGGAAAGTCACAGGAACAACAGAGCCAAAGAAAAAAACCTAAGGAGTACATGAAAATAGATTTATTATACAAAGAAACATATTCTTTTTTTAAACTTCTGTTTATTGGCAGGTGGTCAAGACAGGTACAGCTCAGTTAGCATGTAAGTGAGAACAAAAAGAAAACAGCATTACAGCGTCAATATACATTGCTTCACAAATAATGTCAGTTTCACATTGTAGAGGGAAAACACATAGTGGAACAGCAGAGTCATACTCATGCGGCGTGTGTCAAGATGAGTCTGGTGGTGCCGGGGAAGGGGCGGAGGTCCATTCGGCCCCATCCTTGCTGTTTAGGTAACTACAGAACTCAGTCCATACATTTGCAGGGCGGGATGGAGCGGGCAAGGTGCCGATGTACTCCTCCTCGCATGCTTGTACCCATGTGAGGGCCATCAGCCACATGTTGAGGGTGGGGGGAGTGCGGCGCTTCCAGCATTGTAATATGCATCTTTTGGCAACAATAGCACTGACATTCAAGAATTTTGACAGTTTCCTCACATTTTCTCCCGTCCAAATGCCAAATAGCAAGGCCAATGGGTCCATCTCTACCGGGGCGTCAATTATCTCAGAGAGCGCCTGTGTCACCTCCCCCAAAACCTGCGCAGCGCAGCACAGGACCAAATCATATGAGCATGGTCTGCTTCGTTTGATTCGCATTTCGGGCATTTATGTGTCGAACTAAGCGTGAATTTTGCCACTCTGTACGGAGTGTAGTAGAGTCTATTGAGTAACTTGTATTGGATACAGCGGAACCTGGCACTGAGTGATACTTTGCGCGTGTGTGCACACATCTTGCCCCACATTTCATTAGTGATCTCCGTTCCGAGTTCTCTGGCCCATACCTCCCGTGGTGCCGGGGAGGTATTCTCTATTTTTCCCATCTGCATTTTATACAGGGAGGATATTATGCCCCTACAGCCTATGGAATTCGCTATTTACAGGAGTTCAGGTGAGTCAGGAGGCTCCTCTGGGAAGGAGGGCCACATTGTCCGCACCGCTGATCTCAATCTGTAGTACTGCAACAGGTCGAGCGCGGAGCCGGAGTGCCCGGGGCGCAGTGTTTGGGGGGTAATGAATGAGCCATCAGGGTACAAGTCAGTCAGGGCCCGGTATCCCAGGCTCTCCCAGCGTTGGGAGAGGTGTTGGTCATGCGTGGGGGTGAGGCCAGGAAATTGCCATAAGGGGAGCCACTTATAGTATGGGCGCTGTACTGGACTGGGGGAAAGGATATTGTTCCATGCCCTAATCGTGGATGCTACTGGGTCCCATGGGCCATCCGCGTGGTAACCATGGTGTAATAGCAGGGTCATGATGTGGGTACCGTCACCCGCCATTTTTTCCAATTTAACATGTGGGGGCGGGTTGGGGTGTGTGTACCAATGGGTAGCATGTTGGGCCTGCGCAGCGTTCCAGTAGAAAGTTAAATCAGGGGCAGTAAAGCCTCCCTTCTCATAGGGGAGGGTCATATGTTGCCACTTCTTACAGACCGCCCCTGAGTGCCAGAGGAATTGGGCAAACGACGCGTGGAGTCTCTTGAAATACTGCTTGCCTGGCCAAACTGGCACATTTACAAATATATAGAGTAGCTTGGGTACCGCGATCATCTTTATTAGGGAGAGTCTACCAGCGAGGGATAGAGGGAGATTGCGCCACCTAAGCATCTTGGTTTCAATGAGCAGCGCTGTTGCTTCATAATTATCTGCCAGCAGGGAGACTTTAGCCCGTGACACCTGAACCCCAAGATACTTAATCCCAGCCGGGGTCCAGCGTAGGGGGAACTCGCAGGACGGTTGCTGAGTTGTTTTAGTGAGGGGGAAGATTTCGGATTTTGAGTAGTTTATGGTGAAGCCCGAGTAGGTGCCTATTTTTGTTATGTCTCGAATGATAGGTTCCAAGTATATGGAGGGTTGTCTGACGTAGAGGAGTACATCATCCGCGTACAGCGAGATGATTTCCGGTGTGCCCTGCAAGCGGACGCCCTTATGAGTATGACGATTTCTGACATGGTCGGCCATGGGTTCGATGGCAAGTGCAAAGAGGATGGGGGAGAATGGGCAGCCTTGTTGGGTACCCCTGTGTAACTCGAAGGGGGAAGAGGGGACGGAGTTAACTAGCACCCTTGCCGACGGTCCCGTGTACATCAGTTTTATGTAGGCGATCATGTTCGGCCCAATTCCCATTTTCTCCAAGACGGCCCACAAGTATTGCCACGAGACCATGTCGAACGCCTTTTGGGCGTCTAGTGTGACTGCCACTGCGTCCGCGTTTGGGTCAATTCTAGACAGTACGTTGAATAGGCGCCGGATGTTAAGTGCCGTAGAGCGGCCAGGGACAAATCCACTCTGTTCGGCATGGACTAAGTGAGGCATGAGTGGGAGGAATCTATTGGCAATTACTTTAGCAAAGATCTTCATATCAGTATTGATGAGGGACAGGGGCCTGTAGGAGCCACATTCGCTGGAGGTTTCCCTGGTTTGGGGAGGACTGTGATTAATGCTTCTCTTAGGGAGGGGGGTGGGGGGAGTGGGAGCGGAGTGATTCGGTCCAGACCCCATGTAGTATCGGCGCTAGTATGGCAACATGCTCTTGGTAAAACTCAGATGTGAGTCCGTCGGGGCCGGGGGCTTTGCCCTTGGGGAGATCCGAGATCACCCAGACTATCTCTTCTAGTGAAAACGGGGCCTCTAGAAGTTCCCTGGTGTCCTGAGAGATCAGGGTCATACGGATGGACTCCAGCAGGTCGTCAAGGTCGCGGGTCGTGTGCTCTGGTTGGGGGCCGTATAGGGTGGCATAAAAATTGGCAAAAGTGTCAAGGATAGCGTAGTCTGACCAGTGTCTCGACCCATTATCATCGATAATGCTATCTATACGAGTCCCACCTCCCTCAGCCCGGACCAGCCTAGCTAGAGTTCTACCCGGCCTGTCCCCCTCGCCATATCTTCGGGCGGCTGCAGGGCGGGTATGGTATCTCACTTCGCTAAGGGCATGTGCCTCAAATAGTTCCAGTTCTGTCCTAATTTTCGCTAGGGTGGCAGGTGCTGGCCTGGAGGCATACTCTTGTTCCAAAGTTTTAAGTTTGGATTCGGAGCGGCTTAAGGCCTGTTTTATGGATTTGAATACCCCTGCTTCTCTAGCGATGGACATTCCTCTGATGTAGACTTTGAATGCCTCCCAGCGGGTCCCCTCGGACGTGTCGGAGACCTTGTTGGTTTCGTAGAACAGGTTTATGTCAGCCAGTATCTCTGCCCTAAAAACGATATCTGATAGGGCGTCGGATTTGAAACGCCAGGCGGGGCGAGCCCCCGAGACGAAACCCAGCTGGATCTGGAGTAGCACGGGGGAGTGGTCGGAGAGTGTGCACGCTAGAATCTTGACTTCGGACACCCTGCCCATTCGACTACCTGACAGGAGGAATAGATCTATTCTCGAGGAACTGGCATGTACCGTGGAGTAAAAGGTGTAGTCCCTCTCCTGGGGGTGGAGTGTTCTCCAAACATCATGTAGTTTCAAGGAGCTCATGTGGGTTAGCAGCCGCTTGGCCGCGCGGGCTACAGGTCTCCGGGCCGTAGTTGTCCTGTCTAGGGCTGTATCAAGAATGAGATTCATGTCGCCGCCCCATACAATGGGGACATCAACATATTTCATGAGAATGAAAGACACCGTATCCATGAAGTCGGGAGAATCAATGTTGGGAGCATACGAGTTCGCAAGCAGGCATTCTTCGCCGGCTAGGGTGCAGTGTAGGATCACAAATCTGCCCTCGGGATCAATGTGGGATGTGTGAAGTGCGAATCTGATTGATTTGTGGATGAGAGTGAGGACACCCCTGGACTGAGTGGAGTACTGAGTATAGTACCTGTTGGGGCCCCAGGACTGTGCGAGGTTTGAAGCCAAGAGTTTCTTAGCATGAGTCTCCTGCAACAGGAGAACCTTGACCCCATGCCTCTGTGCATACGCAGTAATTCTACGAGATTTGGTGAAGTTGGTCAGCCCCCGTACATTCCACGTCAATATCCTAATAGCCATATTAATGAGTTAAGGGACATCCCAGATGTGGATTCTCACTTTGAGCTTAAATTGGAGCACTGTGATGCGGCAGGCCTGCCACCCTGCCGCACCGGTCAAGACCAACCCGCATTTTTGCGAAAAACAAACCCCAACTATCCCACCCCCCACCCTCACCGCCCAGTAATACCTAGCAGTGTATAAGCAACCACCCTGAAGCGAAACTGCGTGCCATCCCCAACTCGGCAACGCCTGACAGGTAGCCCAACAGGGGCTCGAACACAACCTTACCGCCATAAACGGCATTGCAGCTGCAGTGGGGGCTGCTGCTGCCGGCTAGCACACCAGTAATAAAACTTGGAATGAATGTCAACATACACATTTTTCAGCATTGTTAGACTATTAAAGTGGAGGTTACGAATAACGGATAACCATGGTTTTCAGAATAGCAAGGACGAAATTGGGTCTACCGCAGGTCCGTGGACAACGGTGCGGCCCTGTCACTGGAGGTAGTGGCCTGGGTTTTGGCCATAGAATCGTGGAGCACAGAGAGGCGGCACCCCCAGGATGGGAAATACTTGCTAAATTGCCAGGGGCCATTGGGCGGCCAGCAAGTGGGATGACAGGGGGGGGGGCGCCTTGCGCCAGGAGAGCAGTGTCACGGCCTCATCATCCACCCAAGGTCAGCGGAGGAGCCTAGAAATTACAATGTCAGTCGTCGTCCATTTGTTCCTCCAGAGGATTCAGCAGGGGGACCTGTGCTTCGATAATCTTGACGGCCTCATCCGGGACCGCAAAGAAATAGCTTTTGTTGCGGTGAATAAATTTCAGGCGAGCAGGGAAAAGCATAGAGTACTCAATTATCCTATCTCTCAGCATCTTCTTAAAACCGCTAAATCGGCGTCGCTCCATCTGGACCCCCACCGAAAAGTCAGGGAAAATTCTGATGATTTGGGATTCAAGCCTCAGTTCCCCTCTCTCTCTGGCCAGCCGGAGAATGTGATCCCTATCTTTGTAGCTGAGTAATTTTGCGATGATAGGC
Source organism: Ambystoma mexicanum (assembly GCF_040938575.1). Taxonomy (NCBI): domain Eukaryota; kingdom Metazoa; phylum Chordata; class Amphibia; order Caudata; family Ambystomatidae; genus Ambystoma; species Ambystoma mexicanum. The sequence goes on from NC_090930.1 coordinate 985,820,053, forward strand.
CTGGGGAAGTCTCCAGGCTTAGGGCGGGGTGCCAGGGAGCGGTGCGCTCTTTCAACCGTGAAGAACGGTGAGAGCTCAGGGTTGCCCAGGAGATCTTTGATGAGCTGCTCAACAGCGGTCTCCATTCGGTCCTTGAGTGCGGATTCGGGAACCCCTACTATTCGAATGTTATTCCGCCGTGATCTCGATTCGAGGTCATCGTTCTTGGCCTTGACCTGTTTCATGTCGCGGACGAGCTCTGTGACTGTGGTCTGGAGGGGATGAATGTGATCTTAGTTGGTCACTATCCGTTGCTCCGTCTCCGTGAGCCTGGACCCATGCTGGTCGATTTGAGCGCGTAGGGAGGCGACATTAGCATTGATGTCGTCCAGCTTTTCGTGGAAGGATGCAAAGTTTTTGGCCATGGACTCCATCATGGTAGTGAGGTCTGGTTGCGGGGGATCCGGCAATGTCTCGCCGCCTTCTTGTTTTGCAGAGGAGGACGCCGGATCCGCCCGATTTGTCCATAGCGCCCACTTTGTTAGCCCCCCGCGCTCTGTTGGACATTATTGTGGTGGGGGGTCTCCAGCGAATCTGGCAGAGTCAGAGATGGGCAATGGCTGAGGAGTCGGCGGATGAGAAGGAGGCAGGGCTGTAGCCGCCAATCCCTAGTATTGTAGGCACAGGGATGCTGATAGTACGCCAGCAGGGTGGAGAAGGCGGGTCACAGCGCGGCCGCAGAGGTGGTGTAGGTCGGCAGGGGGTAAGCGTGGTCCCGGGCAGTATGGGTCTCGTGGGGGGCGGAGGCCTCGCCGGTCAAGGGAGCCCAGAGGCCCTGCGTATCTTGTGCGGGCGCCGGATGCCCCACGCCGGGCCGGGCCCAGAGCGCAGAGTGGAAAAGGCAGGTGGGGGCCGAGCCCAGCAGCGGGCGAGGGAGACACCCAGGCGGGGTTAGATGTGGCCAGAGGGATCCGGGGCCCACCCAGGCAGGCAGCAGGGAGAACGTGTCGCAGCCCCCAGCACCAACCTTGCGGCCTCCGGGAAGGCTATGATGGATACAGGCCCACAGCGGCAGCAGTACGTCGGGGTGATCTCGGTAGCAGACTGGAGAGGTGGGGGGGTCCCAACAGCGGCGTCCTCAGGATGTGTCGTGCGGCCCTCACAGGGGAGCGACCACCCGCCCAGCACACGGCTCCACAACCAGCGGGCCCCCCCAGCTCAGGAGCGGGCGAGCGGTCCGTCCTACTCCCGCGGAGGTAGCGGGTCGCCGCCCAGTCCGGCGCGCGGGGCCCACCATGCGCCGCAAGCCCGCAGCAGCCGGGTAACCCTCTGGGCCGTAGCAAGGCCAGGCTCACCAGCGAGGAAGCGTCGCCGACGGTAGCAGGCAGTAGCGCGGGAGGAGCGGGAGCCACAGCTCCTCCCGACAATGGAGATGCAGATGTGAGGAAGCCCCGGGGTGCAGACTCCGCGGTTAGCAGCGCGGGCGGCCCCCGGAGCCGCAGCACCTCCCGGCGGCGGCTGGGCCAGCAGCCTCAAGTGAATCCGGGAGGCCTCGGATGGCAGAAGTGCGGGTCCCGAGCACCGATTCGGCTCGAAATTGCAGGAGAGTGTAGCGGACGGCGCCGTTAGATGGATCGTTGTCGCGGCTGCAGCAGGCAAATCGGATTCGTGCTGATATGGCGAGGATTGAGGTGTGTAAAGACGGAGCTCCAACGCTAAGCGGCCATCTTGTTTGGCTGCTCAACAGCGCCCTTAAAGAAACATATTCTTTAACATATTTCAAAAATGTTTTTTGCAAGTTTTTTAAAAAAACAACATAACAAAAGATGAAAAGGAGACATACAACAAAGCATATGTACATTATGATTTCAACAAATAATTGAAATAGAAAATAATGCAATAAGACAATTAGTAAAAAGAACAGAGAAAACCACAAAAAGGCAGTTGTGCCTGTTGGGTTTTAACCAGGGTGTGTAAAAAATTACCCTGGTTAGTACAGAATTGAATTATTCATAATCAACTAATGACATGTAGTTATTTGCCATATCATTGACTGCCAACGTGTATGAGAAATCATGGAGTAGTTCCCGGGGGTGCTTCCAGGAGGGAGCGGGACCCAGCAACGGGCAAAACACGTTTCGGCGGGCCTAAATAGGTTGGTGTGGTAGAAGCCTTCCTCAGGGCAGAGTTGATGTAGTCTAGAAGTGAATCCCTAGAGGGGGCAGACAAAATGAACACATTGTAGGTAGGGGTTGTACGCAAAAGGAGAAGGTTTTTTCAGAGGAGTGGCGGGTTTAAGGATACTGTTGACAGAAAAACACAGAGCACTCACCCAATGAATCTATAAAGGACAGGGGAATGTCGTGCGGCTGCTCTCCCGGGGTGTCGGGACTCTGGTACTGCTGGTGTAGGTTGCTGAGCTTCTGCTTGCTCTGTCAGTCAAACACTACAAAAGTAAATACAATAAAGTGCTGTGTCACAAAAAGGTGAGGGTGGAAGGTGAAGTCTGTTTAGTTGTGCACAGTTGCGAGTATCAAGGGTAAACAGGAAAGAAAAAGATAATGATGTGTTAAATTAGACAGTTATGTGTACATCATTTGTCCATGACCATCCGGAGGAAAAGCAGTTGTGAGCGCACGGATGGCCATAGTCTGTAAAAAGAGCGAGGAGGGTGCTGAATAAAGCAAAGAAGTGAAAAGCAGGGAAAACTACAGGACGGCAGACACCAACGGTAGGTTCCAAGTGTGAGGTTGGTGTAGGTGAAAAACAGACTAGCTAGGGGTAGGTGCCAGGAGTGGAGAATTTTAAAGTTGTGCTCCATCGCTGATGTGTACAGGGAGCCTGTGAGCATCAATTTACACACTTTACCCCAGGTTTCATCCGATATGTTTGCTCCAGCCCTCTCCTCCCAGCATTGTCTAAAATTCTGTCTAGCCTCTAGGTCAGCTGTAACCAACACTCTATAAATTCTTGACAGCACTCCCTTCCTTGTGGTGGCATCGCAGACCATTTTTTCAATGGGGGTGAGGACTCGAGAAACGGCAGCATGCCACTTGGGGTCTGTCCTAATACCCTTCAGGCGAAGATACTCAAAGACAGACAAGGGGTTAGTTCCTATAGCCTCTGATGGTGCCTCGTATTTGATGAAGCTATTCCCCCAGAACAATTGGGCAGCTCTCTCCAAACCCATGTCTGACCACTGTTGCGTGTTACGGAAGCCCTTGCTACCCAGATCCAGCAGGGCACTCCACAACAAACTCAAGGACGAAGGCCAGAAGGAGAGAAGGGAGTTCACTTTATTACGTTTCCACAGGCCCCAGAGCACTGCCAAAGTGGGATGGGTTCTGACATGGGGAGGGATCATTTTGGCATGTGTCCATAGGAGGTCTCTTATTTTTTTTGATCGAGTGTATGTATCCTCAATGAATGTCCAATAAGTACCCATGTCATCTCTCAAGTGCTCCAACATTACACGTAGCTGTGCTGCTTTATGATATAGTCTGAAGTCTGGAAGGCCAAAACGCCCTAAAGCTCTTAGGAGAGTCAGCGTTGCATACTTAATTTTATACCTATTCCCATGCCATATAAACTGGTGCACCATATCCTGTAATTTCACAAAGAAGGACTCTGGAAGGGGTGTAGGGAGAGCCGTGAAGAAATACAAGAGACGGGGGAGGATATTCATTTTCACTGATACCATTTGGTCAAACCAAGAGAGTGTGAGGGGCCCCAATCTTAGGAGATCTGAGTTTATTTTCTCTAGAATAGGAGTGTAATTGACCTGAGCTAATTTTTCCAAGTCTTTAGCGAGGAGAACACCCAGGTACGGAGAGGACGAGTTCTCGACTCTCATACCACCTAGTGTCTTCCTACCTCTGGTCTCTCTGTCGTTATCCCCCATAGGCATAACACTTGATTTGGAGAGATTTATTTTCAGGCCTGAGAACCTGCCAAAAGATTGCATCTGGTGTAGGAGTTCCAGAAGTGATTTCGATAGATTCGTCAAGTAGCAGAGAATATCATCAGCAAATAAGGAATCTTAGAACTCGAATTCCTCGCATTAAATTCCTGTAATCCCTTGGTTCAGTCTATTGGCAATAGCTATAAGCTCCATGACAAGAGCATACAGCAGGGGGGGAGATGGGACAGCCCTGCCTTGTCCCTCTAGAGAGCGGCAGTGGGGAGGAGACACTGCCATTAACTGCCAATCTTGCCATTGGACCATTATATAGTGTTGCTAACCACCCCCTAAATTTCTCTCCGAGCACCATCCTTTGTAAAACTTTACCCATGTACTGCCATTCGAAGCGGTCAAAGGCCTTTTCTGAGTCTATGGATATCTGGTATACCCCCACCTCATTTGTCTGGATTCATGCATTACATTTATGGCCTTCTTAATGTTGTCTGCTCCCTGCCTTCCCGGGATAAATCCCACCTGATCCCCATGAACCAGAGAGACCATGACCTCTCCATTCTATTGCCCAATATCTTTGCCAGTATTTTGACATCAGTGTTCAGCAGGATGATGGGTCTGTAGGACTGACACAAGGTAGGATATTTCCCCTCTTTGGGTATAACTACAATTAGGCCATCTGGCATGGACGGTGGCAGGGTACCGTCTCCAGGACAGAGTTGAATAGCTTGGCGGTGCCAGAGTGGATCAAAATCTCTTATTGAAGGACACTGTAAAACCATCTTCCCCCACAGTGGTCCCCCCTTTCATGCCACTAATAGTGTCTATTATTTCCTGGGCAGTAATGGGCACTTCCAGGGGTTCTGCTTTTTCTGGCGGGAGACATGGAATTGGGAGAGAGTCAAGGAAACGGTCCACCTCCGACCGGTCCCCACTGTATTCTGAGGTGTAGAGTGTCTTGTAGAATATACGGAACTCCTCTGTTATCTGCGGATCCTCAAGGAGCCTTATACCCTCAGTCGATCCAATTTAATCTACCCTCCGGCTATTCCTCAGCTCCGGCAACCTCCATGCCAGTATCTTGTCAGCCTTCTCCATATATTAATGTTTCATGAAGGCTAATTTTCTTTCCATTTGGGTGACCAGGAGGACATTTAGTTTACCCCCCAGTTGGATAGCCTCAATTTTTTTCTCTAAGGACCTTCCCTTCGCAAGCCCTCTCTCTTTTCCTTCTTGACCCCATCCCTTTTAGTACTCCTCTTATCGTGGCCTTGAATGCCTCCCAGAACCCCGCTGTCTCCACCTCCCTTTTGTCATTCATTAAAAAAAAATCTTTAATTCTTTAATCGCCATGAGGAGTGTGTGGGTTAACTCTTTGTCTCGTAGCAACAGGTCGTTGCAGGACCACCTAGTATTGTGTGGAGGTTCCGGGGGCAACCCAATTCGGACCCTCACCAAGTCATGGTCCGACCACAGAAATCACTCACTCGTTCTAGCAGGGGGGAGTCTACCAGGATATAAGCTATCCTCGAGAACATATCATGTACCTTCAAATAATATGTGAATAATGGGTCCCGACCCTGTCCCCTTGTATGGGTGTCCTCCAAGCCCAGCTCTGTGTTGACCTTACGGAAGCGGACAGCTATCTGCCGTTGTGGCATGGTGTCAGAATAGGGACCTTCGCTCTTTCTGTCACTCTCAGGGTGTAGGACCATATTGAAATCACCTCCTATTAACAAGGAGCCCTCGGCGAAGGTCCAAATTGTACTCCTAACCAATTCCCAATAGTGGTCCTGGGCGTCGTTTGGGTAGTAGATGGAGACCACCGTAATCATAGTGCCCTTGATCTCCCCATAAACCATCATGAAACATCCCTCTGGGTCTTTGCATTGTGCCTTTGGTGTGAACTGTAGTCTACTGGATACTAGGAGGGCAACTCCTTTTTTTTGGGATGGGCCGGAGGCATGGTATAACTTTTTTATTGACTTGGCTCTCAAAATCAGTTCCCTCCCCCTCAACCAAAGGGTCTCCTGTAGAAACATGAAGTGCAACTTTAACCAATTGAATTTGCTTACCACTAAGGACCTTTTGTGGGGGGAATTCAAACCTCTTACATTCAGTGAACCCAACGCCAGGCTGTGCCTTGGGTTATTGTGGCAGGTAGTCATACCTGGTGGGTTTCTGGTTACTCGTCCAGGTTAGTTTTGCCGTTGGGTGTGGACCTGATGTCCAGTCAGTTGCCAAAAGGTAGTTGGGCAGGTGCTCGGCAGGGCGGCCCTAGTTGTGGGTGGTGTGAAGGCATCATGAAGCAAGACACAGAACACAGATTCAAAGTTCAAACAAAATAACTTTATTAACTTATATGTCAGTATGGCTGAAGACCTTACTTGCCCTATGCGGTAGCATGCATGAATTAGATGCTGAATGCCGACCAGCCGCCACATATGGATGGAGTAACCTTGGCTGACCGATGCCGCGCACCGACTGGATTGGGAATGCTCTCTGGGCCAGATTGGAAGGGACGCACAAACGCCTGCCTGCCCCGCACACAGACAGGTGTCACGTAGATGGCCGGTGCCCAACTTGGCAAGGTTATGAATTTGAGTGGATGCCATGTGTGAGAGGGACTGTGCGTGTCGGATGGCCCCAGATCTGGACGGGGACACAGAGATGCTCACGCACCCCACCTGAAGAGAATACAGAGGTTTAGCGCCTCGCTTCCAGACAGCAATGCCAATTAACCAATCCACTAACAATTTCACCCCTCTACATACACCTCTCAAACTCTAACCAAACACAACCACAAGCCTACAACACAACAATCTGCACAAACTTCACTACGCTGCAACAAGACAACAAACCACACATAAACTCGCACAACAGCACACGACGACTACTGACCGTAAAACATCCCAAGCCCAGTCAACAGACTTACCGGGCTGAGGCCTCCAACAGGACATCACTGCTCTCTTGCACTTTTCCAGCTTATTCCCACTAACTCACCCCCCCCCCCTTCCTTTTTCAGAGCCGCTAGGGGACCACTCCCGTGGTGATAGTGCGCAGTACAAATATCCTTTAACATTAATATTAACATCCATTGGCGGGGGGCACAGCTCTCATATATCTCTCATGTTTAGGATCCTGGTGTGCACTTCCTCCAGGGCTTGGTATCGTACCTCTCTCTGAATGCATGTCGATTCCCCCGGGGACTGGACTGGACATTAGTAGCTATACAAGTTGAATCTTATGTTAAGTAACAATAACCCCCCCCCAACTCACCCCCTCACCCCCCACAGCCCCCAGCCCAGGCACATGGATTGTCTGCGACATTGATCGTGGCCGCTGGGCCAGGCCACCAACTCCTGCCCCCTTGGGCCTGATTGAAGCAAAATGCCGCCTCTGAGCCCCCCCCAATTAGCCTAACTATGATAGAAAAGAAAACCACGTACATCCCCACCTCCCCGGATACAAGAGAATCAATACAGCTCCCCTTAGGAGAGCTAAACCGCTCCTAGGGATAGTGCCCCACCTCAGAGACACTGGCCAAGGACATAAGAAGCATAGAGTCAGAGACAGAGAAACTGGCTGACCCTCGGCTAGACATTCAATCCACTTCATTACTTCGCCAACTCAGGACCACAACAAGTTCTTCTAGGGCTCCCAATCGGTCCACAAAGCATAATCCCTCCGTATCCTACCAAGAAGTTTTCCTCGACTGTCGTTAGGTGGTGGGGCCGGCAGTTTTTACCTCCTAAACTTCATCAGCCTCGCCCTTCATTGGGCGGTGGGCACGCTGGATTAAGTATGTTAAATTTCCTGTGGCCACAAACACAGCGCTTCTCCACGAACCCATCAGTTCCTGTGTCACTCTCTGTATGTCGTCCTCTGTTGCAAGGTTGAATTTGTATCCATCGTATTCAAAAGAGAGGGAAAAGGGGAATCCTCACCTGTAAAGCACTCATTTAGAACTGAGTCACTTTGTTAGGGGCCCGCAGAGCCTCCTTCTTGTCAGGGTAAACGCAGAGAGATCTTGGTAAACAGTTACCTGCCAGTTCTCCCACTCTATTGGGGTCTCTTCCTTGCTAACTCTAAGATCTTTGATTTCTCAGCAAAGTAGTGAAACCTTGTCAAAATGGACCTTGGGCCCCTAGAGCTTCCCCCTGCTCTATGAGCTCTGTCAATAGTAGGTTTGTTGGTGTTTTCTTCGTTGAAGAGTTTACTGACCACAGCATTAATGGCATTGACGATGTCGCTCCGGGACTCTCCCTCCTGCTCCGGGAAGCCAAAAAAACCTAAGATTATTGCTTCATTCTTGATTTTCAAAATCGTCCATCTTTAGGGCGCACTTTTCCTCTCTGTGCTCGAGTTCCCAGAGCCTCATGTCGATTTGAGTTTCAAGAAAGTCAACGGAGGTACAGTTGGCCTCAAGGTCTTGTATGCGGTCATCCATACTGTCTACTTTTTATCCAGACCATATAGCCTCTTGCTTATGTCGGCCCTAAAGCCCCTTATTTCATCTAAGAGTGCGACCATGCTTTTACTCACTGACTGGGATTCCTATGAGTCGTCCCCTGTTGAGCTTGGCATGGTTGTTGGCGACGGGGCTCGGCTCTGGTCGTACATGAATTTTTGAAGAGAGGCTGTCCAGCTCATGTATGGTTCCCGAAGGCTAGGGTTCCTGGTTTGCAGGGCGGGATAGGAGAGCCCTGGAGGGAGGGTGGAGGTCCCCCAGTTCCCTCCCTCATTGCACACTACTATAATCACCTCACTTTAACCAGGGAGTTTCACCAGCGACGGCAGTGTTTTTCTCCACGGGTTCCGCTAAGGTCCGTTCCAGTCAGGAGGGGGCGCTCGGGCCTCAGCAAGGAGGTCAACTGCCTTCTTCTATGGGGCAGTTCCTCCAACGGTGGACACACGGAGAGCAACAGGCTCACCATCCAGTCCAGGGGCCACAGAGTTCCTCAGTCAGCCAGAGGGTCTTGGCCCGGGTTGGGTAGGGAGGGTCTCTCTGGTTGCAGGGCGGCCAGGTAACGATGCAAGGCTATCAGCAGAGTAAAAGGGGCACATGCACAGGGGGAGATTCTGCATGAGGTAGGGTACTCAATCTACCTGCCGTATTCCCAATGGCCGACGTGAAGTCAAATTGTTCTTCGTCGGGCCCTGACGTAGCTGGACGTACGCCATGTACCAAAAACACTGCCTCCTGCACCTCTGACCTACCTACGAGCTAAGTTTTGCAACCGCTGACTCTGCCCTGCAGCCCACATTTGCTGTGCGTGCTCTATTTATGATTACTTTGCATAGTCTCTGACTATATCGTCCTGCGTCCTCTCTGGTCGACCTACTGTATTGCTATGAAAACAAATGTCTTGCTGTGTATACAAGCACCACTACACCACCACATCAGCTACTATATTGTCTATACTGCATATTCTGCTTGTCTGATGTATATGTTTTCCTGCAATATGCCAATAGCTAACATGCCGCAGGCCAATTGAATACTTCTGCTTGACTATATCAATAGATTACAAAAAAGGTAGCAGGTGCTCGTCTCCAGAAAGAAAGAACAAGGCATGATAACCTGTTCTGAGATGAGAGTTTGCAGCACACGCTTTTTGCTCACTGTGCCTTTCACAGATGGGAAATATCCATTTGCATATCAGTCTTTGTCCCGCCCACATGGGCAGTCCAGCACTGAAATGCTATGGCAATTCCTCTCTGAACAAGAGTACCTACAGCAACCCCATACACGTTTTTCAGCCTTGTTCGGCCTCATAAGTGAGTTGAAGCTGCGCCTCTCTGAGCACAGTGAGCAGGGAGTCCACATCTGGTTGCCTCCAGGTAACTTAGGGTGACCAACCCCAAGTTCCTTGCAAATATTTCAAAAAAGGTAGCAGGCGCTCCTTTCCAGAAAGAAACAACAAGTCATGATAACCTGTTCTGAGATGAGAGTTTGCATCACACACTTTTTGCTCACTGTACCTTTCACAGATGGGAAATATCCATTTCATATTAATCTTTGTCCCGCCCACATGGCCAGTCCAGCACCGAAATGCTATGGCAATTCCTCTCTGAACAAGAGTACCAACAGCAACCCCATACACGTGTATGTACACGTGTTACCTCAATATTCTGACCGATCTCTTGCGCTTCTAAGATGTGCCCCTCACTAGCCAATACGATCCGCAGCGAGGCGCACACTGCATCCAGTGAAGAGGCCGCCTGTTAGACATTGTATGTAGCTCACAACAGCTCTATGCATGTAGAACCAAGACTCTGGCTAAATCTAACCGTTGATATTGTGCTCTAGCCACTGCAAATTATCTAGTAAGTGCTCCTCGCCCTGACCAGCTATAGCGTTCCACCCCTAGAGTTCGTTACTGATGCCTCTGCCACATTAAGCACTGTAACCCCAGCATGTCGCGCAACTGCCGGTTCGAATCCAACACAGCCTAGCAATACTTTTAATGGTGTAATTAACCTCTGGTCACTTTGAGCTATGATTTCGCTGCTCCCTCCACTGCACACAAACACAGCCTTCTGTGCGACTTCCTCATGCTGCATCTAATCTCTGGCCTCCCCTGAGCAATCGTCTGTACCTTTTAATGCTCTGGTCACATTAGCATTTCCTCAGTGGCCAAAATACTGCATAATGTATGTTTAGTACATCATCCCCACCTACCGCAGATTATAGGTTTGCATCTTGCGTTTTGCCTATGGTGCCAGTGAGCATCCTTTAGTAAATCAGAAAATTACAGATCTGCTCAGCAGAGATCTTCCCGCCCGACTCCCACTAAGGACAACTAGTTGCCAGAGACACGCTAAAACGCATAAAGTTGACCTTAGCATGCCCACCTCTCAATCAGGCATAGCCGGCTACGTGCTGCCTATAGCCATATGTCTCCTGTACTCTACAATGCTCATTCTTTTGCAACCTATAGAAATAGATACTATACTAAACATAAATCCCCTGAGATCAAACCTACAAAATTTTGACCACCTCTAAAACAAAATATCTTTGAGTCTTACATCACACCAACGTGCTTCCTTCCTAACTTACTACCCAATAGACCTAGTAACTATCACACCAACCATCTCAGTCCTCCTGACATCACTCCTAGCCAATGGATAAAGTTATTTGCGTCCAAACCAACAGCTAACCAACCGTGTCGTGGTGACCACCGCAACAGTAGACTTGGCTCAAGACTTCCCAAAGACGCACTATCAGGGGACCTTCACCAGGTAAAAGCCTACTCAACTTTCCGCCTGAATAAACCTGATCCAACAGTGCCAAAACAACAAAGCTCTACTACTAAAAATTCCACCCCTAAACTTACAACGGTCAAAGCTAACATCAGCCTCCAGCAGATCACCTCCCCCATCATTAAAGGCGCCTTAATAAATGCCAGATCTATCATCGCTCATGCGACAGATATCGCTGACACTATCACTAACATTGGCCTAGACTTCTTAGCGATTTCTGAGGCCTGGTTTCATGCCGCAGCGGGGCCCTCCCTCCTCTTAACCATCCCTGACTCTTATACGTTAATAAGAGTGGATAGAGAAACATCCAAAGGCGGCGGGGTGGTCTTCATCGCAAAGACCTGCCTAGTCCTCAGAGTAATAACCGCCCCTCTAGTCAAATCATGTGAATTGCTAACAGTCAAATTAGCTACCTTCAAAACCAACACCCTAACTATCCACCTAATCTACAGACCTCCTGGCCCCATTGTAACCTTCGAGGAGGATATCATCACCATACTATCTGACAACACCAAACACACTTCTCAAATCCTAATACTAGGTGACTTCAACCTAGGATTCTCTGACCCCAACGATCTTGCAGCTAAATCACTTGCAGACTCTTTAACTGAACTTGATTTCACGCAAAGAATTAATCAACCTACACATGAAAAAAGAAGGATACTAGATTGGGTTGCTGACCACAACTGTGCCTCCTCCATCACAGCCGTCGAGCCCCAGACATGGACCGACCACTCTCTTATCTTCTTCACCAATCTGTGCTGATCGACCCACCACCAAGCCTAAACTTGCTGCGCCACCTCTGTCCACAAGAAACAAACGTAACATCACCACAGACAAGTTGATGCCTATCCTGATCCCGACTCTTAACTCTACCAAGTCCCAAGAACCAGAAGAACCTGTTGACCTATTCAACTACACCATGTCTCAAGCCCTGGACCACATCGCCCCACTTAAACTTCACAAGAGCAAATCGAGAGCTCACCTCAACTCTTGGTTCACCCCTTAGCTGAAGGCCCTTAGGTTAGAGAAAAGGAAACTGGAATCTAACTTGAAACTTTACCCTCCAAAGAAAACAAAGACAAAGTGACTGAAATAACTTCCCATTACAAAGCTGAAATCATCAGGACTAAACAAGAAACATATAACAACAGGATTCAGAACGTTCCAGCACTAAGGACCTCTTTGCAATCCTGAGGGAGCTAGAATCCCCTATAGCACCTGACGACTCCCATCCTTCATTCAGAACGCCCTCGCCCACAAAATTGCCACCCTACAAAAAGAAAATAGCTACCAAACGGCACCTCATAGCCAGCCCGGAGGCTAATCAGAAACCACACAACAAGCTATCCTCTAACACGCTAGAAATTAAATTTGCCCAAGTTACCATTCCTGAGGTCGAATGACATCTGTCCTGCACCTATAATCAAAGAAGCAGCTAGAGATCTCGCATCATTTATCACTAAATTAACGCCTCCTTTAGGTACTGCCAGGTGCCTACCAACCTTAAAGACGCCTGGGTCCTACCCCTGCTCAAGAAAGCAACCCTTGACCCCACCATACTAACTAATTACAGACCAATAACAACGGTACCCTTCTTACTCAAAATAATCGACAAAGCAGCCTATATACAAATTCAGCAGTACTTAGAGACTAATAACTTACTAGGGCTCAGACAATCTGGTTTCAGGCCACTCCATGGCACGGAAACGGCCCTAATCGAACTGAAGATGCAAATAGACCAACTAAAAGATAACAGACAATGTGCACTCCTCCTACTGTTAGATATCTCAGCTGCCTTCGATCTAGTGGACCATAACATATTATGTGAACACTTGTTGTCTGCGGCTAACTTCTCCCTAGAGGCCAGAGACTGGATCAGATCCTTTCTAAGCAACAGATTGATGAGGGTCTTCTCACCCTCTGTGGCTGCGGACCCTGTCCCTATTACTTGCGGAGTGCCACAAGGTTCTTGCGTCTCGCCAACGCTATATAATGTATTTACCAAGCCCCTATTTGACAAACACGACCTTGGGTGTTATCTACACAAATTATGCAGTTGACACTCAGATACTCATACCCCTAACCAGAATTTACGAATCAGATCTTGCCCTTCTAAACAAAATATACCTTATCATTCAGGCATGAATGGCTACCCACAGCCTCTTCCTGAATGATGAGAAGACGGAAATTCTAATCCTAGGCACCGCGATCCACCTAAGCAAATTAGATACGCAGTATTCATCGTTCAACATTGATGGCAACATCATTAAAACCGCTAAGGACACTAAAACCTTAGGATTCTACCTAGATTCTACACTGAGCCTTAGAAAGCAAGTCAACGTGACGGCTTCATCCACTGCTTACACATTTAAGCTTATACATGCCTGTAAACCATACCTCTCCACTAACAGTTGCCTCATACTAGTGAGAGCACTAATTATGTCCAAACTTGACTACTGTAACGCACTGTATACAGGTGCCCATAACTAGTACTAAACAAGCTCCAAACTCTACAAAATAACGCCTTAAGAACTGCTTTGAGCATCCCAAGGAGAGATCACATCACCAAAACTAGAAGGATCCACAAATGGCTCTCTGTCAAAGACAGGATCCAATACAAACTAGTATCCATCACCTACAAATGCCTGAACAATGTCGCACCACAGTACCTGAAAGACAAAATTATCATGAAAACTTCATCCAGACCCACGAGGACAGCCAACTCCTTTTGTATCATTGTACCACGCTTCAATTTGAAAAGATCTGGCGGCAATAGCTTCCCTGTGCAAGCAGCCAAAGCTTGGAATGCCCTCCCAGTTCACATGTGCATGTACCAGTCATCTAAAAATTTGAGGTCGAATGCCAAAAAAAGGCTACTCATGAATGACGCCAACAATCTGGCCGTGTAGAGCTCTAGAATCTAACAAATACCGCTCGTGCTCAAGTAAATATATGTATATGTTGTATACTACCATGCTGTATCTACCTGCTGCCCACTTACCTCATGCTCATATTATCTGCCGCTTGTACATACACCTCTGTATATCTTCTAACTTATTCTTTATTTGTATATATCGTATCTGTATTATCAACTGCATGCCACTACTATGCTATTAAGATGTCTTGTAAAGGGCCCAGATACCCCAGGGTGTGGTGCGCTCTATAAATCAATAAAACAAACAAACGGTGTTAAAGGTGTGCATCCACCATGTTATTGGAGGCTGGTATCAAACGATGACCCCAGCTGAGGTCCGCGCACTCTCATCCTCCCAGCCCTGGGGAGATGGGGACTCTGGCTGTTTATCACTGACTACTTAGCACAAGTGCCCGGGTCCAAGATGTAAGTGCCCCGCCTGGGCAAAGCATTCCCGTCGCAGTCTGAATAATGACAAAGCGGAGGGCAGCCCTGGGACAGGTTTTGGTTGCCTCGTGGGCTTGTTCAGGAGAGAATGAAGTCCCAAGTTTGCCAGGGAGCCCCTATGGACAGCGCCACCAGACCTCAGCAAACTGCTTTTACTGACAGGGAGAAGGTGGACCCCTGCGCAGGCCCTATCTGGATGCCAAGCCCGCTCTGTGGGTTAAATGCAGGCTCACCAGTTTCCCTGGGCTGCATTAGCAGGTGCTTCTTTCTTTTTTTTTTTTTTTTTTTTTTTTATTATTGTTTTTAGTTAAAATTAATCAACTTTACAATTTATTTCTCAATACAAATGCGAAAAACATGATTATAACAATAATAGTTCATTAAAAATGAGTTTAGATAACAAAAGGGAGCCAATTCACGTCAACAGCATCAAATATGCTCAAATTGACCAGATTAACGTGACATCTGCTTTACATAAAAACATTTACTTAAAAGTCCACTTCATTTAGATTTTCTTTTTCAGCGTCAACAGATGTATGATTTCTATCAAAATTCATTATTTCATTCCTTGTCTTTATCTTGTATTCTCAGCTCCTCTAAGCTATTTAGAAAATTTAAGGCTCCCATTCTTAGCCGTATAGAAAGTCCACCAACTATCATTTTCCATAGCGTGTCATGTGACAGGTTTGTGTGTTCTTTTACCGCTGGTTTTAAAAATTTGACCCTTTGGTTGCAAAGTTCACTGCAGTCAACCAGAAGGTGGCGTAGGGTTTCTGTTTGTGATGTAATTTTACAGAATCTGCAGCCTTTTTCTGTTGTTGGAATTTTTTTCCTTTTTGCTAAAACCTCTTGTGTTGACCACAGATTAAATCTTAATCTCATAAACTCTTTTCTATGTTGTAGAGATGGGCTTTTTAGTAGATATGGTTCAGCCAGTGTATATTTTTTATGTATAAACACCATTCCATCAAAATCATTATATTTTAAACACGTATTTCTATTTCTACCCCAGTCCCACTGGAATAGTTTAGTCTTGACTGCGTTAGGATTTTCAATTAATAGCTTCAATGTAACATCGGCATAAGCCATTGCATTTATGACCTCCTTACGCCAGCCTTGTGCGAAGGTGTCATCTGAGCAGAGTATGTGCTGCGCCAAAACTCCTATGAGCATGTTTGAGTTAGTTGCTAAAATGCACTTCCTGCTTAAAGATATTAGGTACCACAAATAGCGCGCATAAATGGAAATTAGACCCAGTTCATTTCTGATTAACGCTATTGGAGTGCAATTTGGTAAATTTAAAACGCTCTTCCAAAATTTTGATTCAAATTTAGTCCATAAACTTTCATGTAAGGTTGGTAGAGTTTCAGCTCCATACAATAGTATCGGTGTTACCTTTTGTTTGAAATATGTCAGGATTGGTGAAATTGAGAACTTCCCATATTTAGCTTGGATTATTTTGGCCTGCGAGATTAGCATATCAAGTTTGTTCGACCATTTTGATATTTGTGCTTCATGAGTAGCTCCTGTAATTATCATCCCCAGGTACGTATATTGTTGTACTTTTTCCAATTTTTGTTTCTGTATTGTCCATATGTAGTTCCTGTTTTTTTGCAATAATGGTTTATATACCATAACTTTGGTTTTTTCCAAATTAACCACTAATAAGTTTTCTGTTACATATGTGGATAGTGCGTCCAGCAATTTCTGTAGTCCCACAGGTGTTTTTGACAAAAGTATCAAATCATCGGCATATAGCAAAGCCGGGATGCATTTGTTGACTATTTTAGGTGCATCTGCTAATATAGCAGTAAATATCCTATGTAAATCCGATATAAAAAAACTAAATAAAGCAGAAGCAAGAATGCATCCCTGTCGGAGTCCTCTATGTGTTTTAATAGCAGGGGACAAAAGGCCCTCTTGGTTTAACCTTATTTGGATACTTGTGTCCGAGTATAAAGCTTTTATCAAAGATATTATATACAACGGGCAGTTTTCTTGGATTAGCTTTTGGAGTAGCATTTCTCGTGAAATTGAATCATAAGCAGCACGGAAATCTACAAATGTCATGTACAGAGATTGTCTTGTTTGTTTATGGTGCTGGATTATTGAGGTTAGGGTTAGTAAGTTGATTGAAGTACCAAGGCCTGCTATAAAACCTGTCTGGCATGGGTCTCTTTTGTCGTTATTTATTGCCCATTTGTTGAAATCTCTCAGAATAAACCTACTAAAGATTTTCCCTGGTACATCCAAAAGGGCAATCGGTCTGTAGTTAGACGGACATGTCCGATTGCCTTTTTTGAAGATTGGTACTATTATTGACTTCCGCCATGATGCTGGTACTATACCTGAGGATGTAATCAAAGAGAAAATGTTGAAAAGAATTTTTGCCCACTGCTCAGGATGTTCTTTGAGCATATGGTTACTCAGCCCATCAGGGCCCGGTGCTCGTGATCTGCTAGATTTCTTTATGAAGCTTAAAATATCTTCTTCTGATATAAGTAATTCTTGGAAGTTATCTTGGTTTTTTAAGCTTTCTGGGTTTGTTATCCCTGTGCCAGCATATAGGTCTTGATAGTATCTAACCCAATCCGATTCTAATACACCATTTATTTGGACTGACAGTTGAGTAGATTGGCTTACGTTGTTTAACAGTGTCCACATTTCAGAGATGTTTTTAGTTTCCAATGTAGTTAGCATTTCCTCTCCTTGGTTTTGGTAGAGCCATGCCTTATGCGTTCTTAACCAGTTCTTATATTTATTTTTTAAGGTTTTAATAGTTCCTCCTCTAGCTTCCATTGGTAGGGACTTTGCCAATTTTATTTCCTTTCTCAAATTGCTTTTACGCTGTTGAATTTTTTCATCAAACTTGTTTTTAGGAACATAAGGCATTTGGTTACCCCTACTTGGGGTTGCTTTGTATACTTGTAAGCATGAAATGTAAGGATCTTTTATAGCTTCATTTTTCTTAATTCCTAGTGTAATATCATAATTTAGTTTTTCTAAATTAATTGGGTTCCATCTGAAGCGAGTTCTTGAATTGTTAATCATTAACACAGGAATATATCCTTTATTTTTAGTCATTTCATTCAATTGTGTATTGTTCCAAGTAGCAGAAAGCATTTCATGGTCACTGTGTTTTTGGTGCAGCACTTCAAAGTTAGTTATTTGGCCAAAAGTTTTAATATCAACGTACATGTAGTCAATTATTGACTTACACGTGCCCCTTGCCCACGTGTTTTTGGGTGGTATATCGTTTTTTTGAGACCCGTTTAGCATGATGAAATTGCGGGTTTTCATCAAGCTTTCCCATCTAATGCACACTGCATTTTTCTTATGGGCTACGGTGGATAAGCAATGAAGATTTAAATCACCCGCAATCAAAGTATTTGTTATTTCTTTCGTCAATGAGATAATATTTAGCAAATCTTCTAGGTCTTTGAAAAATTTTGAGTCTGTGATTCCCATAGGATTTCTGTATATGTTGAGTGCTGCAATTGTGCCATGTTTATGAATAATCTTAACCAATTGTAAATATGGGTTAGGCGTTCTCCAAGGTTCCAGTGTGAAGCCTCTTCCATTTTTTAATGCCACTAGCATACCTGAAGCTGGTCTACCATTTGTTTTAATTGCGGAAGATGAAATTATCTCAAAACCATTCCACAAAGGTGTTGTGAGCAACCAAGTTTCCTGTAACATTACTATTGTGTGTGGCAAAAGGCTTGAGCAATCATTAAGTAAGTGTACATAGCCACATGTGTTCCAACTTGCTATGGAAAGGTAACTTGCATCGCCCTCCTCCGATAGTTATAATGAATTTCTTTGTAATTGAGGTTCAGGTCTAGTTGTTCCATATACTTCATT
Organism: Ambystoma mexicanum; assembly: GCF_040938575.1. NCBI lineage: Eukaryota > Metazoa > Chordata > Amphibia > Caudata > Ambystomatidae > Ambystoma > Ambystoma mexicanum. Next base: position 985,838,436 of record NC_090930.1, read on the forward strand.
CATTTGTCTTTGTGTTTGATGTCGCTTATCCAATGTATACACGTTCAACTCTTTAGTTCTGTTTGTGGTTGTGTTTATATCCCACTCAATTTCATCATCATAATTAGTCGGGTCAATGGCCAGTAAAAATCCCAATGCAAATAGTTCAAGTCGAGATTGCCAGATCACGTTTCGGACCACATTTGAAGTGATCCACAATCTGACCACCGCCAAGTTATCATCATTTAGGAATTCCACTTGTGCTATGTCACTAGACATGATGTCACTCAAGCTCGGTAAGTCACTAAAGATGCCCATTATACTTGTTCGGCACATATCATATTGTGGGAATGGATCCGCCCGGCATTTGAGGATAAATCTATGGTGCATATTTGGATTAAGCTTGTGTTTAGAGTCTCTTAGAGATTTTATTTTGGATTCTGCAAATCTCCCTTCATTACTTGTTTCAGTCGAATCTATGACTTTTCCCACTTTTCCTCCTTGTCTTTCAATTTTGTTTTTTTGATTATCTTTTGGTTCCACTTCTTTGTTCAATCCCCGATAGTTCAGTTGGAAATACTCATCCATTGCTTTATGAATTGTAGTGTGAAGATTTTTTTCCGTCTTACTATCTGTTAAGGTTTGAGCTTTGCTATAAAGTGTTGGCTCACTAGAGTTGGTATCCAAGATCTTATCAGCAGTTTTTTGTGCTTGATGAATTAATGGTGTTTTTGTACTACTCTTCAGATTTTTCTCTGCAGGTATCGAGGTATCATGTCCAGAGTTAGAAATTTCAATTTCTGTTGTCATAATCTCCTTTAGTTTAGAAGCCCCCTCCTTAGGTTTCATATAATCATCAAAAGATCTTTTTATCTCTGCTCTTATATCTTTTAAAATGTCATCTGAGTAAAGAGTTTTGTTATCCGTTTTTTTGTAATTTTCTTTCAGAGTTGATTGTACAGAAAGTAGACTTGTATCGATTTTCGGTGTTTCTTTCTGTGTTGTCTCTTCCATACTCACTAAAGATGTTTTCATTTTGTCTGGTTTCTCAAGCAAGGAGATTATGTCATTTAGAGGTGTATAGTCTTTGTTGCTGTCTACTTTTCTTATAGAGGCTTCTTGTCTTAGCTTTGTTAGATGGTTATGTCGCAATAATGCCCGACTATCCGTTCTGGTTACAGATTTAAGACTTTTCAGCCGTTGAATGAAATTTTTAATATTTGTTTTCTTTTTTTGAGTCTTGATTCTGTTTTGTGTTCTTATCTTGAAGTTCGGTTTTTCTGAATTTGGTTTATTATTGTCCAAATTCCCATTTGTTTGTCTTTCAAATATATTATATGTTAAATATAGCAGGTGCTTCTTTCAGGGGGGTGGATGGAAGGGCCTTTCTGTCCCCCACCTAGGGTTGGCCATTGGATCCTGTGCTAGCTCGCCTCCCAGGGGTTGTTGCAGCGCTCCAATCTGGCTGTGAACTCTGGTGTGTGTGTAGGCAGGAAGCGTTTAGGGACAGGTCGTCCCGTATCACACACAATGTTGCCCGGCTCTCTTCCACCGACTCGATCTGCGCATGGGGCATGTGTCGCAGTGGCTGCTCTGACCCTCACTGGGCACCACGCTACTGTATGGACCCGGGGGAGGGAGGGTGGAATGTTTGCGCCTCACGTCTGCTATGCGATCCCGATGCGCGGGCTGGTCCGTCTCCGACATGCTCCCCAGGCAGCTCTTCGGTTCTCGATCTCTGGGGGGGAGGGAGCTGCAGGCTGGATCTCCCTGTGTTTTCCCTGGTGCCGTAGCCCTGACTCCTTGGCCTCACTTGGGTTTCACTTGGAGCCGGAAGGGCAGCTCGTGGTTTTCATGGGCTCCGCCGCCTCAGAGCAGTGTCATATCTCTGTCATTCGGGGGTTCTAGCCTCCGTTCTTTGACTCCCACGGTGCGCCTGGTGCAAACTCGTTGAGGGGGGGTCGGTGCAGCTCTCTAGGGGTTATGGGGGGGGGGGCTCCATTCCCTTTACAGCCTTGGCGGAGAGGAGCAGACGTGCTACCACATCCCTGTGCCCCCCGGTGGCTAAAACGTGTTTTAGATGTTTTTAACTAAAGTTTTACAACTAGGTAAACCATGGTCCAGGACAAAAAAAATAAAAGATTCTGTCAAACTCGACCAACAGTAAGCCTTGGTTTAAGGAGAATCCTTGCACTCAGAAAATACTGGTTCGACAAGTGAAAAGAGCTTGGCGAAAGAAGAACAGAATTTGAAGCACTCTTGCATGAATCATCTCTATACTTACAAAAAGGTTCTTAAAAAGGCAAAACATGAATGCAACACAGGACAGATATTCTCCAGTTCCAACACTGCTAAGGAAATACTTTCTGTGTTGGCCGAATTGTATTCAACCGACATGCTTAAGAAGAACATCCCTCCCACCCCCCATCTCAAGAAAAATGTGAAGTGTTAGCCCAGGCTTTCGAGGACAAAATAAGAAAAGTTAAGGATCAGTTTACCCTCTTGGTCAGAGCAGAACTGAGTGAGAATGTCATGCCCAAAGGTCACGTACTTTCCCACTCACATAATATTTTGGACTCTTTCCAGCCAGTAACAGAAGACTCTGTTAAAACGTATGTCTAGGATTCCAAGATGGCTGCCGGCGGTGGAGGTCGCGTCTGAATCGCGCTCCCGCCAGGCCTAAAACAATAAAGCACGACAACAGCGATATACCGAGCGTTCACGTACAGGAATGACCGCCGCTGCACCCAAGTGAACAGGGATACGGAAGAGAGCAGTGATTGCCCTTGCATCACCCCCTGAGGGAGCAAGCCTGCCAAGAAGGGCAGCCGCCCCTCCCCCACCGAGGGAGACAGAGTCAGCCCTGCGGCGGGGACCGAGCGGTGACGGAGCCCGCAGTAAAATATCACACAGGGACCCAGGAGGTGAACTGTCTGCCACCGACGCAGGGGATCTCGGAAGGAGCTGCGAGGGTGGCGAGCGCCTTCGCGGAGATGCTGTGCTGGGAGCTTGATCGCCGAAGCGCAGGCCGGGTGGGCCACGGGCGGCCCTCACCCCAAGACTGGCCAGGTGTGAAGCGCTGCAAGATCGGGCGGAGGAGAGCCAGAGGTGGCCGTGCGGGCCGGAGTGGACCTCCCCCCCCGCCCCTGGACCACAGCAAGGACTCCGGCATATGCAGGGCTCTGGCCCCGGGCGCATCGAGGGAGACGCGCGGGAGGAGGAGGAGGAGGAGGAGGAGGAGGAGGAGGCCCGCCCGCATGTCCGCTGATACGGCACGGCAGGCACCAGCCGCGGACAGAAGATCCAGAGGTGAGCGCGCCAAAGCAACGCCCCTCCATTAGTCCCCGGCACCCACGGCCCAAGCTGGGCACAGCACAGGCCCATAAATAGTGGAGTGCTGCCACCCCCCCTTTCTCCACACTACTAATTAAAACAAATAAGGCAGGGGGGCCACGGCCCCACGGGAACGGCCACAAGACCCCACCGAAACTCTGGGCAACCCCATTCCCAGGGAAGACACAAGAGAGGCCAACACACTCTCCTCAACACGAGCAGACTCATGCTCAGAACAGGTTCACACAGTCCCAGGCGGCAGAAGAGTGTTAAGAACGGACAGTGCTTGCTAATACGTGGGGTCCAATCAAAGCCCAAGAGAGACACAGGAAGGCACTAGACCCCCCCACCAATAAGGAAGATGTCACGGGCGAAGGGTAAAGGGGGCACCTCTCAACCTACGCCGCAATCCCACAAACAGGACACAAATCTCCTACAATTGTGGACCTCAGATGCATCGCCGGTCACAAAAGACAGGGTCACAAAAGACAGGGCACATGAAGAATCCTCATTGGACACAAACCTCCCAAACCAGAGCACTCTTCCGCCGACAAAGGACGATATGCAAGCCTGGTTCGGGGAGCTTCAGGACAAGTTTATGTCCAGGACCAATTTGCCTCAATGAGGAACGAGATGAGGCAGGTGATACAAGAGTTGAAAATAGATGTGGCCAAGCTGGAGGAAAGGACAGACGCCGTGGAGAGAATCGTTCAAAATATAGAAGAGGAAGTGAAACGGAACAGTGAAATTCAAGAACATTTGGTTCGGCTCACTCACAACCTAGAAATACAATGTGAAGATCTGGAGAACCGCTCCCGCAGATCCAATATTCGTATCAAATACGTGCCAGAATCGGTGACGGACAAAGACCTTAAGAGTGCGCTACAAGAGGTATTTGGAGAGATAATTGAGGCACAGGACTGAGAGAGCATCGGGATAGACAGAATTCATAGGGTGGGTCCGAAAAGATCTGGCGCCCCAGGGGAAAGACCAAGGGACGTACTGGCGGCACTTACATCTTACCCTCAAAAGGAACTGATCCTAAGGAAAGCGAGGCAGCTCAATCACATAAGGATGAATGGAGTGGAAATACAATTGTACCAAGATCTGGCATCGGCAACACTCTTACAAAGAAGGGAGATGGCCCAGTTGGTGAGGGAACTTGTGGCGAAAGAAATCAGATATAGATGGACGTTCCCATTCGGCCTACTATTCGAGTGGGATGGCAAGCAGAGAAGAGTAACCACCTGTGAGGAGGGTCTCAATATAATGGACATGCAAATGCAGGAAAGGGATGCGATAGATGTCAGGACGAATGGGGATCCGCACAAAAGACCAAGAGGATGGGACGTAGTACGGCAAAAGAAGAAACTAAACGGAGGGGGGAAAGCAAAGAACCCATCAGGGGACAGATAGAGATACATAATCAGGACTGAAGGCTCATTCTCACGAAGGGAAAGGGCGGAAGAAAAATATCCAGCGGAACCTCGGATCATTCTGTAGCATGAGGCCCGGCAGGGGATTGGGAGGGACGCTACTCAGGTCTGAGGATGAAGCGGGGTTTAGGACTCCCCGCACAATTATTCCCGAGTCATGAGAGGGCAGGGAGCGATAGGCGTAACGCCCTAGCAACAATAGGTGCCTGGGCCCTCCTCGGGATTGAAGTTGAATTTTTGTTACCAGTTGGGGGGGAGTTGGGCATTTGGGGGCCGGGGGGACTCCGGAAGAAGGAAGGGTTCACACCATGTGGGAAAGAAGACTGAAGCAATTGTTTAGACGTGATGGGGAAGCTTCGAAATTTTTCACAAAATGTTAGGGGACTGAATTCGCCAGTGAAAAGGAAAAAAATGGAGGCTCTGTTGAGAAGGGAGAAAGCGGACATTTTATTACTCCAGGAGACGCATATAAAGGCCCAAGACAAAAAGAAAGTACATCTCAGAGGGTATACGATTTGGGCGCAGGCGAATGCAGGGGGAAAAAGAGCAGGAGTGATGATCGCTGCAAAAGGGGGTCTGCTGGCAAACCTCATAGACACTCGAGTTGATAGGGAAGGGAGGTTTGCATTTGCTAATATCTCCATAGAACGAAACAAGCTCACCCTGACGGCAATATACTCCCTGGACTCGGGACAGGATGGATTCCTCTGAGACACCCTGGGGAAACTGGAGGAATTTGCGGAGGGTGAGATAATACTGGGAGGAGATCTGAACATGGCCTGGCAACCTGGCCTAGATAGGAGTGCGGGGAGACCGCAAGCTCATGGGTCCCCAACCAAACAACTTAGGCAAAGGATGGCACAGATGGCATTACGGGACACCTGGAGGGAATTAAAGGGACAAGATAGTGGATTCACATACTACTCGCATGTGCATAACACAATGTCGAGGATAGACTATTTTTGGGTGTCGGTGGGGCTGGTTGGGAGGATCCAGGGGATCGAAAAGGGATCAATAGCTTTGTCAGATCATGCCCCGCTATGGCTAGATATACAGACCCCCGGAAGGGGAAGAGGTCTATGGAGATGGAGACTCCCGCAGGACATCCTGATGGTCCAGGTGCTGGGGGTGGAACTAAGGGACAAAATCAAAGAATTTTTTGACCTGAATGACAATGGAGAAGTCCCACTGGGGTCAGTATGGGAAGCCTTAAAGGCTGTAACTCGGGGACACATAATAGCTCTAAAAGCCGCCAAAGACAAACAACACCAGGAATGGGAAAGAAAACTCAAGAAGAAATTAACAGATATTCATGGGGAGCTAGCAATCCACCCCACGCGATGTCTCAAAAAAAGCAATGAAACACGTGCAGGGTCAAATGGAGATGCTCCGCAACAAAAGAGCAGAGAAATCCCTCCTTTACCTCAAACAACGATATTACATTAGGGCCAACAAAGCAGACAAATACCTAGCACGACAACTAAGAGAAAAACAGAAATCAATGACGATACTGAACGTCAAAGACGCACAAGGAAAGCCCCATACAAACACAATGGACATAGGGGAGGCCTTTCAGGCTTTCTACCAAGATCCTTATGCATCTGAGCATCCCAACAAAGAGAAACAAGACAGATTCCTACAGTCCATCCCCATCCCGTCAATAGCAGAGGAGGATAAACAGGCCCTGGAATCTAAGATCACAGAAGAAGAAGTCTGCAGGGCTATAAAGGGCCTCCCACTCTCAAAAGCACCAGGCCCGTATGGCTTTACGGCCCTGTTTTACAAAAAATATGCGGAATTATTAGTCCCAATCCTGACAAGACTACTAAACACATTGAAGGACAGCGGGAACGTTACTCCATCCATGAATGAAGCGAAAGTCCTGGTGTTACACAAAACGGGGAAAAGTTCCCACTCTCCCGGCCTCATATCGCCCAATAGCCCTAATAAACCTGGATGCTAAAATATATACCAGGGTATTGGCAGCCAGACTATCACCTCTCCTCCCAACCCTAATAAACAGAGATCAATCGGGCTTCATCCCAGGCAGGGAAACACACGACAATTTAAGAAGAGTGATCCATCTGATAGAAAAAATAGGCATTACCCACACCCCAGCAGTGTTACTCTCACTAGATGCCGAAAAGGCATTTGACCGGGTAGAATGGTCCATCCTTTTCAAAACGCTGAAGCATATGGGATTCGGAGAGCAATTTATAAACATGGTTAAAGCCAATTACAACTCCCCATCTATAAGAATAGCAATAAATGGAGAAGTCACGGATAGGGTGGAGATCTCAAGGGGTATGAAACAAGGATGCCCCCTTTCACCTCTGCTATATGCCATATTTGTGGAGCCCCTTCTAATTAAGATAAGGGAATCGGAGTGGGTAAGGGGGATAGAGATGGCTGGCAGGCAACATAAAGTTATTGCTTACGCTGATGACATGCTGCTGGCCCTGGAAGACCCCGGGAACACTCTACCCAGAGCCATAGAAATACTGGAGGAATTTGGGGCGATCTCAGGCCTGAAGATTAACAAGAAAAAATCAGAGATTATGCTCCTCGCTGGAAACAGGGAGACACTAGAAGCAGTGGCAGACATGCTAAGTTTAAAAACAGTAGAGGAGGGCATTAAATACCTAGGGGTGACACTCACACACAGGGTTGATAAGATGTATATGAGCAACTACACACACCTATTGGGTAGAGTCAAGTCCCCAGGGTACTATACTAGTACTATACTATTTCCATTCCCTCTCGGTCTTGGTCCCTAATTCCTTCTTCAAAGCACTCTCCAAAGCCATCTCTCAATTTGTGTGGAACAGGAAACCCCGATGGTTGCCAGAGCCACCATCACAGCACCAATAAAGTCTGGCGGTATGTCCCTACAACACTTTAGGAAATACTATCAGGCAGCCCAACTCTAGGTCTTGAAAGAATGGTTGGGGGAAGACCAGCAGACGACCTGGGTAACGCAGGATAGGGCGGTAGCTAGGACCCCCCTAGAGGACCTACTGTGGAAACACAAACGACACAGACATATGAACCTTCGAAATTAGCGAGGTCATGAGAACTACTCTCAACGCCTGGGACGATCAAACCAGAAACGGAATCATGATCACCCCACTAGCCCCATTCACGCCTATCTGCCGGAACCCACAGTTCCCACCGGGACAGGTATCAGGCGGTTTTGAAAAATGGGAAGTAGCAGGATGCAGGAAAATTGGGGAAATGATCCAGGACAAGAAATTCGATCCTTCGCGGAATGTAAAAATATGTGGAATTTAACAAAGGCGGATAGATATAAATACGAACAGTTAAAACATTGGCTAAGCGTTCCGGAGGTCTTCCAGGCGGCCTCGAGGGACCTCACACCTTTCAAGAAGTACATAATAACCAACTCAGGTGAAAGAAAACTGGTGTCAACACTTTATAACTTCATTAATTCACAGGAAGAAGAATTGAAATGGACATACATGATAAGATGGGAAGGGCCCGCTGGGGGAAGAAATAACAAGGAAGCAATGGGGGGGCCCAACTGTGGGCAGGCATCCCCAAACTTACCAGGGCAGTCCAAATCAGAGAAATGTGGCTAAAAATAATCACTCAATGGCACTACACCCTAGAGAGGCTCAGAGCAATGTACCCAGATACGTCGGATCGCTGTTGGAGGGGGTGCCCGGAAGTTGGAACCTGGAGGCATATCTGGTGGGACTGCCAGGGAGTGAAGGGCTTCTGGATAGAAGTACAAACGGAAATGACAAACATTTTCCCAGAGGCAAACCAAATGGAGGGAAAGGGTTTGGTTGTGCGGCTTTAAAGACACACAGGCCAAGAGTCTTCACAAAGCTCAATGGAGGAGCTTCATGGGTCTAGTCATAGCGGCATGGGCAACGATAGCTCAAAGCTGGAAGAAACAAGACCCGCCATGGTATTCACATGGTTGCAAAAGGTGTGGTCCCAAATGACCATGGAAAAGATTACGCACCATTTACAGGACCAAAACAACTCCTTCTTTAAGGAATGGGGACCAGTGCTGGAATATTTGAAATCGGACTACATGGAACAATGGTGACCGCACAATATCAAAGTTTCAGACTTATATAGCGCTTAGGTGTTCCTGAACTGCAATTTCCAATCAGGACCCGAACTCTTCCGGGAAGGGAGGGGACGGAGGGGGGGGGAGTTGGTAGGAATGTTTGAGATGTTATTTCTGTACAAGAAAACAATAAAAACATGTTTAAAAAAAATAAAAAAAATACGTATGTCTAAAAAAACATGCCATGGTGTTACCTTTTGACCCATGCCCGACATGGCTTATGAAAGATTTTAGAACTAGTACTTTGGCATTCATTTGTCACATTATAAATAGTCCACTTTCTTCGGGGACAGTTCCCAATTCTTAAAACTTGTCGGAATGACTCCATAACTGAAAAAAGCCACAATAGATCCTGGTGATCCCACCAACTATCACCCAATCTCACAGGTTCCGTACATCAGTAAACTGATGGAAGCAAAGGTAACCTCTCAGCTGCAATATTTTGTCGACAATTCAGGTTGGCTGAATGAAGCACAAGCAGGTTTTCGACCAGGTCACAGTACTGAATCTGTGCTAGTGGCTGCTCTAGACGAGCTTTGGCTTTTCGATTTATCTGCTGTTTTCAACACAGTCGACCACAAAATCCTTTTGGAAAGGCCATTTACCCTGGGTATTAGAGGCGTAGTTTGGAGGTGGGTAGAATTTGCCCTTAATAACCGAGGGCAACGGTTGTCTTTGTCGCCTTTTTTCTCTTCTCAGAAACAGGTGACTTGCGCAGTCCCTCACTAAGCCCAATTCTCATCCATTTTTATATGAGACCTCCAGCCGATCTAATTCACAGGGCATGATTAACTTTTTTCATGTATGCCGACGATACCCAATTGATCCTTCATTTGGGTAATATGAAAGATTTCAGCACAGAGATATGTACGAGTTTCATGGTAAAAGCTCAACATTGGATGTATTCCAAATGCTTACAACTAAACATCCAGAAAACAGACATTCCAATCTGCTCCAATACAGTAAAATCCATCAATTCTACCTTAGTGCCATCTGAAGCCCGATTTAATAAAGAGCAGACGTGCCAAGACTCCTATTTGCCAGTCTCACTCGGTCCTTGCTCCATCCCCCCACTTCAGTTTGTAACCTAGGTTTTTGGTTCAATCCAGACTTGTCTATGTCAATACAAATCGGCAAACTCACGAGTAGCAGTTTTTTTCAGCTGAAGAGCTAGGTATGATTGCTGGATTATTTTGCCTTTCCTGCAAAGGTGCAATAGATGAACGCATTCTAGTCGGCTAAACTACCGTGACTCAGTCTACTTAGGTGTCCCGAAAAAACATATCTAAATAACCGCACATTCAAAAGGCAGCAGCTAGGAATATTTTTTGCTTAAAACAGTTTGAGCACATTTCCCAGACTTTGCTTGAGTTACACTGCCTTCTGGTAATAAAGCGCATTGAATTTAAGGCCCTTCGTTTGGTTCATAAAGCCTATTACCGTAAAGGACCTGTCATTTTGAAAGGCGTTTCCTAGCCGGCATCTCAGATTATCTTCTGCGGGGCTCTGATAGTTCCTAAATTCAAACTTCAGGAGTGGGGCGGACGGTCCTTTGCCGCTCAGGCCTCCAAATTGTGGGACAATCTGCTGCCTTCCTACCATTTGCTAGAAGACCATATGGCCTTTAGGAAAAACCTGAAAACCTTGCTCTTTCCCAGACAATTGGCTTAGGTCACTCAGTACCAGCTGTATGTTCCCCTGTCTACTCTGTGCCTTGATGCGCCGTTGGTGGCGAGAAGTTGTGTGCATTATAAATCCAGTATACATATATACATAGAAAAGAAAGTTTGTCCTCCTCAGGGGCCCCTCCAAACACACCATTGTACCATTGTACCAGCTCTCTCTCCTTCGCTGAATCAAACCCTTAATCCCTGCCTCAAACATCAGTTCATTCGTCCAGACCTTGGTGCTCTCAATGCTGAATGGTGGCAACGCCCTCCTGGCAGGTGTCCCAACCATTACCCTGGCACCTCCGGAAGCTGTCCAGCACACCTCATCGCAGTACTGAATACATTCTACCACATTTCCTCCAATCTCAAGAAACTACACTGGTCAACCATCCAAGCTTGCATCACCATCAAGACAGCCTGCATCAGCTAAACACTGCTAATGTCCAAGACACTATCATACTTGATTACCATCTCAGAAGTACAATGCAGCACCAGAAGCCATTTATCCCCAAAATGGAATCCAAGAAGTAGTCCAGAAAACAAGCATTCTCCTGCTAAACTCCCACGCTTTGTAACACCCTTCCTGCTAACATCAGGCTGTCTCCCTCCCTCCTACGATTCAGGAAAAATCTGAAGACCTTTCTCTTGAACGAACGCTTCACTGACAAATATGGACCATATGCTGTCAGGACGATCCTCCCCCATTATGCTCAACTCCCTTTATTGGACAGCGCTTCCTTGCTTTCCAGCTAGGTTTACACTATATAAAACACCTACATTAATGCATATACATGGGAACACCAATGGTTTCAGGATTCACCACTCTAAACACAGTCTCAGGGTTGCAGTACCTAGCTTGCTTCTTGACCTGTCAGTCCTAGAGTTAAAGCACCCAGCTTGCTTCTTGACCAATTCCTACGAGCAAATATGTTCTCCCTCTTGTTTTGGGTGCTAACTTAGTGCAAATATATTTACCCATTAAGCGCTGATCGTCCTACTTGGCCAATTGATAATTCCTTTTAACGCAGTCCAACCAACAAGTATGTCCACCCACTTTGTTCAGAGAGGTTCCTTGGCATATATGTTCCCAACCTCTAGAGACAGTTAGCTATGCTGGACCAGAGCTTTCAGCCCATTGATTCTGCTTCTTGGCATCTGGCCCCTTCCAGTGTCTGAGATATATCGCCCACTAGCTTTGTAGCACTTTCCTTCCCTCTTTTCCTGGTTCCAGCACCGCCGGCTCCTGCAATATAGCCTTGGGTAGGCCAGTAGCTCCTTCTCCTTCTCTGGTTCTGGCTTCTCCTTCATGCACCCTTTGACCTCCTCCTGCATTCAGTTTAGTAACCCATCTGCAATACTTCCTGAAGTGAACGGTGGGATTTTATAGAGTTCTTAATAGGCTTGATAACCCAATAAAGCCACTGATAAGTGCTTGTTATATGCCCTCCTACTGTCTTGTGATATGTTGTGCTGCCATTCCTTAGAACCAGGCACAGCTGTTTGGTCTTTCCCCATTGTGATTTCCATGTGTGTGCACCAACTCCGGTTCTCTAATGGAACGTAATTATCCTCCATTTTGGAATCAGGCAAAAGTGCCTGACCTGTATTGCGGATTTGTCGATCTGCTTGGACTCTGGGCTTCTGTCCTGGTACATGCCCTAAGTGGTTGTTTGTGTGATCGGCGAGCCAGCTCTCTAGCTCCTGCAAACCTGGAGAATGGGACTGGGAGCACATATGTCAACACTTTCTGCCTGTAAGCACTTATTCATAGAACAATAGGGAAAAGCAATCTGACCATTGGAACAGGGGTGCTTGGTGAAGGGTTTGCAAGGGAGGTTCTCTGGATCGTTGAGATTAGCTCTTTTTGGTGTCCCCCGGCTTCTGACTGATAAAAAAGGTGGGTTATGGGGAACCCTAAGAATAGCTCACGGCGTGCTCTACTCTTAACCTTAGGTATGCTGGGCAGGGACTCCTCCTTTTGCTAGGGCACATGACATATGGGCACTGTAGAGGACTCTAGGGAATCCCCCGGATACCAACGCCAGTTAACTCTTCATGTAGCTGGTGGGCCTGCCCGGTCTCCAGAGTTCCCTCTTGTATCAACAGGAAAGTCATGCAATGGGACTTTGTCCCACTGGGCCCATGTCTGCCCTCTCTACAACACCTAATGCCAAACTGGTTCCCCAAGGGTGACATTTGTTGTTGATTGATGTCCCTGGGTTAGCAGTGGTGTAGAAGTAGTGCTCCTGAATTCATGTCTGTAGATTCCTGGGGAACCAAATGATGCCCTAAATGGGAAGGGTGATACAAGAATGTGAATAACTCCACCCCCTGGAGCAGCTGACCTAATCCCCCAGGTCACAAACGATGTAGCTAATATGTTGCATTTTAAAAAAAAAAGAAATTAACAAAGGGACATGACCTTGCCCCACCCCACAATTATCTAGTCGTGTCCAAGTTGACTGCTATACCCCTTTTGAAGGGGTTTGCAGCAAAGAGTCTGTAAAATCAGGTTTAAGTTTGTGAACTCCAGATGGCCGTCACACCCTAAAGAATGTGCCTGGCATGGACCAGGCATGCTAGCAGGATACGATTTGAGAATGGAGATGCAAACACTTTAAGAACCAATACATATTTTTTAAACCAAAACCAAATTGAGTGGATGTTCACCAAACTAAGCAAAGCACACTGCAAAGAACATGAGTTGGGTAAGACTCCAATTTTTAATCCAAATTCGGGTGACTATCCATGCAGGTTTATTATTTATGCTATCTTTCTGAATAATTTGACAGTAGGAATTTGAATAGGGTTTGGCTTTTTAGGATCCCTTGTAACGTCGCTTCCTTGGACAGAACAATATGAAGAACAATATGAAACTTCCCCACAAATTCATGTTTTTAGTTGAAAGTTTTTGTACAGGTTTCTCATATGGGGACCACAGTTATGAACCTCCAACAAGCGCATCTTTCTGTGCCAGTCTGATTTCATCATAACTGCAGAGTCACGATTGCAGCCTCTCCAAAATATATATTTGTTAGCCGGTTACGTGCCTGTACTTGTATACACGTATATGTTTACACATTACGAAGTGGTGATTCAATAGCCACACAGTAGTTACGTTTCCAAGACATTTTACATATCCAACTGTGAAAACATTTTCCTCTGTAACTTTTGACTTTTTCCATTTTGCTTCACCTAATTTGTCAGAAAAGACATTTGGTAACATCCGGGGACGCATACCAAATTAATCTTTGATTAATGTCTTCATGTTGGAAAGGTGATGTTAAAATGGTTGCATTGGATTTTTACACAGAATGATGCTTTCAGTCGCAATATTTCAAAATAGTCTGCTTTGATTTTTGTGGGGCATACACCTAAAGTGGAGCTGCTGCACGTCACAAAAGTTGTATTTGGTTGCATATGCACATGGATCCGGATGACAACGCACACGCACACTCATGCAACCACAAGCTGTTATTTTCTTACATGTCCTGACACTTCTTTTCACTTTTAAACAACCAGCGGCCCCACTCTCCCGAAGCCAGGCGCCATTTTTACAGAAGATGGGCTAGCTGCATTCGCCGCCGCTCGCGGCACGCTAATCATTTCGTCACTCTGTACATGAATGAGATGCGCAGGCGCGCATCTGCTTCAGGGACCTTACGCTTGTTTGCTTCTCTGTGCCCAGGTGGGCTGGAGGCTTTGCGGACTTTCATTACCTTTTTCCTAAGTCAATAGCTGAAGAAAATTGCTGCGATAGAGCCCAAAGCACTGAAGGCGAATCTATTTTCCAGCATCTACTGCAGAAATGCTGAAGCACAGCATGTGTTATCCATTTGTCAGTAATGAAGAAAACCCAATCAGCACGCAAAGTGCTGCATCACCTGTGCCACCCAGTGGCAGTAGGGCTCGGTGACTGAGTGCATGCAGTTTACCAGTCCCCGCCTTCATTATTTAGCTGAGTGCTTGTGTGCTGGGTCTTTCATCCATCCTTAATACCCCCCAAGGGTTCCAATTGATTCAAAGAGATTTATTAACCTCTTAAATACAGTGTGGTGTTCAGCGAAATAAAAGCAAGCCTTGTCCTCTGTTCTGAGCCGGCCTGCAAATGGAGTAGCCCCTCCCATGATCTCTTGAGTGCTCGCTGAAGGATAGCCATTTGTTCAGTTCATCCTATGCAGCCCGAAGTAGCAGCATGGGAGCCGATTTATGAACTTGGGCGGGGGGGGGGGGGGGGGGCAAATATAGGAAGTGACGTCACTGGCAGTTATATGACCGCATTTGCACGTAGTTGCCAACTTGGTGCAAGAGGGGAGGGGGACTGGAAACATTGGCTAGCATGTACTGCATATACTAAAGTCAAGTAAGAAGGAGGTTTAAGGCTTCCATTTGCAGCCCAGTAAGCCATCACTGCCCCTACTCAACTCCTCTATAATCATCCAGGTTGTAGTAGCCCTCAAAAGGCAGCGCAACACAACTAGGATGGGAGAACGAAATGCTTGCTAAACAGAATGTACAGCTGTAAGGTGGAGTACCACCACCAACACCAAAAACAAAGTTCCCAATTCAAGGGAAAACAAGTAAAGAAGTTTCCTGATTAAAAAGGACAATAGTGCTTTGTCATGATCTACATCATACCCTGCATACTGCAGCATGCCCATCACCCCAAAGGTGGTCTAAATGCCTACCTGAAGCTATGGCAGGTTTTTAGACGGTATTGCTGTACCAGAAGGACCCTCTGAAAGTTGGTGACTGCACTCTAGTGCAAGAGATACTACTACCCCTGAGAACCGGGCAGACTTACTATTGGACAGCAATATTGTTTTGGGTCCACCTTCTGGGTGAATATATATATATATATATATATATATATATATATATATATATATATATATATATAATGATTTGTACCCATTTGTTGTATTTTTAATTACCATTAGATGCTATCAGTATCTTCGCTACAGTTTCAGTAAACCACTTGCAACTGAAAGAGCTTGCAAAGCGCCACCTTGCAAATCTGTGATAGTTAAAGTAAGGTGCACAGATGTAGAAGTACACCCAACCCAAAACGATTTTAAAAATGGAGGCAAAGAAAGAGGGGTGCACAGTTGTACAAATACACACAACCCAAAACGATTTATAAAAATGGAGGCAAAGCAAGAGGAATGCACAGATGTACAAATACACCCAACCCAAAACAATGTTACATCTACATTCTACCTCTACATCTGTGCACCCCTCTTGCTTTCCATCTGTGCCTCCATTTTTAAAATCGTTTTGGGTTAGGTGTACTTCTACATCTGTGCACCCCTTAAATAGGGGTGCACAGATGTAGAAGTACACCTAACCCAAAACGATTTTTAAAATGGAGGCAAAGCAAGAGGGGTGCACAGATGTACAAATACACCCAACCCCAAACCATTTTACCTTTGCATCTGTGCCTCCATTTTTAAAATCGTTTTCAGTTGGGTGTACTTCTACATCTGTGCACCCTTTTTCCCAAGAGGGGTGCACAGATGTAGAAGTAAACCCAACCCAAATTGTTAATTGTGGGAAGCATTTACACTCTCCTATCAACAACAAAAAAAAAAGAGTAGAGGCGATTTCGCCTTGGTTTTACTATTCACTTTTCCGCAATGTGAACTTATTAGGGGAACATTGCATGGAGGGGCCCTTTTGTACTTAAGTGCAAACTGAGGTGATGCCCTCTGTGAAATGTATTCCTCAACTGAAAGTGACCCACACTGACTTTCAAATTCCATATGTGCTTTTGACACTGCACCGAACACCTCGGCCTGGACTCCTGCTACTTTAGAATGTATTGGAAAGGAGGGAGTCTGTTCTCAGGGTGCCGGCCTGTGAGGACAGCGCACTGGCCAGCAATATTACTTATGCAAAGCATGCTATAGCTTCCAGCGTTTGCCACTTGTTTGAGATGTCATATACTCGACCTCCCCAAAGGCAAACAAGTTCCTTTTGAAGAGGCCTCACAGCAATTATGGTCCCACAGAAAAGCAGAACTCGTGCAGGCCTATTTAGGATCGGGCCAAAGTACAGACTTCAGAATCACACAGTTGCAGTACCTAGACAGCTGCCCTTTAGAAGGACGGGGGCTTCTAACCGGGCTAGAGACAGACACAGTATGGATGGAGGAAAAGGCCATCCATACTGCGTCTCTTCTCTCCAGCCCGAGGGGGGCTCAGTCCCGACTTCATTTTGCCGGCGGGTGCCCGGGCCCCGGAGCAACCGTGTACTCGCCGCCCCTGAGTAGCAGATGTCAGGAATAAGTCGTGGCTGGAGCGTTACATGTGATCTGATCTGGGTGCACCTAGGAACCAAGTTCCCTCTTAAACTTTTTTGTTTCTTCTTTCAATATTTTTATTAAGGTTATACCAACGATACAATCAGTTGAAACAATAGGTAAAACTAAAACTATAACAATCAGCAACACCCAATTAATTCCATCAAGAGACAGCTCATAGATTGAACGAGACCAAAGCAACATGTCTATGGGACACAAGTACATTAGACACATAGACCAAGCTCATGCTCAATTCTTCTTCCATTTTATATATGGTACAACCTTGTGGTCTAGCGTTCCCTTAATAGCGTGTTATTTTATTCATTTATTTTATTTATTTTTCATTTGTAGAGCACCCACAAACCCGCAGGCATCAGGGTGCTTTTACCGGTTACATGGGGTCACAGTAGGGCATAGGCATAGGTACAGATAAATACTTACAGATGTGGAAACACATGAATATGCGTTTCATTAGTAAACTTACAGGCATGCAACATTAATGTTCAAGAGAGGTGTGTGGGTAGGGAGTTTCGATTAGGCGAACAGCCATATTTTGAGGGCTTTGCGGAAGACCCAGTATGATTCTTCAGTTCTAAGGGCAGGTGGGAGAGAGTTCCATTATTTGGTGGCAAGAACTGGGAAGCTAGAGCCTCCTGCTTTGGCACGTTTGAACATTGGTTGGATCAACCTGTGGGAATGTAGGGCTCTAGTGGGGCCTACTAGATTGAACTTTGGTGATTTTCTGGATTGGGTATGGTGGGGCTGCAATGGAGATGCACTTATGGGTGATTGATAATGTATTGAATAGGATATAAGACCACATTTTGAATATTGGAAGGTTACATACAGAAGGCCCATCGATCAAGATGGCATCAAATCGCACGGACACTGCAGCAGATTTAATAGCTCATCCCACCCCAAATACAGCCTCCCTGATCTGTTCGAATTGCCTTTTTGCACATGCTGATCTTTCTAAGCAGTAGTCAATCTCATCAGGTCTACAACCCAATTTTTGTAGGTCGGTGGAGTGGCGTGCTTCCAATGCTTGACAATTCAGCGCTTTACTAAAATAAAATCTCAGCGCAATGCATTTTATGGTCACCTTTCCATTCTTCTGTCTCAGCAGTTTGCCCAGTAGGCAGACCTCGAGGTCAAGCGTTATGTCCAAACCAGTTATTTCCCCCTGGCGTGCCGCTGATAGTTGCCACAGGGGCTGAATTTGAGACCAGTGCCATTCCATATGGAGGAAATTAGTCGGCAGCAGCTTCCATATTGGACATACCGGGTTGTCTGGGGAGAATGTATGTACCTGCTCCGGAGTCAAATACTCCCTATGCACACACTTATATTGTATAAGCTTTAATTTAGCATTCATGGACACTTCCCTTACATGTTCGCAGATCCTCCTCCACTTATCATCAGTACTTGTATCAAGATAAAGTTCCCACTTTTCCCTTGTCTTAATTACCCCTGTGGTCCGATCTGTAATCAGATTCGATATCCTTTCCCACCTCCAACTGTCAACTTAATCGCTGTAACTATCCCATGTTCTAGGGGCATACTAGGAAAGCACTCCCAGAATCTCCAGACTGTGGATATTGTTAGCACATATCACAAAAAATGGATTCCTCGGTATATCACACTTAATGCAAAAGTCAGAATGCTATAGCAGTTCCCTCCTCGTCTAAGTCACCCACTGTTCTGCATCTCTTCACGGCCCATGTTCTCCTCCGGGTGTTACCAATAGGGCCTTTGAAGACACAATTGCCCCACAGCGGGAAATCGTGTGCCACCACATACCTTGTCTTTTTGTGCAGGTTTAGTGCTGTTCAAATGTAATGTATTGCCTGTACCAGCAAAGGCAAAGCTTTGACCTCTGCTGTTTCTTCCCACAACAGATTCATTAGTTCCCGCCACATCTGATATCTTGTATCATCCTACCAGGGAGGTTAAGCGTATCATCGCCTCACTGTTGCAACTATGCCATGTAGTGGTATCTTTTGAAATCTGGGGCACCCAGTCCACCCTTCACTATCGTGAAACCTTATTCTTAAACTGGTATGGAAATCTCTCCTTCCAGCCCTGGTCCTTCCCACCAGATTATCTGGTGAGGCTAAAGAATGGCTTATTAGTAGGAAAGGAAGTGAACATTCCTTTGCAGACTCTTCACTCCTACCAATACCCCAAGTATCGATTCCACTGAATTGTCCCTTTTGAACCCAAGGTGTAAAAGAAATCAACCCTGAATTTATTGCTACACTAAATACAAACAAAAGAAATCTAATATAAATATCTTATCTCCATGTGTTGCCTAAAACTATCCATTAATCTGTCCTTTGGTCGCATATACCTTTTACAAGCGTTTGTGGTGCCTGAAAGTTTGATTCCCGCTATATTCTATTGTGCGCCTTCTTAAAGAGTTCACACTTTGAACTGGGCACAGTTCTTTCTAGAGCAGACCTCAAAGGGATGTTTATAATTACTAGTTACTGTGCTCCATTTCTTTAACATCTCTTGAGGAATACTCACACTTTCTCTATCGCGTTCTTACCCTACACCCCTACATCCACCTGCATTCCTCTCTGTTGCTGTGCTCCTTTTCACACTCTTCGCTCCATCACTTTCTTTTAACTAACCCAGTCCCTCTTTCATTTTTTTTACTGTACACCTCTCTCCTTTTCACTCTGTCATCTGTCATCAAGGTCGATGCGGGGCAACTAAGAAACCCTGTATTCCAGAAGAGGCAATTTTCTACATCTGGCATGGCTGGAACTGCAACTAGGGCAAGGAGCACCCATACTAAGAGGGGGCTAAAATGCCCATAGGGGAAGGATAATGATATGCTAAAAAAATGTACTTTCTTTTCTCTCCTCCCCACCACCTTCCCCGCTTCCTTCCACCCTGTAGGTGCAGTGACCAGTCCGAGCTGAGCTTCTTTTTGTTTCGTGTCAGTACCCAAAAGGGTGCTGAGGCCTTGAAGAAA
Organism: Ambystoma mexicanum; assembly: GCF_040938575.1. Lineage (NCBI taxonomy): Eukaryota > Metazoa > Chordata > Amphibia > Caudata > Ambystomatidae > Ambystoma > Ambystoma mexicanum. The sequence goes on from NC_090930.1 coordinate 985,858,240, forward strand.
GTGGTGTAATAACAAAACCACTGAAACCGGTAGGCCTATTTAGACCTCCTAGTAATAAGGGCCCATATTAAAGGTCAGGAGGTGATACAAGTGGAAGAAATAACACTTCCCAGAGAGAAACATTACCCTGGAATTACCATATGCAGAATTCTGAAGTATGGATTGCAAACTTTAGTAAGTTTCTTCATTTTAAAATCATTTTTAAATGCCAATCCATGGAAAAAGAATAAAGCAAAATATGCCACCTGGAAGGCCTTGAGCACACTGTTTGGGTTCAGAGTTGGTAAAGACACTCAGTGGTGTTTTCTGATGTTATACAAGAGTTAACTGCCTGAAGGATCTAGGGCAAGCTTCTTCTTATCTATCCCCTAACCCTAGATAAGCGGTCCACCAGCGCTGTCTAGGGCCAGGCACCACATGAGGGATTAGATAGTATGGTTGGAGGGCAAGCAGCTTTGAATTTTACAAAAGAGAAAGAAATATAACCACTTTCCTGTCATCATTGTACACTTCGAGATATGGAGCCCTGGGGGGGGAGTCAATGCTTATTCTGAGACGACAAACAGAATTCCATCCTAATGGGTAATGACTTCTGCCCTTCATTGAACCTTCATTTCTGTGGTCTCCCATTTAGTCTCTAATGTAGTGATCCGTTCACCCTCTTTTTGCGGCCATCTTTCTGTGCCAACGCGCACATAGGATTCTTCATACATGGCCTTATTCAGATCCTGCTGGGTGTGGGGTAGAAGGAGGTAGCAATATTTAATGGTTTGATATAACCAACAAACATGAGGACTGTATATAAGCTACTGTTCCAGAATCAATGTTTGGAAAGCAACCAAATGCACTGAAGGGGTGATCCTGACAAAGGTAAAAGTTAATGGTGGAACAAGAATGCCACACGATCAACAACATTCTGTTCACACGAAAAAGAATGCAAGTTTTTAAATGTGTATAAACTTCCATTCAAAGTATTTTTTTATGGAAAACCTCTAAATGCACTGCAACTGAATCCGTTTTTTTTCAGAGGTGATACGCAGAAAATATAACATTATAGATCATATTATAGCAACCTAAAGTGACGGATGCAAGGTTTGTAATCAATCATAACAACTGACATAGCTCTGGACAATGTTCCAAACCATTTTTCTTCAGCCTGGTGAGCGACTATAGAAGGGGAAAATCCATCTGCAAATCAAAATCGACCTCACCCCAAAAGGAACAGTGCAGCCCGAACTTTGAAGTCACATCCCTTCTGCACGAGACCACACTACCCCAGATAGTTTTCAGCTACATCTGAGTTAATTGCTTTAGAATCTGTTGTGGCGTCCTGCACGCACAGGGCTCCGGCTAGAGGCGTTTCTTGGGGGGGCCTAATGGGGCTATAGCCCCGGGTCTTTTGGTTGTAGCCCCGGATAGACGCTCAAGTGCTACAACCAAAATGCTAGCTTGCCCGAGTCCCCCCAATCCTGACATTAGCTTTGCCCCTGCTCTTTTCCACACCTAGCAACACCCCTGGCTCGGGCTAACATTGAAAGCAGTCTCTTGTCACCCTCTTGTTTAGCTTCCCTACTAACAGCAAGTAATAGCTAACCATGCCCGCCAGACAACCTTCATACTTGCATCTGTCAGAAGGGATAGGTTTACATAAATTGGAGATCAGACCCTTGGTCAAGGCCGCTAGTTCTGTGTGTCTGTCTATTGATTTAAGTTAGCACCCAGTATAGTAGTTGCATGTACTACAACCTGTCTTGTTCAAAGAGGCCTATCTGACTCACATTCCTGGAATACTGTGGTTCTGTTGTTAAGAAAGAGATTTCCAGTTTGTTACAATTGTCATTGTACCATCTGAGAAAACCCTTGAGTGTCTAAGCCAGGTACAAAGCAGGGGTCACGAAGAATGGAAGTAAGAGGGGAGGAAAATGATGTGATGTTACATCTACACTCAGCATTCTTAGTCCCAAATGTAAAGGTGAACATAGTGATGGGATTTATGTATGATTTTGGCTCTGTCTTGCTTTGGTAGTAAAGGTTGCTTCCAGGTGTGTCACCCGGCTGTTGCTTGTTTGTTACATGAACAGGCACAACCTTTCTAGCATGGATTGCATCCACTCACCCATTATTCACAGTTGTTTAGTAACACACTAAGCCAGGTTTCCCAATCCTCCCCCACCCTGTTGGACCAGGACTTTATTCTCTTATTTATTCGAGATCTTTTGCCAGCCAAATAAAGCAGGGAAAGTGTGTTTGGAGGTAAATCATTCTTCCCTTAGTACATTAAATGGGAGAGTATTATTTTATTTTGGCATTTATATAAGTGCACCAAGCCCATGGGCACCTGGGCGCAGGTTACAGTCAGGCAGAGAATAACATGGGGATGAGAGGATAAAAACAGACGGCAATTAGTTGAAAAGGTGAGTCTTAAGATTCTTTCTGAAAATGTCTTGCAAGTGAGAAGGGAGCTTGTTCCAGAGGGTGGCGGCACAAACTCGAAAACTGCAACTTCCTGCTGTCTTGTGGTTGAATCTCAGGGTAGAGAGACAACATTCGTAGGCCGATCTTAAAGGCCTTGCTGGAGAGTGTCTCTTGAGTTTGTTTGTCAGGTAGTATGGGGCATTATTGGAAAGCCAACGATGCGTGATGGAAAGGATCTTGAAGTTAGTTATTTCCTTTACTCTTAACCAGTGGGCTGATTTTCTTGCCTCTGTGATGTAATCTCACTTGCCGATGTGCTGCTCGCAGAGCATTGTTCTGTAAAGCTTGGAATTTGTTAAGGTTCTTGGTGGAGGTTCCACTGAGCATTGAGTTACAGTAATCAAGTTTTGAGCAAATGAGGGATCAAGCAACTTCAAGCCGATTTGCACTGGACAAAAAAGGTCTTCTAGCAGTGATGTGCTTCGTGGTATATGCTGAGGGGGAGGTGATGTGATTGACCTGATGTGTCATGTTGAGCGAGGCGTCGGGTAAACACCAAGGGTTTTTACAACAGTGGCCATGGGGACGATGTGGCCATCATGTCTTCTATGCCTGGTGCAGCTTGCCTAGACATGTTGGGGGGCCGACAAGGAGGAGCTCTGTCTTTTCATCATTGATGCAGAGGCTGTGGGTGGCCATGCAGTCTGGATGATTTGGTAGATTGAATTAACCCTAAGCGTGTCCTGTGCGTGGTCGTCGGTGAGAGGGACCAGGGCCTGTATGTCGTTGGCGTAGTTGGTGTATGATATGTCTAGCGAGTGGAGGAATGCGAAGAGGGGTTTGGTGTAAATATTGTAGAGGGTTGGTGAAACACAGGATGCCTTGGGATACAGTGTGCTATAGCTGTGACTTGGTGGCACAGTGTTTTTTGTGGTCGACCAAGTCAAAGGCTATAGAGGTCAAGGAGAAGAAGAGCAAGGTTTCCCTGGTCAATGTATGTAACTAGCTGGTTCTTGAGATCCAGTAGGGCAATCTCGGTATTGTGCTTTAGACGGACCGCCGATTGCTGAGTGCCCAGGATGTGGTGGGATTCTAGGTATTCTGGGATTTGTAGGTAGGCGACTGTCATTGATTTTAGGAGGAATGGGACGGTGGTAATAGGTAGGAATGGCTGGGCCGAAGGGGTTTTTTTTTTTTTTTAGGAGTGGGGAGAGCCAAGATTTTTCAAGGGCAGGAGGCGACCGAGAAGGAGGCAAAGGAAGAGTTGATGATGACTGCGATAAGTGGAAGTAGTGGTTCGGTTCAGTCCTTTAAAATGGTGGCCAGGCCCCAGTCGCCTTTAAATTGGGATGGTTGAAGGTCTTTGATGATGTTGCCAAGAGTGGGCATACTGATAGGTTGGAACCTGAATGGAGGGAGGAGTTTTAGGTTCTTTCTAGAGCTGGGTGAGTGGTGTTTTTGCCGAGATACTGGACCGCTTGGATGCAATCTTCTCCTGCGGACATGCCGTTTTGTTAGCGGACATGCCGTTTTGTTAGTGAGGGTGTCTTGGACAGTTTTACACCATGAGTTGTCTTTGAATATGGTGGTGGGGGGGCTGGGGGAGATTCCAGCTCATGGAGGATGGCGAATACTATCTGTAGTGTGAGAAACCAGAAGGTGTCTCACATGCTAGTCCCTGGAGATCTGTCATCCTGGTGGCTAGGACACGGCCATCGCTGTTGGATCCAGTTCCTGGGGTTGGACCAGTGGGGGAGGATCACCTGGGCGAGGTGTTTTAGGGGAATAGAAGTGGGACACTCAGGGCTGAGACGCGGTATCCCCTTTCATGTAACACCTTTTCCCCGTCCTACCCTGTAGGATATTTAGAAGCTCTACCCCCCGCCCCCACTTTTCCCACACAAACACTTTCTTACACGGTAACAGACAATGGACTAACACCAACGGTGTACACATGACATGTTCCAACACACGGGTCAGGCACAGCCAGGCAATTGACAATAACCATGCACACCTGACGGCCCTTTACCTTCCCCACAGGGATAAAAGGCAGAGCATGAAAGCACACTTCTAGCAAGGTTGAATGCATGAGGAGACAGCTACCCCAAACCAGCAGTTCAAACTCCGAAAGGGAAAGCATAAGACCGGGAATTACAGCTGGCGTGCGGAGCAGCAGATGTCAATGGTGCACAGGGGTCTCCCACTTTGATAACGCAGGCAGAGAGGCAAGCTGGCTACCGTGGCACTATCCCTGACTCCTGAGAACAAAGTAGCCAACAGGTTCCGCACAGATGGTGAGTCGGAGGAGGCTGATAGTAAACCGAACTGTGTTGAGCCCAAGATTGCCATTATCAACATTTTGAACAAAAGGAATCTGAAAGAGAAAGAGCTTGTCTAAGTGTTTGAACATTAAAGAAAGCCCAGTTGAGGTCCAGGTGCAGAGGGGTCCGGCGCCACGTGGGCGCTCATTCGAAAGACTTTTGCCGAGACCTGTTCTTTGAAACTACAAGAACCAGAAACCCTAGGAAAGGGTGGCATGAGGCGTCAGAGTGGTCTTACAAGGGTTACGTCCAATCCCTTGTACAATCGAAAGTCTCTGACCTCTTACCAGAGGAAAGCTAGGTGAAGGGAACCCTACTTTCCAGTAGGATCGTGAACTGTAGAAAAAAGGCATGTGTGAACCCGACAGAGGGATGCCGAAAGAAAGCTAGGAGAAGGAAAACCTTGCTTTCTTATGTAAAGAAACAATACATGAACTGTGTATTGCAATATAACATTTTTGCAAGGAGGATCCGAGCCGGGCAGAGGGAGATCCAAGGGGCGAAGAGCAATTGCCCAAGGTACGAGAGTACAGAAGGAACCTTTTGTTTGTTTGTTTGTTTGTTTGTTTGTTTGTTTGTTACTTTGAATCAGCAAGCCTTCTACGGCAAGAGACTTTTTCAGGAAAGAGACTTAGCCTCTGAAGGTTTTGATAGTGTTGAACTTGAACTGTGAACCTCATGCTGACGAGGCCAAGGAGTGTGCTGTGCTCTAGAGTGCTGCCTTGTCCTGTGCTTCAGACGTGGGGAAGAGAGACAAAGCCATACCATCCTGACTTATCATTTTGTGAACACCTCTTTCTTTTCTTGTGAACATTATCCCATACTCTTTTTGTAATTTAGTAGTAAGGATTGGCAATTGTTTTTTTTAGTATAGGCCCTTTTTAGTTGACAGGACATCACTAGGAATGCCTTAGTATTATTTGATGGTCATAGCTTGCTCCCATCTTAGATTTAGGCTTATATTAGGCATTTATCTCACCCATTATAAAGTTCAATAAACACCTTTGAACTGTGATCACTTGTGTCTGTCTTTACTGTTGCCACCATGAGTTCCTTATATATGGTGTCAGAATGGGATGTGACTCAATTGAAACAAATTGGGGAATCTTACAATTTTAAAAACATAGTCATCGAGCTTCTAGCCCTTCTGTTGCCACAAAAGAATCGATAGGTTTCGATATTTGTAGTAGTAGGGAAGCTATCATTTCCCCTGGGAAAAGAGGAATGATTCCTACCGATTTGGTTCTGATACCCCCACAAGGGTGTTACATCAGGTTAGACCCAAAATCTGGCCTAACATGGACGTTCGGTATAGATGTTTTAGCAGGCGTTGTCTACCCCAACTTCTGGGGAGATGTAAAGGTTCTCTTACACTAAATTGGATATAGGGCACCTGGCAGGACCCTGAAAAACCCAGGCGGGAATTCCTAGATAAACTAAACCAAAATTTCAGGGTGAGAGGTCAAACAATTCCAATCTAATACTGGAAAAAACAGTTAGTCGTACTGCATTCCATTCTTCACAAAATGTATTTTAATAACATCTGGATAGTATTAGTGGGGATAGAGCACCCAGGAGTATTAAGACACAACAATACAAATGAGTGTGATCCAGTGGACAACAACTGGATCTGAATGCAACAACAACAAAGAGGAACTGCTATGTTTGATGAGTCATTTCAATTATGCAGTCACTAGAATAAACATACACCCACATTAAATGGACATATATACAAAAGACACATGAACAATGCTTCCAATGTGCATTATTTGAATGGTGATATCGTCGACACAACGGTGTTTTGGCCTAAAGGAGCTGTGCAGTGCAGCTATGTGAGTAGGCCGTCATCAGGACGTGTGATGACCTTACAGGTGGTCCTGGGTTCTCTATCTGAGAACAAAAGAAATGGGGGATTGTCAGTGGAAACGTGACCTCAAATTAAGATAATTCAAAAAGCTCCCATAGGATGCTTAAGTAAAAGAAGGGGGGACTCCTTGGTGTAGGAGCCTAAACGCTTACCAGAGATTTATCCAGTGTAGGGGTAAACGAGAAAATCCATCACAGGTATAGATTTCTGGGGAGCACTGAGTGCGTCGTGGAGGGACATAAACTTGTACCTGTAACAACATTATTGGTACTCTGTAAGACTTCTAAACAGATAATGGTGCCATTTGGTAGTAAAATCAAATTAAAACATGGGACACTCTTACCTCGGGAGGTAAGATGACACTTCTCTGCCGGAGAAACTTGCAAAATCCACTGTAATTAGTGGTTCCTCAGCCCAGATTGTCCAAAGCATGACAGATCTGTGGGAGACAGGACATCATGATAAAAATATATAGCGTGCCACATGCACGTGTGTTAAGCCTAAAATAGCTGCTCGAAAAATGTTCAGAACGAAGTCTCAGTACGAGCCATAAAAGGCAGGACTCTAGTTGATAATTCAAGTTCGTGCGCTTAGGCAAGTACTTACAATGGTATTTCTAGGTCTGGGAGCAGCAGAGTAACGCAGCGTCTCAGGACGCGAGCGTTGTTGAAATGGATGCATCTCCGGGACGACCGCGGGTAAACAAAACCCGTCGGTCTATCGCATTGGTTAGCAGGTGGCGCTCCCCTTGCGAAGCGTCACCGCCGGGAGGACCAATGGGAATCCGCCACGGATGCTCACGGGGACGTGAGCGCGGGCGGCGTCTATACGCCGAGGCTGAGTGATGTGCCTGTCAAGAGGGCCTCAGGGGAGCGTGACCGCTGGAGGAGTGAAAGCTGCGTTGTGAGTGGCTGGAAGCGCGATGACGTGTCGGCTGTCACATCAGAAAAAATGTGCCAAAGTAAGGCTGGCTATGGCGGAAGACACTAGAAGGAAGGTGCAATCCTGAGGTCAGCCAAAATGGCATCCGGGGTAGCATGAGAGGAGAACACTTGGTGGTGTGTGTGAATGCAGATTATGACAATGGAAAAACGTATGTAGGTCGGCTGTTGGTCGCCTGTGTGTGTGCAGAAACCCAGCAACACTGTTCGCATGGTCAAAGCACTTTTAAGATACAGTTTAGACACATACCATTAGGGTATTATGTATGCTGGCGTACATATGTAAACATATCACATGAGATCACATGTTCAACAGAAATATGGACCATTGCAGTTCTGTTATATAGGCCCCAGCATGATGTGAGCTTAGTCAAATGATAGTCATTCCATAGGATGAAAATGTCCAAGCCCACACACAAACAGAGGATCATATGAATGCACAATTAGGCAGGATCATATAAATGCACAGCTATAGAAATTACTAAGGGGAAGACCAAAAGTAGGCAGTATACCGCCCATACCTAGGATCCGGGGATCACACGGTAGTAGGGCCAAAGGAGGATCATACACGTAATTGGATCCATTGTCGTTTACTGGCTGTAGAAGTGCTTCCATTCCACAGAAATATTCAACCCTGTTTTAACAGTGTCAAGTTGGTGGACTAGTTGTTGTTCCAATCTTGTAAGCGCTTTGTCTCTGTCCCCTCCTCTTTTCTGTGGAGTAATTTGCTGTATGATAGTCCAGGATATATCATCATTTGTGTGTCCTAGTCGGGTAAAATGGTCGACCAATGGTTTATCTTGAATTTTGTTTTTGATGCAGGATCTGTGCTCTGAGATCCGCTGCTTTACTGGTCTGGAGGTTTTTCCTATATACAGCAAGTGGCAAGGACATTGTATTCCATATATCACGAACTTGCTGTTACAATTGGTGTGAGTTTGTAAGGTACGGTGGTAGTCCTTATAGTCAAAGGTTTTAGTGGGGTTAGTGTAGCATCGGAAATGTCCCACGACATTTGGGAGGTCCCACAGTGTGTTAGGTGTCTTGGTATCCTCGATGTAAGTGTGGACCAATGAATCCCTTAGGTTTCTGTTCTTCTTGAAAGCAAAAATTGGCTTTTTGTCAAGGGTGCCTTTGTTTTTATCAAATGCCAGTGTTTATTGATGGTTTGTTTAGTGAGATTGCTTAAGGGACTGTATGTGGTGACGCAGACTAGTCTATTCATTTCAGTTTTTTCTTTTGGGGTGAGGCATATGGTTCTGTCGGTGTTCAGTGCCCTTTTTCTTGCCTGTTTCACCGATTTCTTAGGATATCCCCTCTCCTTCAGTCGCAATTGTAAATCATTCGCATGTTGCTCATATTTCTCTTTGCTCGAACAGTTCCGTCTGATTCTCAGAAACTGGCCGTACGGCAGATTGTATCTCAACCCCTGGGGGTGATAACTCGAGAAGTGAAGTAGGCTGTTGCGGTCGGTAGGTTTTCTGTAGAGTTCAGTTTGGAGATTGTTGCCTGATCTGTAGATGTGCAAATCCAGGAAATCCACCGCCTGATAGCTCCAATCGATGGTGAATCGGATGTAATCATTGCATTGGCTAAGCCATTGATGAAATAGGCCCAACTCCGTTTCCGTGCCAGTCCATATGAGAAGGACGTCATCAATGTATCGTCGCCACAGAAGTATTTGTGACTTGAAGGGGTTATGATCGTGATGTATGTGGTCTGATTCATATTGAGCCATGTACAAATTGGCGACATCGGGGGCAAAAGTGGCCCCCATGCTCACGCCTTTGATCTGTTGGTATAGTTGATCCTTGAATAAAAAGAAGTTCTCCGACATGGCCAATCTCACACATTCCAGAATGAAGTCTGTGGGTGTAGAGGATACATCACTCCTTTTGTTGAGGCACATTTGAAGAGCTTCTAGGCCCTCCAGTTGTGGTATTGAAGTATAGAGTGCGACGTCCATGGTTGCCAGTATACAGTGTTGTGGTAGTTCAAGATCTTGTAGTATCAGTATGACGTTTGTGGAGTCCTTGATGTAAGATGGCCTCTCGCACACAAAAGGTTTGAGGAAAAAATCTGTATATAGAGACAAAGGTTCCAACAGGGAATCGCAGGCGGAAACAATTGGTCTTCCTGGTGGTTGTCTCGGATTTTTGTGAATCTTGGGAAGGATGTAGAATGCAGGAATTCTTGGGTGTGTTTTGTTTAGGAAATGGCATTCCCCCTCACAAATTCATCCTTCCTGTTCTGCATGTTTGGTGAGATTGGTTATTTCTTCCTGGAGTCTAGTAGTGGGGTCCCTTCCCAAAATCTTATATGACGTGGTGTCAGCGAGGAGGCGCCAGCATTCCTTGTTGTAGTTGGCTGTCTCCATGATGACAATCCCTCCTCCTTTATCAGCCGGTTTCAGAGTGATGGAAGAGTCTTTGTTGAGAGCTAAAAGAGCTTTCCTTTCCTCTCGAGTCAGATTGTCCTGGTAATGGTTCTTTTTGGTCAGAACTTCTCTTAAACTTTTGGAAACCAAATTTTCGAAGGTTTCAAATTCAGCCGGTATGGTATGTGGTGGAGGCATAAAAACTGATTTAGGTTTGAAACCAATGGTGTTCTCAGGTGCTTCATCACTCTTTGGAGTAGTCTCTTGGTGGTCTGGTAGGTATATTTCAAAGAAGTATTTGAGTCGGATGTTACGGAAGAATCTCTTCATCTCCATCTCTGCTTGGAAGGGATTAGCTTGTGCCGATGGAACAAAAGATAAGCCTTTTTCTAATAGGGTTTCTTCTGATGGGGTAAGTGTCCTGGAAGACAGGTTAAAAATAGGAATCTGTTGTCTCATGGTTGGTTTGAATACCACTGTCGAGTTCTCATATATTGTCCATGTTGTTGGGGCCATCTCTTGAGGCGCCCCCGTTGCCCCCCCCGGGGAAAAAAAGGAGGGTGTTGTGGTGGTAATCCAGGTGGGTTTGCGCCAGACAAACTAGGGTCACTTCCGCTTGAAGAAGCGGAGCTACCGGAGAAGTTAACAAACTTGTTACATCTGTGGAAGTTGCTCTGCTGTTGTTGTTGTAAATCAGAGTAGTATGTTTCTCGTAAATAAGGGTAGGTCTTCTCTTCAACGTAGCTACTTAGGTCCTTTCTAAACTTCTTGATTTTTTTGTCAATGGTGATCTGTTTATATTTGACAATCTCCTCTTCTAGTTTTTCTAATTTCTGCTTTGCGTCTTGTATTGCTGCGTTTTCCGTGAATTTTTTCTCTAATTCCAGCAGCTCCTCCCCTTGTTTTTTGCATTCCTCTTGGGCGGTATCTATGATTAAGATGATCCAGTCCCTACTGCATTTGTTTCCTACACCACTAAAATTCTTCTTGAATTTAGGATTGTCGATGAATACTCGAGGTATATTTTTTACCTGTAATCCGTCCGGGATAAACTCCAGCATGAAGGTACCATGCATTTCTGTCCGTATTAGCTTCTTTTTGCGCTGACTGATGCAGTCATATTCATCTTTGTTGGATCCTTGTGCTAGGACGCCTTCTTGTGATCCAAGGGCTGGCGCAACGCCCAGTAGTTTTTGAAAATATTTGTCGGTGTATGAGACGACATTGACTTTGTCCATTGTTGAGTAGTTTTTAAAGGATAAGAAATTTCCTTATGTGGTCACACAACTGTGTGAAGCCCAACAGCCACGGGCTGTACTTAGACTAAATTGGATATAGGGCACCTGGCAGGACCCTGAAAAACCCAGGCGGGAATTCCTAGATAAACTAAACCAACATTTCAGGGTGAGAGGTCAAACAATTCCAATCTAATACTGGAAAAAACAGTTAGTCGTACTGCATTCCATTCTTCACAAAATGTATTTTAATAACATCTGGATAGTATTAGTGGGGATAGAGCACCCAGGAGTATTAAGACACAACAATACAAATGAGTGTGATCCAGTGGACAACAACTGGATCTCAATGCAACAACAACAAAGAGGAACTGCTATTTTTGATGAGTCATTTCAATTATGTAGTCACTAGAATAAACATACACCCACATTAAATGGACATATATACAAAAGACACATGAACAATACTTCCAATGTGCATTGTTTGAATGGTGATATCGTCGACACAACAGTGTTTCGGCCTAAAAGAGCTGTGCAGTGAAGCTATGTGAGCAGGCCTTCATCAGGACGTGTGATGACCTTACAGGTGGTCCTGGGTTCTCTATCTAAGAACAAAAGAAATGGGGGATTGTCAGTGGAAACGTGACCTCAAATTAAGATGATAATTCAAAAAGCTCCCATAGGATGCTTAAGTAAAAGAAGGGGGGACTCCTTGGTGTAGGAGCCTAAACTCTTACCAGAGATGTATCCAGTGTAGGGGTAAACGAGAAAATCCATCACAGGTATAGATTTCTGGGGAGCACTGAGTGCGTCGTGGAGGGACATAAACTTGTACCTGTAACGACATTATTGGTACTCTGTAAGACTTCTAAACAGATAATGGTGCCATTTGGTAGTAAAATCAAATTAAAACATGGGACACTCTTACCTCGGGAGGTCAAATGAAACTTCTCTGCCGGAGAAAGTTGCAAAATCCACTGTAACTAGTGGTTCCTCAGCCCAGATTGTCCAAAGCGTGACAGATCTGTGGGAGAGAGGACATCATGATAAAAATATATAGCGTGCCACATGCACGTGTGTTAAGCCTAAAATAGCTGCTCGAAAAATGTTTAGAACGAAGTCTCAGTACGAGCCATAAAAGGCAGGACTCTAGGTGATAATTCAAGTTTGTGCGCTTAGGCAAGTACTTACAATGGTATTTCTAGGTCTGGGAGCAGCAGAGTAACGCGGCGTCTCAGGACGCGAGCGTTGTGGAAATGGATGCATCTCCGGGACGACCGCGGGTAAACAAAACCTGTCGGTCGATCGCATTGGTTAGCAGGTGGCGCTCCCCTTGCGAAGCATCACCGCCGGGAGGACCAATGGGAATCTGCCACAGATGCTCACGGGGACGTGAGCGCGGGCAGCGTCTATACACCTAGGCTGAGTGATGTGCCTGTCAAGAGGGCCTCAGGGGAGCGTGACCGCTGGAGGAGTGAAAGCTGCGTTGTGAGTGGCTGGAAGCGCGATGACGTGTCGGCTGTCACATCAGAAAAAATGTGCCAAAGTAAGGCTGGCTGTGGCGGAAGACACTAGAAGGAAGGTGCAATCCTGAGGTCAGCCAAAATGATCCTCCTTTGGCCCTACTCCCGTGTGATCCCCGGATCCTGGGTATGGGCGGTATACTGCATACTTTTGGTCTTCCCCTTAGTAATTTCTATAGCTGTGCATTTATATGATCCTGCCTAATTGTGCATTCATATGATCCTCTGTTTGTGTGTGGGCTTGGACATTTTCATCCTATGGAATGACTGGATCATTTGACTAAGCTCACATCATGCTGGGGCCTATATAACAGAACTGCTATGGTCCATATTTCTGTTGAACATGTGATCTCATGTGATATGTTTACATATGTACGCCAGCATACATAATACCCTAATGGTATGTGTCTAAACTGTATCTTAAAAGTGCTTTGACCATGCGAACAGTGTTGCTGGGTTTCTGCACACACACAGGCAACCAACAGCCGACCTACACACGTTTTTCCATTGTCATAATCTGCATTCACACACACCACCAAGTTTTCTCCTCTCATGCTACCCCGGACGCCATTTTGGCTGACCTCAGGATTGCACCTTCCTTCTAGTGTCTTCCGCCATAGCCAGCCTTACTTTGGCACATTTTTTCTGATGTGACAGCCGACGCGTCATCGCGCTTCCAGCCACTCACAACGCAGCTTTCACTCCTCCAGCGGTCACGCTCCCCTGAGGCCCTCTTGACAGGCACATCACTCAGCCTCGGCGTATAGACGCCGCCCGCACTCACGTCCCCGTGAGCACCCGTGGCAGATTCCCATTGGTCCTCCCGGCGGTGACGCTTCGCAAGGGGAGCGCCACCTGCTAACCAATGCGATCGACCGACGGGTTTTGTTTACCCGCGGTCGTCCCGGAGATGCATCCATTTCCACAACGCTCGCGTCCTGAGACGCCGCGTTACTCTGCAGCTCCCAGACCTCGAAATACCATTGTAAGTACTTGCCTAAGCGCACGAACTTGAATTATCACCTAGAGTCCTGCCTTTTATGGCTCGTACTGAGACTTCGTTCTGAACATTTTTCGAGCAGCTATTTTAGGCTTAACACACGTGCATGTGGCACGCTATATATTTTTATCATGATGTCCTCTCTCCCACAGATCTGTCACGCTTTGGACAATCTGGGCTGAGGAACCACTAATTACAGTGGATTTTGCAACTTTCTCCGGCAGAGAAGTTTCATCTTACCTCCCGAGGTAAGAGTGTCCCATGTTTTAATTTGATTTTACTACCAAATGGCACCATTATCTGTTTAGAAGTCTTACAGAGTACCAATAATGTCGTTACAGGTACAAGTTTATGTCCCTCCACGACGCACTCAGTGCTCCCCAGAAATCTATACCTGTGATGGATTTTCTCGTTTACCCCTACACTGGATAAATCTCTGGTAAGCGTTTAGGCTCCTACACCAAGGAGTCCCCCCTTCTTTTACTTAAGCATCCTATGGGAGCTTTTTGAATTATCATCTTAATTTGAGGTCACGTTTCCACTGACAATCCCCCATTTCTTTTGTTCTTAGAGAACCCAGGACCACCTGTAAGGTCATCACACGACCTGATGAAGGCCTGCTCACATAGCTGCACTGCACAGCTCCTTTAGGCCGAATCACCGTTGTGTCGACGATATCACCATTCAAACAATGCACATTGGAAGCATTGTTCATGTGTCTTTTGTATATATGTCCATTTAATGTGGGTGTATGTTTATTCTAGTGACTGCATAATTGAAATGACTCATCAAAAATAGCAGTTCCTCTTTGTTGTTGTTGCATTGAGATCCATTTGTTGTCCACTGGATCACACTCATTTGTATTGTTGTGTCTTAATACTCCTGGGTGCTCTATCCCCACTAATACTATCCAGATGTTATTAAAATACATTTTGTGAAGAATGGAATGCAGTACGACTAACTGTTTTTTCCAGTATTAGATTGGAATTGTTTGACCTCTCACCCTGAAATTTTGGTTTAGTTTATCAAGGTTCTCTTACAGAATCATAATGGCGAAGTCGCATTTGAAGAACATCGGGGGATCACATTTCTTAAGGAATTTTAGAAAAGGCACTATTTCCTCACTTTTAAGAAAGCAAACCAGATAAAACAGAAAAGTTCATTGGGCTTTGGGGAGGCTGATAAACCTTCTGACATTGAAGGCATGAAGGGAGAGGAGCCCACCATCTATCCCGATCTAGCCTTCGCCCAGCTAAACGATACTGCTCTCGCTGAGGCCTTCCTACAGGCTATCCCGGAAGGAGTAGGTATAGGAAAAGGGAGCCCCTTTGTCTTCTTAAAGCAGTGATTGCTGTATTGGAAGGAAATGTCGACCGAAGGGTTAATACAGACACCATTGGTGATCCCCAGGACCCACCGAAAGGTCGTACTGAAAATCGCACACTTGCATCTTACCAGGGGTCACTTAGGACAAACGAAAACCCAAGTACACATTACTGAGAAGTTTTACTGGCCAGGTAACCACGCCGATAAAAAGACCTTTATCCAGGCATGTGAAATATGTCAAAAACGAGTACACACCCCCTTGCCTGCCCCTTTGAGTCCCTTACCAATCATAGAAGTCCCTTTTCAAGAACCTGAATGGACATTATTGGTCCTCTAGAAACATCCAGATTAGGCAACAAGTATGTCCTAGTGATTGTAGATTATGCCACTAGATACCCCAAAGCATTCCCAATGCGAAATAATACCACACAGCAAATCCTCAAACACCTCCTACCTTATTTTTCCAAGGTTCGCTTTCCCAAGGAAATATTGACCGATCATGGTTCAAATTTTATGAGCAAGCTCATGACAGAGGTCAAAGAGCGGCTCCATATTACCACCTTACAAGCTTCTGTGTACCGAACGATGGTGTGGTAGAAAGATTCAATAAAACCTTAGCATGAATCCTACAAAAACTAATAGATAAAGACGGGAAGAACTGGGACCGAATGATCCTGTGTGCACTATTTGCAGTGAGGAAAACCCCACAGTATTTTCCCCCTTTAAATTACTTTATGGCAGAGAGCCCAGGGATGTCCTTGACATGCTCTGGGAAATGTGACAAACCTGAGGGTGTTCTCCCGAATAGAGCCCGGGAATCCCCTATTCAGGTGGCCAGGACTCGGCCATCGCTGTTGGATCCAGTTCCTGGGGGTGGGCCAGTGGGGAAGGATCACCTGGATGGGGTAGCCCGGGGTTATACTCTGGGAGTCACTCCTGGTGAGACCTGGTATTGTACCAGAGAAGAGGAGAAGGATGAGATAACTGAGGCTTTCATGAGCTGTATTACATCTGCCTCCCTTCCTCCTGTTCAATCTCTCAGGCCCATATCCAACAACCCCTCCGTACGAAAGCAATCATCCTAAGGTCCAGAACCCGGTTACACCTAAAAGGCATAACTCCCAGAATCCTTGTTTCACTGGTCCCCACTCAAATACTCCCTACTTGTCTTCTTTCTGTTTCTTTGATTATCATTTTGCGCATTCCCAATTGGATCAATCAAAACACTATGATTTCCACAATCCCCTTTGGTCATGTCAAGACCCCAGCTATTCCTGCTTACCCTGCAAACCCTATCAATCCTGTCCCTCTGATTTTTCTCTTCTGATATCCCAACCTGTTCAGGTAATATGCTGCAGTTCCCATAATTCCCCTGCTTTATTTTGCGATCCCTTCTATTCTGTTTTACATCCCGGTCACTCTCGCTCATTGCAGCAACCTTCCCTATTACGTCCGATAGGATTCTCGGACACTCCACCTCTCCCCTTTTTTATGAAAAGATTATAATTTCTGATACCCACACTTTTCCTCGAGATAGAAAACCACAGTCTTGTAATAAACCTGTTTCCCTGACACGTCCCGACGCAAGGGTCGGGCAAAGTCAGGCATTTAACTTGAATCATGCACACCCGACGATCTTCCCTTTTCCCCATAGGGATAAAAGGTGGAGTAGAAACGGGCAGCATGTGCTAGCGAGAAAGGCGAGTACGGCAAAAAGCATGAGGAGGTGGCTAACATGCGGCTGTTCAGGAGAAGGAGAAAGGCCGCAGGAAGAGAGAAGGTGGTGAGAAGAGAAGTGACCTTGCCCTTTTCATCCCCGGTCCACAGAGCCTTCCAGGAAGACAACTTAAGACCGCAGACAACATCGCAAGTGTCCTGCACCCGATGTCAGCGGTACAGAAAGCCAACTTATGCTGATAGGCAGAAGCGACGGAAGCTCTTGTGCCCGTGGTACCGGCCTTGACTCCAGAGAGAGAAGCCATGTGGTTCATCACTCTGATTTGAAGGGAGAATCGATAAACGACGGGCTCTGTTGAGTGTGAATCGCAAAGTGGCAAGTTTTGAACAAAGCTAATGAACTTTATAAAACGGATGAAAGTGTGAGGGGGAGACCAGCTGCAGAGGGAAAGCAGCTCCACGCGGGTACTCACTCGAGAGACTGTGGTTGAACACGATATTAAGAAACTACAGAAACTAGAAGGCCATAGAACGGCTGCCACAGGAATGCAAAGTGGTCATATGCGAGGGTCGAGCAAAATCCCTGTACATTCAAAAGACTTTGATTTGTGAATTGGCGTGAAGGCAAGGGAAGTGAATCCTGCATTGTGAATAAACCTAAGGGAAGTGAATCCCATATACAAGATAAAGAAAGGGACATGAATCCCGTGTACATATGAAACAATAAGATGGGTCCAAGCCCAGACAAGGTAGATCCCTCAACACCAGGAAGTCTTGGAAGGATGCGGATAAAGCATATAACGCTTTAATTTTAGAAACTAAAAAAAAAATACTTTACCATTCTAATTGAGTCTTCCTCTAACCACACCGGGAAGCTTTTTGAAATCCTGAAATCTCTACAAGATCCTAAGGCAGTCCAGTTAGGTTTCCTACCAACCAACTCGGACTGCTCCTCAATTCAAGCTGCCTTTGACGTTAAAATTGCAAACGCCCAAAACAAGGTAATAGCAGCCCAACAAAGCAATCCCACTCTTATAAAACAGGTCGACTCACTTCCTAAAGGTACTGAACCCCAAGAATTCTCATTTTCCCAAATCTCGATCCAAAATATGGCTACCCTGTTATCATCTTTCCGCCCTATCTCCCGTCCACATAATCTCCTTCCTCCAAAACTGATCCTGGAACACAAGGATCTCTTTGTTCCCCTTTTGACACTTTTAGTCAACGCATCATTTAAGGAAAATAATGTACCGAACAGTATCAAAACAGTTACAGTCGCTCCAATTCCAAAGAAACCTAATATTGATCCCAGAGAGCCTAATAACCTGAGACCAATCACAAACTGCCAATTTCTTTGGAAGAATCTTGACAAATGTGTCACCTCCCAGCTTCAAATGTTTGTGGAGTTTCACAGCATTCTACACTATCGACAATCTGTCTGTCGACCATCATACAGCACAGAAACCGCACTCGTCGATCTGCAGACTCAAATGCTGGCGATCATGGAACGAGGCAAGGCCAGGATGTTGATCTCGTAAGATCTCTCCGCGGCTTTCGATCTCATTGACCATGATCATCTTCTCAACAATCTAAAAGATTTGTGCCAGTGTGCCAAGGACGCTGTGACCTGGCTCCACTCCTTTCTCTCTTGCCAAGAATCTAGAATACAGTGGGGTCCTGCTCACTCCTCCTCTGCTACCATCTGATGTTGAGTGCCACATGGTGCGTCCATCTCGCCTGTGCTCTTTAACCTCTACATCAGATCATTCTGTGCACTTCTCGACAAGCTCGGGGTCGCTTTTACTAACTACGCCAACAATACCCAGACTATCCTGGAACTTACCGGGAATTATGCCACTGACTCTAGAACCTTGTACAATATCTATGAACACATTGACAGCTGGATGTCGGAGAACTGGCTGTGCTTAAATGGCAACAAAACAGAGTTGATGATGTTTGGATCCAATCAGGTCCAGAACAAATTGAGTACAAACTATAGTAGCTTCTCACTAAAAAACAATGTAATAAAAACCCAACATAAGGTTAAAAACACTAGGGGTACAGCTGTTGGCCTCCTTAAATGCAGATGCTCACATTAATCATTTGAACCAGACATGTAATTACCACCTACGCCTCCTTAAAAACATCTGTCCTTATATCTCAGAGAGAAACAGTGCTACCATCGCACAAGCTACCATTCTGACTAGATTGGATTATTGTAAATCCTTACTCAGCAGAGCTACCGCATCCAACCTCAAGAGATGCCAGGTGATCCAGAACGACGTGGTCCGAATTGTGACCAACACCCATAGAAGATTACACATCTGATATCACAGAAGAAAACTCCACTGGTTACCCATCGTGGAACGGATTAACTTCAAAGTAGGCACCCTGGTCCATAGATGCCTTCATGGCAAAATACCGGAGTATCTCAAACCCTTGGCTACTCTATACCAACCCACGAGAGAGCATTTCACTCTTCCAGCCTAGCATCATTACAGGTCCTGTCAATGAAACGTACCAATGGTCTTGGCAGCTCATTTCCTGCAAAGGCGGACGGTTTATGGAATATTCTACCGCTTGCGTTCAGGCTAGAACCAGATCTTAAAACCTTGAGCAGAAATCTGAATACTCTCCATTTTAGTTAGCTGCATTTTCTACTCCTCTGTTTATGCGAACTCGCTGTGTCTTGTCTTACATTTTTAGTTCACTGTGTCTATGTGTGCCCCAACCCCCCATGCCTGCGGGCTGCCGGCGCATTATAAATACACAAATAAATCTGGGGTGCAGCTAAACCCAACACTGACAGTCGAGAAAAGGTCAGAGCCTGAACAAGGGAGATCCAGGGGTGAAGTAATCACCTAGATGTTGGCAATCAAGAGTGATCCGTGCCCGAGCCAGGAAGATCCAAGAAGTTAAGCTATCACCCAAAGTTAATACGAAAAGAATAAGATATAAAGGAACGTGAATCCCAAAGTTGTTTTGATAAAGTAACTGTGATCAGTACAATCGGGAAAGGGTCAGCCCAGAAGTGGGGGACCCAGGGGTGAAGTCATCACCCTACAGTAATTGTGAAATACCATAGGGTAGAATCATCACCCTCTTTGAAACTTTGGATTATAATTGACATGGGTCAGTCCAGAAGAGGGGGATACTGGGGTGAATCCATCACCCACATTGAGTTTTGGAAACAAACTTTCTTTTGGTAAAGGAACTTTTGTTTTATTGTTTGAACACTTTAGACCCGAAGGCAAGAGACTTTCTAAGGAAACGAGACTTGGCCATCGACGTCTTGAGAACTACCATTGGAACTGTCGTCTCATGCTGGTGAAGCCCAAGACCATACTGCGTTCCAAGCTCCAACCTTACCCCGTGCTGAAAACATGGGGAAGGTAGACCCAAGCCCCCGCATCCTGACTTATTATTTGAGAACACTTCTTTCTTTATTTCTTAAATCTTAACCCTACACCCTTTGTATTTAGCGTAAGGAATTGGCAATAGGTTTTCTTAGTATGTGCCTTTTTATTTGAGTTGAGATCACTAGAACTGCCTTATTTTCATTGTTCGGTCGACACTTGTCCCTATCTTAGATTTAGGTTTAGAATAGGTGTTTTTCCAACTCGCCTACCATTTTCATTGTTCCATAAACCTCTTTGAACTGTGATCACTTGTTTCTGTCTTGTGTCACCACGAGTTTCTCACAGGAACCTGGGAGGAATGAGTAGAGGCACTCATTCCCATCTCGCAAACTGCTATCCGAATGTGAGAACATATGAAACTTGTCAGCACTCATATGGAAAAGGCCCAAAGTCAACAAAAATCCAACTACGATAAGAAAGTAAGCTTAAGATCGTTTTCTATAGGACAAAAAATATTAGTCCTATTACCCACCTCAGAAAATAAGCTTGTATTGAAGTGGCATGGGCCCTATGAAATAGTAGAACCAACTGGAACCTGCACTTATAAAGTAGCCCAACCGGACCAAAAACAGAAGTTCTATTTATATCACATGAATCTCCTAAAGGCGTGGAAAAAGAACCCGTTGGCCACCCATGCCAAAGTACTTTCTTGTTTGGTTCCAGAAGATAAATACAACTTTGTACTAATTCCTCGTGAGTCGCCTATCCAAAAACAAGAAGATCTAAAGGATGTAATCACATCCTTCCCCGATGTATTTTGAGACAATCTAGGAAGAATCAAAGGCATTTGCCACTATATTAGAACACCTAAGGGAAAAGTGGTCCATTTAAAACCCTATAAACTCCCGGAGGCCCGTAAACAGATAGTGGTCAAGGAAGATGCAAAATGCTGCAAGCTAATATCATCAAGCCGTCATCGAGCCCATGGTCCTCTCCGTATTGGTCAATAAACCAGACTGTTCCTGGAGGTTCTGTATAGATTTCCGTCAGATCAACACAATATCCGATTTCGATGCCATGCATCGATGACCTAATTTATAAACTCAGCGCCGCCACCTTTCTATCCACCATAGACTTAACAAAAAGATACTGGCAGGTACCAGTATATGGGCCAGACAAAGAAAAGACATTATTTTCAATACCCTTAGAACTGTTTCAATTCAAAGTCCTCCCTTTTGGCTTACACAACGCAGGAGCCACTTTCCAACGCCTAATGGATAAAATCCTACGCCCCTATTCCGACTTCTGTGGAGCTTACATTGACAATATTGTCATTTATAGTAAAACCTGCGAAGGCCACCTTTTCCACATTCATACTATTATGAGTCAACAGACAAGCCGGCCTAACTGCTAATCCATCTAAATGCAGATTGGCACAATCAGGCTTGAAATATCTTTTTTTTGTTTTTGTAGGGAACAGGAACGTACAGCCCCAACATGAGAAAGTGAGACTCGTCCTAGATGCACCTTCACCAAAACTAAAAGGGATTTGAGAGTCTTCTAGGTTTAACAAGATATTACTGTAGGTTTATCCCAAATTTTCCGGACAAAACAGCGCGGTTGACCGATAAACTTAAGAAAGCTGAACCCCAGAAACTTCATTGGTCTGAAGAGGATGACATATGTTATAACAATTTAAAGCAAACTCTGTGCCAAAACCCAATCCCGAAGGTAGTAGATATCATCAAAGATTTATATTGCAGACGGACGCCTCCCTTACAGGCTTAGGAGCAGTCCTATCTCAAGCCTGCGACGGATTAGAACATCCCATTCTCTTTACGTGCCGCAAACTCTCACCACGTGAAAGAAATTACTCTGTCCTGGAATTAGAGGCCCTTACCATCATGTGGGCCATTACCCACCTGAGATACTACCTCTTAGGAAGAAAGTTTACAATAGTCACCAGTAATTCTCCCCTAGTTTGGATTAGCCAACGCAAAGACTCAAACCCACGTGTCATGCAACGGTTTCTAGACCTGCAGCCCTATTGTTTCACGGTGGAACACCAGAAAGGAAAAGACCAGGGGAATGTAGATTTCTTGTCCCGGTTCCCCTGGAAGCAGATGCGGCTACATCACATGGAGGAAGGGTATGTGAGAAACCTGAAGGTGTCTCATCCGCTAGTCCCCGGAGATCTGGCGTCCAGGTGGCCAAGACACGGCCATCACTTTTGGATCCAGTTCCGGGGGTGGACCAGTGGGGGAGGACCACCTGGGCGAGGGGATATACGGGAGTGGAAGTGGGACACCAAGGGTTGAGACACTGTATCCCCTTTCATGTAACACCTTTTCCCCATCTTACCCTGTAGGATATTTAGAAGCTCTAACCCCCACTTTTCCCACACAAACACTTTCTTACATGCTAACAGCTACGGATTAACACCCGAGCCGTTTACCTGACATGTCCCAACACATGGGTCAGGAAGAGTCAGGAAATTGACAATAACCATGCACACCTGACAGTCCTTTACCTTCCCCACAGAGATAAAAGGCAGAGCACGAAAGCACACTTCGAGCATAGACGAGTGCACGAGGAGACAGCTACACTAAACCAGCAGTTCAAACGGAGAAGAAAGGTGGTGATACCTGGAAGGACAACGAAGGGGGAATTGCCCTTGCACTTTTCACCTCAGACCTGCAAAGCCTCCGAAAGGGAAAGCATAAGACCTGGAATTACAGCTGGCGTGCAGAGCAGCAGATGTCAGTGGTACATGGGGGGGCCTCCCGCTTTGATAACACAGGTGGAGAGGCAAGGTAGGTACCATGGTACTATTCTTGACTCCCAAGAACAAAGAAGCCTTCTGGTTCAGCACAGCTGGTGAGTCGGAGGAAGCTGATCGTAAACCAAACTGTGTTGAGCCCAATGTTGCCAGTAGCAACATTTGAACACAAGAAATCCAAAAGAGAAAGAACTTGTGTATGTGTTTGAACTTTAAAGAAAGCCCAGTTGCGGTCCAGGTGCAGAGGTACCTGTTCTTTGAAACTACAAGAACCAGAAGCTCTAGGGAAAGGTAGTGTGAGGCGTCAGAGTGGTCCTACAAGTGTTACATCAAATCCCTTGTACAATTGAAAATCTCTGACCCGTTGCCAGAGGTAAGTTTGGAGAAGGGGACCCCACTTTCCAATTGGATTGTGAACTTAGAAAAAGGCAAGTGTGAACCCCACAGAGGGATGCTGAAAGAAAGCTAGGAGAAGGAAACCCCTGCCTTCTGATGTAAAGGAGCAATACATGAACTGTGTTAAAGAAAGGCCGTGGTGAACCCGACGGAGTGAGGCCCATTTTTGCAAGGAGGATCCGAGCCCGGCGGAGGGAGATCCAAGGGGCGAAGAGCATTCACCCAAGGTACGGGCGTACCAAAGGAACCTTTTGTTTGTTACTTTGAATCAGCAAGCCTTCTACCGCAAGAGACATTTTCAGGAAAGAGACTTAGCCTCTGAAGGTTTTAATAGTGTTGATCTTGAACTGAGAACCTCGTGCTGACGAGGCCAAAGAAACGTGCTCTGCTTGAGAGTTCCTCCTTGCCCTGTACTTAAAACGTGGGGAAGGGAGACCTAGCCATACCATCCTGACTTTGTGAACACCTCTTATTTTTCTGGTGAACATTATCCCACACTCTCTTTGTAATTTAGTAGTAAGGATTGGCAATAGCTTTTTTAGTATAGGCCCTTTTTAGTTTAAAATCCACTAGGACTGTCATGTTATTAGTTGATGGCCGTAGCTTGCTCCCATCTTAGATTTAGGTTTAGATTAGGCATTTATCTCACCCATTATAAAGTTCAATAACCCTTGAACTGTGATCTCTTGTCTCTGTCTTTTGTGTTGCCACCATGAGTTCCTTACAGGAGCAAGAGCATGACTTGGAGATTGTGTTGTTGTAAGAGGCATGCTTCAGCGGTATGGATCGCCTGTCTGAAGTTTTGAAATATGCATACCAGTCTCTATAGAAAATTAACTTTACTGATGGAGATCCCCCTCCATCTAAGTTGCAAAAACCCCTCTTCCCCCTAAGATCATTATGCTGAGTCGATTCAAGTAGCCCGGAATAGTTAACTTGATGAATGGGAAAAAAACCTATGTACTTCAGAGATTTGGACTCCCAGCGATAAGTGACCATCTCACACAATGTGTATTCTTTTTTTTAAAAACGTTATTTTATTGTGCTTCGTGGAACAAATGAAGGGCAGGCAGTGTAACATAAAATATTGGTTACATCGTTAGGATAAACAGACAGTGCATAACAGTAATATGAGACCAGTGAAGAGTCAATATGAGGGTACATCACCAGGGATACATTACATGGCAGGTAAGATGAATGTCTAAGAGGGGCTACTGTGAGGGGAGGGTTGCCCAGATGTAGAGACATCTGACTTGGCAGGCAAGGATGCAAGATAAGAACGGAAACGGGGCCATATGTCTTTGGCCTCGATATCGGGTGCATTTGAGACGTCCATGCCTCTTCCATGTCGGAGGCCCAGGTGATGGTAGAAAGCCATTGCGCATGTGCAGGCGCCAGGGGTCGGAGCCAGAGCAACACGATGCATCGCACTGCCAGTAGCATACACAACCCAGCGAGTCTTCGAGAGTCTCGATGGAGACCTGGGAAGTAATGGAAGAGGCACTTTGAGGGGGAGGGGGAGAATTTGTGGTCTACGATAGATGAGGTCGGGGAGCAGACGTCTGACCAGAATTGTGTATGGTAGGGGCATGCCCTGATCATATGAATATAGGTTGCATCATGGGACCTACACCTGGGGCAACAGGGAGAGTAGTCGGGCAACATTCGATGTAATCGAAGTGGGGTGTAGTGATATTGATGCAGTATTTTAAATTGGATTAATTTAAAGCGAGAGTTGAATGACACCTCGTGGATGCTGTTAGAATTCTTCCTCTTGGACTTGGCCCTGTAGTGTAGAAGAATTCTTCCTGCTAATATATCACTTTGAATGTACAAATAAACATACAAAGCAATCTATTGACTGGAAGATTGGATTCCCATCGAGACCTCGTGGCTGTAGAAAATAAACAAGAATGATGTGATTAGAACAACTGACAATGGGTACAGAAATTAATTTCTCTAGAGTTACTCCAAACTAACCTGATTAATGTTTAGAGACTTCACAACAGATAAAAGGAAACCCAATAGATGTTCCAGACCTTTCTCTGTAAGGCAAAATCAATGGTACGTCCTTATAACAATGGAGAAAGTTTACCAGGTGAGACCTTCTTCCTAGGCACAGCGGAGGCTGTTCCACGGTACTGCAGCGGAGGCTGTCCCACGGTGCAGCGGAGGCTGTCCCACGGTTAGCGGCGGCTCTCCCACGGTGCAGCAGAGGCTGTCCCACGGTGCAGCGGAGGCTGTCCCACGGTGCAGCGGAGGCTGTCCCACGATGCAGCGGCGGCTGTCCCACGGTGTCCAAGGTTAGTCTCTAAAACGCAGAGGTGAGATAAAGTATTTACCGAATGCAAACAACAGAAGGAAAACCAGAGAGTTGCCAAGTACAAACCGGGTCGTAAATCCAAGCGAGCAAGAACAGGAACAGGAGGAAAAAAGGCCAGACGTAATCGAGGGACAAAAGCAAGAGTTCGTTACCAAGAAGACAAAAGTTTTCAAAGCAGGCAAGGATGATCCAAAAGAGTAGTCGAGTCAAAAAGCCGGGTCAAGAACGTGTATTTAATCAGAACAAGAAAAAGGCCAAAAACCGAACGCCAAAGAATGCTCGATCAGAAGCACTGAACAAACGTGGAGGCGTGGTTTAAATAGTCCAGGTCACCTGTTCAATGCCGTGATCCCAAACGAACGTTGCGTTTCCTCAGCAACGTATCACGTAGTTTCCATGGCAACCTCCATTCACTGTGGCGAGTAGCGCTCTGATTCGAATGTTTTCTTACTGCATTAGCTGGACTAAAAATGCGTGAACCAGCGCGCAGTGGTCTATGCATGACAGTACCCTTCCCTAATGAACGACCCCGTTTCCTTGAGGCCCAAAAATCGGAGATCAAACGGGGAGCATGAATGTTCTGGACAGGCTCCCAGGTCCTCTCTTCCGGACCATAACCCTCCCAATCCACATAATACATCCTGACCCCTCTGGAAACCTTGGTGTCCAAAACCTTACGAACCACGTACTCCTCTTCCCCTTGCACCATGAGTGGAGGAGGACGAGAAGGAAGGGCAGTATCCGGTAAAAAAGGTTTGACAAGGGAAATATGAAACACTGGATGCACTTTCCACTTTGCAGGTAAAGATAAACGCACTACCACAGGATTAATCACCGCCGTAACAACATATGGTCCTATAAAACGCGGAAGAAACTTCCTCCCTCCAGGTATCCGCAGATTCTTGGTGGATAACCAGACCTTATCGCCTACTAAGTAAGCGGGAGCCGGAGAACGATGGGCATCTGCGAACCTCTTAGTGTTAATCTGCGCCGTCTCCAAATGTTCTTTCACCCGTCGATGCACTAAACACATGTGTTGAATGCAGGACGATGCCGCCGGATGGTGTGCGGGCAGGACAGGAGAAGCAGGCAATGATCTATGGTGTCTGCCGAACATAGCAAAAAACGGGGAGGAATGCGTCGATGTATGCAAAGAGTTGTTATAGGCGAATTCCGCCATAGGGAGTAATGACAACCAATTGTCTTGATACTGGTGCGTAAGGCAACGGAGATATTGTTCCATGGTGGAGTTGAGACGTTCCGTCAGTCCGTCTGTTTGAGGATGGTAAGCAGTGGAATATCGATCATTGATGCCAAAAGAGGCAGTGAGCGACTTCCAGAAATGAGAAGTGAATTGGGAACCTCTATCCGTGATGATAACAGACGGTAGCCCAAAACGACGAAAGACTTTCCTGAGAAACAGATCTGCCAACTGTGGGGCAGAAGGAACACCTCGACAAGGTACAAAAAGAGCCATCTTGGTGAAATAGTCGATGACCACCCATATGGTGTCATAACCACAGACCGGAGGCAATTCTACCACAAAATCCATTGAAATCATGTACCAAGGATAATCTGGAATCGGCATGGTCTGTAGAAGTCCAACAGGTTTGGAATTTGAGGTCTTGCACTGGGCGCATATATAGCAATGAGCAATATGAACGGCCACATCCTTTAACATAGAGGGCCACCAGCACCAACGCTATAGAAGATCAACGGTCTTCTTGTTACCCGGGTGAGCAGCCAACTTGGCATCATGACACCATTGGATAGCTTTCTTCCTGCTACCCTCATCCGGAAGGAACAATAAACCGTTGATATGGGGTAAACCCTCTACTATGTTGAGGTTAAGTTCCGTAATGTCTGTGGGGTGGGTCTTTACCCATTCACTTAACTCATTACAGAGAGAAGACTGGAGAGTACACCCACAAATCACCTGATGTGGTAAGAGAAGCGGACCGTCTGATCTCGGGGGAGATGAATCCCCATGTATACGTGAGAGTGCATCCGCTTTAGTGTGCAAGGAACCGGGTCGATATGTAATGGTGAAATCAAACATGGAAAAGAATTCATGCCACCTAGCATGTCGGGCCGTGGAGCACTTTACGGATTGTAAGGCTACCAGATTTTTATGATCAGTGAATACCTGAATTGGAAAGGCTGACCCCAGTAAATGATGTCGCCAAGTCAAAAACGAGTCACGTACTGCTAGCAATTCCCTTTCTGTGATAGTATAATTCCTTTCATAAGGGGTAAGTTTTCTTGAATGGAAGGCCACTGGATGCAATCCTCCAGTTTCCGGACATACTTGAGACAGAATGGCACCAAGAGCGATGTTAGATGCATCAGCTTCTACCACAAATGGTAATTTAGGATTTGGGTGTTGTAGTACCGGTGCGCTGGTAAACGCTGATTTAAGACTTTGAAAAGCTTGATCACAAACTTTATCCCAAAGGAATGCTACTTTGCTGCTAGTCAACGCGGTCAGCGGAGCAACCAAGGATGAGAAATCTTTGATGAATCTCCTGTAAAAATTAGCGAAGCCTAAAAATGACTGTAATGCCTTCAACGTCGTGGGTACTGGCCAGTCCAAAACTACCTTGACCTTAGAGGTACTCATTTGTACACCTTTACCGGATATCTCATACCCCAAGAACTCGCCTTCTGTAGCATGAAAGATACATTTCTCTAATTTCGCATACAAACAGTTATCACGTAGCCTCTGAAGGACACGAGTAACATGAACCACGTGGAGATCATAGGATGCAGAATAGATTAAGATATCATCCAGATAAACCACTACAAATTGGTCCATCATGTCATGGAAGACATCGTTAATGAAGTATTGAAAAGTAGCAGGTGCATTAGAAAGCCCAAATGGCATGACTCTATATTCAAATAAGCCGTACTTGGTTTTGAAGGCTGTTTTCCATTCGTCTCCGCTACGGAGTCTTACTAAATTGTAAGCCCCACGGAGATCCAATTTTGTAAAGATTACGGATGATCCCAACTGATCCAAGAGTACAGAAATAAGTGGTATGGGATACTGATTGCGCACCGTGATGGCGTTAAGGGCCCTATAGTCTATACATGGGCGGAGGTCTCCCTCCTTCTTGGGTACAAAAAATAATGGGGTGGCTGCAGGTGAACGTGAAGGACAAATGAAACCTGATTTGAGAGCCTGATCAATATATTCTTTAAGAATGACGTCTTCCTTGTGGGTTAGGGAGTAGATCCTTCCTGATGGGATCTTAGCCCCAGGAACCAAATCAATGGGGCAATCATATGGTCTGTGAGGGGGTAAAACAGTACCACCCCCTTCATCGAACACATCCTGAAAGCCGGAATATTCCATAGGTAATTCCCCTGATACTACAGCTCCAATAGTAGTGGCTGTATCCGTCAATGGAAGGCAAGGATTATTTATAAGAGTCTTCCTATCATGACACTTGGTCTCACAGTATTCTGACAAGAACTCAATAGTGCCTGCGTGCCAGTCAATGGATGGATTATGCAGTCGAAGCCATGGTATTCCTAAAATAAGCCTGAACTGCGGAGCAGTGATTAGATCAAAATATATGTTTTCGGAATGTCCGTGAATAGTTTCCATTATCAGATCTTCGGTTTGCTGAACCACCATACCCGATATCAAGGTAGAACCATCAACAGTATTGACCATTACAGGGTTCTCTTTCTTAAGAACGGATAACCCCAAGCTTTCCGCATAAGAGGTATCGATATAGTTTCCGGTAGCACCAGAATCCAGAATGGCGGTGGCATGAACAATCTGCCCTTGAGGCAACCGGAATATCACCGGAGCGGCTACTGGTTGATTGATTGTAGAGTCCTTAGAAACATGAATGCTCGGCAATCGGACTCCTCTCATTGCCGAGCTCTCAAGTTTCCCTGTTTCTTGGAAGGTTTCTTGGTACATGCTTTTAGTAGGTGTTCTGAAGACCCACAATAAAAACACAAGTTGTTTTTCTTTCTATGTTCTCTCTCTTCTTGAGTAAGAGGACCTCGTGTAGCTGCTCCTATTTGCATTGGTTCAGGCGCAGTCGTAACTGGGGTAGGAACAGGTTGAAGATCAGAAGCAATACCCCTCTTCTCCCCTTTTCTAGCAGCTTTACGAGCATCAATCTGCAGAACTAGCTCAAGTAGTTCCGGAAAGGTTACTGGAACCACTGGTACCATAGCCAGTATGTCTTTCAAAGAATCGGATAATCCCTTGTAGAAGAGTGATGCCTTTTTATCATCAGGCCACCCCGTCTCAGCAGCCAATTGATTAAATTTGGCTAAATAGGCCAGAAGCGTCAAATCACCTTGTTGTAGATTCAACAATTCTAGTTCCACAACTTGAGTTTTGTATCGGGTGTCGAACACCTTACCCATGGCCTCCATCAATGCATCGCAGTCAAACAATAAAGGACTGCCTGCCTCCAAAAGAGGATTAGCCCACGCTGCGGCAGTACCACCAAGGTGTGACAACAAAAACGCAGCTTTAGTGGCAGAATCAGGAAATGAACCGGGTCGACATAAATAATGGAGGCGACACTGATTCAAGAAGGTCCTAAATTGTCTTGGATCTCCATGAAATCTTTCTGGCGGGGCCAGAGGGAACTGGGATGTAATATACACCGGGCCGGCTTCCGCCTGTGCAGGTTCAATGGCTGGAGCATTAGGCATCACTGGTGCTACTTGGGGTACAGGTTGTATTGCGGTTTGTAGTTCTAAGATCTGTTGTTGAGTGGTGGCATGCGCATTAGCCATGTCGGTTCTGAGATCTGCCACTAATTGAAGAAAATTAGCCAGGGTCTCGTTGGGATCCATTTAATAAGGCTTCTGATTATGTTAGAATTCTTCCTCTTGGACTTGGCCCTGTAGTGTAGAAGAAGAATTCTTCCTGCTAATATATCACTTTGAATGTACAAATAAACATACAAAGCAATCTATTGACTGGAAGATTGGATTCCCATCGAGACCTCGTGGCTGTAGAAAATAAACAAGAATGATGTGATTAGAACAACTGACAATGGGTACAGAAATTAATTTCTCTAGAGTTACTCCAAACTAACCTGATTAATGTTTAGAGACTTCACAACGGATAAAAGGAAACCCAATAGATGTTCCAGACCTTTCTCTGTAAGGCAAAATCAATGGTACGTCCTTATAACAATGGAGAAAGTTTACCAGGTGAGACCTTCTTCCTAGGCACAGCGGAGGCTGTTCCACGGTACTGCAGCGGCTCTCCCACGGTGCAGCGGAGGCTGTCCCACGGTGTAGCGGCGGCTCTCCCACGGTGCAGCGGAGGCTGTCCCACGGTGCAGCGGAGGCTGTCCCACGATGCAGCGGCGGCTGTCCCACGGTGTCCAAGGTTAGTCTCTAAAACGCAGAGGTGAGATAAAGTATTTACCGAATGCAAACAGAAGGAAAACCAGAGAGTTGCCAAGTACAAACCGGGTCGTAAATCCAAGCGGGCAAGAACAGGAACAGGAGGAAAAAAGGCCAGACGTAATCGAGGGACAAAAGCAAGAGTTCGTTACCAAGAAGACAAAAGTTTTCAAAGCAGGCAAGGATGATCCAAAAGAGTAGTCGAGTCAAAAAGCCGGGTCAAGAACGTGTATTTAATCAGAACAAGAAAAAGGCCAAAAACCGAACGCCAAAGAATGCTCGATCAGAAGCACTGAACAAACGTGGAGGCGTGGTTTAAATAGTCCAGGTCACCTGTTCAATGCCGTGATCCCAAACGAACGTTGCGCTTCCTTAGCAACGTATCACGTAGTTTCCATGGCAACCTCCATTCACTGTGGCGAGTAGCGCTCTGATTCGAATGTTTTCTTACTGCATTAGCTGGACTAAAAATACGTGAACCAGCGCGCAGTGGTCTATGCATGACAGATGCAGGCACACATTTGCTTCCAGCATTGGTCAGACATTTCCGTTGCCAGGTCCACGGACCAAGAGTGTCTCAGTGAATCAAACTTGGGGGAGGTAGTAGATTGCAGTAGAGAGTATAATCTGGAAATCTTCCCTTTGGTGTTCATTAATTCTGCTAAAATCGGGTCATCGGGGGGGGATGATGGGAAAATTGGGATATCTCTTCTTAAGGATACGACCAAGGGCTGCGTACTGAAGCCAGGCGGGAGACTTCCACCATAGGGTTGCCGGTAGTTCTGCCCATTCAACAAAGTGGTCTTGGTCAACGGCATCCCGGGTGGTTGCAAACCCTATTTCTGCCCAGTTGTGTGCCTCAGACAGGGGAACACGAGGAACCCCGGGGAGGAAGTTCCAGAGTGGGAGGCTGCCATGGAATGGGTAGGGGTTGGAGGACAGCACCCA
This sequence comes from Ambystoma mexicanum, assembly GCF_040938575.1. Taxonomy (NCBI): domain Eukaryota; kingdom Metazoa; phylum Chordata; class Amphibia; order Caudata; family Ambystomatidae; genus Ambystoma; species Ambystoma mexicanum. The sequence continues at coordinate 985,890,118 of NC_090930.1, forward strand.
GATCCTGGCGAGTGACACAATGCGTATTCTTATGATTAAAAGTATCTTAGGTCTCCCTGTACTTTATCTGTGCTATGTCACAAATGTTTTTTCTCTGTGTTTAATCAGTGATTTCACAATTGCTTGTGCTCTCAGTTGATGAAGCATAGAAATCTCTACTCTCAATAAATTACTCTTCTCCGCTTTATTTGTCTTTGTAGGCGTACAGTGAGGTCTTTGAAACATTTGTACTACAACTCCCAATCGGCAATATCCACATGTTTTTGCTACTCTTTTAGCTCCTTTACACTGGTTCCTTGGATCGAGTGATGCACAACTTACAATAAGCAACCATTTTTTTAGTAGCTTCTCTGCTCGGTCTTTGAAGTATTTTATCCTTTGGTGCACTTGACTTTTAGTGCCTCTGTGCCTGCTCTTTGGTATAATTGCTCCACAACTCCCACAAGCAAATTCTTCTCTGGTTAGTTTGGCATTGTCAGAGCTACTGTACTGTTCGTCAGAAACAATTGAACAACAAATCCCACAATGCATTTCTTCTCCAGGTTCTCCCTCTGTATGTACCCAATAACCCCTTTCAGTGTCGGTTTTCGTCTGGCATTGAATCCCACTTCTTCAACTTCCCCACCAATTCACTTGGCCATCTTTTAATGTCTCCTTGACCACGGCTCTGCTTAGTAGTTTGGGTGCTCGTTGAAATGGAAGAAAGACTCTTGTTTTTCCACTCCTGTATGGAAAATGTGTCACCATCATCATGTAGCATGTTCCTTTAGTAGCTTAGCATCACTTATAAAAGGTATACGTGGAGTAGGCAATCATCAGAGATGACAAAAACTCTGATACATAATCTCCTCACATTTGATAAAATTATGGGAGTCTATATATCAGATTTAAATAAAATAAAGTATGAAATTAGTTTAAACGAAGCAGAGTTAATTGTTCATGTGAGTGTACAAACAGTAACATCTTGAGAAATGTAGTTAAAACACTCTTCACCTTACAAGCACTAGCTCCTTGCAATATCCTATACCCATTTTCTACTAATTCCTCTCAAACCGAGAGAAGTCCAGCACTAAACAAGGACAGAGCATGTAGTTGTTTGTTTTTTACCACTGAAATATCACCATTGTGCAACAGCTGATGGGCCAGTTAGGAACAAACATGATACATCAGATGTAGATTTGCTATTCAGTGCATATAGTTTCTTTCAGGAAACCATATTCAATTTACTAAATGCTGAGATCTTTAAGTCCGAGTTTCCATCTTAACTTGAGTTGTGTTTATATTGGACTAGAGGCAGGTTTTCCCCTACCCTAATAGCTATTATCATACCTTTAAATGAACTCATTATTCTTGCCGGGTCTTTTGGTTGCATCCCCAGGTTTGTATGTCCAGGGGGTCACTTCCTTACTACCGGGATCAGAGTCACCGGGCAATTACATCACCAGTTGGCCAGTCTATCTTATCAAACAATATGGCCACTGCCTGTGGAGTGCCAAGGGTACCAAGCACGATAAGGATGCTTTCACATTGGGACAAAGGCAGTGGAGCAGATGGAGGATGCCACCATCACTTCCTTTCCTCACTTGGCTCCTCTTGATGATAACAGGGTGGGTTGCATAACCACGACTTCTCAGATGAAATCACTCTGTGAAGGATGAGAGAAAGAAGAATTCACTCACTCATCAACCTCAGTGTCTTTTCTAAAGATCACTGACAATCAACCCAATGAGGGGTGCGTCAGTGACCATAAACCTCACCAAAGTAAGAACCATGCCTACTCAATTTAAAGGACACAAACCAGACTATATAGTTCCACCTCAGCAGCCCAGACATTAATCTGTACCACAAAGACCTAGAGTGAATGGAACCCTCTATTCAAAGCTGCCTGCCACTATATTAGTCCGCTTCAAGCACCTCAGACTCACGTTCCACAGAAAAGTCCACAGCCATGAGCAACTTTTTTGTGGATACAATTAACAAAATGTGTATTAAGATCGACCACAACAGACCTGCATTGTTCCACAGAAATACTTCAGCTTCACAATTTTCTTGCAACCTGTAGGATCCAGCAGTCCTTCACTCCAACAGAAAATAAGATGCCCTGATTTTGTCCTCACGCCATGATCCCAACCTCGATCTACCCCAATTCTCACCACTCCTGCTAAATTGGTTGGCTTCATCATACATTCTCAACTCTCCACCATCATCCGGAAACAATACCAAATGGCATGCTTCCGGCTTTCACTCCCTGGTAGATAACCTTGCCAGGTCCGAAGGAGCCTGCACAACACAAGCCAAGAACGTCCTATTTGGACCTGCCTCACTGCAAAAGCGAACACACCTGCTGCCAGACTCTCTTTAGCTATACAGCAGCATCTTGAACGCCATGCCCCTGGAAATTAGACTTTCATCCACATCAGTCGCTTACAGAAAATTACTGAAAACCTTCAAAATATTTTCCTGTATTAGTCATGTTTAGATATTATCCCAGAGAACAGTCCTGCATAATTTACCCCAAGCCAAAAAGGGTTTAAACACCCTCTTACTGCTTCCCTACTTTGAACCCCTTGTTCACTGTCTCTCAATCGACTTACCTCCCTCAGCCCCCATAGACTCAAAAAGTGACATACATATTTCCTCCGCCCCTCCCCCCATGCTATGAACAGCAATACATTTTGAAAATATCTCACATTTAAAAATAAATGCTCTTATAACTCCAGTTCCTTCAGTTGCCTTCCGTTTCTCCCAGAAAATGTAATTCTGTTACTTTTTTAAATAAAGTTCTTTACAGCCGATTGTTTTCAAATGGTTAACTGCCAGGAGGTTTTCTAAGTCATGTGGTGATCATGTATGTTTTCATTTGTTCAGTTATCCATTGGCTTTCGTAATTCAAACAAAAAAGGAATTCAACGCATTAATGTTGTTTTACACTTTACCTTTTAAGATGTACATAATTCTCCTTGTAGACATGTGACGTTTTGTTGTCCCTTTCACTTGCTTTCACCTTTACAGTTCTTGCTTTTATTTTTCTGTGAATTTATTTCACCACTCATAATTCTTAATATTGTTATTATTATTTCCTGAGGATTACTATAGTTCCCATTGGGTCTAAGATTCCATGGTATTGGCCCCACAAGTCCGTTTGAGAGTTCCTAAGAAGGGGTTAATATGCAGTAATAAAACGTTTTGAAAACGATTTGGCGGAAAATAACTTTTTCTTTTAAATATTTGTTCACACATTCACAGGATAGGAAGGAAGGAGGGGGTATGGGAGGGAGGTTACAGAGTGAACCAAGCAAGTCCAAATGTTAACGTTCAGTGCATGTAATATGAAGACCCTCTTATCAGGTATGCTATCCAGTGCTTTTTATTGCATGCAACACTTTTTCCTTTGCACATAGGCTTAACATTCCATCAGTTCATTCTTTACAGTATGGTCTGTTGCTACATATCCATTTCCTCGAAGTTTGCTACTTCGCCACCGTTATTGCTCTATAGATCCTGACTTGAATGTGGTAGGCAAGGTTTGGTTCTGGCAGGCATAGGCCTTTTACACAGAGCATAGGGGCATGCTGCATCTGGCGAGTTGTTACCAATTCAGTTCTCTGAAGCACTTCTTTCTAGTCAGGTGCCACCTTATCACAGAACCAAAACACATGTAAAGAAGTTCAAATGCCCTTTTTCCAAGTACAGCATTGATTTGACGTACATTTTTCTGGCTAGACAATTTAAATAATGAATGATCCTTGCTGTGCGTTTGGAGGTCCAGTCTCGTTTTTACTACATTTCTACATATTTGCAAACAGTTTGGCTGTGTGATGACGACTTCCATTCTCTTCTCCCACCTCCCTCTCTCTCAGACCGTCCAGCCGAGAACAAGAGTTCAGTAACAATCAGCTGGGAGAGGCTACACAGTTCTGAGGCGATCTCATGTATGTATGCATTTAATGGTGACTATGCATGCATCCATTGCTGACTATTGCCCTTGCTCCCTTGTTGTTAGGTCCTGTGATGAATCCAATGGAGTCATTACGGATTCCCCATCGATAACCTCCTCCCGTGTGGCCAGGGGACGGCAGCCGCTACCTGATCCTGACCCTTGGGGTGGCTATACGAGGGAGGGTCACATGGAAGGAGACAACTACGAGGGAAATGTTGTGGCTTCATTGCATGAGGCGCAGTATCCTCCATTTGCCCATGAGGAAAACCCCCTGATACCCAATACCCGAATGGCCTATTTCCATGTGACTGTTCCCCCAATAGGGAAAATAAAGAAACCTTTTCCAAACAGCCTTTAGGCCAAACCCCCATCTGTGACCTGGAGCTTTTATTCTTCAAGAAAACCCTTTTTTTTTTTACATATATTCAGGGCATACCTCAATTTTATCAAAGATCCTATTACTGTTGAGTCGTCCGCATCTCAGTTTTCGCATAGGTCTTCCTCCAGATCTACCGATACCTCTAAGCTGGCCAGATAATAACCATGACTAACGTGACAAACCAGTCCATTACAATTTTCTAAGTAGGCGATGAGAAGGATGTTGCGTCACTGATCTTCCGGAATGTTAGTTCGATTATGTTCACCATGGCCACCGTCCATCTGGTAGTTTCTCCAGATATAAGTCTGTTCCATAGATCTTCTTCTTGCATCATCCATGGATTCGAGATCATTGGTAAGAGGTAGGTAGATCTATTGGATTTGGTGTTGGGGCATTCTATAACCAGGTGTTTTAGGGTTTCCACCACCACCGTCTTTTTGCATAGACGGCACCCCTTTTTGCCCGTAACTCCCCGGATTGTTAGAATTTCCTGTGTTAGCAGTAAATTTAATCTTGCTTTCATAAAAAGAATTCTTTTCCTTTTTTCCAGAAATTTGGTGCAGTAATTTAGCGGCTTTTTCAATTTGTTGAACGTAGGGGGAAGATGGGTTAAGAGTTTGTTCTCTACTGCTTTCTCGATCGTATGAATCCAGTCCATTTCTTCCATTTTTTGTTTAATTCGATCCGGATTTTCTTTTAGATCTTTTTATGTGTATACTATTTCGGAAAGCTTCTCTTTTCTGTTTTCAACCCATTTATTAAGTGCTTTACATTTGCCGCCTTCCAGTTCTTCTTTGATGATGTTATATGCGGGTAACGTGTCCGCCAGGATAACTTTTCTGTAGAATCTCATGGCGCTTTGGTCGACCATAGAAGCGAGTGACACTAGCCCCAGTTCTCTTCGGATGGATGCCATTGAAGTTGACTTTGGAAAGCCCAGGACCGCCTTCCAGACAAGACCCTCCAACTTGTTCCAGATCGACTGAGGACTAAACAGTGAAGCTTCCATTCAGTACACCAGTGCTGGTACCACTTTTGTCTTATAAAAGTTGATTGCCGGAATTAAAGAAAACTTCCCGAACTTCTTGTCCTCAGTTCTCATTTGTGATGTTAATCTTTTAGCTTTCTCCCAGAGCATCTCTTGCATCGCCATGTCCGTTGTAGAACTGTCGATTAGGACTCCAAGGTATCTGATGTTTTTTACCGTTTCAATCTTGATGTTATTGAGGAACCAGGACTGCTGTTTGTATTGATTCTTTGGTACTTTCTCGATTGTCAGCACTTTTTTTTGTTTTGTTAATTTCCAGATGGTTTTCCTCAATGTATCTTGCCAAGCTATTTAATTTACGCTGCAATCCAATTTTCGTCTGATCAATCAGGATCACGTCGTCTGCATACAAAAGTCGAGGGATGCTGGTTTTTCCTATTTTCGGGGGGAATGTCCTGATTTTTGCTTCAGAGTGTTGGAAATCTCCCAGGAACGCGACACATAGGGCTGGTGCCAGGGGACAGCCCTGTTTAACCCCTCTATTGACCTTGATTTCCTCTGACAGTGTTCCTTGTTGGTTTAGCTTAACTCTTATGATGGTTTGCGAGTGAAGCTCTTTGAGTGGGTCGAGTATCGCTTGGGGGCAGTTCCAGGTGTGTAGTTTCGACCACAACATGTTCCGGTCTATTTTATCGAAAGCTTTCCACAGATCAACGAAAGCTAGGTAGACCTTGGGTGCCCCTTCCTTCACTTTTGCTTTCAGAATATTGATTATCATGATGTTAATTGATGTAGAGTTTTTTGAAAACCTGTTTGCAGATTATCTTTGCATGGGCTGATTTTTTCCCAGGTTCTGAAATGGTCCAGCAGGCTTGAAGCAAACATTTTCCCTATGGTATCAAGGAGTGCTATTGGCCTGTAGCTTTCTGGGTCTTCCCGACTGCCCTTCTTATATATCGGGACAATGACAGCTTTCTGCCATGACTCTGGAATTTGTTGGTTTCTTTCGCATTCCCCAAAGATCTTGCCGATCACTTCCGACCACTCTTTCGGGAACTGTTTGAGATTGACATTTGTCAGGCCATCAGGCCCTGGAGCCCTGGATGTTTTTAGGTTCCTGATTTTAGTTTCTATGTCTTCAGGGTTAGACACGCCCACCGAGGTCGAATTAGCATTGCGCTCTACCGCACGTGGGGTTACCTTTGGCTCGTCGAATTCTATCGTGAAGTACTTTATCCATTTAGCTCCCACACTGCATCGCGCGGCATCGTGCTTGGTGCGTTGTTTGAACTTTTAATCAGCGACCAGAATTCGCTTGAATTGTTGGTTGCCAGTCTTTTCATCATGTCTTCTGCATCCTGTTGATATTGTGCTGCTCTTTGTTGTTTCCGCCAGTCATCATACCTTTTTCTTTCTAAATGCCAATTCGCCCAGTCTTCTTTGGCATTTGTTTTCTTTGCCCTTCTTCTTAATTGTCGCCCCACTTTTCTTTGCTCCACCAAGGCTTTGTTGTATGCATGTTTGGGATGGTCTTGTCCCGATCATCTGCCCGTAGATGGCTTTTGGTACGTTAGCAGCAAAGGAAGGTAGTTCGGTCTTTCATCTGCCATGGTTATTTGGTTGTGCATGATTTTCTGGTCCCAGGACTTTTAGATTTTCTGGATGTCTGCTTCTGTTAATCGTAAACGTGTTTGTTGGCAGTTTACTTCTGCGGCGACTAGATAGGTCGCTTTCACCGGTCTCCTTCTTTGCCAACTACAAGACAGTAAGTTGTGGTCACTGCGTCAGTTTTTCAGACTTTGAAACTTACAATACTGGATATTAGGCCAGCTGTACTAAATATATAATCTAATGTTGCTGTAGAAGAACAGCGTTCCTAGGTAGGGATGTTGATTTGGTTCGGAAAGAGTGAGGCTATGTTTTGGATGTTTCTTGAGCTGATAAGTTCCATCCATGCTTTCCCACGTTCCGTGGTTGTCTCTGTTGGCTCGGGGCGTTTGTTGATGGTTGGAAGCACCTTTTGTTCTTCATTGAAGTTTGCGTTAAAATCTCTGCATATGATGATATCGATCTCCTCAAAATCTTCGTATAATTGGTCGATTGTTGCACCCATGTTTGAGCAGAATGCTTTTGTGGTCATGCGTTGCGGATTCCAGTAGCAGTTTATTATTGCTAGTAGATTCGACCGACCTCCTCGGTTCTTCAAGTTGCATTGAGACCATGTTGTCAAGATCACCAGCATTTCATAGGTATCTTTCGACTTCCGGGGTTCTGCCAGGCCGAGGCCCGATTTAATTGCTGTTAGGAGGCCTTTGACCGCGGGTGAAATTTCCACAGAGAATCCGTCGAGCGAGGGTTTGTCCATCAGCCATGTCTCTTGCAGGCAAAGTATATCATATAGGCCTAAATTCACATCTCCCGTGATCATTAGATGCGTGTGGCCTCTTGTTTTCCAGGATCCTAGATTGAAATTATCTGTGTCGGGCCGCTCCTCTCCGCTTGTTGCAAAGATGCATTTGTTGAGGGCCGGCCCTGGTCGCTGCTATATGTCACTTTTCTCTATCCAGGTCGATGTAAATCGGTTCCACTGGCCCTTCGGTTGAGTTGAGTCGGAGGCCTTTACGTTGTTCTTTGCCTCAAGGGCTTTCGAGGTGACGTCACTTCTAGGACAGGAATCAGCCTCTTCCTTTCTTCGAAATCTTACGGGTTGGTTGCCATGAGTGGGATGATTTCTTTCCGAGTCGTCCCTTCGCCTGATGTTTTCACCTTCATCTTTCCGGTCCCACTCACTTTGTCGTTTTCCCTTTTTTTGCCCGAGGGGGGTCTTTCCCCATGGCGCTTCATCAGGCTTTGGATTTTTCCATCGATTGTAGCGATATAGGTCCTCTGTTTTTGAAAGGTAGTGATTTTCAAGCGTTCTCGGTCGTTTCTTTTCTGTGTCTCGCTCATTTCTTTCACACTTTTTTATTTCAGTCAAGCGGAAGCCCATCTGATCTATTTCTTTAAATGCCGACAGCTCAATGTGTGTAATTCCTGCCGTTTTTACATGCAGATATGCTTTAGCTCTTTTGTCGCTGTGGTACGGCTCCACTAACTTGAGATAGTCAGTTCTTAAATATCTTAATGATTTGGCTCTCTTCATTATCTGCAATACTGTTGGTCGATTTAATATTAGATATTCTTTTTTGGAGTCTAATTGCTCTAGCTTGAATAGGCGTGTCTCTTCGTGCCTTTTGGCATCCCTTTTCTCCACTTTTCTTGTTGGATTCTGATGCCCGGGACTACTTCTGAATCTTGACCTAGTGCTTTGAACTGTCCGATGGTCCTCTTTCAGATATCCTCGGTTTCTCTGGTGGACATCCCCCTTTTCGGTCTATGTCAAGGTACGATGTTCATTATCAGGTTGTTCTTTCCCTTTTCTGAGGTTTTTTTGCTTTTCCAACGATTTTTTTTTGGATGTTCTGTTTCGATTTGTCTGTGAGTCCCTATGACGTTTTCCTTTATTTCTATGGGTTTTTTTTCCCAGTGTTGTGATAAATTCATTAGGTCAGAGTCTGTCATGAAATCCTCCATTGTTCTTGGTGATCTTTTTGGGTGGGATTCTGCTAGGTGTTCTACATCAAGGACTTGGATCTCCTCTGCATGCGGCCCTGTGTTCTTGAGTTTGAGAACTGGTTGTTCCATTGGCGTCATGGGTCTGACAGAAGACTTTTTGCTTGTGTCTTCTAGCACATCGTTTTTTTTTTGTTTTGAGGTGGGTTATCTTGGTTTATCACTGGAGCCCTCGCCGGTGTAATTGTTTCCTTCTCCAGCATGGGCATCTGACATGGATTCACATGCTCATGAATATTCCCCGTCGTCAAGCCGGGAATCCTCGGTAAAGAAAAAAATTAATATCAGTTTCGTTTCTGATCTGTCTTTCTTAGTAGTAACCAATCACTGATCTCTGGGTCATACTGCCCCCAGCCAATGACTGCCCTCTACCTAAGCCCCTCCCGTGGCAGCCATCCTCAGATTTTTACTGCACGTTCAAGTGTTGGGAGTCCTCGTGTTTTAGCTCTCGAGCTTTTACTGCGTTTTCGTACTTTTTCAGGAGATTTTTCTCATTTCATCGGTTAATCGAGCCTCAAGCTCCACCGTATCTACTTCGATAACGGGGACCCGTTTCAGAATTCTTCTACGCCCCTCAAGGGTGAAGTTTTCGTCGAGTTACGCTTGGAGGATTCCAGAAGATATGTGGCCTACCTCAACGGACATGGCCCAGGACAAGGGAAGCTCGACGCCCGGATCCAAGCTCTGCAGGAGCTGCCCAGGATGCGGATTGCAAAATGTTTTCAAGGAGGACGAGCATTCGAGATGTCTCTATTGCCTTCATGAGGACAAGACGCATGTGGAGAAGGACTGTGCATTCTGCAAGAACCTGTCGGAACGGACCAAACAAGATCGTCGTTCCCGCCTCGCCGCCTGGCTGGAGAAGGGCACAGCAGGTGAGAAGGCGAAGAAAAAGTCTGAGCGGTCTTCTAAATCCTGTGAGGGTGCCCCAGCGACGGGGGCCCAACAGAAGGCCAAGCACCGTGAGTCCGCGGGCACCGGGAGCGCCGAAAGGTCGGGCTCCTCGGCTGCCAGGCAGGGCGCGACTTCCCCGGCACGATCAACCACGAGCCAGCGCTCTGGTTCGGAGAAGAGGAAGTCCGAGAACCCGGGTAAGCTTCTGGAGAGGCCCCGGTCGATCTCGAAAGGAGCCGAGGGGGAGCGAGGCGATGACCCTCCCCCCAAAGCGAAGGCCCAGGACGCACCTAAGGTGGTGAGGGCCTTGATCCACCCGGCAAAGGCCTCGATCGAGGTTGGAGTGGAGGCGGCCTCGGGGCCCAGAGTTTCACTGCCGCCGCAGAGGGAATCCTCTTTCCAGACCATCGTTAAGACCCCCGTGAAGACCCCGGCGGAAAAAGAGGGGAGAGGGCCGGTGGCCATTACGGACTCGGATTCAGCCTGCAAGGAGGATCCGGTGGAAACCGTGAAAGGCCTCAACGAGAGGTTCATATGCCTCAATGAGAGGTTCGAGAAGGTTCGATCCCAGGGGAAGGTTCCCGCTGATGTGATCGAAGATAGCGACGATGAGGGCCCAGTGGAGCAGCCATCTCGTCCGTCGCAGCCAATACCCGAACCCCAGGATAGCTCGGCGGCCATTTTGTTGGCGATCCAATCCTTATGTACTGAGAGAAGGACGAGGTTACCACGGACCGCGACGGAGGATCCAGAACCAGGCCTGTCTGAAAGCCCTCCGAACAAGCGGAGGACAGTCCACCCCGCTCCGCCCTTCGTGCCCGCGAGGCCTGTGGACCCCTCATCCCCCTCTCCGGACTCTCGGGAGGATACGGCGACGGATGCAGCAATGGGGACGGACGACGGCGGCGATGACACAACGGACATCCCATCATCACCCCCCCCCCTCGGGCCTCTCCACCCGACGAAATTGGCTCTTTTCACGCCATGATAACCAGAGCATCCGAGCTCTTCCAGCTCTGCCCTGAGGAACAGAAAAAGGAAGGTTTTCTTTACCAACGACGAGAGGCCAAGAGAAAGACGGTCCTCGCAGTGCCGTTGCTCGACGACATCTGGGACGAGGGGCTGGCTATCCTCAAGAACCCTTCCACGACACCCGCCAAGAGGGACAGGTACAAGAAGAAGTACCGGGTCCCCGATGCCGCCCCCTTGTGCCTCAGGGCCCAGCCCACGCCGGACTCTGTCGTCTCGGCAGCAGCCAAGAAGAAAGCAGCGGGTGCGGCGGCTTCAACTTCCACTTCCCCACCGGACAGCGAGGGCAAGAAGTTGGACTCCATGGGACGACGAGTCATCTCGTCGACGACGATTAAGGCGGCCAATGCCTTAGCAATTGTGGCCCGTTACGACAGGGAGCTTTGGTTCAAGATCGCTCCTCTGCTAGACTTCCTATCAGATGACAAGAGGGCAGAGGCCCTACAGATTCTGCAGGAAGGAGAGGTGGCGTCGGATCACGCCATAACAGTGGCAACGGACATTGCCGATACCTGATTTCGCCAACTGGGCAACGGGATTTGCCTCCGACGACGAGGATGGCTCAAGGCGACAGACTTTCGTCAGGACGTCCAGACCAGAGTGTTGGACATGCCGTTCGACGGCAACAACCTGTTTGGAAAGATGGTGGATGAGTCCCTCCAGGCCATCAAGACAGACACGGAAACAGCCCGAGCCCTAGGAGTCCTTCAGCAACGGCGGCCCTTTCGGAGCTCTGGAGGCAGGCAGGGAGCCTCCAAGTGATCCAGCGGCGGCTCTTCTACTTAACGCCAGACGGCCCGCTCTTCGTCCCAGGAGGCCTACAGAGGCCGCAGCAAGCAAGGTGGGTTTCGCCGCCGTCGGCAAGGAGGCCAAGGCGGCAAAGCCTCTTCCAAGCAGGACTGAACCGGCCGTAGCGTCGGGCCCCCACCGAAGCACCCCGGTGGGAGACCGGCTGACGAAGTTCGTCAGTGTGTGGGAGTCCATCTCCACCGACCGTTGAGTGCTAGACACCCTGGCCCGCGGACACTAGCTGGAATTTCAAAAGAAGTGTCCTCACATTCCTCCCGTGGCCAGGAAGGAGAATCACGTCCCTCAACTGCTGTTGGAGGTAAGGGCGATGCTCAAGAAGGGTGCATGGGCGTAGGAGACCGATACAATCTGGGGGGGACAGGGGACATCTTGGGGACTTTGCTTTATTTATTTATTTGTTTATTTATTTATTGTGTTCTAGTCAAAGAACTCGATGTTTCACAAAATTAGAATTAAAATACCCGTACGTATTAAATTACAAATATCACTGTATAAAACAAGAGAAAAGAAGAAAAGAAAACAGAAGAAAATTAAAGGATGCAGCAGCAAAGAACATGTCTTTGTATGTTGCGTTTCTGGACTTTTCATCGGACTATGAGCTCATGGTAAGAGAGAGGAAATAACAATTACTTCCAGTGGGCCACAGCTAGGACGCCAGCTCGTTAACAGGCAGATCACCTGTAAGTGGACTCCTGCCAAATAAAGGAGTTGAAGCCTTTTCTACCAACTGCAAGTTGCTACTTTTTTTGTGTGGGGGCAAGGAGACATGTGTTGTCTCTTGGAATGGAAAGATGGGGGTTTCAAAGAAAAAGGAAATCTTGTTTGTACCTCTGAGTAAGCCCTGTTATGGGAGTAGAGGTACCAGGTGTGTGATGTTGCAGCTTTGACTGTCCTCCGGGGGCAGGGTGGTGGGTACAGTAAACAAGGAGGATGAGCGATCGCAAGCCCACCCCCTTATAAGCATTCCCCAGGTCCGCAGACGGATGTGTCGGACCCGGGGTGTGCCTAGTAGGTAGGGTGTATGTGGACCCAGGAGGGTGGCCAGAGGGGCAGCCCTCTATGTGGCCTGCCCCTCTAGCGCCCATGCGAGGCCCGGGCCAGCCTCTCGCGATGAGTCTGGTCCCTCTTATTCCATCTCATGCTGGCTTCAGGACCTAGCCTTTCTTTGCCTTTGTTATTCTGAATGCAGAGCTGGACTCTGTTCCATTCTCGTTTAACATTTGCTGCAAAGCCTGATCTATTTGATTCTCTCATATGTTACTAGGACGGCAGAGCATGGGTCCTCTGCCCTGTTACATTATTCAAAGAGCCCCTCTTGCCTTTCTTTGCCTCTCCCTTGTCTCACTGTTTGCTTGCTTAATACATACCTCCTTGCTTGAACACTCAACATATTCTCCCTAACACAGCAAAGACAGCTGCAGTCTGTCTTAACTTCTGTGTCTTGAATTGGCCTCTTATTTCTGCTTTTCTGCCTGCAGGAGAACGGCATTTGCCATTCACTGCCATGATGGTTCTACCTGGCCATAAGAGTACAACAGCTACCCAATATTGGAAGAACATGGGCATATTATGCCAGAGGCTGGCAACTCCCTTCCTAATGCCAACACAAGAGACACAACTTTTGCCTTTGTTTCTAACAGTAATTCAGTGGATGAAGAAACGCGAGAGCACACATATTGCTTATAAACGAAGGAGATTATGTCATACTTGGTTAAGACATTTTGATCACACCAGGAGCTAATTTCCAGCTGCAATTAAGCGATTACCTTTTAGACTTCTGGCTTTAAATAACGTTAGTATCACCTGGAAAGCACAGCGGTTGCTCAACAGGGTTCCTGGAGCACGAGCGGTACCCTGCTCGTGGGCATGGATGATTGGAGAGCATTCTTGCCCTGTTTTGGAGCCTGGCCCCTACAGCCATGATGGGGGGAGGGGCCTATTACTTTTGGTTGTACGTACCCTTTGAGGGTGGGCAGATATTGCCTCCTGCTTTAGTCCACTAACAGCTCTGCTTTGCAACTTTATCACACATACCTGTCAGGTGGCATGTAACTCAATGCTACTAATGTTATCAGCCTCAGAAGTCTGGAATCCTTTACCACTTCAACTAGGGTACAGGCTTGCCACCTAAGACTTACACATGCCTGAGTCGGCATCTGTCGCCCTGTAGGGAAGACACACAGAAAGAGCAGGGCACAGTGCCCTTGTGGGTTTTTCACACTTCTTCCTCGGGTGGGCACAATTCACTCTGCAGAGAAAGTGGCACATGCTGGGCAACATTCTCCCACTTTGACAATGTCATCCAAAGAGCGAAATTGGCCATTTGAAATACCTCTGTCGACTGATTATTGCGCAATCCACACTGATGGGTTTCAGCACCTGCTTAACGCGAGATGGCAATTAAGGGCATTTGCCAATGCACTCAAGAAGCACAGGACACCCTCTTACCAGCGACATGCCATGCTCACTCATTCTGATCATGAATTGGCATTTATCTGGGGTCATGATAAATGTATTTATTTATTCATTACATGTGTAGCATCATGCAAAACCCCCAAGCATCAAGGCGCAAAGTAAACTGCAAGGAGTGGACAACTTCCATTGGTGCACGTTTTTAGTTTTCCGCCACAAAATGGAAGATTTTAGCATAAAAGGCAGGTGAAATCACATTGCTTTTCCACTTTGGAATAGTGTAAATACCTCACGTAATTAGCGATTGCTGGCGGAATTGACAATGGCTTCCTCTGGACTCCGCCCACTTTTACCCTTTCCTTATTTCCAGCATGAGAATCCATGCTGGGAGTAAGGCCGCATTTGTTTGTTGGAGCGGGAAATACAGGGGGTCCTGGTGTGTCCACTCGGCTCCCGAACTCCACCCAGAAAATGCACGAAAATCTGGCCAATTAGAAAAAGCGACAATAATAGTGTTTTCCACCACCTTTTCTGAACCAATTGACCTGGAAAATGCTGTGTTGCATCGGACGCTAAATGCATTCACTCTGCCTATTATCCCACCGGAAGATTAAGCCAGGTGCTGAACACAGGTGTTACATATTCCTGTGCACAATCTGTATTTGGAGAATTAACTAACTGGGCTACCTTACAAACGATATCTCCTCTGGGGCTTTACCGTCTTAACCCCTTAACTGCCATGGGTATTTCCCCCCAGTGCCAAGGCCTTTTTTGGTGATTTCCGTATGTCGCCATTCAATTCCTTGTAACTTCTTTGTTACATGAGATATCTCGCCAAAGTTGGACCCTTTTCTCCCACATGTAGGTGGTCGTAACGCCACCCAGGAATCCTAGTTTGCTGGAGGGGTTTAGAGAAAATAACCAAAAAGGAGAACATTTTATTTATTTTCAGAAAATGCTAATAAAATGTTGTACAAAGAAGCCTGTGGTGTTTTCCTTGTAAGAGCTAGGAACAAATGGTTTGCTGGGCTGGACTTGCCATTTTCCAGGCTTTCAAGAACAGATTGAGTGGAAACCAAAATAACATAATTTGATATGCTAATCAGCTGTTTTGTGAGAGGTAGGCAATTTTGCCGTTATTTGTCCAATAGGACATGTGTGGACGGAATAGAAGAAAAGGGTAGGAAAGCTGAATAGGAAGCCAGAAAGGCAATGTCGAGATTGGTGAGCTTTGCACTACTTAAGTGTTCTGATGCTAGGTTATTCTGTTCGTCCGGTATTCTTTTTAAACTTGGGGTGCAAACCCTCTGGAAAAAAGTGCCTCTGTGATGTGGCACTGTGTAAACTAGCAGGAAAAGGACCTTGGCCGTGAGGCCAGCGGCGTGGGCTGCACACACTAGGACCACAATTAAGTGGTATAATTCAGAAATCTCAAAAGTTTCAAAAAGTCCAATATTTCTCAAAAGTTTTTTTGTAACGTAATTTGAAAGTATATTCGTCTTCAATCAACTCAAATATTCTCTTATTACAGCAGATGTGTCACAAATTTGGCCTATGCATTTTGGGCTAAGTGTGCTCCTTCGGGGCCTGTGATCACCTATAAACATATGTTCAGTGGTCAAATTATCAAAAGAAGTGTGAGTTTGTAGGAATTTCAAACAGAAATATAGATCATCCGCAAAGTTACCCATCATGGTAAATTATGCATTAGTCATCATATTGGACAAACCAATGCCAGAAAGGCATACATTCCTGAAAACTAGAAACCAAGTTTAGGAAGGGGTGATTTGCCCAGGTCAAGCACCAACTATATAGGGAAAGATTCCATAGTTTGGGAGGAAATCGGGAAAATGACAGAAAAAAAACACAATTTCCGCACATTTCACTCTGGTCACCCACCGGAACAAGCAGCCAACAACTCATGGCCTACCTTCCCGCGTTCCCACAGGTTTCCCGATGAAAATGGTATCTCACATGTGTGGGTGTCCCTACATGGGTGCAAAGGGAAAAGCCTAAAACACTGGTAACGCCAAGTCTTTTTGCACAGCAGATTTTCAGGAATTTTGCTCATGTGGACAACCTACAGATTTGGGCCTAGGGTCTCGAAACCACGAAGGAAAACAGGGAACCCCATGCAATTCCAAAAAGAAGACACCCGTGGGAATCTACAGAGGTCTGACTTGCGTGAATCGGCCCATAATTTATAACCCACAATCCCTGACAAAGTCTAAAATTTTGTGGAAAAAACACAATTTTCACTTTGTCTGGGATTGTGGGTAATACATTCTGGGGTGATTCAATCAAGTCGGACCTCTATGGATTCCCACTGTGTCTTTTCGGAAATGCGTGGGGTACCCTGTTTTTCCTTCGTGGCTTCGACACCCTAGGCCCAAATCTGTAGGTTGTCTCCCCAAACCCATTGGGGGTTACCAGTGGGTTAGCCTTTTCCCTTTGCGCCCTAGTAGGTGCACCCACACATGTGAGGTACCGTTTTTGTCGGGACACCTGTGGGAATGCAGGATGGTAGGACATGTGTTGTTGGTGGCATGTTTCAGTGGGTGGCCAGAGTGAAATGTCTGAAAATTGTGTTTTTTTCCACCAAATTTTAGAGACATTTCCCTCTGCCCACCCACCGAAACACGCCGCCAAAAACAGATGTCCTACCTTCCCGCGTTCCCACAGATGTCCAGACGAAAATGGCACCTCACATATGTGGATGCACCTACCTCGGCGCAAAGGGAAAAGGCTAACCCACTGATAACCCCAAGCCTTTCGGCAAAGCAGATTTTGCTTATGTGGACAACCTACAGATTTGGGCCTAGGGTGTCGAAGCCACCAAGGGAAACAGAGAACCCCATGCATTTCCGAAAAGAAGACACCCGTGGGCACCCCCCTTTCCACTAAAAACATCCATGGTGGTTTTGTGACCCCTTCACCCACCCAAAACAAGTTATTTTTTTGCCTCTTTCCTAGGGGAAGATTGTGCTAGCATCTGTCCCCAGGGAGGGCTACATGAGATGCCCCCCATCAAATTTGGGGTGGGGGGGCCACCACCCTTTCCACTAAAAACTTCCATGGTGGTTCAATGGCCCCCCACACCCACCCAAAACAAGTTATTTGTTTTATTTTTGTTTTGCCCCTTTCTTAGGGGCAGATAGGCACATGTGTGTGGCCAGGGGTGGGGGGGGGGCAAAATGTACCACCCCAGGCTTGGGGGGTGGCTCTGCCAATATTTGCAGTGGCCTACCCCACCCCATATGGATGGGGGCATCTCATGTACGCCTTCCTAGGGGCAGAAATCTGCCCCCAGGGAAGGCTACATAAGGTGCCCCCATCCACTTAGGGTGGGGGGAGAGGGCCACCCCCCCTTTCAAACACAAACATTCCTGGTGGTCTAGTGGGCCTACCACCCCCACCCAAAACAAGATATAATATATATATATATTTGTTTTGCCCTTCCCTAGGGGCAGATGGCACATGTGTGTGGCTATCTGCCCCCATGGTGGGTGGCAAAACGTTCTGCCCCAGGCTTGGGAGGGGTGGCTCTGCCAACATTTGCAGTGGCCTCACCCCCCACCCCAAATGGATGGAGGGCATCTCGTGTACCCCTTCCGAGGGGCAGAAATCTGCCCCCAGGGAGGGCTACATAAGGTGCCCCCTATCCACTTAGGGTGGGGGGGAGACCACCCCCCTTGCAAAAATCCCTGGTGGCTAGTGGTCCCACCCGAAACCACCCCACCCAAAACTACGTTTAAAAAAAATATATATTTTTTTTGTTTGCCTCCCTTCCCTGGGGGCAGATGATCATCCATCTGCCCCCAGGGTATTGCCCCCATGCTTTGGGGGCCAGGGGGAGAGGGCAGCTTACATAGTAAGCAGCCCCTCCCCCCACTTCAAAAACAGATCCCTGCACGACACACCAATCACATATTCTGGGGGGGATAAATGACATTACACTCCCCCCACTTAAAATTGCGGGCGGGATTTGTCCCCCCTGTTCCCCCCATGTCCTACACCCATGGAAGGGTGCCATTGAGCTCGTCCCCAAGAGGCTCCGGAGTATACTTAAGATACTTCCTCGTCAGAAAGAAGACAGGCGGTTGGCGCCCCATCCTGGACCTGCGTCGGTTGAACAAGTACATCAAGGCACAGAAATTCAGGATGGTCACCCTTCAGAACGTGCTGGGACAGCTGGAGGAGGGCGACTTCCTATCGTCACTGGACCTGGATGATGCTTACTTCCACATCCCCATTCTAAAATGACACAAAGTTCCTCAGATTCGTAGTCCAGGGGCATCACTACCAATTCAGAGCCCTGCCGTTCGGATTAAAGTCGGCACCCAGGGGGTTCACCAAGTGCCTCGCACCTGTGGCGGCGCGGCTGCGCCTGCAAGGGATCCACGTCTACCCCTACCTGGACGACTGGGTAATCCGTGCAAGGTCAAGAGAACTCGCAATCGAACACACAGCGAGAACCGTCCGCCTGCTCACGGAGCTGGGATTCGCCATCAACTACCCCAAATCCCATCCGGTCCCGTCGCAGGCGGCACTGTTTCTGGGAGCGAAGCTCGATACAGTGAAGCGATTGGCATCTCCGTCGGAAGAAGGGACGAAGGCCATTTTGGGCAAGGTGCAGCGCCTGTCAGCCACGGATGTGGCCAGAGTGAGGTCCATCAAGTCCCTCCTCGGGATGATGTCCTCATGCATCTACCTTGTGCCCCTTTGCAGACTTCGGATGCGTCCGCTACAAGAGTTCCGCGACGCCCGCTGGATTCAAGCGGCGGGCAGCTTCGAAGACAGGATCCCGCTCGACGAGGAGTTCCATCGGGCGATTCTGTGGTGGGGTGCCCGTGCGCACCTCGCGGCAGGCATGGACTTTCAGGCCCCGGCGTATCAGGAGACGGTAACGACAGACGCCTCCCTGGAGGGATGGGGGGCACACACTGGAGATCTCCACGCAAGAGGCCTCTGGCTCCCGGAGGAGAGGTCTCTTCACATCAACATCATGGAGCTACGAGCCGTGTTCTGGGCGCTCAAATCGTTCCTTCTGTCCCTCAAGGACAAAGTGGTGAGGATCTTCACCGACAACACCACCACAATGTTCTACATCCAGAAGCAGGGAGGCACCAGATCCCCAGCCCTATCCAAGGAGGCCCAGGATCTGTGGCACTGGGCCGTCACCCAGGGGATGTTTCTGGTTCCCTTCCACCTGGCAGGAATAAAAAACACCATTGCAGACTCACTCAGCAGAGAGCTGCGCTCGTGCCACAAGTGGGAACTACGCCAGGACCAGGTGGATCAGCTCTTTCAACGGTGGGGCAAAACCCATATCGACCTGTTCGCGACGGCGACAAACTCCAAGTGCCAGAGGTTCGCCAGCAGGTTCGCCCAGCCGAGGAGCATGGGCGATGCTTTCTCCTTCCCTTGGGACGGCCTGTTCCTGTATGCGTTCCCTCCGTTGCCGTTGCTGCTCCGTCTCATCAACCAGCTCAAGAGGTCCAGGTGCAGGATGATCCTCGTCGCACCGGGTGGCCGAGACAGATCTGGTTCCCGGACCTTCTGGACTTGTCAGCGTCCCCACCTATCAAGCTGGCGACGGACGCGGATCTTCTCTCCAGAGAAAGAGGCGCCATTCTCCATCACGACCCGGAGTCGCTGAACTTGCAGGCTTGGCTCCTGCAGCACTAGAGTTTGGAGTATACGATATCCTGGCTGACTGCAGAGAGGTTCTTGCAAAAGCCAGGGCGTCCTCAACTCTCAGATGCTATGGACATAAGTGGAAGAGATTCTCTGTTTGGTGCCATGCACAGAAGATTAACCCTCTGCGGATTACGGCTCCTCATGTATTGCCGTACCTACTGTCGCTGGCCAAAGCTGGACTGGCTCACGCCTCCATCAAGATACATCTGGCTGCCATTTCCCGATACACCAGAACTACAGGACGGGCGTCCTTGTGGTCTCATCACCTGGTGAAGGAATTTATGAAGGGACTATTCCGATCGTTCCCGCCGGTAAAGGCCCCTGCCCCGGCGTAGGAGCTCAACGTGGTGCTGACCAGGCTCATGGGGGCCCCATTCGAGCCTATGCATTCGACACCGTTAAAGTTCCTGTCGCCGAAGACAGCATTTCTTGTGGCCATCACCTCCGCACGACGAGTGGGAGAGATCCAGGCCCTATCTTGCAAGCCTCCATACCTGACTTTTCATGACACGAGGGTGGTGCTGAGGACGCACCCCTCCTTTATGCCCAAGGTGCCGTCGGACTTCCACCTCAACGAGCCCTTTGTGTTGCCAGTTTTCTTCCCGTCGCCTTCGTCTCCGGCCGAGAGGACTTTGCACTCGCTGGATGTGGCTAGAGCGCTGAAGTTCTACGTGGACCGCACGAAGAGTTTTCGGAAGACATCACAGCTGTTTGTGAACTTTGGACCTTTGAATCAAGGGAAGGCTCTCTCGAAGGCTTCCATTTCCAGATGGCTCTCCGGCTGCATCATGCACTGTCACCGGTTGGCAAACCGACCGCTGCCCGGCCGTCCGAGAGCCCATTCGACCAGAGCGATCGCTGCTACCACGGCATTCCTGTCTGGTGTGCCCCGGCTGGACATCTGCAGGGCTGCTACGTGGAGGTCGACGCACACCTTCACGAGATTCTACTGCGTCGATTGGGACTCCAGGGAGGAGTCCAGGGTCGGCCAAGCAGTGCTGCGCAACCTGTTCGCTTAAGGTGAGCCTGGTGAGGAGGTAAGAGATGCTTAATGTTGAGTTGTATTGCTTAATGTTGAGCCTGTTGCCACCTCCCGTGGTTGTGCATGTGTATACTGCTATGTATTCTTATATTCATGAGCATGTGAATCCATGCCAGACCCCATGCTGCAGAAGGAACAAGTTACTTACCTGTAACTGTTGGTCTCCAGCATGGGTCTGGCATGGATTCACATGCTAACCCTCCCTCCTTCCCCTCTGTGGCTCTTCACTTGGTCATACTGCCACTTTACATGCTACCAAATCTGAGGATGGCTGCCAGGGGAGGGGCTTAGGGAGAGGGCAGTCATTGGCTGGGGGCAGTATGACCCAGAGACCAGTTATTGGTTACTCATAAGAAAGACAGATTAGAAACAAAACTGATACTGATTTTTTTCTTTACCGAGGATTCCCGGCCTGACGACGGGGAATATTCATGAGCATGTGAAACCATGCCAGACCCATGCTGGAGAACAACAGTTACAGGTAAGTAACTTGTTCCTTGTTCGCCGCCTGTGGCCGTGATTTGTGCTCTTTATGTGACAGCGAGGTCTGAGATGTTGTAAGTTTTCTGGTTAATTGCTCCATGCTTTCAATCTTTCTTTCTAGATCTTCAATTTTTCTTTCCCAAGTTTTTGGTGCATACTTTTCTGATCTTCCACTGCCGTTACATAGCTTTCTACGCGTGACATTTTTGTTATCATGTTTGTGAGAATTGCCGTATTGTCTTGAATCTCCTCTTTTATAGCTTCATAAAGTTTGCATAACGGAGCTAACACAATGGACATCGCGGACATGATTGCTATCATGTCAGGCTTCTTGTTGGGGGATTCTTTCTGTAAAGCTGCAGCTATGTCACTTAAGCAGCGATTTTTGGGGGAGGATTGGATTTTCTCGGTTCTCCTAGTAACGGCTGGCATATCCATTGCAGAGCGCTCCATCGAGGAGTTTGGATCCTGGTCTATCACTATTCGACTGGCTGAGAATCTATGGTTCGTTTGAGAAGAGTCTCGCTGACCTCCGACCCCCTCCGAGAGTTTAGGAGGGGGCGTTCTTAGCAGACCTGTCGCCAGATGGGGCTTTGTCCATGCGAGCCGATGTTCTTTTTCGCCCACAGCAATGTCCCAGCGTTGGGACTCATGCAATGTTTGAATGGAGAGTGTAGGATCACTCCTAGACTCCACCCCACTGTCTTTTGTTTCGGCTGGCTTCATCTGCAAGGCCTTTTTCGTTATTTTTGATATGTCATTGGGTGCTGAGTCCACAGGGGCGATGTTTTTCAATTGGTCCGTATTGTGTTCTGAGGCAAATGGAATCGCAGTTGAGCTTTTTATATTATTTTTGGAGTGTAGACTTTCTGACTTTTCCAAAGCCTCGCCGTGAATTTAGCCCCTGTGTTGCCCCTTCTCACACAATCTTAGTGCATCGGGGCTCTTTTCAGCAGGCTTCTCCCCGATTTTCTGTGTTGGGGTGGGGGGGCTTCCCCTTTCCTTCCCACGAGCAGGACCGCAACGTTGGGAACGCTAGGACCGTTCCACTCTTCTCGTGTTGTTCCGCCCCTCAACCCCCCCCATTGCCGCTGCCGAGAGCCCGCTTGGCTCCCGGCGAGAGCCGTCCTCCGACAGCTCTCGCGCAGGATCCACTCGCCACTTCAGCGGATGGCGGACCGCAATCGGCAGCGCAAGGGGAGGAGAGCGGCGTTCTTTCCTCCGTGGCGCTGCTCTCCTTGCGCTCGAGGTCGCCGGGCTTCACGAGCTCCACGAGCGGTCCAGCTCCTGCTCCTGGCTCACAGGGCACTTCCCCCGGCGGCGGCGGCATAGGAGACTTGGGGAATACAGTCAACGGGTCCTTCGCTGGGACCAGCCGTGCAGGTAACGAAACTAGTTCTTGCTTCTTTCCCGTGTGACCATGGTGCGCTTCATTAGATATGGCTGCTCCTTCCAGCTGATTTGTTACTTCAGATACGGCCGCTCCTTCCAGCAGGTTCGTTACTTCAGTTGGTCTTTTTCTAGGCACCTCGTTCTTCTCATATCTACCTTGCAGGGTAGGCTTCGGTATACCTTTCCCTTTGGCCGCAGTTGGCTGTACTTCCGGCTCCATAGAGCTCTTGCTTCACGTCTGTAGCGGACTGTGTGTTGAGGCACTTTATAGGCACTTCCTGCAAAATGAAGTGGATAGGCTGCACACTGCTGCAGACTGGCTCTCCACCTAGGCTCTCCAACTCCGCTCACCTTTTTCAGTTCTAATTCCTCTTCGTATAGGACTGATCTTTCAAATGGAATCATTGAGAGAGATTCTCCAAAATACTATGCACCAAGTGACTCCAGTTCCCCAACCACCTAAGTACTGAGACAAGGACGATGAAGGAATTGATGCAGAGCAGCAGGCGTCTCCAGCTAAATGAGCGTGTTAGTTGTTTGGTGAAAGCACCTATGCGCTGGACATTTAAAAATGGCAACCACACTATGAGCAGAGGTTCAGGAGAAGACGTTGGAACTCCTGCAGTGGCGTGTGGACGCTGGAGGCACAAGTTGGTGTGGCAGAGCGTTAGAGCTCACCAGCGGAGAAGGAGAGTAGGGTTGCGCTAGCAGGACCTGTGTGGGGATGCCTTGAGCCGCAAGAGGGTTCCTGGGTGCCCGACAGCTCAAAGAGGCAGCGTTCTCCTTGCTTGGACCTGAAGGAAAGCAGGTGTGCAGGGGCAGAGCCGCGATAGGAGCTGGAGAGACGTCAGAGCAGCCCTGAGTGGGAAGCAAGCAGCAAAGCTATGCCTTGTAGGTGCAACCAGAAACCAAGATGCCACACAGAGCCGGTGAGTCAGCCCAAGGAAAGTGGGGACCACGGTGCATTTCAAGAATTTTTAAGAGTCAAAAGAACAGAGTGCAAACCCAAATCCCAATAATATATGAGTGCATGGAATGCAGATGATATGATGTGGCATTTATAACGTGCCTGTACATAAGCGTTTCTAGGTGCAACAAAACAAGGAGGGGGAAACAAAGGGAGGAAAAAATAATGATCCTACTAGGCCTTGTGTCATTCAGATCGCGCAAGTGCGAGGAAGAGGGAAGGGGAGAAGTGCCAGGGGGGAGGGGAAGGGGAGAAATGCTAAGGGGGAGGGGAAGGGGAAGTGCAGTTAACTCACAAGTGCCGCCAGCGAGTGGCTCATAAGTGCAGAGGGAAGGAACTGTAGGGTTGCAGATACAGACCCTTAAGTGCTGGGCAGCCCGGAGGCAGTGCAAGGGCAACTGGACATGCAGGAGCCTGGGCCCGAGTTCATGGGTGACCAGTGCGCGGAACAGTCAGGTGCATCAGCAGGGGAGACGAAAAAAGAAAGCGGAAGCGAAAACAATGGTCTTGAGTTGCTTCCGAAATTGGAGGTGGTTCTGCTCAAGTTTGAGAGAGGCAGGGAGGTTGTTCCAGAGGGAGGCCCCAGACGAGGAGATAGCTCTGCCCCCAACTCTCTGCTTGGGGAACCGTCTGACCCTCAGAGAGTTTGAGGTTGATGAGCGGAGAGCTCGAGAAGGAAGATGTTTCGGAAGAGAAAGTTGGAAGTAGACCGGTCCCAGGCCCCAGAAAGCCTTGTGGATGATGAAGAGGGTCTTAAAGTTGATCCTTGCACCACGGGGAGCCAGTGAAGAGATTTCAGAGCTGGAGAGCTGCGATCCATAGGCTTGAGGCCAAGGACAAGTCTTGCAGTCCTGGTCTGGATAGGTTGCAAAGGTCGAAGAGTAGAGGCAGGAAGATTTAGAAAGAGGCTGGTGCAATAGTCCAGCCTATAGAGGACCAGAGCTCCGAAGACACTGAGCTTCTTGGGGAAAGTGAGACAAGGAAGAATACCCCTGAGGAGGTGCAGCTGATAGTTTGACTTCTTAGAGATGTCAGAGATGTGAGGAGAGAAGTAGAGGGTGGAGTTGAAGATGAAACTAAGG
Source organism: Ambystoma mexicanum (assembly GCF_040938575.1). Taxonomy (NCBI): domain Eukaryota; kingdom Metazoa; phylum Chordata; class Amphibia; order Caudata; family Ambystomatidae; genus Ambystoma; species Ambystoma mexicanum. The sequence goes on from NC_090930.1 coordinate 985,914,848, forward strand.
TTCTTAGCCTCACAGGAAGGAGCAAGAAGAGAGCCCAGATTGGGCGGGCAGATAGAGAGAGCAAAGGAGGGAGCATGTCTCCCAATGAGGAGGATCTCATTCTTACTGGCATTAAGGCAGAGATCATTGGCAGCACACCATTTCTGAATTGTGGCCAAGCAGTCTGGTATAAGAGAAGAAACAAAGGTGGCTGAGGGTAGCCTGAAAGAGAGCGGAGTGTCATCCGCATAACATTGGAAATTGGAGCAGAAACTAGGGATGCGGTGGGCAAAAGGTGCCAGGTAGTGGTTGAAGAGCCAAGGAGTGCCAGGCTAGACTCCTAGAGAACGCCACAAGTAAAGAGAGAGAGATGGAAAAGAGGAAAGACCACCAGTTGGACCTGCAAGGGGATGGTCAATGAAAAAAAGTCAACCAGGCCAGGGCTTGATCAGTAATACAGAGGTTGTCGCAGAGACGATTGAGCATGATGGCATGGTTGACTGTGTCAAAAGTCAAGATTGGAGAGCAAGTCTTCACAGGTGTTCAGGAGAGCAGTTTCCGTGCTTCTGGCAGCTCTCAAGCCAGACTGGTGGTCATGGAGGCAACCAACAGATTCAGTTTGTAGATTAAGTTGGGGGATGGCCAGCTTTTTCAAGAGTTTGCCCAGGAAAGGAGTGATGGAGATCGGGCGATAGTCAGTCGGAGAGGAAGGATCGGCCGAGCGCTTCTTTAAAAGGGGGTGCACAAGAGCGTGCTTAGGAGGGGAAAGTTCCAGTGGCAAAGGAGTGATTGCAGAACTCAGCCAAAGCTGGAGCAAGGGTGTCGATGTGGTCCATGATTGTTCAGGATGAGCAGGGGAGAACCTGCTTTGATGAGACTTTCATAGATCGGATTTGTCTAGCAACATTGTCTCGGGTGAACGGGGGAAAGGAGGAGAAAAGAGGAGGAGAGACGCCTCAGACGGTCCAGGGGTAGTAGAGGAGGAGGTAGAGGAAGAGAGGTGGACAGGATGTCCTGAGTTTTAGTAGTGAAATGAGAGGCCAAGGCCGTGCAGGGGTCCCTGGCGGGAACAGGAGAGGTAGAGACTACAGCAGGATTGGCCAAAAGTGGGGAAGTATTAAACGAACATTGAAACAAATAGACATACCAAATCAAGGAAGGTACATGTGGTTTGGGAAATGAAGGAACTGAATGAAAAAAAGAACTATAATAAATGAGAAGTCCTGGCAAAAGAAGTATACCAGGCAGTTGAAAGTACAAGAGGAGAAGTCCTGGCAGGTGAGCATACCAGGCAATTGGAAATACAAGAGAAGTCCTACCAGGAGAGTATGCCAGGCAAATTGCAAACCTACAAGAAGTGTCAAGAAAAGATATTGTTTGTTGAACAAAGAAGGAACTTGTGTTAAAGAAGAACTTACAAAGCTAAAGAGGGTTTTACCTAACAGGATTGTTGTGGGCCAACCAAGACACAAAGCACTGTAAGATCAAGTGACATGGGGCCTCATTATGAATTGGCCAGTCTGGAAATAAAGGTGCATATAACAAGTTACCAGTACCTTTTCCGGACCGACTCACTCCGTGTTTGCCTGTAGGGGCTCTGAACTACCGGCAGGCCTAACCTGCCAGGAGTTCAGGCCCTTACCGGCATGTTTTTCACTGATGCACGGCACTGTTATAAACAGTGCCGTGCTTCCGAGTCCTATGGGACTTCTTGGCAATGGGAACTTACCGGTAACAGTAATACGGGGTTGCCGGCAACCCGCCGGTAGCATTGGTGGGTTATCGGCAACCTCGCAATGAGGGCCATTGTCATACAATTGAACCAAGGTCTTTTCATCTTGAGGAACATTTACATTGGAGCTATTGAAAAACCCTTTGATGTATAGGTGCTTTACAAATACCCAATAAATAAATAATGATATATTTTTTTTATGGACACTTTTTGCCAATACCAGGTTAAAGACATGTTCCCTTCTTACTTGATTATTTTGTTTGTAGTGTAAGGGTCAGGTTACAATGTTTGGACACAAGGACGGTTTTTATTTCTAACATCTTGACAAAGCCAGATCCTTAGTTTTTCGTTTTAGGTAGGCAAACTCCTCTTTACTGCAGGATCAGAGAGGCATGTTTCCCCCAACCTGTTCAAGTTAATGAAAGTCTTTAACCAAAAACATGACAACTTTGTATCGGTCTATCATTTCTGACCCCTCACAATGCCCACTCCCTTGTTTCTTTTCTCTGCTTCATAACCTTATTCTTCCCCCTATGTGTGCAAAGCACTAGTAACAGGGTCTGCACTCAATAAATACCCTAATAATAATAATGATAATAATAATAATAATAATAATAATAATAATAATAACAACAAAGGTGACAAAATATAGAGGCAATGGGTGTAAACCTGCAGCTTGAAGCCATAGAATAGGGCATTTGACTCGACATTGGAGTGGGGCCACAACGGGCCATGGATAAGAACTTTGTAAGACACCTTTCCTTAGCTCATGACTCTTTGTTGAAAAAACCCATCTCCATTTCTTTTGTCTAAAAAAATTACTTTCTTAAGAACCACATCCTTGTGCTTCTCACACGCACTGTAGGTGGCTGAAGCAAGAGGTGGGTAAAAGCTGCAGTTCAATACGAAATATTTAACATGGCAGTTTACCCGGCGCAATCCGGGATAGTTCAGCAGGCACAAATATGAAGCTGTGGTTTGTATCGGAAGCATGTTAAACAGCTCGTAGCCCAGAATTCCCTTTGTTTTTAAAATACCTTTTTTAAACACTGAACATTTTTTTTTCAAAAAGTAATCATTACTACTGACATTTTGTTTATAGTTATTTTTGTTCCAAAGTTTTTTCCCCACTAGAAATGATTGCATTTTTAACAATGAGAATGTTTTATATCATGACAATGTTGCATGCAAGCAGCATGATTACGCTAAGAAACTGGGTTGAAATATTTTAGTATTATTTATTTGTTTGTTTGTATTTTTTGGGCGCAAACCTAGCTTAAGGAAGCAACAGAGCACTTTATATAATTTGTATTACATGCATGCTTTAGCTGGCAAAGGAATAAAAACACATTACAGCACATACATATTTATATTTTATTTCAGTAGAGCACAGTCTGCAACCTTCGGCTCCCCAGATGTTTTGGACTCAAGTCCCATCAGATCTAGCTAGCATAGTCAATGGTGAAGGATGGTCCGAGTCATTGGGCCTCATTATGAGTCTGCCGGTAGGTAACCTTCCCAGCAGACTCGCCTTACCGTTTCTGCTGCCTGACATCGCGGTGCTACCGGGATATCACAGGCGGCGGAGGAACAGTACGTTCCCATTCCTGTGGAATGGGAACACTGAAGCACCGGCACTGTTATTAACGGTGCCAGTGCTTCAGTCAAATATTTGCCAGTAGGGGCCAGAACTACCAGCAGGTCAGGTCTGCCCGTAGACTCAAAGTGAGCCGGGCTGGAAAAGGTGCCAGTAACAACCAGCACCTTTATTTCCAGACCGGCTCACCTATAATAAGGCCCATTGTGCTAAACATCTAAAGTGTCTCAGGTTGCAGACCTCTTGATTAGAGGGAAGGTCTTCGACCAGAAGCACTGCACATGCGGGTGCCAAGCAATAGTAAATAGGATAGCAGGTGCTTGGCAACAGTGGAATGAATGCTTCAAAAACAACTTAACATGACGATTTTAGGGGTTGTACAGTGGTGCCGCTGTCGATAGGAACAGAAAGAAGCCAGTAATGTAAGACATGTAGAAATTCACTTTCCCGTTAACATGAAAGAGAAACTACGGAAAGAGGGTTTAATGCTATTTTGCCTTCAGTTAGGCTTTTTGGCAGCATCACTTAGCAATTGGAGTAACCAAAATAGTTAGTATGATTTACAGTTGAATAATTAATGTTATGGTTCAACTGAGAATCATTTAATTTGGGGGACGATATCATCATTTAGGTCGGTTGCGGGTATGGGGGCTTACTCTTATTAGATCATTCACAACTTTAACAGCAGTTTCCACATTTTACATTTAAGGCAATAAATATATCCGTTCTCCTCTCCCTTCCCCATGCTGCCGCAATAAAGTTTTGTGTCTCCTTTTATGAAAGCATTATCTTTTTTGCTGCCTTCTTCCCTTGCTGCACTTTAATACGCTGTTGTTTTATGTGTGGAGAGGACATGTCTTTTCAGTCACCTTCTTTTAACCTTCCATCCAAAAAAACCACAACTATCGCACAACCATAACTTTTCAAAAGTGTCCATGCCTCCTGTAATCTTTCATTTTTTTAAACGTGGCCCTTTTAGTTTTTGGGCAGAGCCGCACCAGTGTTTTTGAGACAACTAAAACTCTTCTCGCGAGAGAAGAAAAGATGTCAAACCGGGAACCTACTGCAGAGTCCTTGGAACACCTTTTCAAGAAGGGATTTTTGCTGTGTCACAACGAAATATTGTTTTGATCAGTTAACACTACATGATCTTTGTTCAAATGCACTGTTTGTTAATGGAATAAAGATCAAATCTGTATTTGACATTGTTAATGCACCAGTTACTAAAGATTATATTTTCTAACACGGGACTGAAGAAGTGTCACTGGTGGACATGTTATGGGTTGGGTTTTCTAAAACTATGATATATGTTTAACTGCTTCGCTCTGACAGGAATTCCTGCCGCAGTGCAGGCAGTTATTTAAAGCGAGTAATGTAAAGACATTGCCGTCCACGTCCTCCATATTTAAGCAGTTACATATTCCCAAATGTCTCTGGTTGTTATTACAAGTTGAGCGGTGCCAGTAAAATGTGCCAATATTATCCTTGTACCGCTGCATTACCGCACCACCCAACTATAACTTTGACTGAAGTTGGCGGATTCACCTCAAGCGCAGAGCTGGAGGTAAATCCGCCAACTTTCTGCCACAGTAGTTCTGCCAAAAATCTCCCATGGAGTCCTATGGGCTCCAATTAATGGAGACGAACACAGCCTACCACCATTTGCAATCTGCCTGCGATACCGCCAGACCAGTGGTGGTAACAGTAATACAGTTTGGTGGTATCTCGGCATATTTATTGCTGTGATACTACCAAACTTATAATGAGGCCCTTTGTCTGGGTAATAAGACATTTGGTACACTACCTAGATGGTATGCATGCTGATATCCACAGTTCAGTCTAGATGTGATGTATGGCTAATCTTTATAATTCTATCTAGAAGTGGCGCATGCTTATCTTCACAATTATATCTAGATGTGACTCAAGGCTAATCTTCAACAACCCTGTCTCGATTTGACGCAAGCTAATATTTACAATTCTGTCTGAATTTGATGCAAGTTAATGTTCACAGTTCTGTCTAGATGTGAGACAAGCTAATCCTCACAGTTTTGACTCTAAGTGACACAAGCTAATATTCACAATTCTACCCCATCCATATCTGTCCCAAATGTACACTGTGGCTGATTAACTAAATTGGCTTGATGCCATGTTTGGGACATAACTAGCCATTTTTTTTTAGGATACCATACACCACTTGGACAGCATCAATGTCTAGGGCACAGATCTGCAACCTGCAAATCACCAGATGTTATTGTACTACAACTCACATCATCTTTCATAATTGACTATGCATGGTAAGGCGGATAGCAGTAACCAATCATGGGATGGTTCTATACAATATTAAGGTAGACTAGGCTATTTGCCATGGGATCCCGGAGCAGGCTCTAAGCCCTACCTTACAAGAGGTGGAGGAGCTGTCAGAAACATAAGAGACTCTATGGGGATCGGCGAGGTTGACGCTCTGATACCCTCTTTTTCTAGAAATGACTCAGATGATCATCCTCCGTTACCTGACTTCGCGTTTGCCCTAATGAACGACCCAATTTTAACTGAAGCCTTTGGGTGAGTCATTCCTGAGGAGCAGGGCCGTAGTCAGGCCGGACCATTCTTTTTAATCAAGAAGTGACTTCTTTATCAAGGAGACACAGAGAGTGAGATGGCCATCCTGAACCCAATTAGTGGTAGCCCGAAGCCACCAGCAGACAGTACTAGAGTTGACCCATTCCCACCTTATGCCCACCCATCAAGGGATATGGAAGACCCTGAGCCAAGTAATCCATAGGCTGTATTGGCCCAGGGCATATCTGGATGTGAAGAATTACGTTGCAGCTTGCGAAATCTGTCCAACGACTGCAACCACCCTGATACCCTGAGCCGCATTGCAAACCTCCCTATCATTGAAGTACCTTTCTCCTGCATTACTATGGACATTGTAGGACCCTTAGAAACCTGCAAACTGTTGAACAAATTTGTTCATGTTATAGTTGACTACGCTACTCAGTATCCCGAAGCATTCCCGTTACGAAACACCACTGAACAGATATTAAAATATCTGCTCCCCTTTCCCCCCCCCCCGAGTTGATTTTTCAGGAAAGCCTTATAGACCAGGGCACTACTTTTATGCCCCGACTTATGCAAGAGGTGAAAGAACTTCTCAAGATTAAAATGCTACAAACCTCTGTATATCATCCCCAGATGGAGGGTCTTGTGGAGCATCTTAATCAGACTCTTAAGAGAATCTTTCATTAACTAGTGGAAATAAATGGCTGTAATTGTGATGTAATGATTCGCTGGGCTGTTTTTGTCGTTAGACTCCTCAGGCTTCATTAGGTTAATCATCTTTACAGCTTTTATACGAAGGGAACCGTGAGAAGGTTTGGACATGCTTAAATAGACCTGGGAGGAAAGGGAGGAAGCCACTTTGTCCATGACCCAAACCGCACAAAAGCACAAACCGATATGAAAGTTGGAGAGGTTGTGGCCCAACATCTAGTCAGAGCCCAAGAACATCAAAATACCTTGCATAATCGACAGACTGTAGGCCAGCTTTCTTCATAGAAGATTCAGAATTGGTTTTATTACCCACCTCAGAGAATAACATTATTTCCAAGTGGCAGAGACCCTATAAGATCACAGAAAAAAGGTCCCTTGAATTATGTGGTTGCTCAACCAAATGGATGACAAAAATCTAAAGTCTACCAAATAAATTTCCTTAAGGACTGCTGGGTTGATCAAATAGAACAGACTGCTGTTACCATGGACACGCTACTAGTTGACCAAGAACAGGAAGTCAGTTTAGTCCCTGAGAAACCTACCTTTAACCTTCAGAAATACCTACACAACCTTTTAAATCAGTTCAGAGGTCTTCTGAGAACAACCTGGGAAGCTGCAGAGTTTTTTCCACCAAATTCGCACTCTTCCGGGGATGATCAAACTGGAAATCTAAAACCCGACACAATCCGTGAGATGAGGAGAAAAATTATTGAAGAGGAACTTACGGCCATGCTTACGGCAGGCATTATTGAACCTTCTGCTACTCCTTGGTCATCTGCCATATTCCTGGTAGCCAAGCGAGATGGAAGCTGCCGCTTTTGTACTGACTTTCGGAAACTTAATTCAATCTTCAGTTTCGATACCTGTGCCCTTAATAGATGAGCTTATTGAGAGGCTTGGCGAGGCCCAATATATAGCCACCTTAGACCTAGCAAAAAGATATTGGCAGGTCCCCCTTAATCCTACTCACAAGGAGAAAAACATATTTTCCACGCTCCCGGGACTATTCTAATGTATTGTCCTTCCATGAGAGTTTCACAGGGCCCCAGGAAGGAGAGAGAGGGTCTTCCCACCCCTAGGCAATACCGAACAGGAACTAGAAGCTTATAGAGCACATCAAGGGAGCAGGGGGGAGGTGGTTCACATATAGGTGGGTGCACAATCATCTTACTGCATGCATTATAAGCTATATGGTAGATGACAGTGGGAATGCCATCGGTTATATGTCTTTATACTGCCGAAATATTTTATAAAGAATGAACAAATATCAAATATTTTATAACAACAATTTTTATAGCGAATGCACTTTATTATTATTTTTTGGGGGGGGGTCTCTCACCAAACCCCTGTTTCCCACACCTAAAAACCCACCCCAAAAGTTTCCCAAAAATATGTAGCCCTTTACCTCACCCCTTAATGCATTCTCTATAAAATGTTTCGTTATAAAATATTCGATATGTGTTTATTCTTTATAAAATATTCAATATAAAGACTGCATACCAATGTCATCTTGGCAAGCGGCAGCCATCTTAGAAGTTATGCCCAAGCACAGTGAACAGTATTTTGTTCGTCAGTGTTAGGCCCCTTCCATGAGCGCGACGCCACCCCGACCCTGGCCAGGTCTGAGAGATCCACAGCCTCCTCCATTGTTCAGAAAAGTACCAGGCCCTCGCGCCCTGGTAAGAATGTGGCCTGCAAGAAAGGAGTTGAGTGCCTCTTGGTAGTACCATCCCATGGAACAGATAGCAAGGCCCTCCTCCCCCCAATGATCCCCACACGAGAAATACAGCTTTCTCATGCTTTATCCCATGACCACTGTATGCCATGGCACCGTCCACACCCAAACCACCGACCATAAAACATTTACACCCCACGATCGATCACTAAGATCAGAAGGCAAGGCTGTTGCACCTTCAGGAATGGGTCAAGTGATTTGTGCAGCGAGGTGCAGGGTGGCATCAGAAGTATAGCCTAAAACTAATGTGGAGGACCTTGGGGGTTGATCTGTCTGTGAGCGAGTAAAGTGTGTATGAGTTAGTGTGACCTCAATTCTCCTCCGAGCCCATCCCTGTATCTGCCAGGTGCATTGTTGCAATCAGAAGAATAACATTGTGTTTCAGAGTAGTTAATTAATTGTTAGATCAGCTTACTGAGGATGACGAGCCCAGCCGCATCGACGTGAACAAAGATGGACAGATGAAGAGGGACCAATGGCCTGGCATCCCATATGTAGCAGGCCCTACATCTATAGGCCTCCGCCTATTTGTCTTGTAGAATTGTACTATACATGTTGACATCACTAGTGATGCTGTTTGTGCGTATAATGTACCGCACATGCCAACGACCCCAGAACGTTCTGCAGCAGAGTTCTTTGTTGGCGGTTTCCTTTTTGTGGTACAACGTCCTTCATCGCCTGCCTTTTCATCCCCAGGCTTTTCAAAGTGCACATTCCATCGAATGTGCTCATTAAATTTTTTAGGGTGGGTGGGAAAGGGCAGATAAGGGTTTGGGCGGGTGGGCAATGCCAAAAAAGAAGTGTTGGAGGTTGGTTTGGGGGGTTATCCCCCCCAAAAACAAAAAAAAAACGATGAGCACATTCGATGGAACGTTAAAAAGCCTGGGGATGAAAAGGCAGGCGATGAAATGACATGGAACCCCTTTTTGTATGGAAATAAACACTTGTTATCCTTGCAAGAGTGTCTTGGGCCTTTTTCCTTAGCGGGTTGTATTTTTTTTCTGGTGTGAGCGTGCAGGGGAGTACTTTCAACGCTCATAGACAAAGTGATCCACCCCTATTTGGCGTTTGCCGGCAAATACCTTGACGATATCATCATACATAGTAAGACCTAGCAAGAGTAGGTACGCTGCATATATGAAGCAACCAGAGTGGTTTGAAAGGCGGGTCTTTAGGCTAACCCTAAAAAATATCACCTTGCCCAAAGGGCAGTAAAGTACCTATGGTATTTGGTAGGGAATGGTCTGATCCAACCCCATGCAGAGAACGTAAAGGCAGTACAATTGACACATATTCCCAAAACCAAATGTGACCTCTGAGCTTTCTTAGGGTTGATAGAGTATTATAGAGGGTTTATACCAAACCTTTATACCCTGGCTGCAACCGTTACAGATAAACTGAAGAACTCACAACCAAATAAGCTCACATGGAGCCATTTAGACCAATATAGCTTCAATGGTTTAAAATATGTCCTCTGTGGTGAACCCATATTGAAAATGCCTGATTTTTATCTGGAGTTTATCCTACAATTTGGCACCTTCAAAGTAGGCTTGGGTGCGTTACTTTCCCAAGGACATGATGGATTAGAACACCCTGTCCTTTATAGCAGCCGAAAGTTGTTTCCCAGAGAGCAAGCCTATGCCACAGTGGAATTAGAAGTCTTAGCCACCAAGTGGGCTGCCGACAGTCTGCGTTACTATCTGACTGGGAGAAAATTGAGGTTAGTGACTGATCATTTACTTCTGTCCTGGATGAGTCTCAGAAAAGATTGCAACAACCGGCTTATGGGATGGTTTTTAGATTGTGCAACTCTTTTATTTCTCTGTAAAGCACCAGAAGGGGAGGGAAAATAAAAATGTAGATTTCCTTAGTTGTTTTCCCCTTGCTCGTGAAGTGGGAGACACCTAGATAACCAGGGTGGAATGACAAATTCAGGGAATTCATCCTTTCTCCCCAAGGAGGAGCCACCCCCACTGAGCATTGTGAGAAACCCGAAGGTGCCTCACCCGCTGGTCCCCGGAGATCTGTCATCCAGGTGGGCAGGATCATGGCCATCGCTATTGGATCCAGTTCCTGGGGGTGAACCACTGAGGGAGGATCACCTGGGAGAGGAGTCTTCGTGGAGTGGAAGTGGGACACAGAGGGTTGAGGTGTGATATCCCTTTTCATGTAACACCTTTTCACCATCCTACCCTAGGATATTTAGAAGCTCTACCCCACTCCTTTTCTCACACGAACACTTTCTTACATGGTAACAGACAACGGACTAACACCAGAGCTGTTTACCTGACATGTCCCAAAACGCAGGTCAGCAGAGTTAGGGAATTGACAATAACCACACACTCCTGACAGCCCTTTACCTTCCCCACAGGGATTAAAAAGCAGAGCACAAAATCACACTTTGAGCAAGGCCGAATGCACGAGGAGACAGCGACACCAAATCGTTGAAACGGAGAAGGAAGGCGTGAGATCTGGAAGAACGGCAAAGGGGGTATTGCCCTTGCCCTTTTCATCTCAAACCCGCAAAACCTCCGAAACGAAAAGCATAAGCGGAGCAGCAAATGTCAATGGTACACAGAGCCTCCCGCTTTGATAACACAGGCGGAGAGGGAAGCTGGCTACTGTGGTACTATTCTTGGCTCTAGAGAACAGAAAAGCAAATGGGTTCAGCACAGCTGGTGAATCGGAGGAAGCTGATAGTAAACCGAACTGTGTTAAGTCCAAGGTTACAAGTGGAAACATTTATGAACACGAGGAATTTGCGAGACAAAGAACTTTTGTGTATGTTTTGAACATAAAAAAGCACAGTTGAAGTCCAGGTACAGAGGGGTCCAGTGCCATGTGGGCACTAATTCGAAAGGCTCTGACCGGGACCTGTTTTGAAACTACAAGAACCAGAACACTGTAGGAAAGGGTGGCGTAAGGCATCAGAGTGGTCCTACAAGGGTTACGTCAAATTCCTGGTACAATCGAAAATCTCAGACCCGTTGTCAAAGGAAAGCTGGGGAAGGGAGCGCTGCTTTCCAATAAAATTGTGAACTGTAATTTGTGGCAAGTGTGAATCCGACAGAGGGATGCCGAGAGAAAGCTTTCTGATGAAAATGAGTAATGCTGTGCTACAAATACATGAACTGTGTTAAAGAAAGGCTGTAGTGAACCTGACGGAGGGAGGCCTAACTTGTAAGAAGGATCCGTGCATGGCCCAGGGTGAGACCAAGGGGCGAAGAGCAATTGCCCAAGGTACAAGAGTACCGAAGAAACCTTTTTGTGTTTGTTTGTAATTTTGAAGCAGCATGCCTTCTAAGGCAAGAGACCTTCTGCCTCATCACGAGTTTGGCGGTAACCCTTAAATGCATTGGTAACGCTATTACCACTGCATTTAAGGGACTGACAAATCACGGATTGGCTGGATTTACCGCAAGGAATGAGCTGGGGGTAAATCTTCCGTGAATTTGCCGATTTTTGGTGCTATTACAGCACGGTAATACCGCTGATTCTTGTAGCGGCAAAAATTCCCCATTGGGCCCAATGGGGAATTCCCGAATGGGCCCAATGGGGAATTACCGTTCCGCCAAACCCGTGATCCAGCACCAATAGCGCTGGGGGGGTGGTTAGCCGGTAACGCTAATAGCCCCGGCAGTATCCCGGCGGTAATACCGCTGGGATACGCCCAACTCGTGATGAGGCCCCTTGTCAGGAAAGAGACTTAGCATCTGAAGGTTTTGATAGTGTTGACCTTGAAGTGTGAACCTTGTGTTTGACGAGACCAAGGCGTGCACTCTGCTCGAGAGTCCCGCCTTGTCCCGTGCATGCAACGTGGGGAAGGGAGACCCAGCCATACCATCCTGACTTATCATTTTGTGAACAACTCTTTCTTTTCTGGTGAACATTATCCCACACTCGTTTTGTAATTTAGTAGTAAGGATTGGCAATAGGTTTTTTAGTATAGGCCCTTTTTAGTTGACAAGATGCCACTAGGACTGCCATATTATTATTTGATGGTCGTAGCTTGCTCCCATTTTAGATTTAGGTTTAGATTAGGCGTTTAACTCGCCCATCATAAAGTTCAATAAACACCCCTGAACTGTGATCACTTGTCTCTGTCTTTACTGTTGCAACCATGATTGGTTCTTAACAGGATACAGGGGTGAGCCCACTCCACAAGACCTTCCCTAGGGATTTGGGCTAGCAAGACCTCACTGGGAGTGATTCCCCTCAAGGAGATACCCTGTAAATTCTGTACTATTCACCTATATGGGGGACACAGAAGTTGTAAAGGTGATGAGGCCTTTTTGTTTGTCTCACTATCATACAAGCAACTACACATCGCCTCTCGTTGCAGAAACACATATAAATACAACAAAACTCTCACCTGGAGGAGGAGATTCCCTGATGCCCATCCTAATGGCAGGTGACACAGAGTGGACGCTGCTGCTGAAGCGCGGAACAGAGGCAGTCTGGAGGTAGGGCCACAGAGAGGACGTGGTGGGCCCAGAGCCCACAAAACTCTGCTGAATCCGGGAATCGCAGGGGCAAATGCTCTCCAGCCACCGTACTGTGAATTGCTGAAAGTGAGAGTTCCCAGAGCACCGACAAGGCTCTGAGAAGACGGCAGAGACAGGAGGCACTAACACGGCAAGCAGAGACAAACACTGCCGATATCAGAATCACTGACTCTCCCTGGCGGAAGCGCCATGTTAGAACAGGAAATGGTACTGATTTTGTAATGGGACAAGGAAGAAAGACAGAGATGGCCCAGCCAGAATTCCAGCATGTCTAAGCAGGATGCACAACAAAGCTATCTAGAAATCCTCATATGTATGGACCTTGCTTCATGAGATGATCCCACTTAATATACAGTAGCAAATGTTTGCTCTTCCACTAGACAACCGTCTATATGCAATGTACCTGGTGAATATGAACATTCAAAAGCCCACTAACACTTGTAATGCGGTCAAACTACTACCCACTTTACTCACCTTACTCACTGCGTCATTCACACTGTTAATCATATAGTGAATGAGCTTTAAAATAGTGTTCTGTAAATCCTGTCCTTTTGTATTCCTGTATGCATTCTACATGGAGGACTAGACGTACCTGAATGTAATATGCCAGCCAAAACGTGAGAGATGGTTGATTATTTCATACTTAACTTGGCACAACGATGCCGCCATGAAAAACAAGTATTGGCAATGCCAACAGTTTGGGCATTTGTGTAGGCATGGGAAAGGCACGTGCCCAATACTTATACACAAGCTAAAACTGTTGACTTTGCCAACAATAGTTTTTACAGGACTTCATTAAAGGACACGTATGGTCCTAATTAATCAAGTGGCTGAAGGCAGACCTAGTTGCCATTTTTATTACACCAGTTGCGCTTACAGCTCCAATTAAGTAATTAACTCTCAGAAGACTGCTTCGATGGTGAGATTTGATTAAAACTTGATTAAAGGGAGCTGTGAGAAACCTGAATGTACTCTCACAACCACTCCCCAGGGATATTCTGCTCAGGTGGCCAGGGAAGGACCATCGCTTTTGGGTCCTGACCCTGGGGGTGGACAAGCGAGGGAGGATCACCTGGGTGGAGGGTCCTTGGGATTGGGGAGAGAGGGCCGGACAGCGAGACATGGACCCCCCTTTCCTAACACTGACCTACCCTACCATCCCTCAGCATTTTTGAGTTTTTACCAATCCCAACCCATATTTCCCCATTCACCTCTGCTTAGTACTGAGAGGAAGAAGAGGGGACTAGGAGTAATGCACACTTCCTATGTTAAACACCACTTTAGTACTGGGACGAAGAAGGGGAATTGCAGGCATCCACTGCTGAAGGTCAGGCATGTCCCTGTAATTGGGTTCATTATGGTTGGGCATTAACAGCCACCAACTCACCTTAGGAACCTTAATAGGGGTCAGGTGTGTAAAGGGAGGAGACCCAAGCCAGCAAGAGAGAGAGATCCGCCGTGGTGCAACAAGCCCAACAGGTCTGAGAGCTGGTGACGACCCTGGAAGGCCTGCAGGACCCAGAGCCAACGAGTCGCGTGGTGGGTGCAGGACCGGGTGCCCTCGAAGCAGAAGGCGGGCAGCTGGAGCTGCCGAACAGCAGGAGCGCGAGCAGCATCTGTGCAGAACGCCGGCGTGTGCAGAGAAGTGCCCAGTGAGGAAGCAAAGTGAAAGTGGTCTGCTTCCCGACTACAGAGAAGGTGAGCAGGAGCAGCAGGGACCACCGCGGTGGAGACACGAGGAGCTGGTGAGTGTCCGAAGAACACGGGAAGACCAGAGCACTCCCACCGGACCGCAGGAAAGTAATGGTCCACGAAACTAGTTACATGTGAACTATATTTAATCACAACTGAATGGAAGTTATGGTTTGAGTGAAACCAGGCTATATGAAATCCTGAACTGAAGGGAAATTGAAGTTTGCATGAAAACCTTGCTATATTGAATACTAAACTGAATGGAAAGTACTGTTTGAATAAAACCAAGAAGCATTGGAATACCGAACAAACATTTAAAGGGAAACTGACATACCGAATGTCAGACACTGTGCAAGCCTCATCGAGAGCAGAACAAAAGCAAAATGAACATTGAGAACATTCTTGAATAAGTAAATAGACCAATGTGAGAAAGAACTGTAAGTTTATGGAAAAGTGAAAGACTGACACCCAACATGGTTACAACTCCCAGAGGAAATATAGGTGTGAGAAGTCAGAAGCCTGAAGCAGAAAAGGCTGTGAAGGAGTTAAACAAGGCAAAGGGAACCTATGGTTGCATGACCTGTACTGGGTGGACTGGGAAATGCGCCTAGACCAGGCAGTTCCCCACTGTAAAGATCAGAGATTGCAAATCGAGCCAAGAAGAACCACAGGGCTCCTGGTTGCGTGATCTGCGATGAGTGGACCGTGTGGTCCGACAACTGTGCCTAGACCAGGGAGCCCAAAATGGTGACAAGCAAAAGACCTTGTGAATGAACTATGGAGAAGTGTGAATTGAATGCTAAAGCAGACCAGAAAATGGGTCAAGTGGACCTATTGTTTTTCTACAACGAGCATTTCAGCAAGTGCAAGCTGAGTAAGTGATACAGTGCAATCGTGGGGAATGGAACCCTAAGAACTGAAAGAATTGAGAAACACTGTCTTGGGGAAGGGAACCTCAAGACCTCCTTTTCGTATAAACGGTGCTAGATTGAACTTGGGGATGGGAACCCCAAGACTGGGTAGAACATTGGTAAGACAGACAACTATTGGAACTATATTGAATTGGTGAAAGAACCCAAGCTGAGAGCAGCTGAGACTTTTACTTTTGAACACTGTTTTGTTGGCTAACAAAAAACCCACACCCTGTTTAGTATTGGATGTGAGGGCAAGCATAGGTTTTGACAAAGACTTCCCTTATTTTTCTTTAGGTAGGGAAATTCCTGCCATAGTCATAGGGCAAGTTAGGCGTTACACCATCAGGGAGGGGCACGGACTGGGTGGGAATGGCCATAGGGATTAGCATGGCCATTGGCAGTCAATGGATGGGCAAATATCCAACCACGTACGAGCTTTGTGTCACTCCTCATATGCCATTTCTCACTATCTGTACTCGAATTTAATAGTTTCGGCTTATAGGTGCCACAAGTGGCACCTATTAGCCCAAACTAAAGATGGCAGCCATGATTGCAATGAATTCATATGGAATTTGAATGATTTTTCATTAGGTGGAAGTATCACAATGCTGATGCCGCGAAGATACATGAAGATTAGTTTCCACCGTGTTTTTGCATCCACACCATTTTGCACCCTTATTAGAATGATGGCGCACATTATCAGATTAGATAAGTGGGTCTTGCCTGTATTGAATGTTGCTGACAGGGATCTATGTGATATTTTCGAAAAAGAAATACTGTGGCACATTTCAAAACACTTATATGCAGTTGGAGACCCTCTGCAGCCCCCATACACCTCTTACCATATATATTACCCTAACCCGCCCCCCCACATGTAAATGCATTGAAATGCACATTTCGAAATTATGCATTACGACCATCCAAATAAAGGAAACACTGTCCTAGTCATATTGTGTCAAAACAAAGATGGCCTATACTAAAAATAAATATTGCCATACCTTACTCTATTTAACAAAAGGCTGTGGGATAATGACATGTATAACAAAACGGTGTATAGCAAAAATGAAAAGATCCAAGAGGTTCAGTAGTTAAGGTCTGCTGAACTGTAGCTTCCCCACATTTCAACATGGCACAAGGCGGAACAGGAGTTGAGCTTGGAATACACTCGAAGCTCGTGACACATGGAAGCAGTCTTTTACGCAAGGCAGGGTCTTCTTAAGCAAAGCCTCTCAAAGTCGATCAAGAGTCTCTCCGCTGCGAAATATCCTGCTGTAAAGTTCACATGCTTTAACGTTGCAAACAACAAATACTTCAGGTCCCCTCCCCCCATCGGGCTCCGACCGTTCTCTTTTCCTTTTAACGTGGACTTCCCTCAGCCGGGCTCAAGTCAAGTTCTCATAAATGTCTCACAAGTAAAGGCTCCCCTCAATCAGGCGCAAGCCCCTTCACCTTAATGATCAACAAGTTTGAAGCCTTTCCATTGTGCAAAGTAGTTTTGCTGTGACCTTTTCATGACCACTTTGATTTTAGTTCATTCAGTTCTGTACTTTCACTTTCACTCAAAGACGCCCCGCCCCGTCAGAGACCTTCGACCGGGCACCCCAGGTGCTGGACCACTCTGCGGTAGCTTATGCTTGAGTCTTTTTCTGTACCTCATCAACTCCTTCTTACTGCTTAGCCTTCACTTGCATCTATCAATATGGGCCTTTCAAAAAGCTGTTCATGTTGCAACAATCTTGCCGCTCGCAGCCTTAGCTTCAAAATACACCAGTATCTCAGTGTTCCTTCTAACTCACCGGTTACAAGAAGCTGCTTTATCGGCGGCTTCGTTTCTTGAGCCAAGGACGATACTCAGACGGCTGTAACTCCTCTCTTCTGCCTCCAGCAGACGTGCAGGAGGGCTCCGGATATCGTGCACAGATTTGGAAGCTTTGCTCAGTATTCCTGCTTGTTTTTGCTTGTGCTGTTCGCTGGCCATTCAGAGATAGTTGATCATCAAATAACGGGGTAGAGGGCCTCTGTCCTCTCACTGCCCGTTCGGGTCTGCCGCCACTCCTTTGCGATACTGCTGCCAGCATGGGCATTCTGCTTGTCCGTGCCCTTTCACCTTGCTCTCTGTGTACTCCCATGCTCCGCCTTTTATCCCAGTGTTGAAGGATAATGGAATTCAAGTGTGAGTCATTGTAGGCAAGTGCCTGACTCTGATGTCGGGACATGTTAAACAGGCTGGGGGGGGGGTGGGGTGGGGGGTGGGTGGGGTCGGGGGGGGGGGGGCCTGGGGGGGGGGAGAGGGGGGGGTGTGTGTGTGTGTGTGTGTGTGTGTGTGTGTGTGTGTGTGTGTGTGTGTGTGTGTGTGTGTGTGTGTGTGTGTGTGTGTGTGTGTGTGTGTGTGTGTGTGTGTGTGTGTGTGTGTGTGTGTGTGTGTGTGTGTGTGTGTGTGTGTGTGTGTGTGTGTGTGTGTGTGTGTGTGTGTGTGTGTGTGTGTGTGTGTGTGTGTGTGTGTGTGTGTGTGTGTGTGTGTGTGTGTTTTTTTTCAAAGCGGGGATACCGTGTCTCACCTATGGGTGTCTCACTCCTACTCCCCAGGTGGTCCACCCCCAGGAACTGTATCCACCTGGATGACAGATCCCAAGGGACTAAGTGGTGAGACACCCTTGGGTTTCTCATATAGAGCAATGTGTGGGTGTCCTTGCTTGAATAGCGGGGGTGAATGGAGATGCCGGAAGCATGAGTGTTGCATTGACATCTCTCGCTGGATGCTAGCACTAAATACAATAGGGTGTGTCCGGTAGGACTATAATGCATTGATAGAGCGGTCTCCAGGTGCCAGTTCTTTTTTTTATTTTTTACTTTATTTAACTTGCTTGACAACGCAACAGTGAGCATTGGACGTACAATCAATATATGACATTAGAGCTGTACAGCAGAGCATTGTGACCATGCAGTGTCTAACCAAGGTGCTAGTAGAAATTACATCATAATTATAGTTACTTGAGACATATGTGGATGTTCATGAACAGGGTCAATGGTTAGGGGATAGAGAATTGTCGTTATCATTACCATCTTCAGCGGTTGGGGAGTATAAATAGGATTGGAAGGGGGCCCAGATGTTCCTGGGTCTATTCGTCTCCGGCTGCATGGCAGATCAGTGTTTCTCCACATCGGAGGCCCAAGTGACTGCCTTAAGCCACTGGTCGAAGGTGGGGGATTCAGTGTAATTATGCAGTCAGTTATAAGGGATACCGCCCCACAAACCTCTTCCCAGAATGAAGTAATTTTTGGACAGGACCAAAGCATGTGCAAATAATCTGCATTATCTGTATTGCATCTCGGGCATTCAGCAGGGCAATCTTCTGCCATCTGATGCAACCTAGCCGGGGTATACTGTTATCTGTGCAGAACTTTTAATTGGATCAGTTTAAACCTGGAGTTAAAGGAGACTTCCTGTGTACGGGTGCACATAGATTCCCATAACTGGTCAGAGACATCTGAATAAGACCATACAACCTGGCGAACCTCCCCCTCGAAGCACAGCCGCTCATAATCTCTGATAATAGTGGATCATCCGGGGGATCGAGAGGAATTCTTGCCATCTACACTGAGTGTCCAGTGCATGCCGACGTATTGTAACCATCGGGATGGACGTCCTCTCATGGACAATGACAGGTCTCGCCATTCCCTGAAGGGACCCATAGTAAAAACATTGCGGATAGCACTAAAACCAGCCTCTGACCAAAGGCCAACTGTAGCCGCATCCACAGGAGGAGATCCGGGGAGGCAGTTCCACAGGGGGAAATCGCTGTGAAAAGAACAAGGGGTGCCTACCAGTTTCCAAAGTCTACTCCACGCTAACATTGTGATTCCGGGGGGATCAGTGGATTCTAGTTTCAAACTGGAAGATGGGAGGATCGAGGAGCGAACATCAAGTATCCCAGCTGCCAGACGCTCGAGTTTAACGTGAAGAACAGATCCGTCAGGGTCAAACCAGTACGCTGCGAAGGGTGCCTGGGCAGCTATCCAGTTTCGCTCCAAATTAGGAGCAGCAAATTCTCCATGCGCAAGGGGGGCAGATAAAGTGTCAAGTTTTAAACGGACAGCACTGGAGTGCCACAAGAATGTATTTATGGTCTGGGTTAATGATTTGAAGAATTCCTTACCGGGCCACAGTGGGATATTCTGAAATCTGTATAGGAGTTGCGGGAGCGTCACCATTTTCAGAACAGCCACCCGCCCGGCTAGTGTAATCGGTAGAGTGGCCCAGCCTTACATTTTTCGGGCTAGGATGGTGAGGTAGTTACCATAATTGTAATTGTACAATGAAGTCTGATGGCGCGTGACCACTACGCCAAGGTATTTCATCTCTGATTGGGGCCAGGTAAACCTGCAAAGATCTCGGGGGGGCTGTGGTGGCGTCAGTTAATGGGAACAGTGTTGACTTGGTGCAGTTGACCTTAAACCCAGATAGATTTCCAAAGAGATTAACATCTTCTAGTATTGGTGCCAGATTTACCTCTGGGGAGCGGATGTAAAGAAGTGCATCATCTGCATAGAGCAAAATGATTTCTGGGTCTCCAGAGAGTCTTATGCCCCTTTGAGCATGCTGCTGGCGAATCCTGTCTACCAGAGGTTCAATGGCTAATGCAAATATTAGAGGCGAGAAGGGGTACCCCTGCCTGATGCCGCTAGCTATTTCAAATAGGGCAGACCATCGATCTTCAGTGCGGACCCTGGCGACTGGGGACGCATATAGTAACTTCACCCAGGACACAAAACGGGGGCCAACATTGCATTTTTCCAATACCAACAAAAGAAACCTCCAGGAAACCTAGTCAAATGCCTTTTGCATATCTAATGTGGCTGCTACTGCCTGTGCCTTGGGGTCATTTCGGGACAGAATTTCAAATAAGCGACGCAGGTTAAGAGCGGTAGAGCACCCCGGGATGAATTCCGACTGAACTGGGTGGATGATAGAAGACATGTAAGGCACCAACCAGAGGGCCAACACCATGGCAAATATTTTTACATCACAGTTGATGAGGGAGAGAGGAAGGTAAGAACCACATTGCATGGGAGGCTTGTCCGGTTTCAGTAAAACTGAGATAACTGCCGCGCAAAGCGATGGGGGGAAGTTTATCAGTCGAGCATGCCTCCTCCCACATGGTTGCCATACGAGGCACCAGGTGCCCCTTGTAACATTTATAATATTCGGTGGTAAGCCCATCGGACCTAGGAGCCCTCCAGATCACCGTCGTCATTTGGAGGTCCAGTGCCTCCCTGGTTTCAACAGATAACAATGAAAGAGGAAAGCTATCAAGGAAGGATTCAATTTCTGCCACAGGGGAGGTATCAACATTATCATAGAGTGTTTCATAGCAGGAGCGAAACTCGTCATTGATCTTCTGAGCAGAGATGGCAAGACCACCATCCGATCTTTCAATGGCTGGTATCTGGGGAGCCCCCCTTTATTGCCTGAGCAGCTAGCTAGTAGGCGTCCAGGCCGTTCACGCTCGCTGTATTTCCTGGCATTCTGTGGATCATCCAGGAAGTTGCGCTCATGGTCTGATTGGGCACGGAAGGCATACAAAGCTAGCCCTATATCCCTGAGTATAGCAACGGTTGGGGATGAGGCATACTGGGATTCAAGTCTAGAAAGTAGGATTTCACTCTTCCCAATGGATTTACGGATCACCCTAAGGATCCCCGCCTCCCTTGCCAGAGCTATGCCATGGATGTAAACCTTGAACGTTTCCCATACAGTGGCGTGGGTCTCTACTGACCCAGAATTGAGATTAAAAAAATCATTTATATTGGTTCCCAGTTCCGATTTAAATATCAGGTCTAACAAGACATTCGGTTTTAGTCTCCATGCGTATGCCACCCTCGTCCCCAACCCCCTATTGCGGCGAGACAGTGACCGGTGAGTGATCCGAGAAGGTCCTAGGTAGGATGGTCAATTAATCAATGGTTCTGATAAGTATCAAGTGCCAGTTCTGAAGGTGTAGCTAAAAGACAAAATTCAAATGCATTGGCACAAGTATGTGTGTTTTCCTTGTTATCAAATGAGAAATAAATAAATGTGAAATCTTGTTATCAGTATGGAGTAATTTTCTGTTTTTGCTATTAGGTGGCACTTAAGTGCTACCAATAAGCCAAAACCTTTGCATTAAAGTCCATCTAAGAAGAAGATGACCTGTGAGGAGGGACACACAACTTGCAACTTTTGTTTGGTTATTTACCACATGCACGCCTCACATTGCCCATGGCCACGCTAATCCTTATAGCCATTCCCAACTGCTAACTGCTGTCCCCACCCAAAACACATAATTCTGGGATCGCTTTGAGCTATCTCTCGCCATCAGTAACATCACACTTTCTGTCAGTGCTATTTCTAAGCAGCATGCTGAGAGTAAATAGCTTAATTGCAGCTGTAAATGTGCTACTGGTGTCATAAAAATGTCTTAACCAAGTGTGTGTTCAGCCACTTGATTTATACCTGTTCCTTGCATTAAAGTCACGTTACAAAAAAGCATTGACAAAGCCAACCGTTTTGGTTCCTGTATATGTATTGGGCATTTTGCCAGGAACTGCTGTCATATGCCTAAGTAATCACACATTTTTCCAGCTGTTTCCATTTTATGGCGAGGTAGAACCAGTATTACAGTGCCTGGCAAATGTCTATCCTATGCCTTCACAAAAGCCAAAACTGTTGGACACCTTTGTCGAACAGCGGTCTGTCTGGAATAAGCGCATTCGCTTTCCACACAGACACACAGAGGGAACAAGAAGTGTCAGTGGCTTGACGAGACAGGCAGGGTGAGATAGAGGGTGTAGCAAAGACTAAGCATGCTGGGAGGGGTGGAAGGAGGGGTGAGCGGGAAGGGGCGTAGTGTTGGTCAGCAAAGGGTACAGGCTTAGAAACCGTGGGTTGCTGGTGTGTAACACAGGAAAATGGGTAGGGGGAATGGGATGGGAGAGAGAAAGGAGATTTCTTGTTTTTTATTTTTACTTTTTCTATTAAGAAAATAGTGTTTTCAGTTTACATTGAAACATTTTACACTCTATTTCATTACACATTCCTTGTAGTAACAATAATTTATAAACAATTTTAAGAGAATACAAAATTCATTAAAACGGACAACATAAAACAGTACACAGTAATTTGACCTAGCTGTGGTCCCAAAACCTTTCCCAATCATTCTCTCCCTGTCCTGTTGTACAATCAATTTCAGTTTCAAACAAAAGTATTTCTAATAGTTTACTCAAAGCTAAAATCAGAGCTTGGTTTGAAGTGGTCATTAACCTGTTCCACAACAATGATGCAGTACAACCCAGCACTAAATGAAACAGGGATTCCATTTCTGCATCACCACAGGATCTGCAACCGCACATAGTCCTTGGTAATTCCAGTGTGGGTCCGATTACTTACAGCAGTGGCAGTACATTTAGCTGGAATTTAAAGTATAAATCCCTAAAACTTTGCAGTGGAAATCTTTGTATATACATTCTTGGGGTTGATTTAGGGATATAAAGTAATTGTTTGTCCCTATACATCTTCAGTCTTTCTAGGTCTGTCACATCTGTGCTCTTATCCAATTGCTAGATCTTGTTCTTCTTTACATACTTAGTCATTTTGTTTAATCCTTATCAGTTCTTTAAACAATGTACGACGTTGATAACATTTCCTCAAAAAGGGATTCAAATTCAGTCGATTTGTTAGACAGTCATATAAATATGAGCCTGGGCTTGGTTGTTCTGCCAATTTTAATTGATACACAAGTGACAGGCTACGCTTCATATATTGGGCCCACAATGATAGTTTACCCAACTCAAGGCCAATAATACTAATTGGGGTAGATTTCAGGAGACCCAGCACTGCCCTCCAGATCTTACCCTGAAGTGAATCCAAAAATGGTCGGTTTATAAATGATATAATTTCACACCCATATAGAAGCATTGCTGTCACCTTTAGCTTGTACAACTCAATTAAAGGTATTAAGGAAAACTTACACAGTTTAGATCTCAAAACTTTCATTAGGGATATACAAGGCAGGACCTTTTCCTTCATTTTCTCCTTTTGAATAGCAGAAGAACATTTGGAGGATATTGGAAAAACCAAGTATCTAATTGTTTCAATCCTGGCAACTGGCAATTCATTCAGTTTCCACATAAAGGACTTTGAATTACGTTTATTTGTGACAGTCATTATAAAAGATTTTGCTAGGTTAATCATCAGGTTATTTTTTCGATAGTATCTTTCCACTCCCTCCAAGGTTCTCTGCAAACCAGACCATGTGTAATCTATTAGCATCAGATTGTCTGCGTATGCAAAAATATTTACTCTTAGATCTTTCCATCTTGGAAAACCGCTTTCCCAGTCAAACTCCTTTTGCAATAGGATCATGCTAGATATATTTCCTGGATTTTTCTGCCTCACCATTACTGAGTTTCCCGAGTATAATAGCTGAAGTATTTGCAGGAGGCCCCTATCAATTTTCCACTTTATTGATTTGTCCCACAATTTATTGATGTTGATATTAACGAAGGCTGCCTCAAGATCAATCACCGCTATATATAGGGATTTTCCAAACTGGCCACCTATATCAGAGACACAGACACTTGGGGTTAAAGCACTTGTAGTAGTCCTGACACCTTTCCGAAAGCCCATTTGCAGTGGGTTTAGGATTCTATTTGACTCAGCCCAAGCATTTAGGTCCCTAAGCAATAACTTTTCTAAGATCTTCGCAGAGGAATCTTTAAGAGCAATGGGCCGATAATTTTCTTGCATGCTCTGTCCCCTCTCTTAAAAAGTGGTGTAATGAAAGAACTTTTCCAAGAACTCGGACAAACAGAACCCTCTACAGTCTGTGAGAACAACCTAAATAATCTATCAGCCCACAAAATAGGATTTTCTTTGTGGGTACGGTTTGAGACACCATCCAGACCACTAGCTCTAGAATTGTTCAACTCTCCAATAACAATCTCTATGTCTAGTCTATCAAATTTCCAAGACCCTGCCAGCCCTTTTTCATGGTTATCTATACATGGTGCCACCCAACCCACATCCGCTTTCAATTTTGTGGTTAGGTAATCTACCCATTGTTTCCCGGACACACAACAGCTTTCCAGAGTCGCCTGCTTCTCTCCCGTTCCAGTTAGGGTTCTCCAAATTTCACGAGTATCAATTTTGATGATATTATTAAAGAGTGCCTGATTTTCTCTGATATGTTTCCAATCTGTGGATTTTCAGCAATCTTCCGTAAGATTGTCCGAGGCATTTTATATCATTTTTCACTTCTGTCGAGGCGTATTCTGATTACCACTTACAAGAACTTTAATTTCCCTCTGCAACATTTTCTTATTTTCATTTATTGAGCTATCAAACGAGTTTCGATGACCAGGTATCACTATCCCCTTGACTTTATGTTTTTTACTTTCTGCTGCTCCCAGATTTTTCCAGCATTAATTTAAACTTATTTGGGTTGGTGACAGCCTTCTTTTGCTCGTCTGATAGAAAAATCCACCACGTTGCCAGTTCATTATTTGCTCCTTTACCATTTCCTATTTGCCCAACTCTGTTGTTCTTTCCCATTGCAATAAAGTTAGTTGGGCCACCCTGCATTTCACTCTTTACATGGCCCAAATCGAGTAATAGTTGCAGCATTTCATGGTCACTCCGACTAGAATGCACTATTTTGAATTTACACATGTTTGGAACAGGCACATTACACACAAACAAATAGTTTATTGTGCAAGCTCTACCTAGATTATAACATGTAGGCGTATTTATCCATTTCTCATCAAATAGCAAATTGGACTGGATAAAGCCCCATCTAGCAAATAGAGATGACTAAACTACCATCTGAGTTTCTTCTAACGCCTGTACTATCTTCAAACTGAATTGAAGTTGTCACCTCCTCAAATAACCGAGCCATAGCCATAAGACAATTTCAGACACAGTTAAAATACCCCCTACAATTATCAGACTATTCATATGCAACCTCTGCCATTTCACCAGGATATTTTCAATTTCAACAACCGCAGTGTCTAGTTCAGTGGTAACAGGATTAAAGTGGATATTAAAAACCATAGTGTATATCAATGTTTTATTATGATTTTCATTTATCTCTGTTACCAAAACAGCCTCTGATTTGCAATACCCGTTTTTAATGGTGCAGCATATACTGGTCTTATGGCCGTTAGTAGACCCCCCCATCAGACAACAATTTTCTCCTATCTTTGCAAGCTTCACATTTAACAAGAAACCATCTAGCACTGGAATCGTGCTCAACCATGTTTCCTGTAATAGAATGTATTCTTGATTGAATAAAGCTTGTGAATTTTGTAAGAAGGAGTTAAAATCACATGATTTCAAACTTAGTTCCCTGATCTTAGAGTCCATGCCTATAGGACAGGATTTCTGGCAGGGCATTTGCAAGCTATTTCCAACCGAAAGATGTTTGATTTCAGTAGAGGTGCCTGCGATGGTCATTGTCAAAGTGGCAGGTTACTGTCTGAGTTCTTAATTTAATAACTCTCAAAGCTTTTTACCTGGAAGTCTTCTTGGTGGAGATAGACAAGACTTTCCACTATCTTGGACAGAAAATGCACTCACACTTGCCTTTGCAGTGCTGGTCAAATAAGTGGACACATTTCAAATCTGCAGAGGATATAAACGACAGTTCTGGCACTGAGAAGAGCAGCCTCTGGGTCCTAGATCTATTTAACAGGAATTCCCGTTCCTCATCAAAGACAGATTCAAAAATAATGGGCTGGTTTGAAGAGTGCCCATTCTCAGACGTAGGACTAACATCTTCATTAGGGATCTTATCTCGAAGGGTTACGCTCTCCCGAGCGTTTTGCAAAACGGGAGACCGTACCATTGGGCCTTCTCCCCCAGTTGACCTTTTAGATGATTGAGAGTTTTGACCACTGTGACCATGCCAGAATTTTCCAGAGATCACCCCCCCCCCCGGGTCTTCTTATTTACTATTGGCAGGGTTTTAGTTTTGTACTTGCTGCGGTGCACATTCAATTTGTTTTTGGAATCGCTGCATTGCAGAGCGGCAGCCACACGTGTCCCATGTCCTTCCGTCCTCTCATGAGGGATCTTGTCCATATTAACATAGGGAATAGTTGGTTTCCTCCTTTTTTCAGCTTTTCTAATTTTTCCGATCTTTGATGCAAGTATGATTTTCCGCAAACATTTTCTTGAACCTTTGTTTTTCCGATTTTTGACACCCTTGATATTTTTGGCTTTTTTTACTTACAATGTTCCCACCAGAAATACCATTCACTGTGATTCCAAGATGGCGGCTGGTGGAGGAGGACGTGCGTGAGTGTCTCTGTCCCCACCAGGCCGCAACAGCAGCAGTCAATAAAGCTATGTGGCCAAGGAGGGTGCTAACTCCGTACCACAGAAGTGTCAGGAGTAGAAAGACGTGAAATGCTGAGCGAATATAGTGTGTGCTGGGCAGCCGCAAGAAGTTACATGCAGCTGCCGGTAAAGTGAGGGACAGGCAAGTTCTGCAGCGAGGAAGAGGCAGCTCTGATGCCATGTGCGGAAGGAGGGACGGCACAGATCTCGCAGGCCGTGGTGCAGTAAGGGTAAGTCCCTGCGTACTGAAGAGGAGCGTCGAAGAGGTAGTGCTGGGTCCCTGGAAATAAGTGGAGAGAAGAGGAGCGAACAGACAAGGGAGGCAACAGAGGAGGCCACCGTGCTATGGTACTCTAGAGCGGAGGGAATGAAGGATCCAGAGCGGAGCTCCAGGAAACAGGCCCGGGGAGTCGAAAGGGCAGGAGGAGAGGTGGAAAAGGAATGGGACCCCACCCACTATACAGCAGGGGGTCCGAGGTGACTTAGCCCGGAGGAGAGCGAGAAGAGGCCCGCTTCCCCCAGGAAGATTTCAGGGGCTTAAAAAGTGCCTGTGGCAATGAAGAGAGCCCTGAGGAGGCCCTCCCCTTTAATTTAAAAATTGTCCCCTTCATTAAAAGGAGTCCCATCAGACCATGAACTAGAAGGGGCTGAGTGAAATCAACATTCAGGCCCTGCCAGAATACGGAAATAGGCTGGTTGGTGGATTTGAAGGTCAGGGCCCTGGCATCAGTACAGAACAAGTGTGTGGGATCTGACAGCCGGTGCAGTTTGGGGAGGCACCAGTTGTGTCCATATGTCCATAACAAGGGGAAGGTGGTGTTGGCAGCCCAGAAAACCCCCCAGGCGAGACAAGAGGTTCGTATTAAACAGCTGTGGAGTTCAGAGACTTCCTTGCAATCCTTCTCTTCTCTGCTGACCTCCTTGCTGTTACCTGAAAAGCACTGGATACCTGGGCACCCTCTGATCTAGGACCCAGGTTTCCTCCCCTGCCAGCGTCACACACCTGCACTGCCCACCTGGCAACCCCCGCACTTGGGACTGTTTCTGTATCCCTACAGTCCCCTTACCAGCCCTTGACACCTGATGTCTGCACTTACCTATGCACTTGCCACCTGCCCTGCTGGCCGTTACTTACTAATTGTTTAATCGATTCCCATGTACTGCACTGTCCCTGCCCTCTTTCCATGCACTTGCACGATCTGAATGACACCTGGCCTAGTAGGATCGTTGTCTGTCCTCCCTTTTGTTCCCCTCCCTTGCCTCGTGGCGCCTTGAAACACTTGTGTATAGGCGCGTTATAAATGCCATATCATATCATATCAGAAGTGGGAGGGGTCAGCCAAAGCCCATCTACGCTACGAACCAGAGAGGAAGGGACAATGGCACTACGTAAAGAGGTGGTTCAAAGAATGTCAGGCCTCCTTTCAAACCCAGTTTGAAACCTTGAAAGAGAAACTGAAGCAATCTGTGCAGGAGCTAAAAATCGATGTGGCAGTGGAATGGGTGTGTGTAGAGGTGCACTCGATAACGTAAGTCAAATTTCTGAGATTGTGAAGAAGTAACAAAACATTAAAGGGTATTTCAAGGTGCTCCTGGTTGGATCTTGGATAAAAGATTATACAAATAAATGGAGAAGGTCTTCCGAGAACAACGGTGGACGGAACCAGGGCACTCAATAGCAAATAAATTGCAAGAAAATTACGATATTTTGAAAGTAAATATAAAAAGGGGGGGGGGGGAGTTGGGACATTGAAGAGTCCTAAAAAATAGGATGGGTTAGGTGTACAAAAAAGGGGCAATACCGCGTCTCACCACCGGCTGCCTCACCCTCACCCCCACTCCCCAAAGACCCCTCCCCCTGGTAATCCTCCCGCACTGGTCCACCCACAGGAACTGGATCCAAAAGTGATGGCCGTTTTCTGGCCACCTGGATGACGAGTCCCTGAGGACTAGCGGGTGAGACACGCTTTGGTTTCTTATAGGAGCATGAGAGCTTCTGCAGGCGTTGACACAAGAGACTCGGAAACAGAGGAACGCTGCACAGAGTCCCGTCCTTCCTAAATTGTTATGTATTCCAGGTGATGCCTATGGTTATACCTTTGGCCTGCTTTGGGGTCCTTCACAGGACTATGTCTGGATTATTGTGGAGTGGGGAAATGCTGAGGGTTGTGCTTGCCACTCTGCAGCTGCCGGTGGGAAGGGGGGAGGAATAGGGGTACCGACTATAGATCATATTATTGGGCACCCATCTTGCAGTATATGGTTGACTTGTTTAACAATCCACAAGGAGACCAACTCACAAATTGTATTGTGGTAGAAGTGGCCCCTCTAGAGTTGCTGGAACTGCTGGAGTGGGGGGCGAGAGAGAGAGAGAGAGAATAGATAGATGCTGACGCCAATCAGTACCATTATACGAACGTGGAGGAAGGCTGCCAAGTTGTCAGGACAGAGTTTCCCCTTTTAGGGCTGACCTTCCGTTGATCTGCAGGATACTGGGGAGTACACCTCTGCGAAGGGACCGGAGCACAGTGGGGTGACTAGGCCGAGGGGGAGCAGATGGGGCGCATTTATTGTGAGGGTGAGGCTTATACATTTGTGGAATTCGGGCAGCTCATCCTATTGTGCGACTGCATTGTTTGGACTTTGCAACATTAATGTGGGATTGAGAATGATAATATAGGGTTTCACAGATAAACCATGTATGCATCGTATGAATGTAACAATGATCCGACTGAGGGTGGTAGGAATCTCTCTGAATTGTATGCAGCGGACAGGGCTGAATTGGATATCAAAGCAACGGGTCTATGGGGTAAATGGTAGAGGGATGTAGTGGAGACATTTTCGGATGGTAAATGGAACAGGCCTCTACTACATGCTAAACTAGTTTCAAGGAGCACCCGCTTCCAGGGGATACAGTGTAAGATAGTGAGGAGGGCATATGTCATGCTGGTCAGGGTGACTAAAATGTTGGCTAGCGCAGATCCGACGTGTTGTAGGTGCCGGGCTGGGTTTGGGACGTTTCTCCACATATGGTGGGACTGCAACCAGGTGAAAGGGTTTTGGGAAGAGGTTCAAATGAAAATGTCTAACTTAATGGATGTTGGGACCCAACCTATGGTACGGCATTGCATACTGGGCTATGGCTCATTAATAAGGGCAAACGTGGCACGCCGGCTGTAAGAGTGGTATCACTGGGATTTAAACTGGTCAGAAGATCGGTTGCTATGGCCTGGAAGGCTAGCATGAAACCCAGGATGCGTGATTGGGGGAGAGAAATGTGCAAGTGGGTGCGGGCTGAAATGGACATAGTATCACGATTGCACACGCCGGAGTAGGAAGGAACTAGATACACAGTGTGGCACAAGGTGTGGACAAGCTTGAGACACTGTCTGACTTGCGTCCAATATAGAATATCAAGGGGCATTGATAGCATGGGCAGGTGAGTTGTCTACATATATGTACAGGTTGGGCATGAGAACAACATTGGGGGAAGGTTACAAGGGGGGCGAGCAGCGTGAATGGTGGGGGAATTGGTCACAGGGTTGGAAATGGATAATATATCTCTGTGGATGATAATGTAACTTGGAAAACACTTGGAAAAATGTGTTGACATTACATTTTTTTAAACCAATGGTTCTGCACAATGGTGCTGTAACATGAAAAAGACACATTTCTTTTTATTTTTAAAAGACTGATTTCAATGGAAATAGGAACCTTCTCTAACCAGAAAAAGCACTGGTTTATCCATGCAATAAGCCTGAATTTCAGTCTCTCTTCTTGCATAGGCATTGTAAACAGAAGATTTCTTTTCAGGTGCAAGTATTGTCAGGTCACACTGATTCAAGACCCAAAAGAGACTTCTTTAGCCTATCCAAAACTAAATTAAAATTAAAATGATATCTTCCCTATGAATACAATTTCTGATCAAAGCACTCTTTAATACCTTCTTGTTTAATATATACAAATGCCAACATGCATCCATTATAGCTAACATTGTTCAAAGTCAGTCAGAGACAACTAAGCACTTCAGCCTCCTGAACCAAATTAAATGGGTGCTCTGACAATATCATGCAGTGTGCTATACCCACTATGCTTTAATGTAAACATCATTTGCTTTTGGAGAATAAGATGTTAACTTGTACTTTCAGCTGGTTGTTTTGCAAGCACTGAAATAGACTCTTTCATGCCTATTAAGTTCAACAAGTCAGGGCCCCCAGAGAGCCTGGCTCCAAACTACAAGGGCCTTCGTGGAAGCTGTAAGGGATTGTTTGGGCTTAAGCCTAAGAGGTTTGAGTCCAATATCAGGTTGACAGGAGCATAGGTAAAACTTCTGATTGTTATTCATGTATGTTCAATATTCTCCGACAAAAGTATAAAATGTCTGGTTTTGGATCATATGTGCAGATTTGTTAATATGGTCTAGAGTGTTCGGGGGATTTCGATACAGAAATAGGGAGAAGTCTATCATACAAATGACTCACATATATGCTCTAATATATAGCAAAATGTTTTAATATACAAACAATTTGCAAGATGATGGTTTCAAAGCACTACATGAGTGCTGGATATACTGAATTTAAATCCTGCTCGATCCAACTCCCAGCTTCTGGGTTTAAATGCATAAGAAGAATTCATATTTGGTGATATTTTATTTTTTATTTAAAATGTTACATGAACTTTCCTTTGGAATAAAGCTATGCATGTATGAAAAAAAGAGATCTTTGCATCCACATAAATCATTTATGTCCCATGTCTGCCTGGTCTCCTCTCATTTACTGTCACCCAGGACCATTTGTTTTTAATCATATATATATATATATATATATATATATATATATATATATATATATATATATATATATATATATTATTGCTGAAGCTTGTGGAATCTGCTTGGATCACATGCTGTGCATAGGCCGACATCTAGTGGAAGCTGCAGAGTATTACAGTTGAGTTGTTGTTTTCGAAACTCGAAAAGGGACGTCAACAGGGTCTGCCAGTAATACTATCCCTAGTGTGACGTCCACTGTACCCATGATCCCTCACGCGTCTAGGTCCCTTAGATTTTTTCTCCATTCTAGTCGGACGCGTATAGCGGAGTTCCTTTCGGCGTAAAGCCATTGACTATTTACAATTAGCGATAGTATTTCTTTCTATCCTTTCACCGACATCCGAAACACCACGCCGGTGAAGACAGAAAAACTGCCCATCGAAGACAACCGCGACGGACCATCAGCCTTGGAAGGCCGCCCAGGGCCTCGGCCCAGACAGTAGGGAGAGAGGGGGGATGCCATTTTAGGATGCATATACTCCCCTTCCTACACTTTGTTCTCCCAGCTGCCATAAACTATAATTATGGAAAATACACCTTTCAAATTCTGCCCCAAGTGTAATCGCAAGTTCCTGTGGTTAGACAAACACTTAGTTTGTAACTTGTGTCTTCCAAGAGACCACATCGAAACGTCTTGTCTAGCGTGCAGGTTCTTCAAGCCAAAGACGTTAAAGGACTGCTCCATGACCCGCTGGGCCCACTACACCAGGCACCTCGAGGCCATGGAGGTGGAAGGCGCCTGATGGCAGCGACGCCGTCCTTTCAGATGGTGAGAGCGACGGAGTAGCTCCAGCTACTCAAGCGCTAGCCTCTGACCTCGTACTACACCCGTCGGCGGTAGCGCTACAAAAACACACACCACTAAACACATAACCCCAGGTTGAGACTCGACGCATGGGTCGAGTGATCGACAACGATAGACAACAAGGGAAAGGTCCACTGAATCCCGCTCCTCTGGACAATGTTGCTCTAGATCGCCACACGACAGGGCCCAACTGTCGAAAGACGGCAAGGGTGTTGCTTGCAAAACTCCCTCTGAAGGTCGATCGTCTGCAGACGAGGCCTCGGCCCTACCAACAGCCGAAATTCGACACTGGGCGTCAGATAAGGTAACAGACTCCAAGAAATTTGTAAAACACTCCTCTGGGCTCCGGGGGGGGGGGTCATCACAAAAAAAACTCAAAGGCCCCCCCATCGGGACAAGAGCCCTCAAAAGGAAAAGTCTAAATCATCCAAGCCCATAGGAAAACCTAGAGAGTCTTGGCCTAAAGTGGTACCTCACACAGATGAGGACCTAGGACTTCCCCTCAATCTGTGATAATCCCAAATTCCAAAGAATGATCTTCACAGGGCATTGACAGAGTGATGAAAAGAATGACCTTTATGGGCAATTTTTCAAGAAAAACCCTGATTACCTTCAGAGCTTCCACTCCTCCCACCACAGCTCCTTCTGGCTCTCAAAACTCTGCCTTACCTACTGAACTCCCTTCTAAGAGATCTTGTTCAAATGTTCCTTTACAGAGTACAGTCCTATATCTCTATGACCCTGAATCAGACCAAGAAGATCTCTCCTTTGTAGAGGCATCTGACCCTCAACTTGTTGATGTGGATACAGAGGACCCTTATTATGGGGATGACGAGGACCAAGAGGCAGACCAAGCGGCTAATATGTACTCTATAGATTCCGCTCTTAACCAGGACACTCCAGTTGTTGATTCCCCTATTGATAATCAACCCCTCCTCAATGAAGTACTAGCCAAGGCGGCAGAGCACTTCCAGATTGACACACAGGAGGTACAGGAGGATAGATACTTTGCAGAACAAATCCTTGGGAACAAGATGACAGTGGCCCAGTTTATCCCGCTACTGAAATCAGTGCAGAGCAGAATACAGCCATCTTTAGAAGCCCCTACTCTCACACGGGCCGTGAACCCACGTGTGGAGAAATTATTCAGACCCGCACCTTCAGACCCATTATATATTAGAGGGCA
Source organism: Ambystoma mexicanum (assembly GCF_040938575.1). Lineage (NCBI taxonomy): Eukaryota > Metazoa > Chordata > Amphibia > Caudata > Ambystomatidae > Ambystoma > Ambystoma mexicanum. Next base: position 985,948,471 of record NC_090930.1, read on the forward strand.
ACTGAAACCAGACTCCTTACATGTGACTACAACTAGAAAGAGAGCAGGAACGCCCGTTGCTTCCTCCGAGGCTCCACCTGATAACAAGAGCAAAAAGATCTATGCCATGGGCAGAAAGGTTGCCTCCTCTGCGGCCTATCAAACCAGGAAAGCGAACAATGCAGCTCTCTTGGCTAGTTACAACTGCCACAAGTTGGAAGAAATGTCTGCGTTACTTTCATCTGTCCCAGAGCCACTCAGATCCCAACTAGCACATGGGGCTGCAGATGGGAGGGCTGTATCTATCTGTCTCCTTAAATCCAATTATGACGTGGCGGACAATGCCGGAAGAGTCATTGCGCAAGGGAACGTTATTAAAAGGCATGCATGGCTTCGTCAGTCAGGGTTTAAACGGGAAATGCAGGCCACTCTAATAAACATGCAGTGGAACCTAACTTGCTCTTCAGTAAGGCAATTGAAGACGCACTTAAAACAGCAAAGGATGAGTATTACGCTCTTAAATCTTTAGGTCAACTCACTAACAAGCCTGCTGGACAGAGGAGTAACAGAAATGTTCGCCGTTTTCAAGGCCAAAACTCTCAACGAGGATACAGCTACAATCAAGGCCAGAGTTCCTACTGGGGAAATAATCAAGGCCAATCCTCCCAGGGCTATCCCAGAGGACAACACAGAGGTCGTGGTCTGGGCAGAGGCCCTGCTCAAGGTGGCACACCACCTCAGAGCAAGTGACTTTCCACTTCAGGTGCCCTCCCATGCTTCTCCACTAGGAGGACGCATTTCCAGCTTCACCCACACATGGGAGGGAATCACCTCAGACAGATGGGTGCTGTCCACAGTAGCAGGTGGATACTGTATAGAACTACTCCAACGTCCCCACGACCACCCCCCATGACAGAAGATCCACTCAGAAGAACACCAGCGTATTCTTCTCGAAGAGATAGCCACACTTCTATTAAAGGACTCCATCAAAGTCGTCCCGGCCAACCAGGTAAACAGGGGTATTTATTCAACTTACTTCCTTGTGCCAAAGAAAGATCTAACAATGCGCCCTGTATTAGATTTGCACCCTGCAAACAAGTATGTCAAGTCACAAAAGTTCTGCATGACTATGCTACAAGAGGTAATCCCTCTACTAAAAAGGGGGGATTACATGGCCACACTGGATATGAAAGATGCCTATTTTCATATTTCAATGTTCCCAGCGCACATAAGATTCTTGCGTTTCAAGATAGCGAACCAGCACTGCTAATTCAAGTTGCTGCCCTTCGGAATAGCCTCGGCACCAAGGGTATTCACAAAGGTACTGGCGGTGGTGGCAGTGCACCTGCGCACGGAGGCAATCCCAGTGTACCTTTACCTGGATGACTGGCTCATTGCAGGGGAGTCACCACTGATTTGCAGACACAATATTCAAAGAACAATCAACCTCCTCTTTCAATTGGGCTTCTCCATCAATGAGAAAAAGTCAAGCCTAGTGCCAAGCACCTCAAAACAGTTCCTAGGAGCTGTCTTAAACACAGAGGAGGGGTTGGTCTTTCCATCAGAGGAAAGAGTAAAAAATGTGTTACTGCAAATACCACATTATCAGGCCGTCAAGTTGTGCGTTTAGTAGGCATGATGGCATCTTGCATTTACCTGGTTCGTCACGCGCAAGTGTGCATGCGACCCATGCAGGAGTGGGTGGCGAAACAGTGGTCTCAGGCAAGTGGTCAGTGGGACGATCTAGTGGTCGTTTCGCCAACACTTGTGTAAAATCTTTGCTGGTGGACAAGAGAAAATCTAACGAAAGAGAAACCTTTCTAGGATCCGGAGGTACAGGCGGTTGTCACGACAGGTGCCTCACTGGCAGGTTGGGGGGCTCACTACCTTCACCACACAGCTCAGGGTCTGTGGTCTCACACTGTAGCTCAGAACCACATCAATCTGCTGGAACTTCTGGTGGTATTCAAAGCCCTTTGGTCATTCAAACCCCATTTGACAAACCTATCTGTGCAGATCCTAACAGACAGCATTACAGCGATGTTTTATATGAACAAACGGGGGGACATGCTCTCCAAATCTGTCCAGACTTGCACAGTAAATTTGGAGAGGGGCACTCAAACGGAAGATGTTCCTGTCGTCACAATATGTTCCAGGGGAGCTCAACTCTCTAGCAGACTCGTTGAGCAGAGATCCCCTACCAGAGGAACACGAGTGGCGTCTACACGAAGGAGTCGTAGAACACCTCTTCTCTCAATGGGGTTTCCCAACTATAGACTTATTCGCCACAAGCGAAAACAGGCAATGCCCAGACTTCGCGTCCAGGTTCCCCCAGCCAGGCTCCAAGGGGAACGCCCCATGGATGAATTGGTCAGGGAAATTTGCTTACGCTTTTCCCCACCAACGCCTCTCATGAGGAAAGTGGTGAACAAGATACACAAGGAACGGATGACGCTTATCCTAGTTGCTCCTATGTGGGCAAGATAACCATGGTATCCACATCTGCGCAAACTGGCAATGTGCGATCCCATCAGACTTCCGTGCCAGTACAACCTACTCACCCAGCACGAGGGACTAACAGTGCAGCCGCACTGAATGAACTTGGCAGCATGGCTCCTGAGGTCATAGAGTTTGGACATCTAATCTATGCACAGCATGCGATCTAAGCATATTCCACAAGCCTCAGAAGGGATACATTACACACCGTAATCGTATTTCTGATGCTTGTATCTGCTTAGATTCACATGCGACCCTCCCTTCCTCCCCTCGGAGAGAAGGCGCATGGATGCCTATGAGCTTGTCTGATATGTATCTGCTTGGATACAACTGTACTAATGCTACACCTCATGCTACCCCATGTCAGAAAAATAACAATCTGAGGGACCTAGACACATGAGGGATCGTGGGTACAGTGGACGTCACACCAGGGATAGTATTACTAGCACGCCCTGTTGACGTCTCTTCATATATATATATATATATATATATATATATATATATATATATATATATGAACAACATTACCCGATCCGTGATGGAAACGGGAAGAAGTTGCGGAATGCACTTCCAAAAACAATAGAGAAAGCCAAGGTGACTCTCTACACTGAGGCAAAAACACCAAAGTTCATCCAGACTGACATACCTTTATTTTCAAGTCAGCATGGTAAGGAAAAAAGCACAGAATACAATATATATATTCACTAAAAAAAAGTTTGTTAAGGGGACGTTATGGTTAAGTTGCTCTATGGAATTTTCTTTAGAACACTACATTGCGTGATGAAGTATGTAGTTTATTACACATGTCCTGATAACCCCTGATACTTTTTTGCCAAAATTACATTCACAACCCCTTGTCTGAAAAGTAAATGCACATCTGATGTCATCAGTGATGTCATCAATGACATTTGTGATGTCATCTTTGATGTCCTGGGTGTTAGTGGTAGCGGTGCACAGTGGTGCGGGCAGTTATGGTTTCTTAGCGTACCATGACTGGCAAATTTCAGGGGTTTTTCAGTTTTAGTTCGAACCATAATGTCACGTTTATAACGTTTTTTTTAGGGAATGTCACAGGTTTTTAGTAGAGCAACTTAACCATAATGTCCCCTTAATAAAGTTTTTTTTGTGTGAATTGTACGGGTTTTTAGTAGGGCAACTTAACCATAACATCCCTTTAACAAAGTTTTACTTTATATACATGTAACATAGAACATACAGAACCCCCTCGCTATTGATATTTGAAAGGCACGGAATGAGCGCCTGTCTGCGGACGGGCACGGACGAGGTCAACAGTACCCAAACAGTCAGGGGGTATCTGAAATTGTACTATTGTCTTACACAAAAAATGCTCAACTTTGAAAAAGGACACATAAAGACATTATAAGTACTAGTAAATAAATAGGGAAACCTAAACGTCTGAAACAAAAACCATGCATTTAATGAACATGTAGAATGAAATGGATTATACCATAACAAAAAAAAGTATGCCTCCAACGTAATTACCTCACAGAAACTCTGCAGCCAGGAGCAACAGTAGACACACGCACTACAACGAAGACAAATTACAACAAAATAGTAAGTGAACTTCATTTTTCTTATGTGTGTGTACTTTTTTTGGTATGAGGGGCAGAAAAAATAATTTCTTTCTGTTTTGACACAGAAATGTGCAGTACTTTGGAGTGGCTGGAGGAGAATTTTCTGCATGAGGAAATGTCCGAAGATAGCGATAATAATGGTACACAGTGCTCTTCATAAGCAAAATAATGGTTAGTATTTTATAGGCATTTAACATATATACATTTATTTTTAACAGACCAGGAAAAAAAAGGAAAGGCCAACAAACGACACAGAGGAAGACAGGCTGAAAAGGATAGAAGTGAAAATGGACACACTAAATGACAATTTTAACAGTTTAAGGCAATTTGTAGAGGAATTTGTGAGAGGACAAATACGTTATCACTGTCCCACCTGTACCTGCCCCCCTTCTTCATTTCCTAGTGAACCATCCCCAAACCTTCAAGAAGAAAATAGACGTTTTGATTAAACCTCCATCCCTTCTTCCCCTCACAAATCATCTCCTCACAATCGGCCCGTGTTCAACCCTAATTCCCCTATATTCGTGTCATTATCTGCTTCCCCCTGTATTTCTGTTGTTTGAAGTGTGTGTGTGTTTTTAGAAAGTTTTTGTATATTTGTTGTAGTCGAAGGCTTTGAGGAAAAACATTTTTTTTAAAAAGACTTAAAATGTTCGCGAACAGTGCGCCTGTTCGAGCTAGCCGTAAGCAATAGAATATGGATGTTCTAACGGCAATACACCTACCCGTACCAATGCCAACCAAGATGGAACTGATCTTAGAACGCACCATCTGTGCAAGTTGTGCGAAAATGAACAGAATGGGTCATCCTAAAGACATTATACCTCTCTGTACCGGTCACAAACAAGATAAAACATGTTCCTAGGACACACCAGGTGTCCGGGATGTCTGTAAATGAGCAAAATGCGAGTGTCCTACGGACACTGGACCTGTCCGTACAGTCATCAGATCATGTACGCACATGCGCAGTACACCCATAAGTACTGCAAACATCGCGCCTGCCCCTAACTGTCCATCTCACTTGTGTCGCACTTTTAATTAGTTTCAGGACCCGAACACTGTCTGTAGAACACTGGCGCGCATGCGCACGTTTGTTAGTCTGCATTTGCTGTCCAGCAGGCACGCATTTCCCTCGCGGATGTGTTCAGGACGTCATCATGTGACCGCACCTATGCTGAGCGTGTGGACTAATTTGCGCAGTTTGTCTGCTTCCGCAACATTGCAAAAGAACTTATACACACATGGGAAATTATTTTACAGTATAAAATGACAATTTCACATGTCCCATACAATATCTACCTGTGAACGTGTCGTTTAGAATTTTTGCAGCACTTTTGAGTGATCAATATGGTCACGAGGCACACCCCTCCACCCCTATAAATGGCCACACCCCAGAGCTCATCTTCATTGTGCTTCTGGCTAAAGCAGTTTGAGTTGTGCTGCCTTTACTGCTGTAGCGACCATTAGGCAACTAATCCTTATGGCATCCATGTCTACTGTTGCTTCATTAGCCTCAGTACCACCCCCAAACCATCCACTGCCACCACCTTGCCAAGGGCCTGCAGAGGGATATACGGGTGAGGATGTAGAGATCGAGGAAGAAGAGGAAGAAGAGAACGAGGTGGAGGAACTCCGCACTACAAACACTCGCCGGGAGTCGTGGGTGTGGCGGTTGTTTTCCGTTTTTGGGAACGTACCGAAAGCACGTGCGAACCTGGTCAGGTGTAACCAGTGCCAGTTGCTGTGTCGCGGGAGACCTGGTGCGTACAGCTTTGGTACAACAACCATGAAGCGACACCTAACTTCATTCCACAGTCCGGACATTCGCAAGGTGGTGCCATGCGAAGAACGTAGTAGATTGAGTTCCTCCACAGCATCCTCCGTGTCCGATCCTTTCACCACAAGAGACACTCCTGTGGGGGAGCGCATCCCTCCAGCTGCCTCACAAGCCATTTGCAATGCTGTTGACCCTTACCTTTCGAGGGTCACAATATTGTGTGTGTATTGTGACGCAGTACTCTCCAGGGGGGAGAGTCTTCGAAGTGCTTTTGAGGCCATGGTCACGGAGCACCAGAAGAACTGCTCCCTACCTAAGTAAAGCCCACCCTATATCTTTCTCTCTCCACCTGGCCGTTCTTATTCCCGTGGTTGGTGTCCCTTCCTTACCCTCCTTTGCCCTCCTCTCCTAGTGTGTCGCGTCCTCAAAAGCAGTGAACTGGAAAATAACAAAAATTACAAAAAAGGCTCTTTTCAGAGCCGCGTTTCTCAGTTTAAGAATAGAACTATCAAGTGGCCATTGTAGGCCCCTCTGCATTTTTCGAAAAGTCAGCGGACAGTCGTAGGACACACAAAAATGGAGGGTGCAAGCGTAGCAAAACCAATGGACTTTTCGCTGGGAGTAAGTGGTGGCTCTGAAAAGAGCCTTTCGGTGGTGGTGTGTGTGCTTCAAAAAATGTAGGTTCAAAAAAACGGATTGCCAAATAGGTGACTATGATTCCAAAAAAGGTTGCAATGCATTTTGTACATTGCGAAGAAAAATCTGATTGCCAGCATATGTGACATGGACTTCCATCTCTGCGAAAAATGAAAGAGCTGCGAAACAAAATGTTTCCATTGTGAATGAGGAAATGCCAACATCTCTTAGAAAGGCACAAACAGCCTTATTCGCATTGCGCCTCACTTTCTCCATTTGTGGACCAAATGCAGAAGAACGCAGCCATATTTGTCTTTGTGCAATACGGGAAAAAACTATTTGGCAATTTGGAAACATGTCCATGACCTTCGCAAGTCCTTCCTTCATTGCAAATTGCAAAGAAATTCCAGAGACATGGCCTAAACTGTTTCCTCCGCAATGAATGATAAGTATATCAGGATGACGCTCTGTCTGTAAAGTTGCACAGAGAGGTACCAAGTCCAGCCACCTCATTCCACGCACGCCATGCCAGTGCACTTCCACATGAGGAAATCCAAGATCTGCACATAGACCGCAACTTTCTGCATGCACCTTCAACCAATGTATCCATGAGTCTCCCAAAATCCAGATAATCTGTTTCCGAGCACACAGAGCCATGGCTGTTTGGTCTCCTGTCAGGGAAAAGACATTCTCACTAAATTTCTCCTTACAGAACACACCCACTGAACTTTACTGAGCAATCCCTACCTTCGCACATTCTCATTTGCATGCGTCTCCACCCCAGAATCCCCGTTGGTAATACACGCCGCCTGCAAACTACCGCCATGTTCGCGGACACGTACAGGATCAGAGCGTGACAACTGTACATTTAAATATTATTCCCCTTTTCCTCATTAATGTGGGCTCTGAAAAGAGCCGTTTTTTTTTCTTTTGGGCAGATGCCTTACAGACACCTGTCACTTTGTTTTTTTTAATATATTTTTTGTTCTTACTTTACTCCTACAACCATTACAGAACCTTCTCCAAAGCAAGCCTCACATTCCAAAAGAACATGGCATTTCCCAAAGAAGATAAGGCAACACCATCTGCTTCAAAATTACTGGGAACAATGTTCTCGTGGCTGCAGAAAAACATATCAGCGCGTAACATAAAAGCATGCATGCCGCGATTGATGTTACACCTCCCAATACTTTGATCAGGACAGAAAACAGAACTGTTGTCCCATTTTCCTCTGGGGAGTAACCCAGAAAAAATTTATTTCACAGTTAGAAAGATGTTCATGACTGCTTGAACCAACTGTTCCAAATCTTCCAACAAAGTATATGAAATCACGTAGCCCAAATGGCAAGCACTGTAGTGCAAAATTACCACATGAGGAGTGGCCATCGTACGCATCTCGGTGCAAACTTGGAGAATTGCCGCAACATTGCGATCAGTCTCAGCGCTCCACACCACCTCCACTCCTCTCACATCGAAATGGTGTGCCACATACCTACTTTCGGCACAGTGCTGTAAACCATGGACAAAAATATCTCCAAGAACCAAAACCCCCACCCTTTGCACCTCTGCCATCTTCAGTATACGCACCGTCTTTCGACACAAAAGGGCAATATCAACATTTAATTGGCTGATGCCTACAGTCCCCTTTCCATGCTGGATTTGCTGTAGAAACCCGTATGTGACACGCCCTACCCGCAGACAAGCGTTGTCTAGGTGCGGCACGTAACTCTTAGCCAGTCCTTCTACCCTTTCCACATCACTCGCGAATCCATTCCCTCATTGGACACAGCTAAGCAGTCACACAACCATCCACCAATCACATTGAACATCCCTACATCTAACTCCGTCATCAAAATTTCGCACTTGACATGTACTATTGATCACTCTGAATGCAAGTCGCATATCATTGCAAAGCACCTACTTCAAAAACTACTGTGCAAGTGTCACGGATTTCTACGTACAGCTCCATGCATGCGCACATGCATGCGTATAAAGTACAGGTATGCATATTTTAATCAGAGAACATGTGCAACCCTTATGATTGCATTTAAACAAATTAATGACACTAAATCTGCATAGCCAATACATACCAATGCTCCCCCTTTAAGTGCAAGATGTCCGATTTGTCATTGACAAACTGCACTACTTCTTACTGTCTCCCACATAACCTATACATACATTACAACCCTCTCGATTTAGCGCAAAACTCGATTTTCCATTAGAAAATGGTACCATTTTTTACTGTGTACCACCTATATAAATGCTACTTCCAATGCGATCGTATGAGAAAAATAAATGCTCCCGATTGCTGTGGTGACATCTCCCTCTGAGGTCTCCCAATTTTTTGAAATCGTACTTATAATATGAAAGTACAGATATTTTCCCATGTACTATAATGACCTTTCGCTTGCAAACCTCTCTGCTATGGATAACACAGCTTAAAAGAAACAAGGCATTTTCATAACCTAAAAATTGTACTAATTTCTGAAGCACGTGCAACTAACATAAGGCATCACATAGTGAAGTGAAATGCACACATGCACTGTGTTGAAATATCAAAGGAGAATACTCTGACGAAAGATGCAAAATTAACATCTACAGTAACAGCACTGCTTTAAACACACAAAGTTACTAACTTCTTCTTTTTACAATCGCAGTGAAGACTACTCTCCTGAAAATCAACAGCATCTACACTGCAAACGACATATCCGAAGAAACCTGGTCATGGTGCAAAAAAAATAAAGTACAGTACGACCTTTATATTCTAACTATTCCTCAAACGGACTGCGTGGGTTATGTATTTAATTTGCGCACCAAAGCAAACAGTGATTTCTGAACCATTCTACCCACAAATCCCCATTTATTAAACAAAGAATAACAGGCAGAATGGCTCACAAATCCCTGTGTGTTTGGAACTCAAATCACATACAGAATCCTTAAAATATTAGTACTAGAAAACAAATAGCTGTTTCAATTTTATGCCATTAGATTTACTATTAATGCTTCTCCTCACCACTAGACCACTTTGTACTCTCATCTGAAAAACATTGTAGTAGTATACAGACAGAAAAATAGCCTTCCCAAATGATTAAGAGGCCAATGCACATTCACACGCCACCACAAAGAGCTTCCCCATCAAACTCATGCACACAGCACACACATTGTTCAACAGACCAAACCATACCTTCTTTTTTTCAACAGACCCCAATGAATGCCTACCAAAAAGCAAGACTGTAGAAAGGAACGCAGAAGTAGAGCAAATAAAAATAAGTGTCCAACCTAAGCATCCATCTGTAGCAGAGTTTGTAGAGAACGCTAATACAGTCGTTTAGCGAAACAAAGGAAGCTTAAACTACTGAAACTTTACTTCCTCCAACAAAATGTGGCACGAAACACAAAACAGCATGAAGAAGCATACGAACAAAATCAAACAAACACAATTGCCATCCATAGCATTCGACGAGGGTATGAAAAAATCAATAATAGCATCATGGAACAAGAAACACTGCTTAGAAAAGTATCCTCTGAAAACTCAGAATTACCTCTCGATTTGACTGAACCAGACCGTCCAGTATACAAATGGCGATGCACGTCAATGTGTGCCATTCCTAACAAATCTTTCAAATCTTTACGTCAGTTCCTCAATCAGTATGTGAAAGGTAAAGAACAAATTAAATTGAAAGTGCTGCAAAATATGGATATCTGTCCAGTGCACAAATACACAGAACTACAAGGATATTCATTAGCCTGCATTTCTGGACCTATTTGCAAAAGCACCTTACATGATATCAAAAGGATATCAATACATCATTCAAATGTAAGAAATCTAGTGTATAAAATATACTATGCTAAAAGTCCAGCTTCAGGATTAGCCAATTTAATTCACACTCTTCTGCATGGTACACCCAAATATCTACAAGAAGAAATTGACCGTATCCAGAGAAAATATTTTGGAAGTGAAAGCCACTTACAAAATGCAATAGGTGTAGAACAGACTAGCAACAATTCTGCCCATAGCAAACTTCTATAACACACATACAAAAAAGAAATACTAAAATTTAAAAGTGCATCAGCTGAAATACCAAACCATGTGTGTGTGTTGCCGCAGCACGTTTTACAAAAGGAACACAAAAAATATAGACATAGCATACAAAATAGAAGACAATGAAGATTCCAAATGGTTTGAATTAGCTCTCTACCTTTTATCCGAAAACAAATATCAAATAAGTGAACCCCTAATATGTTGCAGTTACTGCACTACAAAACTAGACAACAACCAAACTCCTTCACATGCTATCACAAATAATTTGGAATTGTTTCCACTACCAAAAACCCTGGAACAACTCAATTTGTATGAGAGCATCATAATTCAAACAGTTCACCCATTTCAAGCAATTATACGCCTTCACCCAAAAACAGCAAAATTACCTCCCTCTGAATTGGTGAAAGGCATTTGTGGCAAAGTAGTTTATTTGCCATTAGATCTAACAGAGAATGTACACACTCTAGGAGTGGAACGTTCAATAGAACATTCTTTAATTGTCTTGGTAAATGGTGTACCAACAAAAGACAAAATAATTTGGCAACAACTGTTGAACTTACATAAATTTAGACAAGCCTTGCAATATCTAAAAGAGAATAACAAATTCTACAAGGAAATACATTTTGAAGAAAGCTTAAGGGAAACAACTGAAATGATTGAAGAGTCATCAGAAACTGGACAATTCGAACTTCTGGATCCTGCTGCAGTATCCACTCTTTTGGATCAGTACACAATTCATCCATTGCATTCCAATGAAAGCATAGATGATGCACTAGAAACTTACCAAATGCGACAAACCAAAGGTTCACCAATGAGCATATGGGAAAAAAGTATAGAAGCACATGCTTTTCCACTGCTATTTCCTACTGGCAAAGGTGGAAGAAACGATGATAGACCCACTCGGATTACGGCATCAGAATACCACTCATTACGAATGTATTCGCAAGATGCCAGGTTTGGACAAAATGTGCAATACATATTCCACCTACTCTTTGAAAGTGACCTAGCAACCCTATGTTTCGGAGTTGCACACATTTTGAAATCTGGAACCCACTTTCAAAATATGTGAGCTACGCAATTAATACAAAAAGTACAAGAAAAAGATGAGGTTTTACAATCAAGTATGACAAATTTGTTTGCAAACATGCGTGGTACAAAAGAATACTGGTTCCGACGGCACGGAGACGTACCTTGTATGATCAGAAACCTTGGACCACCGACTTGGTTTGTTACACTAAGTTGTGCAGAATATGCATGGGAATATTTACATGAGTTACTACGCATATCAAAAAGCAACAAAACCAACATACATTTATTAACACCTGGAGAACTTTGCTCTCTAGATCCAGTTAATGTGTGAAGATATTTCCATCATCATTTCATTGCTATGCTACACTTTATTTGCAATAAAACTGTTCCTCCCCTCGGAGAAGTGCAACACTTCTTTTGGAGAAAAGAATACCAAGCGAGAGGAGCACCACATATTCACATGCTTTTATAGATCAAAGGTGCACCTAAATTTGGTCACGACACTGATTCCACTGTTTTGTAGTTCATCCAAAAATATGTCACTTGTGAAATCCCTTCACAACGGACACATAGTGACCTGCATGGGCAGATTTTACAATTTCAAAGACACAAATGTGGCAAATATTGTCGTTGCAAATACAAAAACAAAGGGAAATACTATACCAAAGGCCGGTTTGGTTTCCCTAGACCAGTTACAGAAACAGATGAAGTGAACAACTTCAGGTCTTCAGTTTGACATAGTGTTAAAGGTAAATCACCAATATATCAATGATTACAATGCAATCATTGCCCTCTTATGGAATGCAAACATAGATGTGCAGTACATTGCAGACAATTCCACTGCTGTTGCATGATATGTTACTGCCTACTTAACAAAAGCAGAAAAAACAGAGCTTCAACACCTCTGGGATGACGTATCATCAGACAAAACACTATCTCAGAAATTGTACAGCCTAGGCATAAAAATGCTCTCTCATAGAGAATGTGGCGCCTGTGAAGCGGCAGATCGTTTAACCGGTACTGCTTTGTACGGAAAATCAGACAACATAGTATGGCTAAGTCTTGGTCCTGCTAAATCTAGTAAAAGAGTTCTGAAATCATATGAGGACATAGAAACAATTGCCAGAAATGATCCCAACAGCCAAGACATTTTAAAAAACAATTTACTGGACACATACTATCCGAACAGGAGTAGCACTTTGGAAAGCAGGTGTCTATACCACATAGCTCAAAACTTTGCATACAAAAATAATATAAAACACGATGAAAGCAAAGGCAGATATAGAGTCACAGATTGTGAAGGCAGCTTAGTGAAACCTACCAAACGAAGCTTAATTAATCATGTTAAATTGTCATTAAAAACTCCTCAACAGAAAGAACTATATTACATGTCTCTGCTACAACTTTTTAAACCATGGAGAAAAGAGGAAGAGATACTAGATAACTATGACTGCTATGAAGATGCTTTCAAAGCAAATGAAAGCGCTATCACCGATGTGAACTTTACGCAGTACAAAACAATGTTGCACAATGAACAGCAACACGAAGAAGAACTTCAGGCCCAACTAGATAAGGACTCTTCCGACTGTAGTCAACCTTCTGTAACAGGAAGCCAAGAACCACTAGAACAGCCACTAATAGCAAATGAGGCAGAATTAGCTATGACAGAAGTGGAAAACACCATGTGTCACTATCAAGAAAATATAGAAGACTTAACGGTACAGCAAGCAAAACTTAACAAAGATCAGCGCACCATTTTTGAAGACGTAATAAAACAAATTGCACATGGTGTACAACACGAAAATAAAGAATGTACCTGCCAAAATTACAAACCAATGCTGCTGTACGTCAGTGGTGAAGCTGGGTCAGGAAAAACATTCTTAATCAAAAGCATCAGCAAGTTCCTTCAGCAATTGACAAACAACAAACTGTCAGCTGTTGTAACTGCCCCCACAGGTTTAGCTGCCTACAACATAGGCGGTGGCACTTTACACCGATTACTACTTATTCCAGTAGAACACCAAAACAAATTAGACTATTACAAACTTTCTGCAGAAGCTGCAATGGAACTACGCAGAGTATTAAAGCAAATTAATATGCTACTTTTAGATGAAGTGAGCATGGTCTCCAACCTAATGTTGGCTTTGATTCACCTCAGATTGCAAGAAGTACTTAAAACAAACTACGAAGAACTCTTTTCAGGGAAACACATTATCGTTTTCGGAGATCTTCTACAATTGACACCAGTGAAAGGTGAACCTATTTTTAAAACTTTAGGACACAAACTCTGCCTTAAAACTGTTGGCAGCATAGGAAATGTCAACCTTTGGCAACATTTCCAATACAGAGAATTAACAGAAAACATGCAGCAATCTGCAGATCTCACTTATGCCAACATCCTAAAAAGTATTAGAGTTGGTGTACTATCTCAAGAAGCACAAGCACTATTGAAAAACCAGCACATTCATGCACTTTATGGTGATAATGCATGTGCTACTGATGTTATGGAACAATTAGCGCACAAAAATGTCAATTGTATGGCCTTAATGCAAACTCTTGCAAGCTGTTTCAAATTCAACGAAACAATGTTAAATAAAGAAATGCAGCCAATAATGGAAATTTGCGCCACAGACAAACTAGACGTACATGGTATGACACTACCCATGTGTGAGCAAGCCACAAGACTAAATAGCTTAGAAAATTCAATCTCCAACACAGCTGGGTTGGAAAAAATATTAAAATTATCCTTAAATAGTAGAGTAATGCTTAAACGTAACCTTGACGTGGAGCAAGGTCTAGTTAATGGGGCACTAGGTACAGTTGTTTGCTTTCATTCATACCCACGTGACAACAACATTCAGTTTGTCAATATTCACTTTGACAAAGTTTCAGAAGTGAAAAGGATAGGGCACTCAACTGCTCGATTCCTTCTGTTCAAAGACATGTATGTACGTAGAGAACAACTTTCTCTAACTCTTGCATATGCAGTCACCATTCATAAATCCCAAGGTCTTATCCTAGGCAAAGCATTGATAGATATAGGAAACACAGTCTTTAAAGAAGGCATGAGCTACGTAGCACTATCACACTTACGTACACTTGACGGTGTATTGCTAATCAACTTTGATGCAAGTAAAGTGAACGCTGATATTCCTTGCATTCTAGAGTACAATAGACTGCAGTCATTGTACACCCCCATCTGAAACAATATCCTGTTCCAGATAAAGTGAAACGTAGTAAAAGAAAACTAAATCAAACAGAAATGCAACAGAATCCAATAGCAAATCCATCAAAGAAAACAAAAGAAGCTAAAGCTTCATCAATTACCACAAACAAAGAAGAACCTATTGGGGAATGTAAACCAGGTACGTCTTCCAAGAAGGAACAGAAACTCAGAAAAATGCACTCAGATACAGAACTTGCTGATGGATTCAAATGTACCAATGAAACTGGGTTAGTTGATATGCAAATGTATCAATGAATACTCTATTTCAATTGCCACCAATTGTTAACAATATTTACTTACACAGTACAGACCAATTGTGTTTGCAAATGTTAGTGCTTCATAGAAATGCAATAAACAATCCTGACAACACATACAGTGTTCATAGAATAAGGCAAGAATTGGACTGCTGTGCTGGAATGGTGAGATTCACTATGAACTCACAAGAAGAAACACAAGAATTTCTAATGTACTTACTACTAGTAATGGAAAACAAAAGCATACCTGTAAATGAAATCTTCCAGATATGGTACATGTGGAAACATACATGCACTCTCTGTAACAATGTGATACAGGAACAAATCCCAAATGAGCGATTTGTGTATGTTTCCACACCTAATTGTAAATCCATTCAATTGCAGCAACTTGTACAGAATGCAAACCATGGCACATTATGTACTATTTGCAATTCAGACAATCGCTCCAACTTCCTGATACAATCGCATAGTGCCTACATAATACTTATGCTTCTACGTTATAATGCAGATGTTACCAAAAACAACTGCAAACTGACTGGATTCACACACGGTCAAGTGTTAACTGGAAAGAAAACCTTTACAACAGTAGGTATAATCTACCATGCAGGAGCTACAATCAATGCAGGCCACTACACTGCATACATTAAAAAGAAATGTGGATGGGTGAAATGTAATGATAGCACCATTACTCTAAAGCAGCGATTGCCAGCTAATCTTACAAATGCATATTTAATCTTCCTAAAGCCAAAATGTTATAACTAATATGTACTTCAACATTACCAAAAAATGAAGTGAATGACTACAAACAGATAGAATACGCCAACAGGTATCTAACTGCCCAAGAGTGTATAACAACGACACAGATAAATGAATACCACAGAACCGTAACAACAAATGCACAGTTAGACGCCAACAGGTATCTAACTGTTGTTAAAAATCGGCAACAAACATAACATTAATCAGAAAGAACAAGGAAACACTCAAAGAAAGCAAAGAAATAGTTTGTAACATAGCAAATAAAGGTTTTTTTTAATCCGACAAGGATTTTTTCACCCAGACCTAAGGATTTGAAAAACAAACGCAGAAACTGAGCAAAATGCACAGTACACTGGTTTGTAAACTAAATATGAGGGTAAAAATAAGCTAATTTGTCTATTATACAATGTAATAAGTCTTCATAAAATGCAAACACTAACATGCTTTTTTCTTTTATCACAGAAATTAAAAAAAGGCTAGTTCCACCAAGAACTACAGTCATGTAACACATATATGAATTCTGAACAAATTAAACAGTAAGTATAATTACAGTCATTTCATACATATGCAAATCTACAGGGCTAATCTATGGCAGTAATATGGTGCAGTGGCTGTAGGCCGGGCCTAGCATCTTTGATGTATAACCTACCACCTACACCCTACGGCCAAGCAACCAAGACTATAGGTCCTACCCACAACCATCGCTGCATATCAAAACCATGGTGCTTCTAATTTGACTACTTCTAAGTTTCGTTTTGGGTACATGGTCTACAGCCATGCAGCCAAGACACTAGAACGTGCACACAACCACCACACCACACCACGCCCCTGTTCACTTATAACCTCACTGCTTATGACTTCAGTGTTGGGTGCATGGCATTTGGCCATGCACCCAAGACTCTGGATCCTGGCCAGAACCACCAAAGCATATCGCAACCATTGTGGCTTCTATTTTCACTACGTATAAAGTTGGTTTTGGGAGCATGGCCTTTGGCCATGCTCCCAAAATGCTACGCCCTCCCCACAGCCACCTGAATGATGTTTATAGTACGAGTGTACCTATACCTGTGATATGCTGCAGTAGTTGTGGCCACAGGCTACAGACTTGGGTGTAAGGCCATAGATTTTTCAATACAACTACAGTGCTTACAACTTTGTTCTTCCGCCATGCACCAAAGACTCTACGTCCTGGCCACAACTACCACACCATATCATACCCATTGTGGCTTGTAACAACACTACGTATAAATGTGCTGTTGGGCGCATGGCCTTTGGCCATGCACCCGTGACTGCAGGCCCTCCCCACAGCCACCTGAGTGATGTTCAATACTACGGGTGTATCTATAGCTGTGATATGCTGCAGTGGGTGTTGGCAGGGCCTAAAATCTTAGATGTATTAGATGTATGTCCATACATATTTCAATGTATGGGTGTGAAGTGGCTTTTAGCTCCAGTGCTTATAACTTTGTACTTGGCTGCATGTTCTTCGGCCATGCAGCCAAGACTCTACACACTCCCCACAACCATCTGCTCCATAACGGATACTACAGGTGTACCCATTGCTGTGACATGCTGTGGTGGTTGTGGCCAGGGCCTAGAGTCTTGAAAGTATGGCCTACGGCCTACGGCCTACGGCCATGCACCCAAGACTCTAGGCCCTGGCCACAACCACCACAGCATTTTAAACCCATGGTTGCTTATAAATCAGTAGCAGACCCATAGAACAAAACATTGTAACTGTAACATGTACTGAATTTGTAGCCAAGACTCTAGTCCCTGCCCACACCTACTAGATAAATAGTCGATTGTATGGGTGTGATGTATGAATGTGATATGCTGCAGTGGTTGTGGGCAGTGTATACATACTTGGGTGTAAGGCATACAGCCTGCAGCCATACACCCAAAAGTCTACATCTTGTCCACAACCACTGCACTATATAAAACCCATGTTGGCTTATAAGTTAAGAGGTTATAACTTTTTTGTTGGGTGCATGGCCAAGAGTGCAGGGTGTCCCCACAACCACCTGAGTGATGTGCGATACTACGGGTGCATCAATAGGTGTGGCATGCTGCAGTGGATGTGGCGAGAATATAGACTCTTAGCTGTATGTCCATAGATATTGCAATTTATGGGTGTGCAGTAGCTTATTACTCTCGTGCTTACAACTTTGTTCTTGGGTGCATGGTGCCAAGTCTCTACAGCTAGGAGTCCAGCCTCTGGCCAGAAGCACTGAAGCATGCCACACCTATGGATACACCGTACTACGGCACATCACTGAGGTGGTTGTGGGGAGGACCTGCAGTCTTCGGTGCATGAACAAACTTATAAGCTCTAAATTTATGAGCCCACGTGGATTTTACATAGTGCAGTGGTTGTGGACAGGACGTAGCCTTTTGGATGCATGGCTGAAGGCTGTAGGCCACACACCGAAGAGTGTAGACCCTGCCCACAAGCACTGCAGGACATCACATTCATACATCACACCCATACATTCGATTATGTATCTGGTATGTGTGGCCAGAGCCTAGAGTCCTGAGTTTGAATTGAGTACATAGTACAGTTACAATGTTTCATTGTATGGGTGTGTTAATGATGTATAAAAGTTATAATCTCTTAACTTATAAGGTCTGACCTGGCTGGTTTACCACCGCCCGCCTGCAGGCGGACGAGGAAACACCGGCACCATCACGAGATGGTGCCGGTGTTTCCATGATCCCCATTCCGCCTCCAGAATTCCTGGGACACCGGGGTTGTAATGCCCCGGTAATTCCGGGAATCACGGAGACAGAATGGTAATACGAGTCCGGCGGTAACCGGGCGGTTTTACCGCCGGACTCGTAATGAGGCCCATAATCTCTTAACTTATAAGGCAACATGGATTTTGTATAGTGCAGTGTTTGTGGGCAAGACGTAGACTTTTGGGTGCATGGTTGCAGGCTATATGACATACACCCAAGCATGTACACACTGCCCACAACCACTGCACCATATCACATTTATACATCACACCCATACAATCGATTATGTATCTGGTAGGTGTGGGCAGGTCCTAGAGTCTTGGGTACAAATTGAGTACATGCTACAGTTACAATGTTTCGTTCTATGGGTGTGCTACTGATTTATAAGCAACCATGAGTGTAGTATGCTGCGATGGTTGTGGCAAGGGCCTAGAGTCTTGGGTGCATGGCCGTAGGCCGTAGGCCATACTTCCAAGACTGTAGGCCCTGGCCACAACCACCGCAGCATGTCACAGCAATGGGTACACCTGTAGTATTCATTATTGATCAGATGGTTGTGGGGAGTGTGTAGAGTCTTGGCTGCATGGCCAAAGGCCATGCACCCAAGAAGAAAGCTATAAGCACTGGAGTTATAAGCCACTTCACACCCATACATTGAAATATGTATGGGCATACACCTAAAACTTTAGGCCCTGGCCACAACCACTGCAGCATATCACAGCTACAGATACACCCGTAGTATACAACATCACTCAGGTGGCTGTGGGGAGGGGATGCAGTCATGGGTGCATGGCCGAAGGCCATGCACCCAACAGCACATTTGTATGTAGTGTAGTTACACGCCCCAATGGGTGTCATATGGTGTGGTAGTACATCACTCAGCTGGCTGTGGGGAGGGGCTGCAGTCATGGGTGCATGACCGAAGGCCATGCACCCAACAGCACATTTGTACGTAGTGTAGTTACACGCCCCAATGGGTGTCATATGGTGTGGTAGTTGTGGCCAGGCCGTAGAGCTTTTTTTTAACAAAGTTATAAGCACTGCAGTTGTAAGCCACTATGGATTTTATATACTGCATACCCATACATTGAAAAATCTATGGCCTCACACCCAAGTCTTTAGCCTGTGGCCACAACTACTGCAGCATATCACAGGTATAGGTACACTCGTACTATGAACCATTGTTGTGGGGAGGGCGTAGCGTTTTGGGAGCATAGCCGAACGCCATGCTCCCAAAATCACCTTTATACGTAGTGAAACTAGAAGCCACAATGTTCAACAAAGGTAGCAGGCGCCCCCCTCTCTCGGAAGAACAAGGCATGATAACCTGTTCAGTGGTTGTTAACCACATTGAGAGTTCGCAGCCATCTGCTTTTTGCTCACTGTACCTTTCACAGATGGGAAATATCCATTTGGGGAGGTGGCGCTGTGGAGCAGCCCAAGATGGCTGCTTAACCTTCGAGCTCCGTGTGGGCCTGGCGGACATCTGCTTCCATCTGCGAACAACGGGGAATAATCAACCCACATTTCGGCCGAGCCGCTGCCCTACATCACTGTGCTGCTGCCTGCGAAGTCCCGACTTCTCTTGGTGTCGGGAGGCCTCCGGACGAGCCCCCTACTGTGGCGGCCCGCGGCCTCGCGACATCGGCATCCGCCGGTTTCCTGCCTCCTCCTCTGGGTGCCTGCTGAATTCTGCGACGCGGCACGGGGCGCTGCCCCTGGGTGCGCCGCCCGCCTGCCTGTGGTCCCCGCTGGGCTAGCGGAGGCCCGGTCGGGGCTTTGAGCTGCGGGGCGAGCTGCGGCTGCCCCCCTGCATGGATTAAGTTGTCGGCGGCCTGCCGGGGCTGCCTTCCGCGGATCGCCGCCGAGCCGGGGGCGTTCGGCACCCGAGACCCTGAGGATCCCGCTCGCCTTTCCTGGTGCCCGCTGGACTGCCTTGGGCCCGATCCGGGTCGCGCGGCTGGGTGACTGGCGGCGGTCGCCCCCCCCTGGTCCCAGCGCCGCGACTGCGACTCGCTGCTGGCCCCTGCCCGGCTGTGGCCCCAGCCGCCGACCTGTGGACCTGTGGACGCTGGCATATCGAGGTGAGGTGCAGGGGGGGGGTCCCACTCTGGGCTACGGCGATACCCGCGCTGCTGGCCCGCTGTCTGCCTGAGGCCCTTGGGCCTACTACGCCCCCCGGAGTGCGTGCTGCGTGGACATACGCCAGGCCCGTGCCCCTGGTGCCCATACCTTCTCCTCAGCTGCGCAGCATCACATACCCCGGGTCCCTGCTTTGATTCCGTGCAGTGACTGTGGGGTGGCTGCTGCTCTCACCTGCACTGGGTGCCCCCCCTGCTGACACTTCCACCACTGCCTGGGATATACTGACACCTCTACCTGGCCATATTACCCTTTGGACTACGCTCTCTCCCTCAACGACCGGGTCCTTGCTCAGCGCCACTCCCACGCTTGAATCCACGATGCCTAACAAGACCAGGGGGTCTTCCAGGGGGGGAGCTATGGATAGATTCGCCAGGGCCGTCCCGAGGGGAGAGGAGGATCATGCATCACCCATGCAGGAGGAGCGGGAAGCGGACCACCATCCCATGACCTCTCCCCCGGACCTGACTACACTCATGGAGTCGATGGCCAAAAACTTTGCTTCCTTTCACGAGAAGCTGGACGACATCAACGCCAATGTCGCTTCATTAAAAACACGGGTGGATCAGGCGGGGACCAGAATCACGGATGCAGAGAATCGGATATCAGCAAATGAGGACGAAATACATGTGCTGCAGGATACTGTTGCCTCCCTGTCTCGTGACATGCGTAGTGTGAGAGCGAAGTGCGATGACCTCGAATCCCGTTCTCGCAGAAATAATCTACGAATTATCGGGGTCCCTGAAAATGCCCTTAAGGGGCGCATGGAAGATGCAGTGGAAACCTTGCTCAAAGATCTACTGGGTGACCCGGCCCTGTCACCTTACTTCACTGTCGAGCGAGCTCACCGTGCCTTATCTCCAAGGCCCAAACCGGGCGATATCCCGAGGCCCATAATAGCCAGGATCCTCAATTATCGGGACAGAGACCTTATCCTTCGTCTGTCGCGGGAGAAGGGTGACCTGCGCCTTGACTCACATACTATAAGGATCTTTCCGGACTTCTCAAAAGCGGTGCAGCAGGAGAGGCGCCAGTTCATTGGAGTCAAGAAGCTACTTAGAGAGCGGAATGTTCCCTACGCCATTCTTTTCCCAGCACGTCTTAAGATTACCTATAATGGCAAACTGTACTTCTTCACTGTTCCGGAGGAGGCAGTGAAATTCATTGAGGCACATCTGCCGCTCCCCAACCCGGCGGGAGCCCCTGCCGAGGCCGAGTGATCCAGAGAGACACTACCCGGAACCCATTTATTGATCCAGTGAATCCGAGACTCGGGACGTGTTTATGGCAACAGCGTACTGTACCCTCAATGATCCAAGCTCCTCTGGCGTTTGATGGGGCTGAGACTAGACCTCACTGAGGTCAACGGCACCTTTCCTGCCCTCCGGGGCGCTGTGCCGGCCATGTTCCCTAGTTACTTATTGGTCTTGTCTCGCCCGCAGCGTTCGGCTAGATATGGAGACCTATCTGGAGATCCGCCCGCAGCAGAACCTACATCAGGCAGCACATGCTGCCCTACATATTATTCTAAGAGCCGCCCACACGGCAACAGCACACCTACTTGCGATTGCAATGTTTATGTTTTGTTGGTTGTCATTGCTTATTTGCCCCTGTTGGGCTTTGAATGGGGCGTATACCGGTTGGATTACGCCCTCCGACCTCTGCTTCTTGGGGAGAGTTGGGTTTACTGATGGCACTGGCACGGGGGGGTGGGGGACTTACACTGCAAGTTGGGGGTGGGCAGTGAGGGAGGGGGGCGGCACTGTTGGGGTTTTGAGAAATGTTATCGGAAAAGGCAGAGGCGGACCGGCAGGCCGCATCACATCGGGTCTTCTACACCCGAGAAGGCTCAATCTCACATTTGGACTGCGGCGACGGTGGTGGGAGGGCTACCCCCTATGCGGACTCTTCTCACTTAGGACGTGGTCCCGGCTGCGACTGTGGGATGTACCCTAGGCATTTGAAATGTCCACAATAGTGATGTCCTGGAATGTCCGGGGTTTAAGCAACTACACTAAAACGCGCAGGATCATGGCCTATGCCAACAGGCACGGCTGTAAGATTCTGCTTTTGCAGGAAACACACTGTAAAGGCCGACTGGCCAGGAGCATGGCACCCTCTTGGGGCCCCCACAGATATTCTACCGCTTACTCGACCCGCGCCAGAGGGGTATTAACGATGATCCATAGGTCACTCAAGTTCGTGCTCCATAAGAGCTACATTGACCCGGAGGGGAGATATGTTATCCTACATTGCGCAATAGCCAACAGGGAATATCTACTAGTTAACACATATGGCCCCAATGTGGACTCCCCCGACTTTATTGACCAGGTGGCCTCCATATTGCTGGGATACATCGGGGTCCAGATCATCTGGGGGGGGGACATGAACTTCATATTAGACACCACACTGGACCGAACAGGCTTGGCCCCTAGGCTCCTTTCCAATGCAGCTCGCAGGCTCCTTGCGCGCAGCACAACCCTCGACATCCAAGACCCATGGCGGGTAATGCACCCGCAGCTGCGTGAATATACTCACTATTCCTCGGTCCATGATAGCTCTTCTAGAATTGACATGTTCCTCCTGTCCAGTGCCTTGCTGGGGAGGGTGGTAGAAACTCAGATACTGGCGCGCACCCTATCGGACCACTCGCCGATCCGATTATCTCTCGACTTGGGTGGGCCCCCCCCCACGATTACCCCCACGATTAATACATGGCGCTTCAAGTCCTTGGCTTTACAGGACATAGTCTTTAGGGCTGACATTCTATCCGATATCCAATCTTATTTCGAGCTCAATACACCCCAGGCTACCTCTCTGGGGGTCCGGTGGGAGGCTTTCAAAGTCTTCATCAGAGGAATGTCCATTGCCAGGGAGGCGGGAGCCCTCAAAGCCATTAGGGCTGCCCTTGCTCGCTCTGAAACCAAGCTGCGCGAACTTGAGAGTGCCTATCCTGCATCCGTTGACCCTGCCATTCTGTCCCGGATCGGCGAGGAACTCCAATTCTTTAACGAACAGGCTACGAGGGAAGTTCACTACTTTAGTCGCCCGCAGGCTGCCCGTAAATATGGGGAGGGAGACAGGCCCGGCAGGACGCTGGCGACGTTGGCCAGGGGTGAGTGGGGCCAAGCCCAGATACCTTGTATCAAGGACCCCAGGGGGTCGGAACTGTGGTCTGACCAGCGTATTTTGGAGGTCTTCACGGACTTCTATTCAGAATTATACACCCAGCCCCCCGAGCATAGCGAGGTCCAAATGCGCAACCTCCTCGAGCAGATCCCCACGACTATTATTTCTCCCGCAACCAGAGACCAATTAGATTCCCCCATCCGTTTGGACGAAATAACTGAGGCTATATCTAAATTCCCTAAAGGGAAGGCACCTGGTCCGGACGGGCTGACAGCCGAGTTTTATCAGGAGCACGTGGCCATTCTGGCACCCAAACTACTGGAGGTTTGGAACGAGTCACTCCGGCTGGGTTCCCTTCCCCCGTCATTACGTGAGGCTGTCATCACTGTCCTGCTTAAGCCTGGTAAACCTGCTAACGAATGCGGATCATATAGGCCCCTCTCCCTAATGAACCTGGACACCAAAATCTTTGCCAGGGTGATTGCTAGTCGCTTCCTCCCGGTCATGTCGTACATGGTCCATGACGATCAGTCAGGGTTCGTCCCTGGGAGATCAACATCCCATAACATAAGAAGACTGTTTAATGTAATGGCACGCATTGACCAGGGAGTGAGTGCGGTTGCGGTCACACTGGATGCGCAGAAGGCGTTTGACATGGTGTCGTGGAAATATACTTGGTTGGTTTTGGAGAATATGGGCATAGGACCCAACATGATAGCATACATCCAGCTACTATACACTTCACTGGTGGCCAGAGTTCGAGTTAACTCCCAGACATCCGGTCTGTTCCCCCTCTTCAGAGGTACTCGACAGGGTTGCCCATTCTCCCCGATTCTGTTTGCCTTGGCCATAGAGCCGATGGCCGATTATGTCAGGGAAAGACATGCGCGCAAAGGGGTGCGGCTGAAAGACCCCCCTGAAATTATCTCGCTTTATGCGGATGATGTATTGCTCTTTGTAAGAGACCCAACGGCCCACCTAGACCCAATTCTGCGTGACATCACCCGCATCGGTACGTACTCTGGGTTTACTATAAATTATACTAAGTCTGAGATCTTCCCCCTCACCAGCTCCACGACACAGCCCACCACCGAATACCCGCTCCGCTGGTCCCCGGATGGAATCAAGTACTTGGGGGTTCAGGTGTCCCTCTCCAAGGACTCACTCCTGGCAGACAATTACCGGGCTGTTGCTGAGCAGGCCGAGACCAAGGTTGCACGCTGGCGTGCTCTTCCACTGTCATTGGCCGGAAGACTCTCGCTGGTGAAAATGATACTGCTCCCCAAGCTGCTTTATGTATTTAGTAACGTCCCCGTCTGGCCAGGAAGAAAGTACTTCCTGAACCTGCACAAACTGCTCGCTCAATTCCTATGGCACTCGGGTGCTGTGCGTAAAAAGTGGTCGGCTATGTCATTACCCTATGACAAAGGGGGATTTACAGCTCCGGACCTGTTGCGATATTGGACTGCCTCGCAGGCGCAGTACGCATCCCACTGGTATCCGGGGCCTCCACCCCGTCCCCACGTCAAACTAGAGGTCCTGGCGGCAGCGGGCACCGATGTAATGTCCCTGATTCTAGACCGGCGGTATGTGCCAGACTCGCCCATTGACCCGGTCCGGACTACGGTGCAGGCTTGGGGCCAGATATTTGAAACCTGCGACGAGCAACATCCCTATTACAAATGGCTCCCCGTCTGGAACTTCCCCGGGTTGGAACCCACACACGATACCACCCTGGCGCGACACTGGGAGGCCCTGGGCTACCGTGCCCTCACTGACTTCTATCCGGAGGGACAGTTCATAACACCGCAAACGTGGAGGCCGGGACACTCGGGCTCGGTTCTGGAGCTTCTGCAGTTCTACAGACTTCGTGCCGCCTTTCGAAATGCCTGGCCTGTCTTCCCCATTGAGCCCCAGGACTCTCCTGGAATTGCTTACATTGCTAACTCGGGTGGTGCTCACGGGGTAGTCTCTTCACTGTACAAGCTCCTCCTGTCCGCCGCTTCTCCCCCTCCATCCAGGGCTCGTACTGATTGGGCCTCCGAGCTAGACCTGGATCTCACAGATCAGCAGTGGGAGAAGATGTGTTCTCTCACTAGCAAGGTGTCCCTAAACTTCCGTTACCGCACCATACAATATAAATTACTCAACCGGTTATATTACACTCCAGGTAGAATCTCGAGGTTTGCCCGCTCTGATCCTAGACTGTGCCCCCGCTGCGGTGCGGAGGGTGCCGACCACCTGCATATGTTCTGGGACTGCCCGGAGCTGGTGACATTTTGGAGTAAAATCATAGAGACACTGTCCGCAATCACTGATACTGTTGTTGATCCAGATCCAATGGGGGTTCTGTTTGGGGTGTGGCGGACTGGGGGGGCTGGAGACACTGTTAGGTTCCTAAATGTGAGCTGTGTCATAGCCAAGAAATGTGTTTTACAAAACTGGAAAAACCCTTCTCCCCCTACATTCCAAAAGTGGTTAAATTTGCTTACGTGGTCCCGAAACTGCGAGGAGGAGTTTCTGTGTATGCTCCCAGTACGTTCTCGACCTCGTAACATATGGTCGGCCTTCAACAGTTACTTGCTCAATTCAAATGACACTTCTTCAACGGATGAATCCTCCTAGTCCCTCAGTCAGAGACTCCGTGTTTCGGCCACCTGTGATATGCTCCTCCCTTTTTTTACTGTCGCCGCATCTTTGCTAATGTGTTCTGTATGTGTATGTACAAGCCACAACTTTATTCATATGCCTCTGATGTGTCTGTTTGTGTTTGCCTCTGCCAGCAAAAATAAAAGTCTAAAAAAAAAAAAGGAAATATCCATTTGCATATCAGTCTTTGTCCTGCCCACATGGGCAGTCCAGCACCGAAATGCTATGGCAATTCCTCTCTGAAAAAGAGTACCACCAGCAACCCCATACACGTGTTTCAGCCTTGTTGGGCATCATCAGTGAGGTGAAGCTGAGCCTCTCTAAGCACAGTGAGCAGGGAGTCCACGTCTGGTTGCCCCCAGGTAACCTAGGGTGACCAACCCCAAGTTCCTTCAACAAATTCAACAAAGGTAGCAGGAACCCCCCTCTCTCGGAAGAACAAGGCATGATAACCTGTTCAGTGGTTGTTAACCACATTGAGAGTTCGCAGCCATCTGCTTTTTGCTCACTGTACCTTTCACAGATGGGAAATATCCATTTGCATATCGGTCTTTGTCCTGCCCACATGGGCAGTCCAGCTCCGAAATGCTATGGCAATTCCTCTCTGAACAAGAGTACCACCAGCAACCCCATACACGTGTTTCAGCCTTGTTGGGCATCATCAGTGAGGTGAAGCCACAATGGGTGCGATATGCTGTGGTGGTTCTGGCAAGGACCCAGAGTTTTGGGTGCATGGCCAAAGGCCATGCACCCAAGACTGAAGTCATAAGCAGTGAGGTTATAAGTGAACATGGGTGTGTGTGGTGTGGTAGTTGTGTGCACGTCCTAGCGTCTTGGGTGCATGGCTGCAGACTATGCACCCAAGAGTAAACTTATAAGTAGTCAAATTACAAGCACCATGGTTTTGATATGCAGCGATGGTTGTGGGTAGGACCTTTAGTCTTGGTTGTTTGGCCGTAGAGTGTAGTTGGTAGGTTATACAACGAAGATGCTAGTGCCAGCCTACAGCCACTGCAGCATATTAGTGCCATAGATTAGACGTGCAGATTCACAAATGTATGAGATGACTGTAATTATACTTAATGTTTACTTTGTTCAGAATCCATATATGTCTTACATGACTTTAGTACTTGGCGGAACTATCCTTTTTTAATTTCTGTGATAAAAGAAAAAAGCATGTTAGTGTTTGCATTTTATGAAGACTTATTACATTGTATAATAGACAGTTTACCTTTTACCCTCATATTTAGTTTACAAACCAGTGTACTGTGCTTGACGGATTAAAAAAAAACCTTTATTTGCTATGCTGCACACTATTTCTTTGTTTTCTTTGAGTGTTTCCTTCTTCTTTTTGATTAATGTTATGTTTGTTTCCTTGCTGCCGATTTTTAACAACAGTTAGATACCTGTTGGCGTATTCTAACTGTGCATTTGTGGTTACGGATCTGTGATATTCATTTATCTGTGTCGTTGTTATACACTCTTGGGCAGTTATATACCTGTTGGCGTATTCTTACTGTTTGTAGTCTTTCACTTAAATTTTTGGTAATGTTGAAGTACACACTAGTTATAAAATTTTGGCTTTAAGAAGGTTAAATACGCATTTGTAAGATTAGCTGGCAATCTCTGCTTTAGAGTAATGGTGCTGTCTTTACATTCCAACCATCCACATTTCTTTTTAATGTATGCAGTGTAGTGACCTGCATTGGTTGTAGCTCCTGCATGGTAGATTATACCTATTTTTGTAAAGGTTTTCTTTCCAAGTGACACTTGACTGTGTGTGAATCCAGTCAGCTTGCAGTTGCTTTTGGTACCATCTGCATTATAACGTAAAAGCATAAGTATTATGTAGTTACTATGTGTTTGTATCAGTAAGGTAGAGCGATTGTCTGAATTGCACTTAGTACATGATCTGCCATGATTTGCATTCTGTACAAGTTGCTGAAATGGAATGGATTCACAATTAGGTATGGATACATACACAAATCGCTCATTTGGGATTTGTGTCTGTATCACATTGCTACAGAGAGTGCATGTATGTTTCCACATGTATGAAATCTGGAAGATTTCATTTATAGGTATGCTTTTGTTTTCCAGTACTTGTAGTAAGTACATTAGAAATTCTTCTGGATCTTCTTGTGAGTTTATAGTGAATCTCACCATTCCAGCACAGTAGTCCAATGCAATAAGTCTTATTCCGTGAACACTGTACGTGTTGTCGGGATTGTTTGTTGCGTTTCTATGAAGGACTAACATTTGTTAACACAATTGGTCTGTACTGTGTAAGTAAATATTGTTAACAATTGGTGGCAATTGAAATATAATATTCATTGCTACATTTGCATAGCAATTTACACCAGTTTCATTTGAAAATTTAAATGGACCAGCTAATTCTGTATCTGAGTGCATTTTCCGGCCTTTCTGTTCCTTCTTTGAAGATGTACCTGGTTTACTTTCCCTAATAGGTTCTTCTTTGCTTGTGGTAATTGATGAAGCTTTAGCTTCTTTTGTTTTCTTTGAAGGATTTGCTGTCAGATTCTGTTGCATTTCTGTTTGAATTAGTTTTATTTTATGACGTTTTACTTTTTCTGGAACAGGATATTGTTTCAGATGTAGGGTGCACAGTGAACGTAGTCTATTGTATTCTAAAATGCAAGGAATATCAGTGTTCACTTTACTTGCATCAAAGTTCATTATAATTAGACCGTCAAGTGTACGTAAGCGTGATAGTGCTACGTAGCGCATGCCTTCTTTAAAGACTGTGTTTCCTATGTCTATCAATGCTTTGTCTAGGGTAAGACCCTGGGATTTATGAATGGTGACTGCATATGCAAGAGTTAGAGAAAATTGTTCTCTACGTACATACATGTTTCTGAAGAGAAGGAATCGAGCAGTTGAGCTCCCTATCCTTTTCACTTCTGAAAGTTTGTCAAAGCGAATATTGACAAACTGAATGTTGTTGTCACGTGGGTATGATTGAAAGCCAACAACTGTACCCAGTGCCCCATTAACTAGCCCTTGCTCCACGTCAAGGTTACATTTAAGCATTCTAAGAAACTAAAACATGTGAGCAAGCTGAAAGACTTAGCATATGTGCTGGCAAAGAGAAGAATAGCCATGGGTAGGAAGACGTGTCATAGACCCCGGGTGGAGGTGTGGTGGTAAGACTTGCAGAAATGGGCGGAGGCAGAAACTATGGTATGGCAGGATGCGAGCAGTGTCGGGGGTCTGGAGGGAACAGAGTCCCTGATGGCCTGGAAATCGCTAATAGCGGAACTGTTTGGGTCAATTTCGGATCCAGATGAATCCAAGGAGAAGGAGCATCTACCACAGGGCGCAGACATGGAATGTGAAGACGGTCAGGCTCGGACAGTGGAGGGGGTGGGGGAAGCAGTGCATTGATTTGAAATGTGCAATGGTTTTGATGACAAATGCTCTGCCTGTTTTGTTTGTATTGTTTTGTTGGATTTAATAAAAAACTTTAAAGAAAATAAAAAAAAGGTTACATTTAAGCATGACTCTACAATTTAAGGATAATTTTAATATTTTTTCCAACCCAGCTGTGTTGGAGATTGAATTTTCTAAGCTATTTAGTCTTGTTGTGGCTTGCTCACACATGGGTAGTGTCATACCATGTACGTCTAGTTTGTCTGTGGTGCTAATTTCCATTATTGGTTGCATTTCCTTATTTTACATTGTTTCATTGAATTTGAATCATGCTTGGAAGAGTTGGCATTAAGGCCATACAATTGACATATTTGTGCGCTAATTGTTCCATAACATCAGTAGCACATGCATTATCGCCATAAAGTGCTTGAATGTGCCAGTTTTTCAATATTGCCTGTGCTTCTTGCGATAGAACACCAACTCTAATACTTTTTAAGATGTTGGCATAAGTGAGATCTGCAGATTGCCGCATGTTTTCTGTTAATTCTCTGTATTGGAAATGTTGCCAAAGGTTGACATTTCCTATGCTGCCAACAGTTTTACGGCAGAGTTTGTGTCCTAAGGTTTTAAAAATAGGTTCACCTTTCACTGGTGTCAATTGTAGAAG
This sequence comes from Ambystoma mexicanum, assembly GCF_040938575.1. Classification (NCBI taxonomy): domain Eukaryota; kingdom Metazoa; phylum Chordata; class Amphibia; order Caudata; family Ambystomatidae; genus Ambystoma; species Ambystoma mexicanum. Next base: position 985,978,974 of record NC_090930.1, read on the forward strand.
ATCTGTGAAAACGATAATGTGTTTTCCTGCAAGGAGTTCTTCGTAGTTTGTGTTAAGTACTTCTTGCAATCTGAGGTGAATCAAAGCCAACATTAGGTTGGAGACCATGCTCACTTCATCTATTAGTAGCATTTTCATTTGTTTTAATACTCTGCGTAGTTCCATTGCATCTTCTGCAGAAAGTTTGTAATAGTCTAATTTGTTTTGGTGCTCTACTGGAAGGAGTAGTAATCGGTGTAAAGTGACACTGCTTATGTTGTAGGCAGCTAAACCTGTGGGGGCCGTTACAACAGCTGACAGTTTGTTGTTTGTCAATTGTTGAAGGAACTTGCAGATGATTTTGATTAAGAATGTTTTTCCTGACCCAGCTTCCCCACTGACGTACAGCAGTATAGGTTTGTAATTTTGGCAGGTACATTCTTTATTTTCATGTTGTACACCATGTACAATTTGTTTTGTTACGTCTTCAACAATGGTTCGCTGATCTTTGTTAAGGTTTGCTTGTTGTACAGTTAAGTCTTCTATATTTTCTTGATAGTGACACATGGTGTTTTCCACTTCTGTCATAGCTAATTCTGCCTTGTTTGCTATTAGTGGTTGTCCTAGTGGTTCTTGGCTTCCTGTTGCAGAAGGTTGACTACTGTCGGAAGAGTCCTTATCTAGTTGGGCCTGATGTTCTTCTTCGTGTTGCTGCTCATTGTGTAACATTGTTTTGTACTGCGTAAAGTTCACATCAGTGATAACGCGTTCATTTGCTTTGAAAGCATCTTCATAGCAGTCATAGTTATCTAGTATCTCTTCCTCTTTTCTCCAGGGTTAAAAAAGTTGTAGCAGAGACATGTAATATAGTTCATTTTGTTGAGGAGTTTTTAATGACAATTTAACATGATTAGTTACCTTTGCTTTCATCGGATTTTATATTATTTTTGTATGCAAAATTTTGAGCGATGTGTTATAGACACATGCTTTCCAAAGTGCTACTCCTGTTCGGATAGAATGTGTCCAGTAAATTGTTTTTTAAAATGTCTTGGCTGTTGGGATCATTTCTGGCAATTGTTTCTATGTCCTCATATGATTTCATAACTCTTTTTCTAGATTTAGCAGGACCAAGACTTAGCCATACTATGTTGTCTGATTTTCCATACAAAGCAGTACCGGTTAAACGATCTGCTGCTTCATAGGTGCCACATTCTCTATGAGAAAGTATTTTTATGCCTAGGATGTACAATTTCTGCGATAGTGTTTTGTCTGATGGTAGGTCATCCCAGAGGTCTTGAAGCTTTTTTTCTGCTTTTGTTAAGTAGGCTGTAACATATCATGCAACAGCAGTGGAATTGTCTGCAATTTACTGCACATCTATGTTTGCATTCCATAAGAGGGCAATGATTGCATTGTAATTATTGATATATTTGGATTCTTCTGTTCTTTTTATGTAATACGTGTTCTTAGGTGATTTACCTTTAACACTATGTCGAACTGAAGACATGAAGTGTTCACTTCACCTGTTTCTGTAACTGGTCTAGGGAAACCAAAGCGGCATTTGCTATAGTATTTACCTTTGTTTTTGTATTTGCGACGACAATATTTGCCACATTTGTGTCTTTGAAATTGTAAAACCTGCCTATGCAGGTCACTATGTGTCCGTTGTGAAGGGATTTCACAAGTGACACATTTTTGGATGAACTGCAAAACAGTGGCATCACTGTCGTGACCGAAGGTGCACCTTTGATCCATAAAAGCAAGTGAATATGTAGTGCTCCTCTCGCTTGATATTCTTTTCTCCAAAAGAAGTGTTGCACTTCTCCGAGGGGAGGAACAGTTTTATTGCAAATAAAGTGTAGCATAGCAATGAAATGATGATGGAAATATCTAGACACATTAACTGGATCTAGAGAGCATAGTTCTCCAGGTGTTAATATATCTATGTTGGTTTTGTTGTTGTTTGATATGCGTAGGAACTCATGTAAATCTTCCCATGCATATTCTGCACAACTTAGTGTAACAAACCAAGTCGGTGGTCCAAGGTTTCTGATCATACAAGGTACGTCTCTGTGCCGTCGGAACCAGTATTCTTTTGTACCATGCATGTTTGCAAACAAATTTGTTATACTTGATTGTAAAACCTCATCTTTTTCCTGTGCGTTTTGTGTTAATTGCGTAGCTCACATATTTTGAAAGTGGGTTCCAGATTTCAAAATGTGTGCAACTCCGTAACATAGAGTTGCTAGTTCACCTTCAAAGAGTAGGTGGAATATGTATTCCACTTTTTGTCTAAATCTTGGATCTTGCAAATACATTCGTAATGAGCGGTATTCTGATGCTGTAATCCGAGTGGGTCTATCATCGTATCTTCCACCTTTGCCAGTAGGAAATAGCAGTGGAAAAGCATGTGCTTCTATACTTTTTTCCTATATACTCATTGGTGAACCTTTTGTTTGTTGCATTTGGTAAGTTTCTAGTGCATCATCTATTCTTTCATTGGAATGCAATGGATGAATTGTGTACTGGTCCAAAAGAGTGGATACTGCAGCAGGATCCAGAAATTTGAATTGTCCAGTTTCTAATGGTTTTTGAATTATTTCAGTTGTTTCCCTTAAGCTTTCTTCAATATGTATTTCCTTGTAGTACTCGTTATTGTCTTTCAGATATTGCAAGGCTATGTAAGTCCACCAGTTTTTGCCAATTTTTTTTGTCTTTTGTTGATGCACCATCTAATGGCAAATAAACTACTTTGCCATGAATGCCTTTCACCAATTCAGAGGGAGGTAATTTTGCTGTTTTTGGGTGAAGGCGTATAATTGCTTGAAATAGGTCAACTGTTTGAATTATGATGCTCTCATACAAATTGAGTTGTTGCAGGGTTTTTGGTAGTGGGAACAATTCCAAATTATTTGTGATAGCACGTGAAGGAGTTTGGTTGTTGTCTAGTTTTGTAGTGCAGTAACTGCAACATATTAGGGGTTCACTTATTTCATATTTGTTTTCTGCTAAAAGGTAGAGAGCTAATTCAAACCATTTCGAATCTTCATTGTCTTCTATTTTGTATGCTATGTCTATTTTTTGTGTTCCTTTTGTAAAACGTTCTGCGGCAACACACACACACACACATGGTTTCGTACTACAGCCGATGTAATTTTAAATGTTTGTATTTCTTTTTTGTATGTGTGTAATAGAAGGTTGCTATGGGCAGAATTGTTGCTACTCTGTTCTAAAACTATTGTATTTTGTAAGTGGCTTTCACTTCCAAAATATTTACTCTGGATACGGTCAATTTCTTCTTGTTGGTATTTGGGTGTACCATGCAGAAAAGTGTTATTTAAATTGGCTAATTCTGATGCTGGACTTTTAGCATAGTATATTTTATACACTAGATTTCTTACATTTGAATGATGTATTGATACCCTTTTGATATCATGAAAATTGCTTTTGCATATAGGTCCAGAAATGCAGGCTAATGAATGTCCTTGTAGTCCTGTGTATTTGCGCACTGGACAGATATCCATATTTTGCATCACTTTCATTTTAATTTTGTCTTTACCTTTTATATACTGATTGAGGAACTGACGTAAAGATTTGAAAGATTTGTTAGGAATGGCACACATTGATGTGCACGGCCATTTGTATACTAGACGGTTTGGTTCAGTAGAATTGAGAGGTAATTCTGAGTTTTCAGGGGATACTTTTCTGAGCAGTGTTTCTTGTTCCATGATGGTATGATTGATTTTTGCATACCCTCGTCAACTGCTATGGATGGCAATTGTTTGTTTGATTTTGTTTGTATGCTTCTTCGTTAAAATATGGTTCTGTGGTTGTCGTGTGACTCCATTCACCTCCACAAATATGTAAGAAGTTATTTTTGTTCACATTCCGTTTATTGATAAGTTTCTTTTGTAGTTTGGTACTTAGTTTTGTTAGTGGTTTCATCCTATTTAACACTGATATAAACAACTTCCTTTTGAGAAGGATTGCACTGTCCACGAGAGCTTGTAGGATTCATTTTCTACGGTACGTTTTAAGGGTTGAGGATGATTTGGGTCCTCTTCTTATTAGATTCTGAAGGACTCTGTGGCGAAACATTTTTGCTAAAATACTTTTTTTACTATGGGTTCTTGTTACTACATCAGGATTAATAGGAGCATTGTTAGCAGTACTTTGTTCCGCTAAACGACTGTATTAGCTGGCTTGTTCCAACATTCTCTACAAACTCTATTACAGATGGATGCTTAGGTTGGACACTTTTATTTTTATTTGCTTTACTTCTGCGTTCCTTTCTATGGACTTGATTTTTGGTAGGCATTCTTTGGGGTCTGTTGAAAAAAAGAAGGCATGGTTTGGTCTGTTGTACAATGTATGTGTGCTATGTGCATGTGTGCATGAGTTTAATGGGGAAGCTCTTTGTGGTGGTCTGTGAATGTGCATTGGCCTCTTACAATGATTTGGGAAGGCTAATTTTCTGTTTGTATACTACTACAATGTGCTTCAGATGAGAGTGCAAAGTGGCCTCGTGGTGAGGAGAAGCATTAATAGTAAACGTAATGGCATAAAATTGAAACAGCAGTTTGTTTTCTGGTACTAACATTGTAAGGATTCTGTATGTTATTTGAGTTCCAAACACACAGGGATTTGTGATCCATTCTGCCTGTTATTCTTTGTTTAATAAATGGGAATTTGTGGGTAGAATGGTTCAGAAATCAATGTTTGCTTTGGTGCGCAAATTAAATAAATAACCCACACAGTCTCTTTGAGGAATAGTTAGAATATAAAGGTAGTACTGTACTTACTTTTTTTTGCGCAATGGCCAGGTTTCTTTGGATATGTCGTTTGCAGTGTAGATGCTGTTGATTATCAGGAGAGTAGTCTTCACTGCGATTTTAAAAAAAAGAAGTTAGTAACTTTGTGTGTTTGAAGCAGTGATGTTACTGTTCACGTTAATTTTCCATCTTTCGTCGGAGTATTCTCCTTTCATATTTCAACACAGTGCATGTGTGCATTTCACTTTACTATGTGCTGCCTTTGTATGTTATTTGTAATATGTTAGTTGCACGTGCTTCATAAATGAGTACAATTTTTAGGTTATGAAAATGCCTTGCTTTTTTAAAGCACTATTATCTATAGGAGAGAGGTTTGTAAGTGATAGGTCATTATAGTAGATTGGAAAAATGTCTCTACTTTCATATTATAAGTACGATTCCGAAAAATCGGGAGACCCTCAGAGGGAGATGTCACCGCCGCAATCGGGAGCTTTTATTTTTCTCATACGATCGCATTGCAAGTAGCATTAATGTAGGCCGCTACACACTACAAAATTCAGACATTTTCTAATGGAAAATCGAGTTTCGCGCTAAATAGGGATGGTTGTAACGTATGTATAGGTTATGCGGGAGACAGTAAGAAGTAGTGTGCTTTGGCAATGAAAAATCGGACAGCTTGCACTTAGAGGGGGAGCGGAGCGTTGGTATGTATTGCCTATGCAGATTTAGTGGGATTAATTTGTTTAAATTAAATCATAAGGGTTGCACATGTTCTCTGATTAAAATATGCATACCTGTACTTTATACTCATGCATGTGCGCATGAATGGAGCTGTACGTATACATCTGCGACACTTGCACAGTATTTTTTCAAGTAGGTGCTTTGCAATGATATGCGATTTCCATTTAGAGTCATCGATAGTACATTTGAAGTGCGAAATGTTGATGACGGAGTTAGATTTAGCGATGTTGAATGTGATTGGTGGATGGTTGTGTGACTGCTTAGTTGTGTCCAATGAGGGAATGGATTTGCGACTGATGCAGAAAGGGTAGAAGGACTGGGTAAGAGTTACGTGCCACACGTAGACAACGCTTGTCCGCGGGTAGGGCGTGTCACATACAGGCTTCTACAGCAAATCCAGCATGGAAAGGGGACTGTAGGCATCAGCCAATCAGATGTTGACATTGCTCTTTTGTGTCGAAAGACGGTGCGTTTACTGAAGATGGCCGAGGTGGAGAGGGTCAGGGTTTTGTTGCTTGGAGATATTTTTGTCCATGGTTTACAGCACTATGCCAAGAGTAGGCATGTGGAACACCATTTCGATGTGAGAGGAGTGGAGGTGGTGTGGAGCGCTGAGAGTGATCGCAATGTTGAAGCAATTCTGCATGTTTGCAGAGACATGCGTACGATGACCACTCCACATGTGGTACTTTTGCACTAAGGTGCTTGCCATTTGGGCTACGTGAGTTCACGTACTTTGTTGGAAGATTTGGAACAGTTGGTTCAAGCATCCATGAACATCTTTCCACTGCGAAAGTCATTTCTTCTGGTTTACTCCCTAGAGGAAAATGGGACAACAGTTCGGTTTTCTGTCCTGATCAAAGTATTGGGAGGTGTAACGTCAATCGCGGCATGCGTGCTTTCATGTTACGAGCTGGTATGTTTTTCTGCAGCCACGATAACATTGTTCCCAGTAATGCGGATTATTTTGAAGCAGATGGTGTTGCATTATCTTCTTTGGGAAATGCCATGTTCTTTTGGAAAGTAAACCTTGCATTAGAGAAGGTTCTGTAATGGTAGGAGTAAAGTAAGAACAACAAATATTTAAAAAACATAAAATAACAGGTGTCTGTAAGGCATCTGCCCAAAAACACAAAAATGCGCACCTTAAAGGGGAAAAATGGGAATAATACTTAAATTTACAGTCGTCACGCTCTGATCCTGTACGTGTCAGCGGACATGGTGGTAGTTTGCAGGCAGCGCATATTACCAACGGGGATTCTGGGGTGGAGACGCATGCAAATGAAAATGAGCGGACTTAGGGATTGGTCAGTAAAGTTCAGTGGGTGTGTTCTGAACGGAGAGATTTAGTGAGACCGTCTTCTCCTGACAGGAGAAGACAGCCATGGCTCTGTGTGCTCGAAAACAGATTATCTGGATTTTGGGAGACTCATGGATACATTGGTTGAAGGTGCATGCAGAAAGTTGCCGTCTATCTGCAGATCTCGGATTTCCTCATGTGGAAGTGCACTGGCATCGCGTGCGTGGAATGAGGTGGCTGGACTTGGTACCTCTCTGTGCTACTTTACAGACAGAGCGTCATCCTGATATACTTATCATTCATTGCGGAGGAAACAGTTTAGGCCATGTCTCTGGAATTTCTTTGCAATTTGCAATGAAGAAAGGACTTGCGAAGGTCATGGACATGTTTCCAAATTGCCAAATAGTTTTTTCCCGTATTGCACAAAGACAAATATGGCTGCGTTCTTCTGCATTTGGTCCACAAATGGAGAAAGCGAGGCGCAATGTGAATAAGGCTGTTTGTGCCTTTCTAGGAGATGTTGGCATGTCCTCATTCCACAATGAAAACATTTTGTGTCGCAGCTCTTACATTTTTCGCAGAGATGGAGTCCATCTCACATATGCTGGCAATCAGATTTTTCTTCGGAATGTACAAAATGCATTGCAATCTTTTTTGGATTCACAGTAAGCTATTTGCAATCCGTTTTTTCCAATATACAGTTTTTGAAGCACACAAAACACCACCGAAAGGCTCTTTTCAGAGCCACCACTTACTCCCAGTGTTAAGTCCATTGGTTTTGCTCCACTTGCATCCTCCATTTTTGTGTGTCCTACGACTGTCCGCTGACTTTTTCAAAAATGCGCGGAGGCCTACAACGCTCACTTGATAGTTCTATTGTTAAACTGAGAAAGGCGGCTCTGAAAAGAGCCTTTTTTGTAATTTTTGTTGTTTTCCACTTTACTGCTTTTTGGCACACGACACACTAGGAGAGGAGGGCAAAGGAGGGTAAGGAAGGGACACCAACCACGGGGATAAGAAGGGGCAGGTGGAGAGGGAAAGATATAGGGTGAGCTTTACTTGGTTAGGAGGCAGTTCTTCTGGTGTTCCGTGACCGTAGCCTCAAAAGCACTTCGAAAACTCCCCCCCGCAGAGTACTGCGTCACAATACACACAGAATATTGTTGAAAGGTAAGGGTCAACAGCATCGCAAATGGCTTGTGAGGCAGCTGGAGGGATGCGCTCCCCCACAGGAGTGTCTCTTGTGGTGAGAGTATCGGACACAGAGGATGCCGTGGAGGAACTCAATCTATTACGTTCTTCACATGGCACCTCCTTGCGAATGTCCACACTGTGGAACGAAGTTAGGTGTCACTTCATGGTTGTCGTACCAAAGCTGTACGCACCAGGTCTCCCGCGACTCAGCACCAACTGGCACTGGTTACACCTGACCAGGTTCGCATGTGCTTTTGGTACGTTCCCACAAACGGAAAACAACCGCCACACCAACGACTCCAGGCGTGATGTACATTTGTGATGTCATCTTTGATGTCCTGGGTGTTAGTGTTAGCAGTGCACGGTGGCGCGAGTTATGGTTGCTTATGTTACCATAACTGCAGAATTTCAGGGGTTTTTCGGTTTTACTTTGAACCATAACGTCCCTTTAACAAAGTTTTTTCACTGAATTTCATAGGTTTTTAGTAGCGCAACTTAACCATAACATCCCTTTAACAAAGTTTTTTTACTGAATTTCATAGGTTTTTAGTAGCGCAACTTAACCATAACGTCCCTTTAACAAAGTTTTTCACTGAATTTCATAGATTTTTAGTAGCACAACTTAACCATAATATCCCTGACTTCATATACATGTAACATAGAACATACTAACCCCCTCGTAGTGATTTTCATGACCGCGGACTAGCGCCATGTCCGCGGACATATCGAAAATCTGAGCGTGGTGAATGTAAATTTAAATAGTGTGCCCCATTTCCCCTTTGAAGTTGGCTCTGAAAAGCCGTTTTTTTTTTTTTTTACAGATGCTTGACAGACACCTGTTATTTTGTATTTTTTTTCTTGTTTTTTTTTCTTACTTTACTCCTAAAATCTTCACATAACCTTCTCCAAAGCAACCCTTACATTCCAAAATAGAAAGGCATTTCCCGTAAAAGATAAAGAAATGCCATCTTCTTTAAAATTAACAGCATTACTGGCATCAATATTCTCATTATTACAGAAGAACATACCAGCTCTAAGCATGAAGGCACACATGCCTCGGTTGATGACACACCTAGCAATGTTTTGCAGAGGACAAAAAACAGAACTATTGTCCCATATTGCCCTAGGTAGTAATCCAGAAAAAATTACTTTCGCATTTGGAAGGATCTTCATTACGGCTTGAACCAAGCGTTCCAAATCAGCCAACAAAGTAGGGGCACTGACGTTGCCCAAATGGAAAGCACCATAATGCAAAACTACCACATGCGGACTGTTCATCGTGGCCATATCCTCACAAACTTGTACAATTCCCTGTACATTGCAATCGGGCACAGTGCTCCACACCACCTCCACTCCTTTCACATCAAAGTTCTTTGCAACATGCGTGCATTAAGCCTACTGTTGTAAACCATACACAAAAATATCTCCAAGCACCAACACCCTGACTTTCTCTACTTCTGCCATCTTCACCACACACAGTCTATTTCAACACAAATCCACAACCTCGACATCAGATTGGCTGATCCGTACAGTCTTCTTTCCATGTTGGATTTCCTGGAAAAACCCGGATGTAGCACGCCCTGTCCACGAACAGCTGCGGTGTCCGCGGACGGCGTCCACTTTACTCTCTCTGCCATTCCCTCATTGCATACAGCTAAGTAATCACACAATACGAATAACGTCCTCAGAACACCCCCATTTTGTGAATTTTCGAACATTTCAGGACAATTATCATTTCATTCAACATATTGACATTACAAATATTATACTTTCATCTTGTACTCTGCACACAATGCTATGTTTCTCCATTAGTAGCTCAGTATACTAGATAGAATCCCATAATACAATGCTATTTATATCAATGCATCGTTCAAAGCACTAATAACGGTATGATATTTATTGCAATATCCTTGACACTTTTTTCGCAACATTATAATAAAAATCCCTAGTACACAAACTCCATGAAAAGTACATACACATGTGATGTCATCAGTGATTTCGTCAATGACATTTGCGATGTCATCTTTGATGTCCTGGGTGTTAGTCTTAGCAGTGCACGGTGGTGGCGTGAGTTATTTTTCATAGCTTACCATAACTTGCGATTTTCAGGGGTCTTTCGGCTGTACTTAGAACCATAACGTCCCTTAAACAAACTTTTTTTAATATCACACAAACAATATGCAAACATGGCGTGCAAAAACCAACTTCTCACAGATGGCTTTACACAGAATGTTGCAAAGTAAGAATTTATGCTCGTTCACAGTGAAGGTCAACTGCTTCCATTTTTTTCTCGGGCCCCCGAGAGGCTCACGAAGCAGACTATAAGGTTGTATTGTGTTTTGACCTTGACAGACAGAGATTGTGATGAAAGACTTGAAGGAGTGTTGCTAAAATGTAAGAGAAGATAAGGATGAAATTTCTGAAACGAAACCACTTTTATATATTATATCACTATGCGAAAGATTGTTCGCACACGCGGAGTCGTATTTTGGGACTGCACTACTCGTAGACAATGGAAATTGCAATTGTACTGTAAGTAACCCTTTAGATTATTTTATACCAAATATAATTACAATAGCGTAGCATTAAAGACCGCTCAAGTTGAACTTGTTCGTTGAAAGTGGCATAATGTTTTCTACCGCGCACTATCACCGCCGAATTGGTCCCCTGTCGTTTAGAGGGCTCTGAAAAAGGCAGACGACACAGGGTGGGTTAATAGAAATAATTTAACCGGTCTATAGGCGGTCAAGGGCTCTACTCGCTGTGTCACTTCACTGTAGCCTGTCAAGTGGCACAGCGAGTACAACGCTCGCTTTGACATCCGTGCACAGCTTGCTAACGCAAGTTCGAATCCCGGCAAGGCCAAACTCAGCCTTTCATCCTTCCGTGGTCGATAAATGAGCACCACACACCGTGGTTAATAATAAGCACCGCTTAGATACCTCACGGTTCTTAGCGCTATATGAATGGGAAAATATTATTATTTTATTATTAACATACTCCGTTGCACTATCTTCGATAGCAAATAGTTTCACGCCCTAATAAATAAAATGATGATTTTTAATGAAGATCGGCTGGTGAGACTAATTTATGTTTTTTAAAACAGGTATGTGGCCCCATTTTGCCTATGTCACGATTTACAGACTCCAGCGGATGGGGTCTTCAACTGCCAGGTGCAGGTCCAAATATGCAACTTCATGACTCTCACCATTTTATGGGACAATCACCAAGGACCAATATGCCCTTACGCAGTACTAGCGGCTACAAACAACATACCAACCAATAGGGTGGTCTAATGGCTCGTTGTTGGAGCAACCTTCAGATTATCAGAGCGACCATTTACTGCTTTTATCATAAACCAACAGCCTATCTACCGCAAAGGAACAACCAGTGGCTCAAAATAAACTTTTGCTGATCGACAGCAGAGACAATAGCAAATCGCTGAATATTCACTAAACATTTCATGTGAAATAAATGTACTTTACCAAATGTACAATCCTGCTGTTTACTTTTAAACCACAGTTTCATATTCCGAATTGTGGCGCACTGAGTTGTAAGCTGATCTAACACCCTCTGTACCGCAAAGGAACATCGCGTGCCTCAACATGAACTTTTGCGGATCGACAACAAAGACAAATGCAAATTGCTGAATATTCTCTAAACATTTGATGTCAAATAAATGTACTTTAGAAAATTTACAATCTTGCTGTTTGCTTTTAAATCACTGTTTCATATTCCGAATTGTGGCGCGCTGTGTTGTGACATAATATGTGTTGTTTTCCGGGTTCTGTGTAAAGTCACTTAGCACTGGAGAGGACTGGGCGCGTTTGATGACGCACCCTGTAACGTCACGGAGAGAGGCGGGGAATATGAATGCTTTGATAATATCAGGCTTAGGGGCGGGAGATATGATTTAGTGTCGCAAAAGCAAGTCAGCCAGGTCAATAGCGTCAGTCATAGGATTATCACATAATGTCGGCGCACACCAGCCGGATTTATCGTTTCTTTAGTGGACAAAAAGTCGGTTGACGCCCATAGGAAATTGTACTATTAGCGGACAAAAGGAGTGGTCTTAATACATGTTCACCCTGACAACGAACAATACAAACAACGTTCTCAGAACACCCCCATTTTGTGTAATTGCAACCATTTCGGGACACCGCGAGTGTTCTTAGAACACATTCAACTAGACAGATTACAATACGGACAGCGTCCTGAGGACACCCCCAGTTTGTGTATTTACGAACAATTAAGTACACCGCGAGTGTTCATAGCTCATTTTTACCTTCCTTGCGAACAAAAATGACACATACTCCGTCCTCTAAACACCCCACCATTTAGTGTATTTACAAAATGTCAGAATGTCAGAACAGCCGTGTTCCCCGCGGACAAATCGAACGCAACAAAAACGTCTAGCACATAAAAAAACAAAACATTGAACCTATCTCATACTCCCCCACCCTCCCCAAACACTCTTACACACCAACACACGGTACAAAATACAATTTTTTATCCACGTTTCACCGCGCTGTACGCGGTCGACGGCGAATACAAGATGGCGGGCACCACAGAAAATCTGACGTGCTCCACGCCCCTCGCCGTCCAATCAGAGAACACGTCGCATGTCCGCGGACATGACACAAGGCCATGGGCCAATCGGGGTGCTGTCCGCGGAGCGAACAGGGAAGTCCGTCCGCGAAGCGAACACAGATATCACTAATTTTTTTGCCTTACGTTTTGGTCATTTTATAAAAAACTACTGGACGGATTTACACCAAATTTGCAAAAGCACGCTTTCGGGAACAAGCCCCCGCTCCTGCCGCAAATTTGGTGTAAATCCGTCCAGCGGTTTGGCCTGTGGCCGTGCGCAAAGTTTTTTCCCATTATGTCTATAGGAAAAAAAAAGATTTGGGACCCCCCCTATAACTTTTCCCCCCCGGACCAATCCTCACCAAACTTTGCAGAAAAATTCAGAGTGGCCCATATACTTTTTTTGCAAAGTTTGGTGAGGATTCGTCCAGAGGGAGCAAAGTTATAAGCCACCCAAAAAATGCTCTTCCTATGGAAACACCAACTTAACCATAACTACATGGACGCTACCGCGTCCATGTAATTAATATATAGTGAAGGGAATGCAACATTATTATTTCAATGGTTCAAATATGTGCACTGTAAGGCCCATTGCCTGCTGAGAAACAACAGTAATAATAACGAATAAACAAGCACTTTTTGCCCCCAAGCCAGCAGCCATTAAACCCTGTGCCTGCTTTTCAATATTTACAGTTACATTCTGTTGTGCTGGCAACTATTTCTCCATTCCCCAAATCCAACAAATTGTACACAGGCACTCACCACAAAGCAGCCCAGACTAGCTGGCTAAGCATCAGGCTTTCAAGAAACTGGCATGCAGGGAATATCTTTGCAAGAACCTCCAGTCTCTGAAGGCCCAGCTACTCCCCTGAACAACTTGTGGAAAGTGAAACTAGCAAGAGAGGAACAAGCCAACCTCTCCAGTGGCCAGGACTTTAAACCATGTGATATTTTCAGTAGTGTTTGTATTCGAAGAATTCATGTGTACACAGTTTCACCATGCTATATGCAAGCTTCTCACTATAGTGTATAGCGATTCTCGATACATAATGTATATGTTTCAATATGTAGTATATGCATTTAAGTGAATAGCATACACATTTTAATAGTCAATATATATATATTTGTATTGATGTGGAGTGTATAAGAAGTTTCAGTTTACAGTATTTCTTTTATTATGCTGTAGGTGCATTACAATATAACATGCATATCTCTTAGCATATAGCATACACAGATTCTCATATACATTTCAGCATGTGTATATAGGTTCAGCTCCATTCCTGGATCTCAGGCACTCCCACATCTAGCCCCGACTAACACACTCCTACGTCCAGGGCCCAACAGGGTAAAGCAGCCCTAGCGGCTACTTAACTAACAGTATTTGGGGGAGGATTACTCCAGTTCCGTTTCTCCTGCTTCTTCAAGTATTACGCTTTGTGTTATTGCTTAAATTACCTTAAATACATTCCCACTATATTCCAGTCCATTACAAGCCAAGGCCCGCCTGTTAATCAATGTTTTACCAGTCTTGTTTCTCAGTGCAAACAGGATCACCCACCCACTTACCCCCCTGTGCAAATGGCCATGTCCTTCAGGAATCACCACCTTGCCGGTCACGGTCCGCCTCTTTCTCGGGGCACCCCTGCAAGTCCAACCATGCCACGACATCCTCGGGGGTTTCAAAGAAGAACGCCTTGTTTTTATGCAGCACTTTAAGTTTCGCCGGGTACAGGAGCATGTATTTGATGCCTGCATCATGCAGCCTCCTTTTAACAGCCACATAATTATACCTCTGCCTCTGTACCATCATCGTGTAATCCGGGTATGCCGTAACAGTAGTAGTCGCCCTCTCGATCGTTCCGCCCTTGCGAAAGAATTCCAGGATCTTTTCCCTGTCTCTATAGTTCAAAATCCTAGCGATGATCGGCCCCGGTGGGGCCCCAGGTCGTGGTTTCCTCATCAGTGCGCGGTGCGCGCGTTCCACCGTGAACCCGTGGGATCGTTTTTCGGCTCCTATTGCTTGAATGATCATGTTTTCAATATAGTTTGTAGGGTCCTGGCCTTCTTCTCCCTCCGGCAGGCCAACAACCCGTATATTGTTCCTTCTCGCCCTCCCTTCCGCTTCCTCGACCCTATTTTCCAAGTTGGCAACCTGCTGCTTCAGCACGTGGATTTCCTTGGCATTACCACTGCTAACCTCCGTGTTGGTTTGTACTGCACCTTCCAAGCCACTGGTCCTGTCTGCGAGCACTCTGACATCTTGCCTCAGCAGAGTTAGTTCAGTCCCCACGCGTCAATCTTAGTTTCCAGGGCAATCCGTAAGTCTGCCATTGCTAGGCCCCATTTCGTGCTCATCTCCGTTATCGCCTCCAGGATCTGCTGTTTGTCTCCCTCCGGGGCGTCCTCCGCACTAGCCCCATCCTTGCTCTGCGCAAGCATAGTAGGGGTCCTCTGCGTCTTTGCGAAGACTTCTATAGTGGGTTGTTTGGCCTTGGTTTTAGCAGGTTTCGCCACCATGTTGGCACCTTCCGCCCGTGTGCAGCGCCAACCAATGTTTACCGTCAACTGCCAAGGTTTTGCCAGTCGGTAGGTTTTCTATCGACTGTCCGATGAGTGAATACGCCAAATTGAAATGCCAGCCAAATGGGTTGCGGCCTCTCACGTATGCTCCTCTGTTCAGTGTACCTGAACTCTTATAACACACAGGCCAGAGTCCCAGAAAGCAGCCCAACGTGCTGCAGGGCCCAGTTGCTTGCACTCACTCCTGGTGCGCACCTCCAAGCACAGGGCCTGCAGCTGCTCATGTGGATTTGTCCATATGGTGCTTCGCTATGTTTATAAACATTTCGGGCGGGTGGGTCAATCGACAAGGATCACCTCCCACTCGCGCTGTGGATCGCCCAGGCTTCACGCTGTAGAACCAGCCTGACGCGCTGCAGGGCCCGTTTGCTACCCACACGCCTGGTGTGCGCCTCCGAGCGTGAGGCCTTCAGCTGCACATATAGGTTTTCAAAAGCGGTACCTTGCCTTAATCATGTCCATTTCAGGGGCCGCACCGCGTGCTTCGTGCCCGCGCGGTTAGCTGGCATCAGTCGCGTACCTAATTTCGCAGCCTCCAGGCTCCCGCAACACACGACAAATGTTCCATCCGCTGCACAATCCTTTAGGTACGAATTGCCTAGCCCGTAGCCTGCACAAGCGGCAGGGAGCCGCGGCTATATATCGCGCACACTGTGATTCACCTCGTCCCCTCGTGATACACATATCACGTCCCAGAAGCTCCGGTGTTGGTCATTGGCGGCTGGCTTCTTCGTAGTTCCCTGGTACAGCGAAAACCAGCTGTTCGGGGAGCCGGTCGCGGGCCGGCGCGGCTTCCAAGGCTCTCCCCGTGTAACTATGTAGCGAGTCCCCGTTGCTACAGTTGCCGAAGCCTGTCGGCGCCAATCCGTCAGCACGATAATTCTTAGGAAAGGACTGGTCAATCCTCGGCAGTCGTTTGCTTCTCGCTCCGATCAGGAGGGTTTCGCAGTCCTTCAGTCTGCGAGGGCCCTTCCTTTGTTCTCCGCCATCTTGGCGACAACGAGTCCAGACGGCTGGTCCCACCAACTTTCGTTTATCTCCCGGTCTGCCGATGCAAATGACTCGCTCCTCCAATCTTCTGTGGTCCGTGCATTCCGACGCTCGTACTTTAAGTTTTTGGACATTTTAGTCAAGTTTTTAAGCGTAATTAGTCGGATCAACGATGGATCTCTCAGGAGCTCGGGCCAGAGCACGGCCTACTCCATGGCCAGTTGGCCACGCCCCCCCTTTATATAGGTTATTAGAATTTTGCTTACATATCTCACTATATAATATACATGGGGTTGATGTTGGTACTCTTGTGCAGAGAGGAATTGCCATAGCATTTCGGTGCTGGACTGCCCATGTGGGTGGGACAAAGACTGATATGCAAATGGGTATTTCCCACCTGTGAAAGGTACAGTGAGCAAAAAGCGTGTGCTGCAAACTCTCATCTCAGAACAGGTTATTATGCCATGTTCTTTCTGGAGAGGGGCACCTGCTACCTTTTATTGAAATATTGTCATGCGCGGAAGGAAGGTTACCCTCAGGCCCACCGCTTTAAATAACACTCATACCCCCGGGGACTCCCTGACACATAACACAGCTAGACTCCCCAAGTCACAGTCAGCCCTTCATAAGGTCACGCTACATGTGGTGCGAGAGAAGCGTCATCAGCTCCAAGGCTCTGTCAGAGGGCGATATTATTTGTTCCCTCGTTTCCAGTGGCAACTGCCATGGAGATTGCGAGCGGGCTGGAGCAGGAGCAGTCGGCAGCAACCACTTCCTGGTTCCGGGCCGACTTCCCGGTTACGTGCCTTGAGCTCCGCTCACGTGATCGGGAGTCGGCAGACATAAAAGCCGCACACTTTGAATCACTCGCCGCTTCACAGCTGTTTCAGGACACTGTTTGGCGTTTTCGATTCACGTTTTGGATTCATTTGGAAAAAGACCTCAATCTTACGGATTACGGACTGGTTATTCTTGCTCCTTGGATTTGTGGTTTTGGTTTCTGCTCAGATTTACGGACCTTTGGATTTTTGGCTAACGGTTAACGGATTGTTTGGATTACCCTTCTCTGCTCTGTCATTTGCTCTACTATCTTCGAGGTTCCTTGAACTGCTACGGTGCCTCCAAGTAGTCCACGAGTACCACAGTGTCACAAATACATCCAAGAATCATCAGGTGTGTAGCCAGCGCTGAGTTTCTGGCGCCTGGCTTTATGGATTGCTGACGCTTCCCTGCACCACAGCCTCAGAGTTCCTGGCACCTTTCAATTACCCTTGGCTCTGGGGTCCTTGCCGGCATCTGATCCTGCGAAACAACCACCACCTGTGACCTCAAGGCTCGCATAGGGAGTAGTTTTCTCTCTCTCTGTGGAACTTGGGGACAGAGGGGGCATATATTCTTCACGACGTGTCAAGTCAAGACAAATATAATATACATAGGTTGCTATGCAGTGTATGCATTTCAATCTGCACTGTTTTCATTTCTATATAAAATTGATGCATCTCATTATACTATGTATGCATCTCAGTATACATTGTATATATCTCAGCATACAGTGTATACAATTTAATATGTAATATATATATTTTCAATGAAAAAACTTTGTTAAAGGGATATTATGGTTAGGTTGCACTAATAAAAACATATGAAATTGAATGAAAAAACTTAGTTAAGGGGACGTTATGGTTAAGTTGCACTAATAAAAACCTATGAAATTCAATGGAAAAATATTGTTACAGGGACGTTATGGTTATAGGTAAAACTGAAAAACCTCAGAAATGTGCCAGTTATGGTAAGCTAAGCAACTATAACTCGCGCCACCACTGTGCACTGCTAAGACTAACACCCTGGACATCAAAGATGACATCACAAATGTCATTGATGACTGGATAGCACAGTTATTGTTGTAAGTTCCTCACCAGGGGGAATGACTACCTTCTCCTGGTCTCTTGACTTGCCAGTTTCACACTCCAAGGGGGAATGATTCTCTTCCCCTGGTCTTTCCCTGTTACTAGGAGAATACCTCCCTTTTTCTCGTATCGCGGTTCACAGTACCAGTGGGAATGACTCCCTTCCCATGGCTTTCTCTTATACTTGGTTTCACAGTTCACACACTTGATTTTACAGTTCACAATACCATGGGGAATGACTCCCTTTCTGGATTTCTCTTATACTTGGTTTTACAGTCCACAACACCAGAGGGAATGGCTCTCTTCCCCTGGCCTTTCTTGAATTTACTTTGAGGGTCCAAGACCCTGGCTTCTCCCTCTTCAGACTTGGGCAGACATGGTTCACTCTCCTGCCAAGTACTGCCATGAGGAAGATGGTTTCTCTCTCTCCCTTCTTTTAGGTGCGGGACGTAGACCCCTACTTTTGTATGGTTTGGTTCCGGCAGACCTGGTTCACTCTCCTGCCAGGTACTGCCATGAAGAAGATGGCTTATTGTATTCCTTTTTCATGGGTACGGGTGCCAGAACCGTCTATGGTTGTTCCCAATAACTTTCCTGCCATTACTGGGTCCCAGGAGAACCACCTTAGCCTGTGCGTTGCCCCTTTCATACCCTCCGTCCCTCTCGTATCTCCCCTTACCTTTTTTCCGGGATTAGATTCTTTGCCAGGACTTCCAGGGCTCTGGGTGTACCTATGTGTCTCTGCATGCTGGTCTCTGCTGCAATCGTGACTGGTGTGCCTTCCTGGCTTCAGAATTTGGTTTGCCTTCTCGTGGCGAACAGAGAACTCCATCGGCGTCTTCCTGCCGTGCTCTGCTTCTCCCCGGGTACTGTTCTGCGCTTTCGTCTCTTGCGCTGGACACCCGCTGCTCTCCCCAACAGGAAAGGACACTTCCTTGCAGACTGCCTCCTGGCTGCATCCACACCTCTTCTTCGTCTCAGTATTTATCAGACAAGCTTCCCTAAGGTAGTCTATGTTCTTCATCTCAGTAGAGTTTAACTCCATGCATGGGTTTGTTGGGGATGACCTTGGGATGGATGGGGTATGAACGTGTGTAGGGCGTTGGGTGATGAATGTTATACCGTGTTCTCCCTAGATGAGATCTTCCTGATGTGTAACACCCCCAGGGCGACTATCGGTTAGCCTCCTCAACTCCCTGGCCTCATGGGAAGGGGCTCCCACTCGGGGAGAAGTGATGACATCTAAGGATTCATAACACTCAAAATACAGTATATACCTCGCAGTATAGAATGTTTCTCAGTGTACAGTGTGTATATTTCAGTATCTAAAATATGCATCACAATATATGATATATACACCTCAGTATGTAATGTATACATTTCAGTGTCCAGCATATACATTTATGACTCTTGAATTATGTCCCAAACGACCCCGCATATAGACACTTCCAGTCCCTCTGACATGCGCCGTGAGTGCCCCTGCCCCCCAGAGCACAGCCAACCCAAACCATAAGTTAACTATATATTTTCGCCAAACAGCTCAGCTTTTTTAAAGACTCGCCTCGCTTTTGCTGTTGCTTTTCAGTGCTGAAGAAAGCGGTTTAGACAATCTCATCCAGTCTATTGATCCTTATTTAGCAAGCCTTCCTTCTGAGGGGGTCAGGGAGTGAACTGCACTCTGAAAGCAATCAGCAACTGCTCCAGTCAATCTAATTACTTTATTCAGCCTCCGAGCAGATGACAGAGAAAAGAATCGGAGACGGGGAGATTTCGCCGGGGATGCCATTTTGTATGCATGTTTTAGGGTGGCGGAAAATTAAATGACATCGAGATGCCGGAAAGTGACATGAACTTTTAGATTCTCACTCTCCCTCCTGCCCGGTTCCTTTTCATCTGCAGCTTTCACACTCGCTCTAATTATCTTAGAGATTTTATAATACTGTCCAACACGATTACATTATTTTTTTTCATTTGGCAAAATATCTGAAAATGTCAAGGTCAGAAAAAATGCCTGCAGTCTCATAAAGGAGGCTGCGTGCAAACTGCTGTGGGTGGGGGGCGGAGCTCCTTCCTAAATTCTGATCCCCCAAATGGCAGCCTCTTCACGTCTTTCGAATGAAAAACAGGGGAAAAAACGACTTTAAGTCTCAGATTACGAGATAGTTTACCACGGGCCCCTATCGGGATCACCAGTTTGTTTGACAACCCCCTCAAACGAGATGCCTGTAGCATAGGGATGACACTCGGCATCCAGAAGGACCTGCAACGGCACCAGGGCCTTTCAACTCTTTCCATTGAAATGGCCCCCCCCCCCCCACACCTGGGGAGCAAGGGGGTCCCAGTAACGTCGAGAAAGACGGCTTGCAAGGGGACATTTAGGATTTTAGTTGTGCTGATACTTCCTGTCTTCGTTCTGCTGTGCAGAATGCGTTTAACATGTCCTTGTTCTCGTCGGCATTCCCGGAGGAAAGTGGTTAGAGCGTCCTAGAGATCTGGCAGTGAGTACAGGCACCTGGAGAAGTGACTTTGTTTCTGAACCGGGAAATTGTGGTCTTTTTTGCAGTGGTGCAGCCACAAGAGACTGTGAACTTCTACACTACATGCGCTCTATGATTGTTACCGCGGGGTATGTAGGAATCTCAGAGTGAGAATCTATCAGCTTGGTGACTGATTCCCTCTTGAGATACTGAATTGTTTTATTGTATTTTTGTTTGCAGAAAATCATGACAATTGCTGAGTACTGTCTGTCTTAAATAGTGGAACTGTGGACAGTTGACTTGATTTGAATTGAGGTTACTCGGGTGTGGTATTACCGGTCGGTGCTTGAGGTACAGCAATATAGGTTGTCTTAGAAGGTCCAGAGGGGAACACTGTCATTGTGTACCCTGTTATAGGAACTCATCTAGGGTATACCCCCTGAAAATGGGACTGTCTCCGGAAACGCGCAGGGTGTTGTTAAACTCTTTGTGGTGAGGTGTGAAACAGGTCTAGTATGAATAGCTTACCTTTGCTTTGAAGTAATATGGGAAAGGAATAGGGGGGTGTTATACCTTTTATTTTCCTGTAATGGTGATTTAATGCTTACTTCTATGATAACGTGCTTATTAAAATCTTCTTGAGATGAACAATTGTTTATAACTTAAATTGTGTTTAAAATATTGAACGTGTGTTCTTTGCAGTGTGCTGTCGAGTTCTGGCTGGTACTACATCCAGAGATAGTTTTCAAATTTAGTCAGGTACTTGGACGTACATTTTGTTTTTCGAGTAAGTGCTTACATTTTACCAAGATTATTAACTGAATAATGCACGAGAGTGCAGCCCCCCGCTTTGCGATTTGTTTACACTGATAATATGATGGCAGACACTGCTGGCAACGCTTTATTTAGGAGTTTAATGACAGATCCAGGGTTCTATTCATTCCATGGAGGTGAGTATAATGCATTTCTCTTTTCTTTTTATAGCAGTATGAAAGTGTACCACAAAAATAGAAATGCACACAAACCATCTATGCATCACTGGTCCATGTGACGATTTCCACCAATCTTCTTCCATCAAGTTAATTAAATGGGTTCTGCTCCCCAGTCCATCTTCTATTCGCCACTGCTGCACCCAGGTCACTACTGTTGTAGAACACCACCAGCGCCAAGACACTCAAGAGCCACCTCTGTCCGAGACCAATGCTCTCCCGGGCAGGCTAGAATATCTGTTGACCTGAATAAACCTTGGCAGCAATCCTGCAGCAAGACAGAAGACAGGAGGGTTAAAAGGACCGGATCATTCTCACCTCCATGCCATTCACACAATCCTGGCTCTCCCTTCTAAAACTCGGAGCATTCAACCTTCTATGGCATGGAGGCTTCCTATTATGCAGGGTCAAAGCCTCGCGAGAACCACATTAATTGTATGATCCGTTGACTTACTGTAAAACATGCTCTCTGGACCCGTCAGCTTGCCTGAGAATACCTCCAATCTGTCACCTCCCCAATAGGCCTTGGACACCATGGCACCCCTAGCAGAATGGCCTCCAACCGATGAGCCATCCACCCCCACATGGGACATAACGCCATGCACCCCTTTTGCCAAGGTATGAGAAGAAACAGGGAGATGAGGCCTCGTGACTGAAATGAACAACTGATCTGTGGATATTCTCAGACCTGCTGCACAATCCTCATAAGCTTGTAGGCTGTCTACCACCCACAATGAAGAGATGTGGGAAAAGCCGGGAACTCAATCTGCAGTGTGCCTTGGTACTCTGTGATCCTACAGGAGACCCCCTGAGGGGGTAAACTATCCACCCGAGAGGTCTAAAGCATTCCCGTCCCCAACCCACCTGATGGAGATTAAACACATCAACATCACCAATTTTTCCAATAACTCCTGCAGACAAAGGAAGGAATTATCGGCCAATTCCTGAACACGGAAAGCACAACTTTCACATCCCAAAGGACAGAATAGTGAGAGTAACGAGGGCTGGCCATTGTATCGCCTTTAAGTAAACCACACACCAAAGGATGACCACCCACATGCCACCTCTACACTGGTTGATGATGAAGAGATGTCGGATCTGTACAAATACATTTTAAGGTAGACAAAAGAAGAAGTTAAAGAAGCTGGTACTAAATCTGCTTGCAAGGGACCAGGAGCACTCTAATGGCCCCAGCCAAATAGGTTATCCGCGTGCTAGGTGCACATGTCCTGGCAATGTAGCCCAAAGCCATCAGCAAAATGTTCTTCAAGGCCTATATGCCCCCCACAATTTCCAGAACATCAGACGAAGACACCCTGAGACAATCGAAGGATGTCGTAGGCCCTAAACGTCCAGAAGTAAATTTGTGAATACTGGTAACTGAACGCCTAACATAGCGAGAATAGAAATACCTCCAATAGATGTGTCTGTATGGAAAGCATCATCCCAGCAATTATTGTCAAAGGCAGGATGGCATAAAGTGTTCTCAGACCTAAAAAAAGGCTTCTGTTGCAACAGTGAACGGATCTGCACTCGAGGTGAAGAATCTGGGAAGATGGTTTTTGAGCCTGGATGCAAAGAGATCTGCATGAAAGAGACCCCATTTCTCGGACAGCATAAGAAAAAAACAAAGTGTTTATCCTCCAGCTGCTAAAGTCTACCAAGTGGCAGGAGCATAAATCCGCCACCTGGTAGGCAGACCCTGTTAGATACTCAGCATTAACCTTTATCTGAGAATTGAGACAAAGCTTCCAAAGATCTGACCTCTTTCAAGATCTTGTACCGTATAAGATCAGACCCCGTAACTTATTTGTCTACCTGGCTGCTGATACATTGTCCAACAACAGGCTTACGGGACTGAGGCCAACCTTTGACAACAGTGTTTATTGCAAAGGAACCTTATAACAGATATAAACATGTGATTTGCCAGGTGAATCCCACCACCCCCCCGAGATCATGGCTCTCAAGTCCAGATTGAGCCACATCTTGCACCCAGTGACGTATTTGCTGCCGTAGGCCCAAATAAGTGCATGTGCCCCCCAACTTTACTCCACCTCTGCCAGAATCTGCACCTTCACCAGATTCAGCCTCTTCAACAAACTCTGTCTGTGTTGTCCAAACTACGCCCCTTCAAACCCATTTTGTCACCCATTTTGGCTCCATTACATTATAAGGACATGTTTAAGGTTGCAGGATCTAGAAAGTTATTGCTTCCTTACTATTAATTCAAGCCTGTCATCTTCTATGTTATGTTAGTTGAAAGAGTGTTTTCAGATCTCTGCTGCCTGTTACGCTTCGGTAGCCCCACTCTCCCTCCGCATTAACGCAGACTCACACAGCCCGGGGGAAAGGCATCTGTGTGGCAGCGTTATCGGTTACCATGGAGATGGTATGGACGCCGGCATCGGCCGTGTCAGCTGACACGTTCGTTACGCACAACACGTTCACCGTTGCTCCGCCCCTTGTCTTCATAACTCTGTTCCTGTCGGGGCTCGGTGCTTCTAATTACAGCAACACGTATCCTTACGTGTGTAGCTCCCGTGCAATTCTTCCCTCTTCACTCCAAGTGAACTTGCTTCTTCCTACCTACCTGAGTTCCTGGTTCCTCGACTCTGCTTGCCTTCACGGACTGCTTACGGATTTCCCTTTTTGTCTTCGTCTCTAAACGCTGTTACGACGCGGAACGTTCCTCGGATTTCTGGCGGCTCCCTGTCAGAAGCCTTTTCTTCTTCAACGCTCTGTAATCCTTTTGGTTCCTTCCTCAAGGGCTGCGACGGAGTGGTCAACCCTGGCATTTGGGGTTCTCTTCCTACAGTAAGTGTGCCTTCATTCAAACTGGGTTGCCATGCCTCTTGTGTTGTTTGTTCTGTGGATTTAACCCTTCCTGCCCACGCATTTGAGAATACAACTCATTACTTTGGACACTGTGCTGGATTTGAACTATCTACCTAACAAAGTGCAGTTCAGGACGCTGTCCAGTAACATGCACCAACCCAGACCTATCGCGTCCCTCGTGCCATTCGGGTGTACTTTTCCTCACTAACATCCCTGTTTATTATTTTCTCCTGTCGTTGTGTTCTTTCCAGCAGGATTTCCATTTGCTCCCTGTTCATGCCCTTTCAGGTTAGTCGTGCATTCTCTAGGGTTTAAGGGGAGTTCTTTAAGTCTGTTAGTTTCTCATTTTCTTTTGGATTGCTCTTTCAGGCACTGTACATACTCTGATAACTCCAACCAACCTTTATTCAGGTATTCATTATTGTTGATTGTTTTTGCACTTGCTATTTCCATCTGTACCGTATATAACCCTTTCTGTGGTTCCTTTTTAGCTGTTGGTCTAGCGGTGCGCGTTTACCCTGCTCTTTTATTTGATTGATACCTCTTTCTGTCATATCAACACAGCAGAGGGATACATCATAGAAAAGAGCCCCCCTTCTTGAGGAAGCCTGATTCACTGGAATCAGGGGTAGCTGAGGTCAAAGACTGATTGCTCCGAGAATTCCACCACTTCTGTCTTCAAGGTCTGGTTCCAATCTAACGACCCTTGGTGTGGTGAGTAACACTGCCCAAGATTTAGAGAAGGCAGTGTGTTCTACAGCGTGCACTAGAGGTAATTGTTATGGCTAATTGTCTACTTTCAGTTAGGTCCGAAAACAATCTTTTCAAGGAAGCGATAACATCAGCTGTCTGCCAATGAAGATTACCCAGGCTCAGCTCAGGGGAGTCTTGATTCTATTAAAGACACGGAAGCGAGCTCTTGAATTCAGCTCACCAGCAGTGTTTCAAAACTGAAACTTTTCTTTCATTTTTTTATTTTTCACTGAAACAAAACACTTAAGGGACTACAAATCCCCCATAAATCCCTTGTTCACTGTAGTCCTGTATCCACAAAAGTCCACCAATCATCAGCTCCTCCTATGACCCACATCCTGACTGGGTCCCTTCCTCTTTCTTTTGGCTACAAACACCCAACTCTTGGGAAGACAATCAGCTCTGCATACAACGCTAATTCCAACAAAACTTGAATCTACCAACGCCTCCGCTAACACCAGAACTTCTACTGCATACAATCCCCCAAAAAATACAGGACATCAGTCAACTGGTTCAACATGAAGGCTCATGAGTTCTTTTGGTCATCCCCTATGAGGCAAGAGCAATTTGCCTGGGAATACATGTCAATGGGCCTCATTATGAGTCCGGCGGTAAAACCGCCTGGTTACGGCCGGACTCGTATTACCATTCCGCCTCCGTGATTCCTGGAATTACCGGGGCATTACAACCCCGGTTTTCCGGGAATCACGGAGGCGGAATGGTGTTAATCCTTATTCCCATTGAGTCCTATCGGACTCAATGGGAATGGGGATCATGGAAACATTGGCAGCATCTCATAATGCTGCCAGTGTTTCCTCGTCCGCCTGCAGGCGGGCGGTGTAAAACCCGCCAGGTCAGACCTGGCGGGAACATCACCTCCCGCCTGCAGGAGTTGTGATCGCCCGGCATGGAAACAATGGTGGTGGCGGGTTTACCGCCACCGTTGTTTCCATACCGGGCGATTTGTAATGAGGCCCAATGTGTTATACTAACAAACAGTATACAACCCAGCATATCAAGGGTGGGATAATGCTAGAATCCATGTCTGATAGAATCAAGACTCCCTGAGCTGTAAGCCTTGGTAATCTTTATTCTATGTCAAGACCGGAAGCAAGCATTATGCTTGTTCAAAGCTACTTATGACTGTCGCTGTAATCTCAGTCACTGGCTTAAAGTAAAAGTTCTTAAATGTTGTATCTGAAGACCAGTCAGCTGATTTCATAATATCCTGTAAAGACACCCCTGCTGTAAATGCTCTAGATGCCATCGCACCCCTAACTGAATGCGCATCAAACACACTCAAATCATTGCCTGCCAATTGCATGACCTTTCTAAACTACCTAGCTATTGTGGTAGAAGCCACTGCATGATATGGTTTCCTATGCGCTATTAGCAACTGTGTCACTCCAGTAGGCCTGACGCTTATTGTCACCCTCTCACAGTCTTTGATACACTGCACAATACAGAGCTTAGGGTTATCAGGAAAATAAGGTTAAGAGATTACTTTGGAAGCACTCTTCGTGCGCTATATTGAATGCTACGCCCTCTGGATATAAAATCTTTCTGTCTAGTTCCAGCACCTTCACGCCAGGCACCCTTCTACAAGCCACCAAACAGAACAACATTGCTAACTTCCCCGATAACCTTGAGACCAGCAGTTGACTGTTTTCTGACTAGCTCAGAAATGATCGAATCACCTCCTTCACATTCCAGAGTGCTGCGTATCTGGGTGCAGGAGGTTAATGCAATTTTACACCTTGCAAAAGACACACTACCACCGGGTGCTCCACTACTGGCAGTCCGTCTACCTTCTCGTGTCTGGCTGATATGGCCGACCTGTAAATCCCAAGGGTCCTGAACGTGCGCCCATCCTGTGAAAGACCAGACAGGAAATTAAGAACTTGAACTACAAGTGCAGAAATGGGATGAAAACCCTGTTGGCTGCACCAGCTATTCCTTTTGTACCATGCAGTGCTGTAGCTCCATGAATCTCTGATGAATTCAGCAGCAAGTTGCGAAATTCCTGGAAATTCCCATTCTCCAGTATGGGGTCTGGCATGGATTCACATGCCCATGAATATTCCCCGTCGCCAGGCTGAGAATCCTCGGTAAAGAAAAAATCAATATCAGTTTCGTTTCTGATCTGTCTTTCTTAGTAGTAACCAATCACTGGTCTCTGGGTCATACTGCCCCCAGCCAATGACTGCCCTTTCCCTAAGCCCCTCCCCTGGCAGCCATCGTCATATTTTTACTGCATGTTCAAGTGTTGGGAGTCCTCGTGCGATAGCTCTCGAGCTTTTACTGCGTTTTCGTGCTTTTTTCAAAGCGATTTTCGGATTTTTCGGTTAAATCGAGCCTCAAGCTCCACCGTTCTACTTTCGATCAACGGGGACCTGTTTCGGAATTTTCTATGCCCCTCAAGGGTGAAGTTTTTGTCGAGTTACGCTTCTTGGAGGATTCCAGAAGATCTGAGGCCTACCATGGACATGGCCCAGGACAAGGGAAGCTCGACGCCTGGATCCAAGCTGTTCAAGAACTGCCCTGGATGCGGGTTACAGAATGTTTTCAAGGAGGACGAGCATTCAAGATGTCTCTACTGCCTTCATGAGGACAAGACGCACGTGGAGAAGGACTGTGCGTTCTGCAAGGACCTATCGGAACGGACCATGAGGGATTGTTGTACCTGCCTCGCCAGCTGGCTGGAGAAGGGCCCAGCAGGTGAGAAGAAGAAAAGGTCAGAGCGGTCTTCTAAGTCCTGTGAGGGCGCCCCGGCGACGGGGGCCCAACAGAAGGCTAAGCACCGCGAGTCCGCAGGCAGGGGAGCGCCGAACGGTCGGACTCTTAGGCTGGCAGGCAGGGCGCGCCTTCCCCGGCACCATCAGCCACGAGCCAACGCTCTGGTTCGGGGCAGAGGAAATCCGAGAACCCGGGTAAACGTCCAGAGAGGCCCCAGTCGATCTCAAAGGATTCGGCTGAGGGGGAGCGAGGCGGTGACCCTCCCCCCAAGTTGACGGCCTCAAGGGCGCCAAAGGTGGCAAAGGCCTTGATTCACCCGGCTAAGGCCTCTATCGAGGGAGTCGCGGCGGCCCTGGTGTAGCCTGGGGAGGCTGCACCAGTGGAGGCGATCTCGGGGCCCAGAGTTTCCCTGTCACCGCAGAGGGAATCCTCTTTCCAGCCCATCGACAAGACCCCCGTGAAGACCCAGGTGGAAAAAGAGGGGGGGCGGTGGCCATTACGGACACGGATTCAGCCTCTGAGGTGGAGCTGGTGGAAAACGTGAAGAACCTCAACGAGAGGTTCGAGAAGGTACGATCCCACGGGAGGGATCCTGAAGAGGTGGTCGAAGAAAGCGACGGTGGCGCCGACGAGGCCCCAGTGGAGGAGCAGCCTTCCCTCCCGTCGCAGCCATTGCCCGAGCCTCAGGACAACTCAGTGGCCATTTTGATGGCAATCCAAACCTTATGCACAGAGATAAGGACGAGATTACCACGAACCCCGGCGGACGATCCAGAACCGGGCCTGTCAGGAAGCCCTCCGAACAAGCGGAGGAGAGTTCATCCCTCCCGCCCTTCATGCCCCGACGACCCGTGGAGCCCTCATCCCCCTCACCGGACCCCAGGGATGACACGGCGATGGATACGACGGGGACGGATGATGACGGTGGTGACGACGGGACGGACCTTCCATCACCACTCCCTCGGGCTTCCCCGCCCGACGAAATTGGCTCCTTTCACGCCATGATCGCCAGGGCATCCAAGCTCTTCCAGCTCTGCCCCGAGGAACAGAAGAAGGAGGGTTTCCTCTATCAACTGCGAGAGGCCAATAGAAAGACGGTCCTCGCGGTACCGTTACTCGACGATATCTGGGACGAGGGACTTGCGATCCTGAAGAACCCGTCCATGACGCCTGCCAAGAGGGACAGGTACGAGAAGAAGTACCGGGTCCTCGACGCCGCCCCTTTGTGCCTCAAGGCTCAACCTACGCCGGATTCGGTCGTCTCAGCGGCGGCCAAGAAGAAGGCGGCGGGGGCGACAGACTCAACCTCTACTTCCCCACCTGACAGCGGGGGTAAGAAATTGGACGCCATGGGGCGACGGGTCATCTCGTCGGCGGCGACGACAATTAAGGCGGCCAACGCCTTAGCGATTGTGGCCCGTTACGGCAGGGAGCTATGGTACAAGATAGCTCCCATACTACTTCCTACCAGAGGACAAGAGGGCGGAGGCCCTGGAGATTCTGCAGGAAGGTGAGGTGGCGTCAGACCACGCCATAACTGTGGCAACGGACATTGCCGACACCGGGTTTCGCCAGTTAGGCAACAGTGTTTGCCTTCGATGACGAGGCTGGCTCAAGGCGACAGACTTCCGTCAGGACGTGCAGACCAGGGTTTTGGACATGCCGTTCGACGGCAGCAACCTGTTTGGGAAAACGGTGGATGAGTCGCTGCAGGCCATCAAGGCCGACACAGAGACGGCCCGAGCCCTGGGAGTCCTTCAGCAACAACAGCTCTTTCAGAGCGCCGGAGGCAGACAGGGGGCCTCCAAGGGATCATGCGGTGGCTCCTCTATGTACCACCAGGCGGCCCGCTCCTCGTCCCAGGAGGCTCACAGAGGTTGCGGCAAGCAAGGAGGATTGCAGCGTCGTCGCCAAGGAGGCAAGACCGCCTCCAAGCAAGATTGAACCGGCCGTAGCGTCGGGCCCCCACCGAAGCACCCCGGTGGGAGGCCGGCTGGCGAAGTTCATCAGCGTGTGGGAGTCCATCTCCACCGACCGTTGGGTGCTGGATGCCCTGGCCCACGGGCACACTCTCGAATTCCAAAAGAAGTGTCCCCGCATTCCTCCCGTGGCCAGGAAAGAAAATCACATCCCTCAACTGCTGTTGGAGGTAAAGGCGGTGCTCAAGAAAGGTACCATAGAGTTGTCCCCAAGAGGCTCTGGGGCTCCGGAGTATACCCAAGATACTTCCTCGTCCGAAAGAAGACACGCCGTTGGCGCCCCATCCTGGACCTATGTTGGTTGAACAAATACATCAAGGCACAGAAGTTCAGGATGGTCACTCTCCAGCACGTGCTGGGACAGCTGGAGGAGGGCGACTTCCTATCGCCGTTGGACTTGGAGGATGCTTTCTTCCACATCCCCATCCTAAAAGGTCACTGAAAGTTCCTCAGATTCGTAGTCCAGGGACGCCACTACCAATTCAGAGCTCTGCCATTCGGATTGTAGTCGGCACCCAGGGTGTTCACCAAGTGCCTAGCACCAGTGGCGGCGTGGCTGCGCCTGCAGGGGATCCACATCTACCCCTACCTGGACAACTGGCTCATCCGTGCAAGGACAAGAGAACTCGCCGTCAAGAACACGGCGAAGACCGTCCGCTTACTGATGGAGCTGGGTTTCTCCATCAACTACCCGAAATCCCATTTGGTTCCGTCGCAGGTGGCACTGTTTCTGGGAGTGAAGCTCGATACAGTGGAACGATTGGTGTCTCCGTCGGAGGAAAGGACGAAGGCCATCTTAGGCAAGGTGCAGCACCTGCTAGCCACAGACGTGGCCAGGGTGAGATCCATCAAGTCCC
Organism: Ambystoma mexicanum; assembly: GCF_040938575.1. NCBI lineage: Eukaryota > Metazoa > Chordata > Amphibia > Caudata > Ambystomatidae > Ambystoma > Ambystoma mexicanum. The sequence continues at coordinate 986,009,653 of NC_090930.1, forward strand.
TCCTCGGAATGATGTCCTCATGCAGTGAGGCTACGGATGCGTCCTCTACAGGAGTTCCTCGACGCCCGCTGGATGCAAACGGCGGGCAGCTTCGAAGACAAGATCCCGCTCAATGAGGTTTTCCGTCGGGCGATTCAGTGGCGGGGCACCCGTGCACACCTCACATCGGGCACGGACTTCCAGACCCCGGCACATCAGGAGACGGTAACGACGGACGCCTCCCTGGAGGGATGGGGTGCGCACACCGGAGATCTCCACGCAAGAGGTCTTTGGCTCCCGGAGGAGAGGTCTCTCCACATCAACATCTTGGAGCTCCGCGCCGTGTTCTGGGCGCTCAAGTCGTTCCTCCCTGTCTCTCAAGGGCAAGGTTGTGAGGATCTTCACCGACAATACCACCACAATGTTCTACATCCGGAAGCAGGGAGGCACCAGATCCCCAGCCCTATCCAAGGAGGCCCAGGATCTGTGGCACTGGGCCGTCGCCCAGGGGATGTTTCTGGTTCCCTTGCATCTGGCAGGAATAAAAAACACCATCGCCGACTCACTCAGCTGTGCTCGTGCCATGAGTGGGAGCTATGCCAGGATCAAGTGGATCGGCTCTTCCAACGGTGGGGCAAACCCCAGATCGACCTGTTCGCGACGGCGATGAACTCCAAGTGCCAGAGGTTCGCCAGCAGGTTTCCCCAGCTTAGGAGCATGGGCGATGCTTTCTCCTTACCCTGGGACGGCCTGTTCCTGTATGCATTTCCTCCATTGCCGCTGCAGCTTCAAATCATCAGCCAGCTCAAGAGGTCCCAGTGCAGGATGATCCTCGTCGCAGCGGCGTGGCCGAGACTGATCTGGTTCCCGGATCTTCTGGACCTCTCGGCGCCCCCACCAGTCAAGCTGTCGACAGACACAGATCTTCTCTCCAGAGAGGGAGGTGCCATTCTTCATCACGATGCGAAGTCGCTGAACTTGCAGGCCTGGCTCCTGCAGCACCAGAGTTTGGAGGGTAATGATATCCCGGCTGACTGCAGAGAGGTTCTTGCAAAGGCCAGGGCATCCTCAACTCGCAAGTTCTCTGTCTGGTGCCGTGCACAGAAGATCAACCCTCTACGGATTATGGCACCTCAAGTGCTACCATACCTACTGTCGCTGGCCAAAGCTGGACTAGCTCACGCTTCCATCAAGATACATCTGGCAGCCATCTCCCGATACACCAGAACTGCAGGACGGCCGTCCTTGTGGTCTCATCGACTGGTGAAGGAATTTATGAAGGGACTGTTCTGATCGTTCCTGCCGGTGAAGGCTCCAGCTCCGGCGTGGGAGCTCAACGTGGTGCTGACCAGGCTCATGGGGCCACCATTCGAGCCTTTGCATTCGGCTCTGTTGAAGTTCCGGTCGTGGAAGACCGCGTTCCTTGAGGCCATCACCTCCGCATGACGCGTGGGAGAGATTCAGGCCCTATCCTACAAGCCTCCATACTTGACTTTTCACGATACGAGGGTGGTGCTGTGGACGCACCTCTCTTTCATGTCCAAGGTGCCGTCGGACTTCCATCTTAACGAGCCCTTGGTGTTGCCAGTTTTCTTTCTGTCGCCTTCGTCGCCGGCCGAGAGGACTTTGCACTCGCTGGATGTAGCTAGAGCGCTTAAGTTCTACGTGGACCGAACGAAGAGTTTTCGGAAGACATCACAGCTGTTTGTGAACTTTGGACCTGTGAACCAAGGAAAGGCTCTCTCGAAGGCTTCCATTTCCAGATGGCTCTCCGGCTGCATCAAGCACTGTCATCGGTTGGCCAACCGACCGTTGCCCGGCCGTCCGAGAGCCCATGCGACCAGAGCGATCGCTGCTACTACGGCGTTCTTGTCTGGTGTGCCCCTGCTGGACATCTGCAGGGCTGCTATGTGGAGGTCGACGCACACCTTCACAAGATTCTACTGCGTCGACCGGGATTCCAGGGAGGAGTCCAGAGTCGGCCAAGCAGTGCTGCTCAACCTGTTCGCCTGAACGTGGGCCTGGTGAGGAGGTAAGAGTTGCTTTATGCTGAGTTTATGTAATGCTTAATGTTGAGCCTTTTGCCACCTCCCGTGGTTGTGCATGTGTGTACTGCTATGTGTTCTTATATTCATGAGCATGTGAATCCATGCCAGACCCCATGCTGGAGAAGGAACAAGTTAATTACCTGTAACTGTTGTTCTCCAGCATGGGTCTGGCATGGATTCACATGCGAACCCTCCCTCCTTCCCCTCTGCTGCTCTTCACTTGGTCATACTGCCACTTTACGTTCTACCAAATCTGAGGATGGCTACCAGGGGAGGGGCTTAGGGAGGGGGCAGTCACTGGCTGGGGGCAGTATGACCCAGAGACCAGTGATTGGTTACTACTAAGAAAGACATATCAGAAACGAAACTGATACTGATTTTTTCTTTACCGAGGATTCCCAACCTGACGACAGGGAATATTCATGAGCATGTGAATCCATGCCAGACCCATGCTGGAGAACAACAGTTACAGGTAAGTAACTTGTTCCTTCCTGCCTGAACCCCTGCGCGCTAACAGTTACGGACTCCTCGAGTCGACTGATGGGTGTGTCTGACCAGCTGGGTTGAACAGTAAATCGGGCCTGCATTGAATTTTCCTCGGCAAATCAGAGGAAAGTTCCATCGCTACTGGAAATCAAGTTTGGGACTTCCATAACGGTGCTACTATCACTACTTCCACCGTTTCCCTTCGAACTTTCGCTAAAACTCTTGTCATTATGATGAATGCGGGAAAGGTGTAATGGACTGCCCCTGTCCAATTGTGGAGAAAGGTGTCCGTTCCCAGAGGTCCCGATTCAGTCTCCAACTGAAAAACTTGGGAGTCTGTGGCTTCAATCTGGACGTGAAGAGATCGATGTCGAACAGACCCCACATCTCCTGCAGCTTTGTGAAGACTGCTGGATGCAACCTCCAGTCGCTCGAATCTACCAGGTAATGCGAGTTCCAGTCCTCTACCATGTTTTGCTCCCCTGGCAGGTACTCAGCTGTCACTACCTACTGTGTTCCTCTCTAGGCAGCAGTGCCAAAAGTCTTTCGCTAACTCAGCCAACATTCTGGACTTCGTGCCCCCTTGTCAGTTTATGTAGTGGACTGGCAAGATATTGTCCATCTTCAGCAGAACGCAGCAGTTGACTCTGTCCCTGGCAAATTTTCACATTGCGAAGATACCCACCAGCAACTCTGATTTATATGTAACTTGAAATCTTCTTCGGACCATTTGCCCCCAGTCTCTACATCTCTGCACCTGCTGCCCCAACAGGCTCTGTTGGCATCTGACTTTATCATTGGCTCTGGAATATCACTGAAGATAGCTCAGCGGTTCCAGGCTTCCATATTTTGAAACCACCATGTTTGTTGCGACCTTGCTTCTAAGTCTAACGGGACTGTTTGGTGATAACCTACACCCCATTTAAGATGTTTATCTTTAATTTTAGGAAGGCCCTGTAATGCAACTGCCCAGGATAAATTTCCTGGATTGACGCTGCCAGGAGACCCACTACTCTGGCTAGATTGCAAAGCAAAATACTCTGCTTCCTGATCACTGATCTCAGTTTCTTGATGGCCTTGCGCTGCGCTGTCCTGTGCTAGAATCAGAATGTTGTCCAGGTATACAGTAATTCGGATTACTCTGTCTCTGATGGCTGCCGCTACTAGCCTCATCACTTTTGTGAATGCCCATGGTGCTGAGGCCAAGCCGAAGGGTAGGCATTTGAATTGCCATCTCTCCTTGTTCCAGCTGAAGCGTTGGAATTTCCATTGCTCGGTTTCTATTGAAACCGTGAGGTAGGCGTCCTTTAAATCCCACCTTGCTAACCAATCCTCCTGCCGGAGAAGATCTCAGAGGATATGAATCCCCTCTATCTTGAAATATATGCAAGTCAGCCATCCATTTAACTCTTAAATGTAAAACTTTTCTCGACTCTCCTTTTCTGTGCACCACAAACATATTGCTGTAAAACACTGGTTCCTCCAGCGTACTGCACTCTATTGCTCCCTTGTTCGCTGGACTGCGTAATTCTGCTTGCAGCAGAATCATTTTCTCCTGCGCCATATGGATGGAGTGGGGCAATGCTCTCTGCATGGTGTAAGGGAGGCATGATATCACAAGTGAAGACAGACAAAAGAGATATACTGTTCAAGGGTGTTTATTGAGCAAAAAGGTTGGATAAATGCCCTACCATCAAATAATAAATAAAACAGTCCTAGGTGTGTCAGTCAAAACAAAATAACCTATACTAAATAAACCTTTTTGCCTGCCCTTATGCTATTACAATAAATGGGTGCATGGGAAAAGTTGTATGTGAAGGAAAAACAATGTTCTAACATAAAGCAACTACAGGGCTAAGTCAGCTCTCCTCCCCACATTGGACAGCACAGGGTAAAGCGGTCCCTGTGGACAGGATGACACACTTTGGCTCATGTCCTCAAAACAAAGACAGTTAAAAATGTGGATCGAGGCCCACCTAGCCTTCCACGTTAGTCTTTTTTTTCCAGCTTTCAAAACACAGTTCACCAAAAAATTCACGCTGGTCTCCCTCGATCAGGCTCGGACCTCTCAAAGCAAAATTTCACCTAAAAGTTCACGTTGGTGTCCCTCAGTCGGTCTCGGACCTTTCAAAGCAAAAGTTCAAAAACACTTGCAGGGGCTCCCTTCCCCAAGCTTAATTCACATCCTTTAGGGGTTGCCTTCCCATAACTTATTACACTTCCGGTCTCCCTCAGTTAGGCTCGGACCGTTTCCTGATGTCGAAGACTTTTGAATGTTCGTGCTTTTTCTACAGACCTCTGCACTACCACTTCGACTTTCCCGTCAGCTCACACTCTTGTGTTGTTTGCCCCAATGCTTCTTGGTCTGGGTAGTTCCATGTCTTATGCACAAAAGGTTAATTTTCACCTTTTGCTCTCCCCTGTTCTCAGGGTTAATTTTTTTTTAAAATGTAAGTTTTATTGATTTTGAAACACAAGGGTTAGATGCATAAGTACACTCATGTTGCATTCACATAGGTACATCGATATGTTATTAACATTGAACAAGGGTATTGTTCTCCAGCATGGGGTCTGGCATGGATTCACATGCTCATGAATATTCCCTGTAGTCAGGCTGGGTATCCTCGGTAAAGAAAAATCAGTATCAGTTTCGTTTCTGATCTGTCTTTCGTAGTAGTAACCAATCACTGATCTCTGCGTCATACTGACCACAGCCAATGACTGCCCTCTTCCTAAGCCCCGCCTCTGGCAGCCATCTTCAGATTTGGTAGCACGTGAAGTGGCAGTATGACCAAGTGAAGAGCCGCAGAGGGGTAGGCGGGAGGGTTCGCATGTGAATCCATGCCAGACCCATGCTGGAGAACAACAGTTACAGGTAAGTAACTTGTTCCTTCTCCAGCATGGGGTCTGGCATGGATTCACATGCTCATGAATAAAAGAATACCGCACGTTCAAGTGTTGGGATCCTCGTGCTATTGCTCTCGAGCGTTAGTGCTTTTTTCGTGCTTTTTCTTAGGAAAATGTTCTCTTTTTCGGTCAAAAGAGCCTCAAGCTCCACCGTTTCTTTATCCGATCAACGGGGACCCGTGTCGGATTCTTCTACGCCCCTCAAGGGTGAAGATTTCGTCGAGCCACGCTTTTGGAGGACTCCAGAAGTTTCTCAGGCCCTTCTCGAGCATGGCCCAGGAGAAGGGAAGCTCGACGCCCGGAAAGCTGTTCAGGGTCTGCCCTGGATGCCAGCTTCAGAATGTCTTTAAGGCGGACCAACACTCCCTTTGCCTTTACTTCCTGCATGAAGACAAGACGCACGTGGAGAAGGACTGTGCGTTTTGCGGCAATATGTCGGAGCGGACCATGAAGGACCGCTATCAGCGTCTCGCCAACTGGCTGGAAGGAAAGAGCCCGTCAGGCGAGAAGAAGAAAGCCGAGCGGTCTTCTAAGACCTTTGAGGGCGCCCCGGCGACGGGGGTCCAACAGAAGGCCAAGCACTGCGAGTCCGCTGGCACCGGGAGCGCCGAACGGTCCGGCTCTACGGGCGCCAGGCAGGGCGCATCCTCCCCGGCGCCATCAACCACGAGCCAACGCTCTGGCTCGGGTAACAGGAAGGCCGAGCACCCGGCGAAGCTCCTGGAGAGACCCCGGTCGTGCTCGAAGGCCCCATCGGAGGGGGAGTGAGGTGGTGACCCTCCCCCCAAGGATAAGGAGGTGAGCGCACCTAAGGTGGTGAAAGCCTTGATCCATCCGGCCAAGGCCTCTATCGAGACAGTCGCGGCAGCCCTGGCTCAGCCTGTGGAGGCTACACCAGTGGTGGCGACCTCGGGGCCCAAAATCTCCCTGCCACCGCGGAGGGAGTCCTCTTTCATGCCCATCGACAGGACCCCCGTGAAACCTCCGACGGAGAAGAAAAAGGGGGGGCAGGAGGTCGTCGTGGATTCGGCCTCAACCTCTGAGGAGGAGCTGATTGAAGTCTTAGGCCACGGCGCTGGCGTGGAAGAAGACCATCCTGTCGGGAGGGACCCCGACGTGGGAGACGACGAAAACGTCGAGGGTGCCGACAGGGCTCCTGATCGCCCGTCGGAACCCCCTCAACCAGTGCCGCAAGACAACTCGGTGGCCATTTTGTTGGATATACAGTCCTTATGCTCGGAGATAAGGACGAGACTGCCGTTACCACCAACGGAGGAACCGCTCCCGACGGGGGACCCGGAGCCAGGCCCTTCTGGGAGCCCTCCTCTTAAGAGAAGAAGGATTCATCCTCCACCTCCTTTTCAACCTTCACGCCCTGCTCAGCCCTCCTCCCCGTCCACGACACGTGGGGATGATACGGGGACTGACACGGCCGCGACGGGTACTGACGACGAGGTTTACGACGAGGATCTCCCGTCGTCACCTCCCACCCGGGCATCCCCGCCCGACGAGATCGGATCGTTTCACGCCATGATCGCCAGGGCACCCGAGCTTTTCCAGCTCTGCCCGGAAGAGAAGAAGAAGGAAGGTTTCCTTTATCAACGGCGCGAGACCAAGAGGAAGACGGTCCTCGCTGTACCTCTACTGGACGATATCTGGGTTGAGGGTCTCGCCCTCCTCAAGAACCCATCGACAACGCCGGCTAGAAGGGATCGGTACGAGAAGAAGTACCGGGTCCCGGACGCGGCCCCCTTGTGCCTTCGGGCACAGCCAACCCCGGACTCGGTCGTCTCCGTGGCGGCCAGGAAGAAAGCGGGGGGGCGCGGCCTCTACGTCAACCTCCCCGCCGGACGGCGAGGGAAAGAAATTGGACACGATGGGACGCAGAGTCATCTCTTCGGCAGCGACGACGATTAAGGCTGCCAACGCCTTGGCTATCGTAGCCCGCTACTACAGGGAGTTGTGGTACAAACTCGCCCCCCTGCTGGACTTCCTACCAGACGACAAGAGGGCGGAGGCCCTAGAGATCTTGCAGGAAGGAGAAGTGGCGTCGGACCACGCCATTACGATAGCGACGGACATCGCGGACACTGGATTTCGCCAGTTGGGCAACGGCGTGTGCCTTAGGCAGCGTGGATGGCTCAAGGCTACTGACTTCCGTCAGGACATGCAGACCAGAGTCTTGCACATGCCGTTCGACGGGAGCAACCTGTTTGGGAAAACAGTGGACGATTCCCTACAAGCCATCAAGGCGGACACAGAGACGGCCCGGGCTCTTGGTGTTCTCCAGCAACGATGGCCGCCCTTTCGGAGCGGCAGAGGCAAACAGGGTGCCTCCAAAGGTTCCAGCGGCGGATTTTCCACCTATCGTCAAGCGGCCCGTTCGTCGTCACAGGAAGCTTACAGGGGACGAGGCAAGTCGGGCGGACCCCGCCGTCGTTGCCAAGGAGGACAAGGCGGCAAAGCCTCGTCGAAGCAGGACTGAACCGGCCGTGGGGTCGGGCCCCCACCGAAGCACCCCGGTGGGAGGCCGGCTGGTGAGCTTCGTCAGCGTGTTGGAGTCCATCTCCACCGACCGTTGGGTGCTGGACGCCCTGGCTCAGGGTCACGCGCTCGAGTTTCTAAAGAGGTGCCATGCGTCCCCCCTGTGGCCAGGAAGGAACATCACGTCCCTCAACTTCTCTTGGAGGTAAGGGCGATGCTCAGGAAGGGCGCCATCGAGCTCGTCCCAAAGAGGCTTCGGGGCTCCGGAGTTTACTCAAGATACTTCCTCGTGAAGAAGAAGACGGGAGGATGGCGTCCCATCCTGGACCTACGACGACTGAACAAATTCATCAAGGCACATAAGTTCAGGATGGTCACCCTCCAACACGTCCTGGGTCAACTGGAGGAGGGCAATTTCCTGTCGTCGTTGGATTTGGAGGATGCCTACTTCCATATCTCCATCCTAAAGTGACACCGAAAGTTTCTCAGATTCGTGGTCCAAGGGCGTCACTACCAGTTCAGAGCCCTTCCCTTCGGATTGAGGTCGGCACCCAGGGTGTTCACCAAGTGCCTCGCACCGGTGGCGGCGCGGCTGCGCCTAGAGGGGATCCACGTCTACCCCTACCTGGACGACTGGCTCATCCGAGCGAAGACGAAGGAGCTCACCGTGGAGCACACAGCAAGGACCGTCCAACTACTCACGGACCTGGGATTCTCCATAAACTACGCCAAGTCCCACCTGGTGCCCGCGCAAGACGCACTGTTTCTGGGAGCGAACCTCGACACAGTGTCACTTCTGGCCTCTCCGTCGGAGGAAAGGACGAGGGCCATCTTGGGCAAGGTGCAGCGGATGCTGGTTGCGGACACGGCCAGGGTGAGGTCCATCAAGTCCCTCCTCGAAATGATGTCTTCTTGCATTTATCTCATCCGCCTGTGCAGGCACCGGATGCGCCCGTTGCAGGAGTTCCTGGACATGCGCTGGATCCAGATGACGGGCAGCTTTGAGGAGAGGATCACACTCGATGAGAGTTTCCGACAAGCGATCCGGTGGTGGGGCACCCGTGCGCATCTGACGGCGGGCATGGACTTCCAGACCCCCGGCCACCAGAAGACAGTGACCACGGATGCCTCCCTGGAAGGGTGGGGAGCGCACACTGAAAATCTGCACGCGAGAGGCCTTTGGCTTCCGACGGAGAAGTCCCTCCATATCAACGTCCTGGAGCTCCGTGCAGTGTTTTGGGCCCTCAGGTCCTTTCTTCCGTCCCTCAAGGGCAAGGTGGTGAGGATCTTCACCGACAACACCACCACCATGTTCTACATCAGGAAGCAGGGTGGTACCAGATCCCCAGCCCTGTCCAAGGAGGCGCAGGATCTGTGGCATTGGGCCGTCGCCCAAGGGATGTTTCTGGTGCCGTTTCATCTGGCAGGAATAAAAAACACCATCGCCGACTCGCTCAGCAGAGAGCTGCGCTCGTGCCACGAGTGGGAACTACGACAGGATCTAGTGGACCGCCTCTTCCGACGGTAGGGCACACCCCAGATCGTTCTGTTTGCGACGGCGATGAACTCCAAGTGCCGGAGGTTCGCCAGCAGGTTTCCCCAGCCGAGGAGCATGGGCGATGCTTTCTCGTTCCCCTGGGAGGGCCTGTTTCTATACGCGTTCCCTCCATTGCCGTTGCTGATCCGGCTCATCAACCAGCTCAAGAGGTCACGGTGCAGGATGATCCTCGTTGCACCTGCGTGGCCGAGGCAGATATGGTTCCCGGAACTTCTGGACTTGTCAGCGTCCCCGTCAATCAAGCTGCCAGTGAACGCGGATCTTCTCTCCAGGGAAGGAGGCGCCATCCTCCATCACGACCCGAAGTCGCTGAACCTGCAGGCTTGGCTCCTGCAGCGTTAGAGTTTGGAGGCTACGACATACCGGCCGACTGCAGAGAGGTTCTTGCAAAGGCCAGGGCGTCCTCAACTCTTAAATGCTATGGTCACAAATGGAATAGGTTCTCTGTCTGGTGCCACGCACAGAAGATTAACCCTCTACGGATTACGGCTCCCCAAGTACTGCCGTACCTACTGACGCTGGCCAAGGCTGGACTGGCGCACGCGTCCATCAAGATTCATCTTGCTGCGATCTCCCGATACACCAGAACCACGGGACGGACGTCTTTGTGGTCTCATCGTCTGGTGAAAGAATTCATGAAGGGACTGTTCAGATCGTTCCCGCCGGTGAAGGCTCCGGCCCCGGCGTGGGAGCTCAACGTGGTGCTGACCAAGCTCATGGGACCTCCGTTCGAGCCTCTGCACTCGGCTCTGTTGAAGTTCCTGTCGTGGAAAACAGCATTTCTTGTGGCCATCACCTCCGCACGACGGGTGGGAGAGATCCAGGCCCTTTCCTGCAAGCCCCCGTACTTGACTTTTCACGACACGAGGGTAGTGCTCAGGACGCACCCCTCCTTCATGCCCAAGGTGCCGTCGGACTTCCACCTCAACGAACCCTTGATGTTGCCTGTTTTCTTCCCGTCGCCTTCGTCGCCGGCTGAAAGGACTTTGCACTCGCTGGATGTGGCTAGAGCGCTGAAGTTCTACGTGGACCGCACAAAGTGTTTTCGGAAGACGTCACAACTTTTTGTGAACTTTGGACCTGTCAATCAGGGGAAGGCTCTCTCGAAGGCCTCCATTTCCAGATGGCTCTCCGGCTGTATCATGTACTGTCATCGGTTGGCAAACCGACCGCTGCCTGGCCGTCCGAGAGCCCATTCCACCAGAGCGATCGCAGCTACCACGGCGTTCCTATCTGGTGTGCCCTTGCTGGACATCTGCAGGGCTGCTACGTGGAGGTCGACGCACCCCTTCACGAAATTCTACTGCGTCGATCGGGATTGCAGGGAGGAGTCCAGAGTCGGCCAAGCAGTGCTGCGCAACCTGTTCGCCTAAGGTGAGCCTGGTGAGGAGGTAAGAATTGCTTAATGTTGAGTTTTGGATATAATGCTTAATGTTGAGCCTTTGCCACCTCCCGTGGTTGTGCATATGTGTACTGCTATGTATTCTTTTATTCATGAGCATGTGAATCCATGCCAGACCCCATGCTGGAGAAGGAACAAGTTACTTACCTGTAACTGTTGTTCTCCAGCATGGGTCTGGCATGGATTCACATGCGAACCCTCCCGCCTACCCCTCTGCGGCTCTTCACTTGGTCATACCGCCACTTCACGTGCTACCAAATCTGAAGATGGCTGCGAGAGGCGGGGCTTAGGGAGAGGGCAGTCATTGGCTGTGGTCAGTATGACGCACAGATCAGTGATTGGTTACTACTACGAAAGACAGATCAGAAACGAAACTGATACTGATTTTTCTTTACCGAGGATTCCCAGCCTGACGACGGGGAATATTCATGAGCATGTGAATCCATGCCAGACCCATGCTGGAGAACAACAGTTACAGGTAAGTAACTTGTTCCTTACTAACAATGAAAAAACCTCCTCCCCATTGTGAGTAAAGTGTTCTTGTTCCCTCCCACCACTCCCTCCCCACGAGGGTCTGGCAAGTTAGTCCATTTTGTCGGTGACAGTTGATCTGTGATTGATGCGAGATGGGATGTCGATCTTGGTTGGCTTGCATGTGTTCTTTCGGTACAACAGGCCTGGTTGTCTCTATGCTGTAGGATGGTGGTCGGGTCCCGTATTCCTATTGGATTATGATGGTTCTGGATCTTCAGGCGTTGTTTGTCTTCGGCTTGGTATGTGTGCATTGGCAAAATCACACCAGGTTTCTTCGTGGCAGGCTGCCTTTTCATGGAGGGCTGCTGTGATTTTTTCCATCGTGTATATGTTAATTGCAATGGCAGTCCATTCTCTTTTGGTTGGAAGGCGAGGAGATTTCCATTTGATAACCAGACGGACCGAAGTCGCTGAGCTTAGTATTTATTTTTAACAGAAGACTACTTTTCCTCTCAGCAGAGAGTGCACAGTTAGCATTACCTAGAAGACAAACTGTGTGCTGCGCCCAATTGGCAAGGCTTTGCGAAGCTATGATTTCCCCTGTATCTTTGGCACTTTCAGCCATGTCCAACATTTTTGCCAATGGCCCTGCCAAGTCCAAGATCTTGTCCTGGCATCCCTTCCAGGCTCAATCTACACCTTTCCTTATGTCTCTGGATGTGTTCGTGACAAATGTCACCATCTTGGAATCCACATGTCCATGATTTTGCTGGTCATTATCATCACAATTAAATGATGGGTTTGCGCCCATTTACCACAGCACGGTGGGAAAGGGATAGGCTGGTATGTACAACCGTTGCCATTGATTTATTAATGTGAAGTAACATTAAGTGCAATGTTCTTTGGGAAATGGAACAAGAGTAATACGGGTCAGCTAGATGAGACCAATATGGATGAATTTGAGGAAGTGATCATGAGACCTGTGGGTTGTTCCATATTCCAAAAAGCTCGCGTGTTTTCACTAGAACCCATGAGGAAGAATACACGAAAATTAACAAGACTAGATAGATTACATAGGCAAAATGCCATTTGAGATGGCGCCCGAATAGGGACCCTCCCCCACTTGCCCCATCGTATACGTTGTAACGGAGTAAAGGCGGAAGAACGGCGAGGACGGGACGGTTGAGCCTGGACCAAGAAGTGAAAGGGCCCCCTAGGGGTCCCTCGTGCTATGGAAACAAGGCAATAAACATACACGAAAAGATGCGCTAGACATGAGGGTCAAATTCCTAATGCTAGGGTTTATTGCAAGCAAAAATAGTATCAATTGGCCAATTCTGATCTCACGCCCCGCGACGTTTCCTAGACCTCGAGGGACGCAAGAGAGCGAATTACGTACATCAGTTACATATATACACAGCAATCTTTTTTTCTTCAAAACCGCATGGGTCATGTTCATGATGAGCAACAATGTATTGTTGCCGTATCCTTCTCTATGTCTCTCTTCCATTGGGGGCAAAGTACCAGTGATTATATGAACCGGGCTTTCAGTAGCTGCTTTTGGCAAAAGTGTTTCTAATGGGTGCACATACTCCAGGAACCATAGTGTAATAGCTGTTATTGTTGGTACTATCATACTTAAGAAACACAGGACCAATGTCCAAATCAGTACCTTATTCCTTTTACCATGCTTTTTCACTAAATTTACAGTCTCTAAATCTATCATCTTTTCAGCAGGGGTGCAGGAGGAGGCTGAAACCGGTCTTGACTTGTTCTTCATCGTCCTTCTTCTTGCTGGCAAAGTTCGTCGCAAATGTCTCTCGTTCTTGATGCCAGAAAAGTTCAACGAAAAATTTCATAGTTCAATTCTGCCAGCCTTTTCACAGCCTAGATCACTTATCCACTCCGAGCAAGATTAGTTCTTTCTCCCACTGATCAGACGATTTCTGAATAGTTCTTTATTGATAGAGTACTATGTGCATCCAGCTTGTCCCGCTCTGGCTCCTGACACATGTACTTTTATAAGCGCACCGAGGAGCCGTGAGTCTTGAATTGTCCGACTTGCACAATTCTCACACTTCTCTCCTCTACGCCCATGGCTCCTACTCTGTCCGTGAGTGGAACCAAAGGCAAAAGAAAATCACCAAAGATCTGTGGATCACTTTGCCTGTCGAGGCCGCAAATTATACCGATTCACTCCTGGTATTGTATGATCCGTGAATAGTGCCGTTGCATTTCCAGTATCAGGCTCAGTGTCAGCCTGTGGTACAATGATGGGTAGCGATGAGCGCCGTGGCAATGATGTAGTTTCTTTATTTGGCTTTGGTGCATTTGCAGAATCTGGTGGGCGGCAAAGGGGTACACGCGTTGTTTCTGCTCGTGTTTGCAATGCAGGGTTTGTGTCGCTCGGCAGTGATGTTGTTTCTGCTGAGCAAAGTTGGGGCACTTTTCGCCCTCTCCCCTTACTGGCAGCCTCCTCAGGCTCTGTTTCGAGTTTCACTTCTCGCTTGCGCTTTGTTTCAACTTTCACTTCTCGCTCAGGCTGATGCTGTGGCAATGGACTGGCAACAGTTTCTTTCGTTTCCGAGACCGTTTCCTTTCTCTGGTCGTCGGAGTTGTCAGCAGTCCGGGGAATCTTTTTGCGTGTGTTGCATGGATCCATGCCTTCTGTCCGTCTACTCGGATGGCCGTTTGCGTCGCCAAAAGTACTTGGTAGGGGCCGCGCCACCTGGGTGCTAATGCTATCTTCAGTTCAAAGTTCTTTATTAAGACCCAACTTCCAGGCTCCAGCGAGTGCCCCAGTCCGGTATATCGCACTGGTAACGCCTCCTGCACCTGCTGATGAATAAAACGCAACTTCTGTGTTAAAAGCCCACAGTACGTGCTTAACATAGGATGCTCGACCTCACATAATCCTTTGGGCTGCGGTACGCACCATACATTTTCTGGTCTCCGCATTATAATCTCATAGGGGGAGAGCCCAGTCTTAGCCTGCACAGACGTGCGCATGCACAACAGCGCTAGGGGTAATGCATCCACCCAACTCAACTTGCTCCCAGCGCAGATTTTTGCTATCTTTGACTTCAAGATTCCGTTATGTCTCTCCACAAGCCCGGCAGAACTGGGATGCTTGGAACTGTGGAATCTCTTCTCTATCTGCAGACCTGCACAGATCTGTAGCCCTACTGCGCCCACAAAGTGGGGGGCCATTGTCTGAACACAGGACACGGGGCAACCCAAACTGGGAGAAATACTCCTTTAACATTAATTTTGCCGTTGACATGGCAGTACAGTCTTTTAAAGGATATGCCTCCACCCACTTGCTGAATGCACAAATTACCAGTAACACATATTTGTAGTTCTGGCACCTTTCCATTTCTATGAAATCAAAATGGACCACCTCAAATGGCATAGAGGGTGGGCCGAAACTACCTGCTGGAGTCACGGTTCCCTTCCCTACATTGTATGGCAGGCACGTATTACAAATCTGCACAAGTCTTTCTGCATTCTTTTTATGTGCTCATTTTTCCATACTGTGGATAAATGCTGTACCATCTTCTTCGCGCAAATGTGGGTAGGGCTATGTGCCATTATAACCATTGCAGTCACGTAACAATTTGGCAACATCCAGTTCTTTGTTTCCTTGTCCACCCAACACCCTTCCAAATCTAACTCAGCAGAGCCCTCAGCCCACCCCTGAATCTCTTCGGTCGACGCCTCAGCCTGCATTTCTTTGACTGTGGCAACTCCATTCTCTATCATACAAGGTACTTCCTCAGTCTGTACTGTCATCAATTTATTTCCCAAATCTGTGGCTGTTTGCTTCGCAATCCTGTCTGCAAATGCGTTTCCCTCTCCCACTTCACATGTTACTTTCTTATGCGCCTCGCACTTCACTATAGCTAGGCGCTTTGGAAACGTGAGTGCAGACAACAATCGCACAACAAAGGGCCATGCTGAATCCTGGCCCCTTGTGCTGTCAAGAAACCCCTCTCAGCCCAAAGTCGGCCAAAGTTATGAACCATGCCAAAGGCACTGGCTGTCAGTATAAATATTCACGTTCAAATTCTCAGAGAGTTCACAGGCTCGGGTCAGTGCTATTATTTCTGCGGCTTGCGCCGAATTGTAGGGGATTCTTCTGCTTTCTACAACACTCTCTAGGGTAGTAATTGCATAAGCGGCTGTTGATGTGCCATCAGGTAATTTAAAACAAGAGCCATCACAAAATAACTCCCCATCTGGCCCTTTCTGTGGGATATCGCTCAAGTCAATTCTTCCCTTTATTTCTTCTTCAGTGACCATTAAACAATCATGGGGTGGTGATTCGTTGTCACCAATTTCTGCTATGGGCAGTGGCATTAATTCTGCAGGATTCAATGCGCTACACCTCATAATTTGGATGTGGGGTGCAAACAAGATGAACTCCTATCTTGTCAGTGTAGCTGAGGTGAGGTGTTGCGTCTATAGCATGTGGCACCATCAGAATTAAAGTGTGCCCCAATACCATTCCTTCCGTTTGTTTCACTGACGCAGCAGCCGCTGCGACAGATCGCAAACATCGTGGTAGTGCGCGCGCTACAGGGTCCAACGTGCAAGAACAATAGCCACAGGGCCTATTTCTTCCAGCTTGTTCCTGTGTCAAAACCGCCAATGCACATCCTTCACTCTCACTCACAAATAGTCTAAAGATCTTTTTATAGTTAGGAGTGCCTAAAACTGGCGCAGCACACAATGCAGCTTTCAATTGCTCCAATGCTTTCTGACATTCCTCATCCCACTGTAAAGGCATCTCTGCATCCTTGTTAGTCAACTTTATCATCGGCTTCACAATCAACGCAAAATTACTGATCCACTGCCGACAATAAGAGGCCATGCCTATTACAGCTCTCACTCCTTTTTGAGTTTTTGGAATAGGCATACTAGAAATACTTTCTATGCGTTCTGGTGTTAATCTTCTCCCTTCTTTTGAAAGTAGGTAACCCAAATAAGACACCTCCTTCTGATTATACTGGAATTTCTTCAAACTTGCCTTATGACCATGGGTCGCTAAGTGTGTCAATAGTAATATAGTACTTTCTTTACAGATCTCTTTTGTGTCAGCAGCTAATAACAAGTCATCTATGTACTGCAAGAGTACGCAACCTTCGGGTAGTTCTAGCATGTCTAGATGCTCTTTTAGCGCTCTGCTGTAAATGCTCGGGCTTTCTGTATATCCTTGTGGAATACGTGTGCATGTGAATGATCGACCTCCAAGGGTGAACGCGAACAGATATCTACTGCTTTTATCCACTGGAATGCTAAAGAACGCATTCTTCAAATCAACTACACTAAAGTATTCTGCAGTGGCCGGTATCATTGTCAGTATTGTTGTGACATCTGGGACCAAAGGGAATTGTGGGTCCACCACTTTGTTTAATGCATGCAGATCAATTATGAAACGATAGGGTACCTCATTGCCTCCTTTCTTGTAAACTGGAAGAATCGGGCTATTGCACGTGCTACCTGCAATTTCCTCAACCACCCCCAATCGCACCAGGTCAGTAACAATGCTTTTCAATCCCTTCTCACCTTCAACAGAAATTGTATACTGGGGAATTCGTGGTTGTTTGACACCTTCTTTCAAAGTTATTTTTGCTGGCTCTATTTTCAAGCATCCTACATCGTTATCATGCATTGCCCACAGACAGGTTGGTACTCTACTTAGCTCTTCTGGCAACTCTTTTGACATAAATTCCGTCACCGGTGCATCGTGAGGCCACATCGTGAGGAACACCCCGTCTGCCGTACAATGTATGACTGCCCCCAATTTTCTCAACAAATTTAATCCTAGCAAGTTCTCTCCACAATTTTCTGTCAAAAGAAATGGACACTGTTCCGTAAATGGTCCTATTGTAATTGGGACAGCTTCGGACATGGGGTTAATTACTGGTGTACCTGCGAACCCTACAGAAACATTCTTCTGCCCGACAGTGTTATCTCTGGAACCAAGTGGTGGTCTATTGAGCACTTCTGTGCCCCTGTATCTACAAGGAAACGGTGCTCCTTATTCCCGACTCTCATTTCTACGTAGGGTCCTCTCTGATTCACGGGAATAGACACTCGTTCCGACCCCTACCGTGGGCTGTCCTATCGCGAAAAATTACACATCGTCCGATGTGTAGTCACCGCTACTGCTATAATACGTGCTGTGTATCAAAAATATTCCCATTTCCCCTCGATGTCCTCCACTCTGATCATTTCTCTGTTGGCCCTGCCCGCCCTGATTTTGGTTCGAAACACTTTGGTTCAATGCCTGGTTCTGTTTTGCTTGGTTTTGACCATAGGATTGGGTTTGAGTACCTCCATTGATATATCCCTGCTGCTGCATGCTATTTCTGCTTGGGCCGTTTGACCCCTGATGTCCTCTATGAGGCCTTCTCTGACCAAACCCACCTCTATTCTGTAGGTGCGGGCATTGCGCTCGCCAGTGTCCTTCCTCCTTACAGTACGCACATTGATTTAATCCTAATGACACCCCATGCATATTATTCAAATTTCCTCTGCCTTGTGCATTTCCTCTTCCTCTATTGTATCCAATGACCTGCTGCAGTAACACCCCTACTATCGTTCGCATCGCTTCTTTTCTCATCTCCAATGGGTACCCATTACATATCTCACTTACTTCCTTTACTGATGTTCTTTTGTTCGACATCCATCGCATTGTTTCCCCTACCCATACCTGCAATCTTTGTTTATCACCTATTGGTCCCGGTACCGGCAAATGCTTTGTACCACCTGGAAAAACTCTTGCCCATGATTTTTGCATATACAACCTTGACGCCTCCTTCCTACCTTTCTTAATATACTCACTACTATATTCAGGTGTAGCAAACATCTCAGCATATCTGTCTTCCATTTCATTTTTTACTTGAATGAGTTTGTGCACATGTTTTCTTACATCCTCATCTCTTTGCTCACTGCGTGCTTACTTATTCAAATCTAACAATCGCTGTGGCGGTAGATTCCCGAGTATCTTTTTCCTTTCTCCCACCAAAATTTCCCCCATGCATTCCAACACTGCCTGTCTCTCGTCGCTTCTTCGGTACCCATACAATGAGGCCAATGCTGCCGTCCCATCGTTTCCTTCTATGTACATTTCTGCCTCTTGCCGTAATTCAATCTTTCTTTCTTTGCTGATCGCGCTGCGAGTTACCCGTCCAAATCCTGTTCCTTCAGCCCTCCTCTCGCCTCCCCGGTCTCAATTTTGACTTTGGGAGGGGCGGATGGTGCTGAATCTGTCTCTGGAGCGGGAGGTGAAGATGGGGACAAGTGACACAGGTGGCATCTGTGAAGGACCTTCCTGGATGCT
The DNA here is from genome assembly GCF_040938575.1 of Ambystoma mexicanum. NCBI lineage: Eukaryota > Metazoa > Chordata > Amphibia > Caudata > Ambystomatidae > Ambystoma > Ambystoma mexicanum. The sequence continues at coordinate 986,028,339 of NC_090930.1, forward strand.
GGGAAATTGTGTGTCCGCGGTCTGCACTTGTGGGAGTGCTCGCGCTGTGGGTGGGGCTTGGGTTAATGCTTGCGTGAGGGGAAGTACTTGGGCTACGGGAGGGGGTATGAGAGCTACTGGTTGGGCCTGCGCAGTCACTGCTGACGTGTTTGGTTTCGATTCTGGTTTTGGGCCTCGACCCGTGTTAGTTAACAAATGTTCCATTAATTTGTCTGCTATGTGTAGTTCCCGCTGCGGGTATATTCTTTCTATGTTCATTTGGTCACGTCTCCCTTCCTGTCTTAGACTTGCCGCCCACTCCTCCTCTTCCTTTTCTTCTGCTACCACAAGCTTCGTTTTTGTGCCTACGCGCATGCTTCTCTCTACTCCTAAATCGGAGCATTGCTTCCCTCCTCCAATCTTTGACAGTCTCAAAAGCTGCAGGTCGCGCTTTCTTTCTAATTAGCAACCTTTCTAGATAATCTATCCTCCCAATCTCAAAACTACCATTAATCGGCCACTGATGGTCGGGTTGCTTTCTAGTTTGCCTATGCCAAATTTCACAAAATATTATCGCACCCACACCATATTTTGCATACATATCATAAGTCGGCGTTCCCCCAGGCGGTGCACTTTGGCCATATTCCAAGGACTGTCTACCACAGCTGAAAAGCCCCGCTAAAGTGGACAGTACTCCAGGCATGTTTCTTTAACCTTCCCCGTTGGTTAGCTAACTTTTACCTGGACGTTTGAATTTGCAAAATCAACACTCTACCAAAAATCAGGTTTTTCTTTGAATCGGGGAATGACTCACCTGATAAAACAAGTCGCCTGTCCTAACGCAACCTCTCCCAATGTCGTGTCTGTGCTTCTCTGGCTTCTGCCTCGTCTCGGGACCCTCGCCTCCTTTGCCCTCTGGCCCGGTACGTCGATCAGGGATCAGATGTGTGCAGATCTGCGGAAGGAATCTCTCCTCACTTCTACAGGGCGCCCCGTACACTTCTTGATCCCGGCTCGACCATCCCGTCCTCGCCGTTCTTCCGCCTTTACTCCGTTACAACGTATACGATGGGGAAAGTGGGGGAGGGTCCCTATTCGGGCGCCATCTTGAAAGGGGTCCCTAGGGGTCCTTCGTGCTATGGAAACAAGGCAATAACCATACACGAAACGATGCGCCAGACACGAGGTTCAAATTCCCAATGCTAGGGTTTATTGCAAGCAAAAATAGTATCAATTGGCCAATTCTGATCTCACGCCCCGCAACGTGAGTTTCCTAGACCTCGAGGGACGCAATAGAGCGAATTTCGTACATCAGTTACATATATACAAAATGCATATCATGCAATCAGCAATGTCATGTTTAACACCCTTCTTTATTAAGTTCCTTTAAACTCGGGATGACGATGGACATATCCGACGAGTATGACGATCATGACACTTTCGATGTCTATTCTAGTAACAATGTGCAATTAGAAAGTGCGGAGGCATCTTTTAGTTGTTGAACAGAACACAGTGGTTCTGTTCTTGGGAGCAAGCTGCACACAGGGGAAGAGCCACATTCCAAGCTTTGCTATCTATGAGGTACTATTCGTGTCCTGGGAGCCAACACGTTCTAAAGAGTTTTGGGAAGGGGGGCTGTAGGAAGAGCATAATTCAAGCCTTTAGCTGTTTTATTCTAACATATTCTACCATCGTACGAGACTGGCTGGCAGCTGTGAAGTGATTAAATGCCCTGCAGCTCTCTCCCAAGGCTACAGAGAGGGAGCGTGGGCATTCCTCTCGGGGCTACTCATGAGGAGTTTCAATGAACTCTTCAGTCCCGCAACCTTGTCCTTTCATATTCAGACAACAATGTTAACAGTTTGAGCAGAGTAAGCAGAATTCGCAAGCTTCAAAGCAGTTTTAGGCAGAAAGCAATGAGCAGTGTTTAACAAGCAAAATGGCGATTCTTGCTATGTTTAAAATGGCCGCTTGTTGGTCAAGCATAGCAGATTATATTTCTATAATTCGGTGCATAAGACGGTTGGCATATGGCCATCAAGTTACGTCTGTCATTCAAATGAGGGGTATTCATTTTTCCAGATTGACAGTCAGGCCTTGGACACTCAGCTCTCATGCGGAACCGCACCTCTCATTCCAGCGGTTTTCTAATTTTCTGTGCTAGGTACGAAGTCACTTTGGGTCGAAGGCACCCACTCTGTTGACTTGGGGTGCCTGATGGCTTCTCAGTCGAACATATCGACCAAGTTGTCCTCCTCGTCCCTCTCCAATGGGGTGGCAAGCTTCTGTGGACCTGCTCACCGGGGCGCACGTCCAGAAATACTTCCTCGTCATCATCGTTGGACAAGTAACCGCCTTTGTCATTCCATGTAATAATCACCCCTGGGCTAGGGGGTAAGAGGTGTGGCACTGCGATTTTTGCAAAAAGGCCTTCTTTAATTTACTGAAGATGTCAACCACCTCATGGGGACCTTTATCACATTCCTTATGGCCGGAGGGAGGGGTAGAAGAGGCTGGCCTCTTCAGAGCCTTCTTACTCCATACTTCTTCAACCCCAGTCTTGGGGTGTCCGGCAGATGTACCCACTCCAGGGCTGTCCACCCTTCTCTTCCTCTGCACTCAATCTCCTCCTGTACCCTTAGTGGCTAAGATGGACTCCAAAACCTCTAGCCAATCCTTAATGGGCTTAACTCCTAGGGAAACTGCTATTACGAGGGAGTCCCCTAGGACTTTTTTAAAGCTTAGGGACAAGTCCCTGTCTGCATCAGGGATGTCTTCCATCCACTCCTACTCACTCCACTCTGGGGAAGTGTTCCTGGATTCCATGGGGTATATAATGTACAACTTTCTGAAGTAACCTGCCTTGGGCCTGAACTCAACAAGCTGCTCTAGTATACAGTGGAAGCTACTGGGAGTGCCAGGTGCAGTGCACTGGTTTGATATAGTGTTTTGCCAACATTGTGCTTGAACAGGTGTGAGAAGCCAAAGGGTGTCTCACCTGCTAGTCCCCAGGGATCTCTCTCTCTCAGGTGGGCAGGGCACAGCCATCGCCTTTGGATCCAGACCCTGGGGGTGGACCAGTGTGGAAGGATCACCTGGGTGAGGGGTCTTCGGGGAGTGGGGGTGAGGCAGCCGATGTTGGGACGCAGTATTCCCCCCTGTTTTGTACATCCAACCCCTCCTATTTCTTAGGATCCAATGTCCCAACCCCCCACTTTCTGCACAAACACTAATCTGAGGAAGAGGGCGACTGAGAGTAACAAGACTACCTCTTATACATCGTACTGGACATGTCCCGCTAATCGGGTCAGGCAAAGTCAAGCACTTGACTTTAAGTGCATATACGTGTTTCCAATTAGCTCTCCTCACATAGATAAAAGGCAGAACCTACAGACACACTTTGAGCAAGGTGGAACACGAGTACGAGCAGAACTTCCGGGGTGAAGGCGAACCTACTAGAGCAGAGCGACGGACCAAGGGACCAGAGCAGCAGGTCAAAAACCCCAAGAGTTCCCTACAGGAGGTTGTTGCCTCCACAAGGCCGTGAAAGACATGTGGAGAAGGCCAGATCCCATTATTGAAGACTGCATTGTGTTTCAAGAACGCCAGCGACCCTACCCGGTGAACCGCTGAGTTGGGGATGCAAGGCCAAGCATGTTGTTCTAACCTTGACTCGTGAATTTGAAATCAAAAAAGCAAGAAAGAACCGCATACAGCCGATGAGTTGGAAAGCAACCTGAGAGACTGGTGTGTTCTAAGAAATATTGAAGTTTGCAACAATATATTGCAAGTGAAGGCTGCAAGCGTGTGGATGAGATGCATGAAAAGGCAGACCTATGAATTAACTTTAAAGTAAGGGCAGCTGTGGAATCAGCGATACTGAGTAATGGAGTGGTCCGGCAAAAGGAAGAAGCCCACTCGAAAGTCTCTGTGAAAAGTGCATTGTTTGTAGCGATAAAAATGAATGAACTGTAAAAACAAAAGTGAACAAAGTTAAACCCGAGAGAAGGGGAGAGGAAAAGCTGAGCATTGAATTCTGAGTCAAAGTGGTCCTGCAGTGGTCTGTAAAGAAAGCCATGCACATTCGAAAGTCTTCGCCATCCGAAAAGCAGTGCGAGCCCGATTGAGGCAGACGAGGAAGTGTAAAAAGGCTTGGGGAAGGGAACCACGACAAGTGTTGTTGAACTGTGAAAGTTCTGAGCCTGGCAGAGGGGCACAAACATTGAACTGTGAAAGGTCTGAGACCGGCAGAGGGGGACCAACATTGAACTTTTGATTTTGAAGAGGTCTGAGCCTGACAGAGGGGGACCAGTGTGAACATTTTGTTTTGATGGTTAGGAAAGACTGGAACAAAAGCCTTTAACGTGGAAGGCCAGGCGGGCCTCAATCCACATTCTGAACTGTTTCAGTGTTAAAGCCTGAGACAGAGTGTGTCATCCTGCCTACAGAGACTGCCTTATTCTGTGTTGTCTAAACATGGGGAGGAAAGTTGATTCAGCCACATTTATTCTTTGTCGAACACTGATTTTCCTTTTATATACATACCTCATTCAGACACTTTTTTGTACAAGAAATAGGGCATGCATTAGGTTTTGTTAGCATAGGCTAACCATTTTGATTTGACAGACACGACTAAAACTGCATTCTTTGTTGTTTGATGGTCAAGAAAACTCCCATTCTAGCTATAGGGCAAATTAGGAGCTTTTCCAAACTCTACGAATTTAATAAAGGTTTTACAAATTGTATCTTTGTGTCAATATCATACTTGTGATACCATACCTCCCAAGGGCAAGCTGCCCCCGAGGGTCACCTGCGTATCCAGTACAATCTGTGCTGCAGATTAAACTACACGTTAGCTGAAATGCAATATATGTACGGCAGCTTCTGTTCGTGGAAGTTAATGGTGCTCAACTACATCTGAGGCTGTGAAATGCTGGGTAAACACTGTCCATGTTGAAATTCTGATATTAAATATTAAAGCAGGCCGGGGTGCCTGTGGATCCTCTTAGCCAGCTTGCGTTGAAATGCCAACTTGAAATACCAGAAATTACGCAGATCTCGTCATCGTAAAACAAGTGGAGCTCGTCACAAAGGACGTCAAGGTCCCAACACTGTATCCGAAGCGCCTATCGCTCTTGCAGCAGAGCCTCCAAATGCCTCACTGTAGCACCATAAGACGCACGCAAGAGCGCGACCGGCTCCTTTAAGAGAGCGTGTTCATTCACACATCCGTCCGCTCCACGTGCATGGAAAAACAAATGCGAATGCATTATGGTGCACTATATAAGCAATAAGATGAAAACGAAATCTGTGCTGCATGCTCTCCTAACGTGCAGCCACACAATTCCACTGGCAATACAGTCACATGCAAACATATACAAGATAAACAGTAAATGCACTTAGCGCCCAATCTCCCAACTGAACTACTGAGTGAGCAGCAAAAGAAAGAGGGAGGGATCCAGGCATGATGTGGGTCATAGGAGGAGCTGAGTAATGATTACTGGACTTTTGTGGATACAGGACTACAGTGAACAAGGGACTTATGGGGATTTGTAGTCCCTTGAGTGTTTGTTTTTTTCAGTAAAAAAGACTATGAAAGAATAGATTACGTTTTGAAAGGCTGCTGATGAGCAAAATTAAAGAAAGTTAAGCATAATTCTCGCCTCGGGTCTTGACATAAAATTGGACACAAGTGAGAGAAGGATGGAACAAGGAGTTATGCTTTCAATGCTAATAGCTGGTTTCTCTCACAAATTGCTGACTGTCACTCTTTGAGAAGCATCCAGACTGTTCTTTAATATTAATCCAACATAACTACATTTCAAATGGATTGTGTCCTCCCACGTATTCCTCATCTTGTGATAAATCGTTATCTCCAGCTTTGCTGCTTCGGAAAAAAAAACTCTCGGCAGAGGGCGCTCTGCTCGAGGTCGTGGCGTTGATTGTCCCTCGACGTACTCCGTACTCCGTACTCCGTCGACGTCACTGAAGGTATAAATAGCTCGAGCCACGCCCGTTGCTTCAGTTCCGTTTTTCCGATCGCTTCGCTATCGAGAACGGCACGCTTCTATTTTCTGTGAAGAAAATGTTGTCATCTTCGACACCTTCGACACCCAGAACTGGGTTTAAAAAGTGTGCAGATTGTGGATCTAAGATGTCGATCACCAATCCCCGCCGGATTTGTCTCTGGTTTCTCGGTTCCAGTCACTGAACCGACGACTGCGGGTCCTGCCAATCTATGACCGAAAAAGCTCTTCGTGAGAGGAGAGGTAAACTGTCGGTGGGGAGGGAGGCCTCAAAAAAGGTTTTGTCAAAAAGACACAAGAAAGCGACTGATTCTAAGGAATCGGATCGCCATAGGCACTCGAAAAGATCTCGATCTAGGAGTAGATCGAGACACTCTTCGTCGTCATCGAAAAAAATGAAGAGGAGACCTAGATCTCCCTCATCATCATCTTCTTCTTCTTCAGAGTCGACCAAAGAAATTCGTTGTCCGACTAAATCGGATTCTCCCAGTAAGTGGGAAGAATTCTGCAAAAAGATGATGGAGGTTTTCGAGAATGCGGCCCAACCCCCTCGAAAGACCCTCGAAAAAGCCATACCCCTAAAGTCGCTCCATTGGACGACAAAGGGAAGTCCAAGACTACCATGGCCAAGATCGGTAGCGTCGAGGAATCCAAAAAACCTCTAGTCGACGTAAAACCGTCGAAGACTCTTCAAGATTCGAGCACCTCTCCGGTGCCATGCAAGAAACACAAGTCGTCGAAGACTTCGACAACTTCGTCGACGCCCTCGACGTCGATAATTTCGGCGCCAAAGCCAAATGCGTCATCGACGCGATTTTCGAAGACACCCTCGAAAACTTCGAGGGATTTGCCATTTCCTTCAAAGAAGATGGAAGAGGAAGAAAGGAGATTCACTCCTTTGCCCAGGTCAGACTTTTTCAAATCTATGTCAGCAATCTATGAAGAGTCTGCTTCAGAAGAAGACGAGGTTACTCCTTTGGGAGTTACTTATGGTACAAGACATGTTCCTGAGGAACTTATTGACCAGGAATCTAGAATGAGAGACCTGAGTGATACTCTGCATTCTGCCAGTGGAGTTGACACATCCCTAGAATTAGAGTTCGCCAAACCTGATCCTGCAGAGCATGCAGATGCTGGGTACATGGGTCTTATGACCAGGGTAGTTGAATATATGGGTTGGGGTAATACTTCACCCATTTTTTAACAAGATGACATGACGGATATAATCGTCAAGGGACCTCAGAAAGATCCTGTCTCCCTTTTCACAGGGCCCTTCATAGGACTGTGGAGAAAAACTGGGAGAAACCAGAAACTATTGCTGCTGCAGATAGCACTTTTCCAAGAAAATATAGACCAGCTGGAACGGATCCTGAATATTTGAATAAACATCCGACTCCAGATAGTTTAGTCATTCAGGCAGCATCTACTTCAAAACAAACTGCTTATCCAACTATCCCTCCAGATAGAGAGTAGAGAGGATAAAAAAATTGATGCCCGGGCACGTAAAGTTTTCACGTCAGGCAGTATGGCACTTAAGTCGGCAAATGTCGCCTGTACCCTAGCCAGGTTTACCCATACCCTGTGAGACTGTATTTCGGCAGCGGCTGATCATATTCCGGAAGGCGAGGAAAGGGAAGGCTTCCTGAATATAGTCAAAGACGGGAAGGAGGCAATGGGGGAATGTCTCTAGTCTGGACTGGATACTGCTGATAGTATCAGCAGATCCATGGTTGCAAGTGTTGTGCTACGCAGATTTGCGTGGTTGAGGAAGTCGGGATTTGCACCAGACGTCAAGCTAGACTCCTCAACATGCCCTTTGATGGCTCGAGGCTCTTTGGCAGAAAGGCTGATGAAAGCCTAGAAAAACTTCAGACCTCGAAAGCGGCAGCTCAATCACTTAGCGCCTCTTTGCGCCAGCCTCTAAAACCCTATTCCGGCTCATCTTCCTGGAGGGGTCGTTCTTTTCGATACTACTCCTCTTTTGGTAGAGGAAGAGGACAGGCTTCTCAAAGGGGCAAAAGAAACTTCCCTCGTGGAGCACGAGGAAGAGGTGCAAAATCAGCCTCAGGAGCGGCATCTGTACCCTCAGCCACTCCTGCAGCCGCCTCCAAATCCCTCTGAGACCTTGTTGCACAAACCACCAGTGGGAGGCAGGATCTCTCAACATCTGAAGGAATGGCGGGGCATTACCTCAGATGCTTGGGCACTGGAAACAGTAGCCCAAGGTTACTGTCTCCCCTTTCTAAAATGGCCTCAGAATCATCCACCGGGAGCCAACTCCGCCAAAATTCCGGATCCGCTCCTGTTGCAGGAAATTTTAACCCTGCTAGAGTGTGAGAACCACCCACGCCAAACTTGGTAATACCAGGGTTCAGTTGATCGCGTAGTGTAGCCGTAGAAACCTTCCAGACAATGCAACTCCCAATAGAACAAAGGGACTATATTGGAAGGGGAATTGCCCAGAAGATTATATGAGTCGGAACACAGCTACCTAGACAAAGAACACAATGTCAGGAGTTGGGTTCATGAAATAAGACATAAACAAGGCAAATGGATGTAGATCAAACAACGTACTCACGAAGAGAATACCTCTGGGCAAGGATAGCAAATCAGGCAGGACAGAGGGCCAGGATACCCAGGACATCAGTTTTGGTGTTTGACGGGTAATATTCTTGTCGTAGAAAAGAAGATGAAAGGAAGTTCGTCCGATGATACTGGTTCCAGTGACAGGGACAATCCAACCTATACCTATACCCGCCGTCACGCGGACGCCTAATAAACAAATGTCCGTGAATAATCCGAGTTTCTTGTGATAAGTTCCGAAAGAAATGTGGAAGGTCCAAATAACAATGTTCCGAGAGTCAGAGTTCCGTGAAATGCAATAATCCGAGACGCCAAATCTTGAAAATGCCAGGCAAAAGAAGGGTCGTTCGTTCCGAGATCGAGTAAACAGGTAAATCCAATACAAGGTTTAGGGGGAGTTCAATATCAATCCGTGAGACAAAAACAGGGTCCAAGATCCAAGAACAACAGGCCAGACAAGAACACAGTAGAGAGCTCCAAAAATTGTAAATTCAGAAGCAGCGTTCCGAATGCCGGGCGGAGATTTAAACTAATCACGTGACCCTGCGGGGAACGTTGCCATGACGTAACCGTGCACGAACGTGCTCAGGCAACCAACGTTTCCACGGCAACCCCCAGAGTTGTCTGATACTCTGGAAACGCTTCGGCTCCGTGTGTTTAGGAATTGTGGAACGTGTAGTCTTGACGTAACGCTGGATGGAACGGGGAGCAGACGCTGGTTTCTTGACAGTATCCTCCCCCAAAGATGCCCTCACTCCCCGAGAGGCCAAGAATCGAGCCAAGAGGACCGGAGCATGTACATTGGATTCAGGCTCCCAAGTACGATCCTCGGGTCCATAACCCTTCCAGTCAATAAGGAAATAACTAACACCTCGGGAAACCTTAGTGTCTAGAATAGCCTTTACCTCATACTCCTCCTCCCCCTGTATTTTGACCGGAGGCAGACGAACTGGGAGCCTGGTCCCCTCCGAACAGGGCTTCAGTAGAGATACATGAAAAACCGGATGGATCTTCCAAGTATTCGGTAGTTCAAGTCTCACTGCAGACTGATTGATTACATCCTTGACAGGATAAGGACCAACATATTTGGGTTTCAAACAACTCCTCATAGGAATACGGAGATGTTTAGTGGAAAGCCAGACCAACATACCTGGGTGGTAATCGGGCGCAGGAGACCTATGCCGGTCGGCGTACTCCTTGGAACGATCCTGAGCTTCCTTCAAACGGGAATGAACATGTTGGTGTAGAGAAGTAATATCCCTAAGACTGTCTTGGACCGCGGGATTGTCTGACAAGACTGGAAGATCCAATGGCAGAGAACGGGGATGACAACCATACAAGGCAAAGAAAGGAGTAGTACCTGTGGAAGTATGAACAGAATTGTTGTACGCAAATTCGGCAGTCGCCAACGCTGACAACCAGGATTCCTGATGCTGCATAGTTAGAGAGCGTAGATGCTGCTCAAGCGTGGCATTCAAACGTTCCGTCTGACCGTCCGTTTCCGGATGATAAGCAGTGGAATACCTCGCATCAACACCCAGGGACATAGTAAGATGCTTCCAGAAACGCGAGGTGAACTGCGAGCCTCTGTCGGATATTATGACATCAGGAAGGCCGAAACGGCGGAAAACATGGCGAAGAAACAGATCCGCCAGAACCGGTGCCGTAGGCAAACCTTGACATGGAACAAACACGGCCAGTTTGGAAAAATAATCGATTATCACCCATATGGTGTCAAAACCCTGAATGGAAGGGAGTTCAGTGATGAAATCCATAGATATCATGGTCCATGGTTTGCTAGGAACCGGAAGAGGACACAATAAACCCACGGGTTTCGTGGTTGAGGACTTACACTGGGCACAAATAGCGCAGGTAGAGACGTAATCCGAGACATCTTTCTGCATCGAAGGCCACCAACACCATCTCTTGAGTTGTTCCAGAGTTTTGCGCACCCCAGAATGGGCTGAAACCAAAGAATCATGACCCCACCTTAAAGCTGTTCGTCTGGAGTCGACATCTGGAAGATACAGACGACCTTTAACATAAGGCATAGAGTTAATTATGGTCATATTCAAATTCTCAATCTCTGGAGGATTCCCCGAAACCCATTCTCTAATGGATTCCTTCAATGGAGTCTTCAAGGTACAGGAGCATATTACCTGATTTGGTAACAACAGTCCACCAAAATCCTTGGGAGAGGAGTCATCCCCATACCTCCTAGAAAGTGCGTCTGCCTTGGAATGTAGGGCCCCAGGACGATACGTGATCTGGAAATTGAATTGTGAAAAGAACTCATGCCACCTGGCATGCCTGGCTGTGGTGCATTTCACTGACTGCATGGCAAGAAGATTGCGATGATCAGTGTAAACTTTTACTGGAACAGCAGTACCCAGAAGATGATGTCGCCACACCTTGAATGCATCACGTACAGACAATAATTCTCGCTCAGTGACAGTGTATCTTGTTTCATATTTGGTAAGCTTCCTGGAATGAAACGCCACAGGATGAACGAAACCTGTGTCCTTGCAATACTGAGACAACACCGCCCCAACCGCTTGATCCGAGGCATCAGCCTCCACATAGAATGGTTGCATAGACTCGGGATGCTGGAGGACTGGCGCAGAGGTGAACGCGATCTTGAGATTGTCAAAAGCTCTTTGTGCTTCCGCCGTCCACTTGAACCCATACTTAGGACTGGTAAGGGCAGTCAAAGGGGCAACAATAGCAGAGAATGAGCGAATGAAACGTCTATAAAAGTTTGCAAACCCTAAAAAAGACTGCAAGGATTTGATAGATGTAGGAGCAGGCCAGTCCAAAACAGCCCTTACTTTGGAATCGCTCATACCGACTCCCTGGTTCGTGATATCGTATCCCAGGAATTCCACATGTTGGACATGGAAGATAGACTTCTCTAGCTTAGCATAGAGATGATTGTCTCGGAGCCTTTGTAGCACCGTGGAAACGTGTTGAACATGGGTATCATAGTCCGGTGAGTAGATCAGGATATCATCAAGATATACAATGACATAGTGGTCCAGTAAATCACTGAAAACATCATTGATAAAGTACTGAAACGTAGCCGGGGCATTGCTCAAACCAAAACGCATGACCAAATACTCATACAGGCCGTACTTGGTTTTAAACGCCGTCTTCCACTTGTCACCCTTCCGTATTCTGACCAAATTATAAGCGCCCCGCAAATCCAACTTGGTGAAGATGGAAGAAGAACCCAATTGGTCTAGAAGAACCGAGATGAGTGGAATTGGGTATTGATTACGGATGGTGACAGCGTTCAATGCACGGTAGTCGATGCAAGGGCGCAAATCGCCTTCTTTCTTTGGAACAAAAAAAAGAGGCGATGCCGCCGGAGAACGCGATGGCCTGATAAAGCCAGAAGCCAAAGACTTGTCCAGATACTCCTTGAGCACCAAATCCTCCTTGTGGGTTAAGGAGTAGACACGACCAGATGGTATAACAGCATTAGGAACCAAATCAATAGGACAGTCATACTGTCGATGTGGTGGTAGAATCTCAGCACCTCTCTTGTCAAATACGTCCTTAAAGTCTTGGTACTCCCCAGGTAACACCGAGTTCCTGACTGCTCCAATGACCAGAGCGGATTCCAAGAGATGTGTACTGGGTCCCACAGATGAGGATCCTGATGTCCCACAAGAAGTAGCACAGTATTCAGAATGAAAAGAAACCGTCCCTTTAGCCCAATCCACTAACGGATTGTGTTTCCTTAGCCAGGGCAACCCAAGGATTAACTTAAACTGGGGTGCTGTAATGACGTCAAAGGTTATGGTCTCGGTATGCCCAGAGGACGTAGTCATGAAAAGATCCACCGTTGGTTCAGTAACCAGACCAGATAACAAGGTCGTGCCGTCAACGGCGTTGACCAATTCAGGAGAAGGCTTGGGAATCAGAGGAATACCATGATTCTTAACAAACTGGCTGTCGGCATAATTCCCAGTGGCCCCTGAATCCAATACAGCGTCCGCCGTACAAGAAACAATGGAAGGAGCGCAAACATCAACCGTTATGGGAAACCAAACCATGAGATCAGAGCCTGTATTCAAGGGACTCGACAAAGGGGCTCTCTCTATTGCCGAGCTTTGGAGTTTCCCTGTTTTCGTGATTTTCTGGGGCACTGTCTCAGGAAATGTTCCGAGGAGCCACAGTAATAACATAAATTGTTCTTCCTATGGTTCTCTCTTTCCTCAGACGAGAGCGGAGCCCTGAGGGTACCTATCTGCATAGGTTCAGGCGTAGCATGGCTCTGATCAGCAGCTACTGGCGTAGGATAGGGAACCAGACTCTTTTCCCCTTTGCATTCTGCTCTCCTGGCATCAATTTGAAGTACTAGATCAACTAACTCCGAAAAACCAGTAGGAATCACTGGGACAGTGGACAAAACATCCTTGAGAGAGTCTGAAAGCCCTTTGTAAAACAGAGCCCCTTTCTTTGCCTCGGGCCAATCCGTCTCCGCCACCAGTTGGTTAAACTTGGCTAGGTAGGACAACAAAGACAAATCCTTCTGTTGTAAAGAGAGTAGTTCCAAATCCGAGGCTTGGGATTTATATCGTGTGTCAAAGACACGGGACATAGCAGAGATGAGAGCATCACAGTCGTACAAAAGATGGCTCCCTTGTTCCAGTAATGGATTTGCCCAGACCGCTGCCGTACCCCCAAGGTAGGATAACACAAACGCCGCCTTGGTAGTGGCATCGGGGAAAGACGTAGGACGGCACAAAAAATGCAGCCTACATTGGTTGATGAAAGTGCGGAACGTCTTAGGATCCCCCATGAAACGTTCCGGAGGGGCCAAGGGAAACTGGGCCGTCATGTACACAGGTGCATTATCTTGTCGAGGAACGCCAGCTCCAAGGGCAGAACCAGAAGGAGGGGCGCTAACACCGCCACCCGCCTGCAAACCGGCCTGAAGGGCGTCGATCCGACGCTGGGTGGCATCATGAGCCGCAGTCATGTCTGCGCGTAAACCAGCAACCAACTGAACCAAAGCTGCCAATGGATCATCGGCAGTGTCCCATGATAATGGATATATGGCTTCTGAATATGTGAGAACCACCCACGCCAAACTTGGTAATACCAGGGTTCAGTTGATCGCGTAGTGTAGCCGTAGAAACCTTCCAGACAATGCAACTCCCAATAGTACAAAGGGACTATATTGGAAGGGGAATTGCCCAGAAGATTATGAGTCGGAACACAGCTACCTAGACAAAGAACACAATGTCAGGAGTTGGGTTCATGAAATAAGACATAAACAAGGCAAACGGATGTAGATCAAACAACGTACTCACGAAGAGAATACCTCTGGGCAAGGATAGCAAATCAGGCAGGACAGAGGGCCAGGATACCCAGGACATCAGTTTTGGTGTTTGACGGGTAATATTCTTGTCGTAGAAAAGAAGATGAAAGGAAGTTCGTCCGATGATACTGGTTCCAGTGACAGGGACAATCCAACCTATACCTATACCCGCCGGCACGCGGACGCCTAATAAACAAATGTCCGTGAATAATCCGAGTTTCTTGTGATAAGTTCCGAAAGAAATGTGGAAGGTCCAAATAACAATGTTCAGAGAGTCAGAGTTCCGTGAAATGCAATAATCCGAGACGCCAAATCTTGAAATTGCCAGGCAAAAGAAGGGTCGTTCGTTCCGAGATCGAGTAAACAGGTAAATCCAATACAAGGTTTAGGGGGAGTTCAATATCAATCTGTGAGACAAAAACAGGGTCCAAGATCCAAGAACAACAGGCCAGACAAGAACACAGTAGAGAGCTCCAAAAATTGTAAATTCAGAAGCAGCGTTCCGAATGCCGGGCGGAGATTTAAACTAATCACGTGACCCTGCGGGGAACGTTGCCATGACGTAACCGTGCACGAACGTGCTCAGGCAACCAACGTTTCCACGGCAACCCCCAGCGTTGTCTGATACTCTGGAAACGCTTCGGCTCCGTGTGTTTAGGAATTGTGGAACGTGTAGTCTTGACGTAACGCTGGATGGAACGGGGAGCAGACGCTGGTTTCTTGACATAGAGAAAGGTGCCATAGAACTTGTACCTGTAGCGGAGAGGAACAGGGGTTGGTACTCCCCATATTTTCTCATCCCAAAAAAGGACAGAGGACTGAGACCCATCTTGGACTTCAGAAACTTGAACAAGTTCCTCAGGAAGGACAAGTTCAAGATGGTGACTCTTTCTCAGATCCTTCAGGCTCTCCAACTCCAAGATTGGTTGGTATCATTGGACCTTCAGGATGCTTACTTTCATGTGCCAATCCAGCCAAAGCACAGAAAGTACCTGAGGTTCACGATTGGCAATTCTCATTATCAGTGTCAGGGCTGGGCGGATTGGCAGCACGTCATGTAAGAAACTAGTGTCCCACAGTCACCAAAGCCTTGTGAACCCTTTCTGTAAGCCTTATACACTGTACATAAGGAGGATGTTTCATCCCTATTGTAGGCAAAGTATGCAGGGACTAAGAAACATCAAGAGACCACAAATCCCAGCAGGCCGTGTGCTTCACAAGCCAGCTGGGAGGAAAATATCTGCACGCGGACAACGCCCAACGGACAGCGCATGCGCGAACCGCGCCCACGCTTCCCCGCTTGCTATTCCGGCTTCAGTGGAGGACGGACGTGTTTCCCAGCGCTCTGCTCAGGGCCAGCCTTCGCGGGGCACTTCGCTCACCTGAACTCACAGGCCCCGCGCCAACTTGAGATAAGTGCTTTGCTTCTACTATTAAATCCGCGTGCAGGGAGAAAGACTAACGAAGCGGCTGAGGTCGCGGTGCATGCAGACTTAGACTTAGGATTCAGGCGGTTTGGACCGCAACGTATGGCTGAACAATAACCCGCATGCAGAGTGCTTATGTGGGGGTGACTGAGGGAAACGTTCGGGTGAGGCAACCCGACTCGCACAGTTTCAAGTCTCCTACGGAGGCACGTGTGCGGAACCACGGGTGAAGACAACCCGATCCGAGCATACCCTGAGGGTAACGTTCCGGGTGAGGCAACCCGCACGTACAGTTGCGAGTCTCCTACGGGGCAGGGCAGGAGGCACGTGTGCAGAAACACGGGTGAAGGCAACCCGATTCGAGCACACCACTGGGCCACGTAGTGCTTTGGGAGCACAAGTCAGCGCTAGAAGGTGTAGTCAGATCTTGCACGTGCTCATTGTATTTTTCTGGTATTTTCCAGCGGAGCTTGCTACGAACTTGGGGACTTCCCATGCCACGTCAAGGAGAACAAGCTCACGACCCGCAGCTAAGTACATTTCTGGTTCCTTACTAAAGTATTGTCTAAGCTGCCAAGTGTCCTGTATGACAAGAGTATGACAAGAAATATCGTGTAATTGCGCACGTTAGCACGGGCTTTTGGTAACTGCAGAGAGAAGGCAGTGAGGAATATAAAGCTCATGCTAACATTGTTTTGGTGCAACGGTTGTGGTTAGAGCTCCAAGCAAAAGCTCCTGCAGTGGTTCCAAGCTCCACTACAAAGGCTCCTAATAACTGGTTATGGTATGACTGGATTGAATGAGTGGGCGGAGAACTCACCAGGAGAACAACCAGTGGATGGGGCGGCAGGAGCTGAGGAGCATTTTTCCCTATAATTCCCATTCCCATCCAGAACCTCTCCCTAAACCTTTTCCCGGTGAACCTACAACCCCTTACCTATCCATTCAACGGACCCTAACCCTCTTTCCCCGGCGGGTTGCGGTAGCCTGAGTTTCCTATCAGGTCCAGGTGCCAAGACCCTACGGGGAGGCAGGAGTTCGTGCTGCCTCTGCGCCGGGCAAGTTTGAAGACGCCTTGACAGAATAGCAAGCCCACGTATATTCAGGCGCCCGGGCAGCACGACCAACCATGGCTGAGGTGGTAGTTTTATTACAAGAGCTGAAACAGGAGCTCGCAGCAACTAGGCAGGAATATTTAACCCTTGCAGGGCAGGTCCATACCCTAACAGTTCAAAGTCAAGCCCAATCAACCCCATTACCCCGTGAACCCTCGACACCAGTCCAAGTGCATGTCTCTAGCGAACCTCCGTTACCATTGGCAGCCCCAGAACGGTACCAAGGTGACCCCCAGAAGTATAACCAATTCATCATGCAATGCCAATTACATTTTTTAACTAAACCCACGGTGTTCCGGACAGAACAGGCTCGCACTGCCTTTGTAATATCGTACTTAAGTGGGGATGCAGCTTCTTGGGCTACACCATTGGTTCGTAAGGATGATGCCCTTTTGTATTCTTGGGAAGATTTTCTGGAAGAATTCGGCCGGATATTCAATCGGCGTTCAGCCGCCCTGCAGAAGGACCGGGAGTTGTTAACTCTACGACAGGGAAGTAAGGAGCTAGTCACTTATGTCACCGCGTTCAACAGGTTAGCCGTAGAAACGGACTGGCCTCAGGATAAAAGAATGGCGCTTTTTTATCAAGGCCTACGAGAAGACCTTAAGGATTTAATTGCGCAAGTAGACCCACAGCCATGTGACTGTTCAGGGATGATCGACCTAGCATTGCGCTTAGATCAACGCCAAATTGATCGACGACAAGAAAGAAGGAAATGGGATGCCAAGCCTATGGTCCGTTTAGATCAGCAAAAACCCAGTAAACCCTTTGAAAGAAGCACTGGCTCAGAAGAACCTATGCAAATTGGGACAATACGGGGACCATTGTCCAAGGAGGAGAAGGACAAGAGGAGACGAGACAAGCTCTGCTTATATTGTGGTAAAGCAGGGCATTTTGTGAAAGAGTGCCCCACAAAGCCAAGAAGCAGCCAATCGGGAAACGCCACCGCTCGCCAGTGAGGGTGGTCCAGGCGAGCCTAGTAGAAGACACCCCAAAGAGCTTAGCTAACACCTATCAGAAACCGGGAGCTCATGTATTGCTTAAAGGAGAGTTGCGATGGCAGGGTGAACTGGTCTCAGTAACTCTCATGGTCGATTCAGGCGCTACGGGTAATTTCATTGATGCACGGTTGGCACAGAAGTTAGGACTTCCCCTAGTCAAGAAAAGACCGGAAGAAGAAGTGAAGGCTGTGGATGGGTCTCCCTTGTCTTCAGGACTCATCACGCAACAGACACAAGATCTACAGTTGACATGCGGAGACTACCATCGTGAACAGGTACGATTCGACGTCATAGCAGCTCCGCATTTCGGATTTATCTTAGGCTTACCATGGTTACGCATACATAATCCTAGGATAAACTGGACCTTAGGTTTAGTCCAGTTCTCATCAGACTTTTGTGAAAAACACTGTTTGGAGCCACTGCGCACGCAGATCATCGGAAGTACGGACATGGCGTTACCTGCAGAATACACCGAGTTCAGGGATGTCTTCAGTAAGGCTGCGGCAGAGACTCTACCACCACATAGATCGTTCGACTGCCGCATTGATTTGGAAGCAGGAGCAGTGCTGCCATGTAGCAGAATTTACGCCCTCACGGAGGCAGAAAATGAACACCTCAAGTCTTATATTGACACCAACCTGGCAAACGGATTCATCCGACATTCGACTTCACCAGCCTCTTCCCCGTTATTTTTTGTCCCTAAGAAGACAGGAGATTTACGTACTTGCATCGACTACAGAGCAATAAATCGGATAACTATCAAAAACCGTTACCCCTGATACCAGTGTTGCTAGATCAAGTAAGGGGGTCCACGGTGTATACGAAATTAGACCTGCGTGGAGCGTACCATTTAGTTCGCGTAAAACAAGGCGATGAATGGAAGACCGCATTTCGGACCAAATTTGGTCTATACGAATATCAAGTGATGCCGTTTGGACTCTGCAACGCCCCAGCAGCGTTCCAACACTTTTTGGACGAAGTCCTGCGAGGTTACCTAGATGTCTTCGTAGTTGTATATATCGATGACATACTGATATATTCACAAAGCATGGAAGAACATCGAGAGCATGTACGAGCTGTCTTGCACAGGTTAAGGAAACACCAACTGTATGCAAAGCTAGAGAAATGTGAGTTCCATCGGTCAACAATAGAATTCCTAGGATATGTCCTATCACCTCAGGGAGTCACCATGGACAAGTGAAAGGTACAGGCCATAGTAGATTGGCCATCCCCTAGCTTGGTTAAGGAAGTCCAAACCATATTAGGATTCGCCAATTTTTATAGGCGATTTATTGATGGTTTTGCTCAAAAAGTACTTCCAATCACTCGTCTTCTCAAGAAAGGAGTGGTCTTCAGTTGGGATTCAGCAGCCGAGGAAAGTTTTCAAGCACTTAAAAAGGCCTTCACCACAGCCCCAGTACTTCTACACCCGGATCCAGCCAAACCCTTTATCGTTGAAACGGACGCATCAAGCTATGCTATTGGGGCTGTCTTGTCGCAGCGCGACGACCATGGGCAACTACACCCTGTAGCTTATTATTCAAGAACTTTACTACCAGCAGAACAAAATTACATAATAGCTGACCGAGAATTACTGGCAATCAAAACCGCATTCAGTGAATGGCGACACTATTTAATGGGAGCCAGGCATACCATCACCATTTACACAGACCACCGGAATTTGCAATTTCTGAGGTCGGCTAGAGCGCTAAGCCCACGACAATTAAGATGGGCAATGTACTTTGCAGAGTTCGACTTCATAGTCACATTTCAGCCTGGCGCAGAAAATAGAAAAGCCGACATCATGTCTAGATATCCAGAGACTTCATCGGCTTTGGCAGAAAATCCGATTGAAACAAAACCCTTAGTTGACCCAGCTCGAATAGTCGGAAGCATTACTGTGGATGATATGTTCCAAGGCATCAGAGAAGCTATGACTGCACAAGAACTAGCACAATGGAAAGCGCAAAATGAGAACCAAACTGTGAAAGAGGGTTTACCATTCTACAAAGACTGTCTTTATTTACCCACTGCTCCACTACGAAAAAAGGCCCTTCGGTGGTGTCATGACTCACCGTTCGTGGGACACCCTGGAGTATCTAAAACACTTGAACTATTGCATAGGCATTTCTGGTGGCCTCACATGACCCGAGATGTCCAAGCATATTTGAATCAATGTGAGAACTGTCTACGTAATAAGGCTGATCATCAACGCCCTGCAGGCTTGCTTCAACCCTTACCAACACCACCGAGACCTTGGCATACGGTTTCATTAGATCTTATCGTCGAATTACCTGAGAGTTTAGGTTTCACGTCAATTTTAGTGGTCATAGACTACTTAACTAAATTGGGACACTTTATACCATGTACTGGAACACCCTCCGCCAGCGGACTCACCGAGTTATTTTTGAGGAATATAGTGCGATTCCATGGTATCCCTCAAGGAATTATTTCTGACAGAGGTCCGCAGTTCACGTCCCACTTCTGGAAGGCCTTTTGTAAAGCAGTTGGAATCGAAATGCGTCTGTCTACAAGTTACCATCCCGAGACGGACGGTCAAACTGAGCGCCTAAACCAAACTTTAGAACAGTACTTGCGATGTATGATACACAGCCAGGGAAAATCTTGGGCCGAGGTGGTATGGCTGGCCGAGTTTGCATATAACAACGCAGTTCACGCATCCACTAAGGTGACTCCTTTTTATGGTACGTACGGATTTCATCCGAGATTTCAACCAGTACCCGACCTTGCTCCAATAGCACCAGCCGTGGAAGCACGAAGGAAACAACTCATCGACACTTGGCAGGTCATGCAAAACAACCTGTTTTCAGCAAAACAAAACTATAAGAAACACGCCGACAAGAAACGCAGACCAAGCCCACTTTACCATATTGGGGATACCGTCTGGCTGTCTACGCGAAATCTACACCTCCAAGGACCAAGAAAACTCCAACCAAGATTCATTGGCCCATACCCAATAGAAAGAGTGATAAGTCCCGTGGCAGTACGTTTGACACTACCAAAACACATGCACATACATCCAGTCTTTCACGTATCTCTTCTAAAGGCAGCACCCTCGTCCCTAAAACCCAAAAAACCCCCACCTCTGATGGTTGACGGCAATCCCGAGTTTGAAGTTAAAGCTATTCTTGACTCACGTGTTAAACAGAATGCACTCTGGTACCTGGTAGACTGGAAGGGGTATGGCCCGGAGGAACAATCCTGGAAACCAGCTTCTAATCTACATGCTCCTCGGCTCCTCCGCCGGTTTCATCATGTGCACCCCTCTAAACCTGGGCCTGCGAGAGGGAGGGGGAGTACTGTCAGGGCTGGGCGGATTGGCAGCACGTCATGTAAGAAACTAGTGTCCCACAGTCACCAAAGCCTTGTGAACCCTTTCTGTAAGCCTTATACACTGTACATAAGGAGGATGTTTCATCCCTATTGTAGGCAAAGTATGCAGGGACTAAGAAACATCAAGAGACCACAAATCCCAGCAGGCCGTGTGCTTCACAAGCCAGCTGGGAGGAAAATATCTGCACGCGGACAACGCCCAACGGACAGCGCATGCGCGAACCGTGCCCACGCTTCCCCGCTTGCTATTCCGGCTTCAGTGGAGGACGGACGTGTTTCCCAGCGCTCTGCTCAGGGCCAGCCTTCGCGGGGCACTTCGCCCACCTGAACTCACAGGCCCCGCGCCAACTTGAGATAAGTGCTTTGCTTCTACTATTAAATCCGCGTGCAGGGAGAAAGACTAACGAAGCGGCTGAGGTCGCGGTGCATGCAGACTTAGACTTAGGATTCAGGCGGTTTGGACCGCAACGTATGGCTGAACAATAACCCGCATGCAGAGTGCTTATGTGGGGGTGACTGAGGGAAACGTTCGGGTGAGGCAACCCGACTCGCACAGTTTCAAGTCTCCTACGGAGGCACGTGTGCGGAACCACGGGTGAAGACAACCCGATCCGAGCATACCCTGAGGGTAACGTTCCGGGTGAGGCAACCCGCACGTACAGTTGCGAGTCTCCTACGGGGCAGGGCAGGAGGCACGTGTGTAGAAACACGGGTGAAGGCAACCCGATTCGAGCACACCACTGGGCCACGTAGTGCTTTGGGAGCACAAGTCAGCGCTAGAAGGTGTAGTCAGATCTTGCACGTGCTCATTGTATTTTTCTGGTATTTTCCAGCGGAGCTTGCTACGAACTTGGGGACTTCCCATGCCACGTCAAGGAGAACAAGCTCACGACCCGCAGCGAAGTACATTTCTGGTTCCTTACTAAAGTATTGTCTAAGCTGCCAAGTGTCCTGTATGACAAGAGTATGACAAGAAATATCGTGTAATTGCGCACGTTAGCACGGGCTTTTGGTAACTGCAGAGAGAAGGCAGTGAGGAATATAAAGCTCATGCTAACATTGTTTTGGTGCAACGGTTGTGGTTAGAGCTCCAAGCAAAAGCTCCTGCAGTGGTTCCAAGCTCCACTACAAAGGCTCCTAATAACTGGTTATGGTATGACTGGATTGAATGAGTGGGCGGAGAACTCACCACGAGAACAACCAGTGGATGGGGCGGCAGGAGCTGAGGAGCATTTTTCCCTATAATTCCCATTCCCATCCAGAACCTCTCCCTAAACCTTTTCCCGGTGAACCTACAACCCCTTACCTATCCATTCAATGGACCCTAACCCTCTTTCCCCGGCGGGTTGCGGTAGCCTGAGTTTCCTATCAGGTCCAGGTGCCAAGACCCTACGGGGAGGCAGGAGTTCGTGCTGCCTCTGCGCCGGGCAAGTTTGAAGACGCCTTGACAATCAGTTTCGAGTTCTGCCATTCGGGTTGACCTCCGCTCCGAGGGTTTTCACCAAACTGTTGGCAGTTGTGGCAGCAAGTCCCAGGAGAGGGGGTATTCACATATATCCCTACCTGGACGAATGGTTGATCAGAGCAAGTTCTCCAGATCAAGCTCAGGAACATCTTTCGATCACCTGCCACTTCCTCCACAAACTGGGCTTCTCCCTCAAATTCAAGAAGTCCCACATGATACCATCCCAGAAAGTGTCTTGGACACTTCATCGGGAAAAGCCTCGCCTCCCGAAGTGAGAGCTCTCCACATCCAGCGGATGGTAACAAAGTTTCAGAATGCCCAACATCTACCGGCCTTTGATTTTCTCAGGTTGCTCGGCCTCATGGCATCCTGCATTTTCCTAGTACCAGAGGCCAGGTTGAGAATGAGATCCTTTCAATGGGCACTCAGAACTCAGTGGTCCCAGTTCTCAGGGAATATGTCGGATCTTCTGCAAGTCCCGAGCGCAGTTGCTCAGGATCTTCTATGGTGGGCTTGCAACGACAACATTCTCAAGGGAGAGTCTTTTTGGCAACCATGGCCGGAGATAACGGTAGTGACGGACGCCTCACTCACGGGGTGGGGAGCACACACCAACGATCTGACAATCAGCGGTCGTTGGTCTCCATCGGAGTCCAAACTACACATCAACCTATTGGAGCTGAGGGCAATCACACTAGCTCTGAAGGCCTTTCTGCCCTCTGTACAGGGAAAGAATGTCCTGATAATGACGGACAATACAGTGGCCATGTACTATCTCAACAAGAGAGGAGGTGTAGGGTCACTGCCACTGTGCAGAGAAGCAATGCAGCTCTGGTTCTGGGCAATACGAGAAGGAATCTCTCTGTCGGCAATTCACCTAGCCGGAGAGAAGAACAGGGCGGCAGACGCTCTGAGCAGGCAGAGCACAGTCTCTCACGAGTGGGAGCTGGCTCAGGAAGTCCTTCTGGAGATCTTCACCCTTTGGGGAACTCCTCAAGTGGATCTGTTTGCCACCACGATCAACCGGAAGTGCGATCAGTACTGCTCAAGGGAATTTCCTCAAAGAGGAGCTCTGGGAGACGCATTCGTAGTGGAGTGGAAGTTTCCACTGCTGTACGCGTTTCCTCCAGTCCCTGTCATTCCTCAAGTAATCAGGAGGTTGAGAAAGTTCAGGAAAACCATGATCCTAATTGCCCCGTATTGGTCCAGGAGAATGTGGTACCCGGACCTTCTAGACATGTCCATCTGCCCTCCAATCTGTCTTCCGTAAAGAGAGGATCTTCTCTCGCAAGAGGAAGGTCGGGTTCTCCATCCAGAGGTCAAGACACTCAACCTTCACGCATGGTTTCTGAGAGGTTGAGATACAAGGATTGGGATCTTCCGGATGATGTAATGGAAATCTTGCTTTCGGCCAGAAGACCAGCAACAAAGTCTTTGTACCAATGTCGCTGGAACAGGTTTAGTAACTGGTGCAAAGACAAGGATGTGGACCCTTTTTAGTGTGGCACCCCAATGGTACTCTCTTTTTTACTACATCTAGCTAATCTGGGGCTCCAAATAGGAATAATCAAAGGATACCTTTCTGCGCTGTCCATTTTCAAGCGCTCCTTGGAAGAGGTTTCATATTTCAAAATACCGTTAATTCAATTCTTAAAGGGGCTTACTAATGTATACCCTCCAGTACCTTTTCATGTACCAACTTGGGACTTAAATTTAGTATTAAAATTCTTGACTTGCATACCTTTTGAGCCTCTGCACTCATGTCCATTGAGGCTTTTGACTCTAAAAACTGTCCTCCTTGTGGCCCTATCATCAACCCGCAGGGTTAGCGAACTTCAGGCTCTCTCATGCAAACCACCATTTACTATTTTTTATAAAGATAAGGTAGTCCTTAAAGTTAAACCTTCGTTCTTGCCAAAAGTAGTCTGGGACTTCCATTTGTCACAAAAAATAGTACTACCAAGTTTTTATCCTCCTCCTCATCTGGGCAAAGAAGAGGAGAGATTACACAGATTAGATCCCAAGAGGACTCTTAGTTTTTACATCTCAAGGATGGCTAAATTAAGACAAGATGACCAACTGTTTGTGGGTTATACTGGTCATAAATTAGGCTTATCTGTAACAAAACAGACCATTTCCCGCTGGATCATATTAGCCATAGTTGAATGCTACAGATTAGCGGGAAAAGAACCACCAGATGGGCTTCGTGCCCATTCTACAAGGGGAATGGCTACTTCTGCGGCTCTAAAGAGGGGAGTGCCGGCAGCAGATATTTGTGCAGCTGCAACCTGGAAAAACAATGCATACTTTTGTTAAACATTATTGTTTGGACACTGCCTCCTCTAACAAGGGTTTATTTGCAAAGGCAGTTCTGCATTCTGTCCACGAAAACTGAAATTAGTACTCCCACCTCAAAAAATGGAGTATTTAGCATGTTATAAATTACCAATTACAGTAAAAGTCTGACCTTGTATTTAAAATATAATTAATGTAAAGATTACTTATAAACATCACAGTTATGCATTGTGTGACATACTTTGCAGTTGGTTCTCCTGGTAGTACTGAGCGTGCAACAGAATGTCATCAAAGACACATGATCAACCCAGCATGTATGCCATTTACCTGCTTAGCACTGAGCAGCTTCTGTAAAGATGGCTGAATGGATATCTTTACGGAACACCTTTACTGCTGTGAAACAGTGTGTACCTTTAGCACCTAGTTTTCGTTCTCACCCTTCTCTGTCTTCGGTCTTCGGGTATCCTTTCACAGGTTTCTTGATGCACTTGTGCATTCAGATTTACTTGTCACCATTTTAACTTCTCTATGATCTATTTCATGCTTGCACCTTTTGGGTGGCCAGAGACCTCTAAAATTAGGGGGAAGGGAGGGACATTAGTACTTGCTTCTGAACAGCATTTTAGTGCCACCTGTGGGAACTCTGTGCTTGACTTAAGTATAGGCATGCGTTAAATATTGTAAAATGCTGCCTAATTTTAACCTTTACTTTTCTGAAGGGAAAACCCTAATTTTTTTCAACAGTTTCAAACATGCATGTTGTTTGTTTGAATATAAAAGTGATTGCTTAACACTGTATGAAAGAATTCCAAAGATAATGTTAAGTGTCACCAATAAAACTAATGAGGTTTTGGCTGTTTTGCCTATTAAAGAGCATTTTGGGAAAAGATGAATGACCAAAGAGCTTTGTATCTGTCATATATGTCTGTGAGAGTTATATGACTGAATCACTAAAAACCTAAAGTACACTGTGTTTGGTATGCATTTCCTTTTTCTTTTGTTTTTCACCCTATAATGAAGCTTTTGTAAATATCAGGCATATATACATGTTTAGCTGTTAGAGTGGAATGACTGCTAACAGCTCAAAATTACTCAGTTTTGTGAATCAGCCAGGTTCAGAGAAACGAAACTGGCTTTATATTTAAAAAATGACAACTAGTAAATTGAAAATAAACTACAATAAATTTCTGCTCCTCTGGCAATCTGCTGTCCTAGGCCTGGGTCTAGCCGGCCTTGTTGTAAATACTTCTCTGCGCACCTCATCCTCTCTGGATTGCATCTGACTCAAAGGTAAGGCGAAAGGAAAGAGTGCCTCTACATTTAGCAGACAGCAAAACGTGTGCACTTACTTCTCCTTAAAGTGGAACTCTATCTACCTAACCCTCTTCTCAAAACTTGATCTTCAAACTGTGGAGGGCTCTGTACCAAAGGGGGACCAGAAATGCTGCTTAGATGGATGATGACAGCAGACAGATATCATTGCCAGGAACCAAACAGAAAGAACTACAAGAGGAAGGGCTCTGCACAGCTCCCTGGAAACTTGCACCAGATTGGAGTGGGACAGCTGTAAAGTGTATGGCCTGCAATTTATAAGAAACTCTAAGAATTGGATTGGATTGTCTGCCTCGGAAGTCAAATGATGCCCATCCAGAGAGGCCAAAATCTCCCTTTTGAGTCTGACCCCAAATGGTTAAACACAAATCCCAGATAAAACCATCATCTGCATCTGCATTTACCTGTGGGCCTGAGAAATAACATCCCAATTGATGAAAAAATGGCAAGTACTACCCCAGACTGGAATTGAGGAAAACGTTGCACAGCTATCCTTATTTTAAATGATCTCTACCTCCATGTTCTCTCAAATCTCTGCTCCTGAACGTGAGCCCCAGTGGAGGCAAAAATGTGCGCTCAGCGGCTGGACATCCTACATTTCCTCATTCTGTTTGAATGAGGGCCCTGAGGAGCTAGTGAAATTGTTGGTTGTGCAGCCTCGACCTGCCCTTTCCAGAAACCCAAGTGGCATACATTTTCCGCAGTGATGGCTGAGTCTTGTCAAGAGAAGTGAGGGTAGTAAAATATTTACCATGGACCTTCACAAAATCGTTCCCAAATTAGGTTCTGGCGTTTGCTAAACAGGAAGTGGATGCCTGCGTTAACACTGGAGCGTCAGTGTCCAAGAAAAGATGTTTTCAATGAGTTTGGGGAAGGTGAAGGAACTCCAAGAGACCAATGTGGAACGTGCAGCAAATGGAGGAGGACTTTGGGGTAGAGTTTAGGCATGTTTGGGGAGAGTGAAGGTAAGGTGCTGGGATTGAGAGAGTGGTACGAATGGTGTTGCCTGTTTTGATGGGAGTCAGTGAGCGAGAGAGCATGAGCGAAAGGAGCAAGACCAGGAAAATAAGAAAGGGAGCATTATAGAATAGAGTAAGATCCATAGAGTTGGGAGGAGCCCATGACAGAAAGGAGTATTATCAGGAGGGTTGGGTGGAAGTGCAAACAGGAGGGGTGAGAGGCAGAGATAGGAGGAAAGTGGAGAAAGGCGATTGTTATAATGTAGAGTGTTATGTGTTCAGTTCTATTTAGGAGTGTTCTTCTCGTATGATTCTGGAACCTGCTCCCAGAACCATATGAGAAGATGCCTGTGTGAAGGAGGTTGGCTGTTACTTCCTCCAAATAAACTATGTTAAAATATAAATACTACGTTTGTGCTTCATTACAACAATTGGCGACAAGGAGCTGTCCCTTAAGGAAGTCCCCAGATGCGTGCCGGCACAAATCTTGATGAATGTGGTTATTGAGAAGTTAACGGACAGCTAGAACCCATGATTACTAAAGAAGCAAGGAAATGTATCAGATGAAGCAGCGGTGGCTTTTCTCGGTTAGATAAAAAAAATATTCACCTCGTATTGGGCAGAAATAGCTTGCATTTTATGAGCGGCGCGCGAGCTGAGCAGCCAGCTGTAAGGAACATCCACATCCGAACAATGCACCTGGTACGTAAACACGTCACTGTGTCAGTGCGTAGGAAGTGCCAGTGAGCTGAAATAGAGTAAAGCACCCACGTGCGTACATTGCGTGTCGCCATCTTGGAGGAGTATGGTTGGCATGGTTACATGCACACAGCGACATTACGGATAGCGCGTATCTTGGGGCAATGTAAACAGATACACGCAACGTGTGCATGCCGTTGGAAGAAAAGTGCGACTATTTACAGCGATCGAAGTATAATTTTGCTAGCAACGTGTAGCTACAGTGTTGCATTACTTGCGCCACATGTAACAAACACAAGAGACACGGCGTGTTTCAATTTAAAGTTGGATCGTGTCCGTTTTCGAGAATAAGGGAACACACAGGCAACTTGACAATACAGTTAAAATAACATAACAACATTAGGACAACATGAATCTCAGTGCAACACAAGTCTATCAAGGACCATTTTGTGTAGATTATAATTGCCTGCAAATAAAAAAGGAAAAAGAGAAGGAAGAGGAAAATAAGCATTTAAGGGACACATATAAAAATATATATATTTTTTTTTTGCAAGAGTATTAACGTGCAACTGTGCTTAATAGCTCATAACCATCTCCAACATGCAGAACATTGTGGCACCAATGAAATTCTTGGCTCAGCCCGGAAATCCTGTTTGTCCATGCGAACAATGGCTAGACAATTTCCAAGTCTTTGGAGCAATTGGGGGGGCTAAATACAATGATGATCTGAAAGAAGCCACCCTCCTCAATTGCGTGGGTGCAGAGGCACTGAGAATATTTAGAACTTTACCTGATTCTAATGACACAGAGGAGGGATCTGGAGATTCTGCAGTTAGTGTCGGGAAATATGAGACTGCACTGTCAAAACTGAGCAAGCATTTTGGCAATAAAACAAACATTGTATTGGAGATACAGATTCTTTTCTAGGAGACAAAGCAAAAGTGAGTCTGTAGATGCTTATGTTGCTGCTTTAAGAGGCCTCATATCGACATGTGAATTCACAGGTGTGGCAGACGAGTATTTGAGGGATCAGCTGGTCCTACACGTGGCAGATGCCCGGATTCAACAGTGACTATGGCAAGCGAAAAACCCAACATTGGAACAGGCAATTGAAATAGCCAGATCGTTTGAGCTGGGAGAGAAATGCATGAAGGAAGTGCAAAGCAAGCCAGAATGTATTGACATAAAGGCAGTACAAGACATGCGCAATGGAGGATTCAATAAAGATGAAGAAGCTTTAGTTGCCATCGTAAAGAGAATAATGAAATCTGATTTTGGTATAAGCCCCAGACAGAGTAGAGAAATGCCCCAAAGGTCACAAAACCGATGTTTTAAATGTGGATGGTATAGACATGCAGAGAAAGATTGTCCAGCCCAATCAGCTCAGTGTTATAAATGTGGACAAGTGGGCCATTTTGGTATGGTCTGTCGCAAAGTCAGGGGAAGGGGCAGAGTAAATTCACGCTATAACACAACAAGGAACAACATCCATTTTGGGAGAGGTGCCATGACAAGTGTAAGAGCATTAGAAGAAGTTGGTGGGTCAAATGACTTAGTGGAGATCACGAGTAGCTTCGAAGAAGAGGTATGGATATTGGCCCTCACACCAACTGGAAGCATGGTTGGCCCATGGGTGGCCATGGCCATTAACGGCATAACACTACAGGTAATGGTCGATACAGGGTCTCCATATACGATGGTGGATATGGAGACGTATCTGAATGTATTAGGAAAGAAAAGGGAAGACTTGCATATGACTAAGGTTAGAGCAACTGGCTATGGTAAGACACCAATCAATATTGTAGGCTATACCTGGGTGCACTTGGATTTCGAAAGAATAAAAACATATTGCAAGTTGTATGTGATTGAAGAAGGTTTTTGAATAGTTGGCTGGTGGGAGCAAGCATCATTGAAGATTAGAATACTGTTACGAACCGTTCACAACGGTGGTCTTTTCTGCGCCGGTGACGCTTTATGCCATCTGTTCACACCGTTTCTCCCAAGATGGCGTCGCAGGATCGAATGGAAGGTCTAGATCCCTTTCCATCCATTGAGGAAACTCCGCCCGGTACTTTGATCACGTTACTTAAACCGCCGGAAGGGAAGACTCAGCGCGTTGCTACTGTTGTCGGTGGTCATGCGCCGTAAGTCTTCGCTTAGGGGAATTTCTGGTATTCGTATCCAAATTGGTTCTAAGCTTCCACCTCCTTACCTTTTTGAAAACTGTCTATCTATCCTCCTCTTTCTCTCACAGACTGGCCGCTGCCCATCACCGTCACTCCATTAGGTTCAAGAGCTTGTTACTGTGGAAGTCGTCTTCAGACCTGCTTACAGTCCGTAGGTTACATCGCCTCTCCATTAAATTCGCATTTCTATACACAGGAATCCCCACGCAACACTTACCTCTTATTGTTTCTCTCTCTCGTGCCTATTCATTAGGAATTCCCGAACTACATCTCCCATCATTCATCACGGGAAAACATCTTTAACATCCATTTCCGTAGACTTTGTAGGTGGAATCAAACCCCCTTACATTTTTCCTACAACCTGTCCTCTCTTTGTACATCACTAACCCTGTTTTTCTTCCTCTCCCAAAGTCACCTCCAGTCCCGAACCTCTCAACAATCCCACTTCCGAGAAACATCATCGCCATCGGCGAACTGCAGGATAGCTTCCTGGAGAGACCCGCTCGCTGATTTGTTTCCACATCGAGGCTGCGGCAGAAGTCTTGTCAAGCTCCGTTTAATTCAACGCTCTCAATCCACCCAGGGTTTTTTCCCCTTAAAAAAGGGTTTCCCTGAAGCATCAGAGGCGACTGGAGGATGTAACAGGTGAATTCTTAGTAGCCACATCTCTCTACTGAAGACAAGGTAGGAAATCTCCAGTTGTCATGTTGTGGTGAAGAGAGCCATTGAGTTACCACAGTTACAATTAGCACGAAAGTTAACAAATACACCCTGGTGAGAATGTGCCAATTTTGAGTATAATGAACAATAGTTGTGACTCTGCTGAGAATCTAGCAAAAAGTTTTCCCAAGGTCTTCAGTGATAACATTGGTGTCCTTAAAGGATTCAAGCATTGCATAATACTTAAGAGGGGTGCAAAACCTGTGGTGCATAAAGTAAGGAACATTCCGATTGGCACTCGAGAAGCTTTGCAGAGAGAATTGGAGAAATTATGTTCACAAGATATCCATTGAACCTATAGAGAGCTCTCCCATTGTTATAGTATGGAAGCCGGAAGGTTCGATTAGAATGTGCGTTGACCTGAGAGATCTTAATAATAATAATTGGGTAGATCGCCACCATGGAACCAACAAAGTTTTTCACTACATTGGACTTATCCTCTGCGTACCATCAAGTTGTTTTAGAAGAAGAGTCCAGACACCTCACATCATTTATAACACCCTTAGGAGCTTTTCGATACAAAAGAATGCCATTTGGTTTGGCGTCGGCTGCAGCCGTTTTTCAGAGACTGATGCAACATCTTTTCAGTGGCCTAAAAGGTGTACACTATTTTCAGGATGACATATTAGTGTCTGCCATGTTAGAAGAAGATCATGATGCCAAGCTTTTGGGGGTGTTGCAAGTTATACAGCAGAAAGGTCTCACCCTTAAAATTGAAAAATGTAAGATAAAAAAGAAGGAAGAGACATATCTGGGTCATCGCAACAATGCAGAAGGAATAAAACCTAAAGAAGCTCTTGGGAATACCATTCTTAAACTTCATGATCCGGTCAACAAAGACCAACTTCAGAGCTTGCTGGGCCTCACAGAACATTATTCTAAATTCGTGGACCATTATGCAGATAGGACAAGCGAGATGAGAAGATTGATGACTAAAGGCACAAAATTTGAGTGGTCTGAAGAATGCAGGTAGGAATTGGATACAATCAAAGTGTTGATCAACAAAGCGCCTACCCTGAAAATGTTTGATTGTAGTGCCAAGACTATGGTATCAGTGGATGCCAGCAACATAGGGTTGGGAGGCGTTTTAGAACAAGTGCAAAATGGTTTTGTAGTTCCAATTGCTTTTGCTTCCAGGATTTTAAGTGGGGCAGAAAGAAATTATTCAACTATTGAGAAGGAAGCTTTGGCGGTGAAGTGGATTTTAGAACATTTCAAAGGGCTTATATTGGGAGTTCCCATTGAACTCAAGACAGATCGCAAGCCACTTATTCATGTATTAAACCCAAAGAACCCTCATTTGACATCCCCATGTATTAGGAGGTGGACCTTGATTATAATGCAATATAATGTGATCATTAAGTACACTCCCGGAAGAACAAACATAGTGGCTGACTGCTTTTCTCGCTTGCCATGCGACAATGAGAGAAAAGACCATGTTGATAGTTATGAGGTGATAGGGGATCAGGACATGGATTGCATCATTGCGCAAGTACATCCCAGTTTTGGGAAAGAAGAATGGATTGAGGCCATGAAATTAGATTCAGAACAAGGGTATTTAAGGAGAGCAGTGTAGAGTGGCTGGAAAGATGTTAATGTGGACATCGGATTCTGGGAAAAGATAAAAGATGAAATTTCATGTGATGATGCATGTATATATCGAGGAGATCGGATTGTTCATCCTGCAACATTAAGAGAGAGAATCATGGAAATTGCTCAGCTCATGAGGGGAATGTAGGGAGGAGCTTGACAAAGAGAAGGGTCAGAGAAACTTATTGGTGGCCCAACATGTGGAGCGAATTAGAGACATAGGTCAAAGAATGTTCTGCATGTGCGGTGAGTGATAAAGAAAAGTTAATCAAGACCACAATGTTACAACCAATAGCCATACCAGACTCTGTTTGAACAAAATTGGCTATTGACATAGCTGGTCCATATGAGATACTAGAACCGTCAAAGATATATTTTATTGTGTTAGTTGATTATACTTCCAAATGGGTGGAGTGTGGAATTATTGAAAAATCTGTCTCTGCCATGAAAGTTACAACATTTTTGGAAGAAATTTTCAGTAGAGAGGGTGAACCACAGGAGTTGATATCCGACAATGGAGCTCAATTTATGTCGCAAGAAGTTCAGTGCTTCCTTAAAGAACGAGCCATTAAACAGAGCACGACAGCATTATACCATCCTATGGGTAATGGCTAGTGTAAAGAATGAATCGTTTCATAAAAGGTGTAATTCAACTAGCCGTTGCCAATAGCTTGCCATCGAAAGAAACACTTAAAGAAGCGCTGAACACATATAAAGTCACTCCACACTCAGTGACGGAAGTGGAACCATTCACCTTGATGAGAGGGAGGATTGCCACTAACAGGCTTAGACCTGCATGAATGAATATAAAGAAAAGCAAAAATATTGATATGTATGAAATGGAAAGGAAAGTAAAGAGGAAGCAAGATCAATACAAGGAATACTATGATAGACAGAAGCATGTAAAAGAAAGTAAAATCAAAAGTGGAGACTGGATTAGGGTAAGAGAAGCCAAGAGAGTTATGAAAGGAGAATCCAAATTCCGATCTCCCGAGAGAGTGATTAAATGTTCCAAGAAGTCAGTAATTCTGGAAGATGGCAACAAGTGGTCATGTAATGATATCATATTGTCAAAGGACAAGATCAGATGAGGAATGCTACTGATCAGTCTCCCACGCAGGGATTATGGAGAGACATATCCGGACAAGCGAGTGATATCAGTGAGAATATTACACTTCCAAGTGACGGTGGTATGGTGGAGAAGTATGTCAATGGAAAGATCCCAAGAGATCCATGTGAAAATAATAACTTATCTTCGAGAGCTAGGAGAATTGTACACAATTTTAAGAAGGATTTTATTTACTACCGAAACCATTAACACTTTCTTACATTGCCACAATCCCTGGTTTACACCACTTTGGGGCTTTGATATGGAGTCACAACATGTATCCTTTTATTAAGAATTAATGGGTAGAAGAAAGACAGTTTTTAAGTTATGTGTGTTATATGTTAGACTTCTGTATATAGTTTTCTCCAACCTGATAGCCATGTTAAGTTGCAGTTAGTATCTTCTGTATATAGGTCTTTACAAATCACACCATTTATAAATAATGTGGAGGGGGAGATGTCATAATGTAGAGTGTTATGTGTTCAGTTCTATTTAGGAGTGTTCTTCTCGTATGATTCTGGAACTTGCTCCCAGAATAGTACGAGAAGATGCCTGTGTGAAGGATGTTGGCTGTTGGGGACTTCCTCCAAATAAACTACGTTAAAATATAAATACTACGTTTGTGCTTCATTACAACAGCGATAAGACCAGGAGGGGAGGAGAATAGAGATGTGGGGTGAGAGGAGAAGTAAGAGTAGGAGGGCGGCAGAGAGTGGAGATAGGAGAAGTGATTGAAGCAATAACACCAGGGGGTTGGAGAAGGGTAGAGAGGCAGAGTAAGAGGCAGATGTAGAGTAGAGCAGAGGATTGTAAGGATACAGTGAGGATAGCAAGTGAAAGGCTGTCACAAGAGGAAGGGCACAACAAGACAACCAGGCTATCCCGGTTTATTTCACCTAGGAAGCCCCTGAAGGAGATGAGGAGATAAGGCTACAGCCTTTAGGCCTCCCAAGTGTCCATCTAGACAGTGGGAGTGCCCAGGCTATAATGAACAGATCTTGTATCCAGCTTTTTAGGCGGATGGAGTGTCACGGTTTATTGAACGGTCACTCTCAACGCAGGGAGTACCCCCCATACCCCAATCAAGGTGTCGCACAACAAAAGCACTTAGCAAATTCAAATTTGGTTAGGCCTCTAACCTGTATAACACCATTCAGCAGATGATTTATTAATAGACTTTCAGTTGCCACAACAAGCACAGTTTGAATTTTACATAGAATTTCTTTGCACATTAACATATACAGAGCTTTAAAAACCCATAGTGATTGCTTGGTTTATCACAATGCTATTTTCTCCCAGCCACCAGGCATCAGTTATATATGACCCCTTTGGTTTGAAGGCATGGTACATGGAGTGGTACTATAATGGGAATTTTGTTTGGGCTTTTTATTTGAAAGGCAAGGTTTGGTGAATTAACTCAATGGGAGAATTGTTTGGGGAACACACATTCAAATGAAATGCAGGGCTTTGGGATTCTGATTTGGGAAAAATGGAAATAAAGGGAAACATTCGTTTTGCAACACAGATGCAAATTAAATGCAGGTCTTTGCGATTTTTGTTTGGAATGAAAGGGAACATTAGTTTTGCACACACTGCATTCACTTTTAAGGCATATTTTTAGGGATTCTTATTTTGGGATTAAGGACACCCCTCTTCTGTAAGGAAGTCGTGGGTTACAGGAAAATAGGGTCACCCAATTACTTTATTGATTATAATGGCTGTAACACACCATGACATTTGTTCGCTTTGAATGTTAACAAAAATCATCCTTTGATCTTTTCTATATGGGAATTAATTGAATTAACTTTAAATGTGCTAAGGGTCTGCACAGTTTCACCCCTCACCCACAATTAAATGGAAAGGTTTAAGGCAGGTAGTTCCCAACACAATGGATAGCTTTGGGGATATATCTACTTACATAGGAGGTCTCTATTCTCCGCTCAGTAGGTCAACGAGATTTCAGACCCTCTTTTTGGAATACTGATATGATATGATATGATATGGCATTTGTGACGCGCCTATACACAAGTGTTTCAAGGCGTGACGAGGCAGGGAGGGGGAACAAGGGGAGACCGACAACGATCCTACTAGGCCAGGTGTCATTCAGACCGCGCAAGTGCATGGGTGGGGGGGACGGGAAAAGTGCAAGGGGGAAGGGAGAGGGGAAAGTGCAATACAGGGTTAGTAATGAAAGAGGGCCAGCTAGTGGCAAGTGCAAGATAAGTGCAGAACAAGTGTTGGGGCGTAGGAGGGGCTGTAGGGATACAGAGACAGTCCCCCAGTGCAGGGGTACCAAGGAAGGCAGTGCAGGGGAGAGTGGCTGGGCCAAGGGCCAGGGTTAGTGAGTGGCCCAGTTGCTGATTCAGTACAGTATCAGTGGTTTAGCAGGGGAGAGAGGGAGAGAAAGCAGAAGCAAAGAGGAAGGTTTTGAGGTGCTTCCAGAACCGGAGATGGTCCTCCGCAAGTTTCAGGGAGGCAGGAAGGCTGTTCCAGAGGGAGGCCCCTGCTGCGGAGAGAGATCTCCCCCCAACTCGCCGCTTGGAGAAGCGGCTGACCCTGAGGGAGTTGGAGGTGGAAGAGCGAAGTGCTCGAGAAGGAAGATATTTAGGAAGGGAGAGTTGAAGGTATTTTGGCCCCAGGCCCCAGAAGGCCTTGTGGACAATGCAGAGGGTTTTGAACTTAATCCTCGCAGCCACAGGGAGCCAGTGTAGCGCTTTCAGTCCTAGAGAGATACGGTCCCTGGGCTTGAGGCCAAGGACAAGTCTCGCAGTCCTGTTCTGGATAAGTTGCAGAGGGCGGAGAGTAGAGGCAGGCAGATTTAGATAGAGGCTGTTAAAGTAGTCCAGCTTCGAGAGAAACCAGGGCTCTGGAGACAGTGAGCTTCTGGGGGAAGGAGAGGAAAGGAAGGATACCTCTGAGGAGGTGCTGCTGGTAGTGTGACTTCTTAGAAACGTCAGAAATGTGAGGAGAGAAGCAGAGTGTGGAGTCGAAGATGACCCCGAGGTTTTTTGCCTTGCAGGTTTGAACAGGAGGAGGGCCAAGAGAGGCCGGCCAGAGAGCTGCAGGGAAGGAGGGAGTGGGTGTGCCGATGAGTAGAATCTCAGTCTTACTGGCATTAAGGCAGAGGTCGTTGGCGGCACACCATTCCTGGATAGCAGAGAGACAGTCAGAGATGAGGGAAGGAGAAGAGGAGGCCGAGGTTAGCCTGAAAATGAGCTGGGTATCATCCGCATAGCACTGAAAGTTGGGGCAGAGAGCAGCGATGCGGTGGGAGAGAAGTGCCAGATACTGGTTAAACAGCCAGGGGGAGAGGTTAGAACCCTGGGGGACACCACAGGTAGAGAAAAAGATATCAGACAGGAAAGACCCCAGTTGGACCTGGGAGTGTCGATTAGAGAGGAAAGAGGTCAGCCAAGCCAGCGCCAGACCAGTGATACCCAGGTTATCACGGAGACGGTTGAACAGGATGGTATGGTTGACAGTATCAAAGGCAGAAGAGAGGTCAAGTAAAATGAGAACACATGGAATATTAGAGTCAAGGTTTGAGAGCAGGTCCTCACGGATGTTCAGGAGAGCAGTTTCCGTGCCTCTGGCAGCTCTAAAGCCAGACTGATGGTCATGAAGGCTACCAACAGATTCAGCATGGAGATTAAGCTGGGCAGGAGCTTGCCCAGGAAAGGAGTGATAGAGATGGGGCGATAGTTAGCTGGGCATGACGGGTCAGAAGAGGGTTTCTTAAGAAGGGGATGCACACAGGAGTGCTTGAGAGGGGATGGGAAGACTCCAGAGGCGAAGGAGTGATTGCAGAAGTCAGCAAGGGCATGAGCCAAGGAGTCGATGTGGTCCTTAATAGTTTTGGAGGAGCAGGGGTGGACCTGTGTTGACGAGACTTTCATAGATCGGACTTGTCTCAAAACCTCATCAGCGGAAAAAAGGGGAAAGGCAGAGAAGGAGAGAGGAGGGGTGGCTGCAGAAGGGCCAGAGGATGGGCAGGGAATAGAGGGGGGGAGGTGATGGGAGGAGAGTGAGGACAGGATGTCCTGAGTTTTAGAAATGAAGTGAGAGGCCAGTGCCGTACAGAGGGCCTGGGAGGGGACAGGAGAGGTATAGACTGCAGCAGGGTTGGCCATTTCCTTGCAGATTTTAAAGAGTTCAGCCGAATTGTTAGATGCCGCAGTGATGCGGGCTTGGATAAGGGCTCTCTTCTTGGTGAGAATGGAGAGCCGGTATTGCCTTTGGAGCAGGCGACAGGCCAGTTTGTCAGAGGATGAACATGAAGCGCGCCATTTCCTCTCTGCCACCCTGCACAAGCGTTTAAAGGGTGACTAGATCCGAGTCATACCAGGAGTTACATTTGGCTTTGGGCTTCAGGCGGATTCTCATGGCAGGGGCAAGGATATCAAGAGTATCAGATATAGCAGAGTAGAGAGTGGAGAGGGCTGTGTCAGGGTGGGAGTCAGCCGAGGGGGGAAGAGGGGGCGAGAAGGTGGCAGCGAAAGCCTCAACTGACCCACGCTTCATGGGTCGAATGACCGAGAAGTAAGGTAGATAGCTCACACCTCTGGTCTCTATTCACAGCAAGGTCCCTCCAGCCACAGGTCTTTCTCTCAGATAGGGCTGACAGCTTCCAGGCAGAAGTCCCCAGCAAGTGTCCCAGGGTCTCCTGTCCATCTGCTCTTCTGGGTGTCAGCCTTCCTTTTCTTGACAGCATTTTGTTGTCAGTCTTAGCTTATCTGTCTGCTCTCTTCTTTTTGTCCTTCTGTCCCTCTTTAGATTGAAAGCTGATATTATATAGTGCTGATGACACTTACATGTTATGAATATTCCCACGCTACGGATTGGATACATCTCTTCCTCCCCATCCCACCAATCTGCCTACTGCCAGCCGATAGCACAAGGAGTTTTAGGAGGTCTGGATAAGGGGGTTTACATATTTGGTTGTCTTAGAATCCCACAACATGGCAACTATCTTTTCCTTTCAAGTAACTCCATAAACATATATATATTTTTGGATTCTACAATTTATGACGACTCAGGGAATACTAATTTTATCGCTGCACAACCTTCCTGGGAGGAGCTATCAATTTTCATGGTTTACTCATGAGCTGAAATGTTTATTAACCTCAAACTTCACAAAACACACATTTATTTGTCTTTCTATCAGCTCACCAAGTTTCGGATTTTTCTGATTATTATGAGTGTCACAAACATTTTGCTAAAACAGACCTGCATACCTGGTATGCATTGCCCCAAAGGTCTATGGGGTCAGAGGTGCAGATCTGTCTAGCAGTTCATTGGGGATACTGCAAAAACAAAGTACAATCACATTTGCAAGCTGAAAGCAGTGTCTTTTTAAATCAAAAGATCTGTTTTGCATGTCATACATTTTATTTCCATACATTCCATTTGGGCCTTCTTTCCATGGGTGAATATATTTCTTTGATCTGATGGTTGAAAAGACATGAGTGTGCCTTCTGAATTGTCCACACATAGGCCATTATTTAACATGGGAAACCAGTGTCCATTTTAAAACAAAGTAGGCATTTCCATTTAAACAATGTCAGTTTGTTTGTTGGAAAGTAAGGGTTTCGGTTTGTGTCAAATGCAATATGTCAGTTGGCTTTGCTTTTTAGATACGCAACTGTTCCTTTTGATATCCAAAATGCACAGCATATTAATGCATGTCAGTCTCATGTATCATGCTGGTGTTTCTTTTTCTCAGACAAAATGTTAATGTTAAAGGTATTTGTATAGCGCACTGTCACCAACAGAGTTGGTCTCCAGGCGGATCTGTAAATAAAAGGTGGACGCGGTGGGTTAGTTGGTGAAGAGGGTGTAGGAAAGTGAGAGGTGGTGTACTGTTGGCAGCTTGAACTCGATTTTCACTGTGCGCTGAGCTTGGGTGTGCAAGTAGGATCGAAGCAGGTCCTCGCGTGCTGTTGTTGCGATCTATGTGTTGGTTGTTTGTTGTTGCAATGTGGTGATGTTTGCTGTACGAGAGGTGGTTGTGTGGGTTTTGTGTGCATTAAGCAAGCCGAAATTAGAGGTTTTGGTTAGTGGGTTGTATGTCTCATAATCCCTGCAGTTTAGTTTATGCATCAGGAAGCCACACTGGGTTGGCATACTCTCCCCCCAGGTCCACTTGACTGTCCAGTCCCTATGGCGACACCGCGGCTGGATCAGCAGACCAATTGCCACAGCACCCCCGGCTCGGTGATCGCTGCCCCCAGATCGACAGTGGAGTTCCACCATCATCAACCAGCTTCTCTCTATCTATTCACTGTCAATAGTCCATTGGGTGGTATAACTTCTCTTCCCTTTCCTGACTGTCAAGTATCAGTATCGGGGGATGAGGTTGGCCTCCAGCTAAGTTATTGAGCTTGGTACACCCAGGGGGCGGGCATAATCCTGCTTAGGTAGTGGATATAAATTATCTATCCCTGTTCTCTCCTATGTATTACTGTTTATGGTCCATTGCTGCCTGTGCCCTGAAGGGTTGCCAGGTGCCATTGCTGGGCAATACCCTTTCGATTGATCTGTGGGTCTTCTTGTAATGATTGGTGAGGTTTGTTTTTAATAGATAGTGGATATGTTACATGTGCATATATCCTTATTTTAATAAGGGTTGATGATTAGGGGATTGAGGGTAGGCTCTTCTCTCGGCCTAGTTCCTCTGTATATGTCCTTATGGGCATTCTTTCTGGTTATGGGGCAAAGAGCCAGGATTTGAGGAGTTTCCTGAATTGTAGGCGATCTTGTGTGTTCTGTATGTTCTTTGGTAGTTTGTTCCAGGTTTTTGGGGCGAGGTGGGAAAAAGAGGATTCTCCGGGTTTTCTCTTGTTGTATGAGTTGGGTTCCAAACAGATGTCGCTGCTGGATGTGAGTGGCCTTGCAGTGTGATGTATGTTTAGTTTTCTTCTGATGAACTCTGCACCTTGGTCGTGGATTGCTCTGTGGGTTATGCACATTGATGTGAACTTGATCAGCTGTTTAATTGGTAGCCAGTGTAACATTTTCAGCGCTGGTGTGATGTGCTGTTTGAGGCGCAGTCCGGCCGCTGCATTTTGTATGCGTGGAGTTTATTTAGGAGTCGTTCTGGGAGGCCTAGATATAGGCTGTTGGCGTAGTCTAGTCTGGACATGATGAGGGCGATGTCGGCAGTTGTTTTGTTGGTGAATGAGAGCAATTGTAGGATCCTTTTAACCGATTGCAGGAGTAAGAAGGAATTCTTGATTAGAGCCTTTACTTGTGGTTCTAGAATGAGTTTGTTGTCCATCAGGGCTCCCAGGTTTTTTACAGTTGATGATGGGGCTGGGGTTTCACCAAGTTCAGTTGGCCATGGAATGTAGAGGTTGTCTTTTCCGCTTTTTTGTGATGATCATTATTTCTGTTTTGCCTGGGTTGAGTTTGAGGTAGTTTAAGTTCATCCGGTTGTATATTTCACAAAGGCAGTTCTCTAGTGTTGTGTTGTCTTCTTGTAAGTCTTGTGTTTTGTATATCATTTTCTTGTATTTTGTAGATTATTTGTGTGTCGTCAGCGTAGTTGTTGCAGGTGAGGCCATGTCTTCCCATGATTTTAATTAGCTGTGACTGGTAGATGTTGAATATAAGTGGCGAGAAGGATGATCCTTGTGGGACTCCTCCTGATGATTCTCGAGGGCTTGATTTGTAAGGTTTCATCCATATTGTTTGTTCTATTCGATAGGAAGGATCTGACCCAAAGTACGGTGTTGTCGGTGATTCAGAATTCTTCCAGTATCATGATGAGGATTTTGTGGTTAACTGTGTCAAAAGCTGCAGAGTGGTCTAGAAATATCAGAGTGGTGCTGTTGTTTGAGTCTGCGTTCACCTTTAGATCATCCCAGATTGAAATAAGTGCTGTTTCTGTTCCTCTCATCGGTCTGAAGCCTACTTGTGCCTGGTTTAGTAGGTGAGGTTCTTTGATGAAGTCTTGAGTTGTTCTGTATATGTGCGTTTCAAGGAGTTTAGCTGGGGAGGGGATGTTGGAGATGGGTCTGTAGTTGGAGAGGTCTTCTACTTTTCCTGTTGTGTCCTTGAGTGGTTTGATGTATGCTGATTTGAAGGCTTGAGGCACTCTTCCCATTGAGATTGAATGGTTCAGGACGTTTCTGTAGTATTCCAATGGTGTTCCTTGTGCGAGAATTGATTTGTAGATGTCAGGGGAGCAGGGATCCGCGGGGGAGCCAGAGTTGTTGCTTTGATTTACGAGTTTGATGAAAGTCTCCACTGATATGTGCGGGAACTTTCGGAGTTTGTTCTGATGTTCCTTGCATCGGTGGGTGTCTTCAGTGTTGTGGTTTTTCCCTTTTTACATGAAGTCAGCATTTGCAGAAACACATGTCTTTTGGAATCCATCGAGCCACATTCTGATGTATTCATGTTTTAAGGCACACTTTCCTTCACCTTCCCATTTTGGTAATGTTGAGTGGGGCTCACTTTACATTCACTGGCCAAATGTTGGAAAGTAAGTATTTTGGACTGGCCTGCATATTTCAATGGGTCTAAACATCAACCAGCTTAATTCTCACAATAGGGCCTTGCATGACCTTTTAGCCTCTGTCACTCTAGGGCTGCATTTGCACCACACAGGAGCCTGGGTTAGAGAGGTGGTAGCCCCCTTCAAGGTTGAGGGCAAGCCTACAGAGACCATCCCTACACTCTGAGCCGCAATTGTGCATGTTGTTGTGTAATAAAAACTGAAAAGATATTGACCTTCTCATGTCACTTATTGGCAAACTTGTCACAGTGGCCTTTAAACACTGAACCTGTTCTCCAATAGGGGGATTAACATTCCAAGATTCCTAACATTATTATGTAGCAGCCTTATTATTTTTCTTGGTGCAGTGGTTAGGATCAAGCCCATTCTCAGAGAGGACCAGCAGAGTTTCTCTGATTAAGCTATCAGAGCTCCTCTGTGGGGGGCCCGGTGATCAGAAGCACTGACCAGCGAGGGTCACATGGGTCCCTTTGATAATTGTGAATGGTAAAATGGGCAGGAAAATGTCTGTCCAACTTCTGGCCCCATTATGGGTTAGTATCAATGTCTGGAAAGTCGAAAATGGAATTAATATCTTCATCGGGAAGAGGAGAAGTGAAACAAGGATGAAGGTCCTTTCTGTGGAAAAGACTACGACCCTCGAATACCTAGGGTATGAGGTTACTGATTCCAACTCCATAAAAATGTGGAAGAGTGGGCTGAATGAAAAGGTTTCCGTTTTGTCTACTCAAATGCAGATCGTTTACAACAAGTTTTGTAAATTTTCGATGATCCAGTTGCTTGAATTTGGAGACACTTGTTTTATACGGATTGAATATGTGTCTT
The DNA here is from genome assembly GCF_040938575.1 of Ambystoma mexicanum. NCBI lineage: Eukaryota > Metazoa > Chordata > Amphibia > Caudata > Ambystomatidae > Ambystoma > Ambystoma mexicanum. The sequence goes on from NC_090930.1 coordinate 986,070,850, forward strand.
ATCAATATCGATGATATTCAGATTCAGGGTGCTCTTTGGAAAAGCTCTCTGTGTTTGGCTAAGTCGCTATCAAACTGTGTTCTTTGACAGGAATTGGGCTTAACCTCTTTGTCCACTAGGTTTCATTGGTGGTATCTAACTAATTTAGTGAAAATGTTGTGTCCTCCTGTAAATTCTCTGTATGAAGATCTCGGACGAATGATAACAGAGAGAAATCCACCATCTGTTGCAAAGTTTTATGATTCCATGGTCAAACTCTTACACGACTTTGCACTCTCGCCTGTTTACAATTTCGCCTGTCATATGTGAAGAAATGATTATTTGATAATGATTGGGCTGGAACTGTGGAAGTGATTTCTGCAGAGAAACTGTACTCCGAAGCAGCACTATTTGCGTCCAAGTGGATGCCCCACAGAGCGTATCTGTTAAAATTTCCCTGCTGTCTATTGAGGGATTGTCAGTCTAGAAATATGGATACCTCTATTTTGTGACCACAAACACATTTTGGTGGCCGTGGGCCAACCGTCTCATGCACGATATGACAAAATATAGGTTTTCGAGTTTGCCAATGAACGGCCATTTTGATGTAACAAGAATCGCCATTTTGTTTTCTAACCATTGCTCATTGCTTTCTGTTCCTATTGCTTTGCAGTATATTTTCTGCTTACACTGCTTGACTGTAAAACATTGTTGTCTGTATGTGAAAAGGACAAGGCCGCAGGGCCGAGAGGATAACAAGAGTTCGCTGAAACACAAACGTAGGCAGCGCCAGGAAGAATGCCTGGCTCCCTCCCGAATGGAGCCTTGAAGCAGAGCTGCAGGGCATTTAATCATTTCACAGCTGCCAGCCAGTCTCGTTATATGGTAGAATATGTTAGAATAATACCGCTAAAGGCTTGAATTATGCTTTTCTTACAGCCCCCCTTTGCTGAGCCCGCTAGAGCATGTCGGCTCCCAGGACACAAATAGCACCTAATATATAGCAAGGTCCGGAATGCAACTCTTCCCCCCCGTATGTAGCTCGCTTCCAAGAACAGAAGCGCTGCGTTCTATTCAATAACTGAAAGATGCCTTCACACTCACAAATTGCAAATTGTTACTAGAATAGATGTTTGAAGGTGTCATAGTAGTCGGAGATGTCCATCATCACACCAAGTTCAAAGAAACCCAATAAGGGGGGTGTTAAACATGTCGTAGCTGATTATTTGATATGCATTTTGTATATATGTAACTGATGTACGTAATTCACTCTCTTGTGTCCCTTGAGGTCTAGAGATACACGTTGCGGGGCGTGATACCGAGTTGGCCAACTGAGACTTTTGCTTTGCAATAAACCCTAGCTTTGGGAATACAACCTCATGTCTGGCGTATCTATCGTATGTGGTGACTCGTTGATGTAATTATGACATGTTGAATTCAGGATGTTTGTTGATAATCACGAGAGGATTCTTGTGTTCACACAGTTAGATGTGTGCTGGTCGCACATCGCTTTTATGGGGTTCTAAAAACTGTCATTGCTAGTTATTTTGTGGTCATGTGGTAACTATTTGTAAGTAAGAATAGATGAATATGGGTACCATGGTTGGATCATTTTTAAATGTTATATTCTCTGTGATTGTTGTAAAAGTTTGTTGAACAAACTAATAAACAAATAATTTTTAAAAGTGTGTGGTGCTGCCTAAGAAGTACATATCTAAAGAACCTTTAAAAGAGGTGTGGCTTATGTAATTGAAGAAGTGGCCTAACAGATAGTTACACTTTGAATCCCTCACAAATTACTCCTAGCATTAAAGGGAGACAATTCTATTAAAAAAGATGGTTGTTTAATTTAATATAATTGATCAATAGAAACAATCTGCTCAACTAAAAATGTCTTAATAAAAAGTATAAAATCAATTTCAAATTAATTTGGGATCCAAAGGATGTTTTATAATGTACATGTTTCTGAGATCTGTGTTTAATAATTTGGGCACTGCATCCTCCTCAAGAGAACAGAAGACCCGTAAAACGACTATCACTTTCCCTGATTACCTCAAAAGCTCTTTAATTTGCTACTATCAATGAAAAGCATTTGAAAGAAAGTGACTTGTCTGAGAAAGGTGAAGGAAACATTTAAACAATACAAAGGTTTTTCTGCCAGTGATATTCTCCAGTAGTCAGTGAAGTGTTAATGTCTTGAAATGGCTCCTTTTGTGTTTAAGTGCAGGGAGGCCTTGAAAGGAAGCTCTGCCCCAGAAGAGGCACCATGTCAGAGGAGGGAGAAATCTGCCATAGGGCTTTATGACACTGACTGAGCCCCCGCTTAAGGCCTTATTTCAAAAGCTTCAGAGGCTTGGCACTGCAAGGCCTTGGTCCACTTAAAGCAGCAGGAAATAGGTACAGGCTATAAGAATAACATTTATTAAAAAGAGCCTTTTCTTGCAAGTCAACCAGGGGAAACCCCAAACTGCAACTCATAGACGGGACCCCTCCTCCGGGCTGCCATCATTTATGGGATGCTCTATAATAATGAAGCAGCCTATGGAGGGTCAGCACATTTTAATGAGCTGTAACATAGTAGTGGGACAAAGACTAGTGTTGTTCTTTGGCCAGTGTTACGAAGTGCGCAACGATTACATATAGGTCAGTCATGACATATGTTTCGCAACACCTTTGTTTTCTTTCCCAAAAACAAACAAAATGAATTCTCTATGGGTCCAAATGCGCATAAAAGTATATCTGTTGTGATCAGTACAGTTGTGCTTTAAAATATTTGTCAGCGTCTCTCAGGTTGGTTCAAGATAGTTTCAAAACAAAAGTATTTGCAGTCCTCTTTAGGATCTGGTCCAGATCCTTCCTGGTAATTTTGATATAACAACAAATTTGGTGTTAAGTGCTCAGTATCCAAATAAAGTAAAAATAATTCCAGCAAAAGTTTATTTCATTATTTTGCCATTTCAGCCCACAAGTGAAATTCTGGTGTTTGTAGCCTCCTTGGGCATGGTTTGGTGCCACTGGGGAATGGTGGGTAGGCCTCCTACTCCTGGATCTTAAAACTGTACTGTCTTGGTGGATGGTTGGAGCTGGCCATAAACCAAGTCCTGGACACAGGAATCTGACCCTGGTCGGTTTATGTGGTGTCTTTTGGCTCTCTCACTACCTCCATCTCTCAGGGTCCTAGGTCTATGGCTCTCTTCCCCAAGCTTTCTTGCCTTCAAGCTCATACCTTGGAGCCTCTCTGTTGATTTTCCTCCTCCTTCTTCCTTAAGCTGTTCAAGCCGGTTCTAGCTACGGACATATCTCCTTGGCCTTTCCGCCATGTGCTTATGCCTCCTCCCATCTAACCGGCAATGCACTAGCTTGGGCTGCACCACTGGGTTCCTCCAACAGCCCCATAATAAACAATTTTGTGGCCTTTGAGAAGGCATTTCTGGGCGTTTTCAAATCACCTCATTTGGCTTCTGTCGCACAGAACCAGCTGATGGACATCAGACAGGGCTCGAGCGACATAATAGCGTACATCAGCCAATTCCGGCAGTTGGCAACTGATTCCCAATGGCCTGAGGTTTCACAGAAGACTCTGTTTCGCTGTGGCTTGTGAGGAATAAAAAGACGAGCTGTTGCATATTTCGGAACCAGATTCTCTATCAAGCGCTGGTGGACCAAGTCCTACGTATCGACCATAGGATCACTGAGAGACAAGGCGAGTGTTGCTGAGCCGAAAGATACCACCCCAGTCCCTCTGTAATGCCTTCATTGTCGCTAGGTCCTGCACACCTTGGTCCGGATCCTATGCAGTTGGGGGCGATCAGGGGTCACTTGTCGGAGATGGAAAAGAAACGAAGACGAAGCCATAATTTGTGCCTGTATTGTGGTGCCGCAGGTCACTACTTGGGGTCTTGCCCGTTACGTCCTCCGAGGCAGTCGGAAAACTGACTGGCTTGCCAAGTATGGAGAAGGCAACGGCAGGCCACTCTTCTGTTCCAGTCCTTCCACCCATGCAATCCGTGGCCTTGTTGGTTTTGGAGATTAGGATTGCTTGGCAGGAGAAGAGCGCGTGAAAGTCCGGGCTGACCGGAGGCAAACACCAGAGCCCATGCTCCAGGTTGGTGACCTGGTGTGGTTGTACTCAACGAACCTGCCAGTGTGCAACCTGCCCACCAAATTGGCCCCTTGTTACTTTGGCCCCTTTAAGATCACCAAACACTTGTGTGTGGTGGCTTTCCGCTTTCAGTTGCCCCGCCCTTGGCGCATCCAACCTGTCTTCCACATCCCTCTCTTGAAGCCCTGTGTGCATGACGCTTTTGGCCACTCCTGCTCTATTCCTGCTCCGGTTACTCTTCAGGGGGTTCCGGAGTTTGAAGTCCAGGAAAACTGCGATTTGCGGATTCAACATGGGGTCCTCCAGTTCTTGGTCGATTGGAAGGGCTACCCGGCGTGTGATCGCACCTAGGAACCCCACACCTTTGTGAATGCCCCGTGTTTGGTTTGCAAATTTTACCTTCGACGTTCCTGGAAGCCCAGGGCTCTGGGCCTTCCTGAGAGGGGGTATGGTGTCATGCCACTTACCAGGTCTGGGGCGCGGGTTCCTCGGCTCCGGCTGGTCCCTTCCTCGAGGCTCCATCCTCGCTGGTGCTTCGGTCGGGTTCCTCCGGTCCGAGTTCCCGGGTCCTTGGGCGCTGCCATAGTTGCGGGCATGCGCATGCGTGGTCACCCGGGCATGGCCCTCCGTGCATGCACAGACTGCTTGGAGACTGAGGCTTGCATTCCAAGCCTGGCTTTGGTTCCCAGCCTATTTCCGGGTCCGATTGCAGGGAATCACCACATCTCAACGTGGTCAGGCCTCCTCATTGTGTCTCTCGCTCCTGGTCAGTCTAGCCGACCTTGCCTTACTATTCTAGCCCTTTTTCCTTGTTCTTTTCTTGTACCTTGTTGGCCTTTCCTGTCCGCTCCTCCCTAGGCCCTGGTCTCCCAGTTTCTGGTACTTGGGTTGGTGGGTGCCGTAGCCTTGGTTCACGACTCCTTTGGGAGTTCTTGTTTCCTCTCCTTGGAGTCTGTTCCCATCTTGCTCTCTGGCTTCCCTGTGGGCTCCTTCTCAATCTTTTGTCATTGTCCTGTCTTGTGCCCTGCTGGTACCCAGCTCCCCGGATAATCACCATCTGCAACGAACTTCAACGGGCTATCCAGAAGACAACCATTGTAATCAGACATCATGTGGTCTTCTATGTCATTGCTTGCACTGTCCTGATGCCACGCTAATCAGAGAAGTGCCATCCTGTTGCGTTGGGAGCCAGTCCAGCCCCGTCCTGTTGGAGACTGTCAGGAGGGTGCTGGGTTGGTACCCCGCGTTGCTTGTTCTACACTTGAGGGATTCGTCGGCAGACTGGCAGCCTCACCTCCTCGTTCACCAGGGAGAACAGGTAACCAGCGGTCACAAGACGCCTCGTTTAACAGTGGCTCGCTTCCCCTACATGTCAGGCTCATCCAGTTCAGTAAGATCACAACAATCAATAAGGTGGTGGATTTGTTTCTTGCAAACTTTAAAATATCTGCAACATTATGTAATTTTACCACGTTGGAGGTATTGTGGTAGGTCTCTGACACCAAGGCTTTGTTTTAAGGGTTTTATTTTTATCAGGCTCACCTAATCTTTCGCTAAATCTACAAGCTCCAGCCCTAGTCTATAAAAGAAATTCCAAAGGATGATCATCAGGATGTCTGTAAATTAACTAAAAATCCAACTCTAACTTAACGACTTTCAATATCATCCAAAAGAAAACACCAAAATAAACAAAGAAAGACTTTGTACAACTATTACTCTGGAAGGGATGACTGCTGGATTCTAACTTCAACCCTGTCCCTTTTTAGTAAAGACATTTGCCCACAGTTCAAGATCAACAGTTCTTGGTTTGCTGGAACGGTGTGAAGATGTTCCAGCCTAGGTCTTGTCCCACTCTGGGATTCTTTTAATCTTTCTTCTCTCTAGGATTCTTCAATCTTTCACCCCCTCCACTCTGAGGTTCTCTCAGTCTCCACTTCCCGCTCTCGGGTCTCACCCCGCTCTTGGGCTGTATGTGTTCTCCCTGCTCATTCTGGGGTCGTCTCAAGCTCTCCCCACACTGGTGTGTTCTCATGCTGTCACTACTCTGGGGCTTTGGAGAGGTGACAATCTCCCTGGAATCTTCACAGTATCCATGCCTTCTTTCAAGAAACTGGACACAATATTTTCTTCCCTTTGTACGAAAAAGACTTGCCTACCAGTACTGGACCAATAATCTTCCTCTTATCGTCCATGTTCAGTGAAGGGTACTGCACTGGCTGCTTGGAATCCTGCTTGTTTTCACTGAACCATTCTACTACCAGAAGTTCCTCAAGTGGCAGCTTAGTGGAGCCCAGTGGAAGACATGAAGCATTGAACCAAGGATCACTGGTTCTGTTAACCCAGAAGAGACTTCGTTTTTCTCAGGGCTACATCACTTTCATCAATATTTGCACTCTCTGCTGCAATGCAAAGCTCAGCATCTCTGAGTAGTCTCCAAAAAACATATTTCTTTTTACTCCATCGTTAGTAGCCCTAAAAGCAAACTCATTACACCTTTCCACTCTCTCCAGCGTGGGGCGCTAGATGCAAGCCACATTCGCCATGCATATCCAACATTTCTTACTATCCTGCAGGGTAGACACTCAGTGTCAACCCCAAGAAGACGCTGAGTGCAGTGAGATGCCTTGCTGAGCCTACATTCTTTAAGCTTATGTACACTTGTATGTGCGTCATGAGCACAGCATTGGTAGTGGAGATTGATTGATTGATTGTTTATTTATTTATTATGCGCTTATACACAAGTGTTTCAAAGGGCAACCATGCAAGGAAGGGGAAGACATAAGGAAAACAAGACAAACGATCTTACTAGGTGTGGTACATTCAAATCATGCCTGTGCAAAGAACAGAGTGCATGGGGGGGATAGTACGGACCAAGTGCGACCAGTCCCATCAGAACATTGGTTAAGTGCAGAGAGATACCACTCTTGCGGGTTGAAACGGGAGTGCGGTAGTGCTGCGGCAAGTGCAAGGCCCAGAGGCAAGTGCAGGAGATTGTTGAGCGAGGCTTGAGACCTGTGAGAATCTGAAGGTACACCAGGCAACTAGTCAGCAAAACTAAGCAGAAGTAGAGGAAGAGAGCGATAGGGCAGAAGGAGATATTTAGCAGGGGAGAGGGAGAGAGAAGGAGGAGGCAAAGAGGAAAGTCTTGAGGAGTTTCCAGAACTTAAGGCGATCCGACTCAACACGCAAATAGGCAGAGAGGCAGTCCCAGAGGGAAGCACCTGCAGTGGATAAAGATCTCCCCCATCTCTCTGCTTGGAGAAGCTGCTCACCCGCAGAGAGTTGGAAGAAGATGAGCAGAGGGCTCGGGAAAGAGCGTATTTAGGAAGAGCGCATTGCAAGTAGAGTGGGCCCAGGGCCCAGAAAGCCTTGTGGACAATGCAAAGGGCTTTGAACTTAATCCTTGCAGCCACGGGGAGCCAGTCAAGGGACTTCCGCGCTGGAAAGATGCAGTCCCTGGACTCGAGGCCAAGGATAAGTCTTGCGGTTCTGTTCTGGATGAGTTGAAGAGGACGGAGAGTAGAGCAAGGAAGGTTGAGAAAGAGGCTGTTGCAGTAGTCCAGGCTAGAGAGGACCAGGGCTCTGGAGACAGTGAGCCTCTGGGAGAAAGTGAGAAAAGGTAGTTGGTAGTGGGACTTTTTAGAGATGTGAGGCGAGAAAGAGAGAGTGGAGTCGAAGATGACCCCCAGATTTTTTGCCTCGTTGGTAGGTGGATACCCAGGGCCAAGGGGGCCAGCCAGAGAGAAAGAGGGAAGGTGGGAGCAGAGGTCCCGATGGGGACAGTTTCTGTTTTACTGGCATTGAATTGCAGACAGACAGTCAGGTATGAGTGAGGAAGAGGAAGAGGCGGAGGGTAGCCTGAAGGAGAGCTGCGTGGCATCCGCGTAACACTGAAAGTTGTAGGTGAAAGTGACTATCCTATGGGCCAGGGGGGCCATGTAGCTATTGAAAAACCAGGGGGATAGGTTAGATCCCTGGGAGACACTGCATGTAGAAGGGGTGATAGGGGAGCGAAAGGACCCCAATTCCACCTGGGATGGGCCGGTCCGAGAAAGGAGATTAGCCACACCAGGGCCTAATCAGTGATGCCCAGGATATCATGGAGACAAGCAATCAGGGTGTTGTGGTTTACGGTATTGAAGGCAGAGGAGAGCTTGAGGTAGAGGTTTGAACACTAGACTTCAACAGGGGAGCAGCCATGGGAGTTGGGTTCAAGCCTCTACTTCAATTATATTTTTAAAACGGCCCACAATTGAAACAAAATTATAAAATGAACAGTTTTGCAAAGTATCCTTTTCCATCTTAATTAGGGGATGTTCAACTGTTCCATTTTTAATTCCAATACTGTCGCTCTATGATGACTGTGATGAATCTGAGGATGTCGTCCTTTCTCCCCTAGGGGGAGACCTTTCTCATTGGGCCAGGGTGGTGCGGCAACAGTACAATAGTTCCCCGAGGGAGGATCACAAGAGGAAGGAATCCCTCAATGGGATTGGGGATGAACATCATTGAAGAACGCGTTAGTACCCCGCTTCAATACCTTTTACCCCTTTGTCAATCCTCCTTCCCTCTGTCAGCACTGAGTTAATGTATTTTGTTGTCATGTCAGTCATACCAACACATGTCAAGACTGAGAAACCAAAAGGTACAACGTTTCTACATATAAATTGGAAACTGGTACAAGTGATTGGTCCAAAACGTATAACTATGCCACGTGGGCGTTTCAAAGCAGATCAGCTGGGATACCGACCAGAGAGAGCCGTCCACTAGGAGGAGCAGCGGTAGCTTTGCAGGAAGGCAACCGCTGCAAGGGAAGTAGAACGGAGAGGAAAGGGAGAAACCGAAGGTGGTCCACCAGGAGAGGACTAAGCGGGCAGCCGGCAAGTAAAAAAAAATGTGCTAGGCGTCCCAGTCCTTGACAAAGTAAGTGAGAAGGAGAACATGCAGCCAAAGAATGTCGGGAGATTGCTGAGCCGCTGCAGAACCCACTAGAAATCCAAACGCTACCAGACGCACTCAGCTGCCTGGAAACTGCAGATACCTATAAGAAGGAAGGAAACAGGTACGCAGGTTGTCTGGGTGGTGCAGGAGGATAAAAACATAAGACATAGTTCATATCTCTGAAATGTCTTATTGTGTAAATTCCTTTAGGGCAATGTGACCCAGGACTACCCGTCTCATAATGCATCAGGCAGAAACATTAAATTCCAGACTGTTCTAGTTCTTATGAGGTGAGAGTAGCAGTTTCTTGTCACACCTGGCCCAGATGGCAGCCTTCCTCTGGCCAGATGTTTTTCTGTACCTGGAGCCATAAAGCTCTTTCTGCATGGGCCACTACCTCATCTGTGAGGACCTGCAGCTATGCCTTGCTGAAATTTCGTTTTCTGAGCCTCATATCGGGCATCTTGCCTTTCCCTTTGTCCTGTGACATGTTTTGTCATCCGTCTGGGTGGCAACTGGAAAGGGGGGATTCAGAGTGGATTTGATTTTTCAAGATGGCCACTGCTGTGCTTCCTGTTCCGGCAATGAGGCTAATTCCGTCTGCTGTAATTAGTGCTGAATGTATCGCAGGGGGGGGGCGTGGCTAGACAGCCATGAAGTAAGGATGAGGTTTCCGAAGCTCACGATCCTCGCCTGAATCATGGGCTTTATGGCGCGTTGATGCCTGAAATGACATCATCATACGCATGAAGGTTGCAGGCTTAGATGTGTGCAAGCAGGAGGTGGTGGCCGTGAAGATCGCAAAGTATGGGCCGATAGAAGATTGAGACCCGGTGAGTGGAGGGGGAAACAAGATGGCGGCTACCTTGAGGTGAAGACCCGAGTAAGCGAAGGACGCCTCGGCAGGGAGGAAGAAGCAGAATGGCAGTAGAGAGCAGCGGCACTCAGCGTGATTCCTCACTGAGTCCACTGAATGTCGGGACCGACCACAAGGAGAACCGAAGACAGGCGAGCAGTGCGCTCAAGGCATAGAGGCGGACTATATTGGACCCTGGCAAGCGGTAACTGCAACAGGCACACCCGCGGAATATAGAGCATTGCCAGAGGTGCTGCAAGACCACAACGCGCCGGGAGGAGGAAGCAAGGCCCCGAGCGCAGGCGGCCCGGGGACGTTAGAGGGGCCGTTGGAAGTTTGGGTGGCGAGAAGCCACTAAGCATACAAAGAAGCAGGAGGCGCCCGCAAGTGGACTGGCCCTCACTCAGAAAGCCCAAACCCAGTGCTAATTTAGCATTGGAGCGGGTGGAAACCGGAGCCAGCATTAGACACTGAGGGATGGCGAGGGAGTGTGTACATGCTGCACAGATACAAAGGGGCACACCACAACGGATGTGGTGCAATCACACATCCATACAAACACGACCCTGAACATCGAAGTTGATTGTGCAGGGAACTTCAAGTATCACAAAGGACCTACTTTAGCTGGCATATGCCCTGGTAGGGGAGACAGCCCAGCGAAGCCCCCGAAGCAGGAACAAGAAGTGCGAGGACACACACTCATAATTCAGGGGCATGATATAAGGAGGAGTGTCTCAGGCACTCAAAGCCCATGGTTCCGATATTACAGGGAGCATTGGGGATGAATACTGGTCTCCAAGGGTACAGGCCGTCCTGAATAAGTGTGCGGAAGAAACACGAAAGGGCAATCTAATAGCCAAGAGTACGCACACTGGGCCAAAAATACTGGGCTTCACAAAGTACATAACGAAGAGTGAGAAAGAAAGGGCACTTTCCATTGTGGCACGGTGGCACTAAATACCACGACGAGGAGAGTGATTAATGCCCATCAGATGAGCATATTGCAGATACCAAGGAGCCAGCATTGCAACCCCGGAAAACGGGAAGAAGCCCCCGACTGGCACCTGCTGTAGAGTAACGAGATGGAAGCGGGGCTGAGGGGGCTCACCCAGCAACAATCAGACCCCAGAGGCATAACATGAGGCAACTGAGGAACTAGAAGGCGACAATCACACCGGCACAGACTCAGCCAGCCATGGTGTCCAAGTCTCAAAAGAATAAGGTGATACAGCCCACATTAGACACGTTCTGGTATAGGGTTGTGGTGAGTTTGACATCTTCATTTCTTATTGTAACATCTAAAAAATTGACTTCTTTATGACTTTTTGTTGTTGTAAATTAAAGCCGGTCGTCTATGGTGTTGAGGTATTGAATTCTTCCTCCGTGTCTTTCCATATGCCAAATACATCATCAATGTATCAGCCCCAATACTGTACATATTTCTGCCAGTTAGAATGATTGATAATGTGATCAGCTTTGAATTTGTACATGAATATGTTTGCATAGCTCGGGCCATGGCTGCCCCATCGATGTTCCAGAAACTTGGATGTAATTTTGGTTCTTAAATCTAAAGTATAAAGTATGAAGTATGAATTTTGAGCAATGAAGTCCATCAGTATCTTAAGAAATTCCTTTAATGCTTGTACATGCTCTGTGCGCAGCAGTAACCACATTACAACTTTGTGTCCCAAATCACAGGGTATGGAGGTGTATAAGCTTTGTACATCTGCTGTAAAAAGAATGATGTTATTCGGTATTTGCAATTTGTCTAAGATGTTCAGAAAGTGCGTGGTGTCCTTGATGCAAGTTTCACTGGGTTGTATTATGGGTTGCAAAAAGTAATCCAAGTAAGTGCCTAATGGTTGCAGAATGCTGTTTGTGGCACATCCAAGGTAGGTGGCAGTGTTTCTCATGCTCCTTGATTACAGCTTCAAAAACACTTGGAAATTCACCCCCCTCCGACACCCAGCAGAATGGTGTGTTGCAGTATATACAGAGGACTGTTGTCTTCGAAATATATGGATCAACAGCCTCTTTTATTGCTTGCAAGATCGCTGGTAGGATTTTGTGTCCCACAGAAGTAGGCTGTGTGGTTACAGTATTGGTTGAGGAAGATGAGGCGGAGGAAGATAGCCTACTACTTTCTAAGAAAACATTTGTGATGTCATCTTTGATGTCATCTTTGATGTCCTTGGCGTTGGTCTTAGTAGTACACAGTGGTGGTGCGAATTATGGTTGCTTAGCTTACCATAACCGTCGAATTTCGGTTTTACTTGTAACCATAACATCCCTTTAACAACGTTTTTTCTGTGAATTTCATAGGTTTTTGTGAGTGCAACTTAACCATAACGTCCCTTTTAATAAGGTTTTTCAGTGAATATATATGTGTATTTAAATTAACTGTATATGTATATGTCAATGTATGTGCGCCTATGGTGTGTTTGTTTTATGTATGCGTCCATGCAAGGAGTCGTGTGACTCGTGGGTGAAAATGTTGTATGGGCCAGTCTCCACCCCTAGTGGCCCACAGGGAAACTAAATGTTGGGGTGGGGGCTGCTGGGTTGCTTTACCCTTGATGCACGGATCAATGCATCTAGGGTAAAGAAAACATAATGGTAGACCTAGGGACAGCGTTGGGGCCTTGCAGCTCTTTCAGTTGAAAGGGGCTCGTGGGACCCCAGCAAATGCCCCCATGTTGCAGTCAGCAGTCTTGTAACACAGCAATATATTCCTTTCTATATTCTTTCGTTCTGGGGCTTGAAATGTGTGCTTTGAAGGGCTTGTCTTACAAGCTGCGTTTGCTGGAGCCCTTCTGGCCGTCACTTCCCTGCGGTATACAAAAGTGTTATCACCTTGTTGCCTTTTAACGCTGGTTCCTCCACATCGGACAAAGAAGGATTTAAAGATATCCACTGGGCATTTAATGTTTCAGCTCCCTGCTGGCTGGCTGTCTCGTGATAATCACTGGCTATAAACGCCTGGCTGTATTTCTTTGTCTCTGTCATTATGTATGCACCCAACGGGTGCCTACGACTGTTTTCTGCTCTAAGCAATGGGGGGGGCACCTGTCATGTTGAAATGGGCCCCCACTCATCTTCAACCAGGCCTAAGTAAAGAAACCATAAGTGTTATCATGTAGCTAGGTTGGCCTACTTTGAATGTTGGCCAGTCTAGCCAGTAATAATATTTATGGTGCTCAGCCAGTCTGGATAAACGTTCTGTGGCATGGTATTTTTTACTGGCTGTGAGTTCTTATATGGTAATACTGGCATATATTGGTGCAGTCGGGATGGACATTTATGGGAACAGCCAGAATGAAAGTGTTTTTATACTGGCGTATGTTGTGGGCAAAGGCAGCATGGAATGCATTGGAAAATGCTCCTTTGCACGTTTCGTAACTTGCATCTATTGTTTTTTTTTCATGTGCTACCATACAAAACCAATTGCAAACTGTATGGCTTTTTACCCAAGAAAGTGTTGTAAAATGCACCATTTTAATCCATTGTTTCAAAAAACAATTCAGATTAAGGAACTCTCTCAAGCACCACTTGTTTGGCTTTGGCTCCCTCACTGTGCTCTGTCAATCCCACATAATTGGCGCACACGTTTAAGCCTCTCCAGTTAAAAAAATGTATCAGCCGCCACTGAACATTATCTACCTGTCACTATGTAAGATGTGTGTTTTAATGCGCACATAGCGGCAGGACACTCCCTAATGCTGGCGTCCCCTACCACATGCTGTCATGCCATCCTATATATATTTATCAGTTTAACAAAAAAGGTCAGTCTTGAATTAGCTCGTCTTGAGTAGAGAAACATAACTTTGCTGTAGTTGATTTGCAGTCATATTAATGAACCATATTTGGGTTCCTCCACACAAACTCAACGGGAGATTTTGTGTCCTGTTTGCGGCGGCGGCGCCAGTGGCCCAGAGAAAATAAATCATATGGGGGCCTCCACCACACCTCGTGTCAGCCCTGTTGATGACAACTTGAGGGAATGAACTAGTTCATTTAACAAACTCATTGTTAATAGTAAATCTTAGTATGGGACTATTCATAATGTTTTTCTCAGATAATAACTTATTTAATAATGACTTGTGTAGCGCTTTTATCCAAAGCACATTGCACGGAACATGTACATATAGACAATTATTACTACCCAATCAAAATTGGTACTCATACAGATGCTGACCTCTAATTTATTTTAGTCTGACCAAGTAGCTGATGCCTTTTGATAAATGGTTTAAGTTAGAAATACAAAATGGAGAGTATAGGTGGTAAAGCAAGGAAGGCAGGGCAAGTGCTTCGGCCACTGTTGAATGACAAGGAGACTGATGTTAAGTTCCTCACTGCCTCCATCCCCAGTGGCAAATGCAAGAGGTCCTTCATTGCATCTAATGAGGCTGCTCATCAGCACTTGACCCACCTCCCCCACCTTCCCTCTTGGTATGCAAAAACAGGTCACAAAGTGTGTGGAAGGGACCAGCTGATCAGTGACTAGCCTCACATTTAGGAGAGTACCTATTGTGTTGTGTTGGAAGAACTCTCCACCATTTTTAATTAGGAAAGCAAACCATGGAAGAATGGGTTGCCCCTATGGTGTATCCCAGAAAGTGGAAGGAGTGGGATCCTGCAGACTCGCCATGCCCACCGAAAGAAGTTAGTACACCCACTAACTTGTTGAAGATTCCTGCTTGTAGAACCCCAAGAAAACAATGTTCAGAATTTCAATACAAGGCAGAGAATCAAACTTTCACCCTAACGGTGCTTTACTAGCAGAAGACTATTAAACTAGGTAATATCCCAAAGTTGTACTTGTTTCAAACATTTTACAATTTATACCAAAAACCGTAACTTGATTATAAACAATGTGTTTAGTGTATATCATTTCTCACCTACTTTAGAATTCTATACATGTCCTGTATGTTAATTTATATCATTTCCATGTGTTCATAACTCATCACATTTATCATCATAGAATCAAAGTTTGGGAAAGTCCTGAAGTACACAAGGCAGGCTGTGAGAAGCTGAGAACTCATTGAAGCAACCTGTGTATGAGGGAGAGCCTAAGAGAAGGAGCCTGATACAAGGACGCTGGGAGAAGGCTTCACAGAGCTGGTAAGAGCAGGAAGACTGGAAGAGTCAAGTCTGTGAGTAAACCCAGGAGTAGTTGTTTTATTTTGCTTTGCCAGTTTAGTACTGAACAGTTGAGAGAAGGATTTTGGGCACTCTTGTTGATCAAACAGAGAAGCATTTGTGTTGAAAGCTTATTTGTATTTATTACATGTTATATAGCGCTTTGCGCCAAAGCGCTTTACATTACAACAAGATTACATTAGAAGCATGAGTATCAAACTAGAATCAAACAATCAAGAACAGTATGCAAAACAATTTGCTGAGGACAAGGAATAAGATAAAAGGAGGAAGAGTAAGAAGGAAGTGATAAGGAGTGGTCAGGAAGGAGGATGAAGAAGATGAGATTTTAAGGAGGAGCGGAAGGAGGGGTAAGAGGAAATGGAGCGGATATGGAGAGGTAAAGAGTTCCAATGTAGAGAGGCAAGGAGCTGAAAGGATCGAAAGCGGGAAGGGGTGTCATGATGCCTACCTCTAAGGAGCCAGGCCTGGCCCAGCAACCCCAGAGGCAGACATCATTTTCCCCAGGGAAGTCTCAGCGGGCCCAAGTCGGGGCCCTTTGGACTCAGTCCTGGCGCCTTAGGCGCCAGGCTCATAGCGGACCCCAGTCCTGGTGCCTTAGGCGCCAGGCTCATAGAAGAGGATATGTGTTTAAGTGCTTGGGTGCACACTTACCTGATGCAGACCTTGCTGCTTCATCCAGGCCCTCTTGAGGCCTGAATGGGACTACTTTACCTGTAGGACTACTTCACCACCCGGGTGTGGTCGGGGAAGGATACATACCTGATTGGTGGAAGGATACATACCAGGAACTTCTTCCAAGGCTATTTAAACCCCACCCGAACAGCCACACGTGCTTCGCGTTGTTCTGCACCTAGCAGCTGGACGCTCACCGTGTCAGCTCCTGCATCCTGACTTCAGCCACGCCTGCCAACACCCTGGGACACCTGCAAGGGGAGAAAGGAAGAGAATAGGAGAAGAAAAGCCCTTACCTGCTAAATCTGCATCCCGGAGTCATTTCTCCAACGGCCCTGAAAAGGAAGACATCATTTTAAAGGCATTTCGTTTCGATCGCTGCAGCGCTGCATTTTACTCACCTTTGCAAGGCGCTTCCATCTTCAGCAGCGATCTTCCGGATTCAGCTACGCCCCGGCGCCTAGAGGAAAAAAGACAAGAACAAAGGTGAGAGGGAGAAAAGGAATAAGGAAAGCTCAGTTTCCTTTTAAGTCTTACCTGTTGGATTATTCCCACTGCATTTCGGGTCCTGCCGCTTCCTGGCATCTCCGGACCCCGGCCCCTATGGGGAAAAAAGACAAAGACATTGAATGAGCGAATGCAAAGACATTACCTGAGCGCTCATCCAGAACTGTTTCACTTCGGGTCGGCGCCATATCTCCGGCACTCTGAACCCCGGCCCCTAAGGGGAAAAAGACATAAGCATTAGCGCTTGCTGCAATTAGACAACGAACATTATTATTAAGCTTGAACTTTTGAACAGAACTTTTACAGCGCCTTACCTGAACAGTCAAGCTTACCTGAACTCCCATCAATCCTCAATCCAGTGAAGTAACTGGGTTTCAACGCGCCCCTGCATCAGAAGCAGGATGGAGAGCTCATCCTTCCAAACCCTAAGGTGAGGCTTCACAGGGAATCGTGGAGGAGGTATCGTGGAGGGTTGGAATGGAGTGGGAGGCTTGAGCATTGTTCCACAGTTGGTAATACTCCCTTTTCACGCACAGGAGGGTATCCAACGAGCCAGGGAAGCCAGAATAGAGGGGCCCTTCCTGTCCATCTTCAGAGTTCTGCGCCTTCGACCCTGCGCCTCCGTGGGAACCAGGTGAGCGTTACAGAACGCGAAGCCTTACCACAATTTCCCACCTGGGCGCTATGGAGACTTCTGAGACAGATCAGCTGGCCCATCTTGTAGGGGAATTACGGGCAGAAGTGCACTCAGCCCGCCAGGAGACTAATGCTCTCAGAAGGGAACTAATCCTATCCAAGGAAAGAACTGATGATCTGGCCAAAAGGTTATTGCAGGGCCAGGCAGAGCACACTCCTTTACCTGTTTCCAGGGATATTTCTACAACAATGGGTTCGAATAACCCGGTACAAATCAATCTACCTGGACACATGCCTTTGACCCCGCCGGAACGTTTTGCAGGGGATCCCAAGAAATATGCTGTTTTTATGAACCAATGCCGTTTACACTTTTTATGCAGGCCCGGGGCCTTCCCCAACGACCAGACCAAAGTAGCCTTTGTACTATCTTACCTCAGTGGCTGTGCTGCCGATTGGTCTATTCCATTGGTAAATCAGGATGATCCCATTCTCCGGGATTTCCAGGGCTTCCAGGCCAGCATGGAAAGATTGTTCGCTCGACACGCAGGGACAGGCCCTTGACAACGAACTGCTATCCTTACGACAAGGTAATCAGGATCTTTTGTCCTATATCGCCACCTTTAATAGACTAGTTGTGGAAACCGGATGGCCTGAAAATAAAAGGATCACATTGTTTCATCGAGGCCTGCGCGGAGAGCTTAAAGATGTTATAGCTCAGGTAGTAGATCCACCCCAGGCCTGCGCAGACTACATAGACTTAGTGGTTCAACTTGATCACAGACTTCAAAATAGAAAAGCAGATCGGCTCAAGTATGAAACCAGAGTACCTATCAAGACCCACGTTAACTCCAAGAGTACTGACGTTTCCGAACCTATGCAAATTGGCAGTGTTAAAGGACCATTAACGCAGAAGGAACGAGAGAGAAGGCGACAAATGCAACTTTGTCTGTATTGCGGAACTTCCGGGCACTTTCTTCAAAGTTGTCCAGTTAAACTACCCAAGAAGGTGGTTGGAGCCACTGATAACGAGTTATTGACACCTGGTTCGGGAAACGACCTAGCCCGACAAGCGTAGGGGTCCGCTTGCCGAGCTTGAAAACAAACTCTTTGACCTCGCATTTTGTCATGCCAATGGTGCTTGTGAACCCAAAACAGCCTCAGCAGTTGCATGCTATAAAAGCATACATTGACAGTGGAGCTATTGGAAATTACATAGACCGTGAATTGGCTTCCAGGATTAAGCTTCCTCTCCGCCCGAAAGTAACCCAAGATGTAATTACTACAGTTGATGGAACCGAAATAGCCTCAGGGCCTGTAACGCATTCCACAGTTGAAATCACTCTGGTGGGTCAGGACGGACATCGGGAAGCAATCGTGTTTGATGTGATCAAGGCCCCACAATTTCAAGTACTTCTTGGAATCCCTTGGTTAGAAACACATAATCTGAGAATAGACTGGCGAGCAAAGAAGATAACTTTTCCTGATTGTGAACCAACCTGTTACCCAAGGAATCCAGCTATGGGTCTAGCCTCTGTAACTTCCACCCCTGTACAGCTACCATCTGAATACCAAGAATTCCAAGACGTTTTTCAGAAAGAGCAGGCTAACACCTTACCTCCCCATCGATCTTATGATTGCCAAATCGACTTGGTACCCAATGCACAACTACCCTGTAGTAGGATTTATGCTCTTACTGAACCTGAGAACCTGCATTTGCGCCAGTATTTGGATCAATACCTGGCCAATGGCTTCATTCGCCCATCAAAGTCACCAGTCTCTTCCGCTTTGTTCTTCGTACCAAAAAAGGAAGGAGACCTTAGGGCCTGTATTGACTACCGCGCCCTAAATCAGATAACGATTAAGAATCGTTACCCTTTGCCCCTGATACCTGAGCTTATCGACCAAGTAAAAGATGCTCGTGTGTACACCAAGCTAGATCTCCGAGGAGCTTACCACCTGGTACGTATAAAAGAGGGCGACGAGTGGAAGACTGCATTCCGCACCAAATTTGGGCTCTTCGAATATCAAGTAATGCCCTTCGGTTTGTGCAACGCACCTGCCGCCTTTCAGTACTTCATGAATGATGTTCTTCGGGAACTTATCGATGTTTGTGTCATCGTTTATATTGACGACATCCTGGTGTATTCCTCCTCAGAATCTGATCACAGAAACCATGTTAGGGCAGTTCTTGAGAAATTGCGCCAGCACAAATTATTTGCCAAGCTCGAAAAATGCGTTTTTCATACCACAGAAGTGGAGTTTCTCGGATTCATCCTGACACCACAAGGAATCCGAATGGACTCGCGGAAAGTGGACGCCATTCTCAAATGGCCATCTCCTAGCTCTGTGAAGGGAGTGCAAAGCATGCTTGGCTTTGCCAATTTCTATCGAAGGTTCATCCCGGAATTTTCTCGAACTGTTCAACCCATCACAGCTCTCCTAAAGAAAAATAAACACTTTGAATGGACTCTTGAGGCTGAACAAGCCTTTCAGGACCTGAAAACCAAATTCACCTCTGCACCTGTATTGAAGCACCCGCGCCCAGATCTCCCTTACATCGTGGAAACCGATGCATCCAGTTCGGACATGGGAGCTGTCCTGTCGCAAAGAGACCCAGAAACTAACCAACTACACCCTGTAGCCTTTTGGTCCAGAAAATTCTCTCCACCTGAACTCAATTACGCAATTACCGACAAAGAACTACTGGCTATTAAATCAGCTTTCAAGGCTTGGCGTCACTATCTTCTCGGTGCAAGACACACCATCACCGTAATTACGGACCACAGAAATTTGAAGTATTTAAAGACGGCCAAAGCTCAATCTTCGCGACAACTCCGATGGGCTTTATTCTTTGCGGAATTTGATTTTGTAATTACCTATCGCCCTGGCTGCAAGAATGGTAAGGCAGATGCCTTATCCCGGATAGGCATGGAAGAACCCAATTCGAGTTTAGAACCTGTGCCAATCATACCGGAACAAAGAATTCTGGGCTTGACCTCATTGCAAACCATTGAGGACATCCAAGCTCAAGTAAAACAACTTTTTGACTCTTCTGACTTACTGGAATGGAGTCAAAAGGGTCCTCACTACACCGTTAAGGATGATTTACCCTACTTCCAAGAGCGGTTATTTCTGCCAAGTAAAGAATTGCAGGAACTTGTCATTACCCGTCATCATGAATCATTAATGGAAGGACACCCCGGTATCGCGAAAACAGAAGAAAAGATCAAACGCCACTTCTGGTGGCCTTCTTGGAGAAAAGACATAAAGTCATTTGTGTTGTCTTGCGGAATCTGTGCCCAAAATAAGAGTCAAAAGAAAAGGCCAGCCGGCCTACTTCAACCTTTGGACATTCCACCAGCACCTTGGCACACCTTGTCAATGGACTTTATAACTGACCTGCCTCCTTGTGGTGGTTACAACACGATTCTCGTAATAGTGGATCTATTCTCCAAAATGGCCCATTTTATCCCTTTAAAAGGATTGCCGTCAGCTTCCACCTTGGCCAAGGAATTTATGGAAAATATAGTGCGGTTACATGGTTTCCCTTCCATATTAGTCTCAGACCGTGGAAGTCAATTTATCTCCCACTTTTGGAAGAAATGTTGCCAACTAGCACAAATAGACGTGCGGTTATCCACCAGCCACCACCCCCAGACCGACGGACAAACCGAGAGAACCAATCAGACTCTCGAGCAATATCTGCGGTGCATGTTACACCAATCCGAGTTAAATTGGAAAGACATCCTTTGGATTGCAGAATATGCATACAACAATTCGGTGCATTCTGGAACCGGACAGACTCCTTTTTATACCCTGTATGGTCACCATCCTCGGACCTCTGACCTAGATCCACCTCTGACCCTGGAGATGCCTGCAGTAAATCACCTACATTCCACAATAACCCAAGCCTTCAAAGAAGCTACAACCCACTTACAGCAAGCCAAGAAAAAGTATAAAGAAAACGCTGATTTGCACCGAAGTAAAACTCCTCCTTACCAAGTAGGAGATCAGGTATGGCTAGCAAGTAAACATCTACCCCTCAAGGGTCAGCAAACTTTTAATCCCAGATTCATTGGGCCTTACCCCATCAAAGCTATTATCAACCCAGTGGCCTTTAAACTCGATTTACCATCCAACATGCGGATTCATCCCGTTTTTCACGTATCTCTTCTAAAACCAGTACAACCTGGAACCAGACTGTCTGAGCCCCCAGGCCCTGTCCAAATTGATGGAGAATTAGAATTCGAAGTGAAAGACATTTTAGATTCCAAGATAGTTTTTTTAAACTTTTATTTTTATTGGCAGAGGTTCACAGGGTACAAACATCGGGACAACAAGCATATGAATCGAGTGGCTCGTAGAGCCGTCAACGGGCCACAATAACATCTTTACAACAATGACTGCAATATTGTACAAACAGAAGAGGAGGCTGGATAAGATCACAATGCATGGGTGGGTGCCGGGGATGGACAAGACCCCGTTGTAGCATCAGACAGGTTATTGAGATATGTGGTGAATTCACTCCAAATGTTCTTAGGACGAGAACGAGCAGGCAGCGTAGCCAGATAGTCCTCCTCGCAGTTCCTTGACCATGTGAGCATGCCCAACCATCTCTGAGGGGTCGGGGGAGAGGAACATCGCCAGGCCTGAAGTATACACTTCTTGGCAACCATGCAACTTATGTCTAGAAACTTTTTCAGGCGTTTAGTTTCCTCGGTGCCCCAAACCCCAAATAGAACTGCCAGAGGGTCGGGATCGACAGTGGTTTCAGTTACCGCACTAAGTGTGTTCATGACCCCTCCCCAGAAATCGGACAGCTTGTGACAGGACCAGAACATATGGAGGTGATCAGCATCTGTGGCCTTGCAACGAGGGCAAAGGCGCACCTCGGAGCGAGCAAACCCAGAAGTCCTGTGAGGTGTGTAGTATAGCCTGTTGAGGAGTTTATACTGCATGGCCCGAAAGCGAAAGTTGAAGGAGACTCTTTTGGTGTGGAGGCACATGCCATCCCATAACCCATCCGGTATCTCTAGACCCAACTCATCAGCCCATTTGTTGCGCGCCCCAAGGATCGGGGCAGGGGAGGCAACCTGCAGGAGGTGATACAGTGATGAGACAACCCCCCGTGCCCCGCCCGAATTGGCAATGTACGCTAAAGCAGGGTCGTCTGGGGGTTCGTTTGGGAAGGAGGGCCACATAGTGCGGAACGAAGCGCGAAGCCTGAAGTATTGAAGGGTCTCTAAGGGAGATTTGGTGTGACCCGGCCTCCACGTCCGGGGATCTATAAATTTGCCCTCTGGGTAGAAGTCAGATAGTGCCCTATATCCCAAAGCCTCCCAGTGGCGGGTCAAGGCCACATCGTGCGTGGGTTCCAGGCCCGGGAAGGCCCATGAAGGCAGCCAATTGTAATACGGAGAAGTCCCAGGCGACGGGCTTAGTATGTGTGACCAGGCGAATAATGTCGCGGCTAAGGGGTCAATGGGGGAGTCCGGTGCGTAGTGTCGGTGCAGCACTAGGGTCATCAGATTAATACCCGAGGATGCCAGCCGTTCCAGCTTGACGTGAGGGCGTCCCGGGGCGCCAGGGTACCAGTGGGTGGCATACTGGGCTTGGGCCGCGAACCAATATGTAGCCAGGTCAGGGGCAGCCATGCCCCCCCGCCTGTACGAGAGTGCCATGTCAGTCCACTTTTTGCGCACTGCACCAGAGTGCCAGAGGAACTGTGCGCAGAGTGTGTGAAGCTTAGTGAAGTATGCCCTCCCAGGCCACAGGGGCACATTACTAAAGGTGTACAGGAGCTTGGGGAGGAGGATCATTTTGATCAGGGACAGTCGACCCGCAAAGGACAACGGGAGAGTGCGCCATCGTGAAATTTTTTCCTCAACAGTCCGCGCTACAGCGGAGTAATTATCGGTGAGTAGGGTGGGTTTAGTGAGGGATACATGTACTCCCAGGTATTTAATACCGTTAGGGGCCCAGCGCAGAGGATATTCAGAAGCAGGGTGTGTAGTAATTTTCGTAAGCGGGAAGATCTCCGACTTGGAGTAATTGATCGTAAAGCCGGAATGTGTACCAATGCGAGTGATGTCTCTCAGTATGGGGTTGAGATGGGTAGCGGGATCCCTGATGTAAAGTAGGACACCATCTGCATATAGGGATATGATTTCAGGCTCCTCTATTAATCTTATACCTTTGCGAGAATGTCTCGAGCGCACATAGTCCGCCATCGGTTCAATCGCCAGTGCGAAGAGAATCGGCGAGAAGGGGCAGCCCTGCCGGGTGCCTCTGAAAAGCGTGAAGATCTCAGATGTAAGAGAGTTAACACGAACCCGCGCCACGGGGGAGGTGTACAAAAGTCTGATGAATCCTATCATGTTTGGACCAACACCCATTGTCTCGAGGACCAGCCACATATACTTCCAAGAGACCATGTCAAAGGCCTTCTGGGCGTCTAACGTAACCGCCACAGCCTGGGCATCCTGGTCTATGCGGGACATGACATTAAACAGTCTCCTGATATTGTGGGAGGTGGACCTGCCCGGGACGAAGCCCGCCTGGTCCTCATGCACAAGGTGCGTCATTATCGGCAAGAAACGGTTGGCAATAATTTTAGCGAAGATCTTTGTGTCCAGGTTCATGAGAGAGAGGGGTCTGTATGACCCACATTCGTCTTCCGGCTTGCCCGGTTTGAGCAACACCGTGATTACCGCTTCACGCATGGAGGGGGGAAGGATGGAGGTTTGTAGCGCCTCGTTCCATACCTCGAACAGACGAGGGGCCAGGACGGCAATGTGTTCCTGATAAAAGTCGGCGGTGAGGCCGTCAGGGCCAGGCGCCTTGCCTTTGGGCAAGTCGGAGATGGACGCTACTATCTCGTCTAGTGTAATCGGGGAGTCTAACTGGTCCCTAGTCTGTTGGGAAATCTCCGTGGTAGGAGTTTGCCCGAGGAGTTTGCGCATATGTTGCTCGGCGTGTTCTGCGGGCTGGGAATAGAGGGAGCTGTAAAACTCAGTGAATGTCTCTAGTATTTTCGGGTCCGCCCATTGCACGTCCCCATTCCGATCCTTGATGAAGGAGACCTGTGTACGGCCCAATTCCCCCCTAGCCAGGGTCGCAAGCGTTTTCCCAGGTCTATCGCCCTCCCCATATCTCCTGGCGGCCTGTGGGCGACTGAAATAACGGACTTCGGAGGTGGCCAGTGTATTATATACTTGAAGTTCGTCAGAAATCTGGGCAAGAATGGAGGTGTCAGAGCCGGTAGTGGCGCGTTGCTCAAGTTGTTTCAATTTGGCCTCAGATTGCCCCAGGGCAGTTCTAATGGCCTTCAGCACCCCGGCCTCCCGGGAGATGGACATGCCCCTTATATATACTTTGAAGGCCTCCCACCTAACCGCTGCGGTCGTGTCCTGGAGAGAGTTAAGTTCGAAGAACGACTCGATATCCGCTAGTATTTCGGCCTTAAACACGATGTCCTTTAGGGCCTCAGATTTAAAACGCCAAGTGCTGACCGTTGGAGCAGTAGTGCCTAATTTCAGGGACAATGTGATTGGGGCGTGGTCCGAGAGCGTGCGGGCCAAAATGCCCGCGCCCTCCACTCCGCCCATTACCTCACCGGAAACAAGAAACAGATCTATCCTGGACGAGCTGTCGTGTACAGACGAGTAATAGGTATATTCGCGTTTCTGCGGGTGGAGAGTCCTCCAGGCGTCACAGATGTTGAGGGATTTCATGTGACCCCGTAGCCTGCGCGCCGCGCGGGAGACTGCCCTAGGAGTCGTGGATGTTCTGTCCAAGACAGTGTCCAATATCAGGTTTAGGTCTCCTCCCCATATAATGTGCACTCCCACATAACCCAGAAGTATGGTGGCTATTGCGTCAAAGAATTCCGGTGAGTCCACATTGGGGCAGTAGGTGTTGACAAGCAGGTATTCCCTATTGACCAATGTACAGTGTAAGATAACGTAGCGACCTTCGGGGTCGATGTAGCTTTTATGAAGTCCAAACTTAATTGATTTGTGGATAAGCGTGAGAACCCCCCTGGACTGCGTGGAGTAGGAAGTGAAAAATCTGGCGGGACCCCAGGATGGGGCAAGTGCCCTTGGTATCAGACCATTGGAGTGTGTCTCCTGCAGTAGCAGGATCCTAGAGTTATGCCTGTTGGCATACGCCATGATCTTGCGCACTTTGGTATGGTTGCTAAATCCTCGAACATTCCAGGACATTATGACAGTAGGCATTTCAATCGTAGCCATATTCAACCGCAGTATTCATCCTCAGTGAACATCCCAACCCAAGTGGCAATGTGGGCCTCCGTAGTTAAAACAGCATGCGCGCTTGCGCCCCGCCAGCATGCGCCCAGCGAAACCTCGTGTGCCTTTTGAGAAAACAACCCCCTTCCCACCCCCCACCCGCACCACTAACTGTGCATCAGCAGTGTACCCATCACCCACCCTTAGCCGCCCGACATTAGGCCAACCACAACCTGGCCAGAACCCCCCAAGGGCCCAACAGGGGCCAACCCATAACAACAGAACAGAGAAAAACAGTGCAATCGCAGTGGGGTGCGCCGTTGCCACGCACTAGCACGCCTAGAGCCAGCGGCTCTGTTACAAAACAAACAGTATCAGTGGACTCCCAGCGCGAGTCCCCGCCCACAAGCGGAAATGTGGGGACCACACGCAAGCCCCTGCGGCTCCGCAGCCACCAGACCAGTGTCAACAAACGAATAGCATCTACCCCATGTGTCCCCTGAGTGGGGAACTGGAGCGGTCTTAATGAAGTGGGGGTCTCGCAGTAGTGCCGCTTAGGGAGGAAAACATGACAGTTGGGCAGCTAAACCTTACAATGTTGGTCCTATGTACAGCGGCAACCCAGACCAAAGGAGGAGTAGGGCCCCGGCATCCCAACCCGGGCAATAACGAGTGCATAGACCATCACAGTGAGATAGCGTAATTACAAAGACAGCAAATGCAGCGAATAAACCCTTTCCTCGACATTCCCTCAGTTCTCATCAGCAAGACCCTGGAGCGGTATCTCCATTTCAATAAATTTCGCCGCCTCTTCAGGGATGGTGAAGAAAAAGAGTTTGCCCCTGTGGGTGATTTTGAGTCTGGCAGGAAATAAAATGGCATATGGGACTTTGCGCTCCCGAAGCATCTTCTTGACGCCAAGGAACTGACGCCTTTCCTGCTGCACAGCCACTGAGAAATCCGGGAAAATTCGAATAGTGTTAGACTCCAAGCGCAGCTCACCCTTCTTGCGTGCCAGGCGGAGAATGAGGTCTCTGTCCCGGTAATTGAGGATCCTGGCTATAATGGGCCTGGGGATATCGCCAGGCTTGGGGCGCGGGGACAAGGCACGGTGAGCTCGCTCAACAGTGAAATAAGGGGAAAATTCCGGGTCCCCAAGCAAGTCCTTAAGCGGGCGCTCGACCGCCTCCTCCATACGACCCTTCAGGGCGGTTTCGGGAACCCCAATGATGCGTAGGTTGTTCCTACGGGAGCGGGATTCTAAGTCGTCACATTTGGCCCTTACGCTCTTCATGTCACGCGACAAGGCAGCCACAGTGTCCTGTAGTGTGTGTAGTTCGTCTTCGTTGGTCGAAATCCGATTCTCGGCCTCTGTAATTCTGGAGCCAGCCTGATCGACACGTGTTTTGAGCGAAGCCACATTAGCATTGATGTCGTCAAGCTTCTCATGAAAGGAGGCGAAATTTTTTGCCATCGATTCCATCATGGCAGTGAGATCAGGGGATGGAGCCCCGGGGCTCTGCTCGATATCAGGTTCCTCTGGCGTAGTTGATGCGTGGCCCCCCTCGGATCGAGGGACCGCTTTAGTAAATTTGTCCATGGCACCCCCTCTAGCGCCGCTCTTGGAGCGATTCGACATGGTCGACGGAAGAGAATGAGAGGGAGATGCAGAGCGAAGAGTAGCCAGATGTAGCGGCACGTTCTGCTACGGGCACGTAGGAGGCGGCCAAGTAGGCCTAGGTTGGTAAAGCCCTGAGCCGGGAGACGATATGCGTGGGAATTGAAGATATGAAGCCAATGCAGGGCTCAGCAGAGGGACCGGCAGCCCATCCAGCACAGACCCAGTGATGGACTCCGCCAAGGCGAGCCGCGCGTAGTCAATAAGAGGTTGGGGCGCTGAGAGGGCGAGATGTGCGGAAGAGATGCAGCGGAGCCAGTGGGAACGGCCCGGTGCGGTAAAGTTCGCCGCCAGTGGCGGGCCCGGTTAACGTGGCGAGGATCAAGCAGGACCAGGGAGGCGGGGGTCCGTTAGGTGTGGAGCAGGTCGCCCACCCTAGAGGAGGTGAGGTGCAGCGTAGGCCCAGGAGCGGAGTGAGGTCCCCATGCAGCCCCAGCAGCGATCCATACATCCAGGCCTCAGCTGGCCATCCCGCCGGGAAGAAAAATACAGTCACCC
This sequence comes from Ambystoma mexicanum, assembly GCF_040938575.1. Lineage (NCBI taxonomy): Eukaryota > Metazoa > Chordata > Amphibia > Caudata > Ambystomatidae > Ambystoma > Ambystoma mexicanum. The sequence continues at coordinate 986,098,131 of NC_090930.1, forward strand.
CCGGATCTCACCTCGCAGTTCGCCGCTCAACCGGTCAGGTCCAGGCAGGGCCGCCGCAGCACGCCGGACCTCCAGCAGCCCCCCGGGAGCGGAGGGAGAGGTCGCAGATCCGTGGGTCGCCCTCAGGGTCCGCAGCCGGGCGGGGAACGATCTCGAGCGGGCCCGCCAGCCCACTCCCTCAGCCGCGGCCCGACGGCCGGCGCAGCAACGTTCCTCCCCCCGGAGGGGCGGGCAGGCAGAGATAGTTGTAACTCCGGGCCAGTGGCGTAGAGAAGCCGCGCCTAAGACGCAGGCACGATCCAGCAGCAAAGTGGGCGGCGGCGAGCGCCGAGTCGGGGCCCGAGAGACTCGGGATACGAACGATGGCACAGGCCGCGCCGCCGCCCGCGTAGTTCGTGGGTGGATTACGGGTACCCGGAGTCCGATTTCTTCCAGAAGTTGGTGTGGAGAGAGCCCCCAGCAGCAGCCGTCGTTAGTGCGAGGCAGGGTACCAGGATCAGGCAGGGAGCCGCAAATGTAATCGGATAGGTGGCGGCTAGGCGTGGAGCTCGAGCGCTAAGCGGCCATCTTGCAGGCTGCTCAACAGCGCCCCCCGTACAAGATCGATTCCAAGATAGTTAAGTCGAAACTCTTCTATCTTGTTGATTGGAAAGGATATGGACCTTAGGAAAGATCTTGGGAACCCAGTAACTATGTTCACGCACCACGATTAATTCAAAGATTCCATCGAAGATTCCCGCACAAACCAAAACCCCCGGAGGAAAAGACCTTGGGAGGGGCCTTGAGGGGGGGTACTGTCATGATGCCTACCTCTAAGGAGCCAGGCCTGCCCCAGCAACCCCAGAGGCAGACATCATTTTCCCCAGGGAAGTCTCAGCGGGCCCAAGTCGGGGCCCTTTGGACTCAGTCCTGGCGCCTTAGGCGCCAGGCTCATAGCGGACCCCAGTCCTGGTGCCTTAGGCGCCAGGCTCATAGAAGAGGATATGTGTTTAAGTGCTTGGGTGCACACTTACCTGATGCAGACCTTGCTGCTTCATCCAGGCCCTCTTGAGGCCTAAATGGGACTACTTTACCTGTAGGACTACTTCACCACCCGGGTGTGGTCGGGGAAGGATACATACCTGATTGGTGGAAGGATACATACCAGGAACTTCTTCCAAGGCTATTTAAACCCCACCCGAACAGCCACACGTGCTTCGCGTTGTTCTGCACCTAGCAGCTGGACGCTCACCGTGTCAGCTCCTGCATCCTGACTTCAGCCACGCCTGCCAACACCCTGGGACACCTGCAAGGGGAGAAAGGAAGAGAATAGGAGAAGAAAAGCCCTTACCTGCTAAATCTGCATCCCGGAGTCATTTCTCCAACGGCCCTGAAAAGGAAGACATCATTTTAAAGGCATTTCGTTTCGATCGCTGCAGTGCTGCATTTTACTCAACTTTGCAAGGCGCTTCCATCTTCAGCAGCGATCTTCCGGATTCAGCTACGCCCCGGCGCCTAGAGGAAAAAAGACAAGAACAAAGGTGAGAGGGAGAAAAGGAATAAGGAAAGCTCAGTTTCCTTTTAAGTCTTACCTGTTGGATTATTCCCACTGCATTTCGGGTCCTGCCGCTTCCTGGCATCTCCGGACCCCGGCCCCTATGGGGAAAAAAGACAAAGACATTGAATGAGCGAATGCAAAGACATTACCTGAGCGCTCATCCAGAACTGTTTCACTTCGGGTCGGCGCCATATCTCCGGCACTCTGAGCCCCGGCCCCCAAGGGGAAAAAGACATAAGCATTAGCGCTTGCTGCAATTAGACAACGAACATTATTATTAAGCTTGAACTTTTGAACAGAACTTTTACAGCGCCTTACCTGAACAGTCAAGCTTACCTGAACTCCCATCAATCCTCAATCCAGTGAAGTAACTGGGTTTCAACGCGCCCCTGCATCAGAAGCAGGATGGAGAGCTCATCCTTCCAAACCCTAAGGTGAGGCTTCACGGGGAATCGTGGAGGAGGTATCGTGGAGGGTTGGAAGGGAGTGGGAGGCTTGAGCATTGTTCCACAGTTGGTAATACTCCCTTTTCACGCACAGGAGGGTATCCAACGAGCCAGGGAAGCCAGAATAGAGGGGCCCTTCCTGTCCATCTTCAGAGTTCTGCGCCTTCGACCCTGCGCCTCCGTGGGAACCAGGTGAGCGTTACAAGGGGCTCAGGGTGATGGTGGAACAGAGAGGAGGAAGAGGTCGGCAGAACGGAGAGTGCGAGAGGGGGAGTAGAAAGAGAGGAGGGAGGAAAGGTAGGGAGGGGCAAGGTCGTGAAGAGATTTAAAAACGAGGCAGAGAAAGTTGATTTTAAGTTGTGAATGAAAGGGAAGCCAGCCAAGAGAAGAGAGCGAAGAGGAGATGGAATCTAGAGGGGAGAGAAAGCAAAGTGTATGGATGGCAGAGTGATAGAGAGATTTGAGGGGGGTATGATGAGAGGCAGGGAGGCCAAAGGGGAGCGCAGAACAGTAGAATAGACAGGAAAAGATAAGGGGTGAAATTAAGAGTTTGGTACTGTGGAAGGTGAGGGAAGCTCCAATTTTCAGACATTGAAGAGGTAGTAGCAACAGGCTCGGGAGGTAAGAGAAATGTGGAGAGAAAATGAGAGGTTAGAGTCGAAGTGGAGGCCAAGATTACGTGCAGAGGATGAGAAGGGAAGATTGGTAGGGGGAAAGAGGATAGAAGGTGGGGGGAGAGGGAGGAGGAAGTGTGTTGGCAGGAAAGAATAAGACTTCAGTCTTATCAGTGTTAAGGGAGAGAAAGTGGAAAGACATCCAGTTTTTGATGGCTGTAAAACAGGAGGAGAGTTTGAGGTGGATATCGGGAGTGAAGGAAGAGAAGGAGAGGTAAAGTTGGGTATCGTCCACGTAGAGCTTATGGTAGCAGGGAGACTCATTAACATTAAATTAGAATCTTTCTGTTGGCCACATCGTTTGGACGTTGGTTTGTAGAGTAGGGTATCCCAAGCAGGGACCATGAGGTGTAAGAGTAGGACAAGAACTTTATGATTTGGATTCCTAAAGCTGTTGGTAATCATCTGAGAACCCCACTTTGTGTTTACCTAATCATGGCACTAGAAAGATACCAAATGTTAATAGCCTACTACCACACTGATTAGAATAAATATGTGCATATTTATTATTGCAAATTGTGAGGGCATCATGAAGCAAGACACAGAACAGATTCAAGATTCAAAGAAAATATGTTTATTAACTTAAATGTCAGGATAGTGTAAGGCCTAACTTGCCCTGTGCTAAGGTGGCATTTCCCTACCTAAAGAAACTAAGGATAGTTTGAGTCAGTGAGTTCAACTCAAGTCTGACTGTGTCCAAAACCTATACGTGCCCTTAGAACTAAAGCTAAACAATGTGTAAGGATATTAGTGTCAAAAGAAATAGTGTTCCAAATAAAGTTCTGAGCATCTTCCAGCTCTAGCCTTACTTTCCAGCTCCCCTTCCTCAAGTTCAAAGCAGTTCAAAAAGACCTCTGGGCTCCCTTCCCTAAGAAGACAACACAGTTCCAAAAAGCCCTTAGGGTTCCTTTTGCCCAAGGCACCAACACAGTTCACAAAGTCTTTGGATCCCCTTCCCCAAGATCTCAGCTCTTCCAGCTTGAAAGTTCACAATCAGTTCAAGTCTCTTAATCCTCAAGACCAGTCCCAGGTGAACTTTATAAACCTTCACGTTCCGTTGATACAGATCGCTAACTTTCCCATTCACTTCAGCAATCTTACTCACAAGTGGAGATTCTGTATTTTACTTTCGTTGGCTTTTGAAGACAGGGTATCTTTGGCCTAGGCGCAGTTGGCGGGCCACACGGTCCACCCATTACAGGTCACGCAGCCGATAACGCTAGGGTCCCTTGCCCACACAGGTGTTTTCCTCTCTGAACCTGGGCTTTGGTTCAGATTCACTTTGGCTTCTCCTTTACATTCTCTTGGCTTTGCCACAATGTGTTCTTCCACACAATTCACTCTGTGGTGCTCACTATCTTCCACCACCTTGCTTTCACAATTCTAATTAGTGCTCATCACTTGTTTTATACTTTATCATAACTTGCTTTTCACTTTGCTTTTCAATGTTCATTAGGTGTATTTCACACAGGCTTTCATTTCATTAATATGCTCATTAAGGCTTTCCTTTAGTTCGGTATTCAATAATGTTGGCTTTGTATTTCAAACTGACTGATTTTCTTTTTTGATCGTTTTTTCGTTCACATTAAATAAAATAAATATATGGGCAGGGGTAAGGGAATAGGTTAAGGTGAGGGAAGTGAAGGTGAGGGTGCAAGGGGTGGGTCCCCGCCCTGCATTTTTGACCAAAATAATGACCAAAAAAATGAGGTAAAATTGCAAACATATTTCCATTAAGCCGGCATCCTCATATGTCATTTGGTAGTCCAGGAGCGCCCCAGTGCGAGTGTTCCCTCTGGTTCACTCACCGGTCCTTTGCAGCTCCTCCGGGCGGTCTTTCTCCTTGTTCAAGCTCCGCGCACACTTCCCTGTAGCTCTGCGAGCAGTGCTCGCCTGCTGCAAATCTCGCTGTGAGTTGCCGGTAGCTCCGCTCCTCGTTTGCACACGCTGCTGGTGGCCTGCAGCACTTGTGAGTCTTCTGTGCCCCAAAGCTCCAGCTGTGGGCTTCATTATGTAGAAGGGAGCCTGGTAGCCTTGACCTCCTCACAGCCCCCTCAGGCCCCGCTGTCACAGTCTCTCTTTGGCAATTGCCAGCATCCTGGCCTGCAGGCAGGACCTTCCTTGGCAGCCCCCTTCTGTGCAGGAATTCTCCTCTCAGGCCCATCTCCACCAGCCTGGCGTCTCTCATGCTGGATTCCCTTTGCTTGCCGGAGGCTCCACCTTTTATGCACCTGTGATCTATTAACAAGTTGCAGGTTCAAGCCCTTAGGTCCAATTGCCTGACACAATGACTGGTGTTTTCTGGACATGCCTGACCCTCACAACAGTTTCTAGGCTTCTTCCTCGTCTTGGTACCAGAGTGGTGTAACTGCATGTTAGTGTGTAGAATTCCTAGTCGCCTCTTCCTTGTCTCAGTACTAGAGTGGTATGACTGAGGGGAACTATGCACAAATCTTGTGGTGTTTTGTGTTTTTTTAGCCTGCTGTTTTTCAGAAACAATATTAGGGGGTTGGTATGTGTTTATCGTCTCTGAATAAGAAACCGTCCTTCTATTTAATCCCTTTCTAGTGTCAATGCATTGATGACAATTTCCAGGGTACTCTTGAAAGGCAGGGGAACGGATGATAATATCCCATAAAGGCTGGTGGACTGAAGGTTCATCATGAAATGGAAATGGTAGATACCGTGTTTTGCCCAAGGACATCCCCCTTCCATTGCCCAAGTCTCCTCTACCCAGGTGATCCTCCCTCGCATCCCCTCACCCAGGGTCAGGATCCAAAGCAATGACCCTTCCCTGGCCACCTGAGTAGAGGATATTGGGGATAAGGAAGTGAGGACACCCTCAGGTTCCTCACATAACTAAAAGGAAAGACATTTGGCAAACCAGGCTAAAACTGTCTTTGGTCCCTGATCTGTTCTCATGCTTCTGAGACTGTTCACACTCTGTTCAGAACAGTAAGGCATGGCACTCTTAAACGGTTGCTTTTTTGCACAGGATGACCCCAGCAAAGGGATGTAGAACCTCTAAGGTAGCATCACATTAGCGAATATCTAAATGGTTGTGCCCATTTCTACTGGACCCCAATAATTTGTTCACAAGTGTTGATACTAGGTGGGGACTGCTCCACAGGGCACTTCCTTCCAATGCCGCAGTGTGAATAAGGAATCATTGATGGACGGTATCTTTCTGAAGTGTCAGATGAAACAATATTGTTGTCACATAAATGTACATAAATAATGTGCAATCAAAAGCCAGTGTTTCCTTTCTTCGGTATTTCAACAGTTTCCACACATATTTTTTATTTCACAGAACATTTATATACTGTGTCAAAGTCAAACCACATAAGTTCACAAAGAAAGGTTTATTGCTGTCATGGTTAGAAAGGTCAAGGTTCAGATACCTCACTTACTGGGCATTTGAACACTCCTTCACTAATGCCTTTCAGCTTCTTCATCCCCCACCCATCTTCTTCAAATCTGCCTGCCTGATGGAAGAGTGTCACTCACCGTCCTTTGGATTTGTAGTGTTTGATTTTTTTCTCTTGGCTGCTGTTGTGCCTATCTTTGCTGTATGTAGGTGTCATCATGATCTAGTGTTTGTATACATGGAGCCTCTTACCAGGCACCCCACCTGGCAATACCGCGTCTCCCAGCTGCTCAGGCCAGGAGTTTTTACAGATCATATTATGCTGGTGTAACTCACCACCAGCATTCCTGAGTTTAGCCGTAGGGCCTGCCTCCCCACCTGGGACTTTGATAGGTTTGGGATGTGCCACCTCTATAATGCTATGAAGCTTGTAAGTGGCCTGGGGTTTGTGGGTGGTTTACTGGCAAATTCTCTTTCCACCATTCTCTGTCTTCCTTTTCCACTCTCTTGTCTTACTTAGTCTTTTGCCTCCTTTTCCACCACTCCCCCTTTTTCCTCATCCTGAAAGTTCTCTCTGTCCTCTTACTCCTCCTCCTCTGCACTCTACCTTCTCTCTTCCTCATCTCCACTCTCTGATTTTTCATCTCTCATGCCACGCCTCTCTCTTCACCTTCACACCTCGCCACATCATCATGCTCTTCATTGCTCCTTGCTGTCCATATTCCTACCTCCTACACTTTCCCACAGCCCAACTACTCTTTTGTTTCCCCACATGATTGGAACCTTATCTTGTGCTTTTTTAGGAGGAATAACCTGTGTTGGCCGTGTGTGCAACTTGGGATTGTGTACCAGCTACATGAACTACTTATTCCCCAGTTGACCACAGCTGGCTAGGGGACCGCCCCTCGGCTCTGCTAGTTGAAGCTACAATACATGCGTTTGCTATCCTGGAATTAGTTGGTAATCGGCTTACGTTCCTGAGGATGTTTGGGTGAACTGGTTTCAAATCATCTGCATTGCCATAAGTTATGCTTGTTCTGTCAGGTCTCGCTCACAGGGTTCTGCAGCCGGCTCCTCTCACAAACCTTTGTTTCCTCATCAACCAAACTTCCATGGTTGCATTTGTGTGGATTGCAAAAGCCCTCAGTAGCCGGTCTGTATGTTTCTGACATAGCTTCCTTCTCTCTGTGCTTTCCCCAAAAGGATGCTGCTCCCCTTTGAACAACCAGATTTTAAGGTGTACAGGGTTTGCCATTCACACAAGCCTGAGGATGAGTTGAGGAACCTGGAGATCCACCATATACTTTCACTTGGACCTGCATCATGGAGAGGGTGATAGTCCCTGGCCCCCGGTCTCACCGCATTTCCATCGCAGTCCCATCCCTTTGCCTCGAGCATGAGACATCAACACGTCTATAATGAAACATTAAATAGTTTGTTACATAGAAGGGCCATTGTGTGTTTTCCACTACACTGGGTGCTTTCTCAAGGCCTATCATTGTTATATAGAAAAAAAGAAATGAAAAATAAAAAGATAAAACGAGCCGACCAGTGGAACTTATATTTGAAGTAATTACCACATTTATGGTTACCCATGTCACATATAAAGCTGAGGAAAAATAAGTCTTCTGATCTAAACTTGAAGGGCTCAAACGTGTACCTGAAGTGATCACAACATCTTGTAGCCCTATTTAATGCAAGGTAACCATTTTGCACAATTTCAAGCCACCAGCATGATGGCTGAAAAAACATGTTCTCTAGGTAACCTCCAAACAATTTCTTTCCTAAACTCATTAAGTGTTAGAAGGCTTGTCTACCATCTAAAATAATTTACCCTGGGCGTTTTTTAAGTCAGAGTGCTGCTTCTCCATTTCAAAAATCCAATGTTGAAACCAGTATAGCACGTTTAGATATTCGTCCGTCCTTCCTCAATATGCAATCCTGAGTAAAAGACAAGACGTGTTTACTCATTGGCCAGTACCTGTATATTTACTATAGTCTCGTAGAATCATCATCTGTGAACATCGCTTAGAGTATGGATATAATTAATCAATGTCTATGTATGTTGTTTCACCAGTCTTGAAATAGTACCAGATTTACTGATGCGCTGTTATCTTAATGACCTACTCCCAAATAGTTTGGAATTAAACTGTAATGATAATGAAGAATGAACAAGAAATGTTACCCATTAAATTCCCAAACCCTTCAGTAACATATCTTATCATACCAGCTACAGTTTACCAGCAATCTCTTAAGAAATAGGTCAGTAAGACAAAGGGTACATCACTAAATTTGGTACGAGCTAGTGCTATCAAGACTGATGAAACATTCATAGAAATTTAATGATTATATCCATACTTTGACACGTTTAAAGTTGGCAATGGTAAGTGATCATGTTAAAAATGCAGATCCTGGCCAATGAGTGAAGACTTCTGGTCTTTTGCTCAGTGTAGGGAGTAGTTGAAAGACACATATTTAAAGGTGGTGTACCTGTTTCAACATTGGGATTTTAGAACCTAGGAGATTCAAAACACACCCCAGGTAAATTATATAATATGGTAGGCATGCCTTCTATCACATATTAATGTTTGGAAAGACTTTATTTTGAGCTGGCTTTGCGAATATGTCTCTTTCCGCTATTACACTGGTGACTTGAAGTAGAAGAGAATGCTATTGCACCAGCAATCTTACAAGTTGTATAATTCTCTCCAGGTACACTTCTGAACATTTTAATTTAATATCATATGAAGACTGTTATTTTTGCCTTGGCTTTTTATGTAACATGATTAGTTGTGAATTTTTGAGAGTAAGGTAAACACTTCAAATACATTTTGCCTTATCTGCTCTCCTTATCTTGTGCTTGTTTCATTTTCTTTTCTTAATGGACAATTGATAGGCCCTGAGAAAGACCATGGTCTTGCATGAAACAAGTGCTGATTTTAAAGTGTGATGATTGTGCAAATAAAAACACTTAGCTCCAAAATTTTGAGGACGTGTGTAAAATTATGAAAATACAAGTGACTCCTTTCGTTGCACATACGTCCTAATTGGGGTGACAGGGAGGACATACAGCCCTGTCTCCTTTTATGGCCTGAAGACTCCTGTGCGAAAGCTTTTTTTGGTTTGGTTCTTCAGACTGTTAATTTACCCTGTTATTTTTCTGCCATGCTTTACATTGAAACCATCCTTTCTCCTTTATTTACGATTGTTTGCACAATACATGCAAACCTAAAACAAGTCAAATTAGATCTTCTTTTGTGAGGACGTTTTAATGTGCATCTCGCTTAATCCATTCTGTAAAGACCTGCACTGCTTGTTACAAAGATCACACCCATTTGAAAACATTATAGCATGGTTGAGAATATTCAAACCTAGCGTGCTGGACTTTCTATAGGTCAACTGTATATTTCCCTGTCCTTTGACTGACCATTTAGCTGTTTCACTATTTTGCATAACAGCCTTTTTGTTTTATATTGTCTGATCAATATAGGGCATAGTTGAAAAGAACAGAAGGTTAATCACGAAGAATGGTTTGTTGTCAATTTTTACATAAATGGTATTTGATAGTGCTATGAGAGATTAAGTCAAATCAATAAGAACCTTTTATAGTGTAAATGTCCAAGCTGAATGCAGAGTTCCCATATGAACTTACAAGAAAGTTTTGATTCTCTCAAAGTTACAGAGGCAGGTTTTATACTTGACTCCTTTATGAAACTGCTCAGAGCAGCAATTGCTGTACAACATGACTAAACTGCGTTTCACATTAATCCAAGTGGGGAAAATGTACTTTCATTAAAGAAGCCTGTCAATTAAAAATCCTATCGAGATAAAATGTATTGTAACCTTGACCCCGTCATCTTTGATGCTAGACCGCAATCTTCAAGCTTTCTCTTTCCATTCATCTGGCAATCTCTTCTGCTAAAGGCCACTTAGCACTGAAACTAGCGGAGTCCTATTATATAATGGGAGGAACCCTTTAAATCACAGCAGTATAACAGTGCAGATTGTGATACATTCGTGTGTACTGTGATGATTCACTAGGTTTTGTAACTTCTCCCCAGGGCGGGAGCCCCTTCCCATGAGGTTAGGTAGGTGAGGCTGCTACCCAATATTCCCCCTAACGGTGGTTTAATGCGGGAGGTCCACCAGGGGATAAGGACGACCACCTGGGTAGAAGTCAGCACAACACCCCAAACCAAAACCCTTTCAAACCTGTTGCACATTTCCACCAACCCCCCACCTCTTGATAGCACTCCTGTTTTTTATTTTAACATTATACCAGTTACTTCTACTGAGACTACGAAGATTGCTAACAATACAGAAAGTATGACTAACTCCAGTACTTGCATGAAAAGATCACCCAAAGCATAAAGTTTATCAGCAAGGCCAGTACTGAGACTAGGTGGGCCACCAGGAGCAATGAAGAATGGCACATAGAAGATACAGGGACGGTATAGATTTTCGTGGGGAATTCTTCCTGAGAAACACAGAAAAACAAACAAAGGACTTAGAGAAGGAGAGCCGCATACCAGCACAATTGACAGTCCAGCCTGGGAAGTTCAAAGGTGACACAGAGGACGCATTGGGAAAGCCGAGAGCAGTCTGCTCCCAAAGGTAAGAGGCCGACGATTAGAGTCCTTTGCCCGGTTTTGTGGAGCAATGCAAGGACGTGACTAGAGCCTGAGGGATGGTGGCGCGATCTCTGGGAGGTGGACCGAGAGGTTCAATTATGGAGCCTACACCGTCGGTGAAGAGACCACGAAGAAGGTACAATGAGCGAGAGCAGCAGAAGCCAGAGATGACCACGTAGCTTGGCAAGAGGACACAAGCACCCAGAAAGAACCGGCTAAGAGTCCCGAAGCCAACAAAGGTAACGGGCACGTCACAGGGACCGAAAGGGACTTGAAGATGCAGGAGAGAGATAAACTGCATGCAAGTAAAAATAAGAAGCAGCTTCCTCATGGCAGTACATGGGAAGAGAGTCAACCAATTAGGCCTAGTCAGAAGGGAAGAGAAACAAGGGTCTGGTACCCGAACCAAGGTGAAATCTATATTGATATGAAGCATCTTCCTCATGGCAGTACAAGGCAAGAGAGTCAACTCAGTAGGCCTTGTGAGAAGGAAAGAGAACCAAGGGTCTGGGACCCAAACCGAGGTGAAGCCTATACAAGTCATCTTTCTTGTGGCAGTACTTGGCAGGGGAGTGTCACAACTGCAAGGTGGTGCCTATATCAGTTTACAAGTCATCCTTGTGGCAGTACTTGCCAGGAGAGTGAACCAAGCGGGTCTGAGAAGAAAGGGGGATCGAACAGAATCTGGATCCCAAAAATGTATCAGGTGAATATTGAAGGGAGGAACTCCCCAAACACTGGTAATGAAAAGACCACTGGCGGGCTGAGGAGAGCCTTGAATTTTTATGAAAGTTACCCAAGAAGATAGGGGAACAGAGACATTCCCCCTAGGCACATTTGGAATTTTTATAAAACTATTGTCCAGGGGAAGGAGCCCAGCTTGATCATTGCTAGAGAAACCATGGGATGGGAGTCATTCCTCCTGGCATCGATTGGAGTACTGAAGGAACTTGCTTAAAGACACCAGGAGAAGGGAGTCATTCTCCTGGTGAGAGAACTTTACTTTTGATTAAGACTCTAGTCGTAATGTAAGGGAGAGAGGTAGGGTTTTGACTCTGGGCGGTGGCTTTGTTCAGTTTACGGACATTCTGATAGATCCTTTAGTTTCAGGCATGGAAACCCCTCTTAGAGTTGGGGATAGCTAGGTGTTTTAATTCAATGAAGGTCTTTGCCAACCACCATGACAGCTCCTGGTCAATTCCCATCTTCTGCACCCTTTTATGTTGTTGACTCAATTGACACAATTTGAAAGACTCCACAAGGTAGTAGGATAGAGCAGGAAGAGATCTACCACCCATAGGCTCCTTACGAATAAAACACAGTTTAATAAGACTGTGTATCAGATCTCCTTTGACGACCCCCTTCACATCCTCTCTACCAGATAGTTCAGACAGTGGAGATGACCTGGAAGGAGGAACCGCTGTAGAGATAACAAGCTCTCCTCCCAATAGCAAGAACAGCTGTAACGAATCTCCAAAATCCTCCTCTTCACCTTCACTAGACCTGTCGGCGGAATCTGACAAAGAGAAAGAAGAAAAATCTGGAGATTGGGAGGACATATCAGCCTCAAACAACCCCTTAAGTCCAACAGAAAAGAAAGAAGGTTAGTCTCAAACGAAAGAGTTCAAGAGATTCCTGCCCCTGATGAATCCCTTTGAGGTATTACTGGACTGCCAGGTCAGGCATCAAATCCAGGCTGATAAAAAATTCCAGGAAGGTGTACCAGGGGACCTCTCGTGAAAACTAATCTCAGGAAAGAAAAGGTAATCCAAAAAGGAGCATACACCATGAAAAAAGTAACTCTGATTTATTGGACCCACACAGCGGAAACTACGGTTCAGACAGCCCCATGGAACTGAACTGAATGAAATGAGCTTGGCGCTGTCACTGCGGCTATACTTTTTATACATGAATTACAAAATTACCATACAACTTTTTTGTTCCATTTTTGGGACAGGTCACAGGAGCTGATTGGTGAAACTACGTCAGACCCCCATAGTAAACTATACCGTACTGGACTCTTATTGCATAAAACATTTCTTGGAACAAAATCACATTAACACCCCTAAAGAAGTCACAAACCTTCCCTCACCACCCCACAAATACGTGATTGTGCTTATCCATCAAAAGACACTTGCCATTGGTTGGTACTGCTCAATATACAAATGGATAAACTGCTGTGTGATTGGACATGGCATCTTGAGATGGCAAGGGGGTGAGAATTTCCCACTGAGTCTGACCAGTGATGTGCCCTCAGAAATCAGTGAGGACACTTTGCAATATTGCACCCTAGGCACACCAAAACCTATCTCTACTGATTGGCTCCCTGTCAGGCGGCCCACAACCAGTATCCCATTGCTCTTGCCCCCCAGCTCCCTTTGCATGTCTTGCTGCCAGGCGTGCTTCTAAAAACGTGACCACAACCATGAATATATTTTAATTAGCTGTATTTGATTCCTTTTCCCCTGACAATTCTCCTCGGACACCCAGGTGCCTAGCTTGGTAGCCTCAAAAGTATCTCATGAAGAGACTTTGATAGGTCTGAGTTTGCCTGGGAAACTTCACTCTTGCAACATTTCTTCACACTGTTTCTGCTGAATATATACAAATTACCATTGTGTCACAAAAGCCTGCAGCTCTTTATTATGAGTTGTCTACTAAAATGATTTCCTAACCTGGGACTACAAAACATGGCTTCTCTACGGTTCACATATTGCTCAAACAAGCCCCACATACCCCTACCACAATATCCCATGAAACACGTTGCACCCCTACACCTATGCCCGCGCTACACCAGCTAACTTATACCTATGCAAGATGCACACACCCATTCCCGTTCCTGTGTGTCTTACTGCACTGCACCAGCACCTGTATCTTAGCAAACTTTATCTATACTACCTGTGCCCGTGCAGTGACACTACCATTCTCGATGTCACCTACCATGTCGCTGTTTACGGTGTCCGGACATTTCATCGAAAAAAATTCGTCGACAGGACATTTGTTCGACGTAATTTTGTCGAAAACCAAATGGTCGAATTTTTTTATTTATTTATATATATATTTTTAGGTTGTAGTTTAGGGAAAAAGGTTTTTTAGAAAAAAAGGGGGTTGGGCGTGGAGGCCCCCCAAAAAGAGGGGGTAAAAATTAAAAAAAAATAAAAAAATTCGACCATTTGGGTTTCGACCAAATTGGTTCGACCATTTGTCCAGTCGACCAATTTTTTTTTATCAAATGTCTGGTAACCACTGTTTACGTCACCACGTCACTTGCGTAGCAGGTAGGTGTGCCCCCCCCCTTGACAGCGCTGGACCAGGACCCTTACAACATTCCCCACTTCAATCGACTTATTGATCGACACATTCTTTGCTAGCTACTCTTGCTGTTACCATTTGTAGCCATATCCTTGCTACCCTGCACAGGCTTCACACTTCTGCCTCATACTCGTCCTGGGAGCAATCCAATATAAAAAATATTCAGGCATTTCTTTTTGTGTTTGAATGTGTCACACAAGGGATGTCGCTTCCCTTGTCCCATCAACATTCAGGGGCAACATGTATGTTTCCCTCACCTGCTTTTCTTGCAAATTATTAAGTGTAGTTGACATGTACAAAAGGTGATAAGTACCAGAACGAGGATTGGGACAGTTAACCTTAAAAATATTAGACAATCACATGGGGACCCAGTAAAAAATTTTGGTGAGACAGCTATAGGTGTTGCTAGGCTTGTCTCTTTTTATCATAGTCTATGCAGTGGGTGCAGTTCTTCAATAGCCTCAGATAAAGTTCCATTGGCTGCATCATTTGCAGGTACAAATGTAAAACAGCTTCTAACAATTTTCTTGCACATGCCACCCTCCAGAGCTGTTAAGAGGTCCAGAACATACAGGCTCTGAACACCACCAACCTCAAAGCCCTCAATTCCTCCTTCCCTGCATTCAGCCCTTTCTCAGTTGAGTTCGCCATTTGTAGTACTTCGTATCATGCAATCTGAATCCATTTGGTGTTTACTGCTGCTTGCACCCGCGGAAGTAAAATTAATGAAAAGAATGTAGCTGGAAGTTTATTGGATCATTTCTGGGAAATTGCTGTCTCTAAGAACTCTATGCAAGTTCAAGGATCTGGCTGATCGCATGTGTACCCCCCACATAATGCTTTATTTTTTATTCAGGCCTTTATTTAGCAATGCAGGATGGTCATCAGATGACATCAGCTCCTATCGGGGTATCATAAGGGCGGGGCTGTGCAGTGACACGGTGCAGCTAGCATACGCCCGAGTCCCGCATGCCCACCAGAACTCCATTAACACTGCAGTCCTGTTCCTCAGCGACAGCAACATCATCACCTTTTGGCACCCTTTGTTGACCCCCAAGTGGGTTGTGCCATTACATCTGAAACATAAAGAATATCGTGTGAGTTCACTTATGTGTTTATTCTCAACTATCCATGTTAGAGCGTGAACATGCTTGTTCCAAATTTTCGACAGCTCTTATTCGTCTTTTCCACCACATCTTTTTCAAACCCTACCAATCCTTCCGCTCTACATTTCAGCATTCCCTTCTCCCACCCTTCATCATGGAAAACTGACCCCTGAGCATTAATGATCTTGTGTGACACCATGGTATTCGATGCCCTGTGGCATTAGAGCACGCCAGTCTGCTGTGGGGTGTGAACCATTGATCCCACTCCTCGCCCCTTTTGTAATATATTCCAATGTTTTGTGCTTGGTGGACTCTATATTCGCCATCCTTGATATTTTCATATAATTATCAGCATACACTTCCTCCCCCTTATCTATCCAGTGAACGGCAAATGTATGTCCCTGGCACAGACCCCTTGTTTTGTACAACGCCAAATGCATCAGACATCCCCCCCCACAGAACTGGTACCTCCTGAGTGAGAAAGACCTTGGGTGACACATTGACGTGTGGAAGGAGAGAGCACACATAACATTTGTCATTAGGCCTCTCTTGCCCCACCGTTCTCATATAGTCATAACATACATTGCCAGAACCAGTGCCATGTTTGCCCCAAATGACATTTTCAAACATTTATGAATTTAACACTTCTCTTTTAGTACATACTCCTTAATTATTGCTCCTTGTACTTCTACTTGCTGCAGCTCTTCTGGACCGCTTGCTGGTCTTCTGTAAAGGCGAAATGAGGATAGAAATGTCATACTGAACTGGGTTATGCTTCCCATCAGTCTGACCCCTTTTCTTCTCCTGAAAGGGGAGCGCCAGCCTTGTCCCGGCTACGTCTGCAAGGTGAATCCATGGATGCCTCTCAGCCACCTTCACTGCTGTTGATGTGAAATATGTCACTGTATATGGTCCAGTGAAGCAGAGCTCCTTCCAGGACCTCGTGACGTTTCCGATAAGAATTTTGTTGCCAGGATAGAGGGGAGGCTGTGCTGCAAAATCCTCAGTCTCTTGTGTTGATGAATTGTCTGTACTTGAAACCGGGTCGGCAGGCCTGCCTTGACGTGATTGAATCTTGCGTGAAATATAGTTCAAAGATTTATAAATGTACCTTAAATTTGTCTCCCAGGAGCTGCACAGAGCTATTAGTGTCCAAAATTGTGCGTGCAGGAGTGAGAGGTACATGCATTCTCCGGTCCGTGCCAATTTTGTGCAGAGTCAAATGATGAACCGCGCTAGGGCAATTGCGTAGTGCAAACAAAGCAAGAGGCAGACAGTAGTACCAGTTCTTGCCAAGGGTGTCTGACAACTTGTCAATGTGCTCTTTAAGCAGGCCATTGAGGCGCTCTACAAGTCTGTTTGCTTGGGGATGATATACAGAGCACAGTTTGTGCTGTATGCCCAGTAAGGAGGTTATCTCTTTAAAAAGATAATTGGTGTTTCCAAGATGGCCGCCGGGGTGAAGAGACGCGATTGAGACACTCTCCGCCCGGGCCGCTGACAATAAGCACAACGAACTTAGCAGGGCTGATCAGATTGGTGAGAAAATCCTCCTGCCGACGTAAAAACCCACCAGGAGTAATCCCAACGGCCCGGGGCCACTGCAGCGGTCCGCACAGGGTCGGGGAGCGAGCTGCCCCTCCCCCATTGGGAAGCAGACATCCTGCCCAAGCCGCGGACGGGGGAAGTGACCGGAGCAGGGGCCGAGGGCCGGCGGTGGATTGGGGGACCTGGCGATCTCCCTCGCACGGCACGAGGAACCGTTGCCCTCGGCTGCGGGGTGGCAGAGGTGCTCAGTACGTGGGGTGGGCCCTCCCCCTCTGCCAGGGACATACAGAACTCCCCTGAGGGCGCTGGGGGACGGGTCCACACCGGGAGGAAGTCAACGGAGAACCGCTGTGAACCGCGCGGCCCCTCCAGGCAGAGGTCTCCACAGGGGAGCCGGCGGATGAAGCGGAGCCGCCCGTGGGTCCCAACAGCCAGAAGCAGAGGTGAGACCCCTTGGGGACAAGAGAAAAGAAACCGTGAAGCGGTGCGGAGTGCGGGGGCAGAGAAGATCCCCCGGTGCTGCCACTCCAGACAGAGGGATATACCCTGTGGGGGGGATATCTTCAAAAACTAACAACTACCCAGGAGCACAGTAGCGCAGGGAGGCGAAGAGACAGGTCCAGCGAAAATACACTGAAGAGGTGTATCACAGTAGGCACATAGCTGCCCCACAACCTCAACAGACCAGCCCCCACAGCGCTATAGTAAGCGCACACAGGGAACCCCGAGCAGGGGAATACGAGAGGAATACCCCCTTCGGAGATTCTGCTCAAACAATAGGGGGAAGAAGTGTTTTGGAACAGATCAAGCTTACACAAATCAACACGAAACGGCCCACATAGTGGAATACGGGAGTGACTGCCCGTACAACCCCGGCCTCATCCAAGGACAATACATATTCATAAAAGACTAAAGCACCCCAAGAGAGTCTCATACCATGTCAAGAGCGAAAGGGAAAGGCAACGCCGCACTACAGACACCTCAAACCTCAAAACAGGACGCAAGCATCCTGCATATGTGGTCATCGGACAACCTATCACAACGTAAAGGGAAAACCCTGGAAGAACTTCAACAACTACCCTCGAGAGAGGATATGCAAGCGTGGTTTCAGGATTTACAAGACAAATTCATGTCCACGGTACAGGAACAATTTACAACTATGAAAAATGACATGAAGCAGGTAGTACAGGACATCAAAGTAGACATGGCTAAATTGGAGGAAAGAACGGACATAATTGAAAGAACAATCCAGAGTGTCGAAGAAGAAACTCAACAGGTTAGCGAAACGCAAGAACATCTGCTGAGACTCACCCACAACCTGGAAATACAATGTGAGGACCTGGAGAATCGCTCCAGACGGTCCAACATACGCATCAAAAACATGGCGGAATCGGTCCTGGACAAAGACCTCAAGATGGCTCTGAAGGAAGTGTTTAGAGATGTCCTGGGAGCCCAGGAAGCTGAAGAAATTGGAGTAGACCGAGTACACAGGGTTGGGCTGAAGAGATCCGGATATACTGTGCGGAAGTCTGGGGGTGTGGCCAACCTTCGGTTCAGATCCGGTAAAAATGCTAGAGCGTTACAGCTCGTTCCGCAAACACCCGGAACAGCTCGCGCAGCGTACGAGAGTCGAGATATAGAATCGACAACCATATTAGGTGTAACATTATGCCCCCTCTTAGGTTTAATCTCCCCTGGTTTTCCAGGGTGTCTCTGGTGAAAACGTTTTATCAATTGTGGTGCGTGAACCGCAGATTTCGGTTCCCAAGTTCGATCAGAGGCGGTGTAACCTTTCCAGTCAACTAAATATTGGAGTCTCCCATGGTGAAGGCGGGAGTCGCAAATATCTGAGACTTCATACTCCGGTCCTGTAGGTGTGATAACTGGAGCAGGCCGAGTGGAGATATGGGGGTGGAATGCACTCCGTCGGTCTGGTTTCAATTGAGAAACATGAGAAACATGAAAAACTGGATGTATGCGTGCCCATGTTTTAGGAAGTTTCAGTTTGAATGCCGCAGTTCCCATGGGAGCCACCACCCGAAAAGGACCCATAAACTGAAAGTGAAAGTTTAGAGTTTAGATGTTGGGGAAGAAACCTAGAAGAAAGCCAAACCCAATCCCCTGGTTTCAATCCTGGCGCAGGGGTTCGATGTCGGTCTGCACGCCGCTTCACTCTGTCCTGGGTTTCCTTTAGAGCTTCCTTAGCAATCTCTTGGCCATGCTGAATCTGTTTTAATAAAGAGTCAACGTCCGGAATCTTATTATCCTCTGTTCTCTTCACTGGAAATGATGCTGGATGAAACGCATAGGTACAATAGAATGGAGATGTCTTTATAGCAGAGTGGTAAGAATTGTTGTAGGCATACTCAGCAATTGGTAACAAATCCTTCCAATTGTCTTGAGCAGCAGAAATGTAATTCCTTAGGTACCCTTCCAGAGTCTGGTTCAGTCTTTCCGTTTGGCCATTGGTTTGCGGGTGATAACCTCAATTTAAAGCTCGAGTAATCCCCAATCTTTGGCAGATATGTTTCCAGTATCTGGAAGTATACTGGGATCCTCGATCCGAGATTATGGTTTCAGGTAAACCATGTACGGAGAATACTCGAGAAATAAAAGTACGTGCCATTAAAGCTGCCGATGGTAATGCTGCCAGTGGTAGAAAATGAGCCAGTTTAGTGAACGGGTCAATCACTACCATAATGGTGGCACATCCTCCTGAAGGTGGTAGTTCGACTATGAAATCAGCAGAAATTATTTGCCAAGGTCGCACAAGTAACGGCATCTTTACCAAAGTTCCAAAGGGAGAATGTCTAGGACTTTTGGACTGTAAACAATAGGGGCAAGATCTTGATTCCTCCTAATGAGAGATGATTGATACGCACAGGACCTACCCTGGCACCACCTAAAGGTACATATAGCCGCCTATGCTCAAAGTCAGGATTGGCATGGACATCATGGCTGGCATCATAGATCCTGACTTTAGGAGAGACATTAAAGTCCTACTGCACAACGATGGTACTCATCGGTGTACCGTTAAAGAAGGGGCAAAAATTGCCCACAAGATTTTAGAGAAATCTTAATTCCCCATAGATCAAGAAATAAGAGTTAGAAGAAACCGAGAGGGGGTTCAACATCGTTCAGGGAAGCTGATGTTTCCCCAGCAGAAACATCTCAGGATGAACTATGTGACAAATATGTGGATGTCATCCCTTCTCTCCTAGGGGGAGACCATTCCCATGGGGTTAGGGTGATCTTTCCACAGTAGAATAGTCCCCCTAGGGTGGGGCACAGGGGGAGGATCACATGGCACAGGAAGACTCTTATGGCATTACAGACGACCATCCCCTAAGAACGCAGTATACCTCTGCTTTGTTACACCCTCCCTTTTTTCCAAAGCCAAACTCTCCTTCCCTCTTACCAACCAGTGCCAATATCGTTTACTGTAAAGTCAGCCAACCTGGTCCATTAGACCTGACTAAGGCACCAGAGAACATAATTTGCTTTTCATATCCTTCCAGTGCAAGTACTGTGATGAAGAAAATGACCAGGAGTATGAAGGTCACTTGAGTGAACTGGAGTGAACAGTCTAGTCTCGCACGGCATTTGATTGGTCAAAGGCAATACAAAATAGTGGAGGGAAAGCAGCATGGAGAGGGCCATCCTCCTCTGAGGAAACCCAGGAGATGCCGATCCGGCGACTAGGGAATCGCACCACGAGAGTCCATGCACAGAGGCGAATGGGAGCACAAAGGGGTCTTGTATAGGGTCAAGCTCAGGAATAGCAAAAGAGTGCATATAATAAATATGCTATGACCCGATCCTTTTCTGTTGGGCAATCCGTGTTAATCCTCCTGCCAACTTCGGACAATAAAATGATTTCCAAGTAGTACAGATCCTACGAAGTGCTATAAAAAAAGCTCCTCCGAACTATCTAATCTCACAACCAGATAGATGTCAGAAAACACAGTTTTATCATGTGAATCTCCTGAAAGAGTGGGAAGAGTGAAACTACTACGGTCACTATGGCCGCCCTCCTCACTGACTCAAAATTTTAGAACAAATTGTTCTCACCTGAGTTGCCACTGTCCCATCGGGAGCTGTTTTCAGAACAAGCTGGAATTTCTTTCATCATATCCATACCTCAGCTGGAAAAACTATTAACCTGAAACCATATAGGATCCCTGAGGCCAGGAGGAAGATTATTGAACAGGAGATAGAGGAGATGCTCAAGGCTGATATCATTGAGCCCTCCGAGAGTCCTTGGTAATCCCCTATTGTCTTAGTAGCCAAGCCTCATAACTGGAGCTGAGTTCACACAGCTGTTGTATAATCAGTAAAAGAAAATACACTATAAGACTGAAAACATATGATGATGAGAGTTTAGAAAACAGTGAAAGAAAACCCAGTTCAAGTACTCCTGGTGGGGAGGCCTGGGAGGAAAGTACAACTAAACAACACTGGGGGGTCCCCTCCAGTGGTTGGCTGCACCTTAGTAATAATCAATACAGAACATTCAATCATTAATATCCTTATTCAAAAATAACGTTTTGATTTATTTAAACAAACAGAATATATACAATTATATAGTAAACAATGAACTTGATTGTACACCATGTGGACATCTGGACAAATCAAAATACATTATCTTCAGAAAATGTATATTCCTGGACTAAATCTGTCAGGAGAGTTTCACTGTAAGAAATTAGAAGATGAACATTCCTTTGGCATGTGTTTGTAGAGCTTTATAAAGTGAAATTGAAATCTAGTGAATCAAGGAAATGATATTGGTAAACTACCTTGTCTTCTAATGAAGGGTATTGTACCAGAAAAATGGTATTCACTTAAAATAGATTTACTGCAAATTAGTACCAGGCGGGGGTGTGGCTTCCACCTTCTAGCCAATGAGGCGGCTCAGAACGGGGACTTTACCACATGGTAAGCACCTTGCTCTGAGGCTCCTCGGAGCTGGAGGCCATCTTGCCCTACTGGTTAAAGGTAAGTGTATGCTCCCCGTGTCCCCTTCTCCTTCCCCCAACAGCCCCCTTTTCCACTTCTCCTCTCCCCTCCCTTCCCCTGTCCACTTAACTGGCCTTGCTATGTCCCTTGCCGGCACCTTGAACATTAGTGTTCCCGGCACAGCATCAGGCTGGCAATGGCCACCAAGGGAAATGGAGAAGTGACTACGAGTAGTTTCCGTCTCTCCAATCCATGGTGGCAATCTTATTTTGTACTTTTTTCAAGTTGAGAAACGCGAGTACGTCGTTTCTTAACTTAAAACCCCCCAACTACCCTGGTAATACCCTGGTAATAGTGCTCCTGGGCTCTCGTTAAAGCCCTCGCTTTGCTCTGGCGTCTAACTGGCCCTGGGCATTACTGGCCCAGTAATGTCTCTATGTTCGGGTAATATTGTTTAAGAATAGAGAAATAGTGTTCCTATAATGTAATATATATTACTAGCTGGAGGTCATGGCTAGTGACCTAATAGCATTTTAAAATATACAGTGTGAACGGCCAAAGTCCCTGGCTAGTTGGCCCGAAAGATCCATCAGGTGGCCACGGCCTAAACATATTGGTGTACATGTACAGTGGACTCGGTCCTGGCTAGTGGCCCTGTAGTGTTTTAAAATAAACATTGGGAATGGCAGAAGGCTGTGCACAATGGCCAGGGCCGAAAGACATGTATAGTGACCATGGTCGATGGCGGTGGCCACATTGTGGGTCCAAAAGAAACATATTGGGGAATCATGTATTCTGGACACTGCTGAAGGTCATGGCTAGTGGCCTGTAAAGAAAACAATGGTATAACAAAACCCTTGAAATTCACTGAAAAAACTTTAGTTAAGGTGCAGTTAAGTTGAGCAGATTCAACAAAACCCTTGAAATTCTGCGGATGTGGGAAGTTGACCAGCTTAACTGCGTGTTCCATTGCAAAACCCATAAGCACATACATATTATAAGAGAAGGAATTCACAATGGCATACACAACAGCATTATGGGGTACACGGTATTATGGGGGACATCAATGGCAGCACGCCGAGTTAAACTGGTCAACTTAACTGCATCTTAACCAAAGTTTTTAACATCTATGATAGAGCCTCTACGTTGGCCCACAGAGACCTTCATCCGGATAAAGTACCAATTCTGCCCTGCATTTCTGTATGTATATGTATACAATGTGGCACAGCTAAGGGAACAAAGATTGCTACTGCAAATGCAAACCTGAATATGGGCTTATGGGAAACGGCAATTTTGAAATCGGAAGATTTGAAGGAATATATGTAGAAGATAATAATATGGTGCAGGTATATTGGTGATCTGTTTGTGTGGGAAGGCCTGATGCAACAATGGAAGTAATTTTTGGAAAAGATCAATAACAATTGCATGGGTCTGAAAATGACTTAACAACACAGTAAAATATGCATCAGGACACAGAGGTCTACATTGAAGGTGATAATATCCATACTATTATACAAGGAAAAAGCATGAGTAAGTCCCCCTTTTCCTACTAATGACCAACCCAACCCATCCCCGTCTCACAACAGAGTTACTTATGTGCAAACCTTTAAGCATTATTGAATGCTGAACGGAAAAACCATTGTTTAAACAATATATCTGTGCACTTTTGAATACAGCACTGAAACAAAGCCATTACTTATGAAGATGCTAAAAGAAATTAAGCTTCTCTACATAACTAAATACAGTATGTGCCAATTCTTAAAGTGAATGAAATGTACTTCGCAAGCAACGTTCACGCATATTATTTTCATAGAACAATTAAGTGTTACTTCAAAGAGACCAATGCTTAATGAACTCTAAAGTGAATACAACTTTAACAAGGCCAGCAAATCCAATGTGCATTTCAATGCAAAATTAAAGGAACTCTGGGAAATTAACTTTAAAAGATGAATTTAACTGAACTGCCACTTTCAACTAAAACATTTTGTGGTACAAAGACCAGCTATATGCAGTGGGTGCAAGGGTGGCACAGAGCATTAAGAACATTGGGAAACACCCTCATATTACAACCACACTGAATTTATATCTTGGGGAAGAAATCCCTGAGGTTGGAACTTATTGTCTTGAGGACAGAGCCTCAGGATATTTTCGAACTGTATTCTGGTACTTGGGGAAGGGAACCCTGAGTATTGGTCAATCCTATAGTGATTTGGAACTCAAGGCAATCCTTAGACTTTTGTTAGGACTGCTTTATACTTGGGGAAGGGAGCTGCGAGTGGACCAAGCTCTGAACTTTCCATCCTGACATTTAAGTTAATTGAAGTTTTTGTTTTGAACTTTGAATCTGTTGTTTTTGTCTTACTCCAAGATGCCCTCACTGTGCTTCACGCTTCCAGTGCACATCCAACACCATTAAATTGGAGCTTCCCCTATGGGGAGTTCATCCAGCTCAGAAGAAATTGTTACGAACAAGATGAATTCATTAAGCAATCCATGTAGCGAGAGGATTCAAAGAGAGACAATATCCCCAAAATGTAATCGGATCTGCCATTGATAAGTCTTTGGAGTGTCAAAGAGAGAACCTCTTTGTCCCTAAAATAAGAAAAATAGAACTAGCACCAGCAAGATGTATTACTACATTTTAACAACAATCATGTAATCACAAACCTATTATGCAGAAACATTAGAAAGACTTAAAAGGTGGCACAGATATTAAAGATCC
This sequence comes from Ambystoma mexicanum, assembly GCF_040938575.1. Classification (NCBI taxonomy): domain Eukaryota; kingdom Metazoa; phylum Chordata; class Amphibia; order Caudata; family Ambystomatidae; genus Ambystoma; species Ambystoma mexicanum. The sequence continues at coordinate 986,122,430 of NC_090930.1, forward strand.
AATAGGCAATACAGTGCCGATCACGTACAGAAGGTTAGCATCAATTAGAAGTATGTTGATACTGAGTCATTTTGCATCAAATAACACTTTGCTGCATGCCACCAGGTTAGTGAAAAACAATGAAGGCCTCAGAAAGTGTGTGAAATGTAAGGCATGCAAGTTTGGAGTGAATTTAAAAGAATATGTGAATCCCCCTACTGGTGGAATGATGACCATCAAACAGCAACTGATATGCATGAGTACCTATGCCATTTACATTGTAAGATGCAGTTGCAATAAATGGTACATATGGAACACTATACATGCAGTAAAGATCAGAATCAGACAACACCTGCGAGCCATAAAAAATAAATATTTCTCATATGAGTTAGCCAAACATTTTGAAGAAGTCCACAAGAGAGATTTCTCGTCATTTGTATATTTTGCGATTGATTCAATAAAAATATCCCAATGTGGGGGTGATAGAGAAAAAATATTATGACAGAAGTAATTTAGATATATTGTAGAATGTGATCCAAAATATCCAAGATGCCATAACCTTGAAGAAGAGATGCATGTCTTTACAGCAGTATGAATTAAGAATGGTCATAATGTATGTGGATATTCTGAATTCTATAAAGATTGAAAGACTTCAATACCTCTCATGATCTTTGGCAGCTGTTTCTAATATTTCGATAATGTATATAAGCATGTGGTGTGTCAGAATAGGTTCCCAAACTTAAATCACTCTATTAATAGATTGCCTTAACACCATAGGTCCATTGCAACTATGTATAGGAGTCCATTTTGAAATGATTCAATATGAGACTTCCATAGTCCAAAACGCATATACAGATGGAATTACACCATGGACCGATACAGTATGTCTAAAGTTAGTACTGTATGCACTCAACACTTTACTGTATGTACATCCCATTGGTATGATGTATCCTGAGGTCAGAATAAATCCTATGTCATCTCAGTTTGTTTTTGGTGTATTTGTACCCAACGTTTTAATAAGCTGAGATACTGTACCCACGAAATGGATGCACTATGTGCTTGTTGAACAAAGGTTAAATCTCAGTGATTCATACAGGTGGATCTGGATCTTAATAAGTCTAGAATTTAAAATTGTAAGCACTGTGCACTTTGTTAAAGGCAGCTAGGACCTTTGTCCTTTAAGAACGAATGTGCAATAGGCATCATGTTTTCCTGGGGGATTTAATATGTGTAACAAAGTTGGTGTATTATGCATGTATAATTGTAAGCACTGTGCACTTTATGTTGAGCCCCAAGAACCCATGCCGGCAGTATGTACAGCATGCACTATGGATTATTTGCAGCACGTTTTAAGGATGTTTGTCCATCTGGGCAATAATGTGTAATATGAAACATGGGCATCTGGAGGCAATATAACCTCTGAACATTGGGGGATTGGAGTGCTCTGTGCACTTAATGACACTGTATGTTTAATGACGTTTTATAGATTGCTACATATTATATGCACTTTATAATACACATGCCAGTGGATAAACATGTTACATTGTGCATGAGGTCTAATATGGTACCAAAGGAGTAGAACATCACTCCATTTGAAGATGGAATAGATGTGATCCTGATGAGTCATGGAAAGAAACAATGGGTATTGGCACTTGTGAGGTTAATAAAAATAATCAACATTATTTTGTTGTTACACTCTGAGGAAGCCCGTAGTGGCGAAACGCGTTGGTGTCTGTCATGCTAAATATTAATAAAGAAAGCCAAGTTTGGATTCCAAAATTATTATTTAATTCTTCTCATCAAAGCTTTATTTTTTGGCACAGCACCATTAAAGCATACACATTTATAAAACAATCAAATTAATTTCACAGTTTAGAAATGTTTCGGTACAGGTATTATGATTAAATAATCCATAAAACATGTATTTTTATGATGTCATATAATTACAGTTCTTTCCCTTGAAAAAACACTTCAAATACCTACATTTTTATTGAGTAAAAGGTGTACCCACTAAAAATGTACTCTGTCAAATTCAAGCTCGATTTCTCGATCTGTGCCCCCCATCCGCCATTCTCCTGGAACCGGATGCCTAAGTAGTTGAAACACCTCACTTGCTCCAGAAGGACACCCTCTATTGCCACTGTTAAGACACTAAACTTAGTACATTTAGGTCTGAAAACCATTGCCTTGGTCTTCTCCGTGTTCAGCTCTAACTCTTTGCATTTAGTTTAAAAAATGTTAGGGTTGTTCTCAGGCCTTGGAGTGAGGTTGCCAGTACATCAGCGTCATCTGCATAAAAGAGGGTTGGATACCTTTCCAAGCCCAATTTTGGCCAATACAAACACCCCTCCATTATTTCTTTAATCTCCTCCTGAATGTACACACAAAACAGGATGGGGCAATCACACAGCCTTGTCTGACCCCCTTCTCGACAACAAATGGCTATCTTAGTCCCCCCTTCCCCTAAGCCATACCTCACTTCCGCAGTATTCCCAGTATATAGCTGATGTACTAATGAAATCAGTGGTGCTGGGCACTTTCATATGCACATGATTCCCCACAGCAACTTTATGGAAATGCTGTCAAAGGACGTTCTTAGATCTAGACCGGGAGGATAGCTCAGCAGCAATGTGCTTGGCTTGGAATGACGACAACACGGAGTAAGACAGGTTCGATTCCCGGGTCTGCGCTTAGAAACTACTGGGTATTAAGCGCGTTATAAATAACCTATCATATCATGTCATAAGAACACGGCGTATTGCTTCATCTTGCATAACTATGTGTATTTCTGTATTAAGAGGAATAGGACAAAGCATTGGTCCACCGTTTCCTTTTTCCTCTGAAACCTGCCTGTAAGTTGGTGACTTTATGATTGTTGCCAACCCAGTTCTGCAATAAATGTAAGACCATTTTCCCATATATTTTACCTGAGCTGTCTAATAGGGAAATTGGGCGATAATTCACCAGCAGATTCCTTCCACCTTTTTTGTATATTGGCACAAGCAGAGCTTGTTTCCAAGAGCACAACATTTTCCGCAACCTGGTTATGGCATTACAAATGTTGCATGATAATGGTGCCCAAAACTCGATTTCATCTTTAGATAAGTGCAGGGGACTAAAGTCTGGGCCTGCAGCCTTGCCATTCTTTTGTGAGTTAATTGCACGTTTAACTTCACTCACAATACCGCTAATCTATGTTGAGCCTTGTAGATATGGTGAAGGTTCCTCATACTGATTGGCAGTAGGATATTCCATAGGCTGTTCTTAATACAGATTATTAAATTGGAACTGCCACTACTCCCTTGTGATGCTGCAAACTAGAGTTTGTTTGTCTTCCTCGTTCTTTCCAGACACCATCTTCCAAACCAGAATATTATTCTTCTCAAGGCTGGCAGTGTGCAGTTTACTCCACTGATCTGCGGCATAATCCCTTTTTTTTCTTAGAATCCGTTTCTTATATTCTGACCTCAATGATATTAGTTGGGGTTTATGTGCCTTAGAAATCCCTTTAACAATTTTCACTAGCCTCTTTTTTGCCCAGCGGCATTCTGCATCATACCAACCAGGCTTGTTGGTCACTCTCTTTTTTTACAGAATTTCTTTATTTAATTATATGTGTCGACGAGTGCGGAAATTTACTTTTTCACAGTTTTCGTTATATAGTCCTAGAAATCTGTTGTGAAAAGAAATCACATAAATCACAGATGAGCTTTTGTTTTTTAAAGTGTAAATTTGGCAGTGGCACCATGATAGCACTGTGATAGCTAGTTATCGATGGATTACTCTTCACACTGAGTCATCATTCTATTAACACATCTGCTTTGCCTTCCCAAGAGGAACCATAGCATTAGAGTTCCCTTCACTTGCAAAGCTTTCATAGGATTTTGGAGCCTTCGGTATCCTCTGAATGGCTTCAGCTTTTACAAATAAAAACCATTTATGCCAGCAATGAACAGGAGCCCTCTCTGGAAATACTTCTTAGAGGTGCTTTAAATTAACCCTCTTTAAGATTCACTGTGGCCTTATCTGCAGATTGTAAAGAAAGATGTCAATCCCAAACTAAGATGTCTGCTAAGATGTCTATCCTGAACATCCATACTAGGCCAGATTTTGGGGCCAATCGTATGTAACGCCCCAGAGGGGGTATCTGGACCAAGTCCGTAGGAATCATTCCTCTTTTCTCACAAGGGATAATAGCGTCCCTACTACTGCAGATATCAAACCCTATTGATTCCTTGGTGGCGATGGAAGGACTAGATGCTCTCTGGCTTAGTTTCTGAAACTGTAGGGGTCCCCAATTTGTTAAAATTGAGTCACATCAAACTCCTGACACCATATGTAAGGAACTCATGGTGGCAACAGTAAAGACAGACGCAAGTGATCGCAGTCAAGGCCCTCAGTGGTTAAGTCTCGTTTCTATCAAAAGGTCTTTTGCCTTTGTAGACCTGATGTATCCAAAATAATAAACAAAATGTTTCCTTTTCACACTTACATTGAGTGATGCCTTTTTCCACCCCTTGCTCCCCCACTTCCGGGCTCAGACCCTTGACAGTATTAGCTTCCCTCAGCTGGGTTCACTACGGCTTCCCAAATCAGTTTCTTCTGTGATATTCATGAATCTTAATGTCCTTCTGAACAGTTCACTGTGGACATCCCTCGGCCAGGTTCACTCTTGTCAACACACTGTATTTTGGGACTTTAGACTTCGTCCCCTCTTTATCGGAATCCCTCTTTCAATTCAATTAGCCGTTTGCTACTTTTCGTCCAACACAGTTCGATTTCTTATCGACTGTCACCTCGACTCACCAGCTCTTGTGCTCCACCTTTTGTCCCTGTGGGGAAGAGAAAAGGCCGTCAGGTGTATGCGATTCTGGTCAATTGCCTGACTTTGCCTGACCCTGGTGATGGGACACGTCAGGTAAATGGTTCGAGTGTTAGTCCGTCGTCCTTCGTAATATGCAAAAACTGTTCACATCTGAAAAGTGGGGGGTGTTTACATAACCTACGTGGTAGGTTGGGGAAAAAGTGTCATAAGAAGGGGGATACTGCATCTCACCCGTCGGTGCCCCACTTCCACTCCCCGAGGACCCCCTCACTTGTCCACCCCCAGGAACTGGATCCAATAGCAATGGCCGTGTCCTGGCCACCTAGATGACAGACCCCCCACTAGTCAGGGAGACACCTTCAGGTTTCTCACATACCCTTCCTCCATGCAATGTAGCCACATTTGTTTCACAGGGGAACCGGGAAAGAAAATCTACATTTCCCTGGTCTTTTCCTTTTCGGTTTTCCACAGTGAAACAATAGGGTTGTAGGTATAGAAACCATTGCATGTCCCGACGGTTAGACTCTTTGCGTTGGCTAATCCAAACTAGGGGTGAGTTATTTGTGACGAGTGTACATTTTCGTCCTAAGAGTTAGTATCTAAGATGATTATGGCCCATTTGATGGCCAGGGCCTCTTGCTCTAACACAGAATAATGTTTCTCTCGTGGGAACAGCTGGCAGCTGGTGAATAATATGGGCTGTTCCAATCCATCCCAAACCTGGGATAGGACTGCTCCTAACCCTGTAAGGGAGGCATCCATTTGTAAGATGAACTCTTTCGAAAAGTTGACTATCTTTAGGATCTGGGTTTTGGCACAGAGTTTGTCTCAGGGTGTTGTAGCATATCTCATCCTCTTCTTTCCAATTAAGATTCTGGGGTTTGGCATTCTTAAGTTTATCTGTTTTGCTGGGCTGATTTATCCAAAAAGTTGGGGATAAACCTACAGTAATATCCTATTAACCCGAGACAAGCTCTAAGATCCCTCTTGGTCTTGGGGTTTGGTGTAGCGTTTACCTTCTCACGTTGGGGTTGTACATTCCCATTCCCTATGAAGAAGCCTAGGTATGTTATGGCTTATTGGGCCATTCGCCACTTAGCTGGGTTTGCAGTTAGGCCAGCTTTTCTGAGGACTTTCATAATGGTATAAAGATGGAAGAGATGGTCCTCCCAGGTCTTACTATAAATGACAATATCGTCAATGTAAGCTCCACAGAAATCAGAGTAGGGTTGTAAAATGTAATCTATGGGGCGTTGGAAGGTGGCTGGGGCACTGTGCAAGCCAAAAGGCAGGACTTTAAATTGAAATAGTCTTAGAAGTGTTGAGAACGCATTTTCTTCCTTATCTGGCCCGTACACAGGGACTTGGCAGTACCCTTTGGTTAAATCTAGGGTAGATAGAAAGGAGGCTGCTCCGAGTTTATCAATTAGGTCATCGATGCGGAGCATGGGATATGCATCGAAGTCTGAGATGGCATTAAATTGACGGAAGTCTATGCAGAATCTCCAGGAACAGTCATGTTTAATGACCAATACGATAGGAGAGGACCATTGGCTTAAAGATGGTTCAATAATATTGGCTTTTAGCATTTTGTTGACTTTCTCAATAACTATTTGCTTACGGGCTTCTGGGAGTCGATACAGCTTTAAATTAACCACTTTCCCTTTAGGTGTTCTCATATAGTGGTATGTGCCTTTTACTTTTCCTGGTTTTTCTGAGAATACCTCATGTCCTTTAAATCTTCTTGTTGTTGTATAGATAGCTCGGGAGGGATTCATTCAAAGTTATCTATCACTTCGGGAACCAGACAGGCTAGTACTTTGGCATGGGTGACTGATGGGTTCTCTTTCCACTCTTTCAAGAGATTTACATGATATGAATGGATTTTATGTTTTCTGTCCGGTTGGGCTACTTTGTATGTACAGGTTCTCGTTACCTCTACAATTGCATAAGGTCCGTGCCACTTGGAGACAAGTTTGTTTTCTGACACGGGTAAGAGGACTAGTACTTTCTGTTCTATGGAGAATGATCTTAAAGGAATATTGCGCTCAGAAATATTATTGTCCCGAGGGTTCGGGCATGTGTTTTTAAGCATACGTAGATCGATCGTACAAACATTTCCTATGCACCTTACCGTAGTTTTCCACCTTTGTACACATGCGAAATCAAGCAACAGGGTGCGGCCATTTTGTGATAATCTTATCCGTTGCCACATCGCCCAAGCAGGACTGCCCTTGCAGCACTAAATCATACCCCCCCCCTGAGCCTGACACCACTTTACCCCAAATATGTACGACCCATCCATGTACACAAAGAAGAATCAACTCAGAACGACTCAAAAATTGCTCCCAAATGCAATACCGACTCTATTCGTTCAAATGCCGCCTCAGGTGAGTCACGGTTCCGGATTTAGCTGTAGCCCTTGGGGTAGTGAACAGCTAACTAAATGGACAGATTGGTGTTTTAGGTGTAAATGTCCCTTATAATACTTTTCATAGTTATAAGATTGTATTGCTTTTTAAATAAAGACCATTTTGCTAAACATCTGTCCTTGGTTTTAGAAGCCTCATAGAAAATGGATTTATGGGCACAGATAACTATGCTATAGTGTCCTTTGAAATAAGCATAATGTTTTCGTAATCTGTCTCCTTACATGCCAATTTTTAAGATTAGCATTTCTAAATCAAATAATATTTTCCCTTTACAACTCCATGACTATGCACTGAATATGAAGGAGCAAGATTCAGCATCCATGTCTTGCCTGGAGTCAACAACCACTTTGAGCGCTTATCAGGTAGTCCTACTTAGCTATTCAGTTCCGGAATTGTTTTATGCATGGAATTTGAGATAATTTGATCGTATTTACGTATCGTGTCATTCATTTACACAATGTTTCATTCGTGGTTTGCTATTGGTATGTATCAATGCATGCGTCACAATGTGTGTGTTCAGTTTCAATTGTTTCATCCATACTAATGCAAATACTGTGTTTCAGGGAGATGCTGAAGCTTCGACTACAATGACATCATCCCTTGTAGTTGAGCCAGATGTATGCGTACTGACAGTTCCATCGAATGAGATAATCTCATCATATTTACATATCGTGTTGTTCGTTTACACAATGTTTCATTTGTGTCTTTTTTATAGATATGTACCATTGTCTCTGTCACATTGTGTGTGTTAAATTTCAAATTTTGTCATCCATACTAATACAAGTACTGTGTTACAGGTAGATGATGAAGCATCGACTACAATTACATCATCCCTTGTTGTTGATCCAGAGCCAGAGGTATGCGTACTGACAGTTCCCTCGAATGAAAGAAAGTCGGTCCTAGATCTGATACTATTAGACAGTGACAATATTAGAAACAAGCAGTTTTTGCAAATTGCTTGAGTGCAACATTTCGAAGAGTGTGCTTCGGACAGTCAACTTTGATCGAGTAAACTAGCCATCAATCATGTGAAATCCAAAATGTATATTTTGACTAAATGACATACACAATGTACGAGTTTATCTGTGTAAACCATGTGTGAGAAGGAATAATTTGATTTCTAATACAAATGACTTAACAAATAACTTATTTTAAATGGATACTCTTTTCTAGGGATGCATACAAGATCCAGATATAGAAGAGGAGGCACGTGGATCTGAGTCGGTGGACCAGCTTGCTGTTGCTGACATTACAGTAAAGAAGGTTTCAACGAAAAGCAAGAAAGATGCAGTAATTTATAAACAATTTCAATTTTTAACCAGTGTTTTGTGCTGGGGCCTTCATAATATGCTTTTTTTTAAATGTAAATTGTCCAATACTGTATGTTGGATTTACATTGAACATCTTTTTCCAACCTGTCTTCTAGTTCCCCGATGGTGTACGGACTATGCAGACACAGACAGCGGCACAAATGAGAGATGCTGCTTGCCAAACTGTTTTCACCATGGAGCAACTATTAATTGGGGCGCAGCATGTTCAGACTAGAGATGCATTTGCCCAATGGCCAGAAAATGAATTTAATGTGACCGGCGAAGCCAGCAAAGTGTTTTTGGGCTATTGCTACAATGCGACTGCTCCACCACATGAAGATGAAACTGAATGTATTGAAGATGCTTTTGAATTAGTCGCAGACAACTTGACGCAATCCACACCCGCCCAAAAAAAAGGACACCCAAAAACCAGTCGACATTGATGCTTTCTCCGATTCAGGTTCAAGTAACAGACGCTGAAATGACAGAGACTGAAGCATCAAAACAATTGACAGAGGAACTAGACAAAGATCTCAACTACAGTATGTCCAGTTTGGCTGAGAAGTCAACCGCAGTTCAGTCAGAAACAACATTAATGCAGGATGACAGTCTAATAAATGAGGCCAAATACATAGTATTCGACAGCAGCTTGCTGGAGATTATAAAGATGCTGAAATGTGTGCATTCAGAGAGAGGGGAAGTGTACAAAATACATGCCACCTGTGAAATGTTCCATGAAAAATATTCATGGTCCGCTCAACCGATGCTGGGGAAACTGCCAGCTGGCAATCTACTGTGTGCAGCAGCTTTACTTTTCAGTGGCTCTAGTTTCATTAAGTTGTCCAGTTTCTGTCAATTTGTGGGACTCCATTTCATTTCTAAAACGCAGTACTACAAATATCAACGTCAATATCTATTCCCTGCCATCAGTGAAGCTTGGAAAATTGAACAGTTGCCTATTCAAAGTACCTTCTCCGAGAAACGGTTCAGGCTAGTTGGCGATGGACAGTGTGACAGCCCCGGATTTTCAGCAAAGTACTGCACATACCACTTTCAGGACATGGAAAGTAAAATAATTGTGAGTTCGGTGGTCGTGCAGGTGTCCGAATGTAAATCCTCAGTGGCGATGGAGAAACTTGGTTTTATAAAATCACTGGGAGATCTACAATCGAGAGGAATGCAAATCGACCTCATAGCCACGGACAGACACGTTTCAATAGCCAAGACAATGAGAGAGCAGTTTCCAAATATTCACTGCAGGGAAAAAAAAAGGTTCTGAAAGTATTTCACAGTGGTCCCAGTCTTTCAGCAACCATCTTTGGTGGAGCTCCAAAACATCTGATGGGTGTGTGGAAATTCTACTAGAAAAATGGCGGTCACTAATGCGCCACTGTTCCAACGTTCACTCTTGGACAGAAAACCAACATTTTCACCAATGTGAACATGGCCGGAGCAGGAACGGAAGAAGTGGTTGATTCCATCTTCACCTCCACACAAAGCCCTTGAGAAGATTGTGTTTGATAAAACTCTATCAAGAGATCTGAAGGGACTCACATAATTCTGTCACACAGGAGATTTGGAGGTGTTCCACAATATGTGCCTAAAGTACAGGCCAAAGAGATTGTATTTCGGCATTGAAGGGATGAAATATAGGACATTACTAGTGGTTTTAGCGCATATCGAGAATGTAGGCCGTGAACAATCGAGGACTGCAGGAAACTTTGGGATGCTTCGCTACACTATGGCCTTTACGAAAAGAAGCAAAAAAGGGGTGGTCAAGCCAGTATATAAAGAAATGGAATTCGATTTTGTGAAAGATCTTATTATTAATGTTTTGGAGTTGCAAAATAATAATAATTTCACATTTATATAGCTTAGTTTAGTTTAGTTTAGTTTATTATTTATATAGCGCGCCATACCCTGGAGTATCAGGGCGCAAACAGACAAGGATATGCTCAACTTAGTTACAGGTACATAGAAATCAGATGGAGGTACAGAGATGCGCTGAGCTTGGTTACAGATATGCTCGGCTAATTGCAAGTACAGGAAAAGGCAGGAGGTGTAGACATAAACAATATTACAGCAAGCAGATATGAACAGGGAGAGATCAAGGACAAGGGAGCAAGGAGCATGCTCCTGTTCACGTAATATATAGTTATATACAGTAATGTACAGTGTGACAAGTGGACTAGTTAGCTGTCATTCGCTCTCAGCCACCTAGTGAGGTTTTGTCTAAATTTTGCAAAAGGCTGAGGTTCTCTGACGTCATGGGGGAGGGAGTTCCATAATTGCGCGGCCTTAACCGGGAAGCTATTTCCTCCTATAGTGGCAAGTTTGAAGCGCGGGACTTGGAGGCAGTTTGCGTTGGGTACTCTGGTGGGTCTGGAAGAGGTCCCTTTACGTAATCTATCCATGAGGTAAGGTGGAGCTTTGTTGTTGATACATTTGTGGGTGAGGGAAGCGATTTTGAGATGAATTTTGTCTACGGTGGCGAGCCATTTGTATTCTCTTCTTGTAGACGATATATGCTCGTTTCTATTCATCTTGAGTGCTGCTCTCAAAGCATTGTTCTGGAGCACTTGAATTTTGTGGATGGTCTGTTTATTAGCTCCAATGTAAAGTCCATTACAATAGTCTAGTTTGGATAGTATCAAGGCTCTGGCAAGTGTGATGCAACTATCTGTAGAGAGGAATTGTTTGCTCGCTCTGATAAGTTTGCATGTATATGCTGTGGCAGAAGCTAGAGAGTTAACTTGTTTGGTAAAGTTCATGGTGGCGTCTAGGTAAAATCCTAAGGTTTTTACTTCATGAGCTACTTTTATGTTGTTCCCATCAATAATGAAGTTGTCGTAATCAGGGCTGAGTTTGGATATATAGGTAGTGGTGCCTAGGATTATAAGCTCAGTTTTATCATCGTTCAGACATAGGCCGTGTGTGGCCATCCATGCCTGAACGATGCTATAGATCCTGTTCACTAGAGCCAGGTCCTTGGCGTAGTCTCCTGAGAGCGGGAGGAGGATCTGGGTATCGTCTGCGTAGTTAGTGTAGGCGATACCCAGATGATCCATTTCATCAAAGAGAGGCTTCGTGAAGACGTTATAGAGGGTGGGTGACACACAAGACCCTTGTGGAACACCGCATGTTATGGGGATTGGATCTGCTGAGGCTGATGGAGCGAAGACTCTCATGGTCCGATTACTCAGGAATGACTTGATCCAAATTATGGCCTCTTTTGAAAAGTGGACTGCCGAGTCGAGGTGACTACAGAGGACTGTGTGATCCACTAAGTCGAATGCCGCCGATAGGTCCAGGAGGAGAAGTAGGGCCGCTTGGCCATTGTCTCTGCAATCGTCTATTTGGGCCTTAAGGTCTATTAACGCTGTCTCGGTCCCATGTTGCGGGCGGAATCCTGATTGACGGGTTCCAAGTAAGTGGTTAGACTCTAGGAAGCTTTGAATTTGCAAGTAAGCCACTTTATCTAAAATTTTTAGAAGAAAGGGCACAGTCGTGATGGGTCTGAAGTTAGTCGGAATGGCGGGGTCAAGGGTTTGCTTCTTTAGTAGTGGCAGTACCCAGGACTCTGTTAGGTTGATCGGTACTGAACCTGAGGTAAAGGAAGAGTTGATTAGTTTGGTTATAAATGGCGACAGTTCTCTCGCAGCATCCTTGATGAGTTGTGCTGGGCATTGGTCGCCTTTGCAGTTGGACGGTTTGAGTCCCAGGATGACCTTTTCTACCTCTATGGTCGATACCTTAGAGAAGCAGAATCGGGCTCCCAACTTGGACTGTGGCGGTGGCGCTGATCTCTGAGGGATGTGTGGTGTTAGTGATGCCTTCTTGATGGCAATTTTGGTTTGTAGGTTTGCTACTTTGTTTGTTAAAGCAAGTTGTATGCTAGAGCACCATTTTTTATCCTTGGTGCAGTTTTCTTGGGGTACAACGGGTGTTTCCAATTCTTTCAGAATGCTGAACAGTTCTTTGACACTAGATTTTGAGTTGGATATTCTAGTATTGTAGGTTTCTTGTTTGGCTAATAATATTTCTTTCTTGTATTGGGAGGAGGCTTTGGAGAGGTTGAGTTTATTTTTGACTGATGGGGAAAGTCTCCAAATAGTTTCAAGTTTTCTTTTGGCCAGCCTAAGATTTTTTAGGTGGGGCGTGAACCAAGAATTGAGGTGTTTTTTAGGTTTGCTATTTCTTAGTTTGAGCGGGGCTATGTGATCCAGGGCTGAGGACATGGCTGCATTATAATGCTCGACTAACAGATTAGGGTCCATGCAGTCAGGTAGTGCGTTTAATTTTGGTATTATAACGGGCATCAGATTTTCTACTGTCATTAGTTTTTTATTTCTCGTTGACAGAGGTGGGGCAGGTGAGGACGGGGCAGTGACCCGATGGGTTGTCACTGAGAATAATAGCAGGTGGTGGTCAGTCCAAATCTGCGGTACAGAATCCGTAATATTAACTTCGCAATTATGTTCTGCTATCCAATCAAGGATGCAACCTTTGTTGTGGGTGGGTAGTTCAACTTTTTGTGAGAATACCAGCTCTTTCAAGGTCAGAGCAATCGCTGACGATTGGGTGTCCTTATTGTCATTATAGCCTAGATTAAAATCTCCTAGCACTATTGTTTGGGATGTATTTTTTAGGTTATTGGACAGGGATGTCGAGATGTCCTCAGAAAAGGTTCCGATAGGACCTGGTGGTCTGTAGACGAGGATGATGTTTAGGGTTTGGGAGTTGGCGATGGCTATTTTGACCGTGAGGCATTCACAGGATTGCAAATTGGTAGCAGTGATGATCCTCATGTCCAGGCTAGTTTTAGCTATGATTGCTAGACCTCCACCTCGGGAGGTAAGTCTGTCCGCGCGTAGGATAGTATAGTTGTCTGGGACTGCTAGTGATAAGGCTGGGCCAGCCGCATCATGTAGCCAGGATTCTGAGATGGCCAAAAAGTCTAACTTGTCTGTGGCAATGATATCTGAGATCTCTGTGGCGTGTGCGACTAGCGACCTGGCGTTTATAAGTGCGCCTTTGAGATATGGTTTGTGGTCAGCTACGTTAGGGCTGGTGGTGTTATGACTACCTTTAGTAGTCTGTTTGGAGTTATTTATTTTGGGTCTGTTGGGCTTAGGCTGTTTCCTAGTAGGTTCCGCAATACCCTTCAAGGGTAACTGTATTTTATTTCGGGATTTTAATAGTTCAGCCTTCTTGGCTGGGAGCTCATGCAGTTTGGACAGGCGAGCACGTAGTCTAAGGTTTCTGTCTACAGTGTTGCATGGCCTTTGTAGAGTGGTGCTATCTGGATAGTGGGTCATTTTAAGTTCAGTATTAGGTTGTTGTATGTTGAGCATGATATGGCAGGTGCAATGGGTGGAATAGGACGTGGTGCGAAGACTCAGAGTGTTAACTTTGGTGCTTATTTTAGGTGATTGTATTCCTAATGTGATGAGGAGGGCGATATACAATGGTAGCCAGGGTGACCTATAGGCAAGACCCAGGGAGTACATGCTAAGTGACTGGATAATAATCCGATAGGAGTAGTTTCGATGGCAATTGAGGTGGCTAAAACTAGACTAGACAGGCTGGATGCAACCATCAGGCTAGGTACAGTTTCAGTAGCGATTTGAAAAGGCCAAGAGCAGGCAGGCTAGATGCAGCTGTCATGCTAGGTACAGTGCCAAGGCACAAGGGCACAATGCACGTCAAATGTGGTCTATTAGCGACCATGGGGCACAGTGCAGATCAAATGTGGTCTATTAGCGACCATAGGGCACAGTACAGAGCAGGTGTGGACTGTTAGCGACCATAAGGTACAATGAGAGTCAAATATGGCAACCATAGGGCACAATGCAAGTCAAATGTGGTCTATTAGCGACCATAGGGCACAGTACAGAGAAGGTGTGGTCTATTAGCGACCATAGGGCACAGTACAGATCAAGTGTGGTCTATAGCGACCATAGGGTACAATAGGGCACAGTACAGGGTAAGTGTGGACTATTAGCGACAAAGGGGCACAATGCAGATCAAATGTGGTCTATTAGCGACCATAGGGCACAGTACAGAGCAGGTGTGGTCTATTAGCGACCATAGGGTACAATGCAAGTCAAATATGGCAACCATAGGGCACAATGCAAGTCAAATGTGGCAACCATAGGGCACAATGCAAGTCAAATGTGGTCTATTAGCGACCAAGGGGCACAATGCAGATCAAATGTGGTCTATTAGCGACCATAGGGCACAGTACAGAGCAGGTGTGGTCTATTAGCGACCAAGGGGCACAATGCAGATCAAATGTGGTCTATTAGCGACCATAGGGCACAGTACAGAGCAGGTGTGGTCTATTAGCGACCAAGGGGCACAATGCAGATCAAATGTGGTCTATTATCGACCATAGGGCACAGTACAGAGCAGGTGTGGTCTATTAGCGACCATAGGGTACAATGCAAGTCAAATATGGCAACCATAGGGCACAATGCAAGTCAAATGTGGTCTATTAGCGACCATAGGGCACAGTACAGAGCAGGTGTGGTCTATTAGCGACCATAGGGTACAATGCAAGTCAAATATGGCAACCATAGGGCACAATGCAAGTCAAATGTGGTCTATTAGTGACCATAGGGCACAGTACAGAGCAGGTGTGGTCTATTAGCGACCATAGGGTACAATGCAAGTCAAATATGGCAACCATAGGGCACAATGCAAGTCAAATGTGGTCTATTAGTGACCATAGGGCACAATGTAGAAGTTGAGATACATGTACTGTTTCTACATGTGGCAATGGTAAACAGGCTGGATAACGTATGCTAGAGAGGGCCCATATGGGTGCCCAAGCGCTCTAGGACAGAGAAAAAAAAATAAAACAAAACAGGCAAGTGGCTGGAATCTAGAGTACAGGTAGGGGAGGCATATGGCCTACCTTGCGTCTGGCAGGGCTCGTAACCAACGCTCCTGAAACCTGCTGTTCCTGCAGTGGGTTGCGGGATCTCCTACTCCTCCGGCCTTCAGTTGTGATGTTGGCATAGAGATCATACTGCAGGTATGAGTACGGGCAGAGTAGCGCACTCCAGCGTGCTAACAGGGGGCAAACAGGGGCCTTAGTATGGGCCTTTGTTGTGAGGCCGGCGTTTCCGCCTGCCGGCGGAAGAGGATTGGTATCTAGGAGCTTCGGATGCTCAACAGCTGATCCACGCGGTCAGAGCCTCGCTCTGGTGCCGCGATGCGCCCGCCATTGCTCAGTCAGGCGGAAGAATCTGCCACGGTCAGGCAATTCTCTGGATGCGGTGCGCTTCAAAGGGAAATCACGGCGTTTGGCTTAAAGGTGTGCTCAAGGGGCATACCTATCTGGTATCGGCGGACCTCACCTTTGAGGATTTCAGAGTGGCAGGGCAATCCGGTGCACGGCTGAACCGTGTGTAGTTGGAGCCGCTCCTGGGCTCGAGAGGCTGGGGCTCCTGCCCTCCTCCGTGGTGTGCTGCTGCTGCTGCGATGAGGGAGTGTGGAGGGGCAAAACCCTGGATAGCGCTACGAACCCTCAGGTATCTGAGCGCTGCTTATTATTACCCACTGTGTGTGGTGCTCATTTATCGACCTCGGAAGGATGAAAGGCTGAGTTTGGCCCTGCCGGGATTCGAACTTGCGTTAGCAGTTCATCACGGATGTCAAAGCGAGCCCTCTACTCACTGTGCCACTTGACCGCACACGGTTTTGTTCCAAGTACATATACATTGCCACAAAACATTGCTAACGTGCCCTGTCCGCCTCGTGGAACAGTTCAAATCCAGGTACAAATGATTACCATCTGTTTTTTTGATCAACAATGTTTTTATGAAGTGTCCAAATAAAGCATCCAATTTGTCTTTTAAAATGTATCCTCTTTGTCCATTTTTCTTTCAACTAGTACCATTTTTACGATCGCCATACAATGTCACACTGTGCTTTCACAGTTCACAGTTTCGTCGAGCTAAAGTGGGACTTTCACTGATCGTGGGAGGGCCAGATGGATAACAGTGTGAAAGAAACTTTGGGGTTCGGCAGTTGCCTGACCATACAGTTGCCCAAATAGCTGAATAACTGCTTGTTCCACAAAAGGAATGAGACGTAGGCTACATAAGATACTCGGCATGCAAGAAGTACTGACTGTGAACAAAACAACTTATCAAAGTGTATTGTTTGTGAGAAAAAGAAGCACTCTGACCAATATATTCATGGGGGCATGTGTGGGGGGTCGTTTCTAATGTAAGGAAGGGGTGGGTCGGTTGAGCCCCTGGCCAACATACATTATACATGAAAGTTGCATCCTGATCTTGCACTTGCGGTGGGCGCCTCCTTTGCCAATCTACTGCCATGGGGAAGGAGGCCGTGACATAAGCAGAGGTGGGGCTATTGCTAGACACACTTGACTCCATTTTGTGTACCCTCGACTCCACTTTTGGAGTAGGGCGCATTCTGTCATTGCCAAGTTTCCCCTGCCCCTCAGCAGCGCCACGAACAGCGAGCAATGACAGCCCCCACATTTTTCCTCCTGTGCCCGTGCTTCACAATTCCAGTTCTCATGGATGCGGTGAGCCAAGATCTTGCAAACTAAGAATGTATCTTCATTCTGAGTGAAGGTCACCAGCTTTGAATTTTTGCTTGCGAGCTGAGAAAGCCCACGCATCGCACACACAGTATAAGGTTTAGTTGTTTTTTTTGACCTTGAGAGAAAGGGACCATTCCGAAAGGAATTGAATTAAAGGAGGGGTGTAATAACGTAAGATATAAGGTTCTCCATTCCAAAACTGGACCAAGGAACATGTAAGTTCAGTTTATGAAAAATCGTTGATGCAAACAGAGTCTGCGTTATGGTCTGCATTACGCCAAGAGAATGGAAATGCCGAATATAATGTAAGTTTGACTTTCGACGATTTTATACCCGAACTAGTCAACTTATCATTAGCTGACCATGATTGCATGGGTTACATTGTACTTGTTTGTTCTGTGTGGCATATTGCAATGATACGCAAGTACAATCTTTGTGTGTACTGGTCTTTCTACCGGGCACATGGGCAGTCTAGCATCGAGATGCATGTAGACCACCACTCGGTTCCCCCAGGTTCAACACTAATATTTCATTAAAATGCCATCTATGTGCAACTCGAATTGTAGCATCAGCTTCTGCATCCCGTTTAGAGCTGAACATACTCCATAGCACTATCCTCAGAAGCAGATTGTTGAGTACTTTCCATGTTGTTTTCTCTCTGTTCACATTGTTTCATGTCAGTGCTAATCGTTAGTTTTAACTCGATGCCGAATTAATAAGTAAAATGATAAATTGTAATAAAGATCGCCTACTGAGACACATTTCTATTATGTTTTCCAAACAGGTACATCCTGCCATTCTGCGATTGTCATCGATTCCAGATACCAACTGATGGCTTTTTCAACCGGCAGCTGCAGATACATGTCAATAACTGGATATATTTGACTCTTTTTTGGGACGATCGCCAAGGGTCGATATGCCCTTACGCGGTACCAGCGATTAGGAGCAACATAACATCCTTTACAGTGGTCTAGCGCCAAGTTGATGCACAAGCCTTGCAATTCACTTTGCGACCAAAGCGCTTCTTTTACCCAAAACAAACACCTTGTGTACCCAAAAGGAACACTGCATGACTCACGATAAACATTTGTGGATCGAGAGCAAAGAAAAAAATTCCAATTTGATTGAATATGACAATGGCCGGATGTTCTCGGAGCGTTTATTGTGAAATAAATGTACTTTACAAATTGTACAGTCTTGCTGTTTGCTTTTAAAGTAGTTTTATATTCCAAATTGTGATGCATTGTGTTGTGAGACGATGTGTGTTGATTTCCGGGTTCTGCTTCACGTCACGTAGGTGATGACTGGGTGCGTTTGGCTACGCTGCTCAGTAACGCCACGGAGAAAGGCGGAGAATATCACTAGATTTGGTGATGTCAGGCTCAGGGGTGCGGGATATGATTTGGTGCTGCAAGGGCAGTCCTGCTTGGGCGATGCGGCAACAGATAAGATTATCATAAAAATGGCCGTGCCCTGTTGCTTGATTTCGCATGTGTACAAAGGTGGAAAACTACGGTAAGGTGCATAGGAAATGTGTGTACAATCGATCTACGTATGCTTAAAAACACATGCCCGAACCCTCGGGACAATAATATTTCTGAGCGCACTATTCCTTTAAGTTCACTTTTTTGTCATAAGTGGATTTTTGATGGCTCTGGGCCTTTTCCATATGTGTACAAACCAAGTCTCAGACCAATTTCATGTGTTCTCGCATTCTGGTGCCGGTTTGCAAGATGGGAATGGGAGCCTCCTCTTGTTCTTTCCAGATCTCCCGCAGCATGTCCAGGACATCTCTGGGCTCTCTACCATAGAGCAGTTCGAAGGGACAGAACACAGTGGAAAGCTCAGGGTTTTTTTATCGCTGCAAATAGTGTCCAAGGGATCATTCGATATGGGATATACTTTACAGTATAGTGATCGGGGGTTGCGGGGGAAACCTCTGCAGATGCCCGGAAAAAAAGGAAGAAAAAAGAAAAGAAACCTGCAGCACCGGTTCCTGATCATGGAAATGAAAGGGAACTGGTGCCAGAGGGACTCAGCGCGTCTTCAAAGGTAAGTAGGGTGTGGGTATGTTGGGGGTGTGGGGGTGTTGTGGGTGGGGCTGGGGGTTTGTAGGGTTTTTAATGTATGTTTGCAACGGAAATGTACAAACCTTTTTTGGTTCGTACATTTCTCATGCAAACATTTCCATCGCAGACTTTTCCGCGATGGAAAATTCACGCAGATCCAGGGGAACACCCTTTATGTACATCCTTATCATATGTTGGGGGAAGTCCAAAGCGGTATCGCCCGGACATATGGTTTGGAGTTGCCCAGCCTCTTAAATATTCTGGCTTAGGCGTTCAACGTCATACGGACCGGATCGAACATGCATTTGTCCGCGTGTCGGTTGGAAAGAACTATAGTGTTCAGACATGCCAGGGAGGTGCTATACTCCTCTAGTACCGCATGAATCGGCCGATCCTGCGGTGAGTACCAGTATCCGACAAACTGTGCCTGTACCACCTCATAGTATAACTCAAAGTCTGCGGCCTGCAACCAACCCTGCTCATACGGCCCGGTCATGGCCTCCCATTTCATCCGCAGGTTTCCTGTGCCCCACACAAAGCCAATCGCCAATGATCACAGCTTAGCAAAATATACGCGGCAAGGCCATACCGGGATGTCAGTGAAGTAGCACAGGAACTTGGGGACCACGGTCATTTTCAAAAGGGAGAGCATGCCGTATAACGAGATCGGAAGTCTAGCCCACAGGTACAATTTGTCCCCCAATGTTTGTAAGTACTGGTCATGATTTTTAGCCATTAGTGAACAGTGCTGGCGCGTGACCACTATGCCCAGGTACTGTTTGTCCGGGACCCATCTAAGTCCTGCCAGATCTGGTGGAACAGTAGTGGCATTGTTCAACGGAAATAGCTCTGATTTGGCTTGGTTGATACGGTATCCCGAGTAGGTGGTGAACTTGCACTCCTCATCCAATATCGGGGTCAGGTTTGTAGCAGTGTGTTTTATATATAGCAATGAATCGTCTGCATAGAAGGAGATGGTTTGTGGTGGACCAGTCATGTGCAAACCCTGATAAATGTGCTTGAGGCGCATGATACACGCAAGGGGCTCTGTAGTGACTGCAAACAGCAGTGGGGACAGCAGGCATCTCTATCTCGTACCGCACCCAAGCAGAAACATGGGAGAGAGTGTGATCCCGGTGCAGACCCTGGAAGCTGAGGAGACGTATAGCAAATGGATACATTGAATAAAGAATTCTGTGACGTCTCAAGCCCGATCACTCAGTGTGCACACACCGGGAGCAAATGCTGTGCTTTGCACAGAGACTTGTGCTTTCTGCTCGGCTTTTTAACCCAAACTGCTGCAGCCGCCTCTTTCATAACTAGTGAAGGGCGGGAGAGCCCAGTTCCTCGGCCCAGCTGCAGATTGAGTTCGTTTTCTGTGTCTACGGCCGTGATCCCGCCTCCCTCCTGCATTTATTCCCCATTGCTAGCGCACCCGCGCGCGCACCCGGAAGTGGCACGCAAGTGGGCTGTTGGGCTGAAACGCTGCCAGAGACGTTGTAGACCCGTGAAATCGAAGTCCATTTTCTGTGTCTACGGCCGTGATCCCGCAATCCCGCCTCCCTCCTGCATTTATTCCCCATTGCTAGCGCACCCATGTGCGCACCCGGAAGTGGCACGCAAGTGGGCTGGTGGGCTGAAACGCTGCCAGACGTTGTGGACTAGTGGACCCGTGAAATCGAGTAAGTCAGCAAGAAGAAGTGCTGTATCCCCTTGCTCCGTAACACGCTGCTTCTGCAATAGACATTGTTGTCATTTGTGCTCAGTGCTGTGGGACTTGGGGACCTGGGGACTTCGTGAGCTGTACCTAGCACCTGGAACCTGGTATTTGAGGCTTGGACCTGGGAACTGGGGACTGGGACCTTGGAACTGGGAACCTGCTCCATGTTATGTGGGTCTGTGTAATGTATCACTGACCCGCTGTGTCTCCATTATTTGCAGAGTCCGTTTTCTGTGTCTACGGCCGTGATCCCGCGATCCCGCCTCCCTCCTGCATTTATTCCCCATTGCTAGGGCACCCGTGCGCGCACCCGGAAGTGGCACGCAAGTGGGCTGTTGGGCTGTTGGGCTGTTGGGCTGTTGGGCTGGCAGAGGGCGGAGGGGGTCTGACTTATTTTTGGTGAAATATGGAATGATACCAGGCTACTGTGTGAAGGAGTCTGGAGTCAGTTTGCTTGTATATGGTATACTTTTGTGGGGTTCAACTTGTTGAACTTTTGGGGGGACCAATTTGTTGAACTTTTGTGGGGTTCAATTGGTGGAACAGTTGTGGGGTTCAATTTGCTGAACTTTTGTGGGGTTCAATTTGCTGAACTTTTGTGGGGTTCAATTTGTGGAACTGTTGTGGGGTTCAATTTGCTGAACTTTGGTGGGGTTCAATTTGCTGAACTTTTGTGGGGTTCAATTTGTGGAACTGTTGTGGGGTTCAATTTGCTGAACTTTGTGGGGTGCAATTGGCTGAACTTTTGTGGGGTTCAATTTGTGGAACTGTTGTGGGGTTCAATTTGCAGAACTTATGTCGGTTTCAATTTGTTGAACTGTTGTGGGGTTCAATTTGCTGAACTTTTGGTGGGGTTCAATCTGTTGAGCTTTTGTGGGGTTCAATTTGTTGTTTGTAACAATTGAATAATGGGGAAAGCCAAACTCCCGCTCCGCAAAGATGCGAGGGCAGACTTCTTTATTGCGGTAAGCCCTCGAAGGGCGAGTTTGGCCCGTGCAGCTGCTCTACCGTTGCCTGAGCCCAACGAGGAGGAGGCAGATTTTCTCCAATGTGCGCAACCAGCTTCCTCGTTGGGAAAAGAGCAGGAGGATAATATTGACCCCTCTCAAGAGGCTGAATTTTTAAAAATTGCCCAAGAACGTTCTCTGCTCGAGAAACAGAGTGAGGACATTATTGATCCCACGCAATTGCTGCCTGGTGATGACGATATAGCGAATATTGATCTGCCTATAGGGATGGGAAGCAATTTGAATAAGGAGCAGAAGAATTTTCACAAACCTGATGATAATGAGGTGCATGACAATCCAAATTATGATAAACTGTTAGACTTTTCCAATGGCACTACTTTTGCCAAGGAGAATTCCACTAAAACTAGTATTGACTCTGAATTTACTGTAATGATGACAATCTTTAATCGACTTATCTTATCGGAATTGCGTAATTAACGGAGTGTCTGACTAATTTAACCTCTGATTTCAGAGCTCTACCTGATATATTAACAGATGCATTGCTTAAATCACAGAAGAGATTTAAGGAAATAGAAGGGGAAGACAGGTTGGTGGATCTTACTAAGGCTTTGACTAACTTAACCTCGGATTGCAGAGCGTTACCTGACATATTATCAGATGCATTGCTGAAGTCTCAGAAGAGATTAAAGGAAAAGGAAGGGGAGGACAGGTTGGTGGATCTTACCAAGGCTCCACTGAGTGAAGAGATTATTTTGGTAGACGCATCACAAGAACATGCACTTGATTCATTGGGGGTGGGGGGTCATATTTCGCTGGAGGGCACTGACCCTAATTGTCTAGATGAAAGTACCGGGGCAAATGGGTCAGGGGGTCAAATGACAGAATTTAAACTGTCTAAAAGACAGGTAAAAAAAATGGCAAAACAAAATAAAAAAAATACGAACAAAAAGGGTAGAATGACCACAACTTCTAGAACATTTCTGAGAAATGTAATTCAGGGGTCTGTGAATGATGAATCTCCACCTAGAGTAAATTTACAACCGCAGAATAAAATCTCATTAATGGAGAATGATGGGATCTCCAATAAGGGGAAGGATCAAGCTATTCAAAGAGATTATATACAGGGAAACCAGCAACTATGTGAAGTAATGAAAAATAAAAAAAGGACGAGGTATATGAAATTTTTAATGCAGCGCCCCCGCAGGAAATGATGTCTACCATAGGGCTGCCTGTAAAAGCAAGTGAGGGACTTATGACCAAAAGCATGCCAAAGGGGAGAAATGAAATACCTATTAATAAGGGACCTGCAAGGAACATGATACCCATAGCGGATATTAGGGGTGAGAGTAGCAGGGATTGGAAAATTCCCCAGAGTAATGAAAGTGAAATAAACCCGGATTTGACCAGGGGCATTATAGATCCCTGTAACCTAGATCAGGGATCGGATTGGGGGGCATACAACCCACGTCAACAGAATTCTGAGGATAACAGCGGGGTCCCAAGGGGAAACCTGGAGCAGCAGGACAATCAGATACCGGGAGGGAAAACGCATGAGAATGCAAATGATGAGGCGCTGTACCTAAACATCCTTAGAGTGTTAAGGGACAAACAGCAGCAGGAAGCTCCCAAAAGTGCGTTTGAACTGCGACAGAATTTTAGGAGGGCAGATTCATATGAAGAATACTGCACGGGGCGGAAGGAGGATGTCTTGGAGAGGGGAAATGAGATGAAGGAGACGGAACAGCTTCATTCATATCGGCCACTTGATCTGAAGGACCCGGCGAGACCAGACCTACCAGGCCTGGTGCTGACTACACTATTCTTCGATCAGAATAATACTTCTCTTAATCGACCATATATTTTGTCCTTACTGGGTCAGATTCCAAATTTAAGCCTGATTGAATCAACTGACATTTACCTGGTGGATTATATACATAGGCAGAGGCTGGATTATGTCAGTTTAGTTATACCTTCTCCTTTGGTCAGAAACCTAATGATGAAAGAAGCTGAAGAATTTCATCGAAGGGGTTTCAATATATTTGAGTATGCTCAGACTCACTCTCATCTAACTGAGCTAACACGTAACACTGGTAGATTACAGAAGGAGGATCCTTCAATTAAAGAGGATGGAGTGAGGGGTGAGGAGAGGGAAAAGGATGCGAGTCAGGACTGGAGATGGCTCGCATTGACGCTGAGAGAGTCAATTGACAGCCTCAAGAAACTAGGGAAGCCACTTTAGTTAAGGTAAATGGTAAGTGGAAACTGTTAACATGGAACTCGAGAGGTTCGGTTAATCTCCTAAATAATGTGAATTTAATGAGGGACTTGGCACAATATGATCTGCTCTTCATCCAAGAAACATGGTCAAGGGTTCCTTTATGTTGGGAGGGTTATACGGTATACCCTCTATGTGCACAATGGGGAGGTAGAGGTCGTCCTAAAGGTGGCCTCCTCATAGCTGCAAGAAACCATTTGAACCCGAAAGTTAGGGGAGAATGGGCTTTTACACATCATTTCCTGGCGGTGGGCCTCTCATTGTTGTACAATAATAGGGACACACCTTTATTGTTGGTTAATACATATTGGAATCAGGCTGAACTTTCGGACAGGCAATTATGGGCGGAACTATGCAATTTAGGGTCCCTTCTGCAGAACTGGTTGCTAATTAATATAGATGGCCAGATAGTGATTGCGGGTGATCTCAATGCAGTCATTTATGGGGACTCTTTAATGGGGGATGTTTTGATTAACAGGCTGGGGGATGCTTCTATAAGTCTTGATAATTCAATCTGCAGGGGGAGGTTGTGGTCCCACTTTGCAGAGATGTGGGGCTTGGAAATTCTGGTAAACCATCTTCCAACTTGGAAAGCTAGAGGCTGCTACTCAATAATTGACTACATTATCTGTTCAGGGGACTTGTTCTATAGTTCTGGTAAACTTGAGTGCATTGAGACTTCCCTTCGTGATCATTGCATTTTGTCACTGGAAATGGGTATTACTGTACTTACCGAACCCAAAACTGTATATAATTATAATCTAAACGTCAATCAAACAGGGAATAGAATTTCATGGACGGGGAAAAAAGTAGACAATTTACTGTTTCCATGGTAGCAGATTTTGAGAATTTTTCAGAACTAGAAAAAAAAAGACCTATGCGGCTAACAACTTTACAGATTACATCGGCAGTGCCGTGGCAAAATTGGGCTACACCAATTTAAGGAACAACCGATGGAAGAATGATAAATCCCATAACTTTGACATAGAAATCAGGGAAAAAAGAGGGATATGAGAAAAGAGATCAGACTAATTAAGAAATCGGGACTTACTCTAGAAAATACAGCTGAAAGGATAAAAAAAGTTAAACAAAGCTACAAAAATGGATCCATACAACATAGAATAAATAAAGGTCAGAGTGAGGGGGAAAAAATGTTAAGTGCATTAAGAGGCACAAATTCAATAAACTTTTGGTATTTAATTAACAATTGGGACAAACCACAGAAAGAGCACTTAGTGAACCCAATCAATGAAGCAACGTGGCAGGGTCATTTTTCAAACACGTTTGCTCTTAATAAGGAGGGGGCTGGGGTTCCCTGGAAGCATGAAACAAATTGGCTCCTGAATTTTACCGTTTGGGACATAAAAAACCTTATTGTAAATTCAAAAAATTCGGGAGCGCCGGGTCCTAATAACTTGTCTAACAAAATTCTCAAGACCGATCCCGAATTATGGGCAAAAAAATTGTCTACCTTGTTTTCGACTATACTACTGACCAAGTCATTTCCGCTGTCCTGGAGGGTATCCATTATTATACCTGTATTCAAAAAAGGCTCCCGATTATGTCCCAAGAGCTACTGGCCTATAGCCATTGCCGATCCGGAATCCAAGCTATTTTCTTCACTTGTTTTAAGAGACATCCAGAAATGGATTGATGATAACAAAATTTTGGATATGAGACACTTTGGTTTTAGGAAAAATATGGGGACGGAATGTGGGGGGCTTATTCTGTATTGCCTGAGAGCTGAAGCAATGAAAAAGGCGGATACCTCGGTCTTCATAGCGTCTATGGACCTGAGTTCCGCTTTTGTCCTGGTGGATAGGAATATACTATGGTCAAGATTAAGAACACTAAAAATGCCGGCAATTTTGCTAGACATAGTGAGGGCAATATATTCTCAGACTGATGTGAAAGTAAGACTGGACTCTGCATTATTAAATAGGGGATTAGTACCTCCAAGAATTTGTAATACTTGTATGTCCTGGTTGGCATATGCGGACGATTTCCTCCTAATTGACACCACTAAGGTGGGACTCCAACGCATGCTTAGAGCTTTTGAGGGATTTATTACCTCAATTGCTCTTAAGGTTGACCCGGACAAAACAGTAATTGTGTGCTTGGGGAGGAAGAACAAGAAATCAAACACGATATCTTGGGAATCTGGGAATATAAGGCTCAAAGCAAAAGCGGAGTTTAAATATCTAGGCTTCTCAATAGCAGGGGCACAGTCCAGACCCCTACTTAGGACACAATTGAAACTCATGGCTGACATTGCTATCTCTCAAATGAGGGCATTAGACGCAAAATTTGGGAAATTTTCTATGTCCCCTCTGAGAGAATTTTATACGAAAAAAGTAATTCCCCGCCTAATATATGGGGCCGAATTTCATTCCTCAACGTGTAAAGGTGAGTGGGCCTCGATAGAAAGCTATATTTGGAAATCGGTAATGTATTACTTACCTAAATGTATCCCGTATAACTTAATCAAGTACGAAATGGGTTTAAATTCGCTTCAGGCGCTAGTGAGATGTAAACGAATGACGCTATGGAGAAAATGCAATTCTTCAGAGACTAACACTTTATATTATCATGCAGGTCCGGATATTTTCAATCCTTTCATAGTGGAATTAAACGAAGAAATAAATAAAAACTTGATGCTAATGGGTATTTCCATGATTTCTCTTAGGAACAACCCGGGAAGGGTGTCATGATGCCTGCCCCCGGGTAGCCAGACCAGGCCCAGCAACCCCGGAAGCAGGCATCATGCCACTTAGAGCATGCCCAAAAACCCCAGTTAGGGGTTGTTTGGGTGCAGTCCTGGCGCCTATGGTGCCAGGCTCATAAGGATAAAGTCAGTCCTGGCGCCATGGGCGCCAGGCTCATTTCAGAAAACTTACCTAATGCAGACCATGCTGCATACTCACCTGGTGCAGACCATGCTGCAAAAAGCCACAAGCCAAATGGGGCTTAGGAGGGACTATTTACTTAAGGGGCTACTTTATTCTCGGTGGGGGATGTGGAAGAATACTTACCTGGGACTTCTTCCTAGGCTATTTAAACCACGCCCGGACAGCCACACGTGCTTCGCGTTATTCTGCATCCAGCAGCGTAACGCTCACCGAGCCTGCAGCAGCTTCCAGTCTTCTGCCACGCCCGCTTCAAGCCCGGAGCGTCTAGAAATAAGAAGAAAGAAGGAGAAGAGGTTAGAACAGGAGCATCACAGTAATCCTTACCTGAATCCTTGATCCATCACGCACTCGAGCTGGAAGCAAGAAGTCACACGTGCGTCGCTTCGCATCTCGCGGCGCCGCGCTGAATTTACCGGCCTTTGCTGCATCTCCACATTCCATCGCGATCTTCAGCATCTCCCGGCCGCCTGCCTACACCTAGGGAGACAAGAATAACAAGGTGAGCTAAGGGAAAACAAAAGGACAAGTAAGCAAGCTACCCCCAAAGACTTAACGGATTACCATGGGGGATACTCACCTCATCTCGGGTCGGCGCAGTTAACTCTGCATCACCGCCGCACCCTGGCCCCTAAGGGGAAACCACTGGACATTACAAGTTACCCCCCACAGACTTACCTGATTTACCGCAGGGGGGAACTCACCTCATATCGGGTCGGCAGAGTTAACACTGCATCATCGCCGTACCCCGGCCCCTAAGGGGAAAACCACTATAGACTTACCTGACTCTCACCAGCTGCCCTTTGGACTCTCCGTGGTGGTTAAGTTGGCAACCTACAAGGAATCGGAAAGAGTGAAGATCAGACATTTGAACTCTTACAAACTATTGGATCCTAGAGTCAATACTGGAACTCACCAATTCCTCCACGCCAGTGAAGTAACTGGTCATCTACGCGCCCCTGCGCTCGATGCAGGATGGAGAGCCCACCTTTCTAAACCATCAGGTGAGAACAAGTGGGAACATCGGGAGTGGTCAGTGGGCAGACAACGGGAGTGGAAGGTGGGTTAACGCTCGAATTACGGGAGGTTAATTCCCTTTCTCCTTTGCAGAAAGATATTCATACGAGCCGACAAACGAAGTAAGTGGGGGTGTCCAGTCAGTCATCTCGGCTTTACGTGGCACCAGGCCGGTCCAGATCGACGTCCCCGTGGGAACCAGGCGAGCGTAACAAAGGGTGAAGGAAAGTGTGCTGGGTTTCGATTGGATCCATACCAAAAATGCGATATTGAGCTCCAAACTCTACCAACAAGTGTGTGCTGTAAATGAATGGTTACCAGGGATGGACAGTTACCTAACAAAGTATCCAAATAAAATAATCCGTAACGATTTTATGCGTTTCAGATTCAACGTATTGCCCACTAACCAAATACTCTCAATTAGATCCATTGCTCAACTTATATGGCTGTGGTGTAGGTTCTGTGGTATTGAAGGTATGGTAGAGGACCGGAAACACATATTGCTGGTATGCCCGGCATTGAGGGAAAAAAGACTCCTATATTTTGCGCAATATGTTCACAACACTGCGGAAGTAAATAGAGAATTTATTTGGTATAAAATGCTACACAACAGTAATGGCAATTTGAATATCAGGGTAGCAACATTTCTGAGAAATGTTTGTGCTCTGTTTTAAATCCTCTGTTCTTTCTCTCTTTTCCGTTTATTTTAATCTGGCTTTGGTTTTCTTACTATGTAAGAGTAATGAGGATGAACTTTTGGATTGTTATTAGGTGACTTTGTTAAGTAATATTGTGAAAATTAATTATATGAATTGGATAATAGTGTTAATATGCTAGATATAGGAAATTAACTGTGTTTTCTTTTTATCTGAAAATATGAATGTTTTTTTTTTGTTTCGCTATTCTGTTCTTATTTTGTAGTCTCTGTAACGAAAATGAATATTTTTGTAAAGGTTTTTCTAAACCAAAACAAATAAACAAATAATAATAATAAAGAACTCCCCTAGTCCCATCTGCCGCAGCACAGAAACAAGGAACTGCCATGACACCGAGTCAAAGGCCTTCTGGTCGTCCAATGAGGCGGCAACCACCTGCGCACTCGGGTACAGTTGCGAAATGATACCAAACAGTCTTTGCAAGTTTAACGCCGTTGTTCCTCCAGGTCTGGGTGAACCAGCTTTGACATGTAAGGGAGAAGGCGGGTGGATAGCAATTTGGCGAACATTTTTGTGTCCAAATTGATCAGGGACAACGCTCTGTACGAACTACTAACTGCGGCAGGTCTGTTCGGTTTCAGCAAAACTGTAATCACTGACTCAGTGATGCAAGGGGGAAGACGACTGAGGTGGAGCGATTCCTCCCAAAGGCGCAGGAGGTTAGGAACAATGGTGGAGCGCAGGTCCTTGTAAAAATCGATTCCCAGTCCATCCCGACCAGGTGCCTTGCAAGAGGGAAGTGACGTGATAGCATCTGATATCTTCTCAGGGGTCAGTAGCTGATTTATGGACTGTCGGGCCTCTGCTGGAAACGCTGAGAGCCGTATCTCATCTAGGCAGTTCTCCAGCTCTGCAGCCGAACAGCCGTCTGATTTCGAATATAGAGATTCATAGAACCTATGGAATTCATGATTTATCACTTCCTGGGTGTTAAGGGTGAGTCCAGAGGAACCTGTAATCCCCGTAATATGTTGCATCCCTTTCTCTGATCTAACTGCGACAGTCAGTAGGCTTCCTGGTCTATCAGCCTCCCCGTATCAGCGCGCACGTGTAGGGTAATACAGCAGTTGGACGTCCCTATCCGCCAATTCCCTGAACTTCAATAGATTCCCCTTGACACATCCAAGTAGGACTCAAGTCTTGAGTGTTGCCATATTCATCTTCTAGGTTCTTACGGTCAGTTTTCACCTCTCCCAGCTCTCGTCTGGTTTCCTTCAGTGCCCCGAAGCCATACAGATAACCTTCCCTCTGACCCACACCTTAAAGGCATCCCAGACCGTGCTATGATATTGTACCGTCCCAGCATTTCTTTGGAAACATTCCTCTGTACCTTTGTGCAGTGTCTCTAGGAAAATTGGGTCTGACAGGCATGCAGTAGGCATGCGCCACGGGGGACATGGGGTGGCCTGTCCATTCCACAACAGTGTCATAATAATGGGGGAGTGGTCAGAAATCATGCGAAGGAGAATCTTGCAATCTATTACCTGTGTTATAAGTGGGGAAGGAATCAACCAGTAGTCAATTCTCGCATGGTCGCCGTACACTGTCGAGTAGTATGGGTAGTCACGTGTGTCTGGGTTTCGACCTCCCTATACATCCGCTAAGTCAAAGTATTTAATTATGTTCAATAATGTTCGGCCTACATTAGTTAATTCCTGTTGAGTAGATCTGGATCTGTCTTTAACACAATCTATTATCAAATTAAAGTCCCCTCCCCAGATGATATGTGTGTGGGTTCCCCCTAGTAGGATGTCCAATATCTGCCCATAGAACTCAGGGTCATCAATATTCGGGCCATATGTATTTATTAAGGTTGTGGTGGTCCCCGCCAGTTCACCCCATAATATAACATACCTGCCTAGTGGGTCTATGATGCGTTTAGTTTCTTGTAAAGGGATAGTGTGATGTGCCAAAGTTATCACCCTACGGGATTGTGACGAGTAATTAGTGTAGCCTCGCTGAGAGCCCCATGTCGCAGCAAATACCTCATTAAGGACCTCATGGCGTGTGTCTCCTGCAGCATCACCACCTTTGGGGCCCGGCGGTTTATGTACGCCACGACCTTCCGTGACTTAATGGGGTGGTTGAGGCCATGGATATTCCATGACACGAATGTGATATCATTCTCTGTTATGATTAGATAGTAATCAATTGAGGCCCAGACATTGCCAGGTTGAGTCTGGGTATGTTTGCAAAGTGCGTTCGAGGAGCAGTCTGCACTGATTTTCTACATTAAGCTTAGCAACTTTCAAAACAGAACTTCTGACATCTGAACATTGGCGGTTCCATTAACATTACCCATCCCCCCTCCCACATCATCACCCCCAACTTGACGACGGAACCCATAACACAATAATACACATTTAGGTATCCCTTGGCGAGCACCGTGAGCAGAAAGCGATGCTGTTCGGACGGCCACCCAGATGCCGCCAGCTCCAAGTCTTGAATTTTGTGTGCCCATGCTTAGTGTTAAATAGAGGTATAGCTTCGCCCAGGGTAATTGTCATTGCCCATGATGTCAGGCTCATTATTGCATGCTGGAGAACTGCCCCTGACTTCACGGTCTCTCCTCGGGAGAGGTATGGGAATGGTGGACTTGATGTAGGCTGTTGCCTCTGTTGGATCTTCAAAGAAGTGCGCTCTTCCGCCATGCTGTATGCGCAGTTGCACCAGGTATTTATTAGCGCATATGGGACATATGGGAAAAGTATGCATAGCAACTTTTTGACTGCATCATATGACTTGCGCTTAGTATGTACATATTTGCAGAAGTCAGGATATATGTGTATATCTGAGGATTCGTATCAGAGAGTCCATTTGTCTTTTGCCATGTGTAGAATTAAGACCCTGTCCCGGTAATTAAGGAGATTAGCCAGAGTGGCGCGTGGAGGAGCCCCCGGTTTGGGGACAGGAGCCAGGACTCAGTGCGCCCTCTCTAGAAGGAAAGATTGCGGACGGGTCAAACATTGTTTTCGACAGGGTCTCAACAAAGTGTTCCATTGGGCCTTTACAGGCGGCCTCCGGAATACTGATGGTACGAATATTATTCCGTTGAGAACGCGATTCCAAATTGTCACACTTATTGCAGACTTTGCTGAATTCCTGCTGCAAGTGTGCAATGTCACGGTCATGTTAAGTAACTTTATCCTCTGTTTCGCTGATCCTGGTCTCTGCCTTTGTAATACGAGTGCCTTCCTTTTCCAGCCTGGAATTCAGGGACCTTATGGTAGAAACAATATCATCTAGCTTCATGTTTACTGCCATGAAGACGTTCTGCATCGCCATGAGGTGGTGGTCATCTCTGGTGGTGTGGGAATCTGAGGGCTGTACATCGTCAGTTGGAGCCTCTGCTGGGCCCGGGATCTTTGCAGGGGTATTAGTATAGGAGTCCATTGGTACTTTCTTTTTGGCTCCAGAGCCCTTTGTCATGCTGACCCTTGAGATTTATCAGTTAGATACTTTATTCAAAGAAGGTGGTGGGCGGACTCCAGTTGTCTCATTGTTGGGATCCTTTCTTTGGTGGGAAGCGCAAAGCTATCTATCAATGACAGGTTAGCCTAACAGCTTTAGTGGTGTTGTTGCAACAAGACTTAAGTCAGGTTGGCCTCTTCTATAGTGCGCACATGCACAGGGCGGGTGTCGCACTGAGGTAGCTGGTTGAATGGTCCCTGCCGTGTAAAATGCCTGAGGGCCAAGTAGACATGCAGGTTACAGGATAGCTCCTCAGTCCTTGCTCAGTTTATGGCCCGAGGACCTTGATCCAGCAATGATGCCTTCCGGTGTGAAGACTGTAGGCCAGGATCCGGCTCCAATACCTTTGCTTGTGGCACTCACCGGCTACTGTAGGATTTGGCACGTGACCAGGTCCGCAGTGTCACTAGGGCACTCCACTTTCGCGGGACCTGCGGGTTGGCATATGCACCGTCTGCACCCACGTTCAAACCCAAACTGCAACTCTCTAATGGGCCACGCAGTGGCCAGAATATGCCAATTATCTCTCAGACCCCCTTGCAGTAGTAGTTGGGGGTGTGTGACCTGTCGACAGAACTCCACTGTGCCTGGAGTTCCTTGTGTACAAGTTTCAGGAGTATGATTGGATTCCCATTTACTCATCCACACTTCACTCACCTTCACAACGTGTCTCTGCCAGATGTGAGGCCATCGCCATCAAGGTGGAAGGCAGAGCCATCCTTCTTGTAATGGGTTAGATAACAGTGGGGCGGGCGCGCACCATCTAGATCACAGGACTGTTGCAGTAGAATTGAATTTTGGGAAACTATTTTGCAACCTTGTGTGCGCACCCACAGTCTTCGTAGTTTGGGGATGATAGATACCCGGCATAGGTTAAAACAGTAGGAGTTTGTCTCCCGACGTAGTTCAGGTTCTCCGTGACGTAGCTACTGGCCCACTATTTGATCCACTGCCAGCCCCGCTTGCCGTTTCGGTGTCGCAGCTGCACCTTGTGGGGTGAATCAGACATAATGTGTCCTGTTAAGTGACTTCAATTCAGCAATCCCACTAAGTCAGTGCCTCGTCTGGGACTCCCAAGGGAAGCCCTTATTTATATATTTTTATGACAAGTTATACTCTGGATGATAAACCCTTGTATAACACCCCTCTCTATGAATCCCCCTGATCTCACTGAGCCAAGAAGTAGGTTTGTTTTGCAATATAAAAGGTTTATTGAGAAAGTAAACAAGATATATATATATATATATATATATATATCACTTTTGTGAATAAATTAATAATTGATAGCACCCTTATGAATATAATGTTGATCAACAATAGATAATCTGACACTAGCACACTTCTTTACAATCAAGTAAGTATAGGAAGAATAAGGTAGCAGAAAATACTTTTATGGTTTCAAGGAAAAGCAATGAGGGAAAAATGCAGCACAGAAATAAACTTGATATGAGTTCAGCAGAAGATAATATGATCACTTTTTCTTTGACAATTCCCTCCCCCCCCATGCAAGATAAGGAGATGGAAGGAGAGCACACAATTCTCAGGAATACAAAATGCAATACAAATTTCCAGTTCCCCCCAGCGAGTTTAAAGGAAAACAGGTATGATTTTAAAGCAGGCAAGATCCTTTTAAATGTGGTGGCAATTAAGTGAAAAATATGCTGAAAATGCTTTTAATTCCCTCTAGAGGTTCAGGGTGAGTGGGAGATACTTTAAATCAGTTCAGGTCAGCCCTACCAATGATTCAGGGATGGTTATCAGGTTGAAAACGGGATTCAGTAATGGAAGCAAAAGACAGATATTTTTACACGTGGTTGAAATGAAGCAAACTGTCAATTCGCGGCACTTTTTTCCGAGTCCGTCGATCGCGATTACGGAGGAACTATAAGGAGTAGCAGGTCGGTTTTAGGCTTGTTGGACAGCTTAGGAACAACTTAGCTTTAAGATGAAATTTAAACCATGTTCCTAGCACCTACGGTTCAAAAGATACGGACGATTTAATGGAGGTAGATTCTCAAAATAAAAGTAAAGCTCAGAATGACAGATGACAGTTTTGCAGAATGGACACACGATTTCTTATGATGCAGTTCTAAATAGGTTGAAATAGTTTGAATTAGATTATTTTAAACTAAGAGATTGGTTTTGCACAGTTCTGGCTGAGTACTCACACTATGAATTTGGAATAGGCCGTCAGGGTCTGGTCAGGTTTAGACTGGACTCCTGGCAGGTGGTTCTGAAGTCACAGCTCTCTGGGTCAGCTCTGCTCTGCACTTCACAGCGGTCTGGTCTGTGGTTCTCTGGTTCTGGTCTCTCTGGTTCTGGTCTGGTCTCTGGTTCTGCTGTCAGCACTTCTTTCTGGGTCCGCTACCCGTTCTGGCAAAAGTTCTTGGCAAAGAATCCAACAGCTCGCCCGGCTGTACAATAGTTTGGTTGGATTTCTGGATTCTGAAGGTCTGCTGAGAAGAGTTCTCAGCTTGTGGGTTAGGCCTTTGCTTTAAGTTCTGTTGTCTATCTGGAGTTAAGTTCTGGATGTTCCTTCTAGATGTTGTGTGGTCAGGCAATGCTCCGCAAGAAAATGGAAAAATGAATGTCTTGCCTGTCCAAGCAGTCTCTTTTTATGTGTTCTGCAAGTGGGTGTGTGCATGGGCATAACTTAGCCTGCCCCTCACAACTTATCATTGGCCAAGCTCTTCTCTCTCCCTTGATTGGGGGAAGGAATGGAATGTCATCAGGCATTAATTTTATGGCATACAGAAAGAACACTCCCCTTTGCATTTACTTAGAAAATGAATTTTTCATAACTAACAGGTTTCCCAGATACACACGTCGTTGAAATTAAATACACATTTCACAGATTACTTTAAGATACCCTCTCGCCAAACTCTGATCCCCCTCAGAGCCTGGGTTCAAAAATGGCAACATTTTGTGCTTTTTAGTGACTTTCGCCATATTGGTTTTTCCTTAAAATTTACAGACCTGCACCCCTTCCTTGAGCATATTACTGGAAATTACTATGGGCCTCATTACACGGATGGCGGTAAGGATTTACCGATACCGGTAAAATACCGGTACCGGTAAATCCTTACCGCCTTACTACGTGGTCCCTTTGCGGGTTGGGGGATTTAACGCCTGCTTTTTGCAGGCGTTAAAATCCAACCCGCTAAGGGACCTCGGAGCTAATTACGACACTGCACAATTGCGGTGCCGTAATTAGCGCCTTCCCCATTCCCATAGAGCCCTATGGGGCAGAAATGGGAATGGGGAAAGGCAATGGTGGAAGGGGGATTTACCGCCCCTCCAACCTTGGAATGGGGCGGTAAATCCCCTTTCCGCCAAGGCGGTGCCGGTATTTTACCGGCATGAGCCATGGCGCTAATAGCGCCATGGCTCACCGCCTACCGTGTAATGAGGCCCTATGTCTCTATCCTAAACACAGTGGGGGTCATTCCGAGTAGGGCGGTAAGAGTTAACGGTCACCGTTAACGAGACCGGTGCCGTTAAACCCTTACCGCCCTATTCCGAGTTCCCTTTGCGGGTTGGTACTTAACGCCTGCTTTTTGCAGGCGTTAAAAACCAACCCGCAAAGGGACCTAGGAGCTTATTACGGCACCGTAATTTACAGTGCCGTAATTAGCGCCTTCCCCATTCCCATTGAGCCCTATGGGGCAAAAATGGGAATGGGGAAGGGCCCTTGGTTAATGGGGAATTATCGACCCCGCCAACCTTGGAATGGGGCGGTAATTCCGCCATTCACCATGGCGGAGTCGGAAAAATAACGGCGTCAACCAAGGCGCTAATATCGCCTTGGTTAACGCCAGGGTCGGAATGAGGCCCAGTGTCTGCAATATTAATAAATGGCGGGGTTCGGTCCCAGAACACCGTACAAAGTGGAATTTGGGCTCAAATCGTGAGGGCATTTTTCATTTTCAGGATCCCCAAATTGTACATTTCTGTGAGCTTAATACAAGATTTTAGAAGCATTTAACTTAAACATATATTTGCTGCAATATGAATCCACAGTCCTATCTGGCCCGCCCCTAGGAACTGGGGGAGTCAGGGATCACATGTCTCTCCTTCCAGGCAGAGCTCTGTTTACAGTCCACACCCAAAATCAGCATACCCCATTCAATTGAAAGGGTCTATTGTGTTGGGTCTAGCAGGCTGCAGGGAAGTCCCCTCCGTCTCAATCAACAGGGCCATGTGATATCCTGCCTCCTGGTGTGGGTCTCTGGGGTGTTAAGAGTTCTCAGGAAAGGCAAGTCTTTTGAACTTTTAATTACATAAGACCCCCTTCTGTTCACTGCACAGTTCTGCAAGACAGCTCTCCTGTCAGGATTTATAGAGCGCCAGCGCCGGTCAGTGTCCAATGCCGGTGCTGCACCTATTTTTGACAGCTGTCTTGAATTAATACATTTCAAAAAGAAAGGATTTTACTTGATAGTATATGATCCTTGCTTGACATGGCATTGATGTGGATCTGTAGTAGAGTAAAGTAAAACACTCAACCATAGTTGGATTTTTGTTTGGTGGTTTCGGGCCCATGATCTTAGCAATTTTTGACATTAATAAAAACTGATTTTGTACAGAACCATCTTTCTTTGCACTGGTGGGTGGCAGGTCAGGGGACCATTTTGGTGTGCGCAAAACTGCACGGTTCTCCTGGATTCTGGTGCAAATGTGGGCTTTTCCGCCATCTTGGATTTCCTAAGCCCACAGCACCAAATGTTGCAGCATAATAGTCCAAACGTGGGTCAGGACACCCAGCAGTCCCACATAGGATCCACAGTAGGCCAGCAAAGCAACATCTGGTCGCTGGACGAACGGCTTCCTTGCCACTGGGGTGTAGTTACCAATGTGCCCCTATTATAAGAAGTGTTTCAGTTTCGTGCTCCAGCCCCCTGCCCGGGTAATATCTTCTGGGCGGCTGCCTCAGGTTCAGGGTTCCCTCTCCACCACCGGGGAGCCAACGTCTGTTGTGGCGAGTGCTCACCCTCTGCTGCAGGATCTTGAAGGAGGTCGGATATTAAATCCGATGCAGCTGCTGCCTTTCTGGTCCGGGTTTTTGCCTCAGGAGAAAATCCAGGCGGCGCCCCAGGCGCAGACCACAGGGTGTTCTCAGCGTTGGTGTACGAAGGAGTCGACAGGTCTCCAACGCTGCCCCGTGCCGCCGGCCACAGAACTTCAGCCCCCCCCCGGTTCTGTGTGTGCTCGACGGTTATTCACCAACTTAAGCCCAGAAGTGTTCAGGCCCCTTCTCTATCCACGGCCGGCTTCAGTTTCTGTTTTAGTTGGGCACAAAAGGATTAATATAGACTGAGGATCTGTTGGGGCTGGAGCTCCTTGTTCAGGCATCCATCTTACTTGGCTGCTCGACAGCGCCCCCCTTATTGAATCTTTCTACCACGCCATCGGTTTGGGGATGGTACACAGACGTTCGTAAAGTGGTAATGTAGAGTAGCTCTTTGACTTCAGCCAGAAGCTTACTCATAAAGTTTGAACTCTGGCCTGTTAGTATTTCCTTGGGAAAACCGACTCTGGAAAAATACGGTAGAAGATGTTTGAGGATCTGCTGTGTGGTATTATTTCTCATCGGGAAGGCCTCATGATATCTAGTTGCATAATCTACAATCGAAAGGCCATATTTATTGCCTAATCAGGAGGTCTCTAGAAGACCAATTATTTCCACGCCGATTCTTGAAAAGGGGATTTCTATGATTAGTTATGGGTTTAGAGGGGCAGGTAATGGGATGGGATGAGTGTGTTGGTCTTTTGAACAATATTGCATGTT
Source organism: Ambystoma mexicanum (assembly GCF_040938575.1). Classification (NCBI taxonomy): domain Eukaryota; kingdom Metazoa; phylum Chordata; class Amphibia; order Caudata; family Ambystomatidae; genus Ambystoma; species Ambystoma mexicanum. The sequence goes on from NC_090930.1 coordinate 986,160,487, forward strand.
TGGATGAATGTTTTGATATCCGCGTGAATACCTGGCCAGTAAAACTTCCCACTAATATGCGCCTGGGTTTTAGCTTTAGTCGTAAATGTTCCACGGTAAGGTGGGCATGCGCAATCTCCAGTACAACATTTTGTGGCTCTTAGGTATTACCAATTATGTTTTTACTAGACCTTCGACGGATGTCTCTCTTCTATAAAGCAATCCTTGTTTTAAGATGAAAAGGGGACTTCCCTTCTCTAAGTCTTCTCCTTCTGAGATTGCTTGTAGAAAAGCTTCAGCAAGTGGTGGATCATTTCGCTGGGCGAAGGCTGGGTCGGGATAGATGGTGGGCTGTTCTCCTTTTTTCTCTTCGATATTAAGAGATTTATCAGCTTCCCCAAAACCTAAGTATCCTCTGTCTGTTTTATCTGGTTCACTTTCTTTAAAATGAGGGACTAACGCTCTTTCTAAAATTCTCTGGGCAATTTGATGATCTCAACGTATCTCAAAAGGGATCTCACCATGATTCTGTAAGAGAACCTTCATATCTCCCCGGAAGCCGGGGTTAATAACGCCTGCTAAGACGTCTATCCTGAACTTTCGCACAAGGTCAGATTTTGGGGCCAATCATATGTAACACCCCAGAGGGGGTATTAGGACCACGTCCGTAGAAATCATTCCTCTTTTCTCAGGAGGGTTAATAGCATCCCTACTACTGCAGATATCAAACCCTATTGATTCCTTGGTAAGCAAAGGGTTAGATGCTCTCTGACTAGGTTTTTGAAGGGTAGTCCAATTTGTTTCAGTTGAGTTCCATCCCACGTCCGACACCAAATGTAAGGAACTCATGGTGGCAACAGTAAAGACAGACACACGTGATCACAGTTCAAGGGTGTTTATTAAATTGTGTCTAAACCTAAATCTAAGATTGGAGCAAGCTTCAACCATCAAACAATAATAAGGCAGTCCTAGTGGTGTCTTTGTCAAATGAAAGGGCCTTTACTAAAAAACAAACCTATTGCCAATCCTTACGCTAAATACAAAAAGAAGTGTGGGATAATGTTCATGAGAAAGAAGGAAGTGTTCACAAATAAGTCAGGATGCGGTAGTTGGGGTCTCCCTTCCCCAGGTTTTCAGCACGGGACAAGGTAGGATTTTGGAGCAGAGCACACGCTCGAGCTGTCCCAGCACGAGCCAACAGTTCTGCTCTCAGCAATCAGGGCCCTTGGTGGTTAAGTCTCTTTTCTATCAAAAAGTTTTTTGCCTTCGTGGACCTGATGTATCCAAAATAATAAACAAAAAGTTCCTTTTCACATGAACATTGGGTGATACCTTTTTCCACCAGTGGGTCTCCCTCTTTCGGGCTCAGATCCTTCTCAATATTAGCTTGCATCAGCCGAGTTCACTACAGCTTTTCAAAACAATCTCCTCTGTGATATTCACAAATCTTAATGTTCACTGTGGACATCCCTCGGCCGGGTTCACTCTTGACAACACACTGTAGTTTGTGACTATAGACTTCGCCCCCTATTTATCGACATCCCTCTTTCGGGTTCATTCTTGTCAGTCTTGTCAATCGTGCCTATTCCATTCAACTCTTACGATGCAGGATTCACTTCCCTTAGCTTCAGAATCATCTGTCGGTCAAAGACTTTCGACTGCACAGATGTTTTTACAAGACCCCTGTACCCTGTATTATCACTTTTACCCCCTTTCTTTCCTTTCCCAAGGCCTTCTTTTACTGGTAGTTTCAACAATGGGGTATGGCGCTCAGAGTTCTCCTGAGTGAGTACCCACGTGGTGTCTGACTCCTCTGTTGCTGCTTTTCCCCCTTTTTAGCATCAATAGCCATTTGTGCTTTCACAGTTCAATTAGCTGTTTGCTACTTTTCATTCAACAAAGTTCGGTTTCTTATCGACACTCCCCTCGACTCACCGGCTGTGATGAACCGCTTGGCTTTCCTTCTCTTTGGAGTCCAGGTTGGTACCATGGCGTCTCTCCCTGGCTTGGTTATCAGCGGAGGAGGGTCTTGTGTACTGTTGACATCTGCTGCAACACACACTGGCTATTGTTCGCGGTCTCATGATTCCTTCTGCAGAGGTTTCATGGGCCTTGGTCGGAAAGGGCAAGGTTGCTTCTCTCCTTGTCACCCTCTCGGTGGGCGCCATGTTTCTCCTCCTCTTGAACTGCCGTTATCTCTCGTCTTGCAGTCAGCCTTGCTCGTATTGTGCTCTTGTGCGCCACCTTTTATGCCTGTGGGGAAGGGAAAAGGCCGTCCGGTATGTGCGGTTGTAGTCAATTGCCTGACCTTGCCTTACCCTGGTGTTGGGACGTGTCAGGTAAATGGCTTGAGTGTTAGTCCATCTTCCTTCGTAATATGCTAAAGTGGTCACATCGGAAAGGGGGGGTAAAGTATTTGCGTATCCTACGTGGTAGGTTGAGGAAAAGATCTCACAAGAAGGAGGATACCGCGTTTCACCCGTCGGTGCCCCACTTCCACTCCCAGAGGATCCCCCACCCAGGTGATACACCCTCACTCGTCCACCGCCAGGAACTGGATCCAGTAGGGATGGCCGTGTTCTGGCGACCTGGATGACAGACCCCCGGGGACTAGTCAGGGAGACACCTTCAGGTTTCTCACATACCCTTCCTCCATGTGATGTAGCCACATTTTTAAATCAAAAGTACTTGCCTCTCACCTCAAGGCCTCAACCCTGTCTTGAATCAAAAGTATCCTCGCTGGTCCTGGGCAAGAACACTGAACTTATTTTTTTTGACACTGATCCTTCTTACACATCAGCTAAATTCCAGCTTTTCCAAGGATACTAAGGTGTTGGAAGCCTCCACATGCATCTCAATTTGTCAATACATCTTCTCCTCAAGTATCGGTTACAGAGGCCTTCACTACCAGGGCCCTTGGTCATCTTACTGATAAAGAAATAGAAATAACTAAGCATATAAAAACAATGGATCTACCCAAAGTGTTAAACATCATAGAAACCTGCATGAACCTTTAAAAAGTGGTCACCATCAGATCTCATTGTCCGATTTAAAACGTATCAGAAAATCACTGGTTCTACTCTAAATGACCACATTGCATCAGGAATATGTAAGAATTTGACATGCATAAAATCTCTAATAGATGTGTATATGACATTATTTTATCAAAGTTTCCAAAGTGCATGAGTGCAGCAGTATCTCATCTTTGATTTCTCCTCAAAAACATCGACCCTGTTAAATAAAAGGAATCAAATTATTTCCCGGTATCGAGATTGTTCAGTGCTTGCGTGCATGTAGCAGCATAATATTGCAGTATAATAGTTGCCCTAACATGCAGGTAAAGTAGATGTGAATATGTCCAAACATTATTTGGTTCAGGCATGTAGAACCCCTACTGAATCACAGCACACAATGAAAGCTTTATCAAGAATCATTTGTCTCCCCCAGGCATGATAATTATATTTGACCACTGCAAACTGTATATGTGTGAAATCAGTATTCCGACAGAATATCATAGAAACTGCAGCAATTGTACATTCAAGAAGAAAAAAGCATTTCTTTCTCAATCGTGTGTCCAATTAGCAGGGATGCATCTCATGGACTATAAGTTCCCTAGCCTAGTCACACATACAAAGGTATATTTCCAACCCTACACAGGGCACACAGAATACACCGTTTGGCTTGGTGTGCAACATGTAAATTAAGCTTCGATGCCTTGTGCACTTTATCTTCCAAGTTTTGAACGTCCATATGTCTGGAGCTGTGCAGCCACTCGAACCTTCTCCAGCATTATCTCATGTGGTAGGACATCGAGATCCCAGTGGGAGACTAGGGGAGCAGCAAAGCACAGAGCGAGGTGGAAAAATATCTTCCATCTCAGTGCTGTAAGAGAAAACAACGGAATGTATACCTATGTGTGGTTCTCTAGATATTTTGAATTAAAACATCCATGATCCCTTACCATGGACTGTGCTGGTTGGGGCTTATTGGAGTTGCAGTGCAAAACATGAGGAGAGCCAAAGGTTTTGGACCCTTGATATAGATAATAGACGCAAGATACCTTAATCCACTGAAACAGAATGCCAAGGCTGCAGGACGTAGGCTGCATAGTGGTAAATGGACAGGAGAGGGACCTAAATTGTGCTGCACTAATACGGCATTGCACAGACACTAAACACAGTATGTTGGTCTAGCAAGTCCAGAAAGGAGCAATGCGAATCCCAGGACATATATGAGGCACGTCCAGAGAGTAGAGGAGAAAACAAGCTACAAAGGTTCATTTGGCATAGCTCAAATCCAAACCAGTGTGATGAATCCGATGGAGTCATCACCGTTTTCCTGGCTGTGACCTCCTCCCGTGTGGCCTGGCGATGGGAGCTGCTACCTGATCCTGGGGTGGCTATATGAGGAAGGATCACATGGGAGGAGACAACTACCGGGGCATTGTCATGTCTTCATTGGATGAGACACAGTATCCCCTCCTTTCACATGAGGAAGACTCTCTGACACTGTAAGGTACTCATGCTGGCAACAGTAAAGACACACACAAGTGATCACAGTTCAAGGGTGTTTATTAAACTGTATAAATGGGTGAGAAAAACACCTAACCTAAATCTAAGATGGCAGCAAGCTCCGACCTTCAAAAAATAATAAGGCAGTCTTAGTGGCATCTTGTCAAATAAAAAAAGGCCTATACTAAACAAATGATTGCCAATCCTTACCGCTAAATTACAAAACAGTGTGGGATAATGTTCACCAGAAAAGAAAGAAGTGTTCACAAAATAACTGGGGTATAGCTGGGTTCTCCCTTCTCCACGTTTTTAGCATGGGACAAGGCGGGACTCCTGAGCTCAGCACACACCTGGGCTTCTCCAGCTCGAGGTTACAGTTCTTTTCAGCGATATCAGGACTTTCTGTGGCCAAGACTCTTTCATACAAAGTCTCTTGCCTCTGAGGGCCTGATGTGTCAACAATAACGAAACAAATGTTCCTTTTGGTAATCTTTTACGTTGGGTGATGACTCTTCACCTCTGGATCCCCCTCAAACGGGCTGTAATCCTTCTGTAATGTTAGTCTCCCTCAGTCAGGTTCACTATGGTCAGATACACAGTTCACTTTGCCTTATCACAATGCAGGATTCATTTCCCTTAGCTTTGCTGCTGGCATCCCTCCGTCGGGTTCACCTAGCCATTCTAACAGTGTTCACGATTTTATCATCTCATCAGAGAGCGGGGTTCCCTTCCCCTAGCTTTCTTTTGGAATCCGCCCGTCGGGTTCACAAGTAAATCACTCTTGTACAAGGGGTTTTGCTCGACCCTTGTATGACCACTTTGACCTCTTACTTCGGCCTCTCCTAGGGCCTCTTGGTATTTGTAGTTTCAACAAAGGGGACCAGCCATAGCCCTTCTAATGAGCACCAACGTAGTGCCGGACCACTTCACTGGGTTTTCTTAATGCTCTGGCCCCCCTCTTCCGGGCTCAGACCTTCTCGCTCTCAGGGACGCCCTTGGCTGGGCGGCCACCCCCAGGTCCCACTCTTCCAGGCTCAGACATCTCACCTTGCTTTAAGGGTCTCCTTCTGCTGAGTGCAGACCCTTCTTCAGTTTTCCCCATAAAACAGTTTTGAACTTCCAGTCCGTGCCTTCTGGGAGTACAGCTCCCTTCTCAACACTGCAGTTTCCTCTCAAATAGCAGGGCCAGCGTATGAGCAGTTTTCTCCTCCTCCAGGTCTTCCAGGGTCTCTGCAACTCAACTGATCTTTCTCTGCCGTCTCAACACCTCTCAGCATCCCCAGCTCGCTCAAAGTGTGCTCCCTCCTGCTCCACCTTTTATTCTTCCTGGGAGTCTCAAGTGGAGTCAGGTGTGCGTAGTTGGAAAAGGAGGCCTGACCTTGCCTGGCCTCATTGGCGGGACATTCCACTCTTAGTATGGCATAATCTTTCTTCTGTCTCTCAGCGGTGTTGTGAGAGATCTTCATTCTTTCAGCTTCACTCTTCCTCGTCTTAGTGTTTGTAGAGAAAGCCAGTGTAGAGGGATTGTGGGAGTTGTGGTTTTCTGATCAATTAGGGAAAAACTGTGTAGGGTTTTGTCAAATAAATAAATAGGGTGAGTGTGTGACGGTAAATAAATGTGTTGGTGTGGTTTTACAGAAAGTTATGGAGGCTTAATGGTACCGGTTTGACAATACTCTGTTTCAACTTTTGGAATGTCGGATAGGGGCATATCTGAGACAGGGGCATAGTCCTGCGGTTGTAATACACGAGATGGTAATTGCAATTTCTTTCTCCTGGTTCTCCCACGCCTCCTCTCTGAGTTGGTATTTGTTGGAATTAGGGGGTACCGGGACAGGATTTAGAATAACCTATAAAGGTGGAGGAAGTGTCGAAGGGGAGGAAATACCGCATCTCGCCATCGGATGTCTCACCCCTATCCTCTGAGAACCCCTCTCCCAGGTGATCTTTCCGCACTTGTCCACCCCCAGGTTCTGGATCCAAGGGTGATGGCCGTGCCCTGGCCACCTGACAAAGAGATTCACAGGGTTCAGACAGTTAGACACCTTCAGGTTTCTCAACACCCAAGACCTTAATGGTGTATTGTCAGTTAACCATTCCCCCTTGTAGAGGAAGTCAAGAAATGTTTCTCTACACTACTCTGGTCAGGCCCCCACTTTTGACCCAAACACACACAACTCACACATAACACCTTTTGTTTCTGATGTCTCTTTATGTGAAATATCTGAGAGAAACTATCTAAGAGTTAAAAGTCCAATGAAATCCATGGACTCTTAACTCCCACAACCACTCAGGTACTGAGACGAGAAGGAGGATGAGGGAGTTCGTGCAAAGTGGCAGGAGCTCGAAGGACAACATGCAGACTGGTTGTTTTTCCAAGTCTTCAGTGTGTGGGATATTTAAAGATGGCAACCACACTATTGGATCGAGCAGGGCAGGAGAAGACGTTGAACCCCCATTCTGAGTCGCACAAAGGCAAGGCACATGGACAGGTGTGGTGGATCGGAGAAGGCCACCGGAACAGAAGGAGAAATGACATGTGCGAGCAAGAAGGACAGTGAAGACGCTGGGAGCAGCGCATGAGCTCCTGGATGTTGGACCGCTTGAAGAGACAGCGTTCTCCAGTCCGGAGAGAGCTGGCGTGTGACCACGGACTTGCACAGGACGCTGGAAGAATGTCTGCACACCCCAAAGTGGAAAGTGGGTGAAGCAGCCACACCTCAGAGGTGCGAGGAGAATCGTAGATGCTGGAAGGAACCAGCAAGTCTGCCCAAAGCAGCTGGGGGACCCAGGGGCGTTCAGTCAAGTGTGACAACAAACGTTTGAATGGTACCAAATTGCTGATGCAGAAAATACCAAAGTTTGTTTGAATGCAGTCAAGGCAAAGTACAAATTCAACCCCCAATGAGAAGCATGTTTGAATGCAGATAAAGTAAAGTACAAATTCAACACCCAATAAAAAGAATGTTTGAATGCAGACAAGGCAAAGTACAAAGGCAAACCCCGATCAAGTACAGATGCATGAGATGCCAGTGTGGGGGAAAGATTTGAGCAAATATTACAATATACAGATATATCACGCACCTTACAGTGTATGCTATTGTGGTATAGCCAAAGAACTGTGAAATGCATAAGAAGTCTTGGCAGGGGAGTACACCAGGCAGCTGAAATTGTATAAAGGTTCCTGGCTGGGGAGTATACCAGGCGGTCTACAAAGTTGCAAGATATTCTACAGAAAGACTGTTACAGAACTTATTTTTTTAAAACATTTTTATTAAGTATTTAAACAAACATTACAAACCAAACTTGCAGTGTATACAGTAACGTCTCAATTATATATTCTTCAATCACGTTCACTGCTACCCTTATCGCACCCCCCATTACGAGCCTATTTCAACTGATGTTCTATTCTTGCATCTTGTGTTAGAATATTCCTTTCCGCGGGTTCCAATGGGTCTTGCATTGACCCAAATAGTTCTGCTATCAATAGTTTCCAAGCCATTAAGGTCTCAGCCTCCTCCTCTCCCCCAGCACTTCTAGCCTCTTGCCATACCATGGTTTCCGCCTCCGCCCATTTCTGTAAATCTTTCCACCATACCTCCAATCGTGGTTTATGGCATGTCTTCCATCCCATAGGAATTCTCCTTTTCGCAAGCGCATATGCCAGATCTTTCAGCTTGCTTACATGCCCAAGTTTTCGTGGCCTAGGGAATCCCCCTTACAGGCAGGCCCACACTGTATCCACCACGATCTTGATACTCTTTTCTGCAGGTTTATGGGCGACCTCCCCCCAGAAGCTCTCAACAATCGGGCATGACCAAAACATATGCACCATGCCCGCGTTCTCCTCATCACATTCAGGGCATGCCTGCAGGCCTGCATTTTTTAACTTGGCTATCCTCTGGGGTGTCAGATACGCTCTATGCGTAATATACAGTTCCATCTGTTGAAGTCTTGCGTTCCTCGACACCTTCTTGTGATACCCTTGGACCCGTTCCCACATCCCATCTTCCATCGGGGCTCCCACTTCCCCTTCCCATTCCAGTCTTAGCTGCGCCACCTCCTTCCCCACTTTAGACATCATCATCTCATATATTCTAGATGTCTCATGTCCCCTCTCCGCTATATCGTATATTGTGTCCATAGTGGCGTCTGGTTCTTCTTCAAGAACCAGTTCAGGCCACGTGCTCTTAATCTTTCGCACCAATCTATGATACGTGATATACTGGCCACTGTGTAGCCCAGTTTCCGCCCCCAGCTCCTCGAAATCTGTTATAGTTCCATCCTCCCAAATATCCCCCATTGTCACTATCCCAGCCGGCTTCCAGTGGTTTCTGATTAGCATCCTTAACTGCTCTTCTCCGCCCGCCAGTGCAACCAGTGGCACCTGAGGGGAGCACACGTATGGGTTCTCCATCAATTGACAAGCCCTACGCCACATCTTCCATCCAAGCACCATCATCTTTGGGCGCCCGTCCATTACTGCTAGGGGCAACCACATGATCTCCTTCAAATAAAATGTGGAACAGTCCCTCATGAGCAACCTGTGTTCAGAAGTTGCCTCCTCCGAGAGCCATTTAGCCACATATTGCAGCTGACTTGCAACATAGTAGACTTCATAATTAGGCAATTTTATACCCCCCTTCTCGTAAAAATTCTGTAGCTTCCAGAGGGCTACTCTGTTTCGTGTACCATGCCACAGGAAGTCCAGTCTACTAAAGAACGTCTTTGGTATCAAATATGGGATGTTCCCAAAATAATGCAGGAGCCTAGGCAAGACCACCATCTTTAACATTGCATCATTGCTAAAGGCAACTTTACCCAAAACCGCATGCTATTCTCTATTTTCCGAATGGCTACCTCTGTATTGCACTTGTGCTCTTCTTCCACCGTGTGGTATATATCTATTCCGAGATAGCGAAATGTACAGGCCGCCCATGGTACCTGCGACACCGGTAGTTGTTTCAGGGGAATCCCTCTATTTACACCTAATAGGAACATGCTTGACTTTTGAGGGTTCACCGCTATACCAGACATCTCCGCATACCTACCCATCACCTCCAAAATGTATTGGAGGTTCTCCTCTGGGTGCCGCAAATAAAATAGTATGTCGTCTGCATATAGGGATATCGGTGTCGTTCACCTCCCACAGGGATGCCTATCGGGTCATAATGTTGCCTTAAATAAATCGCTAAGGGTTCCAGGGCCAATATATAAAGCATGGGGGACCATGGACAGCCTTGTCTGGTTCCCCTACGGAGTTTCCACCTTTCTGATATTACCGACCCTGTTTTCACTCTGGCCAACGGTTGACTGTATAACATTTTAGCCCACTGTAGATATCCTGGACCTATCCCATAGCCAGCCAGGGACGCCAACAACCATGGCCATTTGACCGAGTCGAAGGCCTTTACCGCATCAAGCGCACAATTGCCAGCTCGTCCTCCCTTTCGTTTCCATATTCAGTGACTCTGTGGAGCCTTCTAAGATTATTAGATATATTTCTATTGGGGACATAGCCGTCTGATCCGGATGTATTAATTTGCCTATGACTCTAATTAGCCTGTTTGCCAAAACGGCAGTCAGAATTTTACTGTCTTGATTTAACATCGACAGGGGTCTATAAGAGCTGCAGCTATGCCCTGGCTTGTTAGGTTTGGGTAGTGGTATTATAATCGCTTCTCTGAGTGACTCTGGCAGTCTGCCTAGCTCATATGCCTCATTCAACATGTCTAACAGAGGGGGAAGCACCTCGCCCTTAAATATTTTGTAAAATTCACTTGGGAGTCCATCCGCCCCCGGGGTCTTACTAGTTGGCAACTGTCTCACCACCTCCTCTAGTTCCTTTAGGGTAATTGGTGCATCCAACTCTTCTTTCCTCGGCACTGATCTGGCAATCCCATGTCCTCCAATGTTTCTACTATCATTGCATGATTATCCTCCCCATCATCCCCATATAGCAGCCCATAGTAGTTTACAAACTCCTGATTAACTCCTTCTTGGGTATCCACCACCCTTCCATCTTCCCTTATTATTGATCTAATCGAGGGTCTAGGGGTTTCGCTCTTATACAACCATGCTAAGATCCTTCCTGGCTTATCTCCACCCGCATGCTGTCTTTCTATGTACTTTTTATAGTTAAGGTTACACAATGGCCCTCATTACGACCCAGGCGGTAAGTTACCGCCTGGGTCGTACCCTTACCACCATGGCGTAAACTACGTTTACGCCATGGTGGTTGGCGGATTTACCGCCCCATTACAAGGTGAGTTGGGCGGTAAATCCCCATTTCCCATTTTACCCTTCCCCATTCCCATTTTCGCCCCATAGGGCATAATGGGAATGGGGAAAGGCGATAATTATGGCACCGTAAATTACGGTGCCGTAATTATCGCCAAGGTCCCTTTGCGGCATGGATTTTACAGGCTGCAAAAAGCAGCCGTTAAAAGCCATCCCGCAAAGGGAACCTTGTAATCAGGCGTTAAGGGTCGGCGCCGTTTACGGCGCCGTAAACCCCTCAACGCCTGAGTCAGAATGAGGGCCAATCTCTCCCAGTGCCCTGCGCACTTCTGCTGCAGTCTTAGTATCAGATCAGAGTCCTGGGTGGTACTGTTTTCCCCCTTAAGTGCCCTTTCCAGTTCTCCCTCAGTTTCCTGCAGGTCCGCCAGGATCCCTCCCTGCAGTCCCCTAGATTTTGCTATGGCCACTCCTCTCATCACAACTTTGAAAGCCTCCCATAATGTACCCGCCGAATCCACACTGCCCGTATTTGTCTCAAAGTATCTAACAATCTCCTCCCTCATGTCCTCCCTAAAAAGGGGGTCTCTGAGCGCCTCTGCCCTGAGGCGCCACGTCGGGATTCTTGCTCTCGGGGGACAACATTGCCATCTAAGTATCAAGGGCGAGTGGTCCGAGAGGACCCTAGCTTTATATTCAACTTGCGTGACCTCTGTCAGTATCTCTGGGGTGGTGAAGACATAATGCAGCCTCGTGTGCAGTTGCTGCGGGGCAGAATAATCCGAGTATTGCCTCTCACAAGGATGGCGGGCCCTCCATACATCCTCCAACCCAAAGTCTTGCAGCAGCGTCTGTAACGCTTTAGCCGACGGGGCGGGCCTATCCATTTTTCCATCTGATCTGTCTACCCTAGGGTTTAATACACAGTTAAAGTCCCCACCCCAAATCACCGCACTCCCCACACACATGCTAAGATTATTACACAGGGTTTTGAAATACGCTGCTGTATTTTGGTTCAGGGCGTACGTGTTTACAACACTCATTTCCCTATTTTCCACCAATCCCCTCACCACGACCATCCTCCTGTCTGACTCAACCAGAGTCTGTAACAGCTGAAACGGGACGTGTGGTGCCACCCAAATGATCACACCCCTAGCATAATCCGAGTATGACAAACCCACCACAGTTCCCCTCCATATCCTCCCAATCATCTCCATCTTATCTAGCGTTAAGTGCGTCTCTTGTAACAAGGCAATATCTATCTTCTGCCTCCTTAGGTATAGCATAACCTTGTTTCTCTTCAGGTAACTATTGAGTCCCCTAACATTCCAAGTGATTATTTTAAGATCCCCCATGGCATGTCCGAGTCCCTCTTCTTACCCCGCCTATGCAATCCGACTCCAGTTGCTTAGCTCGTCTATGTAGGCTCATACCCCAACTTGAACTTCCCCTAACTATGAACACTACAAACCCTACCACATCCCTCCCTCCTACCTCCCCACCTTTCCCCAACAACATCCTCCCCAACTGTTGCCCAGCTCCATCCCTTGATCTCAGGCACCCCCGCATCTAGCCCTTTCTGGCAAATCCTGTACTCGCGGCTCAGCAGGGTAAAGTCGCCCTAATGGTCGCCTTACTACTAATTCTTGGGGGTAGGTTGCCTTCATCCTGTCGCTCCCGTTTATTCTAATTTTACTACGACTAGTGCTACCCAATTCACTTGTGCATTTTATTCACTATATTCCAGTCCAACAGGGTCACAGAGTCCGTAAGCTACACAAAACAGTTCAAATATTCCGAAGCCTCATGCCAGGACTCCTCTCCCGCTTATCCCCTCAGTGTTCTCGATACATTCTCCTCACTTATCTTGCTCCCGGCGATCCTGCTCCTCGTCTTGCTCTGGACAGCCCTGCAAATCCAGCCACTTCGCCGCTTGCTCTGGGGTATCAAAAAAGAGCGCTTTGCTTTTGTGCAAAACTTTTAGCTTCGCCGGGTACAAGAGCATGTTCCTGATACCAGCCGTACGCAGTCTCCTCTTGACCGCCACGTAGCTATAACGCTGCCTTTGCACCAACATAGTATAGTCCGGATACGCTGTGATGTTAGTGGATGCTCTTTCTATTGTTCCCCCTTTACGAAAATACTCCAGGATCTTCTCCCTGTCTTTATAGTTCAGGATTTTCGCAATTATTGCTTGCGGCGGGGCCCCAGGCAGTGACTTCCTCATCAGGGCCCGATGTGCACGTTCAACCGCGAACCCTTGTGAGAGCTTGCCTGCCCCTATCTCTTGCAGAATCATATTCTCCACATAGTCCGTGGGGTCTTGGCCTTCTTCTCCCTCCGGCAGGCCAATCACCCGGGTGTTATTCCGTCTTGCCCTTCCTTCCGCTTCTTCCACTCGGTTTTCAAGGTTAGCAACCAGTTGTTTTAGTATGTGAACCTCTTTCGCATTATTTGTGCTGACATCTGGTTAGTCTTGACCGCGCTCTCCAGGCCACTTGTCCTTTCTGCCAGTGTCCTAACATCCTGTCGCAGCAGGGTGACTTCGATTCCTACTGCGTCTATTTTGTTCTCCAAGGCCGTCCGTAGATCTGCCATTGCCGTCCCTCATTTGGCGCTTAGTTCTGTTATGGCGGCTAGGACCTGCAGGTTTTCTCCTTCTGGGGTGCCTTCCACGGAAGCCGTCGCCACACTTTGCACTGGGGTCAAGGGAGTCCTCTGTACCTTTGCGAAGGTCTCCATTGTGGGTTGTTTGCTCTCTCGCTCCTTTCACTGACATTATGCAAACTTCCCTGCGTGTCTGGTTCCAGCTTTGCAGTATTATCAAGCCTCCACCAGTTCAGTCAGACACTGAAGCATCTACTTCGGAAAGTTGCGATATGCGGTGGCATGAAAGGTTGCGTTTCGAGTGGGCTGTGTCCTCCCACGTCCGTCCTTTGACTTCTGTAATCAGTGGCCCCTTAGCCGATTCCTGCAGGCCACTAGGCGCACCCTCCCTGCCACCCTCACTGTGCCTCGGACCTCCGTGGGGCCCGGTGTTATATGTCCGCCTTGATGGGTACTTTCCCGCGGCGTTTGCCTTTAGCCTGCTTGATTCCTTACTTCTTCTTATGCCGCCATCCAGCGACCGTCCAGGGCGAATCAGGTCCTGACTCCTTTCAGTTTTTACAATGAAAGGGTCTTCCTATATTCTCCTTTATTTCTGGCAACACATCCACCCTGATCACACCAGTACCATATGTTCTTGGGGATGGGCACTCCAAATTAGGGCCTTGGGCACAAGTCTTTCAGCCAGGCCAAAAAAAGAAAAACACTGTCAGCAGCCCCCAGCACCCTCAATGCACCAACGCTGCTCTTAGTTATGTACCTCTTCCAGCACTTGCTTTCTACTGTGCTGGCCCTCTCTGCACCCGTCAACGATGGCTATGCATTTGTCACCACCTGTATGTATTACAGGTTACACTTTACGTGTACTTTTGAAGACTGCGAGTAGATGTGCTGCCCTGCTTCTACACGCTGGCAACAGAGCCTGCATGCAGCCCGCTGCCGTCTTTTCACTCACTTTCTTTCTGCTCCCCAGCCCCCCCACCAGAGCACTCCTCACGCTGTGCGCTTTTCGGGTGGGTATTCACCTTTTCTTCCCGGTCCCTTGGGGTCCCAGGGCCGCTTGAGCATACGCATCAGTTGCGTTCCGTCCTGCTTCTTCCCCAAGCCTGTCAGTCGGCTACAGGCTTTGTGCAATCAGGTCTCCTGTGCCCCTTCAGCAGTACCGTTTGTCTCCGTGTGGGCACACTTGAGTTCTTTGTTTCCGTGTTGGCCGGTCGCCATCTTGTATTCGTATGACGCGTATCGCGATGCTTCGTATCAAAAGAAAAAAACATCCAGCTCGGTTATAATGATGCACAATGGTATTGATTCTATACAGGCAGCTCACTATCAGATGTGCAGTTATATGCAAAGAAGGGTAGGATTGCGCTTGTAACCATTACAATGCAACAACCAGCAATCAAGGTACAGTATTTTAATAAGGTAGATTGAGAAATAGCCGACACGTGTTTCGACACTCGGGTCATTTTCAAGGCTAGATCACAAACATCAATAGCATCACATAGTCAACATATTCAGTAAATGACAATTATGAAAAGGTTGTGAGTAAAAACCATACCAAGAATCAGGTAAGGACGGTAGTACAGCAGTGGCAGGTCATTGTAGACAAACAGGAAGGAACAAAAGAAATCAACAGAAATCGAGAAAAAGTATATGTAAATTCATCAACTTGAAATACGTTTAAAGTCTTATTGTCTTCTCTAGGTTAATTGTGACCAGCGCCCTGTGGCACAGCCCCCATGCAAGTCCAAATATCTGCCAAAAAATCCGGTGGTGACCAAAGTTTTGATTAGCGTCATCCAAATTAGTGATGTTCAGAAAACAGAACAAAATTAATCACAGTAACCAGTAATTGGTGACCGGAAAGAAACAACAAATAAGGTGAAGCTAAGTAAATCCACAGTGGGAAGGTACTGAGTCAGTCAGAAAATTACAAGGAATAAAGGGCCGCTTACCCTTCAAAATTGTAAATAAAAGCTCGATAGCGGTATCCTATTCAAGAGAAAACTCAGATTGAACTCAATTGTAAACTTCAGTATATTCAGGACCAGAAAATTAGAGGTAAGGCCACTCACCTATTACATATTAGTTAATCAGTTCCCATCAGTCAGGGTATTTTGTGAATAAGTGAAACAATGTCAAAGGCCACAAATGGCCGGCTTAGATATATTGCCTAAAAGGGAAACCATAACAAATCAGGGACTAGAGCATGAACATATACAGAAAAGAACCAGGGTAAAAAGGGATAATAACTTCCTCGACTAATCGAGAGAGATACGAGTATATCTGGACAATTCCATTCAACGGTTACCAGACATGCTCCGTATTAATGGATGCCGTCAAGCGCGTCAGGGAAGTGACGCCGACGGGTACGTTCACACGTTACATCGCTGCGGTGACGTATGATGTCAACAGAGTGACGTTCAAAAAGGAGATTGGTGAATACAGTCGCAAGCAATGACGTACAATGTAAACACGGCACCGAACAATAATCACCGTTACGGCAAGTGCCGTGAACAAACCAGCATAATATTAAGAGGCAAATTCGGTCAGAATACTTGACCAAGAAAAAATGGTGAATAAATATTCGTTGGAAGCACAAAACGTTATCAGTGGTACAGAGGAGCCAACCCCTAAGGCCCACATTAAAGAGAAATGGTATAAGGGCTAACAAATACCAAAAAATTACTGTATGGTAAGATCTTTATCCTAAAAATCAAGTGATAAAGATGGGTGTTCCCAGTAACGTTTGATAGAAAATATGGAAAAATAGGTGCTGGCAATTGAACGCGCATCAGTATCAGTGGTGCGCCACAGTGATGACTGGCCACAAAACCATAAATAGAAAAATTCATAATTTGAAAACATCAAAATACAAACTAGACATAGAACGTCAAACGGTTTAGCAATAATACATAGAGATTCAATGGACTAAAATTCACAAAAAGACGTGCATTTCGTGATCAGAGTTTAGTCCACGTGTAGTACATCGCAGCAGACATATTAGTTTTGCTTCCATCTGCCGCAATTTAAGCTGGAGATTCCTGCCCCTTTTCCCCTTATGTGCTTTCAACAATCCTATGTAACGTAAATCAGAGGTTGAATCCATTTGATGTTCCAATTGCAAATGTCAAGCGGCAGTTCAGACGAAGATCAGGCCCGTCCGGGCATCTTGACTCGCTCCAAAAAACGTGTGGGACAATAACTGAGGTTGATTTGGTAACTAACTTGTTCAAACGTACTCTTTCTCCCCATTAAATTTCTGCCCTTAATAAAGGTTTATCATTCTCACCTAGTGTGTGTGTACTAACTTTGCCAATTTCCAGGTTGATCTCTATAAATTTCTGAGAAAACTCAAGCTCAAAAAGTTTTTTGCCACACAGGTGACTACGTACAATCCTAAAACCAAACCCGATCCCCCAAGTTCTTTCAGCATTGGAGATGTAAGAGCTATTGAAACCCTGGTTTCCTTAAATCAAGAGGCCGGTTGTGACACTTCAAATGTTATTCAGGATTTGAAAATGAATCCGCTCCACATGGACCTCAGGGAACTTAAACCAAAATCCAAATTCA
Organism: Ambystoma mexicanum; assembly: GCF_040938575.1. Taxonomy (NCBI): domain Eukaryota; kingdom Metazoa; phylum Chordata; class Amphibia; order Caudata; family Ambystomatidae; genus Ambystoma; species Ambystoma mexicanum. The sequence continues at coordinate 986,177,394 of NC_090930.1, forward strand.
CGCCACAATTTACTGGTGACATTGTCATTGAAACCTTTAACCAAGCATTGACTTGTGATATCCATCAGTATTTGGACAAGCGCTCCAAACCCCAATGGAAATCCAATTTTACCAATAATCAAAAACCGCTCTACGAGAACTTGCCAATGATACTAATATTGTAATTAAGGAGGCAGATAAGGGGGGGTAATATTGTCATTTTAAACTCTTCTGATTATATCACTATGGGTCTTAAACATCTTGATACCCCCGGCTGCTATCAGATTCTCAAATCTAATCCTACCAAACGTGTCGTATTGGACCTAATTGAATTGATTGATTTCTGGTATTCTAGAGGTTATTTGACTGATGATGAAAAGGATTTCCTACTAATTACTGACCCCACCTTGCCTACAATGTATTTCTTGCCTAAAATACACAAACCTTATGATCTACCTGAAGTTAGGCCCATTATGAGCGGAATCAACTGGGCTACCGAGGGCTTGTCTAAATATTTGGACGAAGTGCTTAAACCATTTGTAATCCAAATGAATTCCTACATTAGAGACAGTACCCATATCCTCCAGGACCTCTTTTACATTACGTGGCATTCAGATTTTATGTAAGCCACTATCGATGTTGTTGCTTTGTATACCAATATCAATCATGACTTGGCATTGCTCACATTAGATTATGTTTTTAGAAACAGCTCGACATCATTCCTTGAACATGTTTCTATGCTCAAACAATTTCTGCAATTTGTCTTAGCTAATAATGTTTTTCTTTTCAATGAACAATTTTATTTACAATTGAAGGGGGTAGCCATGGGGGCCAAATTTGCACCCTCTTTGGCCAATCTCTTCATGGCATACTTTGAAGAAACACACATTTTGAACCAAAATCAGTATGTCTCCAATATCGTCACTTGGCGACGCTTCATTGACGATATTTTTCTTATTTGGAGAGGTACTGAAGAGACTTTCAATGACATTCTAACCTTTGCTAACACCAATACATTTGGTATTAATTTCACTAGTAAATGTGATTACAAACAAATTGACTTTTTGGACCTACACATCTTTGTAGAGGATCAACAACTCTACACCCGTACTTATAGGAAACCCACTCAGGTGAATTCTATACTAGCAGCACAAAGTAATCATAGGAGAATTACCATCAACAATATTCCTACCAGAGAATTTCATAGGGCTAGACAAAATTGTACTCACCTTATTGATTTTGACAAATAATGTAACACTATTAATCAATGCTTTCTGAATAGGGGATACAAAACCTCTATTATCAATGAAGCTTATGCCAAGTTTACCAATGTCACTCAGCCAGACCTCTTGAGTAAGGCGCCAAGACCGAAAGACTCTTCACCACATATTTCTTTGGTTACCCCATTCACGGCTGATTTAAATGGTTGCTAAGCATTGGCACATCCTGAGACTCGACAAGGATCTCGAGCCATATCTGATACCAAACCGAAATTCACTTTTTTGAGATCACCCACTATTAAGCCACAGATTAGTCCATCATTTTTTGATAACAAAATGTCTAATTCCTCTTGGTTACAACAACCTACAGGCTTTCATAAATGTGGAAACTGCAATCAGTGCCCCTGGGCCTTCCCCAAATGTCAAACTTCCATTGATAAATTTGGTTCCACAGTGACGATTAGGACTTCATCAATTGCAGGACTACCCATGTGGTTTATGCCATCATATGTGTGTGTGGCAAACTCTACGTGGGTAGCACTATCCGCCAACTCGGAATCCGCATTAGAGAACACTTGGCCAGTCTCCGGATGTGTGAACCAAAATCGCCTCTGGCAATTCATTGGCAATTGGAACATCAAATGGATTCAACCTCTGATTTACGTTACATAGGATTGTTGAAAGCACATAAGGGGAAAAGGGGTGGGAATCTCCAGCTTAAATTGCGGCAGATGGAAGCAAAACTAATATGTCTGCTGCGATGTACTACACGTGGACTAAACTCTGATCACGAAATGCACGTCTTTTTGTGAGTTTTAGTCCATTGAATCTCTATGTATTATTGCTAAACCGTTTGACGTTCTATGTCTAGTTTGTATTTTGATGTTTTCAAATTATGAATTTTTCTATTTATGGTTTTGTGGCCAGTCATCACTGTGGCGCACCACTGATACGCGTTCAATTGCCAGCACCTATTTTTCCATATTTTCTATCAAACGTTACTGGGAACACCCATCTTTATCACTTGATTTTTAGGATAAAGATCTTACCATACAGTAATTTTTTGGTATTTGTTAGCCCTTATACCATTTCTCTTTAATGTGGGCCTTAGGGGTTGGCTCCTCTGTACCACTGATAACATTTTGTGCTTCCAACGAATATTTATTCACCATTTTTTCTTGGTCAAGTATTCTGACCGAATTTGCCTCTTAATATTATGCTGGTTTGTTCACGGCACTTGCCGTAACGGAGATTATTGTTCAGTGCCGTGTTTACATTGTACGTCATTGCTTGCGACTGTATTCACCAATCTCCTTTTTGATCGTCACTCTGTTGACATCAAACGTCACCGCAGCGATGTAACGTGTGAACGTAACCGTCGGTGCCACTTCCGTGACGCGCTTGACGGCATCCATTAATACGGAGCATGTCTGGTAAGCGCTGAATGGAATTGTCCAGATATACTCGTATCTCTCTCGATTAGTCGAGTAAGTTATTATCCCTTTTTACCCTGGTTCTTTTCTGTATATGTTCATGCCCTAGTCCCTGATTTGTTATGGTTTCCCTTTTAGGCAATATATCTACGCCGGTCATTTGTGGCCTTTGACATTGTTTCACTTATTCACAAAATACCCTGACTGATGGGAACTGATTAACTAATATGTAATAGATGAGTGGCCTTACCTCTAATTTTCTGGTCCTGAATATACTGAAGTTTACAATTGAGTTCAATCTGAGTTTTCTCTTGAATAGGATACCGCTATCGAGCTGTTATTTACAATTTTGAAGGGTAAGCGGCCCTTTATTCCTTGTAATTTTCTGACTGACTCAGTACCTTCCCACTGTGGATTTATATAGCTTCACCTTATTTGTTGTTTCTTTCCTGTCACCAATTACTGGTTACTGTGATTAATTTAATTTTGTTCTGTTTTCTGAACATCACTAATTTGGATGACGCTAATCGAAACTTTGGTCACCACCGGATTTTTTGGCAGATATTTGGACTTTCATGGGGGCTGTGCCACGGGGTGCTGGTCACAATTAACCTAGAGAAGACAATAAGACTTTAAACGTATTTCAAGTTGATGAATTTACATATACTTTTTCTCGATTTCTGTTGATTTCTTTTGTGGTCTTTTGTTCCTTCCTGTTTGTCTACAATGACCTGCCACTGCTGTACTACCGTCCTTACCTGATTCTTGGTATGGTTTTTACTTACAACCTTTTCATAATTGTCATTTACTGAATATGTTGACTATGTGATGCTATTTGAGGTTTGTGATCTAGCCTTGAAAACGACCCGAGTGTCGAAACACGTGTTGGCTATTTCTCAATCTACCTTATTAAAATACTGTACCTTGATTGCTGGTTGTTGCATTGTAATGGTGTCAAACGCAATCCTACCCGTCTTTGCCATATAACTGTTTATCTAGTACCAGCCTGTGTGGATTGGTTGGTGGGAATTGGATTGCTGCTAACACTTCTTACTCATTTGATGATATGTCTTATAAACTTATTAGTGATAATTAGCGCACAGGTACTCTGATCGTGACTCCACACTCTCTGTTCCCACTATCAGATGTGGTCCAGCTCCCGGCTGCAGCTCCCGTCTGGGCTCTCTCACTGCTCACGCAAAGCCTGCGTCTCGTGTAACTCCTTTGTCCATAGCCACAATGTATCAAGTCCTCCTCGGTCCACGATTGCTGCCGAATTGCCACAAAGTTGCCAGTTACAGTAGCGCTACCGAGGATGTTTCACTGCGTTTGACTCCCGCAGCAGCAGTACCTCTCGCAGGGGCCTGGTCACTGCCCCATAGGTCTGTTCACTCGATTCCAGCGCTATCTCCTTTGTTCCTCATGTCGGCTGCTCGTCTTACGATTCTGTCACAGGAAGCTGCAATTCACAGCGATCCTCGCCCACCACGTGCCCTGCACCTTCCGACCACCGAAGCACTGCAATAAGTAGTTAGCAAATGCTTATTAGTCATAGTTAATGCCAGGATCAATGTCGGATCACGGGAGCCTCTGGGATCTGCAACCTACTCCATGGCACCGTAGCCAAGCCCCCAAGACTGTTACAGAACTTATTGTTTAAACGAGAACTTTGTAGGCGCAGTGAAGACGCACAGGAACTGTAAGCTAAAGAGACATTTTTTTCCATCCTGTTTAAAATCCAGGGGAAGGGACCACCCTCTGGATCCAAGGGTCTTTACTTTGGAGAACATTTGCGTTGGAGTCATTTGTATACTTTTGCTTTTGAACCCTTAGGTAGGGAAGTTCCTCTTTAGAATAGGGCCAGGGAAGCATTTTCCCAATCCATTTTTATTTAATAAATGTCTTTAATCAAAAACAGTTAGATGCTCTGGAACCCAGAGGAATGAATGAAGAATACAGTCCGAGTTCATTCCTATGAAGAGAGGTTGACTTAGCATCACCACACAGGGATAAAGCAGGCGATTTACAGGAACATCCATAACCATAAAAATGGAGGCTGTGGTATAAATTACATCACAGAGAAAGCAATGTTGGAGAACTTAATTGAATGTAAGAGCAACACTAATGTAAATTACATTGTGATTTGATGGAAAGACGATCTAAATTTTTCAAATTGTGGATAACCCAAATGCAACATCACAAACTAAACATGCAGATATCGGTCCCTAGTTAAAAACAGGGGAGATAGACTTAAACCCAAGCAAATTACTATGAGAATCATGAGCAGTGGCCTCAAATTGAACTGTTTTATTAAGATACAATCATCTTTTCTGTGTAAATTGTACATATGCAGTAAATGCAGTTGTAACTACGATCTCCAGAATGCACAGTCGTTATAGGAAGAGATCGCACTCTACTACATTGTGAATAGAAGGAGGGATCGGATATTAGGCATAAAGCATCATTCAAACTACGATTCCCATAATTCCTAAGAGTCAGGTGACTAGATCACATGATAATATAGGGTCTAGTTGCTAGGTAACGGGTTGACTTGGAGTGAGCAGGAAGGAGGAGAAACAAGCTCAAGAACGGCAGAGCACTTAACTCAGGTACAGCAGAAATCTTTCTTACTGGGTTAACAACTCGAATAATGAACATGCTGAGCACAGCGTTGAATTGATTATGTAAAACGCTCAATGTAACGCTAACAGACAACATTTTGATTAGGTAGATACATTCACAGCGACCCGGCGACACAATAGGAAACAGCACAGAGGAAAGAAACGTACGCGGCTGCAAACAGTCACCGTTCCAGGTAAAAACGTGATGTTAACTATAAAATGAAAATCACTCTTACATGAAAATGCCATATAGTGCGCTAGCTCGAACAATTGTTAATACACAGGGAGGAAACTTGAATTGACCATGACATACTTCCATATACCCTGAATGGGACTCTGTGTCAAGCTCAAACCGTGCCAAGATTCCATACTGAAAACTTGATTGGAAATGTGAAATTTGGAAGAAGCTTTTTCACCATTAAACAGAGAGTAGAGGAATACACAGGTACAACTCTGCATTATTTAGAGCTAAGGACAACTTTTCATTGCCTCATCAAATCAATAATACATATATTATATTGTTCACAGATAATTATAAACAAATTGGGAACTGCGAAAAGGCGACGTTTCCATCATCTCACAATGGAATAGTTGCCACTGGAAAATCCTGAGGATATACTCACTATCAAAAAAAAGGGGATGTTGTTCTCATTCCACATTGAAATATCATTTTGAAATTTAATATATTATGAATAATTGTTGAAATTAGTGACTACTGTACTAGTTAGCAGTAAGTCATTGCTCCTGTAGAAGAGAGGCAAATCTCTCGAAACGCGTTGAGCTCATTACTAACCCTCCTTTTTTTAGAAATTTGTGTAGAAAATTACTTTAGAAACTTATTTTTTTGAACAGTCTTGACTCCCTTGAATCTGTTAGAAATTCGTATCAATTCTTCTGAATTTTGTTGGATTTGTTGAAAGAAATTACTTTTGGTTATTTGTTGAATTACAATAGTTTGAGTGAATTGAACTAAAAGAAAAAACAATATTATTTTGTACAATTTTGATAAATATCTTTAGTAAAAAAACTAATACCTTCAAGGTGAAAATTTGTTGATGGAACTTTACTTTCAATGTTTGTTTACGTTGATTGTGGCGAAATAACTTCTTGAAAGAGTGATGTATCGAATATTTGAAATTACTGAAAATATTGAGATTTGTTTGGAAAACTTTCTTTCCACTCTTGAATGGTGTGCAGGGGACAGGAGTTTCTATCACCATTAAGAACTACACATTTTTCTCATGTCTTTCTTGACTTTTTGATACCAGAGTCATTCTTTTCTCCCTGGCACCCAGAAAAAACTGATTTCTATAAGGGAATAAGGGTCAATGGACCAGAAAAAACAAAAAATACTTAAAGTATTGTACACAGAAAATACACATAAAATAGGGTGTGCTTTCCCTACTTTCTTCTTTTTTGCTATCAAAAACATGACAACTTTGTGTCCGCCTTTCATTTTTGACTCCTCACACAGGTAGAGGAGAGGTCGGGTGAATCCAGCGAGTGAAGCAGAGATATAAAACTTCCAAGCTTTTAGTTGACAGAGGTTGAGTTCATACCAGGCAGAAGTGGAGTCAGGCGAGTCTAAAGATTGGATGTTTGCAAACAGTCCTGCACACAGGGATACAAGATAGAGATAGCCCAACCTAACAGAAATGCATAAATGAGTGCAAAAGAGTGGGGAATAGAGTGTTACAGTGCAGGGCTCAACAGAGAACTTGACAGGCATTTTCAGGGTAATGAAACAAGTTTTACTGTGCCACATAGACTAGGGTGGGAGTGAAAGAGAAGCACAGGGTTGGCTACATGACTCCCTTCTCCTACTTGTAAAGCATCCAAATGCCGCTTAGGTTGTTCAAAGCAAAGGTTTCACAAAGGTTCTGGGTTCTCCATAACCCAGCAGAAAATAAACAGTCACATAAAAGTTCTTGTGGGGCTAGGAGAATGACTTCCTTCTCCTAGCTGGTTCTCCAATGTCTTAAACAGTTCTTAATAAGATGTGTTGCTCTATTATGGAGGTTTTCAGTCTCTCATTTTTTTTCCACAATTCTCAATTCGCCCCACTGGGACGATGAAGCTGTTCCCCAGTGTCCCTTCTGAGTCTCCAGCACCACACTCTCATGGAACTAGACTGGGAACTGCATTGTAAATCGTTTCACGATTTTTCTCTCTTTCTTTATAGTTTACAGTCATAGAGGGTTTTCTATTTTTCTGGCGTTTTAGGCTTGAAGAAAAGAATAATGTTGACAGTTTTCTTCTTATCTTTGATGAAGGCAGGATTAAGTTCATGAGCTAAAAAGACAGGACTCTTGGCAGGATCTGGTGTTGACCATTCAGCTATGTATAACCGTGGTATCGACAGAAGATGATTGGGGTTTGGCTCGATGGACCAACCCTAGACGATTCTGGGGTGTGTACAGTGATTCTCTCATTTGGGAGGGTTTCCCCAGCTATTTAATGTTCGGATAGAGAAGGAGTGTGTATACAGGAGGGGGAGCCCGAACCAGACTCCGGACTAAGGGCCGTTAATAAATGTGTACAAAAAGGGGGGTTGTCCTGATTGGAGAAGTCTAAGCTGGCTGCAGTTTATTCATTGCAGTATGATTTTAAAGACAATCCGCTATCTAAGGGTGTCACAATTTATATAGTTACCAAAGATAGCAGTACATGAAAAGAACGGTAGTAAACCACTCGTGCTCAATCATTGGTTTGTGTAAAGGACCAGCTTTTATTAAGTGGCTGTCCTTATTTCTTTAAACATTTTGTGAAAGAATTGTAAATATCATATATCAGGGTGCACATATTTCACCCAAATGACACAACAAAATACAAACAGGTATCGGTGCAAAGTATGAAACAAAAAATAGAGTCAGTACATACAGGCACGTGCTGTGTGTTAACATTGATCCAAAACAAAATGATAGTACAAAGGCATCATGTTTGCCACTAACACATTCTATTTTGCTGTTTTTCTAATTGTAGAATGATTCTACCCAACAGGATTTATAACAGGTTTTACCCAATGCAACGTGTAACTGGTGTAACCACAATAATCCTAAAAGATGTAAAGACCTTGGATGGGTCTATCATAGCCAGGCTAAAGGGTGGTCACCCTTTAGCTGTTGGGTAGAATCATTCTACAATTAGAAAAACAGCAAAATAGAATGTGTTAGTGGCAAACATGATGCCTTTGTACTATCATTTGGTTTTGGATCAATGTTAACACACAGCACGTGCCTGTATGTACTGACTCTATTTTTTGTTTCATACTTTGCACCGATACCTGTTTGTATTTTGTTGTGTCATTTGGGTGAAATATGTGCACCCTGATATATGATATTTACAATTCTTTCACAAAATGTTTAAAGAAATAAGGACAGCCACTTAATAAAAGCTGGTCCTTTACACAAACCAATGATTGAGCACGAGTGGTTTACTACCGTTCTTTTCATGTACTGCTATCTTTATATAATTTGTGACACCCTTAGATAGCGGATTGTCTTTAAAATCATACTGCAATGAATAAACTGCAGCCAGCTTAGACTTCTCCAGTCAGGACAACCCCCCTTTTTGTACACATCGGATAGAGAAGGAGAGCATAAACTATCCGCAGGCCCCAACCCTTTTAGGCCGCACTTCTGTACTTTCCGGGGTCGATAAGATAACCCCCTGTTATGGTGTTTCAGGGAGTTGTCGGTCTCCGGTTCACAGAGAATGTGTTCTGCCACTCCTTCTCTTGTTCGGCTTGCCTCTCATCCAGCGGCCATCAGCTTTCAGTTGTATGGCGTTTGTCGTGCTGCCTCAATGCGGTATGCATATTCCCTTCTTCATTTCTGCTTAATCCATGGCCAACACCCCTTCGGCCTGTGAGACATCCTTGTGCGTTCCCTTGAGCCACACCATCCACGTCTCTTGCTCGAGCTTCTCGGGCCTGCCTTTGGGTGTTTTATTGGCTTTGATCTCTCTCCAATTCTCAATTTCTCTCTCCACCTCGACTGCCGTCTCTGGTTCTCTCTTGTACTCGCTCCGGTATCCTTCCCTGTACCCTTCTGCATTTGTTTGTTTCTGACGCCCTGATATCGTAGGATCCGCCCCGATGTAACGTCCTTTCCATTGACTACAGCTCTTCTGGTGTTTTTCCCGCTTATAGCGTTCTCGGAAGCTTCATTGTTTCAGTACCTAAGCCATCAGGGTAGTTCGATGTTTCACAGTAACACATGGCTTTACACATGAGTTTTGACCCATAACGTTCAGTTCCTACCACCAGCCTACTTGGTTTAAAGGGGCTATGCCTCCCAATCACACCTTATCCCCAGGAGAGGAGTCCCTCTCCATGAGATTCTCCCCCATATTACCCTCCCTAGCCTCATTGAGAGGGGTTCTCACCTGGGGAGAAGTGACGCCATCTGAAGGATCGTCATAGAAGTCACAGGAGAATGTTCATCCTTCCCATTTATAGAGTCCTATAACCTTCTAGGTTGGGTGTCATTAGAGGTTTTGCAATGCCACCATCAGTTCAGATATCCAGGGTTGCATGGTGGACAGTCAAAAGAGCTTTAACACCACCACCCATCATACTGATATGCACTAAGTCCTAGGGGATTTTCTAACTCCAGATCTGCATTTTTAGTGAGTCACATGACCACCAATCCATGGCTCAACAACAGAACAGCCCTCAGTACAGAAGTGTCCTCAATATCATTAACTACCATCCAAACGGAGGAGAGACCTTGCCATAAAAAGCAGCCAGTTCAGTCTGGCATAGTGGGAGTCCAAGTAGGAATTGCTGAAAGGAGTTTGGCAGAGAGTGGTAAGAGAGAGGAATACCAAGAGGAGAGCAGAAAGAGAGCGATTAAGGGAGAGTTTGGAGCAAGATAGAGGAAGAAGTTGTCATCAAAGGTAGTACAGTTGTTGGAGTCAAGACAAACGCTCAGAGGAGGTATAAAGAGATTTTGATGGAAGATGGAGTAAGCGAGAGTTGTCATTAGGATGAGAAGAGTTGTTGAGAAGTGAAGGAGGCAAACCTTTAGAGAAAGACCAAGGGTTGGGAAGAGTTTGGAAGAAGACAATGGCACGTGGAGTAGATAATAGGAGGCTGGAGAAAGTAAATGAAGGAGATTATATGGGAGGCTTACATTAAGGATGAAGGGAATTGCCCTCAGGAGAAGGGTTGCAAGGAGGCAGGAGGCGAGTTGGTATCATCTAGGAAGAGAGGGTGTGATGAGATTGGAGGAGAAGAACCATCAGAGAAAAAGCAGACCAGAAGAGGCAGGAGGTGGAGGCCCTTATCATAAGTGACAGAGAGACAAAAGCTAGAGAGGGAGCTACAACTAATATACCAGAATTTATGGGAGGACAAGAGTTACCCCTAAAGCGGAAGATCAGAGAGGTTCTGGCAGACCAGGTTAGTCCAGGTCAAAGTCTACAGCCAGTGGGAGGAGGTACATGATGGTATAACCTCACCAAGGGCCAGGGGGCATACTACGGGCAGAGTCAGAAAGCATGTGTCTCAGGGACAAAGTTCCTAGAAAAGTGAGCTGTCCAGTGGACAGTGATCAGAGCACCAGTTTCTCTGTCCAGAGTCTGGGAAAGCAAAGGTTGGAAGACTGCTAGCATGTGCTTTTTCATTGTCTGATTTTGAGGTTTGTGGTCCACAATAGCAGTTTGGGTGTGTGTGTGCCGGATAACCTGGTGACTCATCTGAATCTCTAAATCTTTTGGGGGGAAAACCTTCAGTTGTATCATCAAGGTCATGTGAGGAGCCAGGAATGACACTCGGACACAAGGAATTTATGGTTTTGGTCTAAGAGTCTTATTAAAATAAAAGGGGGTTGGAATATGCCTTTCTGTCCCTGCCTTATCAGTTATTACCCTACCTAATACCAAAATTAAGGATCTGTCAATGTCAGAATGTCTAAAACGAAACCATCCCGTGCCCAAAGTACTATTCTGGCCCTCACATTCTAACAAAATAAACTCTAATGTGAAAAGGGTAATGTCTTTGGCTTTGAGTGGTTTAAAAATGTTCAAAAAGAACTCCAACACAAACATTCCAGAAGAATAGAGTTTCTTATTTCAGAGGGTGGTTCCCTTCCCCTGGATTTCTCTTCCCTCTGTTGCATGCTCAAAGATATCAGTTCCTTGAGTTTCTCTTGCTCCACAATGCAACATGTACACAAAAACAACTTGCCTCTTTATCTTGGTGGTGTACTTTCCTCTCAGGCTTTCACTAATGTTCTCTTTGGTTTCATACAACCTTTGACTAGTACTGATATATCCTTCTCAGGACCCCTTTAGGTGAAGTACTTCTTATGCACTGTTCAGTTTGTCCTTGCCTGGTGTGTTTTTCTAGCAGTACTTTCTTATGTGAACACTCTTGCAATTGCCTGGTACACTCTTCTGCCAGGGCTTTCTTAAATGTACACTCTTGCAACTGCCTGGTATACTCTCCTGCCAGGGCTTTCTTAAATCTACTGTGAGAAACCAGAAGGTATCTCACCCGCTAGTCCCTGGGGATCTGTCATCCTGGTGGCCAGGACACGGCCATCGCTTTGGATTTAGTTCTTGGGGGTGGACCAGTGCGACAAGATCACCTGGGTGAGGGGTCTTCGGGGAGTTGGAGTGCGACACCGGATGGCGAGCCGCGTTGTCCCTCCCCTGTAACACCTTTACCCCATCCTACCAGGTAGGATACATGGGAACTTTACCCATGCTCCCCTTTCCCTTCACAAACACTTCCACACAGACAGCCCGCTCTGGGAGAAAACCTACTCGCACCCAAGCAGTGTACTTCACATGTCCCGTTACTATGGTCAGGTAAAGTCAGGCAAATACTGACAATCACTCACATATGATTTCCATTAAACTTCCCCCCACGGATTAAAGGCGGATCATGGGTGCACACTCAGAGCGAGGCAAAGCACACGAAGGAACAGCAATTTCCAGTCGGCAGCTGTACGAGGGGAGAAAGACAGCAAACCAAGAAGGGTTTGCAAGGAGGGAAATCCCCTTGACCTTTCCGGCAAGAAACCGTTATTTTCAAGAAACCTTTGAGTCAGAAAGCATAAGGCTAGGAAACCAGACTGAAGAATCCTGCATTGTGTGTCAGAGATACTTGAGGCCCTCCTGCGTAACTGACCAAGACGGGGAGGAACGGCAGCCGTTGTGGTATTGTCCTTGGCTTCAAGAACAAAGATGCGGCATAAAGATCAACATAGTCAGTGAGTTGGGGTGACCAATGCAAGACGGGTCTGTGTTGAAGTCAAGGTTGCAATCTGCAACATTGTATAGCGAGCGCTGGAACGAACATTGTTAAACATGTGTGATGAAAGACGCAAGTAAACCTAAACGACTGATGAATGTTTGAACTTGAGAAGGAAAGGCACGATAAGAGTGGTCCAGCAACGTGAATGCTATCAATCGAAGTTCTCTGTAAGGTATTCCGCCAAGAAGTAGTAGAAACGGAAGTAGAAGATTGATCAGAACTTTGTACAAAGTGAATCGAAGTGGTCCTGCAACGGTTTAAACAAAACCCATCGCACATTCAAAAGTCTTCAATTTTGATATCATGAGTAGACCGTAGAAAGCGAAACTGCATGGTTCGAGCCTGAACGAGGGAGACCAAATGTGAATATTGTGGAAAAGCGATCCGAGCCCGAATGAGGGAGATCCATGATCCGGGCCCAAACAAGGGAGATCCATGCTCCAAGCCCGAACGACGGAGATCCATGGTCCGAGCCCGAATGAGGGAGACCAAGTGTAAACATTGTGGTAAAAAGTGGGTTTAACCCTGAAGAATACTGAAAGCCCATGTGAAGATCCCGATAAGAGTGGAACTTTGATATTTGTTTTGTTGCGACAGGCCCTCTGCGGTAAGAGACTTTTATTGGAAAAGAGGCTTTGGCAGAAGGCCTTGATACCTTTGCTTTGAACTGTATCCTCATGGCAGAGAAGCAGAGTGTGTGCGAAGCTCAAGTGTGCCGCCTTGCCCTGTGCTGAAAACATGGGGAAGGGAAGCCAATTTCTGAACCAGCCAGACATATTGTTTCTTGAACACATTTTTTTTGCATACACAATTGTCCCACACCCTTTTGTATTTAGAAGTAAGTATTGGCAATAGGTTTATTAATATGATTTTGACATAGACTTGACTAGGAGTGTGTTAGTATTATTTGATGGTTGTATCTTGCTCCTATCCTTAGATTTAGGTCAATCAACTCATTGAAGTGGTTTTAACCTGAGTGGCTACATGGATGCATGTTATGGAAGGACTTGTAGTCTGCACCTAACTTAGCTCTTGCTTGACGGGTAACAAAAATAATCAACTCCGTCTTTTTACTATTCAGGCACATCCAATTGCCGTCCATCCATTTTTCTATAATGCTATACACTGCTGAAATTTTAGCACTGTCTATGTGATAATCTCCACCCAACTCCGGCACAAGCTGGGTGTCGTCTGCGTAGTTAGTGAAAAATACGCTGATGCTTTCCAATAGATCACACAGGCATCTCATTTATAAATTCAACAGTAAGGGAGACAAACTGGCTCCCTGTGGAACCCCATAACTTATGTGGGCTGCCTTGGAGAACATTTCCCCCAATGTACTTTTGCAGAAAGAATGTCAGCCATGCCAGTGCAACCGGAGAGCATCCCACCATTTTGTCCAGAACCTGCTGTAATAGTTGACAATCAGCCAGATCAAAGGCTGCACTTCTGTCGAAGCGCATTAAGAGCCCTGTCTTGCCCTTGTCATGGATGCCAAGCATACAGGCCTGCAGGTCTAACATGGCAGCCTCTGAGCTGTGCGGCATCCCGGAAACCTGTTTGCTGGTCATGTACGATGGCATTGGCTTTAACATGTGCCTGGAGTTGTGTTGTTGCTATTTTAACCAAGACTTTGAGAATAAAATTGGAATTTGTGATAGGTCGCAAGTTGACTGGGTCCTTAGGAGCCAAGCTTCTTGACCAAGGGGTTGATGGTGACTTCCTTGATGCTGCTAGGTACTATGCCTACTTGATATGAAGTATTAACTATTTTAGTCAAGACTAGGTAGAACAATTCCTTATTTTCTAAAATAAATTTGGGTGGTATTATGTTTTCCGAACAAAAGGTAGGTTTCATGTTAGCCAGCACTTTGACGTTCTCGTCTTCCGAGACCGGATGAAAATTAAAACTCACTAATTCTCTCTGTCCAGGTTCTGAAACGGATAAAGGTGTATCTATTTTCGATGCTTCTCTGGCCACTATGATGGTGTCTCTGGATTTTGGCCGCTAAAGCCCTTTGCACTGCTTCACACTCCTCCTCCGTGGGGGCTTGAGGGGTGGACAGTTCTTTGGGTTTTTCGATTTGAGAATGTTAAAAAGTTTACTTGTGGAATTGGGAGCGGCTGCTATCAGCTCGTTACAATAGTTAGATCTTGCTTCTCTAATGCTCTTTCTATATTTCAAGGTGATACATTTCCAGAGTTCTTTGTTAGCTGGTGAAGGTTTTTTTTACACTTCCTTTCCAGGCTTCCTTTCTCTTTCTTGAGCGTAAGGAGCTCACCATGGAACCAATTGTGATGAATATTATTCTTCCTGAACATTCTCTATTTAAGAGGTGCCAACTGTTCCACCAATTCTAGAATTTGGTCTGAATAAAGCTGAAGCATTTTATCAAAGGTGTCGCCATCCTAAAAGTTATCAGCAATTTTTTTGGGCAGTGATCCAATGGAGCAGGCCCTAAGTTTCTAAATGTTCTGCTTTGAACCTTTACATGAGGGTTATTAATGGGTTTAGGGAGGTCTTGCAGGTATACCTCAAAAGTGACTGAAAAATGGTCCACGGCATGGTTACCATGTTCTGAGTATTGAGGTTTTGCGTTACAATCCAGTTTAGCTGGTTTCCTTTAGCGGTTGCAGCTTCATTATTTATGACTGTGAAATCCATGTTGTTCATGGTTTTCTCAAGGAGAAGTGCTTCCTAATCCAGCTGATTCCCTCGCCACCTGTTAAAATCGCCAACCAGTAGTGTGGCAGAATTTGTGGACTTCAAAATATTTAACTGCTGTGTTACTTCACTGCAGAAGTCTGAAACCAGGGAGGGAGGTCTATAAATGACAATGAAGTTGATGCATTCGTTCCGTTTAGGGTGTATTTAAGATGGAGTGATTCACATCCACTACAATCGACAGTAGCCTTAAACAAATTGATCGAATCTTTGGCTATTACTGCGACACCCCCTCCCACCCTGCAGTCTGTGTTCTTATTATGTATTAAGTACCCTTCTGGAACTGCTTTGTCACATATCGGGCCCAAAGGGTCTTTGAGCCAAGTCTCTGTAAGAAATAGAATGTCAAGTTCTTCCTCCAATATAAAGTCATATATATTTAGGGCGTGTTTACTTAGAGAGCGAGTGTTCAAAAGACAGGTTTTTAAAAACTTTGTCTTTTTGCTTAGGTGTGCAGTTAACGAGAGTTTTCTTGTTCACCTTGGCCACTGCTTGCTCAGGAACTAGGTGGATGGGTGGGATAAACCTCTTAGTTTCCCTGTTAGTAGGAGGCGTTTTTTGAGAGGTGGCAACGCAGTGGACCCCATTAGAGCTATTGGTCGTACCCATGCCCTTGGCTTTGAAAGTCAGTGGTCAGTGCCTTCAAGCCATTTCCTAATTGTGACCCTGCGGACAATGCGCAAGTTATTGCCCTTGTGCCTCTGTTGCTGATTATCGGCGTCTTAGGAGCCCAATTGCTACCTTTGCTGAGATTATTTACAGCAGGGGCTGTTGTTCCCTGAACGGTGTCCTAGACCACAATTTGTTTCATCTCAAATTTAGAGAGCCGAGCAAGGGACTGTCTTCTGGCCTTGGCTATAGCCTCCAGAACTTCATTGATACCCATGTAGTCCGTAAGAGTAAATAATAGAACTATGAGGCACTTACCACACTATCACATCTATCCACGGTCTGTCAAAGACTGGTTTGTATGGATATGCGAGCAATGGACTACAGAGCACCTGAGATTTGTAGTTCGAAGTAAGAGGAAAAGCGTGCGTGCAGAGGAGAGTCTCTGTTTTAAATCACACAGGGAAATACAGTGATTAGATGAACATAGAAGCAGTGTCTACCAGTTCTCAGGACAATGTAATACACAATGCAATATATAAGAGCTGAGGTTATTTAAAATCAGGCGACGCTTAGAAAACACTCTAAAACAATCTAAAAGCGTAAAGGAAACAAACAAGGCAACTAGCAATGTTCAATCTGCAAATTCTTCCTTACAGTACAGTGCAGCTTTACTTTGCCTGGTGCACTTTCCTTCCAGAGCTTTTCACATGTGGGCGCTGCACACACTTCCAAACATAATATCTTCTTGTGTTTGCTTTATCTAATACTCTATCTGCCTGGTACACTATCCTGCTAGGGCTTTTCTTAAATGTGTATTGCATACACTCACAAGCTTGAAGGTCTATTACTTTTCGCCTGTTTTCCCTTTTTACGAAATGTTCACTGGTTCCTGCTTTTTTCAAGCACTTCATTTGCTTCCTTTACAATTATTCTCCTTTGGCACATCTACCAATAAGCCCTGGTGCCCCTGCTTCCCTTTCAGGGACTCATCGGCTCTCGCTTAAGTACTTCACTCTTCCTGCGGCAAGCCAGTGGCGGTTGTTCGGGGTCTCTTCCCATCTCACTGCCTTCGTTCCTCTGCTTCTCTGCCTCTCGCGGTTCCTGCTGGGTTCATCTGCATCGTGTTAGGCTGCGGTAAGGTAAACGCTGCCGCTCCACCCCTGCAAATACCCAGGAGCCCTGCATTGGCTTCTGGCATTCCCACAGTGTGTTTCCTCTTGTGGTCCGCTTTCCTTCTCTGCCTCCTGTGGCCGGATGTCTCCAAAGCATTCTCTGCAGCCCCACGGTCTCGCAGTCCGTACTGAGAGAATCAGCTTCTTCCCTCCAGCAGCACACCCCCGGTCAGCTGTTGCTGCTGTTTAAATTTCCTGGCTACAGGTATGTGCTCATAACAACTACAGCGCAGCCTGTACTCTTGTTTTTTCCGCTCTGCATTACCCGGCTCATCTTCCTCATCCCAGTATTCTTGCAGTTATGGGAATGGAAGTTAATTCTTGATGTTTTACATGTGAAGTCTGGGTAAATGCTCTCAGTGGTCTTTAAAGGCAAGTTAGCTCTGACTTACTTGTAGGTAGAGTCTGAAAAGATGCGGGAGTTTTAGAGGGTAAGTCAGATTGTGATGGCTCACCTGCAGATCTTGTTAGAAGGTCTTCCGTACTCTTACTAGGTGGATGACGGGAGGTGTGTAAATATGCCATTAGGGCATTGGGTATTGGTCGGGTATCCTCAAGAGAGGAATGGGAATACCATGCCTTGTCCGATAGTGCCCTGCTACTCTCACGGAGATTGTCTGCCCCCCCCCATGTGATCCTCCCTCATATAGCCACCCCCAGGGTCGGGATCAGATAGCGGCTGCCGTCCCCTGGCCACATGGCCGTCTCCTGGCCAAATGGGGAGAGGTCCCCACCAGGAAAGGAGTGATGACACCATCAAATTCATCACAGTCAGGAATGGGGAAGAGGGCTGTGTTCCACCATGTACCGCCTCTGGGTCAACATCACACTGCACCGGCTTCCATTGTCTCTCTACTACTCGTCTCAATTATTTGACTCTGTCACAAGAGGCAGGCAGAAGGAAGCCATATAACAGGCTGACTAATAGAAGAGACATGAGCAATAACCAAGTGGTAATTGATTTTTTTGCAAACCAATATGCTGATATAAAAAAGTATGCAACCAATATAAAAACAAATGGACATGAAAAACTCATAATATGTCATTTCACATTGAACAGACATTTGATGAAATAGATCAAAATATTGACAAATTTATCAAAGGAAACTTAAAAATGAAGTACAATATTGTTCTTGATTTTATATAATGAAATAAAGTTCATAATAAACATAATATTGTAATTTGCGTTTAGATACTTCTCATACAATTGATTATAGGACTTCTGCTCCTGTGCCCAGCATGTGTTTCGCAATTAGTGGAACTATTTGTTCCACAGCGCATGTGGGAGTTCTAGTGTGGCAAGTGATAAGATATTATATGATATGGCATTTATAACGCACATATACACAAGTGTTTCAAACTGAGTTTAGGATAGGTAGTGTAAGGAGTTACTGTGAAGTGTAGGGTTTTTGGTGAAAGAAGGGCCTCTGAGGAGTAGTAGTAGTGCTCAAGAGGGAGTTTTAGCGGGAGGGTGGAGTAGTAGAGCAGAGGCGCGATTAGTGGATTGGGGAGGGTGTAGTTGGGGGAGGGTGGGAAGGTGTAGTTTAAGGGAAGGGGTAGTAGTGGTAGTAGGAAATAGAGTAGTGGAGGAGTGAGTAGTGGTGCAGTGGAGGGAGGAGTACCATCAAAGTATGGAGGCAAGGCTTAGAAGTGGTGGAAGACATTGGAGGGATAGAAGATAGGACACAGGAGTGACAAGAAGTGGGGAGTGAAGGAAGATCAGGAGAGGGAGAGGTGAGAGTGGGCGTGACAGAAGGGGGAATAAATCCAACAGGGTGTCAGGTACAATTCCCAAATCCCAGTAGACCACTAACAAGTGGGTAGAGTAGGGAAAGTTGGGAAGTCCTTGAGGGAGTTCTGCTAGGGAGAAGGCAATCTGCTTTCAGGTCCTCATCCCTATTATAAGAAAGAATTAGGGGTCACCCTTTTGCATAAACTAACCTGCGGATAGGGATGCCTACATTAAGGAGGAAATGCTAGAGAGGAGGACGTCCCTACAGCCCATGACAAGATCAATACAAACCCCTGAACCACCAGAGTTAGTTATTCTTGTGCCATCTGTGACAATGTAGCTGGGTGAATCTCAGTATCGTCTCAAAACCATAACTATTTGCCAAGAAAGCCATTGCAAGCTTCTGGAGTTTGGGGCATGCTCCCAGCATTGGCGATTGATACCGGAGGAGGTAGCACCTCCTGATCTGTGGAAAAATGAGATAAGCTATTTTTGATGATTTAAATTTCACAGCATCATGGGAAGGACGTATCTACATTTTAATTGATGTTTATTATGCAAAAATAATAAAGATACATTGAATGAAAAAAGCCAGGCTTCATATAACCAATGAAGGAAACAATAATGAGTGGTATTCAGACAGGGACACTCCCAGACTTGTTCATTCCCTCGTGTTTGGAAAATGTGAGCACATTTTTTTTAAACATAAATGCCTTTTAAATTGCAAAGGGAATCCCAGCCCCAGAGCAAGTCTGTTACATTTATATGCAGGTAGGCGGCTTGAGGGGGGGGGGCTGTCGGTTTCACTACACCAACAAAGGGCATGAGAGTGGGCATTGCCTGCAATAGGCTTTGGCTCTGTGCCAGAAACACTTGCTCGCTCAAGACAAACAAAAAGGTCTTGCAATTTTTTCTCAAGGACATAACAACAACAACAGTGGCCCTCAGAGCAAAGGGGAGGGAGTTCCAAAGAACGGCACCTGCCACTGGGAATGCCAGACCAGCAATAGTACACCTAGCAACCCAAGGAACATGGAGGAGCAACAGATCTGCAGAGCGAAGATTACAGGACGCAGCGTATTTGACACATTTCTCTTGTAAATAGACTGCTCCAGAGGCATAGAAGGCCCTATGGCCAGGGCAGATGGATTTAAATGTAACTCTAGCCCCCACCGGGAACCAGTGGAGATCACGTAACACCTGAGACGTGTGGGCTGATTTTGGCAGGCCTCTGGCCAGGCGGGCAGCAGAATTTTGATGTACATGCAGACGTTGGGTCAAGAATTTAGGCTGGGAGAGAAACAGGGCATTGCAACAGTCCAGAGTGCCTGATATAGTAGCAGAGACCCCCTGACTTTTCGTAGCCTCTGGGATATAAGTAAGGCTTCCAGTTTTCAATTTTTTCAGATTTGTACTCATAAATACAGAAGGAAATCAATCTGCTTTCTGTCTGTATTTATTTATCAAAAATGGAATACAACGGAAAAACAGGTATTTCTGTCTGTTCTCTGTGATGTCACTCATACATCACAGGCTGATCACATTGTAGATTGGCAGCATGGAGAGTGTAAAAGTTATATAATTATAGCATTAAAGTTCTTAAAATTGCTGACAGCATATATCTTAAGGCAGCAGCAGTCACAGGAGCAACCGTTTGTTATGGAAAGAATTGAGCTAGCATTGCTTTTGTATATGGCTACATATGTGCTTTAATGAGTGCATTGTTTTAATTAGAATAAATGCAGAAAAATACTGGTTGCAAATTATCTTTTTATATGACAAAAAATAAATGTGGATAAATACAGAAAAAAAGGCCCACAAATAAATACCATAAAATTGGAAGCCTTAGATATATGGGATCATTTTCCTCAGTGTCCTAAGTTTAGGATAGTATGTTTCTAAAGAAGTTATGTTATGTTAGCTAAGTCCTTTAATCAGGGGTGTTGCTAGGTTTGGAAAAGGTCCGGGGCTAAGCTAATGCCGGGACTGTCAGGACTCGGGGCTAGCTAGCCTTTTGGCTGTAGCCCCGGAGATTCTTTCTGGGGCTACAACCAAAAGACCAGGGGCTATAGTCTCCTTAGCCCCACCTAGCAACGCCTCTGTCTTTAATGTCCTCATCTCCTTAACTCACCAACACTTTCCGCGTACCACACACCTCTCAGGCAGTTTGCACCTGGCACAGTGTGAGCCTAAAAGGTCGCTTGTATGTATGATCGTTTGATCTTGTGTATGGATACCACATTCAATAAAAACACACTGCAAGTACGCATGTATGCTCATTAAGTGACATTAACTGGGACAACACATCGCAATTGATGTTGAAATGCTCCATCAGACACTGGAAAGGCTATTTCCCGCTACATGACTTGATGCTAATAAAGAGTGCGGTAGGAAATATCCTAGATGCATTTTATTTGTAAATTAGCAGGCAACATCACTCATGGGAAGTGGGTTGGCCAAATTACCCGCTGTTCACATCCTTCTACATCTTATTTCTGCTCAATGTTAGTTGTCAGAACTGCTTATCAATTCATTCGAGAAAATATTTTCTAATCATCTGCTTCGGTGTAGCAAGCTCTCCGATGCTGCTAATGTTACCATCGTGATTAATGCTGCTCTATTAGAAAGCAGACAATGAGCCGCCTATTGCTTGCCACCTGTGCAAGAGTTCTAAATCCTTTACTACCTACGGCTGGTGGAATACAGATAGGCTATTAGAAAATGTGAGCTGGGGATGCATGAAATCCCGGACGGCGAGACCACCTTCGGATCACCAGTTGTATCCATGAGAAAAGCATTGGACAAATGTGATCCTTGTTTGTGCAGCTGCAAAAATATTACAGTTGTCTGGCTTGTACAAATATACGATTTTGAGCTGTACAAACCTAACCATTGCATAAATGGGCTGACTTACCCTAGTAACATGTGATGCTTTTTCGTGTAAAAAATGGTCTGCATCAAGGTACCCGTTTCCATATTTAGCTACATCTATGGCCTCCCCAAGTGGCCATTCAAAGGTTATGGCTGACCAGAAGAGATTTTAGAATGTGGCTTTACACTTGAGACGTGAGGCTAAAAGAGCTTGGGCATCATTACGAGTTTGGTGCTATTCCAGCGGTAAATCTGGTGAAATAGCATCAAACTCAAATACATGAAATGCCACTTGGTCCCGTGTTGTTACCCAGGGATTCCTCATTTTTGGCGTCCACAGGACTCCATGGGGATTTTTGGCAGTAAAGCAGAGGATTTACCTCCAGCAACAAACTAGAGGTACATCCTCCACTTTTCCTCTGAAAAATTGTGGATTTACCACACGGTAACACCGCCAGTGGTACATCTGCTGAAAGGATAATTTGGCAGTGAATGAAAAGTGGCGGTAATGGAATTACTCAAAGATGTTTTTATGGGAGGGCAAACAGGGCACTTGCCCAGGGCCCCCACCTTGGAGGGGGGCCCCACGAGGCTGCCTGATCTAAAGAAGTAAGATTCCATTGTTCACCAGACTTAAATAACACATGCCAGGATATTTGATGGCATGCTGCTGAGGCTCTACACCTATTGGCTCTCTATTTTGATAAGTACATTCTGCCTTGTTCACTTCATTATGTTATGCTTTCTGTGTTCACTGTGGTATACATAGTGTGTGTTCCTTATGGCACCACTCCTGTAGCATTCTTTCCTTCCTGAGGGAATTATGCTGATCATGTGCAATAGCCAAAGTTGAAATGCATATTGATACATTGAGCGCCACAATAGTTCAGAAGTTAGCTTAGTGTGTTAAGCACTCATTGCAGAGGTATGTGTTCATATGCAAGATTAGAATAGCACATTCCAGCAAGCCTGGCTGAGCTTTTTCTAGGTTTGAAGTTTATAAACCTGTCTGCATATGTACTTGGTTTTGCAAAACAACAGGTGCTATTATCGGCAATGTACCTGCACCAGATAGGAGTTGCTATAAATATTAACATGTCATCTGTATGATGAATGTCTAGAAATCGGTTTGTTCAGATGTGGTGTTGTAAAACCTAGGCAATCACCTCCAATGATGAGCCTAAACCTTTACACCAAGTGGTGAATAAGTATCCAAATTGAAGACTGGAACCAAAGCGTTCATGCTTGTATCCTGGCTTTGCCAGCAGGCGATACAGTGATCCTGGTCAAATCATATCTCTTACATTACTGTGCTGTCTTCTGTGATGTCTGCCTTCTGGCATTCTAGTGGCATCATTTAGCCCATTACCAGTGGTCGAAGTATATGAAAAGAAATAGTGGAACTATGTTCCCTACTGGCCTGCCCACACGCCCCACAAACCCCATCACCAAGCTCCGTCCCACGAGCACTATAACACCCCAGACAAATGCGCTTGCTGTTTAAGGGAACGTTCAGTGTACTGCAGTGCAAGCTTCAACTTCTTCCGGCACTTCCATTCCGGAATGGTTTCTTTTTAAAATAAAAGTATAGGAAGAGTAAATCTTAATAAATAAAAAAAAGTAGAGGAACAGCGCTCCCAACCGCTCCTGCCCACTTCGTCCACTGGTCATTAGTTGATCTCTTTTCTTATGTAGGCCATTTGAGTGGAAGGGGTGGTAGACAGAAGCGAGCAGACAAGATGTTGTAGGTCTCGGGCAGGCATATTTTAAGGTCTGCTTGTTTGACACAAACGGTTTGCTTTTTTGTAAAAGTCAAACATTTTTTGCTGCACATTTATAAGTTACAATTTCACAAATCAGTGTTTTGGAAGTATTCAATTCTTAAGTTAAAATTATTCCCATTTTGCATAACACCCTTCTGTAATATTTAGATTTAAAAAATTGTCATGTTTGGTAATGTGATTTGTGTACTTTCCAAGCCAGTTTTATAAAATTAGATTATTTTAGTTCATGGTAAGAACTGGAAAAGAAAGTGTTCAAATGCAGAAATTGCAGAGGTGGCGCACATCACAGCTTCACCCCTTAACTAATGTGTTATCCTGGGCATCTCATTTAATCTTGTATTGCCTAACCTCTCAAAATTGCCAGTCCCCAAACCTTTCGAAATTGTGAGCCCTGCAGAGTGATTTCCTTTTAAGGACATGGGGCCTCATTACGAGATGGGCGGTAGCCATGGTGCTATTAGCACCATGGCTGCCTCCCATACCGTGTCCGAGTCCGATCTTGTTCAATGGGGACTTACCGGTGCATTCCGACCCTTGCGGGACCGGTAAGTCCCCATTGAACAAACCATTCCCCATTCCCATTTGAGCACCCATAGGGCTCAATGGGAATGGGGAGGGCGCTAATAACGGGCTTGCAAATGGCAATCCCGTTATTAGCGCCCTGGTCCCTTAGCAGGACCCGTAAGGGACGTGTGGTCAGACCACACGTTCCTTACGGTTCCCTCCAAGGGACCTCGGAATCGGGCGGTAAGGGATTACCGGCACCAGTCTCCTTACCGGTGCTCGGTATCCCTTACCGGCGGACTTGTAATGACCCCCATGATCTTCAAAAAAGCCTCACTCATGGTTTCACTGGCTTCAGTGTTGCTTACACTATAATAGGGAGCATTAATAAATTGCATACTACAGGCATACGTTCCTTTGATCTCTAATGACAACACTATTTGAAAACAATGTCCCACTTCTAATCTTAGTCTGACTGGATACAGACACCAACCTGGTAGCTTCTAAACTGCATCCACTATCCATGCTATGGTATGTGTAGCGTTCTCCTTCCTTCCAATTGGTCTCCTCTATCAATGCTTGAGTACTTTTGCATTCTGTAAGGCAGATTATATGAGTTCTCCATTCTGGGTTACATGTGCCTTTTACATACGGTCCTGCATTAATGCTACAGGCTGCATACCTTCCTGGATGTTATTGGTAAAAAGGTAAAAAAAAGTCTACTATATCTATGCTAGAACAGAAGTAAACACTTCGTAGACTGCTAATGTTGGCCTTCAGATGCTACTTGTTTATCATTCGGATTAGAGCAAGAATAAAGAGGTTAAGGGGACTTAAAGGTAAACATGCTTATTTTGAATCACTTCATTTCTTTGGTTTGTTGGAGGGGGGGTGCAAAGATGTCGTGCCCACGGCACCAAAAGTGCTTAAAATGGCCCTGGAATTACTGCCACGTCCCGGCCAACCTCCAACCTTGTAATGAGGCTCCATATTTTAGATAATTGTGAGTGCTTCAACTATATCGTGCGACCCTGGATGTGAAATGGAATTGAAGTCCAATTGTTGGTCCTTGGAAGTTTGTCCAAAAGGGAAATTATTGCACAAAGCTCTAACTCGTCTTTCATGTCATGTAACCTAGAAGAGCCTATAAATGCACTAAACTCTGGATTTTAGTAAATGCAACATATTGCAATCCAAATTAAGATCATTAGAATACCCCACTTTTTCATCCCCGGGTAATCTAGTGACCTCAATTCACGCACATAGGGCCTTCATTACGAATGTGGCGGAAAGGCAACAACGGCGCCGTTAGTACTACCGGCGATGTTGTTAACTCTCCACCACATTACGAGTTCTGCTTGCCGGTGCCGGACTGCACGTGTGGTCTGAACTCGTGATAGCACCAGCACTGTTATTAACGGTGCCAGTGCAACCATGCTCCCGACCCTCATTCTTCCCTATGGGGCAGAATGGGGATCGGGAAGCCGCCCTACCGGCACCCGCGAATGGGCAATTACCGGGCCATTCATCTCGTAATGGGCTGGTAATGGCCCATTCGCGGGTGCCGGGGCCGGTAGCGAGACAGACAGGCCCATAGAGTCTCATTATGAGTTGGGCAGTGACTACGGCGGTAATTCCGGCAGACAGAATGAACTTTACTGCCGTGGAGTCTGGCGGAAATACCGCTGTATTACCAGGTGACGAACTGCGCACAGACCATCGTCAGTAATGGTAATTACGTCTGGTGGAATTACCTCCCATTTTCAGCTGTATTTTGACTTGTAATGCTGCAAAATGACCATTTTTATTAATGGTGCTAATTCCGCCAGCATAATTACTCCTAGGCTAATTCCACCAGGTTTCAGAAGTAATTTTGAAAGCAGTAATTCCGCCAGCAGATTTCGCACCCACTTTCTGGGACTTCTAATACTGCAGTTTGGTAAAAGTGCAGTTATTCCGTTACTGCCACTTTTTCCACTTATCACCTAACCTGTAATGAGGCACATAGTATGTAAACATACCATAAACAGTCATTCTCCAGCATGGGGTCTGGCATGGATTCACATGCTCATGAATATTCCCCGTCGTCAGGCCGGGAATCCTCGGTATAGAAAAAATCAGTATCAGTTTCATTTCTGATCTGTCTTTCTCAGTAGTAACCAATCACTGGTCTCTGGGTCATACTGCCCCCAGCCAATGACTGCCCTCTCCCTAAGCCCCGCCCCTGGCAGCCATCCTCAGATTTTTAACGCACGTTCAAGTGTTGGGAGTCCTTGTGCTTAGCTCTCAAGCTTTTGCTGCGTTTTTGCGCTTTTTTCAGGAGATTTTCTCATTTTTTCGGTTAAATAGAGCCTCAAGCTCCACCGTTTCTACTTCCGATCAACGGGGATCCATTTCAGAGTTTCTACGCCACTCAAGGGTGAAGATTTCATCGAGTTACGCTTTTGGAGGATTCCAGAAGTTCCGAGGCCTACCCCGGACATGGCCCAGGAGAAAGGGAGCTCGACGCCCGGGAAGCTGTTCAGGACCTGCCCTGGATGCCAGCTTCAGAACGTTTTCAAGGAGGACGAGCATTCGTTATGCCTCTACTGTCTCCATGAGGACAAGACGCACAAGGAAAAGGACTGCGCGTTTTGTGGGAACATGTCGGAGCGGACCATGAAGGATCGCCACCTCCTTCTCGCCAACTGGCTGGAAGGTAAGAGCCCTCCAGGCGAGAAGAAGAAAAAGAAGTCTGAGCGGTCTTCTAAGTCCTGTGAGGGTGCTCTGGCGACGGGGGCCCAACAAAAGGCTAAGCACCGCGAGTCCGCGGGCACCGGGAGCACCGAACGGTCGGGCTCCTTGGCTGCCAGGCAGGGCGCATCCTCCCCGGCGCCATCGACCACGAGCCAACGCTCTGGCTCGGGTAAGAGGAAGTCCGAGAACCCGGCGAAGCTTCTGGAGAGGCCCCGGTCGATCTCGAAGATTCCGGCAGAGGCGGAGCGAGGCTCGGACCCTCCCCCCAAGGTGAAGGCCCCAGGCGTACAGAAGGTGACGTTGGCCTTAATTCACCCTGCTAAGACCTCGATTGAGGATGTCGCCGCGGCCCTGGCTCAGCCTGTGGAGCTACACCAGTGGAGGCGCCCTCAGGTACCAGAGTCTCCCTGCCACCGCAGAGGGAGTCATTTTTCAGGCCCATCGAGAAGACCCCCACGGTCTCCATCTCAGTTGTGCAACAGCGTTTGCCTGAGACGACGAGGATGGCTCAAGGCGACGGATTTCCGCCAAGACGTTCAGACCAAGGATTTGGACATGCCTTTCGATGGGAACAACCTTTTTGGCAAGGCGGTTGATGAATCCCTTCAGGCGATCAAGACGGACACGGAGATGGCCCGTGCACTGGGTGTGCTCCAACAGCGACGGCCGTCCTTTTGGAGCTCTGGAGGCAGACAGGGTGCCTCCAAGGGAGCCGGCAGCAGCTCCTCTACGTACCGTCAAGCGGCAAGGTCTTCGTCGCAGGAGGCCTACAGGGGACGCGGCAAGTCAGGTGGATCCCGCCGTTGTCGCCAAGGTGGTCAAGGAGGCAAAGCGCCATCCAAACAAGATTGAACCGACCGTCGGGTCGGGCCCCCGCCAAAGCACCCCGGTGGGAGGCCGGCTGACGAAGTTCGTCGGCGTGTGGGAGTCCATCTCCACCGACCGTTGGGTGTTGGACGCCCTGGCCCTGGGGCACGCCCTCGAGTTCCAGAAGAGGTGCCCCCTGCATTCCTCCCGTGGCCAGGAAGGAAAATCACGTCCATCAACTGCTGTTGGAAGTAAGGGCGATGCTCAGGAAAGGTGCCATCGAGCTCGTCCCGAAGAGGCTTCGGGGCTCCAGAGTTTACTCAAGATACTTCCTCGTGAAGAAGAAGACAGGAGGATGGCGTCCCATCCTGGACCTGCAACGACTAAACAAATACATCAAGGCACAGAAGTTCCGGATGGTCACCCTCTAGCACGTGCTGGGACAGCTGGAGGAGGGCGATTTCCTGTCGTCGTTGGACTTGGAGGATGCTTGCTTCCACATCCCTTTTCTAAAGAGACACCGAAAGTTCCTCAGGTTCGTGGTCAAAGGGCAGCACTACCAGTTCAAGGCCCTCCCGTTCGGATTAAAATCGGCGCCCAGGGTATTCACCAAGTGCCTCGCACCGGTGGCGGCGCGGCTGCGCCTGCAGGGGATCCACGTCTACCCCTACCTGGACGACTGGCTCATACGGGCAAGGACAAGGGAGCTCGCCGTGGAACACACTGCGAAGACCGTCCAGCTGCTCACGGACCTGGGGTTCTCCATCAACTTTCCAAAATCCCACCTGGTCCCGTCGCAAGTCGCCCTGTTTCTGGGAGCACAGCTCGACACAGTGGCGCGGCGGGCCTCACCGTCGGAGGAAAGGATAAGGACCATCCTAGGAAAGGTGCAACGTCTGCTGGCCACGGATGTGGCCAGAGTGAGGTCGATCAAGTCCCTCCTCGGAATGATGTCCTCCTGCGTTTATCTGGTGCCCCACTGCAGACTTTGGATGCGGCCATTGCAAGAATTCGTCGACCCCCACTGGATCCAGACGACGGACAGCTTCGAGGACAGGATCCCGCTTGACGAAGCGTTCCATCGGGCGATACGATGGTGGGGTGTCCGCGCTCATCTGACAGCGGGAACAGGTTTCCTAGCCCCGGCCCACCAGGTGACTGTGACGACGGATGCCTCCCTGGAAGGTTGGGGAGTGCACACCGGGGGTCTCCACGCGAAAGGCCTTTGGCTCCCGGAGGAGAAGACTCTCCACATCAACATCTTGGAGCTCCGCGCAGTGTTCTGGGCCCTCAGGTCCTTCCTTCCGTCCCTCAACGGCAAGGTGGTGAGGATCTTCACCGACAACACCACCACGATGTTTTACATTCGGAAGCAGGGTGGAACCAGATCCCCTGCCCTATCCAAGGAAGCCCAGGATCTGTGGCATTGGACCGTCGCCCAAGGAATGTTTCTGGTACCCTTTCATCTGGCAGGGATAAAAAACACCATTGCCGACTCACTCAGCAGAGAGCTGCGCTCGTGCCACGAGTGGGAACTGCGCCAGGATCAAGTGGACTGACTCTTCCGACGATGAGGCAAACCCCAGATCGATCTCTTCGCGACGGCGGCGAACTCCAAGTGCCGGAGGTTCGCCAGCAGGTTTCCCCAACCGAGGAGCGGCCGAGGCAGATCTGGTTCCCGGACCTTCTGGACTTGTCAGCGCCAACACCAGTTAAGCTGCCGACGGACTCGGATCTTCTCTCCAGAGAAGGAGGCGCCATTCTTCATCACGAACCAGAGTCGCTGAACTTGCAGGCCTGGCTCCTGCAGCACTAGAGTTTGGAGGATAGGACATCCCGGCCGACTGCAGAGAGGTTCTTGCAAAGGCCAGGGCATCCTCAACTCTCAAGTGCTACGGACATAAATGGAAGAGGTTCTCTGTCTGGTACCGTGCACAGAAGATTAACCCTCTGCGGATTACGGCCCCCCAAGTATTGCCGTACCTACTGTCTTTGGCCAAGGCTGGCCTATCTCACACTTCCATCAAGTTACATCTGGCTGCCGTCTCACGTTACACCAGAACTACAGGACGGGCATCCTTGTGGTCTCATCGTCTGGTGAAGGAATTTATGAAAGGACTATTCCGATCATTCCCGCCGGTGAAGGCCCCCGCCCCGGCGTGGGCGCTCAACGTGGTGCTGACCAGGCTCATGGGGGCCCCATTCGAGCCTATGCATTCAGTGCCGTTGAAGTTTCTGTCGTGGAAGACAGCATTCCTCGTGGCCATCACCTCTGCACGACGAGTGGGAGAGATCCAGGCCCTGTCTTGCAAGCCTCCATACTTGACTTTTCACAACACGAGGGTGGTGCTGAGGACGCACCCCTCCTTCATGCCGTCGGACTTCCACCTCAACGAGCCCTTGGTGTTGCCAGTTTTCTTCCCGTCGCCTTCGTCGCCGGCTGAGAGGACTTTGCACTCGCTGGATGTAGCTAGAGCGCTGAAGTTCTACGTGGACCGCACAAAGAGTTTTCGGAAGACATCACAGCTGTTTGTGAACTTTGGACCTGTGAATCAAGGGAAGGCTCTCTCGAAGACTTCCATTTCCAGATGTCTCTGCGGCTGCATCATGCACTGTCACCGGTTGGCAAACCGACGGTTGCCAGGCCGTCCGAGGGCCCATTCGACCAGAGCGATCGCTGCTACTACGGCGTTCCTGTCTGGTGTGCCCCTGCAGGGCTGCTACGTGGAGGTCGACGCACACCTTCATGAGATTCTACTGCGTCGACCGGGATTCCAGGGAGGAGTCCAGAGTCGGTCAGGCAGTGCTGCGCAACCTGTTCGCCTAAGGTGAGCCTGGTGAGGAGGTAAGAGTTGCTTAATGTTGAGTTGTTGTATTGCTTCATAGTGAGCCTTTTGCCACCTCCTGTGGTTGTGCATGTGTATACTGCTATGTATTCTTATATTCATGAGCATGTGAATCCATGCCAGACCCCATGCTGGAGAAGGAACAAGTTACTTACCCGTAACTGTTGTTCTCTAGCATGGGTCTGGCATGGATTCACATGCGAACCCTCCCGCCTACCCCTCTGCGGCTCTTTACTTGGTCATACTGCCACTTCACGTGCTACCAAATCTGAGGATGGCTGCCAGGGGCGGGGCTTAGGGAGAGGGCAGTCATTGGCTGGGGGCAGTATGACCCAGAGACCAGTGATTGGTTACTACTGAGAAAGACAGATCAGAAACGAAACTGATACTGATTTCTTCTATAGCGAGGATTCCCGGCCTGACGACGGGGAATATTCATGAGCATGTGAATCCATGCCAGACCCATGCTGGAGAAAAACAGTTACAGGTAAGTAACTTGTTACTTGTGACAATCCTGGATGTAAGATTGGATTTGGGACACAAGGACCG
The DNA here is from genome assembly GCF_040938575.1 of Ambystoma mexicanum. NCBI lineage: Eukaryota > Metazoa > Chordata > Amphibia > Caudata > Ambystomatidae > Ambystoma > Ambystoma mexicanum. The sequence goes on from NC_090930.1 coordinate 986,208,249, forward strand.
GCAGAAAGCACTCCTGAGCTAAACTCAGGTTCACTACCTCTGGAAACCTCTTACCTGGATTCTGCCAAACTAATCAGAGGTTTGATCTGTTCTCATAATTCTACTACAAATGAAAAAGCACCATTCCCTGAGCTGTGGCTAGGTTGCTGTACATGGAGTGCCCTCTTTGTTTCCTCCTTTTCTTTTAGTTGCAGTGCAATCTCTCTGAAGTTTTGCAGCTGCCTATTCTCCCTCGACCATTCAAGGTTGAAGCTTAACTTCATCCAGGCAAGTTTAATGCAATTGTACACCAATTATTGTTCGCCACCAGTAAGGAGGCGCACCAGGTGTGCACTAAACGGGGCATATTTAGTAAGAACAAGCAGCTAGGGCCCCATCGCTATGGTTGGGGGGGTACAAAAATGGCACTTTGTCTTGGGTGTGTGAGGAATCCCGAGAGGAGCCCCTTCCCATGAAGCATGGGAGGTGAGGCTGCTATCCGATAGTCGCCCTGGGGGGTGGTACTCAGCAAGAGAATCTCATGGGGGAAAGACCATCCAAGGGGAACGCAGTATGCCAACCGTCCATCACCTCCTACACATCCTCCTATCCCCTCACTGAACCCCCTGTAGCCCACACCTCCATTTGCTTCTGTAGCATTGATAACTCGGGGTTAAGTGGGACGAAGAAGAGTAGGGATGACTTTAGGAAGATTTCCCTGGAAGGTACTGGGACAAGGAGAACATGTGGAGCAATGAAGAGTTCTCAAGAGATCGCATATACACTCTAGTTATTTTTCTAGACTCAAGATAAAACAGTAGAAAGACTTACCAGAGCGTCTAGCTCTCCCTGGTGGAACCGCAAGTGTGAAGGCAATATGGCGCAGGAAGAAAAAGCATATCGGGATGCAAAGAAGGGAGCCGAGAGGTATGAAGCCGGTCCAAGTACGAGGGACAGTACAGCAAGCTGCCGGATGGAAGCTCCTCGAAGGAAGCTCCATGTGTTTCTGAAGCCTGGGAGCTGGGGAGGAGAAATGCAGCATAACCAGGAAGAAGTCAGTCTGCAGCAGAGTGTCCACAGGACAGCAGAAGTCCACGTAAGGTACAGGAACCCCACGCCTGTTGGCAGATGCCCATGAGAGGCCAGAACCCTCGCGGATGATGCACAAAGGTACGTGGGTTGCTGGGAAGGCATTGGGGACCCGATGGGATTGTGGCAGATAAGAGGTGCTATGTAGAGCTGCCACACTCTTGCTGGGACTGGCAGGGAAGCCCTGGAAGCAGAGAAAGCCAGAAAGGGTTGGCTTGGAGACCCTTCCTGAATTGTGGGAAGCCAAGGGGAAGGTAGAGGACATTTTCCCCATCACAGTATTACCAAGATGACTGACGAGTAAGATTAAAGGGTGGAAGCCCATCCAACTGAGATTACCAGGTTGAAAGGTTAGTGAACCAAGTTTGTCCAAGCAACGGGAAAGGAGACAATCACCTTGGCATTATGAACTGCATGAGAAAGTCCAGGTGAAGGGCGACATTCCCCCTGGTGTTGTGAACCGTGAAAGTAAAAGCCAAGAGAGTGTGAGAACAAAGCCCAGGAAGGTCAGGGGAAGGGAGTCATTCCCCCGGGCTGTGTATGGAGAAGAAACACTAAGGGTCAGACACCTGGAGAAGGGAGTCTTTCTCCTGGTAATTCTGCCTACAAGATATCTGGAGAAGGGGGACATTCTCCAGGAACCCAATAGTGAAGAAGCAACTACGGGTAATAAGGAATGTGTCATGGCCACAGGTCCTAGAACACAAAAACCACACCATCTAGTGATGGGGACAATGGGGCCATGGCTGGACTCAGTCCTGGCGCCTTTGGCACCATGCTCATATAGAGATATGAGCAGGAACACTTTATTTCAGTGCAGGAGTGCTTTTGCTTTATTTCATTGCAGGAGTGCTTTTATTTTACAATAACTTTCCAGGAGCTGAAAGCCTTTATTCCAGAGAACATCCTCATGTGCTGACTCATCGGGTGTGGCAAGGTATGGCAGGCAGGCTGAACCTGGTGGGCGTGGCTTCCGAAGCTCAACTATATAAGCTGCTCCATCCTTCAGGCCGGTGCTTCACGTTACTGTGAACTCGTGTGCAACGTGACATTCACCGCCGCTTGGACCAGTTTACTTACCTTTGAAATCAGGCGTTCTTCTGCATATTTACCTCCAGGAAACCGTTGCTTCATCGCTTCATCTGCAGACTCATCTCCTGACATCCAGTGATCTTGATCCCGACGCCGCAGCACCGCACTCCGCATCCACGAACTCGGACCCTGTGAAGAAGAAGAAAGACAAGGTTAGAACATCCGTCCTAGGGCCGCACCACATTTAAACCATGTGTGCCCCCTAGTTAACAACTTACCAGCAACTGTACTGCTGCAGCTTCGTTTCTCATTCCCTTGGGCTGCCGCCTCGAGCTCCGCAGCTTCCGCCGGCCCGGCAACATCACCTGCAAGGGAAGAAAGCAAAAGAGCAAACATCAAAAGTGGAACGGACAGCAATACAAGACAACAAACTTTACATACAACAAAAACAGACAAGGAACGACAAAGGCAAACAGGAACACTTATCTGAAGTATAGTGGCTTAGTCGCAGCAGGACTGGACTACCACGTGTAAGGGACCAGTGAAGGAACTCGGTCCAGATCATACAAGCGCCCCTTCCAGAAGCAGAAGGATGGCGTGCTCGCCAAAACGAATCAACAGGTGAGCTTTCCAGGGACAGCGCATCCCACGGGTACCACGGTTTGGGAGAAGGGGTCTGAAAGGGGATCAGGCGCACAAGCTCGCATACTCATGCCCCCTATTCTCGACACAGGAGCAGTCCCGAGCAGCATCACCTATTACCACCAGTCACCAAATAAGCGCAGAGGGCGAAGTCGGACCGAGCTACCTCACCCCCGGGAGGGCTGCAACCATGCCCCAATGCCTCCGTAGAGACCAGGTGAGCGTAACAGAATGTTGATGTTTGAACTGGAACTTTATCCTTTGCATTGAACTGAGAACGTTACTGCTTGTTGACATTTCAACCTGGAACTTTGTTTTGTACCTTGGAAAGGGATTGAGACCTGGGGAAGGGGGTCATTCCCTCAGGTAATGCTCCCACCTAACAACTGGAATCGTGATCCATTGTCCAGAAGAAAGGAGTAATTCTCTGGACCAAGAAGATCCATTACGTCTTTAGTTATAAGTGCAAGGGTCAGAAGCAGGGTTTTGACACAGGACATTGGACTCTTGATTTACCTTCACATCCTAACTGAATCCCTAGTAGTTTAGTTGAGGTATGGAAACCCCTCAGAGTTAGGGAGAGGTCGGTTTTCTCTTTATTTTCTACAACTATGCCGTCTGTATGTCAGTCTCCTCCTCCTGTACCGTGTAGTGAAGGCATGATATCACAAGCAGAGGCTGACACAAAAGAAATATGTTTTCAAAACCTTTATTTAATTATTTGTGGGGTTGGAAAACTGCTAACTTGCTCTAATACTAAGGTGGGAGTAGTCTCTACTATCAAAATAAAGAAAACGCAGTCCTAGTCAGTCTTTTAGTCAAAATAAAGATGGCCTATACTAAAAAACCTAATGCCTGCCCTTGCATTTATAGACGAACTGTGAAAAGGGTTATGTATATAAAAAGGAAAAATAGTGTTAAAAAAAAATTGCTGAGAAACTTCTCTTCACCACAGGGTAAGGTGGCACACTTTGGCTGGGTGACACGCTTTGGCTCTGGTTGCAAGAATACAGTTGTCAATGTGGATCAAGGCTTACCTAGCCTTCCGAATGAATGTTCCTTGTTCTACAGTTCAAACACGACTCTGTTTCTTCTGGTTTCACAGTTTAACAAAGTTGCCAATATTAAGGTTCACATTACAATTCTTGGTAGGTCTCCCTCCGTCAGGCTCGGACCTCTCAACCACAACGCTTAGGGGCTCCCTTCCCCAAGCTTTTATCATTAACAAAAGTTTCTTTACACTTTGTGTCCTGTCGAAGACTTTCAAATGTCCAAAGCTTTGTCAAATACCTCCGCAGGACCACTTTGACTTTCGCTCCCTTATTATTTTGAGCTCCTCTCCCAATGCCCCTTGGTACCTGTAGTTTCGAGCATACATTTTCCATTCAATCCTGTACTCTTGGCTTCTCATCGTTGGGATCACTTCTTCAATGTAGCGTTACAAAGTTCATTTCACATATCTAAGGTTTCTTTCTTTCACTTTGCCGCATTTATGAGCTCAAGACACCTCGCTGAGACTTCTGACTGGGCAATCTTTCTATGCCTGACCACTCCTTTTCTCTGTATCTCTCTCTTCGCAACTGGACTACAAGTCCCATAAGACCTTGCTGTTGCCTCTTTATCTTTGGTGCCTTTCGCCAACCGGACTCTTGTTTCATTCATTCACTCACTCACCGGTAGCGTTCAGGCTTTCCACTTCAACCAGCTGGTTTGCGGGCTGGGCCTTCAGCATTAGCCTCTCCCCTTCTCTCCAACACTCTTGTTTACCCAAGAGGAGAATGGCCCATTTCCTGACACAAAAAGGGATGCTTTCTCCAGCTCCTTGGCTCAATGTCACAAACCTTCCTAGCCTCTCGTAAGCACGGTTCTCCCACCTGGCTTTCTTTTTCTTTCGTTTGCAGCTGAAGAGCCCTTCGCCCTTCTGTGCTTCGCTGCCTGGTCCTTGTCAGTCCCTGCTGAACTGATCCTTCTCGTATCAAGCCTTGCCCCTTGAGTGCTTGGGATTTGGGTGGGGATCCTCTGCCAGACTCATCCTTGCAGGCTCCTTTTAAACACCTGCGAGAGGTTAATATGCTGCAGCTGTGTTATTCAGGGTTGGGTCTGCCTGTCCTCGCCTGTCCTCATTAACAGGACAGCCTGTTGTCAAAATGGGGTTCTGTCCTCTGTGTCTTAGTGTGTGGTTTCTCAGTACTCTTCATCATCTCAGTCCCTCTCTTCCTCGTCTCACCATTGGGTGTTCCACCCCCACTCCCTGAGAACCCCTTCACCCAGGTGATCCTCCCGCACTGGTCCACCTCCAGGGACCGATTCCAAAGACGAAGGCTGTGCCCTGGCCACCTGGTCGAGATATCCCCAGGGACTATACAGTGAGACATACTCTGGTTTCTCACAACCGTTAAATGTGTTATAAATAACTGCAAGAGCCCCGTGCCCAGAATGTACGCATGATATGATATGGCATTTGTAACGCGCCTATACACATGAGAGTTTGCAAAGGTAGCGGGCGCCCCTCTCTCGATAGAACAAGGCTTGATAACCTGTTCAGTGGTTATTAACCACTTGACGCTTTTTCTCACTGTGCCTTTCACAGATGGGAAATATCCATTTGCATATCAGTCTTTGTCCTGCCCAGGGGCAGTCCAGCACCGAAATGCAATGGCAATTCCAACCTGAACGAGAGTACCATCAGCAACCCCATACACGTGTTTCACCCTTGTTGGGGATCATCAGTGAGGTGAAGCTGATGCCTCTCTAAGCACAGTGAGAGGGAGACCATGTCTGCTTGCCCCCAGGAGACCTAGGGTTACCAATCCCAGGTTCCTTGAAATTTGGTTTGCAAAGGTAGCGGGCGCCCCTCTCTCAATAGAACAAGGCTTGATAACCTGTTCTGTGGTTATTAACCACTTGAGAGTTCGCAGGCACTGCTTTTTCTCACTGTGCCTTTCACAGATGGGAAATATCCATTTGCATATCAGTCTTTGTCCTGCCCAGGGGCAGTCCAGCACCGAAATGCAATGACAATTCCAACCTGAACGAGAGTACCATCAGCAACCCCATACACGTGTTTCACCCTTGTTGGGGATCATCAGTGAGGTGAAGCTGATGCCTCTCTAAGCACAGTGAGAGGGAGACCACGTCTGGTTGCTCCCAGGAGACCTAGGGTTACCAATCCCAGGTTCCTTGAAATTTGGTTTGCAAAGGTAGCGGGCGCCCCTCTCTCGATAGAACAAGGCTTGCTAACCTGTTCAGTGGTTATCAGTGCTTTAAGTGGGGTAAGAAATTGAGGGGGGGCCCTTGTTTGGGGGCGTGGCTTTCATTGTGGGCGTGGCCTAAAAGTGCACAAATCATAGTAAGGTGCGCAAACAAATATATAAATGTATGTGAGCATTTATATGTTTGTATGCGTACTACGATGGTGTGTGTACTTTTCAAGCCATATTTTATAAACATAGCAATGTTACATATTTCTATGTTTATAAAAGGTGGCTTGAAAAGTGCACAAACCATAGTAAGTTACGCACACTTGTGTGCTTACCTTACTATGGTTTGTGTACTTTTCAAGCCACCTTTTATAAACATAGATATTTGTAACATGTTTCTATGTTTCTAAAAGATGGCTTGACACGTAAACAAGTCAAGGCATCTTTTATAAAGCGTTGATGACGGACAAAACAAACCGCAAGGTGGCTTTGTCCGTCGACAAAGCTTTCTAAAAGATGCCTTGAATTGTGCACGTTTCAAGCCGTCTTTTATAAACATAGAAATATTTCTACCTTTATAAAAGATGGCTTGAAACGTACACAGTTCAAGGCATCTTTTATAAAGCTTTGCCGACGGAGAAAGGCACCTCGGGCTCTGTGATTTATCTGCTCAGAGCACATAGATCACTGAGCCCGAGCCGTCTTTCACCCTCTGCGAACCCGCGGGCTCCGTGATTTAATCTGCATATTAGATCACGGAGCCCGCGGGGGTCAGTGACCTGGGGAGGGAAAACAAAGGGACAGTAACTTCCTCTGATGACCCTGATGAGGGGTCATCAGAGGGAGTTACACTAACTGACAGAAGTGCCGCCAGCCTCAGCGTCGCTGTGGCTGGCTGGCACTTCTGTCAGCTTAGCCGACATACTGACTGGCGCATCTCCCGTCGCGGCATCCAGCCAATGTTGTGTGGGTCGGGGGGCCCCGGCTGGGCCCCGGCTCAGCCCCACTTTATGGAGACTGCCGGCGCCCGGCCCCGGCAGGCCCGGGCCACCTTAAAGCACTGGTGGTTGTTAACCGCTTGTGAGTCCGCAGCCACTGCTTTTTCTCAATGTGCCTTTCACAGATGGGAAATATCCATTTGCATATCAGTCTTTGTCCTGCCCAGGGGCAGTCCAGCACCGAAATGCAATGGCAATTCCAACCTGAACGAGAGTACCACCAGCAACCCCATACACGTGTTTCACCCTTGTTGGGGATCATCAGTGAGGTGAAGCTGATGACTCTCTAAGCACAGTGAGAGGGAGACCACGTCTGGTTGCCCCCAGGAGACCTAGGGTTACCAATCCACATATACACATGAGAGTGCCTTGCTGGCAATAAATAGCTTTAAAGCACTAGTTATATTTTAGGGTAAGTCGTAAATGTCCATGCCTGATTGGACCACTATGCAATGTTTTACGGTGTAAGTATGTTTCCCAATGTACCAATGCAGATACCATGATGGGCCAGAAGTCATGGAATACTGGTTCAAAACTCATCTTTATGAGGTCTTTGTTCTCTTGTCACTATGTAATTCGTGGTCCTTTTTACATCATACTAGACCAGTATCAGCATTGTGTAAAGATAATAGCAGGCAGGCAAATCCTGATCTCTCAGATTCATCTTTCGTTGTACACTCCGGGCTTGTCTCACCTTGATATGTATGCCTTTGCCTAAACCCAAGGCACATTTCTAACTGGCCCAGAACACACCACAGTGGTTCTGGTAACGATTTCAGGCAGATCGTCACCTCTCCCCAAGGGGGAGCCACCCCTTTGGGACTAGGGAGGTGTGCCTGCTGCGATTAACAGCCCCTAGGCAACATAGTTAGAGGGATCCCTCTGGAGGTTACTCCCCTTTATAGAGACTCCAACACGGTTAAAAGTCACTATCCACCCCCAGGCATTAACTCCTTTGTAGGTCTGGCACTAGCTATGCCCAATCTTCTGTGAAGACTAAGAAAAGATGAATGAACCAGTCCACTAGACGAGCGTCCCTGGAATAGCCAAAAATGGAGGAGCCTGAGCAGGCCCCGTGGAGCTTAACTGTGCCAAAGATGCTCAAGGAGGTGTGGGCAGAGATATTGAAAAAACAGCAGTTTCAGTGGGCAGGACTGCGACGTGCAGCAAGACACAGCTGATGGCTGGACGGAGCAGTCCAGAGAGACAGAGAGTAGAAGAGGGATTCTATGTAGGACGGTGCAAAGCTCGGCCGAGAAACCGCATATGCGACCCCACCCCAACCAAGCCGAGAGAATCAGAGAGTCTCGGTAGGACGGCACAGAACCCAGCAGTGAAGCTGCATGAGCGACTCTGTACCAGCCGAGCTGAGAGAACATGAGAGAGTCTGGTCAGGATAACAAATGCTGGCTGAGAATTCACATATATGATTCCACACTGAACGAGCTGTGAGAGAAAAAAAAGAGGAGGATCGGAGGGCTGACGCAGAGCCTAGGTGAAAAGTTGCATGAGCTACTCTGCACCGACCATGCTGCAGAAACAAGAAGGTAGAGTCTCTGAAGTCCAAAGCGGAGCCCAGTGGAAAAGTTGCTTAAGTGACTCTGTGCTGACCGGGTGGCCAGGACGAGAGAATTCAGCTCCAGGAGACTGATGCAAAGCCTGATAGAAGAAACGCGTCTGTGAGTCCCTACCGACCTGAAAACAGCAAGATTCAACAGCCTTCCAGAGGAACACAGCTCAAGACACTCAGGTACACGTGGCTCCAGTGGAGAGGGAGGCAGCAGAAAGGGAGAGGAAGAGAAGAAAAAAGCCCAGATTGAGCAAAGACAACAAACACCCCAGAGGAGCAGAGTGTGAAATAGAAGAATCTGAGAGGGGTGAGGAAGGAGAAAAGCCCCTGTGGGAGAGACACTGGAAGAACCCCAGAGTGGAGAGAGGATGAGAACATATCATAGTGGGGAGTGAGAGTAAGAAGAACCCCAGAGTGGGGAGAGCCTGAGAAAACCCCAAAGTGGGCAGTGGGAAGCAGGCCCCCATAGTGGGTAGTGGGACAGAGTGAGTCCTAGAGTGGGAAGCGAAAAGGAGAAGAACCCAAGGGTGGGGAGAAACTGAGAAAACCCCCGATTGGGGAGTGGAGACTGAGATAATGTTATTAAGGTATTGAGAAGAGAGGCAAAGAACCAGAAGCAGGCTAGTAGCTAGAAGTAGCAGTGATGTTCCAGAGGGCCAGGCCAGTCCCTTGGCATGTTTAACAGGTGGGAGGAGGTTTCAGCGTGGTCAGGCAGCCTAGTGACAGTTCAGAGAACAGGTGAGAAGAGCTGAGTCAGGAAGGAAGGCTAGTAGGGATTGGTCCTTCTGCCTCTCTCCTAACTGCCCCACCACCATCTCTAAGAGACCCTTCGATGGTCCTTTAGAACATCAAGGACTTGACCACTTACCCTGAGATTGGGAAGCCATCGTAAGAGACATTTGTAGAAGAAGGACATTCTATATTTTGTTATTTCTTTGGGGAAGACCTGTTTAAGGTGTGCTACAATTCACCAGGTGTCGTAACTTCTCCCAACGGCAGAGCCCTTCCCCATGAGGCTAGGGAGGTACGACTGCTACCCATTAGTCCCTCTAGGGGTGTTTTTATTCAGGAGGCACTGGCGTAACAGGGGCCCATGCAGCCCCCATGGTACGGGGACCCGCCAGCACATGTCCAGGTAGGGGACCCCACTTGGAAAAAAAAAAAAATTTTCTAAAAAAAAAATGTTTCTTTTTGAATTCACTCTACATTCATAAATAAATTATGTCTGCAACAGAAATCATTTCTTTATGAAGGCAGAGTGACTACAAAAAGAAACTTTCTTTTTGAAGTCCGAGGGCTCCCCCGACCCCATGACATGGAAGACCCTAGGCTGGAGGCCTCCATGTCACGGGGTGGGGGTTGAGCACAATGATTTAAAAAATAAATAGTTCATTTTTGAAGTCACCCTGCCTCATAAAAACATTATTTCCGTTATAGTTCGGTCCTTAACTGAATAATTTCTTAAGGAAGTTGGAGTGACTTCAAAAAGAAACAATGGGGCTCATTCTGACCATGCCGGTCTGGAAACAACGGTGCTGCTAAGCTTACCGGCACCGTTGTTTCCGGACCGGAATATTACAGGTATACTTGCTGGGGCCGCTGTCCCCGAAAGGTCTTTCCCTGCCAAGCACAGCGGCCACGGTAGGCAGACCCATCACGGAAGCACTGTCACCGTTAACAACGGAGCCGGTGCTTCCGTATCCCCATTCCCATGGAGTCCTTTTGGACTCCACAGGAATGGGGATTACCGAAATTACCGGCTCCAGACTTCCCGGCCGCCAGACTTGGAATAGCCTGGTGGCACCGGGAAGTCAGGCGCTGGAAATTATTTACAGGTCCAGTGGCAATCCGCTGGTAGCACCGGCACGGTTACTGCCAGACCTGTAATGAGTCCCAATTTCTTTTTGAAGTAATAGGGCTCCCTTCAACACCATGACGTGTGTGAGTGTATGGTGAAAGGGTGCACACAAATGTATGGGTCGCTGGATGTGCGTGTACAGTGAAAGGGTGCACACTTAAATGTATGGATGGCTGCCTGGGTGTGCCTGTATGGTGAAAGAGTGCACATTTAAATGTAAGGATGGCTGGGTGTGTATATGGAGAATGGTGTGTGTGCTTGTGTACAGAGGCACATAAAAAACTACATTTTGGGGGGCTACCCTTCAAATGTTGGGAGAGGCGCTAACTTCACGAGCGGTGGGGAGGGGCAAACTTGTTTGTGTTGGGGCATCTAACTTCTTTACGCAGTTTAATGAGACTATTCTAGTGCAGCTTCAATGTTACAAGCAGTTAACTCTCTCCTTTAAGTCTCCTACTCCCTCTCTACCCTTCCAATCACTCCCCTGTCATGCAAGTACTAGACCCACATCGCGATTTGAATTGCCTAAAAAATTTGGCATTTGAATGCAGGTACTAAAAGGGAAATGCTTTACATTGGTAATTGCTGGGCCCTTAGTAACAGCAAAACCCAAGTGCCGTTTAACTTCTGTGTCCTGTTCTGTCCGGCAAGTGCTCTAAGGGTCATCCAGGTCGAGTCAACATAGCCGAACATTTCAGGGGGGCGGGTGGGGGAGTGCTGAAGCCCAGTCAACTCAATGGTGTTGCGCCACTGCTTGTGTTTAATGCCTTGATTAATCCTAGTCTTATACTTCCTCGTCCCAGTACTTATGTATGAGGCAGTACTTGTGCATGAGGCACTGTGCCTCATACACACGTACTGGGATGAGGTAGAGGTACATGGAGGTAACGCCTGACTTAGCAACCTGTAATCCTCATTACGCCCAGTCCCACTCTTCCTCAACCCAGTACTTACCTATGGGGCAAAGAGCCTCATACATAAGCTCTGGTAAAAGGAAGAGGAACGTGGAGGTAATTCTTGGCCAAGGAGCTGATTTTGGAGGTTGGGGTAAGGGGTGGTAAGGAGAGCGAATGCGTGGGGCGGGCAGGATTGTGTGATAAATCATAATGGTTGTCCATGTCCAGGCTAAGTAGGCATGATATGTGGTATTAGTGGCTAGAGAGGCATTTTGGTGCAGCCAGTCTAGTCATTCCTCAGTTTGGTATGACTTTCTTTTAACTGGGAATTTCTGATAAAGCAGTCCTGCTAAGTGTAATTACCTGGCTAGATTGGCATTTGTGTGCTGCCAGTCTAGCCATTTCTTACTGCGGCATTGTATATTTTTCTGGGCATCTGTGATAAAATGATATAATATAAGTCATATATAACGCGCCTGTTCACACATATTTCTATGCACGACAAGACAAGGGAGGGAAGATAGAGGTAGGACAAGACAAACAATCTCACTAGGCCTTGTGTCAGTGCGAGAACGAGAAGTGCAAGGGGACAGGGAGGGGTAAACAGGGCTGCAATGCATTGAGTAAGTGCAGCTAGGACAGCACGGCTATGGGAAGTGCAAGGAGAACAAGGGGCTGTACTGTTACAGTTACAGCCAGTCACTGAGACTGTGCAAGGGTGACCGATCAAGAACGTGCCTGGACTCAGCAAGACCCTGAGGGTATCCAAGCAACTGGTCAGTACAGCAGACAGGTAGGTAAGCAGGGGAGGGAGAGAGAAAACGCAGAGGAGAAAAGGTTTTTTTTAACATCGTTTTATTAGATTTCCAACAAAAAATAATTCCATCACATAGAGTTCAATGAATTACTACAATAAAATCTAATACAATAACAATAACCATTCAATAACACCAGCAATAGATATCCAAAATTCCAGTATACCCTCACCCAAATATATCAATGTACTATCACCCTATGTAAATAGCAAAAAATGAAACAATTATAAAATCCACACCAACACACATAAAACGCCACAAAAGACAACAGGAAAAGGAGAAAAACAACAAATAGGGAGGTGCCCTCTCACTCCTCTCTCCCACCTTCCCACCCTCTCTCTACTTCATCACTCATATAAAGCATTGAATGGCCCCCATAATGAGAGATAATCACCCTCTTTACCTTTATCCTTCACTGAGATCTTTTCGTACTTGGACAGAAGTCTTCAACAGTAGCTTTCTTTCTAGTCTTCCAGACCATAAGAATTAGCTTAATCGCCACCATTCCAGCTTTATCTATCCAGATATTATATTTCCTAGTGTTCACACACCTTCCTCTATGTAAAAGCAGGATCACATTCGCTGCCGACCTTTGCATGACAATATCAAAAACCATATCAATCCTATCAATTACATCTCTCCAAAAATCCTTCACTCTCGAGCAGTCCCAAAGTAAATGCAATAGGGTACCCCTGTCCCTTCCACAACTCCAGCACAACGCATCCATCTTCAACTTCAATCTAAACATCTTAACAGGTGTCCAATAAATCCGACCAACTATTTTCTGCCTAACTAAACACAAATTCTTATCCTTTAACAAATGTACGCCTGCTCTAAGAACATCTCTCCAGTCTTCTTCCGAAATGACCATATGAACATCATTCGACCATATATACCTCAGCTCATTCCAAGCAACTATATGTTCTACCTCCATGGACATTATATTCTTGCCTAACCAACAGCTTGCAGATCTCCGGTTTCTTCCCCAGTGAATCACCAGCCATACTCATTCTTTGATTAATTAATGAAATCAAATCCAGATATCTCCTCCGTTCTCTATTTCCTAAATTATACTTACCCTGCAGCGCCTCAAATTGCAGTAGTCGATTTCCATCAAACAAATCACTTAGATTTAAATACCTTTCCCGATCCAACATTGCCAATGCAAACACCTAATATCAAGTTGTAATATCTCTTTATGCCATATAGACGCATCTTGACTGAAACCAAAACGTTGTTCATTTTCTCTAAACCAAGACCATAGAATGTGTCTAGTCGCAATAATCGGTTGCAATTTCAGCCTGTTATTTGACAACCTTCCCATAGTATAAAGGTTATTTAAGTGATATGGCGCACAAGTCTCTCTCTCCATACGTAACCAAATTGGTCCTTCAACATTCTCCTCTTTAAAATAATATGAACTTTTCTTGAGCAAAAAGGCCTTATAATATTTTACCAAATCCGGATAGCCAAACCCACCCTCTTCAACTTTTTGCATCAAGACATATTTCGGGATACAAGGCTTTTTACCAAGTCCCCATAAAAAGGATTTAAAAAGTTTGTCAATCTTCAGTAGTTGTTTCTTATAAATCAATAGAGGTAATGATTGTATTATATACAAAACCATTTTAATCGCATTAATTTTTGCCCATAGATTCAAGTCCAACCTCTCTCATCTTTTAATAGATAACATAATGTTGTCTAATACCTTATCAATATTATGTAGAACAATTTTCTTCAAGTCACCAATTATATGTATACCCAAATATTTAACACCCCCGGGAGACCATTTGCAATTCCATGACCTTAAAATTCCCTTATTACATGCCTTAGATAGAGGGAAAAGTTCAGTTTTGTCCCAATTTACTTTGTGCCCCAACAGTTTCCCCACTTCTTCAAGCATGTGTTTCAACAAGGATCCACATACTTCAGGATTTGATAGGAGAATCATCATATCATTTGCATAAAACAGTATTTTAACTTCTGTTTTTCCTACCTAAAGTCCCTTAATTCCCTCACATTGTCTGATGTATGCTGCTAAAGGTTCCAACGTATGATTACTGCCTTTTGTTAGAGGAAAGGATCCAGAAATCAATCAATTTGAGCTGCTTTCGAAACTTCAGATGGTCCGGCTAAAGTTTGAAGGGGCAGGGAGGCCATTCCAGAGGGTGGCACCAGTAGAGGAGAGAGATCTACCCCCCTCTCTGCCTGGAGAAGTGTCTATCACTTAGAGAGTTGGAGGTAGCTGAGCAAAGGGCTCAAGAGGGAAGGTATTTTGAAAGAGAGCATTGGATGTAGTGCGGGCCCCAGCCCCAGAAAGCCTTGTGGACAATGCAAAGGGTCTTGATCTTGAACTTGTCCTTTTCAGCCACCGGGAGCCAGTGGAGAGAGTTCAGAGCTGGAGAGATACAATCCCTGGGCTTGAGGCCAAGGATACGTCTTGCAGTCCTGTTCTGGATTAGTTGCAGATGACGGAGAGTAGAGGAAGGCAGATTGAGAAAAAGGCTGTTGCAGTAGTCCATCCTAGAGAGAACCAGGGCTCTGGAGACAGTGAGCTTCTGGTGGAAAGTGAGAAAGGGAGAGTCCCTTTGAGGAGGAGCACCTTGTAGTGGAACTTCTTGGCAACATCCGAGATGTGAGGAGAGAAAGAGAGAGTGGCATAGAACATGACACCAATGTGTTTTGCCTCGCAGGAAGGGGAAGGAAGAGGGCCCAAGGTGGACGACCAGAGTGAGAGAGGGAAAGCAGGTGCCGGGGTCCCAATGAGAAGGAACTCTGCCTTACTGGCATTAAGGTAGACATCGTTGGAGGTGCACCAATCCTGAATCGCGGTTAGACATTCAGGAATGAGCGACAGAGAAGAGGAGGCCGAGGGGAGCCTGAAGGAAAGCTGAGCCATCCGCATAACACTGAAAGTTAAAGGAGAAGGTAGAGATTAGGTGGGCTAAAGGGGCCAAGTAGAGGTTGAAAAACCAGGGTGAGAGTATAGAGCCCTGGGGAATGCCACAGGTAGAGAGAGGTGGCAGAGAGAATGGGACCAGGTTGGACCTGGAAGAGGGGGTGGAGGTCCAAGAGGAAGGAGGTCAGTCACTCGAGGGCCTGATCTGTGATGCCCAGTTTCTCACGGAGTCGATTGATCAGGATGACATGGTTGTCTGTGTCGAAAGCAGAGGAAAGAAGCAGGGTGAGGACAGAAGGAATGCTGGAATCAAGGTTAGAGAGCAGATCTTCACGGGTGTTCAGGAGAGCAGTTTCCTTGCCTATGGCATCTCTGACGTCAGACTGATGGTCATGGAGACAACCAACCGATTCAGTGTGGAGAGTAAGCTGGGAGATGGCAAGCTTTTCCAAGAGTTTGCCCAAGAAAGGGGTGATGGAGATTGGGCAATAGTTTGCCGGGCAGGTAGGATCAGCAGACGGCTTCTTGAGGAGTGGGTGCACAAGGGAGTGCTTAAGGGGACAGGGGAACATTCCAGTGGCTGATTACAGAAATCGGCCAAGACTGAAGCGAGGATGTCAATATTGTCCTTGATGGTTCTGGAGGAGCAGGGGAGCACCTGTTTGGGCTACGCTTGCATAGATCAGACTTGTCTAGAAACCTTGTCAGGTGTTGTCAGAGAGAAAGAGGAAGTAGGAGGAAGAGATGTAGAGATGGCCAAAGGGGCCGAGAGAGGAAGAGGAAGAGGGAGAGGAAGAGGAGAATAGAGGGCAGGATGTCCTGAGATTTAGCAGAGAAGTGAGAGGCCAGAGCCGTACAGAGGGCCTTGGAGGGAACAGGAGAGGTAGAGACCGCAACAGGATTGACCAGTTCCTTGCAGATTTTAAAGAGTTTGGCCGTGTTGTTAGAAGCCGCGGACACGCAGGCTTTATTCTGTGCGCTCTTCGTGATGAGTGTTATTGCTTTGACTGGCATTCTGTGCAACAAGTCTAGGTATGTCTAAATGTGGCCTGGCATGCTTTACTGTAATGTTATTACGTGTATACACTGGTCTACATTGTGCTGCCTGTTGGACATGTTTTCATTGTGGCATGGCATTTTTAATAGCAAAGCATTAATGTTCCTGTGCACTGTTGGTGACTTGCAGGTATTGGATTGGTGTTCCTTTACAATTGTGGGTTTATAGCCAATTTTACTCAGAAAGTGTGCTGTATAGTGCATTAAAATGCATATTTATATCTTTCTCCTGTTGCAGTGTGCGGCATACCCCTTCAGCAGCAAGTTTGTGTGTATTGCGCAAGCGTGACAATCTAGGCCGGCCCAGAGTGTGGCGCAAAATGTGATTTGTTGCCGAGTTGGGGGGGGGGGGTTCCCGCAGCATGGCTCGCAGGGGGGTCCTCACATTTTGTGTTACACCACTGTCGGGAGGGGCTCCCCATATGGGGATAAGGACGACCACCTGCGGTACAACCCAATGAACGTCACGCCTACATTCCTTAGCCCCCCCCTTCCATTTCAAACCACTATACTGAAAGTAGAGCAATGTATTTCTTTAGTACGTGGGGTACAGCCAAGACAGAAAATACTAGGATGAAGATGAGCACAGAAAACACAAGGATTACTGACTGTGCTAGTACTGGGACGAGGTTGCTCAGTGGAGGCATGAGTATCACGGAGCCCTTGATAACAGGTGTTGACGCTACGCTGGGATGGAGTAAGCCATATAACATGGAAACAGAAGAAGGACTCTGCGTCCTTCTTTCCATCAGCGAACCAGGGAGATTCAAAGTCCACGCTCGACCCAATTAGAGGGCTCTGCAGAGGATGCCACTGAGTGGCTGAGGAAGTGCATGACGGGTCCTGCGTTGGCAGGACAAAGCCCAGCTGAAAGCATGCTAGACCTCCAGGACTAGGTGGACCACACGGCCATCTAATGGTGATGAGACTGCAAGGAGTGCCAACACGTGTAAGCACAGCAGAAGCAGTAACAATGCAGACAGTTGCAGGAAGCAAACAGGAGATGGACCCCAGTCCCTGGCGAGACCGGCGCCATGCAAGCAAGTCCCAGAAGGTATCATGAAGCACAGGCGAATCGGTAGGGTCGTATGGGAGTAGGGAGGTCTCTGCCTTATGCTGGGGAAATCTTAGTCTATCAGAGAGTTATCAAGGGTTGGGGACCCAAAACAGAGCAAAAAGTGCATCCTAAGAGTGTTTCATTTTATCAGTGGCAGAAATAAGCCCACTAACCACCAGAGAAAGGCCCCGGACGCACAAGAGAGCGGGGAGAGTATCCACCGGAGGGAGGTGCCCAGGCTCCCCTGCGACGGCGCATGCCCCTGGGAGGCCCGGCGGGAGTATCGGACCAGAGCGCCGCCAGCGGGGAAGACACGTTGGCCTGTGAAGGAGGTGCGGGTGGGTGTCCCCTTGTGGGCCCTGCCCCCTGATAGCAGCGGCGAACGATGCAGCCCGGGAGAGAGGTGGAGAGCTGAAGGAGAGCCGCTGGGATCCACAAGGCCCATCTGCATACCGGTCCCATGGGCGCCGCTGACCCAACAGCATACGCGCGGACCCGTGGGCCGGAGCAGGAAACCTGCGCTCCCACGGCGGGGAGAACGCCTCGCCCTGGAAGTGTGCTGCGGCTCGGCAGCGGTCAGCTGCGACATCGAGAGACACAGAGAGGGGCTCCCTGGAGGCGTGAGGCTGTGAGGGCCCAGGTGCAGGGAAACAGCACGAATAAATCCCCGGAGTGGGGCAACGCAGCAGCACAGAGGGACCAGCTGACCGACGAGGTAAATGAGACAGGAGGCGCACTGTGGGGTGTAGTGCCCAGGCGGAAGTTAGTTGGACCAAGCGCCCACACCAGCCCACGTAGCTCGAGTGGCAACTAGATCAAGGTGGACCATGGCACCCTCAATTAGTTGGCCGTAACGAAGCAGATCATAGCCAGGGGTGGGCTCTGCGGGGCAAGGCTGCCAGCTTACCTTTAAGCCCCCCGGCAGGAAAACACACTGACTTAGCCTCAGTTGGCACCGTTGATGGCGGACTAGACTAGAGGGTACAGCACCCGAAGAAGAAGAAGCTGCTGGGTACGGTAAGAGCACGCGGACCCCACCCGGAGTACTCCGTACTGAGGTCCATAATCACAACCCCTACGCCTACAGTGTGCGTTGGGCGCATGACCATAACACGCAGTGAATCATCCTTTACAAAGGGCCCAACATGCAGAAACGTAAGCACCCAGTGTGATCGGCATCATGGGGAAAGATAAATCGAGGAAACTTCTCACACAGAGCACAATGGATCAATACACCATTCCTCCGCTCCAGCCGTCAGACCTCCACCCGCAATCCTCAGAGGAGATGGAGACAGACCAGGGAATTTTGTTGAAAGACATTATGGCTGCCATATCAGACTCCCGCACGTCCATGGACCAAAAAATGGACGGAATAAGCATGGATGTTTCCCTCCTCAGGCATGACTGCCAAAAACTACCGGCACGTACCGGGGGGGCTGAGCAGCGCATATCCAATACTGAGGATAGAATGAATAACATGCAACAGCAGCTCCATAACGTGACATCCAAATTGAAGGTGCTGGAGGACAGAATCGAAGATGGAGAGGGTAGATCCAGGCGAAACAATGTGCGCATACTCGGTATACCCGAAAAGGCAGAGGGCGCCTGCATGGAACTTTTTCTAGAACAATGGCTGTCCGACCTGTATGAACCTGACGCCTTCTCCAAGTTTTTCTCCATAGAGAGGGCACACAGAGTACCCACGAGCAGACCACCGCCTGGCGCCCCCCACACACTGTAATAGCAAGATTTTTAAATTACAGGAACCGTGATGCCTTACTGCAATATGCACGTGCCAAAGGTGCCGCTATGTTCAATGGCTCCAAAATCGCCTTTTTCCCCGATTACACGAGGGAAGTGCAAAAGGCGAGGCAATCCTTCAATCCACCTCAAAAAACAACTGCAAACAATGGGAGTGAAG
Organism: Ambystoma mexicanum; assembly: GCF_040938575.1. Lineage (NCBI taxonomy): Eukaryota > Metazoa > Chordata > Amphibia > Caudata > Ambystomatidae > Ambystoma > Ambystoma mexicanum. The sequence continues at coordinate 986,227,261 of NC_090930.1, forward strand.
TATGGCCTGCTCTTCCCTGTGCAACTCAACATTTACCACAAAGGCACAGCAGTCCACTTCAGTGACCCTAAGGAGGCTTGGCGCTGGGCCGAGCAAAACATAGACGGAGATTGGTCGACCCCCCGCGAAAACAGGGGGAGAAATCGAAGACCTCCACTACACCAACAGCGAGAACCCCGCCGACCACCAGCGCAGGACCCGCCGGAAGACTTGGGGGGCTGACCCCCCCTGCCCCAACACCTGTCAGGGTCCCGTGGCCACATTGATACATCCAGGTCGAACTATAGAACCTTCCACAGTACACACACACACACGCAACAACAGGCAGCATACACCTACCTGAAGCGGCCGCGGTATGCCCAAAGCCCGCACCACAAGGAGAGCCCCTCCCCCGAGAGTGCAACAAACTCCACGTGTATCATACGTGAAGACTCCCATGGGGACCACCTCTAGAGGAGTATTAACTGCCCCTTAGGTTCCAATCAGGGGAAGGCCACCTGTACCAGAAATGAAGTTCATCGCATGTTAGGTGTCCAGTTGATACCATAGGTTCTTTGTTCGGGCAACCAATGCTTCTAGTTGGGAGGAGTATGGGGTGTGGGGGTTGGGGGTTTGTTAAGTTCAGCTACAAATGGGACCAGTCAAACTCATAGGGGAATATGGCCAGAAATTATGTTAATAACCCACAGGCATATTCGCAATGGGCGCATAACGCCGCCAGCGGCAACTATGGCCGCTACCATCACAAGCTCACATGGCAGCGCATAGCAGTAATATTGGCGCTCTCAGAACACTGAGGCTCATGACATGGAACGTTAATGGCCTGAGCAATGGAGTCAAGCGCCGATTGGTGCAGCAATTTCTGAACAGACGGGGGGCCGACATAGTGTTCCTATCTGAGACCCACCTTGCAGGCACAGAATGTACCCTATTCAGACGCACAAACTACAAGCTGACATTCCACTCACGCTTCACGATGGGCTCAAGAGGGGTCATGATCCTGGTACACAAAAGCCTCCCCCTCCACCTTAATACGGTGACCCACGACACAGGCGGCAGATACGTATATGTGACGGGTGAGCTATTGGAGCAAATCATTGCACTGATAGCTACCTATGCACCACCAACCCTTCTAGAGCCACTACTCACTGACATTGCCCCGCTAATCGCTAATGATACTTCTAAATGCATGATATTGGGAGGTGACTTCAACGAAGTCATGAATGTAACCCTGGACAGATCACTTACGTAACGGGAAACCCCAACGTCCCCACCAGGCTTGCCACGTTCGCCAACGCACTTGGCCTATGGGATGTATGGAGAGAACTCCACCCAGACACTAGAGCATACTCTTTCCACTCAGGGCACATGCCTCGTTCTCCAGGCTAAATTATTTCTTCACTCCCGCAACTGATCTATATAGGGCACAGGAAATAAACATGCTGCCTAGAGGCATCTCTGACCACTCCCCTCTGGAATTGTTACTCATAACATCCCGGCGGATTCCACCGCCGAGCTGGCACCTGAATAGTTATTACCTGGGGGACCCAGAGCTTGTGGACAGATTACAGGAGACCACCAATACATATTTCAAGCTAAACAGCCAGACGGCAACGAACCCTGAAATGCTGTGGGAAGCCTATAAGACGGTGCTAAGAGGCGAAGTAATATCATGGACAACTGCAAAAAAGAGGCAGCACTTGAGCAAGACTCTTGAAGCGGAGCAACAAGTCAAACAGGCAGAGGAGAGGCACATAAACGAGAACACGCTGGCCTCTAATCGGACGTTGCTACTAGCACAGAAAATACTTCAAAGCATAGCAATGGACAATGCTAAACAAGCGCACACTGCAATGCGAGCAAGGCTCTATGAAACAGGCGACAAGGCTGGCAAGATGCTGGCATGGCTGGAAAGGAAGGAGCAGGGACGCAGTCATGTCCAGCGACTCGAAGCTAGAGGATCGAGCGCAGGGTTGACGGATCAGGAAATAACTCAAGACTTTGCGGAATACTACGCGGAGCTATACAGTGAACCCACAACCCAGATGGACGCCACGATTATGGATCAAATTGAAACCCCTACCTTAAATGAGGTGCAACTGCAACTGCTGGAGCAGGAGATCACAGAAGACGAGATCCTAAGTGCCATATCTGGTCTCCAGACCGGTAAGACCCCTGGACCAAACGGCTTCCCGGTGGAAGGTGGGTACCAATGTCATAGCCCCCCAATAACTCCAAATGTATCTTCATGCACGAGAAAAGCGCATTCTCCCTCCAGATCTGCAAGAAGCAACGATAATAGTGATACCAAAGCCAGACAAGCCCCCGGAAAGATGCAGCTCGTACAGGCCCATTTCACTCATCAACTGTGAGACCAAAATACTGGCGAAACTGCTAGCGGACCGCCTACAACAGGTTATTCCCTCCCTGATACATCCAGACCAGTGCAGCTTCATGCCACAGAGATCAACCTGCATGAACCTCCGCAGGCTATATTCAGCTTTGGAAAGGTCCAACAACATACAGGGTCCACTAGCCCTGTTAGCAATTGACTTTGAAAAGGCCTTTGATTCGGTGAGATGGGAGGCTGTCTGGACCATAATGCGTTGCATGGGTTTCGGTGAGAACTTCATGAATTGGGTGCGGCTGCTGTACGAATCTCCGCTTGCTAGGACCAGGGTCAATGGCTGGCGATCAGGACTCTTCAATCTGGGAAGAGGTACGCGGCAGGGCTGCCCGCTATCGGCCATGATTTTCGCTATCGCTATCGAACCACTGGCGATCCTACTGCGAAACGCTCCAACCTGGGAGGGCTTCCGTTGGTCCGAGACCTGGGAAGACAGAATATCCCTCTATGCGGATGACCTGCTCATCTACCTGAAGGACCCAAGCATTTCCTGCCCCAGAATTACGCAACTGCTAGGGCAATATGAGGCATTCAGCGGATTACGTGTGAACTGGTCCAAATCCATCCTTTTCCCTATAGGAGACGCCTCGTTGGCAGACCTGGCGACTGGCCCCTACCAGATTGAAAGGGAACAATTCAAATACCTGGGGATACGCATCACAAAGCATCTTACTGAATACACAACCTTGAACCTCTCCCCCTTGGTAGCAAGATTTGCAGAAGACACTCGCCACTGGATCTCCTTGCCACTGACACTGATGTATAGAGCTGCTTTGTTCAAAATGATTGCCGTCCCTAAATTCTTATACATCCTGCAAAACACTCCATTGTACATCCACCATCGAGAATTCCACAAACTCAAGTGTATCTTCCGGAAACTGCTATGGGGAGGAGGACACCCAGGAATTGCTCTTGCTACTCTCCAGAGGTCCAAAAACTGCCTAGATGGCCCGATTGGGCCCAGCGAGGAATCTCCAGCATTGGGGATGTGGTAAATGAGGATAACCTGGCAACATTCGAGACAATGCAATCGAAGTGCTCTCTTCCGGATACAGAGAGGTACCACTATATGCAGCTGAATCATGCGTGGACGGCCCATCGGCAGATCACACAAGACCTGCCGGAAAGCTTCCCGCTAGAGTGAAACATAGTCCTGGATTGTGTGGAGCATAAGGTCACCTCTAACATGTACAATGTGATAACATCCTTTGCAACACCGGAACTAACCAGTCTGAAAACTAAGTATGAACGAGACGTGGGACCACTTCAACCAGAGGACTGGGTAGAGGCCCTGATGTACCCGCGAGAAACAACCATCTCCTCAAGGCTCAGACTGGTCCAGTTGAAGATCCTGCGCCTCGGACGCAAGATGCCTACGCTGCAAGCGAGAGGAAGGTACCTTTTTTCATATCCTTTGGGAATGTAGTAATATTCAGCAGCTCTGGCAGAAATGCTGTGAGGAAACGTCTAGCGTTCTGGGTAAGCTGATACAGAGGTGCCCAAAACACCTTCTCCTGGGGATCTCCAGTGAATCTGACTTATCCCGCTAAGAGAAACTGCTGTGGTCAACTGCGATGGCGGTTCTCAGGCGGAACATTGCAAAACTGTGGGGCTCGGAACGTACACCCAGCTATGGCCAATGGGTCACGGACGTGGATATATGTGCTGTAATGGAGCACCGGGTGTACAAAGATAGAGGCTGCCCGCAAAAAGCAGAAAAAATATTTAGAAGGTGGGAAGAGGCTGGCTAAGTGCCAAGGGCAACCCTGCAGCCGCTGAAACTGTGAGATGCCCATCAAAGTAGGAACATTGAATCTGTTACGAGCACCCTATGCCATGAGGTCACCCTACGTCAAATTTGATAGTCTGTCGGACCGTGGTCCCTGAAGCTGAGTTTTTTGATGTTATTGTTTTCTTGTTTGCTTCTCTCTCCCCATCCCATTATCTTCCCCTGGAGTTGTTGATTCTCTAGATGTTTCACCCCCTTCTTCCCCCTCTTCCTCTCCCCCTCCCTCTCCGTCTTTCCCTCCCCCCCCCCCCCCCCCCTTTTCCATGTCCCCTCCCTGGAACGTAGAGAGATGAATGTAATGTTGTCTTAACTTTTAAAATCAATAAAATCTTTGATAAAAAAAAAGTTCCAAAAAGGTGTAGAAAAGCAACCAAATGTTCCACAAGACTCACTGGGTTGATTGCCTTTTCCCAGAGTCTTTCCAAGCTTTTATTAAACTTGGTTTTTTGTACGTTCAATCTTCAAGATGGGTCCTTGATGGTCCTGATTCCCAGCCCTGTTGAGGGTCCTGCCTCTTTTTGAACAGACCGGCTTCCATGTACTGCGATGAAGAAGAATAGTCTGGTTCTCTTTTCCGAAGCTGTGTTGAGGGTCCCTGACCGTTTCTCAGTACTCCCTTTGTTCACTGTCCTGCCAAGCTACTCACTTTTTTTCACTGATTTTCCTTCCACCCACAACCTTCGTTTACTCTCCTGCCAAGGTCGCTGAGTGTCACTTGCGCACTTAAACTTTGTATTCCCCTTTATTAAGTTTTAGGGTGCACCTCCCCAGTGTGGGTCCCATACCCCATCCACATGGTTAATTACACGGTTCTCTTAATCTAATTTCTCTTCATGTCACAGCCATGGTTTCTCTCCTGCCAAGGTCTTTGAGCACTATTTGTAAATGTAAAATTTGTATTTCTCCTCATTACTCTTTGGAGTATGTTTTCCCAATGTGGGTCACAGACCCCCTTCACCTTGCTGCTGTGCATTGCCAAATGTTCACAAATGTTAGGCTTTACTTCACTTGATGATTCTTGTGTTCTCTGGGTCTCCCCAACCCCGTGCATAGCCACCCTTGTAACTGCGTGGTCTTGGCGGCTGCTTTCCGGTGGTTCTCGGGTCTCCCAGGATCTTCTGTGGCTTTTCAGCATCCCAGAGCCTTCTCTGGTCTTCTGCGAGCCTTTCCAGCAGCCCAATGGTGGGTTTACTGCACTCCGTCATTGGCAAGAGTACTTCCTCGTCCGCAGGAAGCTTGTTGCTTCCTGGGGTCCTTGTGGACGTGCTTCTCTCCCTGCTTCTCTAGTGTGACCTCCTTTGCAAAGCTTGCTGAGCTCCCGGTCCATGCTTAGAGGTAGAAGATGCCATTGTTCTGCTCCCTCTCTTGTTTTAAATGACAGCTGGCTGATTCGAATGACTAGACTGCACGTCTTGTTTCTTAGTATTGATCTTCAGGACTCCACTTATCTCCTTCATCACAGTACTGATCTTCTGGCTCCCTTGTGGGTTGATGGAGTGTCTCCACATCACTGTACTGGGAAGTGGATCTTCACTTATGTGACTCCTATTCTTCCTCTTCCCCGTACTTTCTAGAGGAATGCTAAGATAACAACAAATAGTGGTGCAGGGAATCAGAGGGACTTGTGGGGATTAAGGAAGGTGGGGACACCAAAGGGGTGAATGAATACTGTGTTCTCCCAGGGCTATTGTCACCAATCCCATGAAGGACTTTCCCTTACATGAGATCCACCCGCTGAGTACCACCCCCCACAGGGACCATCGGGCAGTGGCCTCACCTCCCTGGCCTCCTGGAAAGTGGCATCCCCCATGGTAGATGTGACAATACCGTGGGATTATTCACAATGCCAAGAGAATCCCCAAGTTGAAAATTAACTCTCAAACACCGGGAGAAGGGAGTCATTCTTCTGGTGGGGAAACTGAATCCTTTCAAGTACACTGAAGAGACCTTCCCCTTGTGAACTATATTGAAGAGTGCAGACCAGTACCAGGAGAAGGGAGATATTCTCCTGGTCCAGAAAGTTGAGTGTGGAAGGTGTTGGAACTACAAGCCAGGGGAAGTGAGTCATTCCCTCTGGCATCTATTTGCAGGAGAGCATATTGGGATCACCACTTTTGTACCAGGAGAAGGGAGTCACTCTCCTGGAGAAGGAACATTCTGTTAGATTGCTGTTAGATTGCTACAAGCCAGGGGAAGAGAGTCATTCCGCCTGGCACCTTTTTGGCAAGAGACAATTTTGGGTATGACACTCATATACCAGGAGAAGGAAGGGAATAATCTCCTGGAGAAGGAACTTTCTGTTGGATTATATTCTTTAGTTGTAGTGTAAGGGATAGAAGTAAGTTGTGACACAGGACAGTAGAGTTTGATTTGGACTGACATTCCGACAGATCCGTTAGTATTAGTTTGAGGCAGGGAAACCCATCTTAGTGATGGGGATAGTGAGCAGGGGTGTCACGTGGGGGTTGCCAGGGGTCGCACTTTCAACCCCCAAGGTCTCTCTTGCTACTCCTGTGGTCTCCCTTGCTAGCCCTAAAAATAAAAATTTAAAAATTAAAAAAATCTTGTTTTTAAATTTAAGCACCAGGGCTGTGGCCAACGCCATGTGGCTCTTTATTTCTGGTGTGGGTGGCTTTCTTATTCAGGCATCTCTAAAAATAACATTGGGTTGCACAAGTGTAACTAAGAAAGAATAGGAAGAACAAATAATTTGTCTTCCTGGAATTCTATACAATTTTTGCTAGACTCATTAAAGGTTTATTTCAGGCACACTTCAGCGAGAGAATCAGTGATTTAGTCTGCTGTTAAACACCTTAAACTCAAAATGCAGACAAAAACGTCCAAAAAGATTTACAATAGAATAAGCATCCATTTCGGATTATGTATTTTGCTTTCCGCAAGAAGCAGTTATAGCATGTTTTTGTCTGCCATTGTCTCTGTTACGATCATCATAAGATATTACATCCAGTGTCCTTGGTCACTTCACAAAATCCTTGTGCCTAAAAGCTTGTGTACAGTGTAGAAATGTTTGACCATAGCACATAAAGTGGCCCTTGATTTCATTGTGCCACAATTAATGCTTTGTTGTAATGTGTCTCCCATCTCTGTGGCATGCTGTTCAGGATGTTTGTTTGCATGTATGAGGTAACGAGTGCCCAGAGTACGGGATGCCGCTTTTTTCCTGCGCTACTGTACATTCTTTGATGTACAGTAGTATTTGGAGGGTTCATTTATGAACCCTCCAAATGGCATGTATTTTGCCAACCTCTGAAGCCTGAAAATAGATACACGCATTCTTGACATGTGGCCAACCTTGCATCAGACTTGCAGATGAGCTGACCTGCTGTCAAATCTCAGTTACCAGTTTAATGGTATCCACTGCAGAGTGTAGTTTGCTTTCCGACTTTGAGAACAGTCAGACATGTAATTGCTCATTTTACTTTAGCCGGTAAGATCGCTATAGGCAGTAAGATAGCTCAGTGGGTTGAGCGCTTGCTGCAGCGCTGTGTGTGTGATATGTAGGTTGCAGTTTCAAATCCTGGCAAGGCCAACTCAGCCTTTCATCCTTCTGATGTTGATTAATGAGTACCAGCACATGTTAGGTGATATTGTACGTATGTATATTTGTTCCATACAAAGTGCTTAAGTGTAAGTGCTATATAATAACACATCATTATCATTTGGCCTTGGGCGTATGCTTGCATTCATAGTAATTTGGTAATATGAGCCTATAGACACTGATATTAACGATACATAAGGTGATCCATTCTTGTATGAAATGTATATCACATTACAGTGATATTGTAACCGTATGTTTCGTAGTGTACTTAGGAGCAATGCTATGTGATGCCACTTCCTGTTTTTTCAAGGAGTGAGAGGTCGTGTTCCATCACTTCCTATGATGTCACTTCAGGGTGAGGTCAAATGACTTTTCCTGTGAAGTCATCGGAGCTCAAGGGTTGTGTGATGTCACTTCTGCTACCCCAGGCATTTTTGTGAAATGACGTACGTGATAGCGAGTTTCCTTTTTCTCCTCAAATAAATGTTTATAGCAACCAACATGCTACGAATGTATCAGCTTCCTTCTTCGACACCCTTACAATTGGCACACCCCTGTAAACAGTCCCTAATAAAATTATTGAACTTTTTGGCAATCTGGTCTTGGCCTACTTCATGGGTCCAAATGACAATTTTATTACCTGTGGCTGGGTGTGCCCCAAACTTAGGATCCAAACATAGATTCTGGAGTGTGACAGTCTCCAGTTTGTTCTAATGTGCATTTGATTTTTGCATGAGCACAGTATATTTGTGTCTACTTTGGCGCGAGGGCTGAGATGTGATGGATATCTGGACATAGACTCCAAAAAGAGTTGTGGAAAGCGATCTCTTGCATATATTTGAGCCTCTGAATGCATGATGTCTGTTCCTGTACTCGCCTAAAAGCCAGATGTCTATATAGATATAAGCCAATAGTTATTCTGAGAGAACTACACTATAGAAAATGTGTGGCAGAAGGCAGGTTGGCATTGGCATGCAGTGTAAGCTTAGTAATCCTACATTTCATTTTCTGGGTGTACTCTAAATACATTGCACATGCAATCAATTATTACAATCCCTAAAGGGCATTGGTTAAAGTTGAGGAGGTACCTCAATATAGTTTGTTCGACGTGCATCCTTTTACAACATGGAAGGCCAGTTCATTTGTACTGAATAGGGCGCACCCCTTAATGCAGGCCTGTGAAATTCCCACTCTGGTGCATGGTGTCCTCTGCAGTCTGATGGTAAGGAGAGTGGAGACGCTATAACCACACCAGAGTAATACCACAGGTACTACAGCATAACAAGCTGAGTCCTTCTATCAGAGTAATTTAGGGGTGTTAATAAGGGTTTGTTTGCTTGACAGGCTGATAAATGGCGTATGACGTATGTCTTGAAGTCAAGCTTTGATAACATTAGGGTTATGGTTTTTTAATGTATGATCCATGCTATGCTTAGCAGATGACAGAACTCAACGGATGAAAAATGTTACTTGGGGGTTTTGAGACACGTTTTCAAGATAAACACTTGAGTTGTGGAAATGGTTATGAATTGCTAGACAACTAATGGGAGAAGTGGTTGTTGATTGTAAAAATTAATTGTATATGTGAAAAATCAGTATGTAATAATTCTGTTATAGATTTGGCACATAGCAAGTGTTTTATCTAAAGTTTTGAAATCATGAAAAAATCAGTGTTACTAGAAGTAGAACTGTCTTGAGCTGAGGTGGATGGGCTTGCTGTAAATCAGAAGTCCTCTGCAGTGAACCAGTTGCAAAGATAATAAAGTGCACTAAGTTCATTCACATGAGGTGGCACAGTGTCTACATGCCCTGTGTCGTCTGCCTATTACTATTACATTAGGATTTATATGTAGTTTTCTTTTGTAGCGTGAGCCTAGCTCGGGAGAAACGCATGGCTGTACAGATCATAGTGCAAAACATTGGTAGCGGGAATTAAACAAGTCATCAAGTAAACGTTCGTAATAATCAGCCCAGTACAATGTATGGATGGGTGTGTGTACAAGATCGATGGCATCTAGGGTACACCAAGGTGTTTTTGGAAGAGCCAGGTCTTCAGTTCTTCCTAACTGCAGGGGACTTGGAGCAGCCCAGATTACCACTGGCGGAGTCCCAGTGGACCAGAGTGTAGGATGTAAAGGGCTGTTTATTAGTTTCCTCCTTGCATTAGAATCTACTTTCCAGTCTGTTGATGGTCTTGCTGCGAGATGACCATGTGCCACCTGATGTTTTTATTTTGGCTGTCAGGTAGGCCTGTTTACTGGCAGTGGCTGACTTGTAGGGGAGGTACGCAGATACCTGTTTTGAACCAGCTCCTAGTCGACATACAGCGCCAATATAATTTGCACAATGTGGGGTCATGTGAACAGATCGCCTAGAGAAAGTAATGAGGCGTGGCATGGTGGGCTGCTTTGAGGGGGTGGTCCGGGGGTCAGAGGGGCAGCCGTGAGCCCTGCAAAAAAGCAGCTACGCACATCGATATGTGAGATCAATAGGACATACACTGCCGTTTGGAATTCCTGGGAAGGGAGGAAGGACTTCATCTTGTGGAGTAGAGAGATCTGATACTAAGCAGTTTGAGCCTTTTTCGCAATGTGCTGTTGGACGGCTAAATTACTATCCACAATGAAGCATAGGGATTTTGCGGAGTTGTTGAGTTGAGGATTGAGCCCGTCCAAGCGCATTTCATCCAGCCATCTTTGAGTGGGTTCCTGCTTCGAGGAGTATGCATTTGGTCATGGTACGGTTAAGCTTTTAGTAGACGCTGGACCTTCGATGACTTCTGGCGCCGTCAGGTGCAGAGGTCAATTTTGGTGTTGGGTTTCGGAATATCGTAGTTTTCCACCTTTCGGATCTGGATGGCTATTGGCGACCTGGACTCTACCGCTGGAGTGAACCACAGACCCTCACCAAGTCTGGACCCTTGGAATGTTTGTGTTGGATTCTGGTGGCGGGAAACCCACTGGCGGACCTTCCGCTGAACTCAGCAACGTGGACCTTTTCTGCCAGGAAAACGTGGTCAGTGATGATGGCAAGGATGTCCCTTGGAAGTTTTCTTCAGCAGTTTGGAACCTTCGCAGCTCCGGGTGTCAAGCAGCACTATGCCAGGGTACCCCCTCTTCTGGCCAGTAGACAGCAACAGGCTTCCAGCGGTCTCAAATGCTCCTTCCGGACCCTGGGTGACACCAGTGGACTCCTTCGACTCGAGATGTCCAGGCACTCCTCTTATGTATTCCCGAAGACCCCTTCACCGGACGGCTGGCCACTGGACTGGTTTCCAGGGTACATCAGATGAAGAGCAGCCGATTGCACAATGGTCCCTCATAGCTTGGGGATAGAGGTCTCTTATCCAGGTCCTCTCTTGGATCAGTCCTTGGAGTGTTACACCAGCCTTTGGATTTCACGAAGAAAATGCAGCAGCAGACTTCTCCTCCAGCTGGACTTCAAGAAACAACTTCAGCTTCTGAACAAATTGTTGAGTGCAGGGACTCTAGTTATACATATTTGTTTCAAATTCACTCAGGCTGAGCCAGACTCAGTCAACCAATCACGCTGAAGTGCATTCATGCAGGTAGGCAGCCAATCAGGCTCATAGGCATTGAGGCCATTCACTCCACCCCGACACCCATAACAATGAATGTGGATTGGAGTAAGCACCCAGCCTTTCAGCACACTGCACTGCATTCATGTCAGTTTCAGTCAGGGCTGTCTCAGACATTGTGTCACACACAGAAACCAGGCACCCGCAACACAGAATGTGAGTTGACTCCCAACTCCATTCACACAGGTGCCACCCCAAGGGTCTACCCACAAGATGCACCCCCTGGGAAGGCTGCAGTCAGTCTGACAGGAGGCAGCCCGATAACCATATATGTTATTTCCACCCAACAGGAGGAAGGGAACAGAGATGAGACTTCCCAGGACTTTAGGAAACAAGTTAAAAGGCAATAGTAACCAAGAGGCGACAGTGGCCATCTTGCCTTCCTTCAAGAATCCATTGATTTCTACGGCAGGGCCTGGGTGTCCCAAAAATGGAGGACACTCAGAGCCACTGCCAAGTCAGCATCTAGCTGCCACCAGCCCATACCCTGCTATGTGGGCAACACACAGGTGCCCAAAAATGCACATAAGGTATACAAGGGTGTACCCCCACCCATCAGTGCCATAAGGGTATTCCTTGGGTGTTGTTCACCAAAAGGAAAACATGAAGCGCTGCACTGCCAGAGTCCAGGCTGGACCTCACTGGCAGAAAGTATAAGAAAACACACACAGAGAAGCAGTAGGACAAGGACTAGGAGGCCCTGTCCCTCCATACAGCATTTCCAGCATCACAACGGGGATATTACATGTGGCGGTGGAACGGCAAGTTCCCATTCCCGTGGAGTCCCACAGGACTCCACGGGAATGGGAACACTGAAGCACTGGCAGGGGCCTGAACTACCAGCAGGTCAGACCTGCCGGTAGTTCACAGCCCCTACCGGCAGACTCGGAGTGAGCTGGTCCGGATAAGCTGGCGGTAACGTTGTTACCAGAATCATATTTCACTCCTAATGAGGGTCATTGTGTCTTTTGCATGTGAAAGACGCAGTTTAAGCCTTGCTAGTGGAGTGGAGAAAGTTAAGAGAAGCAATTTTTGTGATTGGAACTGTTCACTGGGGTTAAAGTGTGCCCAAGTTGCGGAGCATCGTGCTGTGCAATGACGCACCAGCAATGATGTGAACTTGTGTTAGTGAAGCAGCATCGGATCTACAGTGCAAACTTGATTACTGCATGGGTGAGCAGAGTAGTTTCCTGGCAAGGGGTTGAATCAATGTAGGAGAGTACAACATGCACTCTGGAGAGAATTGTGGGGAATTCAAGCATATATTGCATCTGCCATAAAGGGGAGGCGAAAAGCAGAGGACTGATGCTGTGTTATCTAGAGCAGTGATGTATCTGTAAAGAGAAATTTAAGTATGCATGGTCTTTTTTTCAATCACATTGATTTTGAACAAAGTGCTGTTCAAATATTAATATTTGTAATAAACAGAGTGTTTGTGGAGGAGAAAGATTTTCTGAATAATGGAAGCAGGCTACTATGACTGTAGAGTGGGTTTTTTAGGTGGGAAAAAGGGGACGAGGATGATGGGGACGGTGGAGTGGAGCCTAGCAGTGAGAATGATGAAGGTGAGGTACTGGTTGGTGAGAGAAAGTCGTTTGTGGATGTGAAAGTGCCTGTAAGTGAGTGAGTAAGACTTAGTTTGAGAGTAGGCGAGTAATGAGATTGAGTGAATAGCATGACTGGGGGAGTGAAAGGAGGGTAATGTGGAAGAAAGAACAGTGGAGTTTAGTGTCGAGTACTAGTAGGAGAAGAGAGTAGTAGAGATTAATAGGATGGGAGAGTAGTAGAGTGGTTGAAGCAGAGAGTAGGAAGAGGGGAAGAGTAGCGGAGAGTATGTAATGATAGTAATAAGTAGTAGAGGTGAGAGGGACAGTGGAGAGAGAGGAGACAGAATAGAGTGGGAGGGGGAGAGTACAAGGAAGAAACATCTGGGTGAGAAATACAAGGGAAATGCAAGGGTATGAGATTGATAATAGAAAATGAAACCTGGTCAATTGTAAGGCACAAATCCCTGGTCCAAGGACCATTACAGTTTTTGTACGACCCCTGGTTAGGATCCGCCTAAAAGGCCCCGAGGGAGGCAGATAAATAAGGCTGTTGCCTTTGGGCTCTCAATATTAGCCTGTCAGACCTTAGATAGTAAGGATGTATACGGTTTGGCTGTGGCACAATTGTTCACGGTCAAATTGACTGTGGACAATTTGGCCGTGAAGCCAATTGTGCTGCAGCCAAATCCGCCCAAATTAAAATTCTATTGACCATCTTGGGGACCATGGAAGTCTGGTTAAGGGAGGGAAAAGCCCAGTGAAAGATGAGAGGGAGGGGGTAACCCTTTGGTTGAATGCCTTCAATTTTCTAATAAAAACCCTTGAACCTTTTCTGGGAGTTGATGTATTCTTGAGACCATCTGTAAACTGTGTGGCAGGAACCTTTGAAAAATGATGTGACAAATCTAAATGCATTATCTGCAGTGTGCAAGTTTGCTTGAAGGAGTTTTATGATGCAAAACAAAAATATTCAGGAGTGATCGTGTCAAGAGGAAAGATCCAAACTTACAAGAGGCATTTAACAATGCAGGGCGAATAGAATGGACAGATGTCATAGTATGTGAGGACAAAGAAGATTGAGTATGCTTCAGGATTGCTAGTAATGTGTGTGAGAAACCTGAAAGTGTCTCACCCGCTAGTCCCCGGGGATCTGTCATACAGGTGGCCAGGACAGGGCCATCGCTATTGGATACAGTTCCTTGGGGTGCACCAGTACAGGAGGATCATCTGGATGGGCGGTCTCCTGTGAGTGAAAGTGGGACACTGAAGGGAGAGATGTGGTATCCCAGATCTTACGACATCTTTTCCCCATCCTGCCTAGTGGGATACTTAGAAACCCTACCCTCCCCTTTCCCAACACAAGCACTTTCTCACACTGTGAATGAAAACAGATTAATATCAGAGCTGTTTACCTGACTTGTCCCAACACAAGGGTCAGGCAGAGTCAGGCAATTGCCTACAACTGCACACACCTGACTGCCCTTTCCCTTCCCCACGGGGATAAAAGGTGGTGCACTAGAGCACACTTTGAGCAAGGGCAAACAAACGAGGAAGCCGCTATTCCAGGACGGCAGTTCAAACAGAGGAGAAAGGCACGAGGCCTGAAAGGACATCCAGGTGGCAGTTGCTCTTTTCAACGGAGACCCGATAAAAGAAACATAAGACTAGGAATCACAGCTGGTGTGGTGTGACGAATGTCAGCTGTACATGGAACCCTCCCGCACTGAAAGCCAGAGCAGGGAGATGTGGGTGCCATCATGGTACCGTCCTTGATTCCAGCAGCAAAAGAAACGCCAACGAGTTCAGCACAGCTGGTGAGTCGGACGAACCTGACACTGGGCCAGACAGTGTTAAGAATCAAGGTTGCAGTGGCAACAATAAGAAGATTAAGAGACAGAGGTCTTTTGTGTATGTCAGAGATAGAGTGGTCTGGCGCCACGTGAGTCCTTGTCCGGAGGACTCTGACTGGTACCCCTCTCCTGAACGAAGAGACTGTGGTGAACAAAAAAGGGTAAAGAAACTACAAATCCCACGAGGCCGAAGTGAGGTGTCAAGGTGGTCATACACAGGTCAAGCAAAACCCCTTGTACAATCGGAAGTCCTTGACACGTTGTAGAAGTATTGACAATAGAGTTCTGAAACTGCCATTTGCACCCGGCTGAGGAAAACGCGGCACAAACTGTGTTTTGTGAAGCCCCCACTTGTCATGGGCTAACAGAGTGACCCAGCGAGGTGAGATTGCCCTTCAGAAATCCATGTTTAAATTGACAAGTGCTTTGGGAGGCTGACGCTGAAAGAAGTATCAGAGCCCGGCTGAGGGGGATCCTAGGGTGAAGAGTAATCGCCCGATGTCAAGATTTGCAGAAGGAACCTTTGTTTTGTTGGTTTTTTGGCATGACAGGCCCTCTGAAGCAAGAGACTTTGCATGAGAAGAAACTTGGCCACAGAAGGGCCTGATATAGAGAAAAGGAACTGCGAGCGTGTGCCAGAGAAGCCCAGTAGTGTGCTGTGCTCACGACTCCCTCCTTGTGCCGTGCTAAAAACGTGGGGAAGGGAGACCCCGGCCAAAACATCTTGACTTATCATTTGGTCAACATTTCTTTCTTTTCTTGTGAAACATCACCCCACACTATTTTGTAACATAGCGGCAGAGGTCGAAGTTGGCGGGAGCGGTCGGGAGCGGTGCTCCCATACTTTTTCTTTTTAAGTTTCACTGTTCCTATACTTTTATTTTAAAAATAAATGTTTCTGGAATGGTTTAGTTTTAAAATAAATGTGTAGGAAGAAGTTTAAGCTTGCACCTCAGTGCATTGCCCTCAGTGCATTGCGCTGCACATTACCATAAATAGCAGGTGTTTGTTTGGGGGTTGGATTGTGTGTAGAAGGGCACACAGGCATGGGGTTTGTGGGGAGCAGGGCAGACTAGCAGGGAACATAGTTCCACTACTTTCTTTCGTACACTTTGACCACTGCATAGCGGTAAGGATTGGCAATAATTTTTCTCAGTATAGGCCCTTTTTATTTGACTAGACTCCACTAGGACTGTATTCTTATTATTTGATGGTCATAGCTTGCTCCCATAGTTTATCTCAACCTTTAGGTTTAGATTAGGCGTTTATCTCACCCATTTTACAGTTTAATAAACACCCTTGAACTGTGATCAGTTGTGTCTGTCTTGCTTTGATACCATACCTTCCTTACATGTGGCAAAAGAATAAAATAACGAGAAGCTGGGAGACGCGTTTATTTATTTGATTTATCTATTTATCACGCGCAGGCATCAGGGCACACATCAACACAAGGGGTACATCAAGAAATAACAGGGCAAGGCACAAGAATCCAGATAAAGCCACAATTTTATCCAATCAATTAGTTTTTAAGTGTCTCTGAAAGACAAATTATTTTCTTGACGCAGATCAGTTGGCGAGATATTCAAGGTGCAAGCTGCCTGAACTCGGAAGGAATGACCATTGACCCTCACTCGTTTATCTCTTGGACATGCCAGGCGCTTGGTGTTACTAGAACGCAGGGGTACTGTTCAAGGCTTTAAAATAGTAGGGGGCCATACCAAAGAAGCACTTGTGAGTCAAGGTATTTATCTTGAATTGCACTCTAGTAGCCACTGGTAGCCAGTGTAGCTCCTTCCTAAAATGGAACTATAATTGCTTCCACATTTCTGTCTATTCTGACTGCTTCAATTTGTACCATCTGAAGCTTGTGGATACAATCCTTACTAGCCCCACTCAAAAGTGCATTACAGTAATCTACTCTAAGCATGATTATGGCTCTGACCAAGGATCCACAGTTTTTTGGGAAACAAAAGGTTTCCTTGCCTCAGTAATCTTAAATGATACTGTGTTTTTTTTACAATACCATCAACATGAGCGTCTGCACCAAGAGAGGACTTAAAGAAGACATAGCACAGCACAGAGATACAACTACCCTTGAGGTTGAAGCTCAAATATTTGGAGTCCAGTTTAGCTCTGTCTTGTGCTGATCCAAAGATCACAAGTTCAATATTTGAACTATTCAAGCACATCCAGTTGGCAGACATCCAGCGTTTCACAGTCCCATACATTTTGCATAGCCTGTTGGGGTCACTGATGTAAATACCACTTAAATGTATCAGCAGCTGGGTGCCATCTTTGTAGTTGGTAAATTGTTTGGAGGAAGGGGAGGCTATTAGAGTTGGAGCTGGACATGACTCTTGTTACAGATGTAGGTTGTTGTTTGTTAGAGCATGAAGCAAATGCCAAATGTCTCACTTTAACATGACAGTGCCCAAAATGTAACATAAGGGGGCATTTTTCACAAGTGTGCAGTGACTGTCACAGGTTTCCCCTTTTCTCACCTGTTTTCGTTGCTTGATGACATCCTTGGGAGGAGTTTTCTTCTTTACGGTTCGGGTTTTGTACAATCCCGCTCGGCCGTCTTCGGCTTCCAGCTTCTATGTCCGGGATCAATAGGAAACTTCCAAGAAGTCCAGGATACGAAGAAGTGTACTCGGAGGCGGGTACACGGAGTCTGGGAAGAAAGCAGGATAAGAAGGAAGGAGAATAGTAGGATAAAGCAGAGGGTCCGGGAACCAGGAAATAACAGAGTTCCGCGAAGGCGAACTATGGAGCACATGTCTAGCCACAGCAATCAGTAGCGTTGAGACACGCTGGGCCGCGGGGGCGTGGCTACTTTATAGGACGTGCTGCATCGGACTTAAAGGCTGCGAGGCATCGTTTGCTGCCTAACGGCCATGTTGGAAGTACCACGGAGTGTAAGCCCTGATGTGTCAAGGACCAGGAGGTCCAGAAGGGGCATGTCCGACGGTTCATGACAGTGACAACCAAAGCAGACATTAATGAAGTAGATGGAAAAATTGACACAGGGGTGTATTGGCAGGTAGTTTTTCAAGTGGATGGGGACTCATTGATAGATTGAAAACCATTGGTGAGAATGTTAGCGGCTTTGGGATCATCAAATACAGTGGTATTATGACAAGTATTTGATTGGGTGATGGGAAGAAAGTGTGACAAAAATTGCTATACACGTTGCTATGTGGTTTTCCCAATTTGCTTTGGGGAATGGGGAGGTGGTCCTAATCCTTAAAGCAATTTACATACATGGTTCAGTGTATGTGTCAGAGGGAGTTGGGTTTTTACTTGACTAGCGACAACAAGGCAGACAGAAGATTGAAATTTCACCAGTATCAAAGGTGCCTGTATTCCATGTACAGGGAAGAGTAGGTGCAGAATTTATTTCCAGTTTGCACTTTAAGGTTTTTACCACTAATATCAGCAAATTAAAGTTACTTGAACATTGCATCATTCTTAGAGATGGGGTTAGACCAGCAGTGCACAAGGCACCGACTGCTGCAATAAAGTGAGTGAACATTGTTCGAACAATTAAAGAGACTATATGATGTTAGTAAACAGATTGATGCAAGCAAATGTTTAGCTGGATGGAATTACCTTA
The DNA here is from genome assembly GCF_040938575.1 of Ambystoma mexicanum. Taxonomy (NCBI): domain Eukaryota; kingdom Metazoa; phylum Chordata; class Amphibia; order Caudata; family Ambystomatidae; genus Ambystoma; species Ambystoma mexicanum. The sequence continues at coordinate 986,245,627 of NC_090930.1, forward strand.
ATTTGTGTTAGGAGGAATTGGAAAAATACCCATGAGAGTTATGTATCAGCACAAACGGGGAGATTCTCGGGTAACAGTGCCATGATGAATGCATAACTCAAATCAAGCAAAGTGGCCTACTCTTAGAGTCCTAATATCCTTCTTACAAATCCAATCCCTACTCTACTCCGAACAGTTACACAGTGTCTGCACCCAGGAAAGCATCCTTCAATGCTCTCACAGTCTCAGGGTGATTTTAAGTGACCCAGCACACCACTTTACTCGGCCTTGGTAGATTAACCTTGTGACACACTCCTATAGTGGCAAGACTTTTCAGAATACTGTTCTTGCCCTAACATCTGTAAGTGGTTTCAACCCAGCACTCCACCTAAGTCAATGTAGGCATACTAGGGTATGGGATGCCGAATTGAAAGCCTTATTGATATATTTTTATGTCAAAAGTTTTTATTTCTGGATGATGTACCCTTATATAACGCCCCTCTCTTTGAATCCCCCCCGGTCTCAGTGAACCAAGAAAGAGGTTTGTTTTGCAAAGTTAAAAGATTTATTTGAAGAGTTGCACAATATATATATCAAACTTTTATGAATATGAACAATATCTGAATATCACACTTATGAATATTTATACAATGATCAGCAATGGGTAATATCACAATAATCAACAATCTCTTTAAACAATTAGGAGTAGGAATAGGAAGAATAAGGTAGCAGAGAATAAAACTTTGTGTGGGTTCAATGAAATGCAATGAGGTGAAATTAATGCAACACAGAAATGAAACTTGATATGAATTCAATCAAAGACAATGTAATCACTCTTTCCCCCTGTTACTACTCACTCCCCCCAATATACAATATGAAGAGATGGAATGAGGTTTCAGGAATAACAATCAACAATTGCAAGTTCAGTCCCAATTCCCCCAGCAAGCTTAGAGAGAACAGGAATGATTTTAAAACAGGTCAAATGCTTTTAAATGTGGCTTGAAATGAATGGGAAAATGCTAAAAATGACATTAATTTGCTAAATGATATTCAGAACTAGTGAGAGTTGCTTTGAATTGGTTCAGGTAGACACTAGCAATCATGTGTGAATGATTGGCAGATGGAAAACGGAATTCAGAACTTGAATGCAAGAAATAGCTGTTTTTACATGTGGTGAAATTGAGCCAAATGCAAATCGCGGCGAACTTTTCAGCGCACGAGAAACGCGATTACAGAAAAACTATAAGGAGTTACAGAGGTTTTAGTAAAGGTCGACTTTTCTCAAAAAGGGTCAAGATTTCAAATGAGAGATGCGCTTTTTGAAGATTACAAACAAGGATTTCTTAACACTAAGGGAGGCTATGAAGATGCGAGATACCAACGGTACAGTCACCAGTCCAGAGGCGCCTCTGTCTGATCTTTGTCCACTGCGACACTTGCCTTCTTCAGCAAAAATATTAGCGCACAGATGATTATCACTACAATTATCACAGGATTATGTGGATGGGAGAAGGATTTCAGGATAGACAAAAGAGATTCTATAATGCAGTTATGGATGTGTTGGAATGGGTTGGATTGGATTACTTATACTAAGAGATTTGCTATGGACAGTTCTATGTTAGATACTCACTACTATGGCTTTGAAATGGAATGGGCCCGTCAAAGATCTGGTCAAAGGTTTGGCTGGAATTTGCTCGCCACCGGACAGGTCTCAGGCGCTTGGTTCTGCTCTCAGCAAGGCACTCTGGTCTGCACGTCCTCTTGGACTGGATCTAACGGGTTTTGAGTTACAGCTCTGCTGGACTGATCTGGATCTTGGGTTCTAGCAAGGGTTCTTAGCCAGAAGCAGCAATAACAGCACAGCCAGGCTGTTGAATAGGTTAGGCCCCGTGGAAGTTTAGGGGTTAAATCAGGTTGCAAGATTTTAAAGGCCCACTGAGAAAGGTTCAGGTTTTGGGGTTAGGCCTCTGCTTCAGGGTTCTGGAGTCTGGATCTCTGGAGTCTAGATTCTCCCTCAGAGCGCTTCGCCGGTAGATCAGTGATGGGTGAGTGTGTGTCTTTCTGGGTCCTCAACAGTCCCTATTTATGTATTTTCCAAGTGGGTGGGGAGGCTGATTATACTACGCCCAACCCTCTAAGAATCTGATAGGTCAGAGAATTCCCTCTCCCCTGATTTGAGAAGGGAACAGTGTGTCATGATGTGTCATGTTTATGGACCATGGGGAATACCTCCCCTTTGTTTCCGTACAGTATATCTTATTTTTCATAAAAAACATATTTCCAATATCCCCAACTTGTTAATAATACATATTTACATTACAGATTCACTAAGGTACGTTTCTGTCAAAGCCTCATGTTCCTACGAGTTTTGGTTCCCAAATGACAGTTTTTCGCACTTTTGGTGGGTTACCCATTTTCGGATCTGAACAATTTTTTATACATATCTGCACATAACATCTGGGGATATCCCTGTAAATGTTCATGTTCCTAGCATAATCACAATAGCTAGAATATGAACATTTTTGTGGTTCAGTCTCTGAATGTCGCACAGATTCCAAATTAGTTTTAAACTGTGAGCGAACTTTTCATTTTAATAACCTCTAAATTCCATATTTTTATCAGTTCAGTACATTTTTCTATGAGTCTTTTTCTTAAACATACAGTTTCTGTGCTTTCTGAATCCACAAACAGTTTGTCTCCGCCTCCAAGGTCTTGGCTGGGCCAGAGAGTCACATGGGCTTGTCTTACTGCGCAGTTGGTTTCAGTCACACCCAAATTGGCATTTTCTTTCAGTTCAAGAAACCCATTGTTTCTTTCCCAGAGCAGCAGAGAAAGTCTCCTCCTCTTCTCATTAGCATCCAAATGAGATATCCTCTCCTTTTGGTGGGAAGGCAAAGGGTGGTGTATTCTCAGTGGGGGAAAACCTCTTTGAAGTTTAGCTGAATCAGGTTACTTCACAGCAAATTGTGACATTGTTCCTTTTGAAAATTAAAGTTACAATTTTAAAATAAGCAAACATATCTTCAATTCCAGCCTTTTTCAACATGAAAATTAAGTTGTGGCAACCTACTGCATTTGATGGAAGTCTCTTCCTTAGATTTTGAGACACAAGTTTTAACATGACAGATTTAGAGATCGCCAGCTTCTGACAGAGGCGAGTTGCGGTGTTGCGCCTATTTTCAACATATTTTTCCAAGCAAGCATCTTTAAATGTGGATTTTCTTCTGATAAATGTACTTCTGCTGAAATTATATTTATGTGGATTCTTGAAATAGAATGATGTTTAACACCCAACAAAGAGGTTGGATCTTTTGTGTGGTTTGTGAACCATGATTTTTGCAAATTTGACAACCAAGAAAAACAGGATTTCCAAACAGCTCTGTGTTTCTTTTGCAATCAGGAATGCTTTTTCAAATAGTTTCAGGCTGTTCTGTAGGTAGCCCAATGGTGGGTTTTGGCAGTGGTCTCCTGTGCTACCACTGACATAGGCAAAAGTGGATTGGCGGCCTATTTTTCAGGGTTTTTTCCTGCGCACTTCTGGGTGATTTTTAGTGAGCATCATGCTTTCTGGCAGCCATTCTGATGTTCCTGAGGCAAGCAGCGCACAGGAATGTTGCAAGGCTTGGACTAGTGGGTTAAAACATCCCACAAGCCCCCCTCATGCGATTTGGCGTTCTCGTCCATCAGTGGGAATTTGCAAGACTGGGATGTCCGTTTCATCTCTTCTGATTCCACAAATGGCAATGTTCATCATCTTTTCCTCCATCCATCAGGGGTGGATCGATCGGTTCTTCTCGCCAGTCCTGATGCGAGTATTGAGCGATACTCCGGGCCCTTCGGACCTTTCCTCCCGGTCCCCGGGTAGTCCTTCTTGGTTAGTCTCCAGGGTTTCCAATCCTAGGATGACAAAACAAAAACATATTTGTAGACATTTCCCCACCACTATTAATGTAGTGGGGCGGACACGTACATTTTGATAAATCAGGACACATTTTTATATGGTAAATCATGGACTATATATGGAGTATTTTAGAGTTGGAATTTTATGGAGCTGGAGTGACCCCCTCTGGGGTTCCAGAAGACTCCTCCAGTTGCTGCAGAGTGTGCCTAGGATGGCAGCACTTTAGTTGGTTAATATGGACCCACTTATCTTCCCCCTGTGCCAAACTGCCTTTGGGGATGCGGATTTTGTAGGTGACTGGTGAGATTTTGTCTACAATTTCAAAAGGACCCCTCCAGGTAGGCAAACATTTGTGCTGTTTGTCCTGGTTCCTTTGGAAATTGTATAAGTAGACCCGGTCTCCTACATTGTATTCTTTCTTGGTAGTCTTTAAGTCATAGTGGGTCTTCATGCTGTCTGCAGATCTCTCTAGATTTCGCTGAGCATAGGCAAAAGAATGATGAAGGTGTTTTCTTAGATTTTCAACATACTCATGAGTTGTGGAGGCATTGATTAATGTCTGCTCTTGGGTTCTATAGAGCAGATGCTGGGGAAGCATCATCCTGCGTCCAGTCATCAGCACAAACGGTGACATTTTATTTGCAGATGAAGGGGTAGATCTGATGGCCATTAGGACAAGAGGTAATCGAATATCCCAACTTGGCCCAGAATCTGCCACAAACTTTTTTAATATGCTCGCAATTGTTTTGTTGTATCTCTCCACTGCAACACTAGAGGCTAGCCAGTAACCAATGTGTAGCTTCCTTTTGACCCCAAGTATCTCCCACATCTTTGTCATTACTTCGCTGGTGAAATGGCTACCTCGGTCTGACTCAATCCTTTTGGGTAGTCCAAAATGCGAAAAGATGTGGTTGATCATTAGGGCAGCTGTTGTTTCTGCCTTACAGTTTGGGGCCGGGAGGCATTCCACCCACTTAGTAAACAAGCATGTCACGGTCAACATGTACTTATTTCCCCTAGAGGAGCGAATCACGGGCCCGATGAAATCGACTTGTAAATCTGACCATCTCATTGTCATCCCCCTCTTTTTGAGAGGCGCACAGTGTGTGAGGGATGTTGGCTGAAATTGTGCACACACAAGACACCCCTTCAAGTATTGGTCGAGGTCCTGCCCCATGTGTGGCCAGTATGCAACCTCTCTTAACATTTCAAGTGTGGTATGAAACCCCCTATGACCGGCTGTGGCCGCATCATGGGCGTGACTTAACATCAGGCTTCGGAATGAGGTAGGGACCACCCACTGATCATGGCCAGCTAGGGATCTTCTTACCAACAAACTGTCTTGGATTTGGAACATTTTTGGACATTTCATCAACACTCTGAGGTCCTCTTTCCCTATGTAATCGGTATCCATCAGGGGAAAGTTCTCAGGGTCCTCAATGTGTTGATAAAACTTACCAATTATTGGATCCCCTTTTTGAGCCGTAATCTAATCAGCATCTGGGGTCTCCTTACTCCATTGCGCAGTTGAGAGTTCATAGTGAGCATTTGTCTGGAACCTAGTGATAGCAGTGACCTGGATCTCCCCCAACAGGGACTCGATCTCAAGTAGATCCCCTTGGATGGCTCTGGTTTTGGCCAGCTGATCAGCGTAGTCATTTCCAGTTTTGTCTGGTCCCTCTACTTTGGAATGACCCTTAAACTTTTTCCAGTAGATGGTCATCCCATTCGAGGTTACCAGATCATCAATATTTTGAATTAATTTCCCATGTTTCAAGGGTTTGTTATTAGCACAATTTGTTATACATATCTGCACATAACATCTGTGCATATCCCTGTAAATTTTCATGTTCCTAGCATTATCACAATAGCTACAATATGAACATTTTTGTGGTTCAGTCTCTGAATGTCACACAGATTCCAAATTAGTTTTAAACTGTGAGCAAACTTTTCATTTTAATAACCTCTAAATTCCATATTTTTATCAGTTCAGTACACTTTTCTATGAGTCTTTTTCTTAAACATACAGTTTCTGTACTTTCTGAATCCAGAAAGGGTTTGCCTCCAAGGTCTTGGCTGGGCCAGAGAGTCACATGGGCTTGTATTACTGGGCAGTTGGTGACAGTCACACCCGAATTAGCATTTTCTTTCTGTTCAAGAAACCCATTGTTTCTTTCCCAGAGCAGCAGAGCAAGTCTCCTCCTCTTCTCATTAGCATCCACATGAGATGTCCTCTCCTTTTGGTAGGAAGGCAAAGGCTGGTGTGTTCTCAGTGGGGGGAAACCTCTTTGAAGTTTAGCTGAATCAGGTTACCTTTCAGTAAATTGTGACATTGTTCCTTTTGAAAATTGAAGTTACAATTTTAAAATAAGCAAACATATCTTCAATTCCAGTCTTTTTCAACATGAAAATTAAGTTGTGGCAACCTATTGCATTTGATGGAGGTCTCTTCTTTCCCCACCTTAGATTTTGAGACACAAGTTTTAACATGACAGATTTAGAGATCACCAGCTTCTGACAGAGGCAAGTAGCGGTATTGCGCCTATTTTCAACATATTTTTCCAAGCAAGCATCTTTAAATGTGGATTTTCTTCTGCTAAATGTACTTCTGCTGACATTATATTTATGTGGATTCTTGAAGTAGAATGATGTTTAACACCCAACAAGGAGGTTGGATCTTTCGTGTGGTTTGTGAACCATGATTTTTGCTAATTTGGCAACCAAGAAAAACGGATTTCCAAACAGCTCTGTGTTTCTTTTGCAATCAGCATTGCTTTTTCAAGTAGTTTCAGGCTGCTCTGTAGGTAGCCTAATGGTGGGTTTTGGCAGTGGTCTCCTGTGTTACCACTGACATAGGCAAAAGTGGATTGGTGGCCTATTTTTCAGGTTTTTTCCTGCGCACTTCTGGGTGATTTTTAGCGAGCATCATGCTGGCCATTCTGATGTTCCTGATGCAAGCAGCGCACAGGAATGTTGCAGGGCCTGGACTAGTGGGTTAAACATCCCACACAAATTCCCCCCTAATGTGGCCTCGGAAAGGCAGAAGCTACCTGACTCTGACCCTGTGTGTGACGATCTTTGGCAGGACCACATGAGGGAGGACAGCATTTGGGGAGGTGAAATGAGACCAGGGGATCAAAATAAGTCATTACCCATGTTTTTAGGTAGTACCCATGTACTTTCCCCCATTCTTATATGGCCTATTGTAATGTGGATGAAGAACCTCCAGTAATTGATGACCACCAATCTTATTCTTATTCTTCCCACTTAAACAACTGAGATAATCAGCCTTGAGACCTGTGGACTCCCCTCCCCTTTTTGAAATACTGAGACGAGGACGAGAAGTGGAATAATGAAGATTAAGAAGAGCTGCTAACCAAGGCCACAGTCTAGCTGTGGGAAGTTACTAAAAGGTGCGCAGACATTTCAAAAACCGAATACCAGAGCAACACGAGAAATCAGAGTCTCCCATTGCTGGTTTGGACATGGGAGGAAGTGAGGCAGTCAGAGGCAAGGAAATGGGAGAAGACGGCATCCAGAGAGGTTGGATCGTAAAGTGTTCACAGCGTTGCCATGAGGAGCATCAGGAACCGCCGATGGAAGGAAAAGTTGAGGTGAACACAGAGATGCTGACAGGACACGTTCCCAGACAGAAGATGGACCACCAAGCAACTGGAGAAACGTGAGGGATTGCCGAAGCTGCCAATGACAACCGGTAAGCCCAGAGATGACCGCTAAGCCCATAGAAGGAGAATGGGTTACTGAGGCCCGTCAGGCTGAATGCTGCATACCATTAGCAGAGAAGAGAAACCCATACAGGAGAATTGGGATATTAAGTTTAACTGAAGGAGGGTCGATGACCTATGGAATAAGACGTATACTTTCTTGGATACACGAACAAACAAATGCAAGTAGAGAGAGAAAAACTGGCACTTGCATACAAATATTGAACAGACTGAAAGGGGCCTGGCAGGAGATTAAATCAGGCACTCAGCGAGTCTGGGACTCTCTTCCAATTGAAAGAGCGAAAAGTCTTCGCAGAAGAGTAAACCAGGCACTCAGCGAGTCTGGGACCTGCACCCAAGTACAGCATCAAGAAGCTGTGCCAGAAAAGTAAACCAGGCACACAGCGAGTGTGGGACCCACATGTAATTAAAGCAGATCCGGGCAGGAGAATAAACCAGGCATTCAGCGAATCTAATACTCGCACCAATATAAGCAAGAGAACAAAGACTCTGACAGGAGAGTAAACCAGGAAATGGAGAACCGGGGCAGAGCCCTTCCCCCTTTTTGTTTTTATATTGTGGAAAGCTGAAAGAGCTGGGGAACAGATACCCCTACCTTGTTTTTTTGTGTGAATCGTAAAGGTAGAGTCATACCCCTTTTTTCTGTAGCAAGATGACAGAAAAACAAAGAAGGGACTGTGAAATATACTTATAAGTAGTATTATTGATATTTGTGAAAACGGAGGAGCCCAAGGGAAGAACTATCCTCCTTGGGGATCATATACCAAGAACATGGTGCACAACTTGAAATACTCTAGGGAAAGGGAAGATCCTTTCTCTACTAGAAACTTGTTTTTACTTTTCTTTTCCCCACCTTCAAGTCTTTTCTGTTCGGAACTTTGAGAAGAAGCTGTTGGTGTATAGCTCACAGTCACTTTATATTGGGTTTAGTGTGTGAGAATGTCAGTTTAGGAGTTTTGGACACATGACAGATAATTCTTTTGATCTATACATCCTGACACCAAGGTTCCTTAGTTTTGTTGAGGCATGGAAACCCCTCATAGAGTTAGGGACGGGTAGGTTTTCCCCAACCCGTCATTTTCCTTTAATAAAAGTCTTTCAAAATCGCTGAAAATGCCACTCTGTCCGAGTCTTACTCTTGTTCCCTCACACACCTCTCACCCCCAAGCTAATGGTCAATCTCTTGGACTCGAACAACCACAGGCTCCAGCTCAAAGTTGCACACTTCTTTTTAGCTCTGGGGGTTTTACAGCTATCATCAGGATTTGGGCTGCAGGTCGCAGCAGACTTTTACTTGGTTCCTTCCCTTAATGTTCTCAGGCCCAGTTTTTGGTTCTGTGACTTGTGGTGTGTCAGAGAAACCTCCCATCCCTTTGTATGAGGGGCTGAGCCACAGGGGACTGAATCTGTGTCACAGCCACAAGAAGGGAGTCATTCCCCCCTGGCTTTGTGGTGAACTGTACAAAGTAATTCCAGGAGATGGGAGGTGTTCTCTTGGTACTGGGCTAAGAGTTGTACCTTAGACACCAGGGGAAGGGAATAATTCCCCCTGGTTTTTTTGGGAACTGCATAAGTTTACACCAGGAGAAGTGAGATGGAAAGTCAGTGTCCATGTCCTCATTTTGACTCGCCACATCCGGTAGGATGCATAAAAAGCCATGAAGAGATTGCATTGTCGCAGTGAGTCACACCACTCCTCTTTCTGCTTTTCCTGCAAAAGAAGAGAAAACCTAGATATAGGAAAGACAAGACTGAGGTTTCAACGGGATCCCATAAGCAGGGACAAGGCCTCGTTTCTGTTGAAGCATGCTTCTAGGGAGCAGTGGGAAGAGTTCTGCAACCAAATGCTGACTCATTTTTCAACAGCCCTGACTAGCAATCAAATTCTGGCTATTTTTTCAGCAGCCCTGACTAGTACAGCTGCGGCCTTGAACTTGATGGTAGCCCTTCAGCCCACTGTGTCGGTGTCGGCCGGTAGGAGCTCTCAGGAGTTGCGCCACACTCTTTCAAGCTCGGCGACAATGCTCGGCCCAATGGCGTCTTCTTCTCCCACTGCCCCAGCTGCCTGTCCACTTGGCGGCTGTGCCCTGGAATTGGAATGTTCAGTCCCAGAAGGCCCTAGTAACATTGGCCGCCGCGGTTAACTCCAACCCAGTGGTGCCATCTTCAACCCTTCCCCTGCACATGGAGGGGGTGGAGACAAATACTTTAATTAAAAAAAAATTTGCATCCTGCATTATGGCCCTTAAAGCAGTGAACATTTTATGCGCTTTGGTGTGGTACTGTCATATTTTATAGGACAGTTATTTAAGAAACCTTTGCCCATTTACCAGAGGGAGAAATCCATGATGGGTTCTGCTTTTTTTCCGAACTGGCTATTGACTGCCTTTCCTTTGGAGGACTGCAGATAGACCTATTGCTGCTTTCTGACCTCGAACCTGGAGTCCATACCCTTGGAGGTGATGCCCACACTATTGGAAAAAGGGGCAGAGAAGGTGGTTCCGGCCTTGAAGAGAGGAGTGGTTTGGCATGTTAGGTATTTTTTAGTGCCCAGTAAAAGGGGAGGCATCTGGCCCATATTGGACTGCAAATATTTGAACAAGTTGTTGTGGAAGGAGAAGTTCAGGATGATGATGTTAAGGGCCGTTTTACAGGCTCTTCAGAACCAGGACTAGTCCATGCCTTTGGATCTTCGGGACGCCTATTTCTGTGTGCCAACCCACCCGAAGGGCAGGAAGTCCCTCTGGTTTGTGATCGGGAGTTCCCATTTCCATTTCAAGGTGCTCCCTTTCAGACTGACCTGCACTCCCAATGTGATCACCAACCTCATGGTAGCAGTGGTGGATCGTCTCATGAGGGGATGGGATGCATGACTTTCCCCAGCCAGATGTCTCGCTCAGTCGGGCGCATGCCAATGCTGGGGCCATGTCAGGATACCTACCAACTGCTGAACAACTTAGGCTTCTCCCTGAATTTCAAAAAGTCCTGCACAACATTGTATCTGAGGTTCTAGCCCGTTCAAGCAGTACTGGGGGCTTGGGTAGTGAAAGCTTTTCCAAGGAGATAAATAGCCACTAGTATTCAGTATTCAGCAGATGGTCCATTGCTTTGCAAAAGCATGCATTCTATCAGCCTTTGCCTTTTTCTGTCTTCTTGGCCTCATGGCATCCTGTATTTTTTAATGGCGGAGGGCAAGCTGAAAATGCGTTCTCTCCAATGGCTGCCCTACAGGCAATAGTTGCAGTTTTCTGGCTAGATGTTAGGTCTCGAAAAAAGCTAGTCAGGAGAACTTGCTGGCGGGAAGTTGTTCTGTCTCCCATGGCCATACGTTAAGATCATCATGGATGCCTCCCTGTTTTCAGATGAGCTGGGGTGCTCGCCTCAGATGTCTGAAGGTGATCATGCTTTCTTCCCGGTTAGAGTGCCTCTTGCACATCAATTTATTGGAGCTGCGCGCAAACAGACTAGCCTTGATGGCTTCCTTGTCTTCTCTTTGGGAGAAAATGTCTTGATTCTGACAGGCAATACAGTCTCCAAGCACTACCTCAATAAGAGAGGGTGTGTGCGGTCACTGCCCCTATGCTGGGACACCATGCATCACTGGTTCTGGGGGCTGGAGAACAACATCTTTGTCTAAGTGGCATATCTAGCAGAAGCAGAGAACGGGTTGACAGACTTATTGAGCAAAAAGGGCTTGGTCTCCCACGAGTTGGAGCTTTGCCCAAGAGGTGGAATGGACTTTTGACCTCCATTATGCATTTGCACCAATTCCAGTCATTTTGTCCATTTTCAGCAGGTTTAGGAAGTGCCGGGTTGGCATAATTCCACAGACATAGCCAGGCAAACCTGGTCTCTGGATGTTCTTGAGATGGCCATCTGCCCACCTCAATGCATTCCTCAGATGGCGGACTTGCTGCTGCAGTTGGAAGGTCGGGTGCTTCATCCGAATCTGTAGTCTCTGAGCCTTCATACGTGAATGTTGATTGGCTGAGATATGATGGCTGGGAGCTTACTCATGAAGTTTTGGAGATGTTGCTGTCTTCACACAGGCCCCGTACGGGGTCCATCTATGCATTCAGATGGAGAAAGTTTGAGGAGTGGTGCAGAGGAAGGAGTGCCGACCTTATGTCAGGGCTGTTCTGGAGCTTTTATTGTCGTTGGCTAGGCAAGTGCTGCAAGTGGGCACAATAAAGAGTTACCCGGCTGTTCTCTCTATTTTGAAGAGATCTCCTCAGTAATGTTTTTTTCTTTTCAGTTCCTTTAGTTGCCCAGTTTCTGAAAGGCTTAGTGAACTTATTTCCCCACCTCAATGTGTGGTTCCTTCATAGGAATGTAATCTTGTGCTTGTGTTTTTAATGGCTTTGCTCTCCAGGTCTTAACATTCTTATTCAGTTAGGCTTTTGACATTAAAGACTGTCGTTCTGTTAGTGATTACTTCTCCCAGGCGCTCTAGTGAGTTGAGATGGAGACATTTTCATGTAAGCCTCCTGTCCTTCAATTTTCGAGAGAGATTAAGGTTAGGCATTCCCTTTTGCCTAAAGGTATGTCTGAGTTTCATGATGGCCAAAATAATGAGTTGCTGATCTTCCCCATTCCTACACCCTTCGAAGGATTAGGAGAGGCTTCATAGATTGGATCACAAGAGGGCTCTCAGTTTCTACATAGCAAGAACATCCCAGTTCTGTCAGGACAATTGGCTCCTTGTCTCTTGTTCCCAGGCACGGTTAGGGCATGCGGTAAATAAGCAAACTACTCCTTTGGATATTTGTTATTTATAGCTGAATGTTACAAGAGTGAGGTGCTACCATGCTCCAGGTCCATTCCACCAGAGGGGCGGCAGGGCCTTCTGCATTGCAGGGAAGAGTCCAGTTTAAGGAAATCTGTCAGGTTCCAACTTGGTCCTGGTTGCACACTTTTACTCAACATTACAGTTTTGATCTGTTAGTGGCCATGGATGCGCATTTTGGTTAGAGGTTTTGCAGGCTTTCCTTGTATAGTGCACTTTTAGCCCTCCACTAACTGCTTATACTGCTTTGCGGGTCTATCCTGATGAAGAATCTGTAGGAAGATGCAGTCCATTGAAAGAAAAATGGCAGTAATGTTCTTTCTATGGATTCTCCCGCCGATTCCTTATCACCATCTCATCCCGTACCTCTTCTGAAAGCAAAAGAGCAGATCATGATAATGGGGAGGGGGTCCATCTTGTGGAGATAGGATGGATAGGTCTGTGTTAGAGCAGGGATAAAAGCAGGCGGAAAAGCTTTTCTTGGTCGGAAAAACAACACAAGAGCAAAAAAGAAATTTAAACAATGTTTGAAATCGCTTGTTTAGCATTTTCTGCAGTGATACTGCTTGAAATCCTCAGTAATTGTGGTTCCCTTGAAATGATGGACGTTGGGCTACACTAAGCCCCAGGGCGAAATGTTCCTTTTGTTTGTGACTCGCGTGAGGCGCAATATCGAGAAGGTTGCACCAACTGAGCATTTCGAGGGGATTGGGTCCTCCGACGTATTCCATATCTATGACATGTAATCACCACAGCTGTGCTGCTTCGGAAACTTTTCCGGCGTCTGCGTCCTGCGTCGATGACGTCGATGCGCCGACGTCGAGGACCTCCTCCGACGTCATCCGATGTGATAAGTAGGACGCACGACGCCCGTAGCCTCAGTTCCGTTTTTTCCGCGAACGTGTTGCTTCGTGTTTCTCGGTTCTAAGCCTCGACTCTTTGGAGTTCTGTTCTTTCTGGTTCTTCGAACCTGTTCGTTTGTGAATTTCCTTCGGCGATGTCTTCCACTTCGTCTTCAACCCCGCGTCCGGGCTTTAAGAAGTGCGGGGAGTGTGGGTCCAAGATGTCGGTGACTGACTCGCACGACGCCTGCCTCTGGTGCCTCGGGGAGGCCCAGGACACGGATGACTGTATCGACTGCCAGTCGCTCACGTCCAAAGCCTTACGCGAACGTGAGAAGAAGTTGTCGGTAGGTCGGGTGTCCAAGCCCCGGAAGTCGAAGTCGGTGGGGCTTTCGACGGATGATTCGAGGGGTGACTCTCCGCGTCATCGTCGGAAGTCTCGTCGGTCTTCTAGGAGTGGGTCTCGCCACTCCTTAGCCTCTTCGAGGCATTCTCGGAAGCGCCGTCACCGGTCGCCTTCCAGGTCCTCTTCCGAGGATTCTGCACAGCACGTCGGTTACCCCACCAGCCGTGCGACGATCAGGTCGTCGAGGGACACGCTCGGGGCTCCGGCTTCGAGGGCTGTGTCGACGCCGCCGATACTGGAGGCGCTGCATCTGACGTCGACGCCGATTTCCTCAACGTCGACGCCGATCCTCTCGGCGCCGTTGCCGGTTTTCTCGACGTCGGCGCCGATTCGCTCGACGCCATCAACGCCTTTCGTGTCGGAGGTGCCCCGTGTCACGGGTGTACCCCCTAGGAAGGCTCTGGTTAAGAGCAAGCACTCTCGGGTGCCTTTTCGCCACCTGGAATATATTTCAGAGGCGGATGAGGATTCTGATGGCCTGGTTCCTAGTCAGGTGCCAGATGAAATTGTCTCGGGCCATAGTCAGTTTGACGATTTGAGGCAGTCACTGCATGATGCCAGTGGACTGGACACCTCTCCGGAGGTGGAATTTTGTAGGCCTGAGCCTGGCTCCCATGCCGATTCCTCGTACCGGCGCCTTATGGCTAGGGTGTCTGAGTATCTGGGATGGTCTGCTCCCCCAGGGGAGTTTGTGCAGGATGATCTGACGGACATCCTTGATGTTGGTCCCCCAACTGACCCGGTACTGCCGTTCCATATGGCTTTACAGAGAAGGGTGGCGGCGGCTTGGACTGCTCCGGAGAGTCTCCCGGCGGTGGGCAGATCCTTGTCGCGTAAATACCGTCCAGCCAGTAGCGACCCCTGCTACTTGACCAGGCACCCCACTCCGGAAAGTTTGGTGGTGCAGGCGGCCACGGCCCCGGCAAAGCAGGCGTCGTACCCTACCATCCCTCCTGATAGGGACGACAAACGTTTTGATGGCTGGGCGAAGAAAGTGTTTTCTTCTGGTGGTATGGCGCTTCAGGCGGCCAACTCCATTTGTGCCTTGTCACGTTTCACGCACACTCTGTGGAACTGTGTTGCGTTAGCGGCTGAACATATTCCCGAAGGGGATGAACGGGATGGTTTCCTTGCTATGGTCCAGGATGGTAAGGATGCCATGTGTGAGTCCGTTCAGTCGGGTCTGGACTTGGCTGAATGCGTCAGTAGGTCCATGGCGGCGAGCACCGTGATACGCAGGTTTGCGTGGTTGCGGAAGTCGGGGTTTGCTCCTGATGTGCAGTCCCGGCTCCTCAACATGCCCTTTGACGGTGAACACCTTTTTGGCAGCAAGGCTGACGAGAGCCTTGAGAGGTTGCAGACCTCAAAAGCTGCAGCGAAGTCGTTGGGCGCTGCAGTTCGCCAACCTCCGCCTTTTCGTCCTAGGGGACAGCAGTGGAGGGGTGGTTCCTTTCGCTATTACTCGTCCTTCAGTAAAGCGAGAGGAGCTGGCAGTCAAAGAGGCCAACGCAGGGGTACCAGAGGTGGATGACAGGGTACCCGTGGTGCCAAGGCCGCTCGGGCAGTTGCCTCTTTGCCCTCAGGTAACGCCGCAGCCGCTCCTACTCAGTCATGAGGCCAGGTCCCATGGTTCGCCGGTTGGGGGAAGGCTGGTGCAGCATCTTGTAGAGTGGCAAGCCATTACCTCAGATGTGTGGGTTCTGGAGATCATAACCCACGGCTACTGTCTTCCCTTTCGGCACAGGCCTCGCGGCAATCCACCGGGGAACCTCTCTTTGAAGTGTCCGGATCCGCTCCTTGCGCAGGAAATTCAAGCCCTGCTGGAGAAGGGCGCAATAGAACTGGTGCCTGTAGCGGAGAGGAACAAGGGATGGTATTCCCCTTATTTTTTGATTTCCAAGAAAGACGGGGGATTGAGACCCATCATGGACTTGCGCGGTTTGAACAAACTCCTCAGGAAGGACAAGTTCAAGATGGTTACTCTCTCTCAAGTCCTCCAGGCCCTTCAGCTTCAGGACTGGTTGGTGTCACTCGACCTCAAGGATGCTTACTTCCATGTGCCGATCCATCCCATGCACAAGAAGTACCTGAGGTTCGCGGTTGGCGACTCGCACTTTCAGTTTCGGGTCCTGCCGTTCGGATTGACCTCCGCCCCGAGGGTTTTCACCAAGCTCATGGTGGTGGTGGCAGCGCATCTCAGGCAAGGGGGGATTCACGTCTACCCCTACCTGGACGATTGGTTGATCAGGGGGAGCTCTCCCGAGCAAGTCCTGGATCATCTGTCCGTCACCTGCCACTCCCTTCACAGGCTGGGCTTCTCCCTCAATTTGAAGAAGTCCCATTTGACGCCAACACAGAGGCTCCAGTACATCGGAGCAGTGCTCGACACTTCCCTGGGGCAGTGTTTTCCTCCCCAGGTGAGGGCTCTTCACATTCAGCAGATGGTGCACAAGTTTCAGCAGGCCCAGACGCTCCCAGCGTTCGAGTTCTTGAGGTTGCTCGGCCTCATGGCATCCTGCATTCTTCTGGTGCCAGAGGCTCGCCTGCGAATGAGATCTTTGCAGTGGGCACTCAAGACGCAATGGTCGCAGTCCTCCGGCAGGATGTCGGACCCGGTTCAGGTGCCGCCCTCGGTCGCCCAGGACGTTCTGTGGTGGGCCGTCGAAGGCAACTTGATGAAGGGGGCTCCATTTTGGCTTCCCTGGCCGGAGGTGACAATCGTGACGGATGCATCCCTCACGGGATGGGGAGCTCATGCCAACGGGCTGACAGTCAGCAGTCGTTGGTCTCCGTCGGAGTCCAGACTCCATATCAATCTGTTGGAGCTGAGGGCCGTCAGGCTAGTCCTGAAGGCTTTTCTGCCGACTGTGAGAGGAAAGAATGTCCTGATCCTGACGGACAACACAGTGGCCATGCACTACCTCAACAAAAAGGGGGGGGGCAGGGTCACTTCCTCTGTGCAGGGAGGCGATGCAGCTCGGGTTCTGGGCCATCCAGCAGGAAGTTTCGATCTCGGCAGTTCATCTGGCCGGAGACGAAAACGTGACGGCGGACGCTCTGCGCAGGCAGAGCGCGATCTCTCACGAGTCGGAGTTGGCTCAGGAGATTCTCTTGGAGATCTTCGCCCTTTGGGGGACCCCTCAAGTGGATCTCTTCGCCTCCAGTGTCAACCGGAAGTGCGAAAGGTTTTGCTTGCGGGAATTTCCTCCGAAAGGAGCCTTGGGAGACGCGTTCGTGGTGGAGTGGTCATTCCCGCTGCTGTACGCGTTTCCTCCAGTCCCCGTCATCCCGCAAGTGCTGCGGAGGTTACGGAAGTTCGGTTCCCGGATGATCCTCATTGCTCCGGCGTGGGCTTGGAGGACGTGGTACCCGGACCTTCTCGACTTGTCCATCTGCCCTCCACGTCGTCTTCCCTACCGAGACGATCTGCTCTCACGGGAGGGGGGTCAGGTTCTCCATCCAGAGGTCGGATCCCTCAACCTTCACGCTTGGCTTCTGAACGGTTGAGGTATATGGATTGGGACCTCCCTGAAGACGTGATGGAGGTGTTGCTTTCGGCCCGTAGGCCAGCAACGAAGTCTCTGTACCGTTGCCGTTGGCGTAAGTTCTGCGACTGGTGCAGAGTTCGGAATGTGGATCCTTTTGCATGCGACATCCCCATGGTTCTGTCCTTTTTGCTTTCTCTGGCCCACAGGGGCTTGCAAGTGGGTACCATTAAAGGTTACCTGGCGGCGCTGTCCATCTTTAAGCGCTCGTCTGAAGAGTGTTCTTACTTTAAAATCCCTTTAATTTCACAGTTTCTGAAAGGGCTCACTAATGTGTTCCCTCCGTCACCTTTCCTGGTGCCCGGTTGGGATTTAAACCTTGTTCTTAGGTTTCTTATGGGTGCTCCGTTTGAGCCTTTACATTCTTGCCCTTTGAGGCTGTTAACTCTGAAAACTGTGTTTTTAGTTGCGGTTACTTCCGCTCGCAGAGTGAGTGAGTTACAGGCACTTTCAGTTAAGCCACCCTTCACTGTATTTCATAAGGACAGGGTTGTCCTTCGAGTTCGTCCTTCTTTTCTTCCGAAGGTAGTGACAGAATTTCATTTAGCCCAGAAGGTTGTTCTTCCGGCATTCTATCCTCCTCGGCATCCTGGTAAGGAAGAGGAGAGGCTCCATAGGCTTGATCCTAGGAGAGCTTTAAGCTTTTATGTTTCACGCATGTCCCGGGTCAGAGTGGACGATCAACTCTTTATTGGTTACGCTGGAAAGCGTTTGGGGCAAGCTGTGACGAAACAGACTTTGTCCCGCTGGATTATTTTGGCCATCTCTGAGTGTTACCGCTTGGCGGGTAAGGACCCACCGGCTGGCTTGCGGGCCCATTCTACCAGGGGTGTGGCTGCATCTACTGCCCTGCAGAGGGGTGTTCCTATTCGCAACATCTGTGATGCAGCCACCTGGGCTTCAGTACATACATTTGTACGGCATTATTCCCTCGATTCCATCAGAGGGCAGGATCTGGCCTTTGGCAAGGCGGTCCTTTGCTCGGCTATTTGATTGGCTATTCTAAAATTTTGCTTCTAAATTCTTTCCCTCCTCCTTGTTTTGGTACTGCTTTGGGAGTCTGTCATAGATATGGAATACGTCGGAGGACCCAATCCCCTCGAAGAACAAGTTACTTTCTTACCTGGTAACGTTCTTTCGATGGGATGGTCCGACGACGTATTCCATATCGCTCCCGCCCTGCCTTCCCCGCTGCAGAATTTCTTTTGCGATTGCAGCTTACGTTCAGCAAGGCTTTGTGTCTGACTGGCAGTTGACTTATGTCACACGTTCTGGGGGGAAAAAACTACAACTGAGGCTACGGGCGTCGTGCGTCCTACTTATCACATCGGATGACGTCGGACGTCGGAGGAGGTCCTCGACGTCGGCGCATCGACGTCATCGACGCAGGACGCAGACGCCGGAAAAGTTTCCGAAGCAGCACAGCTGTGGTGATTACATGTCATAGATATGGAATACGTCGTCGGACCATCCCATCGAAAGAACGTTACCAGGTAAGAAAGTAACTTGTTCGTCTCATTCACAAGTGCCCCTGCAGGCCACACATCCCTGATGTTATTTCTAGATGAAGGGAATCCTGCAAGTGGTGTGGATGCTCTCTCTGGGAGGCGTTCGCTTCTTGCATGACTAATTCTATTATGATGTAATACATGAAATCAATAAATTACAGTCTGCACCTGCTTTTTTATTTTCAACAGTCCCTGTTTTAAGTTAATGGCACGCCAATGGGGCTACTTTTTTCAGACTGATTATTTCCTCTAAGTTGTATTGGCTTGTGTACAATTTACCTGAATGTTTTTCTTTTTTTAATGTCATCGATTGCTTTCTTAAGGGATCTTCTCAAGAAGCTCTCTTGTGTATCGATACCACTGCCAATTCAGGTGCGTATTTGTTAGGCATTCCCACACGGCCATAAGGAATAATAAAAACATTTAAAATGTTGAAAGCTTGCTGCATTATTTGATTGCTCTCTTTTCTTTGCCATCATATGCCTTTTGAGAAGGCAGCAATCATTCTTGCTTTATTCTTCTAAATGAAATTTGTAAACAATGAAGTTGATCTGAGTCCATTACAATATTTCCAATGCATTAACCAGACATATTGGCGGGGTTAATGGAAAATGTCTAATCCTGCATGACTTACTGTGGCCTGGAAGCGATTGATATACCTGTCAGTTCATCAGCACTGTTTCCAAGGAGGCTGAATGAAGCAGTGCAGGGAAAGGCGCTGCACAGTTTACCTGGCAACCCTAGCATCAGCACTCCTTTACAGATTCAGATGTGTGACAGTCACCTATTGGGGGCTGACTGATGGGGAGGGAGGAGCCATGGTGCTTGGGTGCCACCATCTGCTATGTGATGTGGAGCCCAAAGGGGGAGAAGGACCTGTTCCCCCGGTTCCCCTGCCCATCAGTATTCATGGAAATAGGCTTTTATCAAACCATAGGGGAGATCAAGACCAAAAGGATAGGAGTCCTGGAAAGGGATGACGCCTAGGAGGAAAGGACTGGGGGCAAGGCCTATTGGATCATGGTAGGTGTAAGGTAAGTCCAGGTTTGTCCCTGTGAGCAGTGGGCCTAGATTGACCCCTATGAGGCCCCTTTTCATTGTGTATGTTAAGGTGAAGTCCAAGTTAAGAACCAGACTTTCGAAGGGATTGTGTCCTCCGACGTATTCCTTATCTTTGATAATTTGTCTCCAGCTCGTACATTTTTTTTTCAGCAGAGGGCGCTGAGCATCGACGTCCGTCGAGTTGGTGTCCCTCGACAGCCACTGTATCGGCGCCGACGTCACCATACCCATAAATAGCCACGCGCAGCGTCCGTTGCTCAGTTCCGTTTTTCCGCGCTTCGTGGGGCCTCGGAATTTCGTTGCTCAGTTGTTCAGTCAAATATACTTCATTCTATGACAAGACTGGAGGCGAGCATTATGCTTCAACTTCTTTAATTTACCACTCTTCAGCAGTTTCAACAAACTCAAAAACCAATACAAAACACTGAAAAACAGTCTGAACAGACTTCCCTTCTTCTTGAACTACAATCCCCATAGTCTCTGTAGTCCATCTCACTTTTAGCTCAGATATCACCACATCCTGTCCCTGAGCTCCTCCTCTTCTTTTACTGCTCTTCAAGCAGATAAGTACCATTTTATTCAGCTCCCTACTGTAATGTAGTAATTAGACATATTGATTAGGGATTAAGCTCTTGATTGAGGAGGGATCCCGCAAATGCGGGCAGGGAGTTTGTGTTACAATTGTGAAATTAATGCTGGCTTAGATCGTGAAGTTTAGGTTTACAGAGCGCGTAGGTGTTCTAACGTGTTTCGTTTAATTTTCGAGCAAATTGTCTTTACCATCGCCTTCGTGGTGAGTACTGCTCACGGCGCGGACACCCCGTGCCATATGACCGGCACCGCAGGGGTTGTGAGCCGCCGCTGTGAGAGCCTGCAGTGCTTCGAATCGCGTTGGCAGGGAGCTGCCGGCCCCCTTCGAGGTCGCCGAGGCGGCAGTGTAGGAGCAGCCGGAGCCGGTACACAGTAGCAGGCTCCCTCCCTTGCGGAGGCGTGGCCTACCGCTCTCGGGAGCAGAGGAGTCTCCCGGCCCCCTCATTTGGGTAGGAGGGGCCTTCTCTCCGCTCGTTTCCGCGTCGCGTGTTTCTTTGCGACGCAGAACGGAGCGGTCCATGTTTTGAGAGCCGGGCCCGGATGTGAAAGCGAACGTGCTACGTTCAGGGGAATTCAGGAGTTTTCCCCATTGCAGAACGTTAGCGGAGCGCTCGTATACACGTGCTGTCCGCTCGAGAGCAGCTGCAGCATGCGAAGTGCAGGAGAGCAGCTGGGAACTAGAGCAGGCGATCTGCTGCCTAATTCACGGGGCCCAGCACAGGGGGCCCGCTGAGTGACACACGCCCATCCCAGGCAACCAAGGAAACGTTATAGTCCGGTGCAGCCACATAAAAAAGAAAAAAAAATATTAATAATAATTTATAAAATAGACGGGAGGAAGAAGAAAGAGGTAACACTATCTCTGTCCCATCAGTGGCATCTATAGTGAAAGGGGTGTGCTGCGACACCTTTTCCAGGTATTTAAGGCACTCACAGCATCCTCGAAGATGTCAGAGTTCGAGTGGAGCGAAGAGGAGCAGCCTTCAGACTTAGCTGCCAGCTTCAAGGAGGTGCTGGGTAACTCGCTGATAGATGCAGTGGCTCTAGGGGTTAAACCTCTACAAGATAGGCTGGAGTCCTTAGAGGCGAGACTGCAACAGCCAATAGACAGCACCATACGGACTGATCGCACGCCCGCAGAGCCCTCAGAGAAAGGGTCACAGAGGAGTATCAAGGCCCGAAAGAGGAGAGCACCTCTCGACCCCCAGGGCCCTCTGGAAGGGGCAAAAGACAAGGCCCCGGAGGTCGTCGACGCCTTCGTAAAGCTCCGTGAAGCATATTTGCTGCGCCAGGCAGTGCCGGACCTCACAACCCCCTCTCCAGGGGAAGTGTATGATGGAGATGATGACCCAGGCTCGGAAGAGGAGCCGGAAGATGGGGAGCCTCCCTCTCAAGAGGAGGATGAATTGAGAGAAGAAGAGGAGTGCAAACCCAGCGTAGGAAAGAAACTCCGCAAGGAGAAACACCTCGAAGAAGAGGAGGAAGGGATGTTTGATCCGGACAGCATCCGGAATCCGAGGTCGTCAGACTGGCAGCCCTCACCGAGAGTGGCGCAGTATATGACCAAGAGATTAAGAAAGGCGCTGGACAAGGAGGTCCGCCAGAGACTTCGAGCGGAGTGCCCGAAGCCAGACCTCCCAGGGAAAGTGGCAGAGACGCCGGAGTTAGACCCCAAAATGCTGACTTTCGTTTCGAAGACGAGCAAGGACCCGGTAAGGGTATTGATAGATCTTGGAGGAGCTGCCAGGAGAAGGTGCTGGACCTGGCCGGGCCACTCGCAAAGATCATGGACCTGGCAGAGAGAGCCAGGGATATGGGGGAAGAGGTTGACCCGGACGCCCTGGCAGGCTGGGCTCAGAGAGCCGTATGCCTTTTGGGGAATGCAAATTGCACCATCGCTTCCGAGCGCCGGAGAGGCTTGCTATTGAAAATAGACGAGAAGCTCAGTGATTTAGCCTCTTATGAGGCCGGAGAGGCAGCTCAAGGACTCCTCTTTGGAGAGACCTTCGGCGAGGAGATGGGTCGCTTCGTGGGCACCTACACGTCTCTAGAGAAGGCGCAAGCTTCCATCCGAAAGATCTTTCCCAACGGAGTTTTTGGAGGGACCAGTCGCTTCAGTGGTCGTTCGACTGGTCGCAATCGAGGAGGAGGAAGATCCCAGAATCCCAGAGCACAATACTGGGAGAATAGACAGCAGGACTCCTTCTTCCCGTCCAGGGAACACTTCCCAAGGGGCCGCAGAAGGAGAGGATCTGGTCGTGGACAAGGATTCACGCAAGGTGAGAGCAGCGTATTATCCTCCAGTAGGGGGGAGAACTGGCATGTTTTTGAGAAACTGGCGCAAGCTTTCCAGCGATGCCTGGGTGTTACAAACGGTTGCGGGTATGAGCTTAGATTTCATACACCCGCCCGTGCAAGGGCGCAGGCCTCACCAGCAGCGTCTGTGGCGCGCAGTGCAGAAGCTTCTAGACCAGGAGCTAGGCCTACTAGCAGCGAAGAACGCCATAGAGAGGTGCCGGGGGACCCCGTATTTATAAGCAATATGTTCCTGGTGCACAGAAAAGAGAAGGTGCGCCCAGTCATAAACTTGAAAGAACTGAACGGTTGGATAGTATACCATCATTTCAAGATGGACGGCATCCACCAACTCTGGGATTCGCTCAGAGAAAAGGATTGGCTGACGAGACTGGATCTGAAGGATGCCTACCTAACGATACAGATAGCAGAAGAATTCAGACCTTTCCTAGCTTTTCGCTGGAAAGGACAGCTTTGGCAGTCCAGAACTATGCCCTTCGGGCTTGCCTCGGCGCCCTGGGCCTTTACCAAGGTAATGAAGCCGGTAGCGGCAGCGATAAGAGAGAAGGGAATAAGACTGATCATCTATCTAGACGACCTTCTGCTCCTGGCCCAGGATCGAGAATCCCTCAAGTATCAGACGCGTTGGGTCCAGGAATTACTACCTTCCCTAGGATTCCTGGTGAACATAGAAAAGTCAGATACCGAGCCGGCTCAGAGACTGGATTTTCTAGGCTTTATACTGAATACCAGGAAAGCGATGCTCGAGCTTCCAACCCAGAAGATCCGAGCCATCAAAAGAGAATTGAGAATATGCCTGCAAAAGCAGGTTGTGTCCCTCCGAACTCTAGCGAGGATTGTGGGGCTGTTAGCAGCTTCTATTCAGGCCATATTTCCAGGGCCGTTACATTACTGAGCCCTGCAGAGGTTGAAGATAAGACATCTGCAGCAAGGCCTGAGATACCATCAATTAGTACCGTTGGATCAGGAATCCAAGACAGAGCTGGAATGGTGGTTGAAGAATATGGACGGCTGGAATGGTCGTGCCATTTTCGGAGACAAGCCAGATCTCATTATAGAATCCGCCGCGAGTCGCCTGGGCTGGGGCGCTCGGTGCGGAGACCTGCAGACAGGGGGGAAGTGGAGCGAGGAGGAGCTCAATTTGCACATAAATAGTCTAGAGCTGTTAGCAGGATCCTTTGCAATCAGAGCCTTCACGAAAGGGAAGATGAGGTCATGTGTCCTGCTGAAGATGGACAACATTTCGGCAGTGCGATACATAAACCACCTAGGCGGCACCAAATACAGAATGCTAGCGTAGCTAGCGAAGGACTTTTGGCACCTCTGTCTACAGTCAGAGACGTCGGTCACAGCGGAGTACCTCCCCGGGACGCTGAACGTAATAGCGGACTGGAACTCGCGCTACCTCACGGATTCCAGCATTTGAAGGCTGGATCCAGCGGTGTTTCAGAGGATGACCGAGAGATGGGGGCCAGTGCGCATAGACCTGTTCGCTTCCCGGTTGAACGCCCAAACAGCGGACTATTTCAGCTGGAGGCTAGACCCGGGGGCTCAAGGGACAGATGCGTTCTTGCAAGAGTGGAGCGGAGGCCCGCACTACGCGTTTCCTCCGTTCATGATGCTGAGCAGAGTGCTAGCGAAGTGTCGGAGGGAGGCAGCGGAGTTGCTGTTAGTAGCACCATGCTGGAAGTCGCAAGTGTGGTTCCCGACGCTGATGGAGCTAGCAGTGGATTACCCGAGGATTCTCCCAGAAGGAGAGCACCTGCTCACGGACCCAGCTGGCTCGTATCATCCTCTGAGAGTGAAGAGGACACTCCCGCTCATCGCGTGCAGGATATCAGGAGACGCTGGGCGTTGCCAGGCATTTCGGCTCAGGCTGCGCAGCTTATCGCTGAATCCTGGGCCCCGTCTACAAGAAGGAGCTACGACACGGCTTGGGCCAAGTGGACTAACTGGTGCAGAGGGAGAGGTGTTCATCCCGTTTCGGCACCTGTAGTGATGATTTTGAACTTTTTAGCTCAGTTGCTGCAAGGTGGTAAAGCGTTCCGCACCATAGGAGTGTACAGGTCCGCCATATCCGCGGGGCATCTCCCCATCGAGGGTGTTCCGCCGGGGGAGCACCCGGCAGTGGTTTGGCTTATTAGGGGAGCCAAGTTTAAAGTACCCCCCGAGCCTCGATATAAGATGATCTGGGATGTGATGTCGGTTCTTAAGCTGTTGGAGAGTTGGCCAAGCGACAGATATTTATCGCTAAAGCAAATGTCGGGGAAGTTAGTGATGCTACTGTGTCTAGTTTCTTGTAAACGTGTATCAGACGTGAGAGCCCTAGAGGTAGATCGGAAGGCTTTTGGACCATAGGGTGTAACCTTTACAATAGTGGGGAGAACTAAGACGGGTACACCCTCAGTCCACTACCCTTATTTTCCGAGTAGGGCTAAGTGGTGTGTGGCAAGCTGCGTGAAGGAGTACGAGAGTAGGACGGCAGAATATAGAGCAGCGAATGCTAGGCAATTGCTTATAGCGCGCAGGAAGCCTTACAAGGGGATATCCACGGCGACCATCGCCAGATGGGTTAAAGAAATCATGCAGGCTGCAGGCATAGATGTGGGGAAGTACGGAGCGCATTCAGTGCGCGGAGCTATAGCGTCTAAAGCTTTTAGGACAGTAGTTTCTCTTAGAGAGATTATGCTAGCAGTGGATTGGTCGAATGATCGAACTTTTAAGGAATTCTATTTCAAGCCGACCGAGGGATTAGCGGTCGCTGTGTTGGGAAGCTTTGAACAAGCATAATGCTCGCCTCCAGTCTTGTCATAGAATAAAGATTACTCCTGCTAGCTGCGCAGGGAGTATTAATTCTATTAAAGACTAGGAGGCGAGCATTAAATTCCCACCCGAGTGATGTATTGAGCATGATATTGGATGATCGTATGTGATAATAATATGATGATGTCGTCAATACATGGACACCACCCTGATTTTTCTGCTTTCTGTTATTCCTAGGAGAGGAGCAGAAGAATAATTAAAGTAGGAGACTAGCAGAGGTAGTCGCCTGGGTCGAGGAAGTTTGACATTCGTTTGGAGTGGTTCAAGTCATTGCCGGTTGCAGGACTAAGTGTGGAGTTCTCAGTGTGGCTTTCAGAGCGAGTAAAAGAGAGGAGGAGCTCAGGGACAGGATGTGGTCATATCTGAGCTAGGAGTGAGATGGACTACAGGGACTATGGGGATTGTAGTTCAAGAAGAAGGGAAGTCTGTTCAGACTGTTTTTCAGTGTTTTGTGTTGGTTTTTAAGTTTGTTGAAACTGCTGAAGAGTGGTAAATTAAAGAAGTTGAAGCATAATGCTCGCCTCCTAGTCTTTAATAGAATTAATACTCCCTGCGCAGCTAGCAGGGGTAATCTTTATTATTCCTTGTGAATACCGACTTGATGGCTTCCTCATCCAAACCGACGACTCCACGGTCCGGCTTCAAAAAATGTCGAGACTGTGGAAAGAAAATGTTGTTGACAGATCCTCACAGGATCTGTTTGTGGTGCCTGGGAGTCGCGCACCATTGTTCGGAGTGCGAGGACTG
This sequence comes from Ambystoma mexicanum, assembly GCF_040938575.1. Taxonomy (NCBI): domain Eukaryota; kingdom Metazoa; phylum Chordata; class Amphibia; order Caudata; family Ambystomatidae; genus Ambystoma; species Ambystoma mexicanum. The sequence goes on from NC_090930.1 coordinate 986,271,879, forward strand.
CATGTCCATGACGGCGAAAGCCTTGAAGGAGCGTAAGGGGAAGCTCGAGAGAGGTAAGGCAGTTAAAACTTCTTCAAAAGTTTCCTCGGCGGAGTCGAGACTTTCGTCTCCTCGCCATCACAAAAGACATTCTCGTTCTAGGTCTCAAAGCAGTTCCCATCACTCTTCGAGATCTAAGCATTCAAAAAAGAGATGTCGAAGATCCCCTTCCTCGTCGTCGTCTTCTTCCGTTTCCCGAAAAGGGTCTCCTGCCCCACAACACATAGCTCTCAGGCTGAGTGGGAGGAATTCAGGAAAAAGATGCTTAGCGTCTTCAAGAAAGCGACCCCCTCGAAGACTGCTGAGAGTGATACCCTGGGTGAAAGACCCAAAAAATCAAAACACCGCGAATCGCAGCACCCCGCGAAAGAAGCTACTCGAGAGCATCACAAACCCTCGAGTAAAGGCAAGGTCGCGTCTTCGACGCCGTCGTCGAAGGTACCTTCGACGCATAGATCTGCGTCTTTGACGCCATTATCGAAGCGTTCTTCGATGCACAGGTCAGTCGATTCGACGCCGTCTTCGACGTCGAGAAAGGACAAACCCACGGCCACCTCAGAGCCAGTGGCCATACCCAGAGCCTCGATCACGAGAATGTCGTCGACAACCTCGAGTACAATTCCCATACTCTCGAGTTCCTCGAGGCCTCTACCAACTTTCTCGACGCCTTTTTCGATGGCTTTGAAGCCTTTAACGTCTGCGTCGACGATGTCGACGCTTTCTCCGCCAATTATGATGAATTTGCCCCTTCTGCTCTGGAAGTGGGATTTATACCATTTCCAAGATCTGATCATTCCAGAGCCTTAGCATCTATTTATGAGGAAGGGGAGAATTCGGATCAGGAGAGACCTTTTGAGTTGCAGGGATCTGCAACTCCTGTACCAGAGGAATTTACCTCTGAGGAAGGTAGGTTTCAGGACCTCAAAGAATCCTTACATGAGGCAAGTGGGTTGGACACTTCCCCAGAAGTGGAATTTGCCAAACCAGACCCAGGGGAACATGCTGAAACCCCTTATATAACCTTGATGGCAAGGATAATAGAGCTTATGGGGTGGTCTACACCCTCACCTGCTTTTCAGCAAGACGACCTCACAGACATGTTGGTTAAAGGTCCACAGGAGGATCCTGTGGTGCCATTTCATGCGGCATTACAAAGGAAAATATTGGCAAACTGGGAAACCCCAGAGGTTATCCCGGCGGTTAACAAAAAATTATCAGCCAAATATAGGGTGTCTACTGCTGACCCTGAATATTTATCCAAACACCCAACTCTGGAGAGTCTGGTTGTTCAGGCAGCAACTTCATCAGGTAGTAAATCGGCTTACCCTACTGTTCCACAGGACAGGGATGACAAGAGATATGACTCTATGGCCCAAAAAGTATTTTCTGCATGTAGCATGGCGTTGAAATCCATCAATGCTACTTGTACGCTTGCAAGGTTCAACCACACACTTTGGGAGTGTGCTTCATCAGCGGCTGACTGCCTCCCGGAGGGAGAAGAAAGGGAAGCGTTTCTAAACATCATTAAGGATGGTAAAGACGCAATGTGCGAATCCCTTCAGACTGGCATCGATTCTGCTGACAGCATCAGCAGGGCCATGGCGGCAAGTACAACAACCCAGAGATTTGCTTGGTTGCGAAAGTCTGGTTTTGCTCCAGAATGTGCAAAGCAGACTCTTGAATATGCCCTTTGATGGCTCTTCTTTGTTTGGTAAGAAGGAGGATGACAGTTTAGAAAAGCTTCAAACATCAAAGGCAGTAGCAAAATCCCTGGGAGCTGCAATCTGTCAGACACCATATCGCCCCTCAGGAACCTCTTGGAGAGGTAAGTCCTTTCGCTTCTTTCCCGCATTCGGAAGAGGCGGAGGACAGCCGGTTCAAAGGGGTCAGAAAAAATTCACCCGAGGTGGACGGGTTGAAAATACAAAAGCCGCAGCAGCAGCAGGTGCCTCTTTACCCTCGGCATCTGCATCAGCTGCCTCCAAACCGCTCTGAGGACTCTCCTCATAAGACACCAGTAGGGGGCAGGTTAACTCAACATCTGACGGAATGGCAGGCTATTACGTCAGATGCTTGGGCATTGGAGACAGTTGCCCAAGGTTACTGCCTGCCTTTTCTACGCATCCCTCAGAGTCATCCACCGGGGAACAGCTCTCTGAAAGTTCCAGATCCGCTCCTCTTGCAGGAAATTGTAGACCTGCTAGAGAAAGGTGCCATAGAACCGGTACCTGTAGCGGAGAGGAACAAGGGCTAGTACTCCCCCTACTTTCTCATCCCGAAGAAAGACGGAGGACTGAGACCTATCTTGGACTTACGAGAATTGAACAAGTTCCTCAGGAAGGACAAGTTCAAGATGATAACTCACTCTCCGATCCTTCAGGCCCTCCAGCTCCAGGACTGGCTGGTATCTCTGGACCTCCAGGATGCTTATTTCCATGTGCCAATCCATCTCAAACACAGGAAATACCTGAGGTTCGCAATTGGCGGTTCTCATTATCAATTTCGAGTTCTGCCATTTGGGCTGACCTCCGCCCCGAGGGTCTTCACCAAGTTAATGTCGGTAGTGGCGGCAAGTCTAAGGAAGGGAGGGATTCACGTCTATCCATACCTGGACGATTGGCTGATCAGGGCTGTATCTTCGGAACAAGCTCAGATCCAGCTAGATTATGTCTGCCACTTCCTTCACAAACTGGGCTTCTCCCTCAATTTAAAGAAGTCACAGATGATACCATCACAGAGACTCCAGTTCATCGGAGCAGTCCTGGACACTTCTCTGGGAAAAGCCTTGCCACCAGAGGTGAGGGCTCAAGATATTCTGCCCAACATCTCCCAGCCTTCGACTTTTTGAGGTTGCTAGGCCTCATGGCATCCTGCATCTTCTGCCTGAGAATGATATCTCTCCAGTGGGCACTAAGAGCCCAGTGGTCGCAGTTCTCAGGAAAAATGACAGATCTCCTTCGGATTATGGACAAGGTAGCCCGAGACCTTCAATGGTGGGCTTATCGAGAGAACATTTTGAAAGGAGAACTGTTTTGGCAACCATGGCCGGAGATAACAGTAGTCACGGAGGCCTCACTCACGGGGTGGGGAGCCCATGCCAACGACTTGACCATCAGCGGTCGTTGGTCTCCATCGTAGTCCAGACTACACATCAACCTATTGGAGCTGAGAGCGATCAGACTAGCGCTGAAAGCTTTCCTGCCATCAGTACAGGGAAAAAATGTCCTGATAATGACGGACAGCACAGTGGCCATGTACTACCTCAAAAAAAGAGGAGGCGTGGGATCACTGCCACTGTGCAGAGAGGTAATGCAGCTCTGGTTTTGGGCAATTCAAGAAGGAATCTCTCTATCGGCAGTTCACCTAGCCGGAGAGAAGAACTTGACGGCGAACACTCTGAGCAGGCAAGGCACAGTCTCCCACAAGTGGGAACTAGCTCAGGAAGTCCTTCAGGAGATCTTCGCCCTTTGAGGAACCCGTCAAGTGGATCTGTTCGCCACCAGTACCAACAGGAAGTGTGATCTGTTTTGTCCAAGGGAATTTCCCCCGAGAGGAGCTCTAGGGGACGCATTCGTAGTGGACTGGGAGTTTACTAATCCCTGTCATTCCTCAAATGATCAGGAGGTTGAGAAGATTCTGGAGGACCATGATCCTAATTGCCCCAGACTGGGCCAGGAGAACGTGGTACCCGGACCTTCTGGACATGTCCATCTGCCCTCCAATTCGCCTTCCACTCAAGGAGAATCTTCTCTCTCAGAAGGGAGGTCAGGTTCTCCATCCAGACATCAGAACCCTCAACCTTCACGCTTGGCTTCTGAAAGGTTGAGATAGAAGGATTGGGACCTCCCTGATGGCGTCATGGAGGTGTTGCTTTCGGCCAGAAGGCCAGCAACAAAGTCTTTATACCTCTGCCGTTGGAACAAATTTTGCAGCTGGTGTAGAGAAGAGAATATCGACCCCTTTTCATGTGGTACACCAACGGTGTTATCCTTTCTACTCTATTTGGCAAATTCAGGCCTTCAAGTTGGCACTATCAAGGGCTATCTCGCAGCGCTATCGATCTTCAAGCGCACTGCAGAGGAGCCATCGTATTTCAAATTACCCTTAGTAATAACATTTCTAAAGGGATTAACTAATGTCTATCCTCCAAGACCATTCCATGTTCCCTTATGGGACTTAAATTTAGTCTTAAATTTCCTGATGGGAATTCCTTTCGAACCACTCCGCTCCTGTTTGCTAAGACTTCTCACCCTTAAAACTGTCTTATTAGTGGCACTAACATCTGCTAGAAGGGTGAGCGAATTACAAGCTCTATCTTGTAAACCCCCTCAGACAATTTTTCATAAAGACAAAGTTGTCCTACAGGTGAAGCCTACTTTCCTCCCAAAGGTGGTTTCTGAATTTCACATCATTAAGAAAATTACCTTACCTTCATTCTATCCTCCTCCCCATCCAGGGAAAGAGGAAGAAAGGCTACACAGGCTGGACCCAAGGCGGGTTTTAAGCTTTTACATCAGCAGACTTGCTAGGATTAGGCAAGCAGACCAACTGTTTGTAGGTTACTCAGGGCACAAATTGGGACTACCGATAACAAAACAGACCATTTCCAGATGGATTATTTTGGCCATTCTGGAATGTTACAAACTAGCAGGGAAAGAGCCTCCTCAAAATCTTAGGGCTCATTCAACCAGGGGTATCGCAGCCTCTTCGGCCCTCCAAAGAGGGGTTCCGGTTCGAGATATATGTGCGGCTGCCACATGGTCGTCCGCACATACCTTCACAAGATTTTACAACCTGGATTCCTCCTCTAGTCAAGAGACTAGGTTTGACAAATCAGTATTGCATTCTGTTCATTCCTAAAGGGAAACATGGCGTTTTTACTCCTACCTCCAATTACACACCACTGCTATGGGAGTCTATCAAAGATAAGGAATACATCGGAGGACACAATCCCTTCGAAAAACAAGTTACTTCTTACCTGGTAACGTTCTTTCGATGGGATGTTCCTCCGACGTATTCCTTATCGCCCCTCCCATCCATCCCTGCAGTAGTACTTCCCTTGTGGTTGCAGCTTACGCTCCTTCAAGGTCAATAACCAATTCAGGCATGACTTATCTTATGCTACAAAACAGAACTGAGCAACGGACGCTGCGCGTGGCTATTTATGGGCATGGTGATGTCGGCGCCGATACGGTGGCTGTCGAGGGACACCAACTCGACGGACGTCGATGCGCAGCGCCCTCTGCTGAAAAAACATGTTTTCCGAGGCCAGCAAGCTGGAGACGAATTATCAAAGATAAGGAATACGTCGGAGGAACATCCCATCGAAAGAACGTTACCAGGTAAGAAGTAACTTGTTCTTCTGTTTGAAAGTAAGGAGAGAACCAAGGGAATGTGACCCATCCCACCCCTCTGACCCTCCGTGTAATATGTTGAAGTCTGTCTGAAGAGCCCACTAGCCATTGGTAAAGTTTCCAAAGGTCTTCCTGCCTACTTTGGACTGGCACAGCAAACGTCATCAGGACTGTATTGCTATATCATTGAAGTCTGTTGGCCAGCAGGCTTATGCCTTAATGAGTAGGCGGATGGCAACACGGCCAGCAGGAAACACTGTGACCCCGGGTCCCTCTTTGTACAACCAACTAATATCATCCAATGGTTTATTTAATGGAAAATGGCATGCAAAGTTCCTGGTGTGGCAGATTGGAGCTCAAGTATCCACGGTGTCTGACACATGCAGCACTGAATAGGGGCGTACCGTGGATGACTCAGTGGGTTGCAGCAGCTTCCAAAGAACTGTAAAGGGCAAGATGGCAGACACTAATACCTTGCCCCCACATAGCTCTGCTGCCATTTACACATGAATGAGACACAGCTGTGTGTCAATTTAAATGTCCACAGCAGATCCGTGCTCAGAGCACGCCACAGCTGACTGACATTGATTAATTTTAAACCCAGGGGTGGGTCCGGAAGAGGATCCAATCTGCTGGCATTCTGAGATTATGGTGGTAGGTTTTGGAAGAATCACCACAGTGGCTGGGTTGGTGAGAAAAGGGATTGAACAGAGCAATGAGGGTAGAGGTTGAGAGGCAGAGAGCAGCGGCGCTAGAAAGTGCTTCCCCAAGCTCAGGCCCCTTTTTGGTTTCAAACACAAGTTCATCTTGTCAAAAACAGTGTTTTTCCATTTAAACACAGTTTTTCACTAACACTTCACTTGTGGAGTACAATCAAAGACTTTCGAAACCACCTGGTTCTTTGCTCCTACTAGGCGTGACCACTCTGACCTGTAAGCCCTCTCTTTATTCCTTTCTCTTCTTTTTAAACCTTTCACCTTCAGGTGCTTCTTGCACCCCTTCTTGTTTTCCTTGACTTCTTGCTCGTGCACACTTGCACCTTCCTTTTGCTGTTCCTTTTGTTTCACTGTGACTCTTGCACTTGTCCCTTTCTTTCTCGTGCTTCCAGCACGCTTAACACACTGTCCTCTCTTTACCATGTACGCTTTGCACTTCTCTTCATCGTACAAGCTTTGTACTCTTTAACATGCCTTTCTTCCGCTTTTTCTTTTCTTCCGCACCACTAGCGCAACTTCCTTCCTTCTATTTATCTTCTTTTGCTTATTTCTCATACTTTCTGTTCTTTGCATACTTTCAAACCTTTCAGTTGCATGCCGCTTTAAAACTGTAAAGCACCCTTGTTTCCGGACCGGCAAACTATGTGTCTGCCTGTCGTGGCTGCTGTGCCCGACATGTCTGACCCTGCCAGGTGCTCTAGCCACGGTAGGCAGACTGTTCACAGAAGCAGTGGCACTGTTAGCAACAGTGCCGGTGCTTCCGAGTCCCCACTTCCATAGAGTCCTAATGGACTCTATGGGAATGGGGACTTTATCAGCGCTTCTCAATTATTGCGAGTCCGGCGGTAACCCGTCAGTAGCACCGGAAGGGTTACCGCAGGACTCATAATGAAGCCCTGTGTCTTTCTCCTGCTCCACTTCAATCAAATGCACGCTGCCGAGCTTCTCTCTCTTACCGGTTAGCGTCGCGTTGACAAATGGTTCCTTTGGATACATGGTAGATTGAGTTAGGTTTCGACATGGGGCAATTTATTTTTATTTTTTAATGTTGACGAGCACTTTAGTAAAGTTTGCTAGGAAGGGAACTCCCCTTTTAGCAGTAGGTCTAGAAAGGTGTTTTTATTTACGTTAAATAAATCCTGTAAAAATAACGTCTTCTGGTAAGAATCCTTATTCTGACATGCCACATTGTCCAAATAAAGAACGACTTTACCCAAAATGCCACCTTGTTGTCTCCTTTCTTCTGACTTACCAAAACAGTTGCATCCAAACTGGGAGGAGTCCATAGTGATGATGATATTGGGCCCAAGATCCAAGAAGGGGATACCATAAACTGTATTTAAAGGGTCGAGTCACCAAAGATAACTGTCTAGTTCTCATTCTCCGGCAGGTAAATGGAACCTCTTGTACAGAGACAGAGATATGTCCAAGGGCCTTCTGAAAATGTAGGGCTGGTGCTGAACTGCCAACCCATATAAACATGACCATAATTCAAAAATCTTTTCCACAGTGGGGAGCACTTTTGTCATTTTGCAGTACCGGGCCATGTTGTTTAAGAATTTAATTTGCTTGGGAGCAATTGAGGGCTCGGCAGAGTTGAAGGAGAGCCCTAAAATGAATGGTCTGGAATAAGGGTCTCTTTAGATGATCCTCAACTGTTGAAGGGGGGATCACAAAGGAACTAGCTGTTGAGGTAATGATAGAAGGGTAGTTTGTTCCTTCTCAAGATTGCTACTAGGCCACGGCTATCATGAAATACTTGTGAGCATTCCTGAAGCCAAAAGGGAGAACACGGTACTGGTGTTGAACTCCTCATGCTATAAAGCGAAGGAATTCTCTGTAAGGGGAGTGTGATGAGTCCGAGGATGCCATCACTTCTTTCCCTAGGATAGCCTACCCCTATGTAGCAGTCGTACCTGACCCTAACCCTGGTTGTCGGCTCTATGAGGGAGGACCACCTGGGGGCAGGTGACTCTCTGGAAGACTCAATGATGTCCTTGGAGGAGAACACATGTCCTCCTTTGAGAGATGTCTCCTCAGTCCGTCATGCCTTCATGGCATATCGTCACACTGATCCCCGACCTCTGTATAAAGCTAGGGTGTTGAAACCCCAAACTCACATTAGTGAAAACATACTGGGACGAGGAAGAGACAAGGAGTAATTAAGATCACTCCCCAGGAAGCTCAATATCCACTTGTGGTGCATGAGCTAAATGAGCCAGAAAACATTGCGCCGATGCACGGCCATCTTGGATATTCACTTCCATTTACTGCAAGACCACTGTAATGAAAGCCTACGTTTTACTGGACTCAGCTAGAAAACATGTATTTCTGCTGTGGAGACAAGGTCACATATGTATGTCAGATGACCGAGCTGGGGAGAATAGTTATTGTATGTAACTTTGTAAGATGCCCATGATGTAAGTAACCTACGCCATGATACCTAAGGGTTTGGGCGTGTAATCAAATGCAATAAATAAATAAATAAAAATTAAAAATAAGTTTTGTCCGCCGAAGGACAAGCTAGAAAGGGAGTTGGAGCACTTTGCAGCTACAGTGATAAGGGGCAGTGGGAACGACAGGAAGGATGGAAGATGGGTTTCTTCCACTTCTAACTGGAATATTCAACTCTGTTTATGCCTCATGCTTATTGTCTGCTCTTTGGCCGAGGGCAGCATGGTAATCCATGAGGGGCGGGTATCGAAAGTAGCCTCCATAAGAGAGAAGGGTTTTCCACTTGGAGTTCAGAGTCAGAAGTTGGGCCCCGGGTGTTGCAGTCTCACTGGATGGGAGGACACTCCGCTCCAGACCCCGTTAGAACGATCAATCTCTTTGCCTACCTGCTGTGGAACTAAGCAGTGTTGTCATGGCCGAGATGAAGGTGTCTCCTGTGGCGATATATGGCCAAGATGAAGGTGTCTCACGTGGCGATCTTAACGGTGAAGTCTTTTCTTCCTTTTGTTTATATATAGCTGATTAATTGTTCATTCTTTCTTTTTGTATATTATGACTGAATAAAGGGCCTATAACGCGCCATTTTCTTATAACTATCACTGATGTGTTATGTGTAATTGGGTGCCTATCTGAGTCCAATGATTACTTGCAAAAGTCCGGAGACCGTAAGTATGGGATCTCCATAAGCAACCATGATAAAGCAAAACACCACTTCCTCCAAGTAATTCAGAAACCAATTATTGAACATCTGACACGAAGAAGAGTGACTGAGTAATGGTGATTTCAAGGACTGTGCAGCGAATGCATACCGGGATGTTTAATACGGCTGGTCACAATGGACAGGAGGCAGGAGAGAGGTAAACTGCAGATGCCAAATTACCTCCTTAACCGTAAGCTTACTGTGCACCGCGTTGAAGGCAGGGACGCCATGGTAGAAGTCGGAAAAGCAGACCTGACAAAGGAACGGAGAAGCCTAGGTGCGGGCAGTCCACTGTTTGGAGAGAGAAAGCCGTGGGAAACACCCATCAGGAAAACGGACACCACAGGACTGCAGTGCTGGAGGAAGCACACGCGAAGGCAGTACAGCAAGCCAGGGAGGAAAGAAGAGGCACAACAGACAACCAGTAAGCCATTGGAAGAAAGTAGGGTTAACAGGTTGTCAATGAATAAAGGTTGCTGTGTATTAACAACAGAAATAACCAGTGAACCTAGAAGTATCAAGTGGGTTACCGGGTGGTTAAATAAAAGGGAAGTGCCACAAGCAGGAAGGAGCAAAGTCATTAAAGAAGCCAGAGTGTTCATAACGCCAGTTACTAATGGGTTATTGGTGTATTGAACCCCAGCCATGGAGGAAAGAATAACTCATATGACAAAGACCTGACAAGCATTTATACTAAAAGAAAGTAATGATAGAAATGTGTTCCATAATGTAAAGTCTTGGAAAGTAAACACACCAGGTGAAGTTAATAATGAACTGTTTATTTAACAAAGTCCTGGCACAACAGTACACCAGGTGATGTTAAAGATTGGTGCAATAAAGTGTTTGTGCAATAAAGTCCTGGGCAAAGAGAATACCAGGTGAAGTTCAGTAGCTCTATGATAAAGTGTTAAAGTAACAGAGTCCTTGCAGGCGGGTAGGCCAGGTGAAGTTAAGAATCTGGGCAACAACGTGTTTATGTAACAAAGTCCTGGCACAAGAATACACCAGGTTAACGATTTGTGCAACAAAGTGTGTGTATAATAAAGCCCTAAACAAAGAGAATTCTACCAGGTGAAGTTGAGTATCTGTATAATAAAGTGTTAAAATAACAGTCCTGGCAAGAGAGTAGGCCAGATGAAGTTAATGATTTGTGCAACAAACTGTTTATACAACAAAGTCCTGGCAGGAGAGTATACCAGGTGAAGTTTAATGTTGAAGTAATGAAGTCCTGATAGGAAAGTACACCAGGTGAAGGTGAAACAAGTGTGCAACGTGACCTGGCAGAAGTATGCCCAGGTGGAGATTGATATTAAGAATATTGTAAAGACCTGCAATATGAACTATTGGGAAACTATAATGAGAAGCGGGAAGTCCTCAGGAGAAGACGTATCCCTAAAGAAACTGTAAAAGTATTAAAGGGTAAGAACGCTTGAGGAAGGGAGCCAATTCCCCACAAGTGATGAACCAGTGAAAGTTAATGTAAAGAACCTAGCGAAGACAAACATTTTTCATGGGAAAAGCCTTTTTGTAGAATTGGAACTTTTTGTGTTGAACTTGTAAATTTGATCACTTGGAAAAGTCAAGAACTCATTGTTTGAGAAGAGCCTTTTTGTTGGATTTGAACATTTGTGTTGAACTTGTAAATTTGATCACTTGGAAAAGTCAAGAAACAACCCCCTTTACAACTTTATAGTTCATTTAGAGTGTGAGGGCCAGAATAGGATTTCAGACACAGGACAGATCGTTTGTTTGGACATCTTGACACTGGACAGACTGCATAGTTTTGAGTTGTGGTAGGGAAATTCCTCCTCGAATAAGGATAGGGAAGCATTTTCGAACCCCACTTATTTTAATAAAAGTTTATAACCAAAAATATGCCTCATCTGTGTCCGTATCTCATTCATGGCTCCTCACAGGAGGCTATCGGAGGTGAAAGTATGCATCCATCAGCTCCAATGTAATTGTTGAGCTGCTTACATGCCAACGCCTGCAAGGGTGAGGATATCTTGAATTTCTCCTCTGTGGGGAAAAAACGGTTGCACTCAGAGAGATCCAAAATAGTTCTGAGACTTGCATTGTTAATCTTCTCCACAGGAAAAAAAGCAGGCGTAGAAGCTTGACAAGAACGGAGTGGGTGGTTCTCTCTATCTCTTCTATGCCCAGGAATTTTCTGTTCCTCTTGCTGTAGTTCTTCTGGAAAAAGGATGTGAGCCGCGAGATGGGAGAATGGAGTAGAAGGAGGACCCTCCCCCAGAAATGACAGTGACCAATGATCTCTGCCATGCAGGCAGGGGCAGCTGCATTCTGCACTCATTGGACCAAAGGTGGTGCTCCTTCGCAAACTCATATGTCCATTCTCCACAGTATTCATGCTGTATTCTTGCATTGCTCAATGACCGTATTCTAGCTCCCATTTGTGTTCCCTGTAAAATGTGCTGTGCAGGGCTTTTTCTCCTGGCTGTATTCCCTGCAGTGTTTTCTGTCCCAATCTACTTTTATTCCGGGGCGGTGTAACTCCAACAAGGGTTGGCCTACAGTTTCATATTATATTGTTCTTGGCTTCATGTTGCTATTTTGCCCTTGGCTATGTACCTCTATTTCTTAAAACTCAGAATCACCTGATTTCCCTCATTTGCCCTACCTCACTCTTGTCTCTTGCAGCAAATACACATTATTGATTTTGGTGGATTCATTCTGACTCCACGCTTGGTATGGCACAGGTTGCGATTTGCCCTCCCTATTTCTCAGACTGATGACCAACAGTCTGAGTACTTACTCTAGACTGGTTGTGAGTCCTTGTGATTTGCCAAATTACTTTTTCAGGACTGAGATTGTGTGGTCGGGGTGGACCATTTGCACATGCGCATGGTTGGGGGCTGAATGTTTTATTGACTAACTGTACCATTTTTGAATTTGCTGAATGGGGCTGTAGCCATCTCCTGGTCCCCCAGGAAGTCACATAAATCATGACTTAAACAGCCTTGCATAAAAGCAAAAGATCAATCAATGTCTCTGCCAGCTTCCCTCTCTTTGGTGACAACAAATCCTGACGGTAAAGGGTTTGCCAGGTTCTCTGGACTCATATTGGTCCTCTGTTCCAAAATAGGGTCTCCAGATGAAACCTCTCCCTCTGCCCCAGTATGATTGAGATGGGTGATGTCTAGAATGAGTTTAACAGCCTATTCTTCCTCTGCCTTTGAGAGAAGGAGATCAGTCAAAGTACTTACTTTGGTGAGTCAGAAGAAGCATGCAGACACTTTGTGGGTATTGTTTAAGAGTTTTTATTAAAATAATGTACAACACCTAACTTGTCCTAGCTCTATGGTTGGTCCCTGCTTATATTTCTAACTAGGGTGTCTGTCAGTCAGTCATGAATGTCCAAACGGATAAAGCCTGCTGTCCAAAACTACCCTAACTAACCCTACCACTATGAAAACTAAATTATATATGGAGTGTAACTCCCTTCTCCTGAGGGTACTTCTAGTACCAGTGGTGTAGGATTCTTTACCAATATATAATCCTCTAATAGTCTATCCTGATTTCTTGGATCAGTCTTTTCAATTCCTCAGATGCGTTCTGGAGTTTTCCCTTTTCCTTGGGGGTCCCTTTTGGAAACCTTTTACAAGCTACAGATTTCTGGTTGCTGTCTCCAGCATATCTTGCGAAGGCAATATTATTCGGATAGTCTTTCTCTCCTGGCTGGCAATTATGACTCTGCTTGCTTTGGCTTACTTGATTCTTTACTGGTTTCAATTGTATAATTCCTCTGAACTCTTACTAAAAATAATTCTCTCCTTTTTATATTCTTCTCTTCCTCTTCTTGTACAAAATCTCTAGTGGCTTTCCCCTTTTCTGAGGGTAGTGTGGTCTTAATATTGCTTCTCTCTCTTTTATCCCACCAGTTTAGGTTTATTTTCTTCAAGAGTAACTTTATCTTGTCACTTCTACTAAGAGGAGTAGTTTGCCGGATATAATGATCCTTTCTTGGCCCCCCGTTACTCCAGGTCTTCCCCGTTATCTTCAATTGTGAAGGGGAACGCCTTTGGGAGCCTTGTTCCTCGCTAGCCTTGTCTCATGCATCAAATCGCTATCTCCTTCCTTTCACCACCGTGATCCTCCTTCTGGTCTCTCTCTCTTCTATCCGGTGTCCTAGTATTCCGGTAACGGGTCAGGCACCCTTCTGCCTTCTATGCACGGTGGTATCTCAGATGGTTATGGGACCGGCTGTCCACCACAGGTTTTCTGTGATCTCGCCACCACCTACCTCCACCATCTGCCCTGCTGGTTAGTTGTGCCAGGTTTGCGCTTTTGCCCCAGCGTCCCAGTCTCTTCCTTTGGGCTGCTGCCCTGCTGATTTCTCATGTTGGGGCTGCGCCATGACTTTGGCGTCCCAGTCCCTTTCTTAGAGCTGCTGCATTGCTGGTTGTTTGTGCTGGGGTTGTGCCTTGACTCTGGTGTCCCAATCTTTAGTATCGGGCGAGTTTCAAACTCGCAGGTTTCCTGGTTTGTGTTTGCTCTGCCTCCTTCAATGTGTTACACAGCGCAGGGCCTTCCCGGGTCTGTGTATGCGACTCTCTCTCTCTCTTCTATTACTGTGGTTCCTTAAGTGCCTGCTATTTAACATACTTGTACCATTGATTGGGTATTTGGCTTTAAAGGCATGTGTTCCTTTTCTGTAAGATATTGACATCTATTAGGAGTTTCTTCGACCCAGTCATGATATTTAAACGTTTCTGGTATTGTAGAGCATTCCATGTAGGCCCAGTGTGCAGAGATTTAGGGAGTTTCTCTTGGGAACGGGAGTCCTTGTCCCCTAAGGGGGAGTCCCTCCCATTGAGGTCCCACTGGCCTCGACCCCTCAGGAGGGTGTTGCAGAGCGGGCTCATCTCCTTAGCCTCACAGGCTGGGACTCCTCCTTGGGGATAAGGGACGAATTCCCTCGAATCGTTACATTATCCAAAATAGTCTCTCAATCTGGTTCTTTCCCTCTTGGCATGCCTATTGGGCACACCTTAGCTTGATTGGACAAAGCACTGGTTTATGGAGAGCACAAGTTAGGGTGGCATCTCTCAGCTAAAGCAAACACACTTGCTGAATTACCAATCTTTGCCCATGACAAGGTTCCCTGTCTCTCCCAAAGGTGAGATTTGTCAGGGGAGTCTCCTGTTGCTTGGCCAGGTGCTGTGGTACTCTCCCTTCTCAGTCACCTCATCCTACTACACAGGGCTGGCTTTAGGATTGGTCGACCCAGGTGATCTCCACATTAGCTCCCCGTTAGCCCCCTCTGCCAAGCCAGCTCGGGGGAGTCTTTCAAGGGCTCCCACCCGAGCGGGCGTGGGGGGTGAAGACACCCTATTGTAATGAATTGCGTCCGCTCTCGTGATGGCGCTGGGCGCTCCAGCACAGGAGCAGGGTGCTCATCATTACAATAGGGTGCTGCTGTTAAACTAAGGCTGACCCATGCTGGTTAAGCACCGGCACTCTATTTAAGAGATTAACTCCATGCACCAGCACAGGAGCGAGGAGTTAATCACTTGAATAGAGCTCTGCTGCTATAGCATGGGGCAGCCTTTCAAAGGCAGCCCCATGTTGGTTTGGCAGCGGCACTCTATTTAGCAGAGCATCTCTAAATGTATCCCCCTCCCACCCTGGATGGGATCACAAGCCAGCCTCATTTTTCTCCTCTCTGAGCTGAAACTAACTCATGCCTGGGGACCTCATCTAGGTTTCAGTTCTGCCCCATAGTCAGTCTGTTGTCTAATCTCTTTGCCGTTCCACCACAAGCTTGTTCTTCTACCTACGTTTCCCGGACAACAAATAAACAGAGTCTCATTAACCTATTCTCACTGGCCTTGCACCCCTATAGACTTTCCCACCATCTGCTGATCCTTCTTTTAGCTTCTTCTCTGCCCCTCTCTATTATCTGCTCCTTGACATTTTCCTCCTCCAATGTTATCTGTACTCTCAATTCTCTCCTGATGTTCCCCTCCTCCAACCTCTGTACTTTCATCTCCTCTGCCCTTCTTTTGACCTTCTCTGTACTTACACCTCTCTCTTGATGTGCTCACACAACCTCTATGCTTTCTTCTCCAACTTGGTACTCCATTCCCTCGGTTATCACTGTTCCTTCTACTCACCAGTCTCCTGAATTCTCAGGTCTCTTCACTCCTTCAACTCTCTCCATTCCATCTCTTCCTGTACCTTCAGCTCTTTCCGCTTCTCTACCATGCCTCTTTGCAGCACCAAACAACCACTCCATTAAGTTACATGCACAGGTTGTTATAGGGGTTTATTCCCTCCACTTGGGCTGGGCGTCTTTTGATAGTTTGTAGCTGTCTCATAATTACCATTGCATAGGGACTGGCTAGTCCACAAACCTCCTACACATCAGGTTTTTCTAGTTGCTTGAAACCACGGTCATCAGCAGTGCGAACCAAGCCTCTAAAAGGTCGGTCTGCCACCTTTGAAATCCAGAGCCACACATAAGTACTCTGGAGCACACACACAAAGGTTCCTTCACAGAGCCTGCCAGAGCAGCGTTTCCTCTGAATCCCTCCATCTCGCTGTCTCGGCAGCAGTGACCTCTCTGCCAGCAGGTGGGATGTTGGGAGATTCATTACTCATATGGATTTGTTTGTCCGTTAAAGCTTTATTTCGGTATTTTTATCATTAAAGACAACCAGTAAAAAAACATCACATTTAGAGCCGAATGTGAACTCTGGGATAAAACACCTCGTACAAAAGATAAAATCATAAATAAATAGTCACAGGGTTTTGGAAAATTAAATTCATAACTAATCATCATTACTCTTACCCCTCACAGTGAATACTAGACTGTCATTAAGTTTACAAAGTTCCAAGATACCTGACATGCATCACAGTTCAAACGGATACAGAGCACTAGGAAAATGTTTCCATTTCTCCTCCTGTTGGCCAACAGAAGATTATTAAGGAACAATTGATTTCATAAAATGCAAAATACGCCTAAAGCATATGATGGTTCAACATGTGCCAAATAATAACATTTTTCCAACCTCATTTGGTAGATAGTAGACAGCAATAGGACTCATAAAGTGCCAGTGTGACTTTAGATACAGATTAATTCCATAGACAGAGCAGCAAGGATTATTACACAGCAGTTAAGTTTTCAAGTGCAAAAGTGCCTAAAATTCATGATAGTTCAACGGGTACAATCTAATATCCTCAATTTCCATATCTCTTTGTATTAAGCAGCAAATACTCAGTAATCAACGATAGGCTTCATAAAGTGCAAATATGCATAAAATACTTGATAGTTCAGTAGGTATAGAGTGGTCGATGCATTTTCCAAAACCCCTCAGATGCATAGTAGATGGCAATTAGACTCATAAAATGCCATTATAACCTAACGGTACGTGTTAGTTAGTTCTACAGGGCATAGATGCCAGGACATTCCTTGTAAATTAATCTAGCTCAGAAATGAGGACATGAATTGGCACCACTCATTTAGAGCTATTTCACCAATTTCGCTATCCTTTGCCATGCCCTAATCCGAAACCACTCTGCGATAAAAGTAGCAGGGTGATCTTTGGCTGCTAGGCCAAGTAATACAGCCTCTGCAACAGTAGTAACAGAGTGTTGGACAAAAAGCGGGATTAGTGATCCCTTTCTCAGATCTGCATAATTTGGCCAGAAAAGTAGAAAATGTACAACATCTTTCCCAGGGCCCAAGCAGAGAGGGCAAACTGTGCTAAAGTTGGTGTTCCACCTGGACCTCACAGCAGCTAGGGGCAGTATGCCCAGGCGTACCTTAATAAAGAAGGTATTAGGTACAGGTACTCTTCATAGCCCTGATTCTGCGTCTTGGCCTAATACCTACAGAATTGAGATGAAATCTGGATTTTTCTTCCAATCTCTGCTTCAGTTTCAATCAGGAGAGCACTCCGTACACTGCTCTCTGAGTTTGTATTAATGGCAGCCTAGTTGGTCCCGATAGCTGGAAGGCCTAGAGTTATTAGTTCCTTTTTTAAAGATGAAATCCAGGGCAAGCTCATTGATGCTTCCTGTGCCATTATGTACTCAACTGCCGCCCAATATTTGAGGAGGCTCGGGTTGCCCCACAACCTTAACCAGAAGAAGACTGGCTTTGGCCGGCATACTTTTCTAACAGGCTGTAGGTCCAGCTCAAGTAAGATATGGAGGTTTGGTGCCGGGGTCGTTAAGCCCAATATATTCTTCAATATTTTATTTTTGACTATGGATCATTTGGAAAGGTTGCCCCATCCCCATAGCTTGGCACCATCGGCCGTGGCCTGTCGTGCCTGAGCCTTGTAAGCCACCATGGCTTCACACATAGTCCCATCACCATGGTCCCTAGAAAAGTTCGCTATTACACCACTATGTCTAGATAGGGCCATGCCCAGCCTTCAGTATCTTCGCCCCCATGTGCAATCTTCATTGATTCTTAGGCCCAGATAATCATGTGATTTGACCTGTTCAATTTGGCCTTCACCTAGCACTAGATTAATTCTTGACAATGTTTTCCTTCTTTTCCCTCTGAGAACCACGGCCTCGGTTTTTGGATATTTGACAGGCCATTTTTGCTACAAAAATCTGCAAAAATGTACAGCTGGCGGCGCAGTCCACCGCAGGTCAATGACAGTAAGACTGCATCGTCAGCGAACATCAGGATAGGGATCCTGTCTTGTACCAGTGTAGGGGCATCTGTGGGGGTTTTCTGTAGTTCAGTAATTACGCCATTTATGAATAGGCAAAAGAGTAGGGGAGCCAGGACACAGCCCTGGCGCACCCCCACCTCGATATTCACTTTCCTAGAGAGAACCCCATCTAGCCCACAGTGAATCCTTGCTCCGTTTCCTTGATGTAGTATCCTAATGGCATCTAAGAGATTTTTTGAATGCACAGGCCCACCAAAATTGACCATAGCTTAGTCCTCAGGACAGTGTTAAAGGCAGTCTTTAAATCAATAAAGACTGCATAGATGTTCATTTTTCTCAAGAGGATGTACTTGCCACAAAGCGATCGTAACCTTAGCAATTGATCCACCATACTAATACCTCTTTGAAATCCCGCCTGCAAATGCTTCAGGGCACCCGTCTCACCGACTCAGGTCTCCAAATGCCCCAATATGATTTTCGCAAAATTCTAGCCCCCATAAGGGAGATCAGCCTCTAGTAAGCAGGTTTATTTCTATCCCCCTCCTTGAAGATGGGGACTATAACTACCCGGGTTCAGGACGGGGGAGCCCTACCCAGCCACAAAACCATGTTGAAGAGTCTGCTCCTATACGGTTCCCAAATTAGAGGCTTGTTTGCAAAGAAGTCACCCGGTGTCATAACAGGGCCTGGGGCCCTGCCTTTGTTTTAGCTATCCAATGCCCTTTTCACTTCACCCTCCCCAACTACTAGGCATGAAACCTCTCTTACTGAGATACAAGCAATCTGGTCTATCCCCCCCAATTTCTACTTTCCTCATAGAGGGTCTAAAAATGTACCACCCAAGTCTCCTGAGGGATTGCTCCCTGTATTTGGTTTTGCTCAAAAGGGCGTCCCTTACTCACCAATTCCCAAAACACCCTTGTGTTTCCACTCTTGATTACATAGAGAAGTGAGTCCCGTAGTCCCTCTTGATATTCATGTTTCCTAGCTTTAACAGTCCATGCATACAATTTCCATGCATCACGCAGGGGTCCCACCCCTAAGACATTCACCAGTTATGCTTGCCTTATTAGAGTAGCCTTTGCGCTTCGGGAGTCTTCATCGTACCAAAGGTTTGTATAAATAGACTTGCTCTCGGGGGTCTTTGAGGGTTTATAGAAAAAATTCTCCCAACTTGCCTGTTAAATCAACATGTATGTCAATAATATCCTCACCTCTCAAGTCCTGGACAGAGAAAGAGTCTGTAAGGGCTGATAGCATGCATTATGTATTACAGGTAGATTCACTTCCAAGTCCATCCTTGCCCATTTTATCACACGCCTTGCTTGCCTACCAATATTCAGGCCAGCGGCGGGAGTAACTATCTGTTCCACCGGAGCCCCTAGCAATGTCATCAGTAAGGTTAATGGGTAATGATCACTCTCATACCTTGTGGTTACTTTAAAATCAATAATAGTAGACTATGGGCATCATTACGAGTGCAGCGGTAAGGGGTTAACGGCACTGGTAAGGATGCGGTGCCATTAACCCCTTACCGCCGCATTCCGAGGTCCCTTAGCGGGTCCCACTAAGGCTGGCTGGTTTTACCAGCCGCCCTTAGCGGGAGCCGCTAAGGGACCAGGGAGCTAATAACGGGTCCGCTATTTGCGGGCCCGTTATTAGCTCCTTCCCCATTCCCATTGAGCCCATACTTACGAGTATGGCTAGCTCCATACTCGTAATGAGGCCCCATGTCTCCAGATTCACCAATATATAGGGCCTCCATACCGGGTTCCAGTACCGGGTTCCTCCAATGAGGACTTACCGGGCCATTCCAACCTTGGAGGACCCGGTAAGTCCTCATTGGAAAAACCCATCCCCATTCCCATTTGAGCCCCCATAGGGCTCAATGGGAATGGGGAGGGAGCTAATAACGGGCCTGTTAATAACGGGCCCGTTATTTGCTCCCTGGTCCCGCAAGGGGACCTCGTAATAGGGCGTCCCGTACCGGCACCCTTCATTATGGGAGCGCCAGCCTCGTAATGAGGCCCATAGTCTCTCAAACTGGAGCGATTTAGAGATTGGTAGGTTTTATTTGCTGGCGAGTCCCCAACAAATTTATCATTGCATGCCTTCATGTTTATTGCCAACATTAAGGCAGCAACAGATTCAGAGTTTTTATACTTTCTTTTAGGTGGTGGGGCATCCTGCTCACCAGTACCCCAAAGACTATGCTCATCTTCTGTTAAGCCAACCATTATCAGTGCAATGGAGGTCAGGTGGGCACCACTTGTGAATATTTCTCTTTTCAAATAAATCTCAATTATTAGTATTGTTCCAATGGGTATTTGTTTTTCAATGGAGCTTACTGGGTCGAAAAAAGGTCCAATGACATCCGGACCTTAACAACTATAGTGGTATGAAAAACGGAGTGGAGACCACCCCATAACACCAAGTGCTCACTGCTTGCCTCCTGCCTGGAGGCTGAATTCGGTACTTGAAGCTAAATTCAATTGTTAGTTGAGTTACATAATTCTTGAACTTCAGCATAATCATTAAACTTGATTCTTTCAGAAAAAAGGGATTTCAGCCACTTCATTTCTCAAAGTTTTTACTTGGGTACTTGTGTTCAAATCACACAATACATTAGGGGTTTTCCCAATTCCTCTACCAAAAATCACAGCTCTTGCCAATGCATTTCGGTGACTAGCACCATCTTCAGGGCTAAATTGCAACATAAATTTCATCACGTAACAAATGTGTATAAATTATGGATCATAAATGTTAAATGTACATACCAGCAAGGAGATTGGTTTCATCACATAAAAGAAATACAAAAGAGAAAAAGTGCAATGTGAACGTTAGTGTCATTCTACGTGCAGACGTTGTTACCATTTATCTTTAGTAAACGTGTGAATTCAGGCATGTGTAAATTCCATTACCTTAACTGTCTCGTAAATGTGTAAACGCCTCATAAAAGTTGATACATCAATGCAGTGTCTCTTTTAGGAGAGGGAGAAAGACTATGAGCTCTCTAGCTTATTCAGTGACCTTAATTGCCGTGACTTGGCAGGACCTCTTACCTTGACTCTGCTCGCGAGTGAACTGCTCGTAGAACGGGCTGCAGCTGCGCGTGCCCGTGCGTGGCCTAGTAACAACGCAACCAAGGAGCTGATGGCACTGGCAAGAGCTGTGATTTTTGGTAGAGGAATTGGGAAAACGCCTAATGTATTGTGTGATTTGAACACAAGTAGACAAGTACCCGAGTAAAAACTTTGAGAAATGAAGTGGCTGAAATCCCTTTTTTCTGAAGGAATCAAGTTTAATGATTATGCTGAAGTTCAAGAATTATCTAACTCAACTAACAATTGAATATAGCTTCAAGTACCGAATTTAGCCTCCAGGCGGGCAAGCAGTGAGCACTGGGTGTTATGGGGTGGTCTCCACTCCGTTTTTCAAACCAACCATTATCTCCATTGGCTCATATTGTAAATTAAAATAACCATAATTTTTGATGAATTACAATGTATATATCTTCATCTTTCTATTGAGGCCTCTAGGTAGGTGAGGGCCCCTCCCCTCCGAGCCTGCCTCCCGATTAAAGAGGTTGATTAGTAAAATATTTGTCCCATCAATCCCAATATATGAAGCGCCAGCAGATCCCTTGGTCATGTTTTGATTACTTTTATACTCCTTTAGATCGATGGTCAGATCCACAGGAGTACACCCCACTTGGCCTGCCCTCTTTCCCTTTATTGCTGATACTGAGAATGTTGTTTAGCCTTGTATATTTGTGGCAGTCAGTTCCTGTGTCTCTTGGAACCCAACAATATCCTGGTTCCGGACAAAGATTATGGATTCGGAATGAATGTTGATGGCACATATTAGCCAGATTCACTGCTCTCTTCCCTCTTGATGAAATTTGATTTTATGGTCCAGAGTGGCAGTGCACCCGATTTAGCAGTTTGCTGCTCCAGATCTCCAGAGTATTGTGGGATAGGCCATAGGATCTTCCCCAAACTGCCACATCACATGATGGGTGGTGCAGACCAGCATCCTGTGTCACCTACACACACACACACACATACATAGATCTGGTCAGCTAGAGGATATTTTTACAAGTGTTAGTCTGATTTAATACATACTCATGTCCTATCCCCTTTCCTCCATACTACATGAGCATGCCTCGCTAAGGACGGGAAACAGAACCTTTTTCACCAGAAAAAAATTGTCTTCCCCTTTAAATTTAGATACGCACAGCCCTGGGAGCATGCGCTCCCCTGACTCTGCCCACCGGCGCCACTACCCAGTCCTCTTTTCCGCATCGATAGGACCGGGCCGCTTTCACCAGTGCTCCTGGGTTAGGCCTCTGACCTTGTAATTCCACGTACTCTTCTTAGGGAGATTTTCTTTTCCCTTCTTTCTTCATAGCAATATCAGAGATAATACACTGTCCTGCCCGGCGCAGCTCGACGACAGTGGGTTTCAGCAGGTTTCTGGCTTGTGAGGGTTCCTTGCCCACATCGGATTGCCATGCACTCTGCTTAGGGTGCCTTGACCCTGCCCAAGACTGGAACGGCCGTTCTTCGTGCAATGCATTGACCCTACGCTCACTGAAGAATCGTTTAGCCGGGTGGAGGGAGCTATTCGAAAGATCACCACCAGAAGACATCAAAACATACCCGAGGAAGAAGACCAAGCCCAATGTAGGTGCCCTGTTCTCCTCTGCACCCTGCAAGGGCGACTCCTTCCCTGAGAAGCATCCAAGCGGGAGGGACCTCCCAGGCCCTAAGAACAGCAAGGGAACTAAGGCTCTGAGAGCTACCGGCCAACAGGCTGAGGGGTCCCAGGATCCTCCCGGTCCCACCACTGAGGGGCTGCAAGACTCTAGTACCGGGGTTCTCCCAGAGGGGCCCTGCTCTAATACCGGGCTCGCTCCTGAGGGGGAACCTATAGGCAGCAGTAGGACTGCTGCCATAATGGCCAAGGTCACTCCGCATCCAAGGTCTCTACCTGAGGTGCAGGGAAGGTCTGAGCCTTTGTTTATAAGCGTACAGGCAGAGACTGGGCCCAGCTCATCAGGCACCACGCAGCAGGGACGTGGCACGGGTCATGATAAAATGGCTGCCAGGCCAGAGAATATGACAGCGCCCTCTGAGCCTTCTCAATCGAGAGATGAGGCATGGGAACACACGTCGAGATGGGACTGGACAGTGCAAGTTACCTGGTCCATGTCATACCCAATCACATCGGCACAGGGGCGGTACACAGACCCCAGCTTCGTGTGACAAGGACCAGTAAGAGCACAGCAGCCACAGGGCCCGGCTCCTACACAGCCAAGCCCTTCACCTGCATGCAAGAATGGGTTCTTCAAAAAATTCCTTACCCTCATGAATTTGCCTCAGATGGTTAACATCCTTACGGGGTTCATCAAGGACATGCTCCCTCCTGTACTACCTCAAGCTCCGACCGTGGTCCAGATCCTGGTTCCAGTTCAGGCCCTGGTTCTCGCACTAACACCAGTCACAGTGGCTCCGCCCCCGGTGCCGCCCCCTCAGCAGCCCCTGGCACTGCCAGTCAGCACCCCACAGCTGCCCACACCCAGCACACCACCGGCAGCTCCAGACCTGCAGGACATAGCGGGTGACACAGACGAGGATCAGGATACTCCCTCCTCAGCTAAGGCTCCTGCAGCCACAAATTGAACAACCAGAGGTGGGTGTCTTGGCTGAGGTGTTGTCCATCCGCCCGTCCACAAGAACTGCCATCCCTCTACAAAAGGATGTAGAATCCTTGGTCAAAAAGGGATGGGTAAAGCTGCATTCCATGCACCCTACGAATAAGCGCCTTGATGCCAAGTATAGGCAGGCGGAAGGGGACTCACTCGTACTATCAGTGCAACCCCAACCTCATTCCTCTGTTATAGCTGCAGCCTCCAGAGCTATCTGTGTTGCTACCGATATGAGGAGAACAGCTTGGCTTAAGGCGACCAAGTTTAACCCTGATGTGCAGGAGCCCATTCTCGACCTGCCATTTGGGGGGGGGAAGCTTGTTTCACTCAACCACGGACGAGGAACTTGACAAAAAGAAAACTAGCTTGCAAAGAACTAAGTCCTCGTCAATCTTGACAAAATCTGCGCCCAAGGCCTATAGCCAAAGTCACCAACGCTCTGACAGAGGTCGCACCTTCTGTGGCTTCAGGGGCTTTCAGGAGCGACGCTCTAGACAGCCCGACAGGTCTCGTAGCCGGCACAGGCGAAAGCAGCACAAATCATCTCACAAGGGGTTTTACCAGTCCCCCTCCCGGGCACTAACCTCAGAGGGTACAAAACGGTGACGTTGCCATCCAGATCCATAAGTCTCCGGTGGGGGGCAAGCTGGCCCTTCACATCCATTTCTGGCAGGCAAGGTTCGCAGACCCATAGATCCTCTCTGTATTGTCCACGGGCTTCTGTCTGCCAATACCTCCATTTCCTCTTTCCTCCCATCCACTCCCACAGATTGGGACGGCAACTCTTCTGGTGAGAATCCACTGGTTTATTGTGAGTCAAGTGGTGGAGGAGGTTCCAGCTTCACAGCGAGGCATGGGCTTCTATTCCTGGATATTCGCCATACAGGAAAAGAACCAGGCTGGCCTGAGAGTTGTTCTAGAGCTTTACTCCTTGAACCTTTTCCTACCCCTTCAAAAGTTCATGATGGTTACTCCAGCACTCATTGCAGAGACACTGTTTCGGGGAGACTGGATGTGCTCCCTGGATCTAAAGGATGCTTACTTGCACGTCCCGATTTGGGAGCCCCATCGTTCCTTCCTAAGGTTCAGGATCATGGGCTTTCACTTTCAGTACAAGATCCTCCCTTTTGGCCTCAATTCGACCCCAAGGGTCTCTAACAGGTTAATGAACTCAGTAGCAGCCCTGCTCAGGGCTGAGGGCCACCACCTTTATCCATACCTCGACACTGGCTCGTCTGAGCAGAGTCGCTCGAGGCAGTACATCGCAGAGCTTCAGCAATTATGCATATGCTATACAATCTGGGATTCTCTATCAACCTCAAGAAGTTGCAGTTACTCCCCACTCAGTCCTTAACATTCCTGGGGCTAATTTGGGATACAAGGGCAGATAAGATTTTCCGCTGGGCAGACAACATAACAGCAATCAGGAAGGCCACAAGGCATTTTCTCAGCAGACAAGTGACCTCAGCATGGTGCTACCAGCACCTGCTAGGAATAATGGCGGCTTGTCTTCCGGCTGTGCAACCCACAAGACGTTCCTCCTCATTGTCAACAAGTCGGTCTGCATCCAGACAGACATCCACACTTGCATGTATTACATCAACAAGCAGGGAGGTACTAGGTCCCCTCCACTCTGCAGGCTGTCCATCGACATTTTGGAGTGGGCACTGTCTAACAATATTTACTTGTCAACAGTCCACCTTCTGGGGGAATCCAACTTGGAAGTGGATAGGCTCAGCAGGCTGGGGACCGACAACTATGAGTGGCAGTTGAACGAAGAGGCCCTGGCGGGGATCTTCGACAGGTGGGGCCACTCTCAGCTAGACCTATTTGCCACCATGCGCCACAGGAGATGCCACCAGTTCGCCTCCTGGCTGGGGCAAGATGGGGGATCTCTGGGGTATGCGTTGCAGATTCCGTGGAACGACATGACTGCATACGCTTTTCCCCTTACTGTGCTGATTCACACGGTCATCTGCAAGATCAGGGAGTCACAGAGCCTTCGGCTGATCTTGATATCGCCATGGTGGCCAGCAAGACCTTGATTCTCGGAACTCCTCCGACTGCTGTCAGATCAGCCTTCGGTACACCTCCCGTTGGGTCCAGCCCACTTACTCTCCCAGCAGAGGGGCACAGTGGTTCACCCAATCTGCAGAAATTAGCCCTGACAGCTTGGTTCATGAACAGGT
The DNA here is from genome assembly GCF_040938575.1 of Ambystoma mexicanum. Classification (NCBI taxonomy): domain Eukaryota; kingdom Metazoa; phylum Chordata; class Amphibia; order Caudata; family Ambystomatidae; genus Ambystoma; species Ambystoma mexicanum. The sequence continues at coordinate 986,297,698 of NC_090930.1, forward strand.
CACCCTGAAGCATCAACACTTATCACATGACAACATGGCTATCATACAAGAGGCAAGAAGCGACTCCACCAGGAGTCAATACAGGAGCAAGTGGACGAGGTTCTGTCACTGGGCCAAGCCAAACAAGATTGATCCGCTGACATGCTCACTGGACAATTTGTTATCCTTCTCTGCGCACCTATCTGGCCGCCATAGGGGCCGACAGGAACTCCGGAGATGACATCTTCTCCTCTGGTGGTTAAAAGGCACTTGGCAGGTCTGACCAGATTATATCCTCCTGGCAAACGTCCATATCCAGTCTGGGACCTTAACGTGGTGCTGGGCACCCTGGCACACAGACCCTTCAAACCCATGACGTCAGCAGACATCATGCTGGTTACTATTAAGACTCCCCTACTGGTTGGCCTTACATCAGCATACCGGATCAGCGTAATTCACGCCCTAGTCGCTTCAGAGTCCTATACCACATTTCACCGGGACAAGGTGGTGCTTAGGACACATCCTGCCTTTCTCCCTAAGGTAATTTCCTCCTTTCATCCTAAAGAGGAGATGATATAGAGATACAAAGAATGAGGCTCAGAAAAGTATTGCACTGTCTGGATGTCAGGTCTGCTCTAAGATTTTATCTGAACAGGACAAATAGCTTTCCGTAAATAGGATGCCTTGTTCATCACTTTTGGCGGGTCAAAACCAGGCTGTCAAGCCTCCAAGGCTTCCATAGCAAGGTGGATGGTGATGGCCATCAAAGAGGCGCATGCAAGGCAGCACAGGGCTTTGCCAGCAAACATGCACACCCACGGCATCAGAGCCAAGGCCACGGATCTGGCTTTCCAAAGACATGTCCCATGGCAGACGATCAGCAAGGCTGCTACTTGGGCTTCCCCATCGGCCTTTTGCAAACACTACTGCTTGGATGCCAGCACGATGTCGGATGCAGCATTTGGCCACTGAGTTTTGAAGAACTTGTTGGAGGGGCAACTCTCCTCCCCAGGGCTGCATTCAGTTGTAATCACCCATACAGTATGCAAGGCAGCACAGGGCTTTGCCAGCAAACATGCACACCCACGCCATCAGAGCCAAGGCCACGGATGTGGCTTTCCAAAGACATGTCCCATGGCAGACGATCAGCAAGGCTGCTACTTGGGCTTCCCCATCGGCCTTTTGCAAACACTTCTGCTTGGATGCCAGCACAAGGTCGGATGCAGCATTTGGCCACTGAGTTTTGAAGAACTTGTTGGAGGGGCAACTCTCCTCCCCAGGGCTGCATTCAGTTGTAATCACCCATACAGTATGGGGGGACAGGGAAAGGACTTAGGAGTAATTATAAGTTACTCACCATAGTGACTAACATGCTGCTAGTCCCCTTTCCTCCATACGTCCCACCATCCTCCCCGTAACATATCAGTGTCATTAGGCAATTACAATATTGTCCATGCGTCAAAGGTTACTGAGGAGTGGCGCCGGTGGGCAGAGTCAGGGGAGTGCATTCTCCCAGGGCCGTGCCACCGTGCGCATCGGAATTTTAAAGGGGAAGGCAATTTTTATTGGTGAAAAAGGTTCTGTTTCCCTTCCCTAGCGAGGTACACCCATACAGTATGGAGGAAAAGGGACTAGGAATACGTTAGTCACTACGGTGAGTAACTTATAATGTTTACTGTACTATTCCTGTATGTTTGAAGAAGATGTGTGAGTGAGGGTATGCATAGTCTTATTTCCAAGTTGTAGTGTGCTGTGTGGCTGTTTTCGATCCTGATATTCTTTCCTTTTGTTCACATAGCTTTGAAATGTGTTTGTGGATGCTGTGGAGAGAGAAGTAGAAGTATATTAATTGAATGTTCTTTTACACCAGATGTTTATGGTACAACTTTTTTCTGTACTATGTATGTAAGATATGATGTGTGATTTGTGGCTTTTTGACCTGCGCCTGTAAAGTTTTACTGAATTTTGTATGTGTGTATGTTATCATGGATGCCCTCATATGATTCACAAATGACTAGACTCGGAAGGTGAATTTGTACAGTCTTCATTCTTACAAGTTTAACACAAAATAAGATTCAGTAAATGGCTCAATCATAATGTAGAGTCTCTTTACTTGGTTGTCAAGTGCTCATATTGCATTGGGCCCCAGAGGTGGCCCAATCTCTTAGGCTATCTTGATACAGGCTTTCCTGTGCCACAAACCCACAGATGAAGGACATCAATTCTCCGCCGGTGAAATAAGCCCAACATCTGCTTCTTGACATGTCTTCTTAAAGGAGAGTTCCGGGACTTTTTTTTTATTGTCCCTACGGGTCGGCCATGTGTTTGTAAGCATAAATCGGTAGATCGTAGGAAACTTTCCTATGGACCTTACCCGACTTTTCGCCCCTTATCGCACTCGAAATCAGCCTCCATTTTGTGATAATCCTATCATTCCGCCGCATCGAGCTGGCTCACCTGCCTTTGCGGCACTAAATCAAATCCCCCGCCCCTGAGCCTGACATCAGCAGACGCGTACTGCCCATTTCAAGCACGTCTCGTGTCAACAATCGCTGCGCCTCAGCTATTGACGTGTTGCCATGGAAATGGCAGGACGCCTCTTTCCCCAATAAGTATAAACAGACCGTTTCACAACATACAGCAGCAGATTTTCGATTCCATTCCTCTCTCTGTGTTACTTTGAGTATTCTGTGACTCGTTTCAGTGCTCTGGTCAGCTACCTTCGCCGCTTGTAGCCCGTGTGAACAGATACCAGTACCACCGCTATAAATTATTTTACTATCTTTACCGCACAATGGCCACAATAATGCCGTATATGTACGAGCCCGAGTACACCGAGGAAGAACTACTGGAAAGGCAAGCACGGGAAAACGATGGGGATTCGGACGGCAGTTGGGAGGACCAGTCAACGGATGAAGAGCCTGGACCATGTCGCATGGACGGCGTCTCCACCTGGTGCACGTGCAATCGGTGCGAGCTAATGCCAACTGAGGAGGAGAACTGCTGCTGCCGTGAAAATTCCGGGTGCTTGGCCTACATTTCGGAAAGCGAGCAAAGTCAGCAGGAAGGCGAGCAAAGTCCGCAATGCATCACCGAGCTGCCAGAGTTCAGGGAAGCCTGCCTCTCACGGACAGTGTTGAGGATGATGATGGTGCTTATGCACGAACTTCGTGGCACTGTTCGTCCGCGTAATCCGAGTAACGAGTAAGTATACTCTGTTTGTGATGTCAGTGATGCCACCACTATTTCATGGTCGTCTCCCACATATAAAATTACATTTACATATCATTGGAACGCATGTAAATTGGTTCCATATAGTGCATTTTCTAGATATAATTTTTTTCTAAGGAAAATGACATGTGTTACCTGAATCGACATTGATAAGAAAGTTTGGTCAGTTTAATACAGTTTGCATCTTTTTTTTTCACAGGTGGTACAGGCTGGTGGCCTATCGTTGCTTCACTTGGTGGCTTCACGGGAGGCTCGGACACCGCGTTCGGAGAGTAATACCTGCCTGTGCGGTACTTGCCATTAGACAACATTTCCCCAGTGACAGTGGACAATACCGCGGATTTTCCCTCGATGTGCTGCAACCTCAACTTTACAATGTGTAATGTTTATTATTTATGTTTAATTAAAATCTAAAATAAAGCCCAACATATATTTTAACAATGGTTGTTTTGATTTTTTAAATGAATCTAGTGTATATTCTCCTGGGAGGGTGAGGTATTTATAAACTCACCCCCCTGCCTTCCATGTAGTAGATCCTGCAGCCATCCTCTTACATTCAGTTAGATGGCCTCTCCTTGGTGAGGCCCTGCGGCAAACGGGTCTTGTCTGCACGACCACCGCCCCGATCCACCCCCCGCCTTATCAAAGGCAGTTCGCACCGGGGTACTTGAGCTGCTGGCAAGTGGAGCTGTCAGGGAGCGATAAAGGCCAAGAGGTGCCAAAGACCATGTACACTTCAAAGTGGTCTATAGAGCATGGGTTTGTTGTTCCCATGTCTACCTCCAGACCCCGTGTCTCCTGCCAAGCATCCCCCTCACGCTGGACGGCCCCCTGCAATCCACATAAGTGTGTCTCCATTCACGAGTCTTCCTGTGTCTTGTCTGCACGACCACCGCCCCGATCCACCCCCCGCCCTATCAAAGGCAGTTCGCACCGGGGTACTTGAGCTGCTGGCAAGTGGAGCTGTCAGGGAGCGATAAAGGCCAAGAGGTGCCAAAGACCATGTACACTTCAAAGTGGTCTATAGAGCATGGGTTTGTTGTTCCCATGTCTACCTCCAGACCCCGTGTCTCCTGCCAAGCATCCCCCTCACGCTGGACGGCCCCCTGCAATCCACATAAGTGTGTCTCCATTCACGAGTCTTCCTGTGTCTTGTCTGCACGACCACCGCCCCGATCCACCCCCCGCCCTATCAAAGGCAGTTCGCACCGGGGTACTTGAGCTGCTGGCAAGTGGAGCTGTCAGGGAGCGATAAAGGCCAAGAGGTACCAAAGACCATGTACACTTCAAAGTGGTCTATAGAGCATGGGTTTGTTGTTCCCATGTCTACCTCCAGACCCCGTGTCTCCTGCCAAGCATCCCCCTCACGCTGGACGGCCCCCTGCAATCCACATAATGCCACGACATATACACGTCATTCATTCACAAACACACCCCTGGTTCGAATTCTTTATAACCCACTTCATATTTCTAATGAGAACTTCTTTGCGCTTTGCTAGTCAACCCGTGAAGGTGCTGGTTATCTGCTCTTCGTCTCTGTGAACTTCCGTGACCACTTTGAGCAAACTCGTCAGTTTGCAACCTGTGAACTGCTCCCTGTTCTACGACAAGAAACTACTCTGATCCCTGCATCTAACTGTTTGTTCGTCAAGGTAAGTCCATGTACCATAATCATTTTGCGTCCAATTTTTTAATTTATATCTATTTGCTAGTAGTCATCAAATTGCATCCATGTTTTCTTTTCGTTCACGACAGTACATGCAAGGAACTAGTCACATGTTCTGAGTTTAGTCAAATTACTTTTTCTATTTTTTGAAAGTTATTGAAATACTTATCCGCATGTGAATAACGTGTATAGTTCCAAGAACCAAAACGGACCTTGCATTGAACCTTTTATGTGTCATTTACTGTTTTAACACATTGGTATTCATAGAGAATTGTTGATCTTTACTTTTCAGAACTTTCCATAATGCCTGCCTGTTCCATTGGCGGTTGCCCTTCGAAGACCCATAACAAATCTGAAGGTACTATAATGCATGTTTTCCCTAAGACAATAGATCAGATAAGAGAATGGGTCCGATATTGCGGATATCCAGCCTCTGAGCTAGAAAGTAGAGTCCTAGAAGTCTTTGCGGACAAGAGGGGTGATCGATACCGCATCTGCAGCAGGCACTTTAGCCCAGACATGTACTCCACATCATTGCTAATAAAGAAGAAAACACCGCGAGCGAGGCGAAAATTGCTCTCAACCGCTATTCCCACTCTATTCGTCCACATCCCTCCACTGGTGAGTCAAGTTTACGTATTTATCTCTCGGCCTTGCGGTAGTGTGTAGCATTAGCTAACAATAATTTCCCCATTTATGTATCCACTCAATATGAAGGCGGAAGATTCTCCATCCGTGTCGTTATTGCAGTCATCAGCCACTTCAAGCGCCTATCGGGTAATCTTACTTAGCTATTCTGACACTGACTTGTTTTAGGCATGTAAATCAATAGTTTTAATTGATCGTGTAATTATTTTACCTAATGGTACACCCTTGTACTCGTCCTCTAGTCTTTGTTTTCAGTTATAATTATTGTTATCCAAAATAATGCAAGTACTGTCTTTCAGGGAGATGCTGAGGAGTCCAACGCATTGACGACAACCGTAGATGTCACTCAGATGCTCGAGGTACGTTTCCGGACAGTTCCATCGATGGAGATCATCAGATCTTGCATTCTTGTAGCGTGATTGTTACACACAATGTTTCTTTCGTTTTTAGCCATTGATATGTCCTTCTGTCGTCGCCCTCCTATTTGTCTTCTTTTTTCAATATTGTGTTCATTACTAATGAAAGTCCTATGTTTCAGGGAGTCGATGGAGCATTAGTCCAAGTAGAAGGGGGAGCATGCAGTTACGGGTCGGCGCAACAGCTTGCAGAAGTGTGCACCGCAGTTACATCGTCCCTTGATGTTCTTATGCATTTCGAGGTATGGATACTGACAGCTCGATCAAGCGAAATCATATGACGTGATTACATCCGCTATACTTCCTTCTTTATTAACGCAAGTACTATGTTTCAGGGAGATGACGGAGCTTCTTCTACAAGAACATCACCCCTAGTAGTTGATGCAGATCTCTGGGTGGTGACACTTCCAACGATCGAGCAAATCGAATCATATTTACATATCCATTATTTATTTTAGACAACTGATCATTTGTGCAGGTCTATTTAGATGAGCCGTTGACGCCTGCTCAAAGTTTATGTTCTTTTTAACAAAATAGAAAAGCATACTAATGCAATTACTGTGTTTCAGGGAGTTGCTGAAGCGTCATCTTCAATAATATCATCAATGGAAGTCTATGCGGAGCCCGAGGTATGGATCTTGACAGTTCAATCTAACTAGATCAACAATGCGTGAACTATTGTCGTTTGAATGTTCTACACAATGCGTTCATTCGTGTTTTGCTATTGAGATGTACGTATGGGTATTGGTCCCCAAGTACATTTTGTGTTTTCAATATTATTATACATACTAATGAAAGTTCTATGTTTCAGGGAGTCGATGGAGCCTCAGTGAGTGATGGATGTGCTTATCATGAAAATATAGTCGTTGCAGCGCGAGAGGAAGTGGAGACATGCACACACGAGTCGGAGCAACAGCGTCCAGATGTTGAAGTTCGAGGCAAGAAAGTTTCAAAGAAAAGAAAGCAAAAGAAGGTTAGTGTCCTGTTCACTATATTATGTTGTCTTTCACTGTCAATAGTTCAATACTGTAAGTTGTGTTTAAACTGAACATCCCTTTTCTAATCTGTCCTCTAGTTGCGAGTGGGTGTAAGAACTAGATCTACACAGACAGTGAAGCGAACGAGAGATGTTGCTTGTCAAACCTTTTGGCAGGGACTTGAGACTGGAGATGCATCGTGCCAATGGGAAGAATATGAAGTGATTGACAACGGAGCTATACCACCACCAGCCATTGATAGTGAATGTCCTCCTGGTAGTTTGGATGCAGTCGGAGATCAATTCACAGAATCCACACCCGCAAAAAATAAGAGCGCGCGAAAGTTGAAGACATTGTTTTTTTCTCCCATCTCCGGACAAGGAACAGATGTTGCAATGGAAGAGAATGACGTGGACGACAATGAAACACCATCAATATCACTCAGCATAGCGGAAGACGATATCAGAGATTGTACCTTTCATGCGAGTGACATGTCCTCAACGTTACAGGCCGAACCAGCTGGGATGCAGAGTGACAGTATAAGGAAAGAGGCCAAATTCATTGTATTCGATAGCTGTTTGATGGATATTATTATGATGATGAAATGTGGGCATTCGGTTGGTGGGGAAGTATGTGGGGAGCCATTGATTAATGTGACTCGTGCAATTCGAGGCACTAACCTTAAAATACATGCCACCTGTACACAATATCATCCGTTCGCATGGTCTGCACAACCCATGCTGGGGCAACTGCCAGCAGGCAATCTACTTTGTGCAGCGGCCGCACTTTTTAGTGGTTCAAGTTTTAAAAAGTTACAGTATTTCTTTCAGTTTGTGGGAATCCATTTCATTGCGAAAAGTCAGTTCTACAAATACCAAACCGATTATCTATTTCCAGCCATCAGCGAAGCTTGGAGAATGGAAAAAATGTCAATGGAAAGTACATTCGCGGGCAAACGCTTCAGGCTAGCCGGTGATGGACAGTGCGACAGCCCAGGATTTTCAGCCAAGTACTGCACCTACCACTTTCAGGACATGGAAAGTAAGAAAATTGTGAGTTCGGTGGTCGTGCAGGTGTCACAAAGTACATCCTCAGTGGCCATGGAGAAAGTTGGCTTTGTAGCATCATTGCAAGAACTACAATCGCGGGGAATGGTGATCGACCTGATAGCCACGGACAGACACGTTTCAATTGCCAAGACAATGAGAGAAGAGTACAAAAATATAAATCACCAATTTGACGTATGGCATCTTGCAAAAACAATCAATAAAAAATTGTCGGCTGCAGGAAAAAAAAAAGATATGCAAGGTATTTCACAGTGGTCCAAGTCAATCAGCAACCATCTTTGGTGGAGCTCAAAAACATGTGAAGGGTCGTTGGAAATTCTACTGGAAAAATGGCGGTCAGTAATGTTGCACTGTAGCAACGTACATCGATGGTCGACAAATGAGCATTTCCACAAATGTGAACATGGCCATTTGTCCACAGAGGAGGCACGGAAGAAGAAGTGGTTGATTCCTTCATCACCCACTCACAAGGCCATTGAAAAGATTGTATTTGATAAAACTATAACAAGAGATTTGAGGGGACTCACGGAATTCTGCCACACAGGAGATTTGGAGGTGTTCCACAATATGTGCCTAAAGTACAGGCCCAAAAGATTGCATTTTGGCATGGAAGGCATGAAAAATCGGACTCTTCTAGCGGTCTTGGCACATAACCATAATGTTGGCCGTCAACAAAGTAGGACGACCGGAACTTTAGGGACGCTTCGCTACAATAAGGCCTTCACTAAAAGAAGTAAACAATGGGTGATCAAACCAGTGTTTGAGGATATGCAATATGAGTTTATTGAGAGACTTATCGTAGATGTCCTCGATAGGCACATACATGGAGTGGTGAACGAACCTATGCAGGGGACAACTGCATTGCCACCCAACATTGCCTCTGTTCCATGTCCACCTAAAGCAGAGCTCATTGAGAAATACACATCACGGTTTAAATGATTGTAATTTGATTGTCTGTTCTCTCGAGTCTCCTCATGTTGCAGGCCCATTGCAATTAAACCAAACAGTAATATAAATCATTTTTACAAAAATTATAGAATGTTTCCGTATTGCAAAAACATGGCCGACCCATAGGGACAATAAAAAAAAAGGCACGCAGACAAGATGTCCCTAAAACTAACTGCAGCTAACTAGAAATGTGTGCTCGCTCAAAGTGAAGGTCAGCTGCTTTGATGTTTTGCTCGGGTGGCGGAACGGCCCACGACCCAATATAAGGTTCTATTGTGATTTGACCTTGACAGGCCGGGACCATCCTGAAAGACTAAGAAAAGATAATGAATAAAATTTCAGAAACGAAACGATGAGCCACGTTCATTAGAAGAAGTAACGTCGGCAAAGAAGGAGTGGTGTTTCGGGTCTGCCCTACACAGAGACACAATGGAAAATGCAAATATAATGTAAGTAACTTTTGATGAGTTTATACCGCAATTTCATTACTATACAGTGGCTTTAAAGACGGGTTCAGTTGTACTTGTTCGTTCTATGTGGCATATTGTTTTCTACCGCGCACTATCTTGAGGAGAAACATCTGCTTTTACTGAAGCACCTCAAAACCTTCCTCTTTGCTTCTGCTTTCTCTCTCCCTCTCCCCTGCTACAACTGGTCCACTGTCTGCGACCTCAGTCCTGGGCCCTTCCACTCTCCACCTGCACTGCCTCCCTGTCAACCCCTGCACTGGGGGACTGTCTCAGTATCCTACAGCCCCCCCTTCCCAGCACTTGTTCTGCACTTACCTTGCACTTGCCACCAGCTGGCCCTATTTATTTATTATTTTATGCTACTTACCTTGTACTCCACTCCCCCCCCCCTCCATGCCTCGCCACGCCTTTAAACACTTGTGTACACCCAGTAGCGCTGTCCTCGCTATGAAATGAATAATTTTAATAAGGATCTGATGGTGAGACTAATTTCATTTTTTATGTTTTTAGGTACATCATTCACTACTGTCTGTGTCACGAGTACCAGACACCGGCGGACGGCTTCTACAGCCGCCAGTTGCTTCTCCGCGTGAACAACGTTACCACCCTGACCATTTTATGGGACGATCGCCAAGTACAAGTATGCCCTTATGCGGTACTAACGGTTAGATGCAACATACCTACCGTTGTGGTGGCCTAGTGCCTCGTTGTTGGAACAGCCATGCGATTATCAGTGCGACCGAAGAGCTTATTTTTATCGTAAACCAACACCCTGTGTACTGCACACGAACATCGCTTCCCTCAAGACGAACTAATTTGGATCGAGAGCAAAGAAAAATGCAAATCGCTGAATATTCTCTAAACATTTGATGTCCAATAAACGTACTTTGCCAAATGTACAATCTTGCCGTTTGCTTTTAAACCACGGTTTCACATTCCGAATTGTGGCGCTGTATTGTGAGATGCTCTAAGACCCTGTGTACAGCAAAGGACCATCGCGTTCCTCAATACGAACTTTTTGGAACGTGAGCAAATAAAAATGCAAATCGCTGAATATTCTCTAAACATTTGATGTCCAATAAACGTACTTTGCCAAATGTACAATCTTGCGGTTTGATTTCAAAGTACAGTTTCATATTCCGAATTGTGGCGCGCAGTATTGTGAGCTGATCTGTGTTGATTTCCGGGGTCTGTGTGGAGTCGCGTAGAAGACGCCTGGGCGCGTTTGCCTACGCAGCTCAGTCACGTCACGGATAGAGGCGGGGAATATGAATGTTTTGATAAAGTCTGTTTCAGGGGCGGGGGATTTGATTTAGTGCCGCAAAGGCAGGTGAGCCAGGTCGATGCGGCGGAATGATAGGATTATCACAAAATGGAGGCTGATTTCGAGTGCGATAAGGGGCGAAAAGTCGGGTAAGGTCCATAGGAAAGTTTCCTACGATCTACCGATTTATGCTTACAAACACATGGCCGACCCGTAGGGACAATAAAAAAAAAGTCCCGGAACTCTCCTTTAATCTCCTGCTGCACTGCCTCCAGTAAGTGTAGGTACAACTCGAGTTCGAGTTAGAGCCTACACTTCTAGTCCTCCACTCCACCATCAGCCTTGTACCTTCCAACTTCTTGTCCCTTTACCTCTGAGTTGACGGCAATCTTCCTTTCCCCGTTTCATTCCTTCTCCCACCATCCGTTCCTAACGAGGGCCTGTAAAGACTGGAGGGGGGTATCTATACTCCTGCTCTCTATAAGGCAGAGTAGAGGCACAGAGCACTCCAGCCAAGATTCTCTATTGGGTAAACGTGGGCGAGCAATCAAGGCTTAAGCTCTCAGGAGGTGATGCAGGCTGGCTCTTAAGTACAGTTTTGTCCCCAAGCACCCACAAAGGAATGTCCACACACTATGTTAGTGAAAACACAGTTCTTTATATAAATAGGCTCAAGTGATGTACACAATCCCAATAACACACTTTGTGCTCAACTTAATCTAAAATGGTAAATATATACAGTTTCTATGTGGTACCACATTTACTCTTTGATTCCATTAAAATGCATCGACTGTACTCAGTTGAAATGTCATATAAATCATTTAATAAAGTGAACCAACAATGAACATAGGAGTAAAGCATATTGGTTAAAACAATAGGCAGAATACTGTGCCCCTACCACTAGGTACAGTCCTTTGTGAGGATCCCCCCACCTGGGCAACCTGTAAATAAAGATATAATACAAGCCCAGTCTATATATTGTTTATATGAGTCTTTGTTCCCTCTAAAAAGGTTCTACTGCCCCAATGTACCTGAAATAGTAGATTTCTTCGATGGGTCGTCGACAGATCCTTCTTGAGTGTCTCCCTTTAAGACAGGAGCCACAGATCGTTGATAGTCCTCGAAGAAGGTGAACCTTGGCATCGAGAGTCGTCACTGAAAAGGTTTGATGGTGTCGAGGCAGCAGCTTTGGTCCTGGCGGAGCTTGTCATCTATCGGTCATGGATGTCCTGCAAAGATGAGGCATGCGGTACACCTCAACAACGATAGTTAATTGCTGCAAAGAGTCTGAAGAACTTTGGCCCAGCAACAGCGTCGGGTCATCAGCGTCTTTGTGGTCTCCGGGTGGCGGGAAACCCACCGGCAGATTCTCCTCGGCGCATCGGCGGTCTCGACTTTCTCCGGCGGGACAAAGCGGTCGGCTCCGCTGGCAAGAACGTTTTTGGATTCAAATGTCTTAGGCAATGAAGCATTGCAGCTCCGGTGGTCGGCGGCACGGCTTTAAGCTGTCCCCGCTTCTGGGCAAAACGGCTTTGACGGGCTTCCAATGGTTACGGCGATACTCCAAACCCTGGTCGCCAGCAATGGACGGATGTCCAGGTGCTTCTCTTCAGATTCCTCGGTGGTCCCCGTTTCCGGTCGACAGCCTATCAAAGATTGGCTTCCAGGGCGTAACGGCGAAGGTTTAGCGGTCTGCACAATGTTCCCTCGTAGCTCGGAGTGAGGTCTCCTAGCTAGGTTCTCTCTCAGATCAGTCCACGGCAAACTCGACAGCTTTCGTATTGGGTCGATGAAAATGCAGCAGCAATTCTTCTTCTTCCAGCTGGGCTTCAAGGATAAGCATCAAGTATCAAATTCAGCTTCTGAACAATTTCCATCAGTGAGAGGGCCCCAGATATACTGTTTGGTCTCTCATTCACTCTGCTGGGTCACACTCAGGCAGAAGGTCATTCATGCAGGCAGGCAGCCAATCAGGCTCAGAGTGTATTCAGGCCATTCTCCACCCTCCAGACACTCACAACAAGGAATGTGTATTGGGACAAGTACCCAGGCATTCAGCACTCCACACTACATTCATACCATTTTCGGGCAGGGCTGTCTCAGTCTTTGTATCACATACTAGAAACCAAACTCCCATAACATGCAGTGCATATTGGTCACACACTCCATTCACCCAGGTCCCACCCACAACATACAGTCACTGGGAAGGCTCCAGCCAGTCTGGCCTGGACTTCCCCACAATAGAACAATACCATATAAATCTCATCCAAACAGGTAAACCGCTGGTCCTCCAGAACCATTAAGGGCAATATTGGTTCTCTCACTCCAGCCTTGGCTGATTTCTGTAATCACTCCTTAGCCACTGGACATTTCCTCTCTTCTCAAGCACTCCCTTGTACACCCCCTACTAAAAAAAGGCTTCTGCCGACCACTCCATTCAGGCAAACTATCACCTGATCTCTATCACTGACCCCTCCTTTCCTGGGCAATCTCCTGGAGAAGTAGGCTATCTCCCAGCTAACCCACCACACTGAATCTGTTGGTTGTCTCTGTGACCATCAGTCTGGCTTCAGAGCTGCCAGAGGCATGGAACCTGCACTTCTGAACACTTGTGAAGATATGCTCTCTAATCTTTACTCCAGCCCTCCCTCTGTCCTCATTCTCCGGACCCTCATCTGCATTTGACACGGTCAACCACAACATCCTGATTACTCGTCACTGAGAGACCCAGGTTCAACTTGGATCCGTTCTCTCCACCACCTCTCTCTCCACATGTGGTGTTCCCCAGGGCTCTATCCTCTCTCCCTGGCTCTTCAATGTCTATATGGCCCCTTTGGCCCTCCCGATTTCTACCTTTTCATCGAACTTTCAGTGTTTTGCGGATGACATGCAGCTCTCCTCAATGCTACCCTTGGCCGCCTCCTCCTCGCTCATCCCTGAGTGTCAATCCGTTATTAAGGCATGGTGCGCCTCTAACGATCTCTGCCTTAATGCCAGTAAGACTGAGATCCTTCTCATTGGGACCTCTGCTCCCACTTTTCCTCTCTCATTCTGGCCGCCCTCTTTGGGCCCTCTGCCCTCACCCTCTTATGAGGCAAATAACTTTGGGATCATCTTCGATTCCACTCTCACCTTTTCTCCACACAAGAAGGCCCATTTCCAGCTGCATCTCCTCGGAGGTATTCTCCCTTTTCTCACCTTCCCCCAGATGCTCACTGTCTCCAGAACCCTGGTACTCTCTAGGCTGGCCTACTGCAACAGCCTCTTTCTCAATCCGCCTAATTCTATTCTTTGCCCTCTTCAACTTATGCAGAACAGGACCGCAAGACTTATCCTTGGCCTGAAGCCCAGGGACTGCACCTCTCTGGCCCTGATATCCCTTCACTGGCTCCCGGTGGCTGCAAGGATCAAGTTTAAGACCCTCTGCATCGTCCACAAGGCGGTCTGGGTCTGTGGCCCTCACTACCTTCAAATTAAAAAAAACTATTTTATGCATAATAAACTAATATAAATAAATAAATAAATAAATAAATAAGAAAGAATTTGAAAAAAAAAATCTGGACCTTTTGGTTTCGAAAAAAAGGGCATTCAATTATTTTTTTTCTAAACTATGACTGGACACCTTCTAAATCACTGCAGGTGAGTCGCTTCTCCAAGCGGAGAATGTGGGGTAGATCACTCTCCTCTGCAGGTGTCTCCCTCTGGAATGGCCTCCCTCCCTCTCCCCTGCTAACCTACCCTTGCTCCTGCTCAGCTGCTGAGTGGCTGCTCAGTGTCCTCTGAGTCTTACAGGACACCAGGCCCCCCTGACCAGTCCCCCTGCACTTGCCGCCTGGCCCAACTTGCACTGCCACATACCTGGCTTACCTTGCACTGTCGGGCTAGGATTGCCCCCTGTAGTACCTGCCTTCCTTGCATGTAAATCGGGGCCCTGCTGCTCTGGGTACACTTCTCCCTGTACCCTCGCCCCTGCACTTCTTGTTGCGCACTTGCACAATCTCAATGACACAAAGACTAGTAAGATCATTGTCTTGTCCTCCCTTTGTCCCCCCCTCCCTTGCCCTGTTGCGCTTTGAAACACTTGTGTATAGGCGCATCATTTTTTTAAATCTGTGTTTAATGCGTGCATATATTTAATACAAACCTTTTGCACAGTGAGATTTAAAAAAAGAGAAAAGACATTACAAAATATACAGTTATTCATACTGAGACACGTAATAAACAAATGTAAAAAACTCACGCTAAAACCTGATTCCATAAAAGTGATCAATACATAAGTTGCAGAGAATGACAAAAGGAAAGTGGTCAAAAGTGCAAATTCATGGACATCAATTTATAAACATTAGGTGTCCTTATTAAAGGAGATAAAATGTAGTACTTCCTTCCATACATGATAGGCTGCTGCTGTATAGACAATTGATTCAGCCCTTCATATCAAGCTCCAAAATTGATCACCTTCAATGGAGCTGATATCAGTGACAAGGCCGCCATTGTTCATCATGTAGCAGGGCCTTAGGCGCATGATAAATAACAAATCAAACAAATCAATCAATCTTGACTTTCTCCTAACTTAATCTTCTGCCTCCCTCCAGGTACACTTACTTGGGGCTCAGTTATCCTGTCATTGTGCTTCAAGTTGCTAAGTGGTATCTTTCTTTTTCCACTATTGAGAGGAACTGTGGTGAGGTTTGTTGCTTAGCAGTGGGCCCTGTCTCATTGCTCATATGTTTACCCCGCATAATGTGCTGATCTCTGGTGCTCACTCCCACCGCTCTGCAGCAGCTCTTCTGCACCCCAGTTGCACTTCAGAACAACCTCGGACCCTGGAAACACTAACTGAACCGCCATGCGTTTGGGAAATATGGTGTATCGAGGCCTCCTCTTTCTTTCAAGAACTGTGTGTCCTCACTAACCTGGCGCTCTAACTGGAGCTATATTTCCATCACATCCGCCATCATAATTGCACGCATCCATCCGCAGTATTCTCAACCTCCCATCAACGTGCCTGAAACATTTTCAAATTTTGGAATTGTAACACTGACATGGAGTTCCCAATGCGACCCTTTAGAGGGGGGAAATGTACCAGTCCTAGCAAGAAGGAGTCAGCAGCCAGCTGCTGGCCCTGCCGGCAACTCCCCAGCTGAAACATAAGTCGTTAAAGTTGCACATTAGAAAACCCAATGATGTTATGTGATGATGTGTTTGGGGAGATGAGAGTGAGTGAGTGCTGGGTTTGTGGATTCACAGTTATGCGATCATGTGGCTTTTCCAATATGGTTAAGGGATGGGTTTGAGTGTGGTGTAAAACTGTACTCGATTGTGGATATGAGGATTCCCTGTGATTGGGTATACATTGTTAGGATGTTTCGGTGATGCCTATATGTTGTTTGTCTGCCTAGGGGTGATGGTGGTCATGCAAGAGTATAATGACATTGGTGTTTTGCGGAAGTGTTTCTTTTATTCAAAATGTAATGAGCTGCGTATATTTTGTCAGTAGACTTGTATGCCTGGGCAAGCACATGCATTCACCTCAGCATCCCTGTCTGAGAAGACGCTTTGTGTGGTAGACATGCTGTGAAAAAAAAAGAGAAAACAGTACGTTTTAATGTTATGTTATGCTACATGATATTCTGTATGGTTGCCACTGCCGTTGATATGGGTTAGAAGGGTTAAATGGCCCTTTGGCAGGCTGTAGTTGGAACAGACATGAGGAATGATGCATCACATTGCATGCAGATAGTAGGTCTAATTAAAGCAACTATTCAGTTGTTAGCAGAGCTGACTAGTGAAGCAACGTTATAGAATCTGTAGAGTGAAGTGTTTAGGCACAGCTTGAATTGCGATGTCAGAGATTGTGGGCCTCAATACGAGTTTGGAGGTAGCCATGGTGCTATTAGCGCCATGGCTGCCTCCAAACTCGGGTCCAGGGTCCTTGAATGAGGAATTACCGGGCCATTACAACCTTGAAGGACCCGGAAATTCCTCATTCAAAATACCCATCCCTATTCCCATTCGAGCCCCGTTATTAACGGGCCCGTTATTAGTTCCCTGGTCCTTTAGCGGCTCCCGCTAAGGGACCTCGTAATGCGGCGGCAAGGGGTTAACGGCACCCGCATCCTTACCGGCGCCGTTAACCCCTTACCGCCACACTCGTAATGAGGCTCTGTGACAGCAGAACTGAATTTTTTGTGAGACTCTGCCTTATTCGGTGGGGCACAGCGCTAGAATGAGCACTAGTACAATTCAGTATATCAGCTCCGAGGGCAATTGTCTACAGTTGAGGGCTCTGCTATACTTTACTTGAAGAACACATGCACTATGAAGGAAATGCAGTCACATGCAAATTACCATGCGCAATTTGTCAAATCGATCAAAGATACAGTAAAGCATATTCACTTGTCTGATCATATTTTGGAATGATCTTAGTTATACGCCATTCAAGACCAGATAATTAGTGCCAGCCGTGCATGCATATAGAGTAATACATGTTATTTGAAATTTGTTTAGGGCCTTACGATTGCGTCCATGGTCTCAGAGCGCTTCAGATGTCTGGCCATTTGTAGACCACAGTCCACACAAACATGAAACAGGTAGAGTGATTAGTTGCATGTGATTATACAATCAGCAATTCCGTAAAAAGTCTAACTGATAGAAGAGTCAAATAGCGCAAGATATGGCATCAGGAGCAAATGTACAGTGTTATGGTGCAGCACGGGATGCCAAGTCAAAGTACAAGCCACTGCTGGGCCATAGCCAATACGGAACCAAGCCGATGCACCCAGGGTGTTCGTTTTTTTGAGTGTTGCAAGTGTGAGTGGGAGTATGTGTGTGCGTGTGTGTGTATGGCTAGGTGTTACAATGGTACAAACAACATACATACGTCTTGCTCCTCTAATTGGGTCCGGAACCGGTGGCTTTGGGATTTTGACTGCATGTACCGCTTTCGTTTTTCACTGATCGATCACCTCAAAGTGGCCTGAGTTCAGTGAGGGCACGGCTATTTAAATAGAGTGGTTGTCAGGGACAGGTTTATGCCACAGCGCGGATGCGTGATTGCCCGTTACATTCCTTGCTCGCACACCATACAGAATAGATTGTGTTTCCAAAAGCTTTCATTTATGTATGTCAGTGGGATGGCTGTGTTGAGTTTTGTTGTTGTACAGGTCATATTTTCTTCTGTGTGTGTGCAGAGTGTTTGTTTTGGGTATTACAAACTTTATTTTGTTTGGGCCTAGCCATTTAAGAAACATGGTTATGAGGGTGTGGTTTTGAACAGCAAGGTGGATGTGCGGTTGGTCATTGCATTCCTTACTCAGATATTGTCGTAAGTAATCAATCGATTTTTTTGGGGAAGATATTTCTTTCCTTTTGTGGGCAGAATGAATGGGTGTGCGTTGTTCATTTGTGAATCTTGAGTGTGCATGTGTGGAATTGTGTTGTTGAAAGCTGTCTGGTTTCTTAGTGTGTTAGGTGTTGTGGGTGATTTTATGTGTTGTGCAGTGAAATTCTCAATTGCTTCTGCTCCTCTTACCTTACTGTGCACATGTTTCATGTTGGCTGTGCTGGGTGCAGATGTTTGTGTGCATTGACCGCAACAAACTTTATTTTGCCACTGACCTGCCTGCGTGTATGTTCCCTGGTTGCAGATGTTGCTGTTTGTTGACGGGTATAAACTTTATTTTGTTTGGTACTCTTCGGCCGTGCATGTCTCAAAATAGCTATACATTTTATATACCTTAAAAAGACAAAATCTTCAGTTTGACTGATGCGATTTTCTAAATGTTTGTGCCATGCGCTACTTCGGTCTAAGGCCGAGGCGTGTGCCAAAACTCTCACAAATCGAAGCGTAAAATGTAAGACTGTGTGGGTCAAACAGTGCATTTATCAGCCTGTGCAGACCATGGGACACCAAAGAAACACAGCTAACAAATCCTTTCGGCAATAAGAAACCTACCAATAAACTGAAAAAGCATTCTAAATGTGAGTGTTTACCCATGACAGAAACATTTTCTTATTACAAACTTCAATTAAGAGATTAAGAAACTGAGAACAAAAAATTAATTAAAAGAGGCAACTTATTAGAATTGATTGCATAAGCAGCAAAAGAATATTAACAATACATATACCAGGGAAGGCTTCATAAAGGCCGAAACATGCATTGGTGGTTCCCCCACACAATGGGAGTGAATTAAGACTAGATTTATTTTTCTAAATTAACAAACAAATATGGCTAACTCTTTGGAAGACCATTTCTGCACAAATTGATAGTTAATATAGATCAACATATGAGAAGCCTGCTTAGAGATTATGGATGATCTGTTATCAAGGAGCCAAGTTAAGCTCATTGTACTTGGGAAACTTTCAGACACTAAAACAGACATTCCTTTATCAAGTATAATTGGATGGCAACTAAAGTTCATTGAACTTTGAATTAATCCTCCAGTTTCTGAAATGTTGCATAGGTTGCTATGAACAGCCACCCAATCATTAGAAGATATAAAGAGACCAAGAAAAATGTGTATTGACATATTTTAATATAAGAAGACAACAACAAAATTCAGATAATTGAAAATATATTTATCTTCATGACTGACTGTGGGACCATTACATGCAGCAAGAACATTGAAAAAAGCAGCCAAATTAATCAGGAAGTCATCATGATACCCAGGAAACGCATTATAATTATTTCTAAGACCGTTTATGGGAATAATATGTAATACAACAACAATGAATATTGATTGAATGTAGCATTTGAGTCTAATTAGTACTTGTTCCACGGATGAGTGTTGTGCATATTGTTAGTTTTTCAGTAATCATTTTAGGCATGAAAACATTGTTCAATCTTTGCCAAATTTGATTTGGCATGAATTTTCATATTTGTCTAATTAATTTCCGGGCCACATTTACAGAGGAACTTTTTTTCCCTTCGTTTTTCTATGTATAGTTCAATGCAACCTTAACTACACTGCAGTGATCGCAGCAGTTTAAAATATCTTCAAATAAAATACTTAGCAGGAGGCAGATCTCTCTGTATTAATGGCACATCCCATTGAGCCCTGTGACCAACTATGATGACTATTTATAGCAGAGAAACCTGAAATGTAGACGTGGTGGTAATGGTCAGCATGGTGTTGTCACACATGGTGGGGGCAGGATGACCATACATACTGCCACTTTATATTTTGCAAAGGGCCTATCTTACCTGCCATTGCAGTGCAATTAATTCAAGATTATCAATAAATTGTATGCAAATGTGGAACAGTGTCTGGATTTGTCTACATAACCTCCTGTTATGCCGTTGATGTCTAGTATAGGTAATATATATCGTGCCTTTAAATGTACATGATGTCCTACGTAGCTCTAAATTTGTTTGATTTATCTCAATTTGAATGTTGCCTTTTTTCATGCAATAGTTAAATAATCTTAGTCCAATGCTGGTACTACTCAAGGGGATATCAGGTTTTCTGACATGTTCTGCTTTTCTTTGGCAGTTTATACACAAGATGGCTGTGATGGCTCACTCAGTGGTATGGCACACCAAAGCTGTGGTTAAGTTAATCCCTTCAAGAACTATCACCAGTTGCATTGGAAAGACTTGCTCTAGAGCCTTAACTTCAGGGGTTGCTGCCAACACGAGCACTTCAAGTTCCTTCGAGCTACTTGGACAAGACTACCCCAGAGATGACTACACCAATTTAAAAGGAAAAATTACCTCCAAGGTTGGGAAAAACCTACACAACCAAAGAAACCACCCACTTTGGTTGATAAAAGAAAGAATTAAAGATCATTTTTATAAGCAATACATTGGGAGGTCTGGAACCCCCCTCTTTTCTGTCCATGATAATTTGTGCCCAGTTGTTACAACAGAGCAGAACTTCGACAGTCTGCTGATCCCACCCGATCATCCCAGTAGGAAAAAGGGGGACAATTACTACTTGAACCGCAGGCACATGCTCAGAGCTCATACCTCAGCCCATCAGTGGGACCTGGTGCACTCAGGACTGGATGCCTTTCTGGTGGTAGGGGATGTGTATCGCCGGGATGAAATTGACAGCAGCCACTACCCAGTTTTCCACCAAATGGAAGGTGTGCGCCTCTTCTCCGGCTATGAGGTATGTTACCATTTCTCTTACGATACTACACCACCATCTATGAACAAGGGTGTTACTTTGCTATCAACACAAAAGCTTATATTCTGTCATTTCCTTTTGATCATTGGTTTTAGTATACCTTTTAAGCAAAGGTGTACAATGAAGGGCACTAAGCACACTGAAAGATGGGGCTAGTACTTTGCAATCATTCACATTATTTGAATTAACAATTCAATTTGGTTTTGAACTTTTTCTCAGCCTGATTACTTTCCATTTGAATGGCAAACAATGACATGAGACTATTTCTGTGATTTAAGAAATTGCAACAAACTTTCACTCACTGTGCTAGAATATTTGTAAGGTTCCCCATTTGCCATCATCGGAAAGAGGCAAGTCTTTTGACTAATGCAGTGTCAGGCAAGCAGTGCCAACATGTGTTGGTTGGTGTAAGGTAATGTAAAATTAGTGATTATTTCACTGACACCACTCAAACCCTCCCTAAAGAACAGTGTGTTTGACACGTGTTTGTGTTCAGGTATTGATACTTCAGCCTTATGAAGTACACATTTCCACTTTTCCAACTCCAGGACATGTACATGATTATGGGCATAAGTCCCATTACAGTTAAGCATTCCAAGTGTTACCCATCAGTCAACCCAATCAATTTATTTTTCCCCTTCCAATATCTGTATTCTGGCATTTCCTTAAGCACTGGATTTGTGTAATGCCACCCAAGCCGAGACAGACAGATACAGATATTTACCATTCCATAGCAATGCCTTATTACAAGTTTGGTAAATCCACCAAACCTTGTTACTGTTACTGACAGTAAATCTGCTAGATTATAAATGGTGAATTGGCAGTATTAATCCCCACTTGTTGGGTCCATAGGACTGTGTTTGGGGAATTGGAGCAATGCTAGAAGTCTATCCTCCAAATTGTCTCCTAATTTGGAATTGGAAGAAATGGGTTTTACTAGGCATTGGCAGTGTGAAAGATCTTTGGCAGGGGGTAAGCCACTCTCCTTCGGGGACCACTAGGTAAGGTTCTCATTTCCTGTATCCAAACAGAGTCAAGTGACATTGTTTGGGGATGTACTTGGACACTGACACAGTCCCATGCCCTAGCAGAGGAGGCGAAAATGGGTTCTTTCCTGAGTCAATCGAGTCAGAAGGCTTGAGATATCCTCCAATGTATTCCTTTTGGAGAAGATGGTGAATATAATATGGCAACGATTAAACAGGTGTAGGTGAATGAACTAGGGATCGATTTGTGAGATGAACAGTGGAACCAATAGGGAGGTGGACCTTTCCTTGAGGTTCATACAGCTGGAAATAATTCATAGGCTGTACTCGACACCAGCAAAGATGGGGGCCCTGGATCTGATAGATTCAGACAGATGTAGGGCTGTGGCTGGAAGGGCACCACAACGACTCACATGCTATGGGTTTGCCTGAGGGTGCGAGATCACTGGATGGGGACTTTGGACAGGAAAGATTTGGTGCTAGGGAAACAGGTCAGATGTTCTACAGAGACAGCAGTAATCTTAGTACTAAGACCTTAAGGTAAATATATATGTATATATACATTCACACACACAAATATATAGTTATAATGAAGGGGAGATACAGATAAATCAAGAGGGTTTCAGGGTAACAAAATAAGTTTCATTGTCCTGTACAAATTAGGGTAGGAGCAAAGGTGAGAGCCAAGATAGGATATGTCTCTGTGAATACAGTGAGGGCAATAGAACAGACACCTGGAAAAGGGAATGTTCACAAGGCCCAGGGACAGTCTCTTCTAGGACTTTGCCCTAAATTAAAGTTCAACAAAAGGTTGGTACAAAAAAGAGGTATTTATTCATAAACCAATGTCTCTCAAAGGCCTGGAACAGAATGACACTGACAAATTACCAGGTTCTCCCAGCTTTGGGTCCAACTCTCTTGTGGTTCCTATGCCACATTTGCAGATCCTAGAGTCAAATAGTCATATCCCCATGTTTTTGTGTGCGATTCTTGTAAATGCTGCAAGTCTACAAACATTCCTGGACCATTGATATTCCTTCGCTGTGACAGGCTATTTCTTCCTTGTCTGTCCGAGTCTATTTTCAGGCCATCGTCATCACAGGCTTGGCTTTCTTTCCATGTCGACCACACAACAGGTGCTGGGAATGCCAATGTTAGTTTTTAGCCTATCATTAAACACTAAACATGAAATAGCAGGCAGGTTTCTCAGTTCCATGCGTCAGTCCTCGAGCCAGACCTAGTTTTTACCCACTGCAAGCTGGGACTTGTAGGCCCATCCTTACAAAGCGAAAAATGAAACTACTAGTTCAGCACACAATTGGAAAATAAAATCAGAGCTGGCTGGTGGTGTCACGCATGGAACTGGGAAACTTGGCAGCTATGAATCCAAGATTGTTGGACACTTAACCAACCTTTACAACTCAATGAAAAAAGATGGTTGTGCGGAGTGGAAGCTCCTGGTACGAGGTCAGAGTCCTTTCATTATCCTTGATGAAGCGAACCATCCAGCCTTGGTTCAAACATTTCCTTGTTAGGCGGTTTATCATGACTGTACTGAGAAATGTTTGAGTTGTTTTGCATACACATTTGATTGTTTTTGGCTTTGGAAGTTTTTCTTTCATTGTAGTCCGATTCTAATGGTGGCAATCATTTCAGGCTCGTACCTGGGGTGACCTGTAGTACATTTGCTACTTTTAATGTCTGGTTTCTCCTTATTGGTTTTTCTCAGACTTTTTTCAACAGTAGCATAACATGTATCGTACAAAGAAAGGTGCTAATTACTATGAAATCAGCCTGCAGCAAATTTCGTAATTAACAAGTGGTTTTAGATTTTAATTCTGCTTTACCTGCATCTACCGTAACTCTATATCAGATTCAGTAATGGAGCACCCCAGAATTAGTTTTTCTGCTCCGATCCTAGATTGGATAGAAACGAGATGAGCGATGTCATGCTGAGGTTCTAGTTGTGGGAGGCTAGAGGCGGTAGGCAGGAAGGGAAGTGACGTTGGGGGGTGGGGAGTTGGGGAGTTCGAGAAGAAGCTGGTATAAAGAGGTCACATTGAAAGAAGCTCCGACTCATTTTGTGCGTCCCGCACTGCGAGGTGCGCGCGTGTGAAGGAAACACTCGGGCCACAACACTGGCGACGAGGGGAGCTGCAGGAGGTGTGGATGCCCATGGTGCCTCGGAGCGGAGCAGGTCAAATTATGACCGTCTCACGCGTGGAGGCGTGTGCTGCGCTGCAGATCGCTTCTAGTGCGCACGTGTAAGGAAGGCGCCCGCCTACCCTGAATCGTTCGGTGGAGCGGATCAAAGTCCTGGGCTGCGGCAGTGATTTCTTGCACACGGCTTGAAGAGAGAATCATTTCCCCGGGCAGGGAAGGTGCCCTGCCCCCTGCAGAATGCTCTGCAGAGAGCACTCAAGCCCTGGGCTGCGGCGGTGAAGAATCACACAAGGTGAGTTATGGGAAAGGTCCCTCCAATGGTGCTCGTGCCAGAACTCGGCCATTAAGAGGTCTAGCTGCACAGCAGGGCATTCCTCTCCCTATAACACAGTGCTCGTGCCTCTAGGCGGCCGTGGGGACTTCAAAGGGGATGGGGTCCACCAGAAAGGAGGATGTCTGGCCAGGATTGGGTACAGGTGGAGGGTGGGGCCCAAGGGGCAGTGAATCAGGGAACAGCAGCCCCACAGGAGCAGGCCCAATACAGGCTCCCAGAGTATTTGACTACCCAAATGCCTGGAGTATTCGATGTTGATGATACCAGGAACATGGGGCCAAGATGGTCTCGATGGATGAGAGACTTTGAACTGTACATGGGGGCCACAGGCCCATTGAAGAAAACAGACAAATGGCCTGTTGAAATTGGCGGTTGGTCCGGCTACGCGTGACATCATTGACTAGATGCCTGCAACATCCATAGGCTCCCTGTAAGAACTAAAGGATGCATTATCGCCATACTTCAACCCGCAAACGAACATGGATTATGAGCGACACCTGTTTCACAGCACCAAACAAACCGAAAGGTGAGACGATGGACGCTTATGTCATGAGACTCAGAATCAAAATGAAGCACTGCGACTTTGCGAACTACTCCAACACTGAGACCCTGCATTCGCAAATTATCGCCAGATGTGAATTCCAGATGTTCCGAAGAAAAATACTGCAAAAGACCTGCACATTAGATTAAATACTGACACTGGCCAGGGCGGAAAGGGCGGTTGACTTGCAGGTGGAACATTTTAACACTCCAGCCACAGGAGAGACTGCATCGATTGCAACATGAGAGGAAGCCGGATGAGCCATACTGCTTCAAATGTGGGTTTGAATTTCCACATGAAGGATCCTGCCCAGCAAGTGGACAGCGATGTGCCACGTGCAGCGTAGAAGGACACTTCAAGGCAGTCTGCCGCCTCACCCGAGACAAAGGAAGGGAGAAGGGGCGAGAGGCTCCCCCCAGATACAAGCCCAAGCCCCGGCCCACGACACACCAGCCAGCGGGCACAACACACACACACCAACAAGATTGATGGACGTAGAACCCAAAGACAGAGACTCAGGGGAGGAGAGAAACCAGAGAGAAACAAGGGAAAGGAGAAGATATGTGACCCGGGTACGACTGGAGCGACGCTCGCGACGCCACGTGCGATATCTGGTCGAACAGTCCCCGTCGGAGTCTGAAGGCAACTCCTCCGCAAGTGAACTCTGAGGAAAAGCATATGTGTGCGCCCTAGGAAATTCTGTAGCCACGGAGCACAGTCCCACACTCATTATAAAGCTCAATGAAAGACCCACAGAGTTCCTTATTGATGCAGGAGTGACCGTGAACGTCATCAGTGAGGAAATATTTCAGGAACTGCCGCACTCGAAGCTGTGTCCAGCCACCGTACAAATCTATGCTTAGGGAGCAACCACGCCTCTCAAATCCGCAGGCCAATTTGAAGGGTCATGCCGATACAAGGGCCAGGAAAACAAGGTCTTAATCCATGTGCTGAAGGCTGGCAAAGAAAGTGGCTGCGTGTTAAGCTTCCAGACTGCCGTAGAAATGGGTCTAATTCACGTGCTGTACAAGATCATGGTCCAGAAATATATAGATACAGTACACATGATAAAAAACCTCTGCCTCAAACTATTCAAAGGCATCGGAAAACTCTGCACAGATGCATCAAACTACATATCGACGAGTCGATTTGCCCCGTAGCACAACACTAAAGGGGCATACCTGTGAACATCCAAAAAACAAACTGCACAAGCTCTTAGAGCAGGACATTATAGAGCCGGCGACAGGCCCCACCACGTGGGTCTTGCCCTTCGTGCCAGTACCTAAGAAAGATTCAGACGCAATAAGACTCTGTGTGGACATGAGGAGATCAAACCAGGCAAAGGGAAAGACACATGGCTCTGCGTATCACAGATATGATACATTTACTTACCGGCGCCAAGGTCTTCTCAAAGTTGGACCTGAAGAAAGGATATCACCAACTGGTCCTAAGCCCCGAAAGTCGGAATACCCCAACCTTCGTCACCCACCTAGGGCTATATCGTTACAAAAGATTGAGCTTTGGGGTCTCTTCAGCGGCTGAGATATTTCAGGCAAAGGTCCACAACATAATAAAGCACATTCCAAACTGTCTGAACTATAGTGACGACATATTCGTTTTCGGAACTGACGTGGAAAAGCACGACGAGACTCAGGCAAAGGTGTGCATGGCCCTCGAAGCCGCCAACCTCACACTTAACCAGGAGAAGGGCGAGTTTAGGAAGAACACACTACGCTTCTTCGGACATGTATTCTCCGAAAAGGGCATGACACCCGATCCAGGCAAAGTGGCTGCACTCAATAAGATACCACCACCAACCAATGTCTGAGAACTCAGGTCTTTCTTAGGCCTAGCAAGCTATTGCACAAGATACATAAAAGATTTTGCCACGGTCAGTGGGCCCCTATGTGCGTTGACGAAACAGAATGCCGTATTCAACTGGACAGTAGGGTGCCAACAAGCCTTTAAAGTCATCCGGGAAAGAGTAGCCAAAGCTGAGAACATGTCGCACTAAGACTTGGAACGAAAGACCGAGCTCACTGTCGATGCAAGCCCTGTGGGGCTAGGTGTCATCCTGGCCCAAGTTGATGAGAAAGCCCCGACCCAATCACACATAGCGGCATACGCCAGCAGAAGCCTGTCACACACGGAGCACGCCTACTCACAGGTGGAAAAGGAAAGCGTTGCCGTGGTGTGGGCGTGTGAACACCTTCACATGTTCCTCTACGGCAAGCCATTTCGGGTGGTAACGGATCATCAGGCACTCCTATTCCTCTATGGTAACCCACAAGCCACGATGCCACCCCGCATCGCTCAATGGGGACTACGGTTGCAGGATTATGTATTTGAGATCGTACACAGACCGGGCAAAGAGGATAACCCGGCTGACTTTTTATTCCGTCACCCCCGAGAGGAGTATACACCAGAACCCTCGGTGGCCTACCGCTACTTGCGATACTTGATACAACAAGCAGTGCCTGAAGGCATCGAAAAGTCCCATCTGGTGCAGGAGGTGGATGCAGACGAAGCCTGTCAGATTATTTGCGAAGGGCTCTGGTCCGGCCAATGGAGAAGGGCTAAGGAACGAGGCTGTCTCGCTTCAGAAAATGTGCGCCTGGAAGTAGACCACTTTCTGCAAGTGAAAGAGGAATTAGCAATTTCAGAGGACAATTTCCTGCTCAAAGGCCATAAAGTAGTGATCCCCAACGCTTTGAAGAGAAAGGTGGTTGAGCTGGCTCACGAAGGCCATAGGGGTGTGGTCTCCACAAAAAGGATGTTGCGCCAAAAGGTCTGGTTATCTCAGCTAGACTCCATGGTGGAGGAACTGTTGAAGCAGTGCCCCACCTGCTGTCTCCTGACACCAAACTGTCATCCGGAGCCGCTGAGGATGTCTGAGCTGCCCGGAGGCGTATGAGAGGCAGTGGTGGCAGACTTCTTTGGGCCTATTGAAGGGGGGAGGTATGTTCTGGCCGTTATGGATGAGTATTCAAGATATCCTGAAGCGCAAATCATATCATCCACTGCTGCCCATCACGTGATACCAGCGCTAGACAGCATCTTCACGGCCTACGGCGTCCCGCCCCGAGTAAAGATGGACAATGGACCTCAGTTCAATGGACATAGCTTCAACCACTTCAGTGAATGCATGGGGTTCCACCATCATAAAGTCACCTCACTGTGGCCTCAGGCCAACAGCATGATTGAGAGATTCATGGCCAATCTGAAGAGGGCCTTGCAAGTGGCAAAGCTCACTGGGCAACCTTACAAACAAGTCATACACCAAGTGTTGCGAGACTATCGCAGCACCCCTCACAGCACCACAGGGAAAACCCCAGCCGAAATCATGTTTGGGAGGGACATAAGGACTCGGTTACCCCAGGCCTGCCAACCAGAGGATCGGCCGCCGGCTGACACTGAAGTGAGAGAAAGGGATCAGGCTGCAAAGGAGCATATGAAGGAATACGCAGACAATCGCCAGAAGGCTCGAGACTCACACCTGGCCATAAGGGATGTGGTATCTGTAAACCAACCGCAGACTCACAAGCACACGGCTGCCTTCCAAGAGGAGCCGCTCATCATCATCGAGAAGAAGGGTTCCATGATTACAGCCCAAGGAGACGGGGGTCCGACCACACGCAACTCGTCACAATTTAAGAAGTTCCCGCTGTCAGGGTCACGGTATCTCAGCGGCAGAGTGGAAATACCCCTTGACTACGAGTCTGATGATCCATACCAAGGAGACCACAAGGACATAGAGGTGTTGGATCAGGAGGGCATTGGTGGGCGATCCGGATCAAGAGGACTTGTTGAATACTCAAGCTCTCGGGCCCAGAGAGCCTGGAATAAGCCTTGCCGCCTCATAGAGGAAATGGCCTAGCGAACAAAGTTCCTGTGTTTTGCCACCCACATTGGGTAACTGTTTAAATTGGGGGGGGGGGGTCATGTTGACGTTCTAGTTGTGGGAGGCAGGAGGCGGGAAGGGAAGTGACATTGGGGTGGGGGCAGTTGGGCAGTTTGAGAAGGAGTTGGAATAAAGAGGTTGCATTGAAAGAAGCTCCGACTATGTGCGTTTGTCCCGCGCTGCGAGGTGCACGCGTGTGAACGAAACACTCAGGCCACAACAAGCATGTGCTTATTTCCTTTAACGCTACACTCAGCTTGTCTTCTTGTGTTGCATTTTTCTCTGTGCGTGCAAGTGCACGGTGAATTTGCCACAACCTGCTTGTTAACTAACAATGCAGGCGAAAACAAAATAAGAGGCAGGCATGCCGTTCTAAAATAAAGTGCCCAAGTTTGCGACGACCAATTTAGACTTTTAGCAGCAAACTGATAAAGTGGAAGGTTAGAGTGCACTTTGGAGAAAACGTGTAACAAAAGGTGCATTAAAGCGCACTGGTCAAATCACCAGCTGCACAGTTTATCATGTTTTTTTGTGGGCGAGTCATCAGGCGTTGCTTTGTAGTCCTATAAGCTGTCCAAGTCTGGTTGCAGTGTTGAGAAATATCTGCTTGCAAGATACATTTCATTTAATACATAAAAGCCTAGATACCATTAACACCACAGAAAAGAAGAGATGTTTCAATAAGGAAGGATCTAGGCTTTTATGCATTATATTAAATGTATTTTGCAAGCACATATTTCTCAACACTTTGACCAGACAGCCTGTATTGTATACGCAATGCCTGATGACTCGGCCACAGAAAGCCATGAACCTTGCATATTATTAAAGAAAGTACTTGAATTCTAACAGGAATGCCTACATACATACAATGTGCAGAATTTCTTCTGGCTCTTCTCGTAACCCAGGAGGGTGTCGCCTCTTTGTTAATTTGCGTTTTATCTTCTCAGACTGCACTGTTTTTCACTGCTCTCCCCCAGTGTGCCTACTCTTCTTCGCCGTTACCTCCGGGCCGTACCCTTCCTCCTGGGTTTGCACAGATTTTGACATTGAGTGCCCATATGCTCTCTGGGCCTCTTCTGTTCTTGTGGGGTTAACTGTTGCCATGAGTATGCCATTTTGCTTTTGCTTCCTCCTAGGAACCATAGTCCATCCTTCCTCCATCCTTGCACGCTACAGGATCCGACACCCATCGGGCTGGTTGGCGTTGGGATCACAGCTCACCTCTCACTTCATGCCCCTCCCTTTTTGTTTGACCAGGGCATGGCTTTTATACATTTTTGTTACTAGTCCTGGCTGCCCAGGTTGTTTCGTCCAAATAGTGCTATCTGGTTTTGTCTTGCTATCAATATTTTATACATTACAAACCTCCACCTGGAGGTTTTTTTTGCTGTTATCATCCTGGCATGTTATAACGGGATGTTAATATTTTTTTTCAAGTTGAGTAACGCTATGTTTGCTGTTTCTCAAGTTGAAAAAAACTACAAACCAAAATGGCCACCATGGATTAGGGAGAAGGGAACTACACATAGTCCCTGCTAAATTCCTATGGCGGCTATTGACGCGACAGAGATGCGTCGTGAACAAAGGAATGCAAGGTAAGTGGGGTGGAGGATGTGGAATTTTGGTTGGGGGTGAGGGAGGGAAGGGAAAGGGAGCGCCGGGACACACCTGAATCGCAGTGGGGAAGATGGTGGCCTCCCGATTCGGACGAGGCTTGGAGTGGGGGCTTTACAATGAGATAACCCCATTCTGAGCCTCTTAATTGGCTGGGAGGCTACCATACTCCCTTGACGGGTGCTAATTTATAATAAATATCAACTTTCAGTTTACTGAATCATTTAAAGGTTTTCACGCATGTAGCTGTTCAAGACCATTACTGTTATTGGGGTGGGTAGCTCAGTCATGTCTTTATCCCTTTGTAATTATTCCCTGTGCCCCTTCAACTAACCTGTTGATGGGAGTATATGGCGAGGTCTGGGTGTTCTGCAGGGTTGGGTGGTTGTTTCGTGTGAGGGCAGCTGGTCTGTTTGCGGGGACAAGGTTTTGAGAAAGGTCATATAGTTCATGCTGTGTTGGTTATAAGGTGATGCGGGGATGGACAAGACAGGGGCATCATGGCTGTAGGAGTGGCGAAGGGCTAGCAGAAGGCCGGGCTTTACTGCAGAATTCAGATGCCTGATTTTGTTTGGCAGGAAAGCAGGAAGACCTTGGATTTGGATGGTGAGGGGATTTATCTGAAGCAACCAGTAGGTAGTTTCGGTGGTGGTGCAGAGCAGCAAAAGAATGATGGAGAGGGATGGTGAGGTTGGAGGGTGATGGGCTGATGGTGAAAGGCTCTGGACATGGGCGTAATTTTAGGGGGCACAAGGGTGTTTGTCCCCCCCAACTTTCATGGCACACCATTTTGTCCCCATGCATTTGGCTGGGGCACCTTTTCTTCAGATGTCATGTCCCCCCCAACATTTTCAGCAAAGTTACTCCACTGGCTCTGGATCAAGATGGAATGGGCCTGGTTTGACTAGGGGCTCAGCCTCAGTAGTCTACCCTCTTCTGGCTCTAGCAGGCATCGGGGGGAGGGGGTAGAGCTTAACTGAATGGGAGTATTGCCAGAGGTTTGCCTGCTCAAACCCCTCGGCTTGGAGTAGATTGCAGGGGCTGATGCCAATTCTTTAATCATTGTAACGTCCTCATTTCATCCATCTTTACTTACATTGTATTACTCCTTCAATATATTCCACATACTTATGGATTTGGTTCTCGAACTTCAACAGTCTATGTATCTAGACTTCTTAACAGGCATGGCATATCCCTTCAAAGAACCCTGGTCAACCATGCCTACAATATATTTGGGATAGCATGTGCACATCTTGAGACCATCACACGCCCTGACTTTACATATGTATTAGCAATACATCAATCTCCAACTATTACCCTTTACACACCTTCCCGTGCTCTGTACAAGATTTGTTTAACATATTTCTCTCTCTTCTTATATTACACCATCTGTTTAACATATGTCTCTCTCTTCTTATATTACACCATCTTCCAGTGAATTAATCCTAGGCATAGTAAGGTCCTGCTGTCCCTGGACTTTTATTGCACCTTAACGTCTTCGAGACCACTATAGTGGTGACGTGGTGCAGTATCAAAAAACCTATTCATAATAATACAAGCACTAACAAGGAAGCACATATTTACATAATTATAACATACCCCAACAACAAGCCAACATACATAGGAAACATAGAGCACATTCGAAACACACACAACTTTATATTTTAGGTCTGTATAATATAAATCTTAAATTAAATGACCACAACACATACTCTCACGCCTAATGAAAAGTCCTAACTCAAAACGATAATTACTCTTACTACCATCTTCATACTATGTTTCACAACCAACAACCACTAACATCCACATACTAAGCACAAACAAGCACATCTACAACATCCATATACAAATATAACATCAGGAGGAGGTTGTTGCAAGGTAGCAGGTTGGTTGGAAAAATCAGGAGGTGAAAGAAAGCAGGAGGTTGGTTGGGAATTTGAAAGAAAGGAATATAAGAAGGTGGACTAATATTAGTGGCTGGAAAGGAGAGGGAATAAGGTGGTAGAAGGTAAACACCAGGAGAGGGTAGTTGGAGGTTATGGGAGATGCTCATAGCAGAACCCAGATGACCACGACCCAATCCTATCCGATTCGAGGAGGCAATCATTGCCCAAGGATGGGGTTTGGGGTGAGACCCCAAGCTAATGTGGTCTAGCCCACGATGGACAGTGGAATGAGTATTAGATGTACCTTTGAGGAGAAGGACTAGAGCATGAGTGGAGCGGTGGTGAAGAGAGTAGGAATCAGGACCCTAAAGCAGAGAGATGGTAGAGATCTTCAGGCAATACTCTGCTTCCCCAGTAGGCAGTTTGGAAGCAGCAGAAGGAAACCCCACACCTTCCCCGGTAGAGCCAAGGACAGGAATCACTGAGAAAACCAGACGAGAAGGCTGCAGAAACCCCTTGAAGTCCGGAACTGAGACCTAAATCAAAAGAGGCTGTGCAAGACATGGGAAGAAGGATGCTGCAACCCTTTTAAACCTGGGACTGAGACATAAAACAAAAACACTAAGCAAGACCAAAGAAGGAATGTGCAGGCATCTCTTTAATGTGAGACTAATAACCCTGGGGTGAGAGAACCCTGAGAAGTACATAGGGTAAAATGGTGCAGGAAACCATTCAGTTTAAAAGAAGAATGTATAAATTTCCTTGACTTTCATTACATTAAAGTATATCACTTATTGTTTTGGGCATCCTGGGACACATTTCCAGTATGAAGAGACTTTGTGTAATCTACATTCTCATTTTAGCTCCGTTATTGATCCCTGTCACCATCGTGACAGTTTGTATCCGTGCAATTTTGTGCATTTTACTAAATAAATTGTGTAACGAGGCAGATGACTGTTCAGGTAATACCCGCTGCCACTACTCAGATGAGTATGCAAGTACCACTTCCTATTCCTACCCCTTGCCAGTATCGTCCAGGTGAGAAATGATACCAGCCGAGACATCACTACCACCCCAAATGTCGGGGGTGTAGACAAAAAGACATGAAATTCATTGAAAAAACATTGTTAAATGGATGTTAGGGTTACAAATAAAACCGAACAACCCTTGAAATTCCTTACCAACCATAACTCGTGCCACCTCCATGCACTGCTAAGACTAACACCCAGGACATCAACATATTAAACTTCTACCCACCAACTGCCACTTAACAATGTTACACAAATCTTTTGCATCTACATTTCCCATACTGTACATAGTGCTCCTATAAATGCACATATGCATTGTAGTGCTCCTATAAATGCACATATGCATTGTGCATTGACAGAAGTGCATAAATAAAAAGGGCAGCACAGATGGACAAGTGCTCATGGGAGCCTAGGAGGGAAGTGCCAAAGGATCCCAAGGTGTGAGGTCACTAGCTAACTGCTGCGGCAGAGGAGTCCCAAGGGTGGCCTACATCTTAACCGTAACGTCCCTTTAACAACGTTTTTTTTCTGTCAGTTGAATACGTTTTCATAAGTGAAAATGTTTCATAATGTTACATCACTGTATATAAGTTATTAGTAATTCCTCTTTTAACGTATATAAAATAACTATAAACGTCCTTTAACAAACATATTTTTAGCTATGCATACTTGTGTGAGTCGTTATCAGCAGCACATACTCCAATAGGCAAATCTGAGTAGATATTTGTCCTTGCGAAGGCCAGGCCCTCTGCCCACGGCGGGAAAGTTATCACTATTTTTTTTTATGTTACTACAATTTCAAGTAAAAAACGGCAGATTTCCAAAAACATCCATTCAAGTCCTTGCTGACGCTCCTCATGCAAATTTGCGGCAATCCCATCCAGCACTCCGGGCTACAGCCGCAAGCAGATTTTTATTCCCAATTAAACCTATAGCTTTGGCCATGCCACATGCCCCAATAAGTAAATCAGAGTAGGCATTCTTCCTTGCCGAGGACCAGGCCCATTGTCCAGGCACTAAACTTATATCAATATTTGTTGTGCTTACATTTAGGCACTTTGGAAAAAGAAAACACAAAACAGATTTGCAAAACCATGCTTTAAGGTCCTTGCTGATGCTTCTGACGCAGTTTTTTTGTTATTCAGTACAGCACTTCTGGCTGTCGCCGCAAGCAGAATATATCTTCCCATTCAGACCTATGGTTCAGCCATGCTACATGCTCCAATAATTAAATGACAGTACACAATTATCAAATAATTGCACGGCGGTAGAATGGGTAGATCACTGCACTTCATCTAGTATTTTAAACAGATTACCCTGCTGTTGATTACCCTGCTGCTGGTAATGGGTTCATTTGTGAAGGTGCCCTTCCTTTTTCAAGCATTAGGTTTTAAATAGGAGAGTGAGCCCTGTTCACCTCAGCACTGGGTTATTCAATATGTAACTGTTGTCGTAATGAAGCAGTCTTCAAAACCATTCTTAACGCAATATTTATCTTTAGAAGTCAGCCGACATGCGATTCCACTCTCTAGGATCTTTCTCAAGGCATGTGGATTGTGGGCCAGTCATTGTTGCAAGGTTGTGGAAATGAGTCTGGCATCCATTTCCAATATTTTGTCCCACTATGGTTGCAAATAAGGGTGGTTAACGATTTAAGGGGTGGCCTGCTGACCATGCGGGCACCTGCTTCGGCGTGCTTACTAATTGTCTGCTGATTAGCATCGTCTTCGAGTGTATGCAGTGATAGTCACAGCAATCTGTTGATGCGATCCTTTGCAGCACTTCGGGTTGTAGCCACAGACAGAATTTGATTGACGGGCAGAATTTATTTTCCTATTCAAACCTATCCCGATTTTGGAAAACTTCACCACGTAGTCCCTGCTGGCCATGCCCACTTTTACCCCATTGCCAGTACATGAAGGTCATGGCTAGGAGCCAGATTGTCTGATTCGTGGTCAAAATCTGGCCACTGCCCATGGCCACAGACCATTACTCGGACAATCTGGCCACTGCCCATGGCCAATGGCTATACCTCAGTCACCAAAGGTATATCACATTTTTTTGTACCTACATTATGACACTTTTTAAAAAATAAAACATGAACACATTTGTAAAACCATGCTTACAAGTCCATGCAAATGCTCCTTGCACAACTTTCCTGCAAATACATCCATGTTTTATTTTTGAAAAGTGTCAAAATGTAAGTACATAAAATAGTCATATGA
Organism: Ambystoma mexicanum; assembly: GCF_040938575.1. Lineage (NCBI taxonomy): Eukaryota > Metazoa > Chordata > Amphibia > Caudata > Ambystomatidae > Ambystoma > Ambystoma mexicanum. Next base: position 986,333,172 of record NC_090930.1, read on the forward strand.
CTTATGTCTGAGTTGACAAAATCCATTCAGACTTTTCAGAAAAATTCAAGGTTCGGTCTATAGTCTTTATACAATCTTTTGTGTACATTCGTCAAACGGCAACAAACCATCTAAAAATGTTGAAACCCCTTCTAATGTTGCCCCCTCTTCACAAAATCCCACCAGACTTTGGAAAAACATTCACATCTGGTTCTTAAATCTTTTTTCAAACTCTTGTGCAGACTCGCGAAAAAGCACCAAATGTATAAGCCTTTCAAATATTTTTGGACCCCCCCTTCTAATTTTGTTTGCTCTTGGCAACACAGCACCAATGTATAGCCATTCAAGGTCATGTAAAGAATGATATCCAAGGATTTCTTACAGTTTCATTGAGTGGTGCCAAAGTTATACACCATCCAAAAACTGCTTTTCACCAACCCTGGAATGCAAAAATATGTATGGATGCCTGAGAACATTACAGGGCTGTCCCGTACTGTTTGCGGACTTTGGAGATGAAAAACCATTTTCTTTTGCTTTTTATGGCCATATGCCATCCCATCCTCATCACCCCTCACATCCCCAGAGACTGTTTAATTAATTTGACAAGTGCAATTTTGTGTTTTTTATATTTTTTTACTGCGATGTATGCGGACTACGGTGGCTGCCCGCAAAGCCAACATGGCCACTGTTTCTAAAGTTTTGATGCACCTCATGCTTTTCACCATCCAATCAGCGGGCGTGTCTGATGTCCATGGGGCCCGTCCATGGACCAAAGAGGAAAGTGAGTCCACGGACTGAACCCAGATATCACTAATTATTTTTACCTACTTTTGGCCCGTTTTAAAAAAATCTACTGGACCGATTTACACCAAATTTACAAAAGTACACTTTCGGGACCAAGCCGCCGTTCCTGTGGCAAATTTGGTGAAAATGCGTCCAGCAGTTTGGGCTGTAAACGTGAGCAAATTTTTTTTCCATTGCATCTATGGGAAAAACACACATTTTGGGACCTCCCTTATAACTTTGCCCCCTCATCCCCTGCAAAATATCTCACCAGACTTCACACAATCAATCTGACAGAGCCATATACTCTTTTTGCAAAGTTTTGTGAGCATTTGTCCAGGGGGGGCCAAGTTATAAGCCACCCAAAAAGTACTCTTCATATGGGTTTAGCAACTTAACCAGAACTACAGGGCCTCTACTGCAGGCCCTGTAATATATATAGAATAACTACTAGATACATACATATCCATGATGTACATATAGTAGACACAAGTACCTATAAAAACAAAGAGCATATAGACATGAATATTCGCACCTAGACATGAAGTATACTGTGGGATGCATTGACCCACTAGGCTCTGCCCTGCGACATCACTGTGTGCTGCTTTCACCAGAACCAACAAAATGACCGCAAAAAGCCCTGTGCGCGCTAAAACCGCTGAGAAGTGCACAGTGAAACCGGAAAAATTGGCTGCCAATCTACTTTGCCTGTGTCCGTGGGGAACAGGAGACCACACTGATAGAACCTGTCATTGGGCTGCCCACAGAGTAAAATGGAAAATACCTGAAAAGGCAGTGCTTCATTGCCAGGAAACCCAAAGGTGCTCTGCTGCTGAAATTGCAAATCATGGTTCCCAAACATCAGAAAAGATCCAACATCCTTGCTGGGTGTTAACCATCACTTTATTTAAGGAATCCACATAAGCACATAATGTCAGGAGAAGCAGAATTCATCATAGAATATCCACCTTAAAAAGTGTGCTTGGTTGTGGAAATCTGTCAGAATATGGGCACAGTACCTCCGCCTGCCTGCATGATATCTGCCAGTTAAGTGCATTAGGAGTTTAAACTTGTGCATTAAAATCAAATTGTGGAAAAGAAGAGACTTGCCATCAAAAGCAATTTAGGTTGCCACTATTTAATTTCTATGTTGAAAAAGACTGGAATTAGAGATCTGTGTGTCTACTTTTTGAAAATGTAAAGTTTATTTTAGTAAAGACTATTTTAAACAAAGTGTGTTAAAGTAACCTCTGATGCCAGCCACAGAACTTCAACGGCAAATTCCACAGCGTGCCCCAAACAAAAGGTGCCTTCCTTCTTCTCTCTGCCCCAGAAACTCTCAGTCAGATGTTAATGAAGGGGGAGGATATTTTGCTCTGCTGCTCTGGGGAGAGACAATAGACTTCCTGGATTGAAAGGGTATGCAAATCCAAGTGTCAACAGAAACTCTTGCCAGCAGGAAGAGAGGCCTGGATTCCTCTTGGCCCATCAAAACTTTGGGGGGGGGCAGACAGATATGTGTATCCTTAAAACACAAGAAAGTATCTTTTTGAAAAAGACTGACAGAGAACTGTGCAAAATTGTAAAAATCTGTAAAATATAGTGTTGTTAACATGAAAATCCTGGTCACATTTTGAAACTACTCAGAACTCTGTGCTATGTTCAGAGACATGACTACAGAAATTGTGATTTTGTAGCAATTGTGATGATGCTAGAAATATGAAACTTCACAGGATTATGCCCAGATGTCATGGAGCTAAGGCAGTGTTCTGGGCCCTCAAGTCGTTCCTCCAGTCCCTTAAGGGCAGGTGGTGAGGGTCTTCATGGACAATACCACCCTGATGTTCTACATCCGGAAGGAAGGGAGCACAGGGTCTCGGCCTCTCTCCAGCGAGGCACAGGATTTGTGGGACTGGGCAGTCGCCCAGGGGATGTTCCTCATTCCTTTGTCGCCTGGTGGGAGTCGAGCACCATTGCTGACTCATCAGGAAACTATGCTCTTGCCATGAGTGAGAGCTTCGGCAGGATCAAGTGGACAGTCTCTTCCTCAAGTGGGGCAGGCCCCGGATCGACCCATTTGCGCCTTCGACGAACTCCAAATGCCAGTGTTTGTCCAGTAGGTTCCACCATCCGTAGAGCATGGGGGATGTGTTCTCCATGTGGGAAGGCCTGTTCCTGTACGCATTTACACCATTGCCCCTCCTGTTGCAAGTCATCGACTCAAACGATGCAGGATGATCCTCATTGCCCTGGCGTGGCTGAGGCAGATTTGGTACCCGGACCTTCTCAGCCAGTCGATGTCACCAGTCGAGCGGCCAGTGTTCACAGATCTGCTAACCAGAGGAGGTGCAATCTTCTGCAGCATGGGGTCTGGCATGGATTCACATGTTCATGAATATTCCCCGTTGTCGGGTTGGGAATCCTCAGCAAAAGAAAAACAGTTTCAGTTTCATTTCTAAACTGTCTTTCTCCTATAAACCAATCACTGAGCTCTTGGTCATTCTGCCCCCAGCCAATGACTGCCCTCTACCTAAGCCCCTCCTCTGGCAGCCATCTTGAGATTTTTACTGCACGTTGGAAGTGTTGGGAGTCCTCGTGTTTAGCTCTTCGATCTTTCTGCGTTTTTTTGATAGAAAATCCCTATTTTTGTTCCACTGAGCCCGTGCTCCATAGTCTACTCATCCGATTTAACGCCCTCAAGGGCAACATCGTCAGGGAGGCTTCCAGAAGACCATCAGACCTACACCGTGCCGTGCCGGACCATGTCGGAGGAGGATGGCGCTTCCCTCTTCAAGCTCTGCTCCAGCTGTGGTTTGAGGAATGTTTTCATGGACAAGCATTCCCAGTGCCTGTACTGCCTGCACCCGACGCACAAGGAAGAAGATTGTGAGATCTGCCGTGGCTTCACAAAGCGCACGATGAAGCATCGACATGTCCGGCTGCTGATGTAGTTTAAGGCCAGGGCCTCTAACACAGGTGGTTTACAGGGGCAGGCTGCATCTGGATCCATCCACCCCAAGCGGGCTACTAAGGCCTTTGAGGGTGCTCCATCCATGGGGGCCCAAGATGAGGCCAAGCACTGCGTGTCCACTTCCGCCGGGGACACCGCACGAGCACATCCTGTGATGGTCCAGGCACGTGCATAGTCTCCATCTGCCTTGGTCTCCAGCCACGGCTGTGGCCTTTTTTACCGAATCTAATGGTTTGCATGAACCATTAGATCTAAAAATGCTCCCATCAAAGGTTCGAACACCAAAAGTTCGAACCTTTGGTAGTAGCATCCCCACAGCCCCCGTAGTGTACATGTGTTCGCATGAGAAAGGTGAACTTTTAGTAGTTCACACCTTTCTCATGCACACCTTTCTCATGCGAACGTTCTGACCGCAGCAAAATCAGTCGAGGTCGGATCACTTAGATCCTCCAGCCACTGATCCAGCTCCTCGTCCAAGAGAGTCAGCTACCCCAGGGGAAGCTGCGGGAGAGGCCGAAAAAGGTCAAGCAAGACTAGATGGCCGACTGCCCGTGAAGGCTGAGGTGGCCCAGGCCAAGTTGTTATCGATCGAGTTGGTGGTTGTGACTACCATTAAAATGATGTTTGGAAAGTGTCATGAGTAAACCGGCAGTAGAAGAAATGCATACACGTTTTTTCAAATTGAACGGTAATGCTAATGAAGAGTTACTCTGTATTGTTTATTTCAAATACTCTGGTGCATCGCCAACCGCATTATTAGGTTCAAATTAATTTTGGGAAAAGGGGGCTTAACCTTATGAGGTGGAAAATGGCATCTCCCATGAAGTGTGAGGGCATTTTCGTTTCCACACGAGTCTTGTGGTGAGCTTTTTTATTTATTTACAGCAATGAAATGTGCCAGAGCTGCAAATGGACATGTGTCAAAGGACTACACACAGGTTCATGTGGCTAAACAAAGTGGCTATTCACATGGTTCGGGGCATAAACATTTTTTAAAAATTTAACTAGAGCCTGTGTTCATTATGGTCGGCGCAGGCTTTTGCGCCCGACAGCTCGTTCGGTAGGGAGCATTGGGGTCACAAAAGAATACGTTTGGACAGGTTGACTTCCAAGGTGGGGCGATGCGATGCCCTTGCATCCTAGTAACGGTTGTGGAGGTTTTTGGAGCCCGACCACATGGCATGGTACCCAGGTGCGTTTTATGGATATTGTTGGTTTAGAGGGTTGTTTGCGGTAGACGGGTACCACAGGTTCTTTTCATGAGAAATGGTTGAACACTGTCACGCGGCACTGGCTGCAGATTTCAAGGTAGAGATTTCGGGTTGCATAAATGTAATGCCTGCCAGGACAAATAATGTGTAGGGTGTAAATGGCAGGGTAATTAATGGAGCTGGTAAGATGGCTGAGCGGTATAAATGCTATTGGGCATGCCCTTGCAGACGGGCCATGTTTTATGGCCTGCTGTTATTTGCCACAGTTCAATGTATTGCACACTTGCTAATTGTGCAGTTCTTTAATCCCACGCCACTGTCGTGCCTTTGCAGCTTTATACAAATGGCTCATTTTGTAAAATAACTGATTCTCTTAGCACTTGGCAGTCCTTAATTAATGTCACGGCTATAGGGACTCCCATGCAGATGAATTACCACTTCTCCTGCTGTATTGAGTGCAGTAGGGTGGGCAATCACTAGAGCCATTATGATTTGTCTAGATGGTTTGAAGTGATCTGTGCTGGATCTGCAGGTCACAGATTCGAATCCTGGCAAGGTCTATTTCCTGGGGTGATAAATAAGTACCAATTTCAATTGGTAGTATTAGTAATGCATGAAAATATGTCCTATGTAAGACTTTTTACGGTAGCGCTTTAAAAATAAAATCTACATAATTTACTATTGGATATTTATAATGCACCTAGACAAAAGATTGCTAGGCAAGATTTAGGAGCCCCAAGTGGGCGATGATAAGAAGGGTTTATTATGTGATTAGATTGAATGCTCTACTTTAGCCCGCGTCACTCCTAGGTAGGATTGTGAATGTCTGCATGTGCCACCCTTAGATGGAATACTCTCTATTAGCCGCCTCGCACCCAGATAGAATGTGAATGTTAGCATGTGCCATACTCAGACTGAATGCTCTGCTTTAGCCCGCGTCACACCTAGATAGGATTGTGAATGCTAGCATGCGCCACACTTGAATGGACTTAGATTGAATGCTCAACTTTAGCCCGCGTCGCACCTAGATAGAAATGTGAACGTAAGCATGCCCCACACTTAGATGGAATACGCAACTTTAGCCGCCCACACCCAGATAGAAATGTGAATGTTAGCATGTGCCACACTTAGACTGAATGCTCTGCTCTAGCCCACGTCACACCTAGATATGATTGTGAACGTTAGCATGGGCCACACCTAGATGGACTTAGATGGAATGCTCAAACGTAGCCTGCGTCACACCCAGATAGTAATGTGAATGTTGGCATGTGCCACACTTAGATGGAAAACTTAACTTAAGTCTGCATCACACCTAGATAAGATATTGAAGATTAACAATTGCCACACTCAGATGGAATGGTGAATAACTAGCACCACACCTAGTCTTAACTGCAAGGACAGCAATGCCAATTAACCAATCCACTAACAACTTCACTTCTCTGCATACACCTCTCAAACTGTAGCCAAACACAACCACAAACCTACAGCACAGCAGCTCGCACAGACTTCACTACACTGCAACAACAAGACAAACCACACATAGACTTGCACAACAGCACACGATGACTACCGACCGTAAAACACCCCACGCCCAGCCAACGGACCCAACGGGCTGAAGCTGCCAACAGCACATCACTGCTCTCTTGCACTTTTCCACCTTACTCCCACTAACTCATCCCCGCCCTTCCCTTTTTTCAGAGCCGCCAGAGCGCCAGGGGACCACTCCGGTGGTGATAGTGCGCAGTACAAATATCCTTTAACATTAACATAACATATGTATAAAAATGTGGACAAAACTGACATTGGGTACCCGACCAAAAGCACGAGAAACTGTCAAATCTGAACTAAAGCTCTCACCGAGATTGAACTCGGACGAATGCTTGCTCCACTAAATCTGTGATGTAAATATGTTATTGCTAGCAAGTTGGTAATATTGTAGATATGCATTGCTAGCAAGTTGGTAATATTGTAGATATGCTTTATATGAAAAATAGATTTACTGTGCAGAAACAAAGGGGAGGTTCTCCCTGGATTGTAAAATACAGCATCATCATGACACCATGTGTTCTTCTCAAATCAGGGGAGAGGACAGACCCTAACCAATAGGATTCCTAGAGGGTGTGCCTAGTATAATTCAGCCTACCCACCCCTTAGGGTAATACATAAATAGAGACAGTTCAGGACCTAGAGAGACACACACATTCACCCATCAACTGATTGCTGGCGGAGCAGGAAGAGAAATCCATGTCCAAGACTCCAGAACTTTGAAAGCAGAGAGGCCCAATTCCAAAGCTGAACCCTTCTCGGCTTGGCCTTTTAAAATCCTGACCTCCAAGGGGCAACAAAAAGAACAGCCTGGCTGTGCTATTTCTGCTTTCTTGCTAAGAATTCTTGCTAGAATCCAGAGATCCAAACCAGTAGAGCAGAGCTGTAACCAGATAGCTGCAACCCAGAACCAACCTGTCAGATCCTGTCCAGAGTGCTGTGCAGTGTCCATAGTGCCGTGCTGAGTGCAGAACCCGAGCGCCCTCAATCCCGTCCAGTAGGCTAGCAGAATTCCAGTCCAGAAATCTTTGACCAGATCCCTGACGGGCCCATTCCAAACAGTAGTAGGAGTATCTATAGCATAGAATTGTCCATCGCAAGTATCCTATTCATAAGTAATCCTATCCAAACCCTTCTATCATATCCAGAACTACATTGTAGAAAATCTTTTGTCTTTCCTGAATCTTTCTCTCATTCCTATAGTCCTTTGATAATAGTAGTGTTAAAATCATCTTTGCGCTAATATATTTGCTGAAGAAAGACAAGCGTCTCGGCAGGTAGAAAGCATCTGGAGACGTCGCTGGATTGGTGGCTGTGCTGTCGTGTAGTTTGTGGCTTCATAGCCTCCCTGGTGTAAAGAAATCTTATTTGTAAATTCAAAAGCGCATCTTTCATTTGAAAATTATGACTCTTTCTGTTAAATACCGACCTCTACTAAAACCTTCATAACTTCCGTACCGTGTATGCTAGAAGTGTCAAATTGAAGCTAACATCCTCAGTTTTCCAACGATTCCAAAACCACATTCCAACTCCTTCTAGTTTTTCCGCAATCGCGCTTCCCGCACATGGAAAAGTCTGCAGCAAATTTTTCATTTGGCTCAATTTCATCACGTGTAAAAGAGCTGTTCTTTGCATCCGACCTCAGAATTAAGTGTTCAATCTGCTAGTTATTCTATAATCATTGCTAGTGTTGATCTGAAACTATACAAAGCGGCTCCCACTAGTTTTGAATCCAATTTAGTGAATTAAATCAATTTTTCAGTGTTTTTAACCATTCATTCAAAGCCACATTCAAAAGCATTTTGACAAGTGGCAATCATTCCTGTTTCTCTCTGAGTTTGCTGGGGGAAATTGGGATTGAAACTTTATTTGTAGAGTGTGTATTCCTGAAACCTGTTTTCTCTCCTTCCATCTCTTTATCTTGCATATTGGGGGGATTGAGTAGTGTGCAGGGGGAAAGAGTGACATTGCATTTGACTGAACCCACACAAAGTATTATTCTATGCTGCATTATTTTTCCTATCCCTACTCCTTCTGATTAAAGAGATTGTTGATTGTAACATCACCCCATTGGTGATCCTTGTATAAATATTAAATAGTGTGATATATATATTGTGAAATCCATAAAATAAATCTTTTAACTTTGCAAAACAGCCTGCTTTCTGGTTCAGTGAGACCAGGGGGGATTCAAAGAGAGGGGCGTGATATAAGGGCACATCATTCAGAAATAAAAGAATTTATAGACAAAAATATATAATTAAGGGTTTCAATTGTGCATCCCACGCTAGGCATTGACTTAGGTGAAGTGCTGGGTTGAAATCACTTACAAGATTGGGGGCTCGTCACGGGATTTCTGAATTAGATATACCACTTGTGACAGTCTAATACAGTGTGCTAACTGACGGGGTACATAATCCCTGTTGGGCTACCACGCTCTGTTACACTGTGAAAAGCACCCCTCAATAGGAACGCTCTAAGGAATTGGTCTGTTTGGCAAAAATAAAATAAACTCCTGTAAGTCAGGAAGGAAATTAATATTTCCAGAATGGTGACTTTCATAGAAGTTAATATGGCTAAAGAACACCTATTGCATACATTATTTGTAAGAGGTGAATGGACAGAGCAGGATCAGAATGTGTGGTTGCAGGCAATCACAGAACAGATCACTGCATCAGGGTTAGACCTATGGCAAGATCAGGGCCCATTAAATGTGGCCCTCTAAGGCAAAGGAAGAGCAAAGCAAGATTGCCAAAATAGCGGCATATCTGTACCTACATATTGGAGCAATACAGGACAAATATGCCGAGGGCCAAGATCTGGCAAACAAGCAACTGCAGGCATTAGAAAGAGCCCAAACTGATGTGGACTCTGCTGAGCAAAGGCTAAAGAGGAGCCAGGAATCAGAAAATGAAAGGCAGTACCTAACCAAAATAAAAGAAGACATGGGTATCCTGCAGCAGGAGAAAGTAGAACAGGATACCAGAATGCTGGCCTTGCAGAAGGAGTACCAAGAAAGTTTGGACTCTCTACTGCAGAGCCAGAAAAAGCTGGAACAACAAATACATTTCAACAGGGCATGCGCAGAACAGGTAGTCACCCTGCAAAGCCACCTAAACAGAGAGAAAGAAGAGAGTAATAATTTAATCCTGAAAGACCTGGATATCCAAGCAGAATTTGATGAAGAGCGCCAGAAAGCTGGTGCGCTCCAAAGACAGAGGGACGGCCTGGCTGCACAGAGGCAGGCTCTTGCTCAGGAAAGGGACGCCTTAGGCCAGGAAGTCTGTTATTTAAAAGAGAAGACAGAGGAAAATCACCTTGCCCTTCAGGGACTGGGCGACCTCCAAAAGGTCTAGCCATCCTGAGGGATCCTGACTTCTAGGGACATTACTTCGGATTAAAGACCTGGGCGGCGCTCATAGAGACCGTAAACCGGACCCATTTGCGTTGTAAGCCGTTACCAACCGTTGCCCTCACTTAAGGAGTGAAAATCTGTATTTCCATATACCAGTTTGAGAAGTGGAAGTTGGATAGCTTCTTACCGTATCTAGCGTTTTAAGTTGGAAATCCCAATCCTGAAGACTGACCCACCCGGAAATCGGCCTGTTGACAGCGCTTGATAAAGATTAAAAACACAAGAAATCACTTATTGCCCCTGATGAAGAGTGTGCTACACTCGAAACGCGCTGGGCCCCTCCTGGGCCCCTCCTGACTTCGACATCATGAATAAAAAGAAGATGGTTTCTTGTGACCTAAAATTGTTTGATTGAGAAATTTTCTTTCAAGAATATTCTGTTTCTGAAAATATAGATAATTACATTTAAGGCATGTTTTGAACATTACTAATTATTGGTCTGGTTTTCCAGACAAAAGATAGTGTGCAGGGGACGTGAGTTCCCGACTAGGGAACTTATTTGTATTGTCTCCATATCACGCAACCTAGGTGTCAAGGTTGCATCCTTCTCCCCTGCACCTTAAAGTACATCTTCAGTTACATCTAGTTTCTTCTCCACATCTATTATTCCTAATACATATTTGACTGAGGGTGTGCTTGTGGTGTCTATAATTCTTCTCACGACCTCCAAAAGGACCATGACAAATTGTTAGAGCACACCAGGAGGGTGGAAGATGCTCTAACCAGGAAGGACCAGGCCAGTATGGACAGGACTTGGGAGGTAACCCTCCTGCAGCAAAGACTGGCCCAGTACTCTAAAACGACACAGGAAGCACAGAGAGAGAATGAGGCTCTCTGTGAGAACAATGACAGGCTCCACAGACAGGTAGCCATGCAAGAGCAATTGATAGAAACCAGCAAGGCCTTGTTAGAGGAACAGAAAGCTCAGATTCTTGCATGGCAACAGGGAACAGGGGCTGAGAGAGATGAGGTTCGCTGGGAAAGGGAAACACCTGAGCATAACCTCAGGAACCCTAGTACCAGAGGCCTTCATCTCTTCTAATCCCTGGACTCTGCCACCCCCATGTCCACTGGCGCACATGAGCCAAGGGCCATGGGGATGGCAGACTTCAATCCAATGAGGAAGATGGGGCTCATAGACCAGCACCTCCCAGGAATGGATGAGCGGGCATATGGGTATGGGTTCCCAAGTACTGTCAAATTGAGTGGGGAACCCCATGAGAGTAGGCCCACTAAGGGCATCCTGAAAACCTCTGCCCAGCTATGACAGTGGGGGGGAGGTACTCATCAAATCCTGGGAGCAAGGTAGAATCAGAAGACTCCTCTGAGCGCCCCAGAACACTGGGAACTAGACCCCCGCATTCTGCCAGCCATTCCCAAGCTCGCAGAATCCAGGAAAGCCTAAAAGACCAGACAGGCACCTCTGGGAGCAGTGCCTCTGAGTCAGAGGAGTGGTGGACAAGGGTCACCCGAACCAAAAGGGCCAATAAGACAAAAAGGGCCTTGCTCAAGGACCCCCTGAAGCAAATCAAAGTGATAAGGAGCGTCATCACGCCCTATCATTAGAACGCAAAATATTCTGTTTGGGAGCACTTAGAACTCTTTGAACAGATGATGGAAACTTTACATTTGAAGGACAGGCAAAGCTGTATTCAATATGTGAAATGGACCTTCTCACCAGAATACTCCAGCTTCTTTGTGGGGCTGGAGGACCAAAATCATTCTAGATGGTCCACCTATAGGGCGGCCATCTTAAAACATTTTTCTATGCACATAAATCCTCAGGAGGCTCGCAAGGCAGCCTACAACTTTCAATGTGGGGAAGATCAGGCCCCACAATAATTTGTTCAGGAATTAATGCGTGCCTTTGCGCAGACCACCAGAAGGGTGCGCGCTGACAGCAGAGAGTTTGTGAATACTTATTTCCACGTTCTCCCCAAGTACATCATGACCCAGCTAGTGAGAGATTTTCACGAGAAAAGATCACTAGACTGGGTCATTGAACAGGCCACGTGAATTTATGAGGTGCAAAAGCCTATAGAAAACAAAAATATCCCAAAAAGCCCCAAACCAACCAACACCCCTTCGGCTGCTAAGGTGGCAGAGGTGAAGGTTGCCCCCATTTTAGATTTGGAGATGGGGGGCCTAAAAACCTGCCCGTACAGAATCAGAATAATCCCAAGCCCAGAAGGCCCACGGGCCTGTCACAAACAGGGAGCTAAGGAGGTAGTCCCGTCAAATGGGACCCCTCACACCCCTGACTACATCAGCCCCTGCTACAAGGGGAACAGACCCATCCTGGGTTATGCGTGGAGTCCTCCAGCCCAAGGGGGGGATCCAACCAAACAGCAGCTAACCCAGGGAACTTCCCTCCTCACTTCCCCCAGGAGGGCAGTAATTCCCAAATCCTGGACAGAACTTCTTCCCCAGGTACCCGCAAAACTTTCAACCCCAAAACAATCCATCCTTCTTTCCCCAATTTCCTGAGCCCAGACAACCTAATCCGGGAGAGGGGAGGGTAAGGGTGGAGGGGTGCCCAAATTTTCCAAACCCCGGGTATTTTCAGAGAAGGGATAGCTACCCTTCCCGGGATCATCCCAGGGGAGACAACAGAATCCCGTATCAGCTTGAACGGGTGTCACATCTAGAGCACAGGTCCAAAACATGGCATGGGATCTGGGTCTCATGCTGAGGGCTCAGCAGAACCCTCAGATGAGCATGCCGGCACAGAATGCCTCACACTCCGGACCTGGTGCTCCAGAGCATTGACCGGGGAAGAACCCCGACAACCCACCGGTTCCCCGGGAGGAGGCACAAGGGGAAGGGGGGTGTAAAGCCTTGGAGGAAGCTCCCTTCCCCACTTGTAAAAAGCCCCTCGAAACCCAGGAACCGGAACCAAAATCTCCTGCCCCTGAATGTCTGCCACCCAAGGAGCAGAGGGGGGGTGTGGGGTAGGAGAAACAAAGCACCCAAACAGACCCATTTTGAGGAGGAGGTACAAATCTTCCAATTTGAAGGAGAGGGGTCCTCAGAGGATCCTGGGGAAAGGATCTTCTCCTTCAGAGATGGGGGAACTCCTCCCAAAGAAAATTGGGTCCCAAAGGATCCAAATCCAGACTGGGTAGATGTGGGGACTGAGCTAGTGCCACCCATCATCCAACCCCAGAACCAACAACATGAAAATCCCCTGGTTCAAACCCATCCTGGTGACTGCCTCCAAAAAAAGGGGGGGCGGGAGGGCGGCCCAGAATCAGAACCAGTGGAAGCCAAAACTTCTCCCATATCTAGCTGTCACCTTTTCTTTTCAGATTCCCAAGACTCCCAACAGAATTCTTCCCAAATCTCTTCTCTATCAGTGTCCAAAACCAAGAAACTAACCCACCAGTTGTCCAAAAATGTACATTATCTGTGCCCCCTTGAAGAGAAGGAGGGAAGATTCTATGCCCCGATCCAGATACAGGGTCAGAGTACAATTTTGGCACTGGTGGACACTGGATCCCAGGCTACCCTTCTGTCAAAAAGGGCCTTTGATAAACTGAATTCGGGAAGGGGGAGAAATACCAAATTCCTCTCACCCCTCTTCCTGGACAACTTCACAACTTCGACGGGAAGGAAATTCCCGTCGAGGGGACTGCGGATTTGTATATTAAAATTGGGCAACACAAGGTGAAGCACCCGGTCATAGTCGTAACTCCAGAGGGCACCCCTTGTTATGGTTGTAGGTCAAAGGATCGACAACCAAAGGGTCGAATGGTGAAAGGATCGACACCAAAGGACCGAAAACCAAAGGATCGAATTTTTTTATTTTAATTTTTTACATTTATTTTTTTTGTTTTTGTTGGGGGTCCCCCACCCCCAAACCCTGTTTTTGTGGTAAAAAACACTTTTTTTCACTAAACGAAAACCCAAAAAATATATATAATTTAAAAAAAAATGTGATCCTTTGGTTTTCGATCCTTTGGTGTCGGTCCTTTGACCATTCAACCCTTTGGATTCAATCCTTTGACCAGACACCCTTGTTTACTAGGGAATGACCTCCTGAGAAGGTTGTCACCTCTAATAGATTGTGTAAACAAGGTCCTCTGGACCCAGACTAGCCGACCCATGAAAATTGAAACAGAGTGTCAACCATGTTAGTTTAAACGGCACCTGCCACATGGTTGAACAAAAATCTGACCAAGTAGAATTTCACTTCCAGAACAACCAGATTCCAGATGTGACAGTAATAGCAGTAGGACAACAGACTGGTGATGGGGGGGTCCTCTCTATTTCTGAAAATCAACCTTCCTTCCAGTTTAAGGTGGTATTCCGCACTGGAAGGAAACGCCCTGAAATTCTTTACTAATCCACAATCAGAAACTCCCACTCCTATAGAAAGATGTGAAATCAGCTCAGAGCCTGGCTGATATTCAGCAAATTGGAGAGCAGTTGTTCATCCCTGTTCAGTTAAATGATGGGAAGGACTCTGTTCTCGCTCGAGTGTGTGTGAACAATGGTAAGAGCTTCATCAGCGAAGCCATGTTCTGCCAACTCCCAAAGGATCCAGCCATTCCCACATTCAAACTGATAGACAAATGGGAAATGGACCTGGAAGCACCTAATTCCAAACATCTCCTGCCAAGCAGGTGTATGCTTAAAATCTCCATTGGCAACAAGACCATAGTCCATAATTGTTGGGTCGTGCGAGACGGCACTGCCGCCTTTTACTTAGGCAGTGACATTCTCAATCGCTTTGCCATTAGTTTGGACCTAATAAACTTCAAAGCTTGGTCCCGATTAGCGGATAATCCCATGGGCTTTGATGATCCAGAAAAAGCATTTAGGTCAGCTCAATTGCTACCTTATGCAGTTTAAATTCAGATCAAATAGGAAGTCACCATCCCAGAAAGGACCCGACAATTCTCCCTGGAAGTGAAAGTTAAAAGAGGACAATATTTGCAAAACCCTGATGCTTATATACATCTAAATGCTTCTCTCCAACAGAAAGGGTTGGGGGTAAACCCAACTCCATTAGTCAATATAGAACATGACACCATTCCAATAGAGGTGGATAACAGCGACTTAAAGAGTATTACTCTAGCCGCAGGCACCATTATTGGAATGGCGGTTGATGGACCGACATTTTTCCATTGATTTAGGAAATTAACTGTTAGGACCAATCCCCAAGGACTGCTTTGACAGTGACAGTGATGACAATACAACACCAGACAGGATTTTTACCCAGCATGGGGGGGGGAACTTCCTGGTTTACACTTCTTGCCCTTATGTTAATGAAGATGTGACTTGTGACTTCAGGAGGGATGAGGTGATTTTCCAGGTCCATGAGGGCTGCCTTTCCCACCTGAAGCCTCCAGTCCAAATCAGCACTCTGACCAGGGACTCCTCCACCCAGCTGGAGGAGGCCGCTGAAATAGCCAAACCAGAAGTCTTTCCAGGCTTCAGGCAGATGGTGGAAGAGAGTCTCAACCTAGCTGATGCCTGTGTGACTTTGGAACAAAAGCAAAAGTTGAAACAAGTTTTTTTGGATTTCCAAGATCTCTTTGCGGTAGACTCATATGACTGTGGTCGCACCGACATCCACACAACAACAATTCCCACGGACCCTGGAATGACTCCAGTGTTTGTGAAGCAATATCGCTTGCCTCTTGCATCCATAGAGTCCCTTACTGAAATAATTAAGAACCTTGGGTCCCGGGGAATAATCCTCCCAGTCCACAGCACTTTCAATAATCCGGTACTGGGAATATTGAAGCCAAACGGCCAGTGGAGACTCTGCGCCGACCTTAGGGAGCTCAACAAACGGGTCCATACTTCCTGATGGCCTCTGCCCTACATTGACCAAGGGCTGGCCCAGATTCAGGGGTCACAGGTATTCACTGCAATAGACCTGACCAATGGATACTGGACTGTGCCTGTCAGTAGGGAGGACCAATACAAGCTGGCTTTTACCTTTGGGGACCAGCAGTACACATGGACCCGGACTCCCTTCGGATACCTCAACTCCGGCAATTAATTCAACATTTTCCTACACAAGGCCATGCCCGACCTGGGTGCAAGGGGTAACCTGGCTTATGTAGGTGATGTCCTCATCAAATAACACATAGCGGAGATCCGTGATGTTCTGACCCAGTTGAGGGCCGCCGGAGCAAAACTTTCCTTTCAGAAAGCACAGTGGTGTAGAACCCGTGTTAATTTCTTGGGGCATGAGATTACTCCTCAGGGTCTCTGTCCCCAGGAAAAGAAGGTGGAAGCACTCCAAAACCTGAAAGACCCCACAACTCTGCGGGAACTAAGGAGCCTCCTTGGACTGACTAATTACAGCAGAAAGTTCATTGAGGGCTACGCAGAGATCACCAGACCCCTGATTCATCTCCTGAAGGGTGGGGTCAAGTGGGAATGGGGTCCAGAACAAGCCGAGGCGGTAAAACAACTCAAGAGAAGCCTCTCACAAGCGCCTTGCCTAGCTTACCCTGTCAGAAACAAGGAGTTCTTCTTGGAGACGGGGTTCTCTAATACGTGCTTGACGGTAGTATTATACCAAAATATGCGAGCAAAACTTTATCCTCTGTGGAGGAAAAATTCAACGATTGTGAGAAGGCACTCCTGGCAACGGTGTGGGCATTGAAGAATTACCGCCCGTTTATCCAGGGGGAACACATCATAGTGGAGACTCCACACCAGCCTCTGCAATATCTCCAAAGTGATAGAATCCGTGCCGGAAATGTGAGTAATTCCCGAATTACTTCCTGGATTCTGTCAATGCAAGGCTTTCCTGTGGAGGTCAGATATGGCCAAAACAAGAAGAGTCCCCTCGCGCAAGGTCTGGCTGACTTGCATGATTGTGCCAGAGAAAACTGTCTCGAGGACGAAAGTCTAAAAATCAAGGACAACATGGAGGCATACCTTAATTCCCCACACAAAGTCTTTGAAGAGGACAAGTGTGAGGGAATGCCCACTGTCTATGTGGATGGATGCAACAACGGGGAGAAAAAACTGGTGGCTGGCGTAGGGAATGCATGGGTGAAGGAGTTCCCAGAACCCTCCGCTGGATACAAAATTGGTCCCCGAAGTAGTCAGGTGGCAGAATTGATGGCTGTGCATCAGGCCATCCTCACCGCTGTCCAACATCAACTCCACGAACTGGTCATAATCACTGATTCGGATTAAGTACGGAACGGGTTCGTGGAGCACCTGGTTAATTGGAAAACCAGAGGCATGTTTTGTGCTAATAACAAACCCCTGAAACATGGGAAGTTAATCCAAAACATTGATGATCTGGTCACCTCGAAGGGGATGACCATCTATTGGAAGAAGATCAAGGGTCATTCCAAAGTAGAGGGAACAGACAAAACTGGAATTGATTTAGCTGATCAGCTGGCCAAAACCGGGGCCATCCAAGGGGATCTAATAGAAATAGAGTCCCTGTTGGGGGAAATCCAGGTCACTGCTATCACTAGGTCCCAGACAAATGCTCACAATGATCTTTCGAATGCCCAATGGAGCAAGGAGACCCCTGATGCTGATTTGATTACAGCTCAGAAGGGGGATCCAATTATTGGTAAGTTTTACCAACACCTTGAGGACCCTGAGAACTTTCCCCTGACGTATACCGATTACATTGGTAAAGAGGACCTAAGAGTGTTGATGAAATGCCCAAAAATGTTCCGGATCCAAGACGGTTTGTTGGTAAGGAAATCCAAAGCTGGCCACGATCAGTGGGTGGTTCCTACCTCATTCCGAAGCCTGATGCTAAGGCACGCCCATGATGCGGCCACCGCCGGTCATAGGGGGTTTCACACAACATTGGAAATCTTAAGAGAGGTTGCATACTGGCCACACATGGGGCACGACCTCAACCAATATTTGAAGGGTTGTCTTGTGTGTGCACAATTTCAGCCAACATCGCTCACACACCGGGCGCCTCTCCAAAAGAGGGGAATGACACTCCCATGGTCAGATTTACAAATCGACTTTGTAGGCCCCGTGATTCGCTCCGCTAGGGGGAATAAGTACATGTTGACTGTGACATGCTTGTTTACTAAGTGGGTGGAATGTCTCCCAGCCCCAAACTGCAAGGCAGAAACGGCAGCTGCCTTGATGATTAACCACATCTTTTCCCGTTTTGGTCTACCTCAAAGGATTGAGTCAGACAGAGGTAGCCACTTCACCAGTGAAGTAATGACAAAGATGTGGGAGATACTGGGGGTCAAAAGGAAGTTGCATATTGCTTACCGGCCAGCTTCTTTTGGGGCAGTAGAGAGATATAACCGAACCATTGTGAGCATCTTAAAAAAGTTTGTGGCAGATTCTGGGCCAAGTTGGGATATCCGATTACCTCTGGTCCTAATGGCCATCAGATCTACCCCTTCATCTGCAACCAAAATGTCACCATTCGAGTTGATGACTGGACGCAAGATGGTGCTTCCGCAGCATTTGCTCTACAGGACTCAAGAGCAGACACTAATGAATGCCTCCACAACTCATGAGTATGTGGAGAATTTAAGGAAACACCTTCAACATACTTTTGCCTATGCTCAGCGGAATCTAGAAAGATCAGCCGAGAGTATGAAGACCCACTATGACCTGAAAACTTCCAGGAAGGAATATCAGGTGGGGGACTGGGTCTATCTATACAATTTCCAAAGGAACCAGGCCAAACAGCGAACATTTTTGCCTACATGGAAGGGACCGTTTGAAATTATAGACAAGATCTCCCCTGTGGCCTACAAGATCCGCATCCCCAAAGGCGGTTTGGCAGAGGGGGAAGACAAGTGGGTCCACATAAACCAGTTGAAGTGTTGCCATCCCAGGCACACTTTGCAGCAACTGGAGGAGTCCTCTGCAATCCCAGAGGGTACCGCTCCAGAGTAATTCAATTCCAACCCTAAAATATCCTACATATAGCCTATCAAATTCTGTGTTTCTCAAGTTTATGTGATCCTGTCTCTTAATTTAAAAAAATGTGCATGTTCATATCTGTTGAGTTCTAAAATATATATGCCACCCCACTATATCAATGGTGAGGGAGAAATGTCCATGAATAGGTATTGCCGCTCTTCCTTTGTCATCCTAGGAGAAAGAAAACCTGGAGACTGGCCAAGGAGGACGATCCGGAGACCGGGAGCAGAGACCCGAGCGGCCCGGGGTACCGCCCAATCTTCCTATCAGGACCGGCGAGGAGAACCGATCGATCCGACCGGATGGAGAAAAAGATGCTGAACTGTGCCATCTGTTGGAAGAAGTTGAGGAGAACATCCCAGGTCTTGCGAGTTCCATCAGTGAAACAGAATGGCCATCGCAAGAGGGGGGCTTGTGGGATGTTTTTACCCATGCATCCGAGCCCTGCAAAAAAAAAAGAAAAAAAAAAAACCTGTGCATTACTGGCATTGAAAACATCATGATGGCCAGAGCTTCCCAGAAAATGCCCAGGGAAATGCCAAGAATAGGCTGCCACCCATTTTTGCCGATGTTATGGGCACAGAAGGGCACTGCCTAAAACCACCATTGGACTGCCCACACAGTAGCCTGAAACCATTGGGAATGGCAATGCTGATTGCCAAAAGCAACCTAGAACTGTGGGGAATTCATTTTCTTAAATCCCAAAAATGGTTGCATTACCAGTACTCACCACTATCAGAAAGCCGGCGTTTTAAAACCACCAGACTTTTGTGTAAAACTGAATAAATGAACCCAAAGCAGGCCAAAGAAAGACTTACTGAGAGGTGGATACAATGTAAAGTTATATTCTGAAGTGACTTGAAGGTTTATAACAAGACTGGCTGAGCTCTGCAGGTCTGCAGCGGCTTAAACTGAAACTGGATTTAAAATTACCAAAAATCGAAATGTGTAAATAAACTGAGGGACAGACTTGTGACCGCCACATAGTTTGTCACTGTTAAAATGTCATAGTTTTGAACTTAGAATTAGAATCAGCATTCTAGCTGCATATGTAAAAATTGTTAGTTTTATTTGAATGCAGAAAACTGGGTAACTGAAAGTGACATTAGCTGGGGGCTGGCTTAAGGAACTGGATTCTGCCTGACAACTTCCCCCCAATTGGAGTGAAAATGGATCCACAGCAGTTCTCAGGCCTGGCTGCATTCTGAGGGGAGGTTAACCCTCTCTGATTGAATTACCAAGGGACTGCTAGAGACTAAACAAAGGACCCAGGCAGCGGGTTTATTGGGGGGAGGCCATAAATGGCTTCCTCTTGAACAATGGGCCTTCCAGGGCCCAGGCAGATGGTTTATTGGGGGAATCGTAAAATAGCTTCCTCTTGGCAGAAGCTGGGAGGGGCAGGGTCTCTGAGCTTGGCAGAAACTGGATAAACTGGTTTCTCCACCATGTGACCTGGGAAGACACACCCCTGTTGGCCAGAATATGATTTTAAGAAAGATGTATAACTCATGGTGCGGACTTGTCAAAATTATTTAAATGATACCATAATTCTTGGGATTTTTCTGTGCACGTTTTAAGACGCGTAGGGAATTTGTGTGATGTTCTGGGGCAAAAACCTGCTATTTATGTATACTACAGACTCTGTGTTTAAGCTAGAGACATGGGAATTTACTGGAGTATGAATGGACAGGCCGTGTATATGTGTATAATTTTTAATGAAAAACCAATATTGCAAAACCAGTTAAAAAACGCAAAATGTTGCCGTTTCTGAATGCAAGCTCTTAGAAACATCAGAGTTTGAACAGAGTATACCTCATGTGATACGTGATGGGTGCATGTAATTTCAAACCACTGTGTATCTATGAAATATGTCTTTAGGTCAAATATAGATTTGTGGGCAAACTGACCAGGGGAGGATCCTCTGACCCATAAAACCTACAGCATCACCATGACACACATTTCCTTCCCCCAATCAAAGCAGTGCGGAAAGCTTGACCAATGGGCAGTTGAAAGAGGGGCTGGCTAGTGATGCTGCACACACACCCACTTTCAAAAGACATAAAAAGAGCCACTGGAAGCTAGAGAGGAGATTCAAATCCAGTTGCAGCAACGCGCTCTGCCGGACCATACAACATCCAGAAGATACCAGATTCAACACTTAGACTTTAAAACTCCGAAGAACTTGATTCAGAACTCAAAGCAAGGGCCTAAACCCACAAACTGAGAACTCTTCTCAGTAAGCCTCAGCATCCAGCAAACCTAACAGCGGTAGCAGCATCCAGGAGCCATGCAGATCAGCGCTGGGTCCAGAGAAAGCTGTGCAGAAAGATCCAGAAGCAGTGCTGTACCCAGAGAAAGCAGAGCAGTATCCAGAACCAGAGGCCAGAGATCCAGAGTGACCCAGACCGCTGTTAGCAGAACCAGAGAGCTGACCCAGATCACTGTGAAGTGCCGAGACCAGAACCGGAGTCCAGTCCAAAACCTGACCAGATCCGTGGGGAGGCCTATTTCAAAATATATTGTGAGTACCTGTGCAGAACCAATCTCTTAGTTAAAATAATATAATTCAATCTATTTTAAATCTAACCAGAACTGCCTCCTAACTGTCACCTGTCATTTGCAAAGCTGTCACCTGTCATTTTCTAGCTGCAAGCTTAGAACCGACTTGCTACTCCTTATACTTTTGCCGTAATCACGATTCTCGCACTCGCGAATTTTGCCGCGATTTGCTATTTGGCCCGATTACTTTACTTGTAAAAAGATAGCTGCTTTTGCCTGAACTGCTAAATTTCGTCTGCCTCTTAAGAACCATCCCTGAATCATTGCTAGAGTGAGCCTGAACTCATATTGACTAGATACCACTCACCCTGAACCTCCTGAAGGGAATTAAAAGCATTTTCGGTATATTTCTCACTGCATTGTCATCATATTCAAAGCCTTTTGCCTGTGTTTCAAACTTCTGTAGTCTAAGCTTGCTGGGGTGAACTGAATTACATTTGATTGCATTTCTAAGAACTGTGTGCTCTCCCCTTCATTTACTTACATTGCATAAGGGGGGAGTGGATTGCCAGAGAAAAGTGATTACATTGTTTTGTTGAAATCATATTGAGTATTTTCTGTATTGCATTTTCATTCAACATTGCATCCATCTGAAACGAGATAAAGCATTCTCTACCACCTTATTCTTCTGTTCCTATTCCCAAGCGTGCTACCTCATTCTTTATACTACTCCTGGGTAATAAAATCAGTTTATTAGTAGAACATTACCCATTGTTGTTAACTGCTCATGTTCTGAAGTGTGATATTAATTATTAATTTATTATAAAGTGTGATATATATATTTACATTCTCAAATAAACCTTTTAAACTTGCAAAACAGAACTACTTCTTGGCTCAGTGGGGTCAGGGGGATTCCAAGAGAGGGGTGTTATATACGGGTAGTCATCCAGAACTCATGAACTGGACATAAAGATATATCAATAAGGGTTTCCATTCAGTATCCCAGACTAGGCATTGACTTAGCTGTAGTGCTGGATTGATTCCTCTTACAAGATCCAGTCCAGAGTGTTGTGCAGTGTCCAGAGTGCCCTGCTGAGTGCAGAACCCAAGCGCCTTGAATCCCGCCTGGTGGGCTAGCAGAATTCCAGTCCAGAAATCTTTGACCAGATCCCTGACGGGCCCACTCCAAACATCAGTTGTGAGTATTTATAGCATAGAATTGTCCAGAGCAAGTATCTTATTCATATGTAATCCTATCCAAACCCTTCTATCATATCCAGAACTGCATTGTAGAAAAGCTTTTGTCTTTCCTGAATCTTTCTCTCATTCCTATAGTCCTTTGATAATAGTAGTGTTAAAATCATCTTTGCGCTAATATATTTGCTGAAGAAAGACAAGCGTCTCGGCAGGTAGAAAGCATCCAGAGACATCGCTGGATTGGTGGCTGTGCTGTCGTGTAGCTTGTGGCTTCATAGCCTCCCTAGTGTAAAGAAATCTTGTTTGTAAATTCAAAAGCACATCTTTCATTTGAAAATGTTGACTCTTTCTGAGAAAATCTGACCTCTACTAAAACCTTCAGAACTTCCGTACTGTGTATGCTATTCAAATTGAAGCTAAGCTCCTCAGCTTTCAAACAAATCCAAAACCGCATTCAAATGCCTTCTAGTTTTTCCGCAATCGCGCTTCCCGCGCGTGGAAAAGTTTGCCGCAAATTTTTCGTTTGGCTAAATTTCATCACGTGTAAAAGAGCTGTTCTTTGCATCCGACCTCAGAATTAAGTATTCAATCTGCTAGTTATTCTATAATCATTGCTAGTGTTGATCTGAAACTATACAAAGCGGCTCCCACTAGTTTTTAATCCAATTTAGTGAATTAAATCCATTTTTCAGTGTTTTTAACCATTCATTCAAAGCCACAATCAAAAGCATTTTGACATGTGGCGATCATTCCTGTTTCTCTCTGAGTTTGCTAGGGGAAATTGGGATTGAAACTGTATTTGTAGAGTGTGTATTCCTGAAACCTGTTTTCTCTCCTTCCATCTCTTTATTCTGTATATTGGGGGGCTTGAGTAGTGTGCAGGGGGAAAGAGTGACATTGCATTTTACTGAACCCACACAAAGTATTATTCTATGCTGCGTTATTTTTCCTATCCCTATTCCTTCTGATTAAAGAGATTCTTGATTGTAACATCACCCCATTGGTGATCCTTGTATACATATTAAATAGTGCGATATATATATTGTGAAATCCATAAAATAAATCTTTTAACTTTGCAAAACAGCCTGCTTCCTGGTTCAGTGAGACCGGGGGGATTCAAAGAGAGGGGCGTGATATAAGGGTACATCATTCAGAAATAAAAGAACTTATAGACAAAAATATATAATTAAAGGTTTCAATTGTGCATCCCACGCTAGGCAATGACTTAGGTGAAGTGCTAGGTTGTAACCACTTACAATACATGCATTTAGACATGAAGAATAGTAATATAGCATCCATAACACATGACTAACATTAACATGACTAATGTATTAAGTGAATGCAATATGAGCGACACGTGACTACAGCTCGCTGACATGAAGCGAGACTGGAATTGAGCAGCCATCTTCCCGAAAGATGGAAGCCTCAGCATGTCTCAGAATGAGCACAGGCATCAAGGCCTCAGAAGACTCAAAAGTTTGAATCCATAGAAACACATTTTCATGCAGAGCCCAGACAGTAGCTGGCAACAAGTGCCAAGGTTAAAGGGAAATAAGGGAGGATTGGGACAGCGGAACGAAGGCATGAGATAACGGTTCCCAAGACGCAAGCAGCATAATCCCAGATTAATTAAGGTTTCAGAAAGGCACAAACAACCTTTGATAGTTGGATCCAGTAGAGCAGTAAGCCAAAAGACTCCATGAAGAATAACTCAAGAGCGTTCCCAGTGGCAAGAGAAAACATGACACCCACATTAATATTAGCTAAACCCTCAGTAAATAGAATGTAATTCAATTTCACACACTGTCTCTTAGCACGTGACCCAGACATGAAGAACGCTGGCCATTCATTAGAAGCAAACGAAGATAGGGCACCTGCAATACTCCGTAAAATAACAAGTAGACACAAATCGCCACACAAGGCCAAGTACAAAGGGATTGCCCGGTCTCATGGTCTCGGGAGGATAGCTCAGGGGCAACATGCTCGCCTTGGAAGAACAACGACATGGAGCAACACAGGTTCGATCTCCGGGTCTGCGCTTAGAAACCTATGGGTATTAAGCGCATTATAAATAACCTATCATATATCATATCATATCATGGTTTGAGAATGAGTGATATCCATGGGCTTCTCGCCCCCTACTCTGTCTGGCTCGTATCTTAACATCCTGTCAAAGTTTCCAAGGTTGGTAAACTAGATGCCAACCAATAAGAAATCGCCTTGCCACACCGCCCATGATGGATAGAGCCAACCAATAAATTAGCCCTATATTGATGTATTAGAAACAGTATCTGTAGGTAGGATGGCCCAGGTGGAGCCATCAGATAGTATCCACCAACTGAGAGATTAACCCCTAAACATTCTATATGTAGCTTGACCTACTAACCAACCGTTGCTTCTTGAAGCTAGGTCTGTGCTCAATGAATACCATAATAAATAATAATAACCCAATACCCCCTAGGTTTTGTATCTTGGTAGTGTATTGTAATGTTAGTTCTGACATAATTGTGTAACAAAACCAGCATGGAATCATTTGGAATACGAGAGCTACAAGAGGAAATGCTTGTATGTTGTCTGAATAACGCTGGTTTTTTGATGTGCACCAGAGTCCTCCATCACTGATTATTTTTACTGACTTGATTGTGTGATCTCGGAACCTCCTTAACAATTGCAAAGTAACCGTCATTGTACTGCCATGACCACGGCAAAATTTAGAGGTAGAAACTGTAGCTATGCTTAAGTTGCGTTCACTAGTAGAAAGGACATTTTCGGCCTTGTAACTTTGGTTCCCTTTGACCAGCCTGCACGAAACAACCAAACATATAGGGCCTCATTACGACCCTGGCGCTAATGGGTTAACGGCGCCGTAAAAGGCTGCAGCGCCGTTAACTCATTAGCACCTAATTACGAGGTCCCTTTGCGGGACCCGACCTTAACGGCTGGTCTAGACCAGCCGTTAAAGTAGGGACCTGCAAAGGGACCTTCGCGGTAAGTATGGTACCGCAATTTGCGGTACCGTACTTAGCGCCTTCGCCATTCCCATTATGCCCTATGGGGCAAAAATGGGAATGGGGAAGGGCCATGGGGAAATGGGGAAATACTGCCCCGCCAACCTTGGAATGGGGCGGTATTTCCCCATTGCACCATGGCGGACACGTTACGATACCGGCACCAACCATGGTGCTAATAGCGCCATGGTTTAGTGCCGGTATCGTAATGAGGGCCATAAAGTCAACTCTGAATTTGTTTTGCAACATGTTGTGGTGTTTCATGAAGTGGGGAAATTATAGAGGGCTTCAAAATCCTAAATTCAATTGGAATTCCAAATATCTTTGCATAAGCGTATCTCAAAAAATGCCTGACAGATAGTCAGAAAACGAAGACTACTATCGGGTCGATCTTAGAATCCTTTTTTAGTTTGATGAAAATCCATGTACCTTTTTTTAAAAGTGCAAACATTGTATACATCCTTTTCTGTTGGATACAAAGTCAGGAATGTGTGATTGGTGGGGGAAATTCACAAGTATCTTGAGAATGCTCTGCCTTCTGAACCTGCGTTTAAAAGGGTTTGGGTGGATTGTTCAGCCTTGCCTAGGAGATGCCCTGACCTGAGGGAAGGCAAAAGCATATCTCAAAGAAGTGAAATATGACCTCCGCTGACCTAGGGTGCGGGACTGTGCACATTTTTGCAGATCCTCTCATTGCTAAGTTTCTCAAAGGCCATAAGTGTTTTGTACATTTAAAAAAATCATTGAAGATGCTTTCTTAAGGCAAAACCTTACTTGAAGGAATATTTTGTTTACTATACAAAGCTGTAGTGTTGTACTTATCTATTTGCACTGGGTGCACACAGTGCTGCTGATGGTAGAACACAGCTATGTCATATGGAATATAATGGCATTTCGTCGTGCAACGACGTCTAACAGTTAACTAATTGAACAGTGCCGGAGATCTGCTCTGTGCAGCACTCGAAAAAAAATGATGACGTGATCGAATCCAGAGCGAGTGTTGGCAGAGCCCCGAATGTTGCTGTGAAAGTGTTCCACGTACAGCGTTGTCTTCTGTATTCGGAGTACATTAGATGAAAGGCCATCTGTACGTCCTTTTGCGTTGTGACGTACACGGAAAAGATTTTGTTTTTAATTTACCGTGCGTGGAACTGCTGCCGGGTGTCCACATTTGCAGTCAATGACACTAGATGAAGGACGTGTGGAAGAGTAATATATGGATCATTTCGACACGGCAATAGAGCAACTGGCAAGGATATGTTTTTTCTGGTCCGTGAATATTCTAACCCAGGAAGTTTTCTTATTTATCCATGGTGCGGGCATGGTATTGTTTTGGAAGCCGCAAGTTAACACAAATACTATTTTCTCCAGTGTCATGTGAATAACTATGCAACAACAAGTCAACGGAGGTTGGGGGCACTAGCAATGTTTCCCCTTTGGATTGATAACACATTTAAAATATCAATATTAAGGTACTGTTTTCGTCTATTCTGTTCACCAGATATTTCTGCGTGCAATTCATGGACGTTTGCAGACTTTTTACATATCTTTTTACTGCTTTGATGTAAGTTATGTTTTCATTTTTTTTGAGAATTGCACTGATTCTATTTCCATTTATTGGAGGATGTTGCAATTGGGTTCATTTCATACATCTGTTTTTACAATACATGTTTTTCAGATAATTTAAATGCCATATTTACATTAGATGTAATGGATTTATAAATTGTGATGTTAGGTGCAGTTGTTTACTGCAATGATTTAAATGGTGTGTTCCTGCATTGTTGTGGAACATGATTTTGTGCAAATTTGGTGTGCCTGGCTGGGAAGACATAAAGTGGATTTTGTCATGGTGTATGGAATGGTAAGTCCTAATATTCAAAAGGGTGATTGAGTGTAATTGGTGATTGCATTTACTTTATGAGGATGAGTGGTTGTATGGGTTTATGCATAACACTATATCACATCAACAACCTAACCAGCAAACAACACAAAGAAAAATGTTTTTTTTCCTGCGTGTAGTGTTTAACAATATTACCGGATTTTCAGGTCTTCAAATGCTGCATTTCATATATATTTGCAATGCATATTGATATTTTAAATGTGTTATCAATCCAAAGGGGAAATATGTTCATTAATGATATATTATCCATGATGTGGATTGTAATAAGTATAATTTAAGTGGCACAGCATCGTTCTGGTGCCATGTGATAGTATAATATTTTGGCACAGCATCGTTCTGATGTCATGCAATACATGAGTGAAAACAATGAGTGATTTTCATGTTAAATGAGAAAGCCCTATGGTTAAATGTGACACAAATGTTGCGTGGTACGTATACAATTTTTGGGCATAGTACTTATGGCATGCATATTAATATATTACCGGTTTATTTTCCTTGGCCTAATATTTTTTTTAAACTTTGGATGCTTTCAATTTTTGGCTGCATTCAAAACTATTTTGTTTTCAAAGATCTTTTCCACTTGGACTCAGATCTGATCAGTCTCTGTCGCGGTGTATTCTCTTCTCGCACTGTTCTTTTTCCAGCTGCGTTGTTTTAATGTGATCTTTGTTTTGTGAGTTTTCTTTTCTGCATTTTCCCACTTTTCATTGTTTCTTATGGCAGGGTGTGTATGTGAATATGTGATGGCGCAAACCACAGGTGTTTCGGAGAGGAATGGTGGTGTATGTAGTTATGCAGTTATGGTTGTGAGGCAAATGTAATGTTGATAAGGATAAAATATAAGAGGTTCATATTAATGTTAGATAGTTCCTGATGGTTGCGTGAGTACACGTTTGTGCTGGGTGTGGCAGACCCTTGTCTCCATGTGGCAGATGGAGTGGGAGGAGATACGCTCTGTTGGTTGAGAGTGTGGCAAGGAACGTATGTGCTCGCAAGTGGCAGTTGTGAGGCCTGGGAGTGGCAGTCCCGGGCAGGTGGTGATTTGGTACTTGATTGTTTTGATTGTTAGTTACGTGAATGTGGATACGCTTTCTTGGTTGTGGATGTTGTAATGGTTTTACGGATTTGCAGGAGTGTGTAATTTTGAGAGCCTCTTTTAATGCTTGGTTTGTGATACTTTGTTTGGTGTTCAATTGAAGAGAGGGAGATGTGTAGTGTTGTACTTATCTATTTGCACTGGGTGCACACAGTGCTGCTGATGGTAGAACACAGCTATGTCATATGGAATGTGATGGGACCTGAAGGTTCCAAGAACTACAGTTGGGACACAGGATGGGAGAACCTTACTGAAAGGATGTCATCTATTTAGCTCCCTGCCCCTTTCTATATAACTAGCCCTGTAACTCTGTAACTTATAAATAAACTCACTCCTTTTATATATACTGGTCTCCTGTGCCTTACCTGAATCCAGATGTCTTCTTACCATCCCCGATACTACAAAAGCCTTAAAAAGACTGCAATTAACCATTTATGCTTTGGTGCAACCACAACTCGCCCATCACTAGGCACTAGTCATGGCATCACACATTACCTCATATCCAGCATCACAAATAGCATTATCAATAATATAAAACTGATTTGCAGCGATGGTGATTGTGGAAATGAGGGGTAGTGTATTTGTGAAGGGAGCATAACATAGGCTTAGGTCATGTTCACAGTGAAATATTGACAACGTATGAACACAGTGGATATAGCAAGCGTGTTGCCATAGTGTGGCCTGACTTCATCTACTGTGGGTTGGATGGGAAGCTTGGCTGCAGGCCATGTCCGAGGCATGACCCACTGGGCTTGGCGGAAGCCTTGTGAGTACAGGTACTGCACCTTGGGGGGATGGTTGCCTTGTCCTAGGTGCAGTACCTGCAGCGGGTATAGCCGAAGGCCGTGTTCTGCTGGTACAATGGAGAGGGGCAGGTAGCGGGGTATATGTAACATGCCCTGTGAGTTCTGTTGTCAGGAGATGGATGGCAGAAGTTCATAGGGTTAATGTTCTCGGGGATGATGAGCTGTGGGTACTGCTGGGGTGGGTTTTGTGCATGGGATATGGTTACAGAGCGTGCAGTCTGCACAGTTTCCATGGGGTACGTATACATTGCTGTTCTTGATGAATTATTTGGCAATTACCATGTGTGATGTCATTAGTGAGGGTATTTGTGATGATAAATGTGTCATTTGTGACGTTCTGAGCAGTGCATTGCAGGGGCAAGATGTAGTTCAGTTGTCATATCTGGCTTAGTTGTGGGATTTGTATTATCATGGCTATAATATCACATCAGCTGAACACGTTTTAATGGGAATAAGCACACACAGGCAAGCACATTTAGCATGCATCCACGCCTGCTGCATCTGTTGAGGGGAAGCTACCTTGTGGTAGACCAGTCTAATCTAACGGATGGCACCCTCGTCATACCTATACAGATCTATACAGAAAGGATGCTCTTTTAAACCTGTCACATTGAGGCAAGCAGGCCAGCAGCGTTAAATTGCGGTGTCGGATGAAACCAGGAATTTGTTGGTGTCATGTTACATTTGCAGGGCTTAACGCGAGAGTGATTAGTCTCCCTCCCGTTTCCTTTCGCCATTACGAGCCTTCCTTTGCAGAGCCCTTGAGTCATCTCCGGATCAAAATGCCTGATCCATGCTATGAATTATGATGGCGTGCTAACCACCTTGCCAAGGAGAACAAAAAAGCTCTCGGCATTGAAGAAAATGTGCACTGGCGGTTTTCCAAAGAACTGTAGTAAAAACGCCGAGAACAAAAACGCGCGCGTACAGGGAACGCAACGCATACGCACGTAGGGGGCTCCCTTGCCTGGAGCCATAGCATGCCTGCAGAATTCTAAAGATGTCCGCCGGTAATGGGAAAATCTGTCTTTGTAGGAATTATTGTATTGTTTGAAGTGAGCCGCAGCATATCCCTCTGAAGGAAGCTGTACTGTGGCAGGTTTAAAGCTGCAGTCACCAAAGACCGACGTCAAAAAATGTGTTTACGTTCTGGTAGGCTTTCCTATGAAAAAACGATAGAAAAAGAAAAGAGCAGACAACATAACAAGTACAGATTGGAAAAGAACCCCATGCAGGGTGGCTGAAGCGTCAGCTTTCCCGCTGCATTTTGCTGTCCTTGCAAGGCGTCCCAGCCCTGCACGTGCAGTGTCATGCCGGTTGCACCCTGTGAATGGATGATGAGTTGAACGCAGACATCTAGCTATGTTATTGTCGAGCCCTAAAACAGCGCCACATCCGCTCTGTAGAAACGTCAGGGACATTTCACTCCAATTGCGTCCTCTTCAGCCACTGACCTCATTTTCACCCAAATGATAAAAGTCACCGAGTCCCACAGTGAGCACTGACATGGTTGTTCCAGGCCGTAGGATGGCAATACCTGGACAATGGTGTGTGTACAAAAGCCCCAACAGTTGGCTCTGCCAGTGCTTGTGAGGACATCCATGCTGCGAACAGATGCGAGGACACTTTTATAACCCCCTTTCAGATAGGGTTGTATTCAGGTATAGGTAGTGGAAACATTATGGGCAGCAGCAATACAAGTCAAATAAACCTTCTGACACAGAAGTCTTTACAAGTCTTTATTTGAAATCTCATGTTTTTTTGTATACTTTATTGTGCATTCGGTTTTAGAAAACAAACCTTAAGCGCATTTTATTACATCTTCCTTACATTTGTATACAAATACTTATATAATGTAAAACGTATTCGAACGTATTTAAAAAGAAAAAGAAGATAATCCAGTCTATTAAAAGGTTTAAAAAAAGAAGAGAAAAGGCAATATAGAGAAGGAATGATCTAGCTCTTAAATTCAAGTGCCTAGGGATCAATTTCAATACGTCTATTCATTGCGTTACTCATTGTTGGGCTAACGTTATTCTGTATGATTTGACGAGGACTATAATTGCTCATGACCAGTTATTGAGATCGTGAGATTCATTTTCCCTCAGTTCGTTTCAGTACTTCCTTCCAAATGTGGTAGGCTGCGGCGGTTATCACCAGCGATTCTGTGCCGGCTAAGGTGCTCCAAAATTGGTCCAATTCGATATGATCAATGCAGCCCACCAGATCTTTATAACTCCTCCAGTATTGAGGCTTTAGCGCAGAGGAGGACAGGCAGTCAATAAGTGACGGCCTGTCTCCAGACGTTTGGAGCACAGTCAACATATGCGTGCCTCCAACGGTAACCACTTCCAAGCCCCATAGTACTCCACAGTAGGCAGGATGTTTAGTCGAAGGTGTAAGAGTCCTTTGGACAGAGTGTTTTCAGATATGCCCTGTGGGTGTCTGGCATAAAGGCCTGATAGGAAGATTCACTGTATATCTTTTTTTGAGAAAGATAATCGATGCTTTTTATCCTGTCCCATTGCTTTGTCTGTGTTTTTTAGGGTGGATTCCACAAAAGCCGAGCTGTACAAAAGCGACATAGGGAGATGTCGTTTTTCTGAATGGGAGGCTGCACATTGCTGCAATTTCTCTACAAATCTATTTTTAGCCTGACCAGCCTTAGTTTTCCCAATTAATTTTATCAAGGCGTTGGCATTTACATATGATGATGTCAATTTGCAGTGAAGTAGGGATTGTTTGAGGTACCAAATAGATTGTATTGAGGCTAGGCCATACTCCAATCTCAAGGCCTCTACAGGGACTGATGATGGTACGTTAATAATGGAACGCACAAATTTGCCCTCAATCTTGTCCAGCCATCCTACCTGTTTCAATGGGAGGGCTTCTAGGCCATATAGCAGGCTGGGTATCATACAAACTCGATAGATCTCTAACATCCCCTCTGTGTTATGTCCACATTGGGTGTCTACATAGTGCTTTGCTGCTAGCCACTTTCTCCATTTAGCGCATGAGTATGTTGCCATAATATTGGTTCGAAGGTATGCATTTTTTAGGGAATCCCAAATATCGAAACTGTTCAGCAATGCCAAGTTTATTGTCGTTAAGCATCCATTTGAAAGGTGGATTTTTCCAGCCAGACACATGATTTTTGTTTTTTGTATATTTATTACCATATTATTTTGTCTTGCATATTGAACCAATGCATCCAGGGAGCGCTGCAGACCAATGGATGTAGAGTCGAATATGATAGTATGTTATTGTTACACTCACGAAGCGCTGGTCCCTTTGGTCTAGAAGCCGGCTCTGCGGTTCCGTTCGGAATGGTACCACCAAGATGGTGGATCGCAGTACGAACGGTTCCGCTATTGCCGTTCCAGTCCTCTCACGTTCGCCAGAGGTACGGCGTACCGCTCACGTGACTCTTCATAGGCCATGGAGACTTCCAGCTCTTCGCGTCGCTACTGTGCTAGCGGATGCTCCGTGAGTTCGCAACTAGGCAATCTCAATCCTTCGTAAAGCCTCTACCTCTACCGTTACTAACCCCTCTTCTCTTGACCTTCCAGATCCTCTATCCAGCATTCTTGGCAGATACATATTCCCCGGATTCATCTAGCGTCTCATTCTGATACGCTGCCTCAGAGTTCTCGAGTTACTGCATTCTGGGTATTAACAAAAACTCTCGTCCAAGTCCCTTCCTTCTTCGAGTATTTTAGGATCTGATTCTACTTACCTTTACTTTCTTCTTACAGACTAGTGTTCCAGTTACCACTCTCTGTGTCCCGTATTCTCGGCTTCTCTCCTGGTATTTCTAATCCGGCTGGTTAAGAGGTCAGGGAAATCAGTCTCCTGCCTGTTTTTACCCATTTCCCTTCCTGTACTGCTACTATTCATCTCTTCGCTTCTCATCTCTCCCCTCTCCAGAAGCAGTCTTCCGATACTCAACGCCATGATCGAATAGGAGTCATCAGCCTGCGAACCACACTCAAACCACACTCCAATCTTCGGATCCTGCGCTCGACCAGGGTTTTCTTCCCCAGAGGGTTTCCCTGACTGGTGCGTACCTCTCACGCTGAGTTTCCCTACCGGTTGAGAGGTTGACGCATTGGTCGGGGAGATTCTTGAGCTCAGCATTTGCTTTCCCGTTGAACATATCAGTCTGCTCAGGTAAGACCTCCAAACCTATTCAATCGGGAGTTATTGTAACTAGCCTAAGGTTCTAGTATTGCATAACAGTTAGCGACGCCAAAAATAAAAATATAAAATAAGGCTACGGCAGACTGTGATTCAATGGAACAGCAAATGCAACAACTAATTGCCGCCATGCAATCAATGTCCCTAGAGATACAAGCTCTTAAACAGGATAATGCCCAATTACGACAACAGGTTACTCGTGCCTTCTCAGACTCTCCTCCAGTATGTTTGAATACAGGCAAGTTTGACGGAGACCCACACAAACTCAAGGAGTTTCTTGATAGCTGCACTGTGCAATTTACCTTCAAGTCCCGCTTCTTTCCAACAGACAAAGATAAGATTGGCTTTGTGATTTCTCATTTGGCCGGACCTGCTTTGGCCTGGGCTACACCTTTAGTGACCTCTAATAATGTGATCTTGGACTCTTATTCTGCTTTCACCAACAGTTTGAAAGCAATGTTTAGTAGACAAGAGATCTCGGTATCCACGCAAGAAAGACTGTTAGATCTTAGACAAGGTAACAAAGACCTACTTACCTATATCACTCTCTTCAAACAGCTTTCCTCTGAGTCAGGATGGCCAGACGATGGGTTGCTCACCTTATTCCGACGAGGACTTTCAGACGAATTAAAGGATGAGGTAGCTAAGGTTCCGCGTCCGGCAAATCTAGCGGATATGATCACACTCATCATGCAAATCGATTACCGCTTACATGAACGTTCTTTTGAAAAGAAGAAAACTAGAGGCATACGATCTCAACTCGATTATCCCCCCGTAACAAATAAAGCTATCACTTCAGACGAGCCTATGCAAATAGGAACAGTGAGAGGGCCCCTATCGATAGGTGAGAAAGAGAGAAGGAAGAGTATGGGACTATGCATGTATTGCGGAGCTTCGTCTCATAAGTTACGAGATTGTCCTTTAGTTCCCCCCCGACGCACTCCAGCCAAGGGGTCGGGAAACTTCAAAGCCCTACCGCAGGGGGAACAACGGTAGGGGCGCAAGATTCTGATTCCCCGAAGAGAATCCCTGTAAATCTGGACTCAGTAGCAACCACTCAAAACATGGTTATTATTTCTGTTACTCTTGTTTTTCACACTCAGATGGTACAGAACATACCTGCTCTGATAGATTGCGGTGCTGCAGGGAATTTCATTGATGACCAATGGGCCAATAAACATGGAATTAACTGTATACCCAAAGCGATGGTCACTCCTATTCAAGGAGTGGACGGACATCCACTAAGTTCTGGTCCTATCCGAGAACAGACAGAACCTGTTGTCTGTCAAATTGCCTCTCATAAAGAGACCTTATCTTTCGATTTAATCAAGGCAGCCCATTTCCCCATTATATTGGGTCTCCCCTGGTTAAGGAGACATAACCCCTTTATAAATTGGACAGCAGGTACTCTTTTCCTCGGCTCGGAATACTGTGTCAGCCATTGTTTAGCCAAGGAATCAGTTGGCATCTACATCCCGACTGAAAACTCGATCCCTTCACCAGTATCCTCAATAAACAACTTGGAGATTGTTCCGGAATGCTATTCTAAGTATCAGTCTGTCTTTTCCAATCCCCAGTTCCCTACTCTACCGCCTCATAGAAGAGATGACTGTCACATTGAACTTCTTCCGGACAAACCTATCCCGTTTGGGAGGATGTATGTCCTTTCCCAACAAGAAAAGGTAGTCCTCAAAGAATATCTCCAAACCAATTTAAGGAACGGGCTCATTACTGAGTCGGTTTCCCCGGCCGGAGCCTCTCTCTTCTTCATTCCAAAGAAGGAGACTAATGAACTTCGACCTTGTATTGACTACAGGGGTCTTAACAAAATCACAGTGGCAGATAAATATCCTATGCCTTTAATCCCTGACATCTTGGAGGCAGTCCGAGGGGCTTCCTTTTATACTAAACTGGACCTTCGCGGAGCATACCATCTCATCCGGATTGCCCCTGGAGACGAATGGAAGACAGCATTTCGAACCCCATTTGGGCATTTTGAGTATCACGTCATGCCTTTTGGATTGGTGAACGCACCTGCTGTGTTCCAGCGTTTCATGGACCATCTGTTCGCAGATATTCTATTCCATTTTGTAATCATCTACTTAGACGACATCTTAGTATACTCCTACTCTCAAGAAGAACACCTGATACATGTAGAAACTGTACTCAAACGACTGCAGTCAAATCAGCTGTACTGTAAAGCATCTAAATGTGAATTTCACCAAAGACAGGTAACCTATCTCGGGTTTGTGATGTCAGCCCAAGGCATTTCCATGGATCCAAAAAAGATCTCCGCTGTGGTTGATTGGCCCATACCTTCTAACGTTAAGGAGATCCAACGGTTTTTAGGTTTTGCTAATTTCTATAGGAAATTCATCCCTAACTTTTCGGATATTATTCTGCCCCTGACTCGACTGTTAAAGAAGGGAATTCCGTTTGTTTGGGATAAATCCACCGATTCTGCATTTCAAACACTTAAATCCTTGTTCACTTCTGCATCCTGTTTGATTACCCCCGACCAGAATAAACAGTTTTTTGTGGAAACTGATGCATCTCATCATGCTCTGGGCGCGGTCTTACTCCAACAAACCGACCAAAGAGATGAAAGACCAGTTGCATATCTTTCTAAAACCTTCAATGCTTCGGAACAGAACTACTCTGTGCTCGAAAAAGAATTGTTGGCTATAAAAAGGGCGTTTGAAGAGTGGAGACACTTGTTACTAGGTTCACCCTTTCCTGTAGTGGTACGAACAGATCATCAAAATCTCAGGGTCCTACAGAATGCACATACAACCAACAGCCGACAAGCACGTTGGGCGTATTTCTTCCTTCCATTCCGGATCGAATTCACTATTCTTCCAGGAAAACAAAACCAGAGGGCGGATGCTCTCTCTCGTAAGGACGTTCCTGTCTCCCAATTCAGCTCTGAACAATTGTTCCCCAAAGCAAGATTCATCGCTGTCATCACCGACTTCTTAAGCGAATTGAGGACTGCATCGGTTTCTAACCTTGACGCCTGCAAGAAGACAGCCAGTACTTACCATCTTTCCCAGGACGATTCCTTTTTCTTTCACAAATCGCAAGTCTTCATCCCTACTTCAGAGTTGCAGCATGAAGTATTACGAATGTGTCACGACTCTCGGGCCGCTGGGCATCGAGGCGTTCAAGGCACTTTGAACCTAGTGCTAAGATATTTTTGGTGGCCGGAAGTCCGCAAGGATGTACAGGACTATGTAGCAGCCTGCATCGTTTGTTCCCAATCCAAGAATCCCAGAACTCCACCTTTGGGGCTGCTCACCCGGATGCCGATTCCAGAGAAACCTTGGCAAGTGATCTCTACCGACTTTATAGTAGATCTTCCTCCCTCACGCAACAAGACCGCCATAATGGTCACCATTGATTATCTTACGAAATTGGCACATTTTACTCCCATGAACAAGCTGCCTGGGGCTGGGGAAATGTCTAAGATTTTCCTTTCTGAAATTTTCTCCAGACATGGCCTACCGGACACAGTGGTCTCCGATAGGGGCCCTCAATACACCTCCAAGTTTTGGGAAAAGGTTTGCCAAGTCTTAGAAATCAAGCGGGCTCTCAGCTCGGGGTATCACCCACAGACGAACGGACAGACGGAACGCCTTAACCAAACCTTGGAGGCCTATCTACGGTGTTTCACATCAGCCGCCCAAGACAATTGGTTGGACTTGTTGCCTTTAGCCGAATTTGCATATAACAATGCCCTTCATTCGGCCCTTCATACTAGCCCTTTCCATTGTACTTATGGATTCCATCCTTCCTTTGTTCCTTCTGTCCCTTTATCCCCTTCTAGTTGTCCAGGAGTGGATGGCCTTATTTCCGAAATACAAGAAGGACATAAATCGGCTAGAGTCTCATTACGAATGGCTCAAGATAGGGCCAAGCGGACTGCTGATAAACATCGCCAAGACGTCCCACCTTTGAGCCCGGGAGATACTGTTTGGTTGGCTTCTCGCTTTCTTCCCCGGCATCTGGTCCCTTCCAAGTTATCCCCTAGGTTCTTCGGTCCATTCAGGATCTTATCGATGGTGGGTTCTGCGGCAGTCAAGCTCGATTTGCCCTCGTCATGGTCCCGGATTCATCCTGTTTTTCACCTCTCCCAGATTCGGTTGACAGTACCGGATCGATTTCACCGGTCGGATTGTACCCCTCCTCCTCCTATCTCTACCGATACTGGTCCAGAATATGAAGTCGCCAGTATCTGTGATTCCCGTTATCGGAGGGGGAGGCTACAGTTCTTGGTGGACTGGAAGGGGTACTCCCCTGCAGAAAGAACGTGGGAGCCGGCCTCTGGAGTTCATGCTCCACGTCTGGTCCGACGATTCTTTAGGTTGCATCCAGGGAAACCAGGGTCGCCCCCCAGGAGAAGGGGGCATACTGTTACACTCACGAAGCGCTGGTCCCTTTGGTCTAGAAGCCGGCTCTGCGGTTCCGTTCGGAATGGTACCACCAAGATGGTGGATCGCAGTACGAACGGTTCCGCTATTGCCGTTCCAGTCCTCTCACGTTCGCCAGAGGTACGGCGTACCGCTCACGTGACTCTTCATAGGCCATGGAGACTTCCAGCTCTTCGCGTCGCTACTGTGCTAGCGGATGCTCCGTGAGTTCGCAACTAGGCAATCTCAATCCTTCGTAAAGCCTCTACCTCTACCGTTACTAACCCCTCTTCTCTTGACCTTCCAGATCCTCTATCCAGCATTCTTGGCAGATACATATTCCCCGGATTCATCTAGCGTCTCATTCTGATACGCTGCCTCAGAGTTCTCGAGTTACTGCATTCTGGGTATTAACAAAAACTCTCGTCCAAGTCCCTTCCTTCTTCGAGTATTTTAGGATCTGATTCTACTTACCTTTACTTTCTTCTTACAGACTAGTGTTCCAGTTACCACTCTCTGTGTCCCGTATTCTCGGCTTCTCTCCTGGTATTTCTAATCCGGCTGGTTAAGAGGTCAGGGAAATCAGTCTCCTGCCTGTTTTTACCCATTTCCCTTCCTGTACTGCTACTATTCATCTCTTCGCTTCTCATCTCTCCCCTCTCCAGAAGCAGTCTTCCGATACTCAACGCCATGATCGAATAGGAGTCATCAGCCTGCGAACCACACTCAAACCACACTCCAATCTTCGGATCCTGCGCTCGACCAGGGTTTTCTTCCCCAGAGGGTTTCCCTGACTGGTGCGTACCTCTCACGCTGAGTTTCCCTACCGGTTGAGAGGTTGACGCATTGGTCGGGGAGATTCTTGAGCTCAGCATTTGCTTTCCCGTTGAACATATCAGTCTGCTCAGGTAAGACCTCCAAACCTATTCAATCGGGAGTTATTGTAACTAGCCTAAGGTTCTAGTATTGCATAACAGTTATGTTATGTTAGCGGTACTTGTATAGCGCATCGTCACCAACGGAATTGGTCCCCAGGCGCTCTAGTGCATCTGTAAACAGGAAGGGTGGGGAGGGTTAGTCGGGAAGAGGGGAGAAGGAGAGTGGGAGAAGTGGTGTGCTGTTGGCAGCTTCAGCTCGGTATACACCGAGTGCTGGGCTTTGGTGCTAGGATCGGATCGGGCGAAGGCCTCGAGTGCTGTTGGTGAAGTTTATGTGTTGTTGGTGCCGTGTGGTAAAGTGCGTGCGGATTGCTCAGAGAGAGATGGTTGTGTGGTTTTGTGTGGGTTTAAGTATGCAGAAGATTGAGGGTTGGGTTAGTGGGATCAGTATCCTGATTTAGGTACTTATGGTTCCGTTAGAGTTGTATACCTTTTGGTTGGGATGTTGCTGGTTCCTCATGGGCCGACTCACTTTGGTGGATTTGCGCTGATCCAACTGTATCCTATTGAGTGTGGTTTGGATTGGTGGGTGCGTCTGAACCTGATCTTCAGGTGTGGATGATTATCTATTCTGAGGTGATCTAGTGTGACCTTGGTCGGTTGAGGCTTTGAATGGTTCAGGGTCGGGGTTGTGTTGATGTGTTGCCCTAGTGAATCCGTCTTGGTGAGCTTGTGCATTCAGACATTTGTATCCTTCAGTCCTGACTGGTTCTTTGGTTTCCGTGGGGTGAACATCCTCGGGACTGTTGTTTAGTTGTAGTTTGTGTAGTGGGGCATTGTTTCCTGCTTTGGTGGACCGTGTGTAGTGATGAAACATTCTGTTTCTCACCCATTGCATTGGGGCCCATGGTGCAGTGCTTCCTTTCCCTCTCTATGTTTTGTCGTTAGGGCTGTTGGGGACGGTAATAGTTAAGGTCATGGTCCTCTTGATGATTCGTTCTAGTCTTTGTTTTAGTTTGCTGTGTTTGCTATCTTTGGTCGTATTGCGACTGTCTCCTGTTTGGTCCTTTGGTATGCCGTGGTATATTTACCTCAGCTTTTCCCATTGATTGATCTGTGTGTATCGCGGTCGCTCTACGCTCACTGATGTTTTTAGTTATCTCGGTGCCCCTGTGGCCAGTCTTTCTAGTTATGACATGAAGAGCCATGTTTTGAGTAATTTCCTGAATAATAGGTGGTTTCCTGTGTTGCATATGTACTTTGGAAGGTCATTCCAGGTTTTCGGGGCTAGGTGAGAGAAGGAGGATCCTCCTAGTTTTCTTTTGTTGTAGGGCTTCGGTTCCAGGCGGATGTCCATGCTTGATCTGAGCATTCTTGTCGGTTGATGTAGGTGCAATTTATCTCTTAGGAACTCAGCGCTTTCGTTGTGTACTGTTCTGTGTGTAATGCACATTGTTTTGAATTGTATTTGTTGTTTTATTGGTAGCCAATGTAGTGTTTTCAGCGCTGGTGTGGTGTGTTCTCTTCGGGATAGTTTCAGAAGTAGTCTGGCTGCCGCTTTTTGAATGCGTTGTAGTTTTTTTAGGAGTCGTTCAGGCATGCCTAGGTATAGGCTATTGGCGTAGTCTACTTTGGACATGACGAGGGCGATGATGGTGGTTGTTTTGTTTGTGAACGACAGACACGGTAAGATTCATTTCTTGAGGAGAGCGTTTACTTGTGGCTCTAGCGTGAGATTACTGTCCATCAGAACCCCCAGGTTTTTTACAATCTGTGAGGGTGCTGGCGTTGTCCGGAGTTCCCTTGGCCAAGGGATGAATTGGTTTTCTCCTCCTTTTTTTGTGACAATCATTATTTCAATTTTTCGCTAGGTTGATTTTGAGGGAGTTAGATTCCACAGGTGGAATCTGTCGGGCTGGATAAGAAGGGTTTCATCCATACGGTTTCCGTTCTGTTTGTTAGGAAAGATTTGATCCACAGTAGTGCAGTGTCTGTTATTCCAAGTCCTTCTAATCTCGTTATGAGAGTGTCATGGTCGACTGTGTCAAATGCTGCCAATAGGTCTAGGCGGCAGTGCTGTTGTCCGAGTCTGCGTTGATTTTTAGATCGTCCCATATTGAGAGTAGAGCTGATTCCGTTCCTCTCAATGGTCTGAAGCCAACTTGTGCCTGGTCTAGTAGGCCGTGCTCTTCTATAAACTCTTGGGTTGTTTTGTATATGTACGTTTTTAGCAGCTTGGCTGTATACAGGATATTGGAGATGGGTCTATAGTTAGAGAGGTCCTTTACGTTTCCCGCTGTATCTTTGAGTAGTGGCCTGATGTATGCAGTTTTTAAGGCTTGTGGCACTTTCCCAGTTGCGATGGAATGGTTGAGGACGTTCCTGTAATATTCCATGGGCGTTCCTTGTTTGAGGATCAATTTGTATATGTCTGGCGGGCAGGGGTCTTCGGGGGACCCTGAGTTATTGCTTTCATTCACCAGTTTGAAGAATGTCTCCACTGATATTTCTGGAAAGCTTCGTAGTTTGTTTGGGTGCTCCTCCCGGGTGTAGGTTGGGGTCGTGGTCAGATCAGACGGTCTGCTTTGTATGGTTTGTTGGATGTTGGTGATTTTGTTTTTGAAGTGGTCTGCAAGGTTGTTGCAGAGTTTCGTGGACGGAGTTGGTGTGTTTTTGCATCCCGCAGGGTTTTTGATTTCGTTTATGATTTTGAAGAGCTCTTTTGGGTGTTTGGTGCTTCGAAGATTCTGTTGTCATAGTGTTTCCTCTTTGCTTTTTGTATTTCCTTTTTGTAAGTAATTGTGTTGTAGGAATTTCAGTTTGTTCGCCGCATCGTTTTGTTTTCTGCAATCAAGTTCTAGTCTTCGTTTATTTCTTTTCATGGTGCTAAGTAGTGGGGTGAACCATTTTGCCATTGACCGTTTATTAGAAGAAGCAAAGTGTTTTTCTTTGGCGATGTTGTCTATAGTAGTTAAAATCCAGGAATGCAGCAGGGTTACCTTTTTGTCCAGGTCATCTTCTTCCATGAGTGTTGGGTGTGGTTTGTTTAGCTCCAGGACTTCATTCAGGTTGGAGTTTTTGATGGTTCTCCAATTTCTTTTCATGGTTTTCGTTGTTTTGTCTGGTTGATTGTTTGTTAGCGTGGTCATTTTGATTACGATGGGGATGATGAGGTGGTCGCTCCAGGGTATTTGAATTGGGGGTGCAGAGTAGTTTGTTAG
The DNA here is from genome assembly GCF_040938575.1 of Ambystoma mexicanum. Lineage (NCBI taxonomy): Eukaryota > Metazoa > Chordata > Amphibia > Caudata > Ambystomatidae > Ambystoma > Ambystoma mexicanum. The sequence goes on from NC_090930.1 coordinate 986,375,182, forward strand.
CGAAGATTGCGTCAAGTGTATGCCCTGCCGAGTGGGTTGCTCCTTTGACTAGTTGTTGTAGGTTCATTGCTGCTAGTTGGCAGGTTAACGATTTTTGTATGGTCGTGCTCTCTCCTTCAAACCAGATGTTGAAGTCTCCTAGGACTATCAGGTGATTGTGTTTGATGGCTAGGACGGTGATTGCTTCTGTGAAGGAGTCTACGAAGGTTGCATCGTACGTTGGTGGTCTATATATTAGTACGAATTTCACGTTTGTTTTGGGTGTTACTGCTAGACGTATGATTAGGGATTCACATTTATGGATGATTAGTGGGTCTTCAAGTTTGATATCCAGGTGTTCCTTGTGAATGATTGCCAGCCCTCCCCCTCTCTTGGTTTTTCTGTTTGATTGGACACATTTGAAGTATTCAGGCAAGCAGTTGTTGAGGGTGATCTTGTAGTTGTCGTCTAGCCAAGTTTCTGTTACAAATAGGATGTCGATCCCTCCGTCGCAGAGCAGATCGTATCTCTGGGGGGCATGTTTGGACATTGATCTTGCATTGATGAGGTTGCAGTGGATCTTTTTGGTGTGGTTTTGCTTGTTGGTTGTTCCTTGTTTTGGTTTGTGGTTGTTTGGTTGCGGTACATCGTTGTTAGCGTTGATTGGGGGTGGATGAGGATCAGCGAAGGCTGTATCTTCATTGTAGGAGGGCGTATGAGGACCAGCCGAAGCTGCATCTTTATTGAAGCGGTCTGCTAGATTGTCAGATAGTACTAGAAAGTATCATCCGCATATGTCATGCTCAGTACCACCTAACCGTTGGTTTTTGGGGGAAGTTGTGTGCTGACCTGAGAGCATTTTTCATGTTGGTAGCGTATTAGTTAATTAGTTATAAAGCAGGGGGGGGCCATACATACCCCTGCTTTAATCCTTGGCTGATCATCAAATTCTTGCTGAGGCTTCCCCTCTGATTCAGGCAGATTGCAACTGAGGTGCTGGTATGGAGCATCTTGATGAGAAATAGGAGTTGATCGTCTATACCCCACTTCTCGAGCTTGGCCCAGTGCATGGAACGATCAACCAGGCCAAAGGCCTTGCTGAAGTCCAGGAAGCAACAGAATAGATTATGCTTTTGAACATCCAAGGTCACGGCCATAAGGAAATGTAAGGCACAGATATTATTACAGGTGCTGTATCTCTTGCTGAAGCCGGTCTGGAAAGGTCTTAAAATCCCTTTTTCTTCTTCCCATCCTCTGAGTCTTTTAAGCAATATGGTTGCAAATATTTTCTGGCTGGAATCAAGCATAGCCAATAGACAATAGTTGGCAGCGTTGGATCTGGCTTCCTTTTTAAAAGAACGCCGCCAGCTATCAGAGCATGCGCCACTCGATTAAATTTCAGTGAATAGGCTCATCAATAATTTGACCCAGAGCTGTGGGTTAGCTTTGAACAATATATTCAGAACACCGTCGGGCCTTGGAGCTCATGGGGCTTTTTTTTTAAACTTAGATTTTTTATTGGCATTTTTATACAGCAATGCCATCATTTACAATTAATAAAATACATCAACAATCTTCCTTATCCCCCCCTCCGCTTATTCCACCCCCCTCACATGCACTACCAAGACCGGTCACTCAACGTGATGTTGAAGTGGTCAATCCTATCAATGAGTTCAGACGTTCCTGGTGGCAAGGGTTCTGCGTATAGTTCCCCGGCACATTAATGTTTCTGTTCAGCATAGGAATACTGAAAGCAGTACAATCCCCCAGTTTCCATCTCAGAGATATAGGTTTCCACCCCCCCACTTCAACATAAAAATTCCCCATTCAATCAAAAAGCTTTCCATCATGTCATTTAACACCGCAGCCAATTTCTCGTATGTAAATATGTCGCACAGCTTGGTTGCCAGTTTACTCTTAGCTGGGGTGGTTTTGTCTTTCCACTTCTGGGCTAGCGCCACTCTCCCCGCTTTTAACATGGATTCAACCATTTTCGGGAACCTGAGAGTGTCAGTGTCTGCATCTGGGAAGCCCAGCAACACCTGGAGGGAGCTCAGGCTGGGAGCTATTCCGACCAAGTCTTTAATCCAACTGAGGACTTCTGCCCAATATACCTGCACCATAGGACAATCCCACCACATGTGATGCTATGAACCCAGCTGTCCACACTCCCGTGGGCAGAGTGGGGATGATCCCGTAAACATCTAAGACAAACTCCGGGGCGGCAAGTGCCAACAGTTTAGGGTTTTAAAATTGTGCTCCATTGCCGAGGTACACAGGATGCCGGAGAACATTAACTTGAAGATTCTCCCCCAGGAGTCATCTGGTATCTCCCCCCGGCTTTAACTTCCCAAAACTATTTAAACTTCTGCCTCCTATTCAACTCTGCCGTGATCAGTACCTTGTACATTCTAAAGAGCGTTCCTTTCCTCGAGGTGGACTCGCTAAGAATTTTCTCAAAGGGCGTGAGGGGGCGCGAGATTTTAGGGTGGCACCTGGGGGCGGTCATAATGCCCTTCAGGTGCAGGTATTCAAAGACATTCAGTAAATTTGCACCCAGGGCCACAGACAATGCTTCATGTTTGATGAAGAGAGTTCCCTCTGAACAATTGGCCTACTCTCTCTAGACCCCTGTGTGACCATAACTATGTGTGTCGGAAGCCCTTGTTTCCCATATCCAATGGGTCACCCCATATCGAGCTCAGAGGGGATGGCCAGGAGGACAGGGGGGAATTCCATTTACCCCTTTTTCACAGGCCCAATAGAACAGAGAGTGTTGGGTGGGTCTTGATTTGGTTGGAAATTGCTCTACTTGGAGCCCACAACAGGTCCTTGACTTTTTTAGGATGGGTCTGCACATCCTCAATATACGTCCAGTAGGTGCCCAGATGGTCTTGTAGGTGCTCCAACATGACTCGCAGCTGCGCTGCCTTATGGTACTGCTTGAAGTCTGGGAGGCCAAATCCACCAAAGTCTCTGTGGAGGGTTAATGTTGCGTGTCTAATTCTGGGCCTCTTTGCCTTCCATATGAACTGGTTCACCATGGATACTAGTTTGGTAAAGAAAGTGTCTGTGAGGGGCGAGGAAAGGGACATAAACAAATGTAGGAGGCGGGGGAGAATGTTCATTTTTACTGTCAATATACACCCAAACTAGGAGAGGGTGTGGGGAGCCCAGCGCCTGAGGCCCAGTCTTATTATTTTCAGAATGGGAGTAAAGGTGAGCTCTACCAGATTCGTCAGGTCTTTGGGTAGGCAGATGCCCATGTACGGGGCGGACTTGGGCTCGACTCTCATACCACCTATAGTTTTCCTACCACTGATTGCTGAGTCATCTACTCCGATGGGCATCACATCACATTAGATTTGGGGAGGTTAATTCTCAGGCCTGAGAACCTGCCAAATAGATTTATCTGGGAAAGGCGTCCAGGGAGGGATTTCGCTAAATTCGAAACATAGCAAAGGATGTCAACAGCGAACAGTAAGAGTTTACATTCAACGACCCCACACTGGACTCCTGTGATCCCCTGGTTTTCCCTAATAGCAATTCCAAGGGGCTCCATGGCCAAAGCATACAGGAGGGGGGAGACCGGGCAACCCAGCCTCGTACCTCTGGTGGGATCGAAGAGAGCTGAAGTTGTCATTTACTGCAACTTCTGTTGTGGGGCCGTTAAACAGGGCTGAGATCCACTGCCTAAAGTTCCTACCAAACCCCATCTTCTCTAAGACCATTCCCATTTACTCCCACTCAACTCGATCAAAGGCCTTTTCTGAATCTATGGAAATCAAATACACCTCCAGACCCTTGCGTTTTGATTCATTTATCAGGTCTATTGATTTCTGTGCATTGTCGGCTCCCTCTCGGCCCGGAATAAACCCCACCTGGTCTCCATGCACCAGGGAGGTCATCTGGTGACTGAGTTTATTGGCTAGCACTTTTGCCATGATTCTAACATCAGTGTTTAGCAGGGAGATGGGTCAATAGGATTGGCACTGGGACGGGTCCTTCCCTTCCTCTGGGATGACTACTATCAGGGCTGAGAGCATGGAGTTTGGGAGCAAACCCGTTTCCATGGCCTTATTGAACAGCTTGGTCATGAATGGGGCTAGGGCAGAGCGAAACCTTTAAAAAAATAGATGGTGAAAATGGTAAGGGTCTGTAAGCTGTGGTTCTCCAGATGTTTTGGAGTACAACCTCTATGATCCTTCACCATTGACTATGCTCTGTAGAGCTGGTGGAAGTTGTAGTTCAAAACATCTGGAGAGCCAAAGGTCGCAGACCTGCGATTTATGGTTTTTTAGCAAGTGACTAAGTTCTTCTTCTTGTTTGTGGGAAGATTTAGGGGAATCAGATTTGTGACTCAATGTCATCTGAACACCATGGGGTTTATTTTAAAAATCATTGTTTTCTGGTATGTCAACCCAGTTGAAACAAAAGACTACAGCTCCCAGAATGCAGTGATCTGTTATACAAAAGCCAGGACTGGAAACAGTTGCTTGGGTGTCATGTAGTCAGATTGCCAAACTATGCTGTTCACTGAGAGGCAAAACAGTTTGAGTAAGGATGCAAATAGCCATATTTATACACATTATGTTTGTTGCTGCCCTTTAATTTTTAGCAAAGGGGTCGGGAGTTGGACAAAAGGAAAGGTGGCAGTCTGAGGGGTTTACACTTAATGTGTGTCTGTGTATTTACTGTGAAAACATGTATGTGCAAAGTCAGAAATCAGTTATTGTGACAACAATCAATGACAAAGCCAGCAGGTTTGACATGTGTCTATAGAAAAGGTTTTCTTTTATGCTACTGTAGGTATTGAGGTCACATGCCCATGTAGATTTACAATTAATGTGCGCTATTATTACCCACTGATGGTACTCGATTCATTACTCTCAGAATGAAGAAGGGCCCATAGTCGGTGCCACCAGGGTTTCAAACCTGTCACATGACAGTGTCCCATTCTGAAAACCAGCATGCTGCACATGGGCTACTGTAGCATCCTCCACATGTAGAATGTGGTGTGTAGGATTTAGAATGGCAATGTAGAGTCAGACCTCAATGAGAGAACCGGTGGGGTAGACATATGATCCAAAAGGAAACCAATAAAGAAGTTTCATGCACTTACCTGTGTGGGGAATCTTTCACTGGCTATGAGGAGCACCACAGCAACTCCACCGAGTAGCCATGGTACCAGAACCCACGTGCGGCTCTCTGATCATCTTTAATTCCAAAAGGGAATGAGGGGGAAGTAAAGACAGTAAGGTGAGAGCGCCCAGGCTGCCACCAACTTCCCCAATCTCAAAGGCTGAACCCTCCAAAAATAGGCAGACAGGGGAGGCCCGGCACCACAGCCTGAGCGTTTCACCACAGCGCAAGCGTTCCAATTCAAAGTAAACACAGCGAAATCCAGCACCAGGGCAAGCGCACATGCCAAGGTTAAAGGAAAGGACCAAGTGACGTCTGCTTGCATGCCACCATCTTGGTTGCCCAGGCAACCCACCCATAAACATAATCAGCCTCTACGCGAGAACGTGTAGGGGAAGGCACCTAGAGACATTTTTGAGCTTGCTGCCACCTTTGTTGCTGAGGCAACCAACACTATATATACAAACATATCTACGACGAGCACGCAGATCCTAGCAATAACAGTAAGCTGCCGCTTACAGCGGGCTAACAATAACAGTAAGCTGCTACTTACAGCGCACGAATTACGATCCTCACGCCTCATCAAAGGAATTCAAAACATGTAATAGAAACCACTACGAAGACAGTTCAAATAATAAATGTGAAACCGTAATCAAAAAAGTACTGAAATTAGGAAAGGGACCATACCTGATTCTATTAGGAATGTTTTTGATGAACTCCTGGTTAAGGATGGCATGATTTTAAGAGGAGACAAAATATTTCCCCCATTGGGAATGAGGCAAATAATTCTTGAAGTAGCACATGAGGGTCACCAGGTAATGACCAAGACCAAACAATTCATTAAGCAAGATTACTGGTGGCCAGGAATGGATTTGCAGATATAAAAGATCATCAGAGTGTGCTATATGTGAGAATGTGGCCAAGGGTTGTGTCACAAGAGTAGAGCCGATGACTCTCATGTCTGTGCCATGGGAAACAGTAGGACTCGATATAGTGGCACCAGTGAGATCCCAAGGAACATGTACATATGGAAAAGTGTTGGTAGACATGCTTTCACATTAGGTGGAATTGTCATGGGTGCTAATTGTGTGTGCCAAAGATGCAATTACATTTCTTGATGATATTTTTAGGAGGGAAGGATATCCCACCTCTATCATAATGCACAATGGTGTACAGTTTGTTGCAGTATAAATGAAGGAAATGTTAAGGAAAAACTGTATTGAACATAGGACCAGTTCAGTGTATCACCCATAAACAAATGGGATAGTTGAAAGATTTAATAGAGTGATCAAAGAAAGTATAAGAGTGGCTTTTTCGGAAGGAATTGATTGGAAAATGGCTGCAGAGGATACTGTAGTATCATACAGATTTACTCTTCATGTGACCACCGACATATCCCCATTTGAAATGTTACGGGGAAGGAAACCCAACACTAGGGTTTGTCCAGGATGGTTGGGTAGAGCATGTCATAATATTGTTGATTATGGATATTGTTAAGGAGAGAATTAGCAGCAAACAGATTGACAACAAGATACATTTTGACATAAGGAAGGCAACTAAGCAATGCCTGGTCAAGGAAAGAGATTGGGTAGAGATTAAGTTTCCCAGCAATAAAGTAGAAGAAGGTTCAACATAGTCTAAACCCATGAGAGTAATTAAAGTTACATGGTGCTTTGAAAGTGACAGATGGAAGGGTGTGGAATGTTAATAGAGTTTGTAAGTATATACGAATGTGTGGAGGTCTGCAGGAGAGGAAGAAAGGGAATGGTCAGCGAAAGAAAGTAAATGATCAAATAGTGCACAAGGAAGGTTGTGAAGGAAATGATGAAATGGTGCATAAGGAATGTTGTAAAGTACATAAAAGAGAGCTTCCTGTTAGGAGTTGTGGGAAGCCATCTTTTCTTTAGAGATTAGGGGGCTGATTCACAGAATGTTTTCCTATGGATCTGCGCCATTATGAAACGCTTCTGTGAATTAGGCGGTTGAGTAACAATACTGTTCTCTGTTTGGCCATTATTTCATTTTGACATGTATTTAGTTGTTTTAGCACGTAACAATTAATTCAGTTACAATGTTTCTCCAATTCATATTATCTTTAATTGTCACAGTGTTCTTCCAATTATTTATATTGTGTTTATTCTACTAGCATCAAAAGTTGTCTTTTATTATTTTCTCTGTGTTTATTCTGGTAGCACCAAATGTTGTTTCGCTTTATCACTGTTGTTTCACCTTTGTGGAGAAAGGGAGATGTGTAGCATCCTCCACAAGTAGAATGTGGCATGTAGAATTTAGAATGGGGAGATTTCAGGTCAGTTGGAAGGAGCTCAATGGGAGGACCGGTGGGGTATGCATATGGCCCAAAAGGAAACCAATAAAGAAATTTCATGCACTTACATGTGTGGAGGAATCTTTCAGCTACCCATCTGGCATGCAACTATTTTGCCAGAAGTTAACATTATATGTCCAGGAATTCACCCCATTAGACAGATATTGCCATCACATACCCAAGTACAGTTGCCATTTCTAGATACTGCCATCGTATACTCAGGTACACTCACCAGATACCAGGTTTTCCCTTTAAATGCTCATACAACCAACCATTTGGCAAGCATTGTTATACTTTGTCTAGGTACACAGATCATATGGCAACATGACTGCTTCCGCTCATAATTTACCTACTTATCTGGTCTTCCTCTAAAGTGCTTTGAAGCAGTTTCAAGACATTATTTAGAACATAACCTTACTTTTATAGCTAAGAACTGCCTTCTTTTTCACCGCTGCCTAACTCTTTCCCTTTATTTCACACCCATCTTCTATTCTTTTGCCGAGGCATTTGGAACGTCCTCTGAGCACTGTGTTCACAGCTATTGGCTCTTGCTACACTTTCAGTTGTAAGCAAAATTGTTGGAAAAATAGATGAAGCAACAGCAATTGATGCTTTTGCAGCAGCATCTAGTATAGTGCCCTTCATTTAGACTATGAACATAAACATGATGTAGAAAATAAATAAATTCCTGTTCAAAATATTGTTGTATACGTTGTCTTCTTATTAATATTAAGTACAATTCAATAAAACGGTATTTAAATTGCAATGATTACATTATTTTGGCGAGGGAGTGCTGTGCATGGTAGCAGTAGAGGAACAACGTGGGGGTGATGTATTCTGGTGTTTCCCTCTCGGTGCAATATTGTCTAGGAACTGCCCCAGCAAAACTTCCCTTAGTTTCATGTAGTTTCTTTTCATTCAGTTGTTCAAGGATGTGCAAGATGGAGAATGTTACCAGCTGTTTGAGCAAAGCAGTCGCACACAACACAAGCAAGAGCAACACTCCATGGAAGCCGTAAAGCTGGTGGAATTCAGCCTCAAGAAAGCCTTGACTAAACTCGTAACGCATCTCTTTGGTGAAGGTCAGTACCTGAATGTGTTACTTATTGATTTCAATGTTGCCGTTAAGTTGTAGTTTTTGGAACATAAGACAAAGGTTAGCCTGTTACCAGGCAGTGCTATAAATGGAAAATATTACTATGGGAAGCCTCAGCTTCTTGGGGGTGGGAGGGAGGGTGAGGCCCGGGGGAGGGCGACGGGTGTGGCCACAGGCCAGGTCACACAACACAGTATCTCTTCATTGAATCCAATCCAAGCCTGATGACTTGCATAACAGCAAAGAGCATTTTGGGAACATAAGAATGCCCACTATTTTAAATTGAAGACATGGCTGTGATTCAGCAAGAAACCTCTTTGAGTGAGTAATGGAAGTTGGACTCTGCTCTTTTTATTGATCACAATACCTAACAAAAAAGGCTGTAAATTACATGACAAATTGTATCAATTTGGACATCTGCTTATAATCCATGAAGGCCTATTGATGTGGGGGCAATGCAGCGCGCCTTCGGGCAGTGCGGCAGATATGCTTTTTGTGGTGACTTTAATTGTCACAATACGCTGTGGAATAGTCCTGTGACAGATGTCAGTGGGGATAGTCTTGAGGTGCTGGCTGATGATTGCGGGCTGGTTTTGTTGAACTCGCCAGGGCATACTAGGACTGATGTTCATACGGGTATGGAGTCTTGCCTGGATTTGATCTGGGTATCAGTTTCTTTGGTCTCTAAGTGTGTGTGGAAATTGAGGACGGGTGGGGAAATGGGGCGTGATCATGGATCTATATCTGTGGCGGTAGATGTCATGGTGGAGAAGTCGACGAGTTCGGCCCTGAAGGGTTGTAACTTCTGTAATTTGGATTGGGTGAAATTCGGGCAGAGGTGTAGCAAGTTGATGGGTGTGATGGGGGTGGGTGGTGCCCAGGGGGCGGGGGTGCCGACTACTGTGGATGAGTTGGATTGGGCTCTGGTAGGCATCTTCCGGAATGTTGTAGCGGACCTGGCCCCGGCTTGGAGTAAGCTCTTCCGGAAACCTGAGGTCTCATGGTGGTCGTCAGACTGTACAGTGGGTGTTCAGGATAGGAAGAGGAAGTGGTGGAAGGCCATGCGTTTTAATGCGGTGGCAGACATTATAGCGTATGAAAAGGCTAGGGCACTGGTGCAGAGGGTGATTCCGTATCATAAGCGGGCGTATTGGAGGAATTTCTGTTGTACTCTCTCTGGTAACACTTGTTCGTCACAGGTGTGTCCGGGCTGGCGAGGGGTGGATCTCGGATTCCTGTGATTACTGTTATGGGGTGTGATATGGTCGATGATGGTGGTAAAGCAGAGGCACTGGGCAAGAGTATTTTGCTGGTGTGCACAGAACGGAAAATTATTCTCTGGTATCCAGACGGACGATGTCCAAGTTTGTGGCTGTTAATTGGGGTGTGCCGAGTGCCGTGGACAATTGGATGCCCTGTATGGATATGTCCTTCACTTTGAGTGAGTTGCGGGCTGCGCTGAGGGGGGCGATGGGATGTTTATTTGCAGCATTTGCCGGATGTTTGCTTGCTGGATGTGTTGCGCCTGTTTAATGTAGTGTGGGGTAGCAGTACATTGCCTAGTGGGTGGAAGAGGGCTGTCATCCGGCTGAAACTGGGGAAGCCGGCTGGCTTGTGTGGGTCCTATCGACCCGTTCCTTTGACTTCCGTTTTGTTTAAGGTGATGGAAAAAATGATGTGTGGCCGATTGATGTACTTTTTGGAGTCAGAGCAGCGGCTGAGTTTGTTTCAGCATGGGTTCTATAAATTTAGATCAGTGATAGATGCTGTGGTTGCGTTGACGCAGATGTGGAAGAGGCCTGGTCCTGTCGGGAGATGGTGGTGGGTGCGATCTTTGTTGATATGGACAAGGCATACAATATGGTGTGGAGGGATGGGTTGCTAATTGTGCTGCGAGAGAATGGTGTTAAGGGGAAGACGTATTCTTGTATTAAGGATTTTCTGGGGAGTAGGGTGGTCCGGGTACGCGTTGGACGTGTTGTCCTGGTAGTTTCTGATGGGAAATGAGACGCTGCAGGGTAGTGTTATCAGCTCAATTTTGTTTATATTGTTGGTGGATGGCGTTATAGAGAAGGTTCGGGAGTGTGGCTTTCAGTTGGGATTTTATGCAGATGGTGGTGTGATTGGGTTAGGGATATTGTGGGTGGAGTGATTCAAGGAAGGTTGCAGGTGGCTTTGGAAGTAATGGAAGCGTGGTGTCAGATTTGGGGTTTCACTGTATCCTCCTCCAAAACTGCATGTATGCTGTTTAACAGGCGATGTAGTGGTGTCAGTTTGGAACTTAAGTTGAGCAGGGCTGTGTTGGTACGGGTGTTGGAATTCCGGTATTGTGGTGTGCTCTTGGATGAGCACCTGTCTTGGAAGTTACAAGTGAAGAGGATGGTGGCAAAATGTAAAAGGCCACTTAATTTGTTGAAGGCGGCGTCTGGTCATGAGTGGGGTGGAGGGCAGAGGAGTATGAGGATGTTGTATGTGGGGTTGGTCAGGAGTGTGCTGGAGTTTGGAACTCAGCTACAGAGAGGTTATAGTCGAGCTCAGCTGGGTGTGTTGGATGGTGTCCAGGCAAGGGTGATGAGGATTGTGACTGGGACGGTTCAGTGGCCCCTCACGGAAGCTCTGCAAGTGTTCACAGGGATGTTGCCATTGGATTTGAGAATGGAGGAGCTGAGTGCTAGATATTGGTTGAGATGTAAGTCCCTCAGTGTGTGGCATCCTGTGAAGAACTGCATGGTGGTTAATTGGCAGCATGCCTGTAAGAGAGGGAGCTGGGAGAGGAAAGGTGGTGCTTTTGGGTTCCATGCAGACAGGTTGGTGAGATGATTGGGGGGTGCAGGATGATTGGGGGGTGGAGGAGTTGTGTATGATGCAAGATGTGGATAGGGCATGGTGCCTTTTTGGACGCTGCATGATCCATTTATCTGTTTGGACTTGGTAAAGGTGGTGGTCAAGACGAGTGATGATCGTGGGGGTGATTAAGAGTTTGGCGATGCAGTATGTGGGGGGGGGGAGTTGGTGCTCAGGTGTATACGGATGGTTCCAGGGGTCCAGAGAGGAACAGGGTTGGTATGTCCTGCTATTTTCAGACAGAAGGGGAGTTTTGGGTGGCTAGGTTGAAGGATAATGTGTTGGTGTGCACGGCAGAGTGGATGGCTATTAATATGGCAGTGCTTCGAATTATGGGGAAGCAGTTGGCTAGGGTGGTGGTGTTTGTGGATTCGATGAGTTTATTGTTGGCTATCAAGGAAGGGAATTGTGATAGGTGGGATATCGTTATGCTCATTAGACAGCAGTTAGAGGAGTTTGTTGTGGGGGGTACCGTGGTGGAGTTGGCTTGGGTCCCAAGTCATTGTGGGGTTTTGGGTAGCACATTTGTTGACAGGGCTGCATATGGGACCACACTGAGGGGGGAGGTGGATGTAGAAGTCCCATTGTGTGGCTGAGGTGCAGGTGGTAGTCCGTGGCAGGATTAAGGATATGTGGGAAGATCGGGGGATATGAGTTTGAAGGGGCGGCAGTTGTGTGCAGGGAGGTGCAGGTTCGGGCGTTTGAAGGGGTGTAGAGTTGGCACGAAGGGAGGAAACCATCTTGAATCGCCTTAGGGTGGGTCATGCGGGGTTGGCAGGGTGGAAGTGTATGATGGGCAGAGTTGCCTTGGCGACGTGTGATGATTGTGGTTGCCCGGAGACGGTGACTCACTATATGTTGGATTTTGTGAGGTTTCATGAACAGAGGGAATTGCTCAGAGTCCGGATGAGTGGCATTGGGGTGGCTGTACAGGTGTTAACTGATTTGTTCCGTTGGAAAAGAGGGGTGGAGGATAAACAGAGTAGGTTCCTTCTTCAGTTTGTGCGGGAGACTGGAAAGTGGGAAGAGATTTAGTTTTGATGGTTGGCTGATTGGCGCATATTTTTGCGAATATTATCTAGTAAGATGGAAATCGCCTGCTCCAGGTTTCTGAAGTCATGCAAGAAGAAGACGACAGCTGCTAAGCAGGATGTTAGGATTTTGCTGTCTCTACATTCAGTTTCACCTGTTAAAGAACAAGCTGCTCACGGATCCGTACTCGGCTTGGAAACAGATTTGGGAGTTTCCTGTGCTAGTCTCTGTATCTCTAGTTCTGACCCATTTTCAACCCTCTTCCCAGGTGCTTCTAGGTTTAGTTTATTCGGCAGTTTGGGCATTTGGAGGTTTAGTTAGTTGATGTGGATGGCTGAATTTGTGGCGCTAACCACTGACCCACATTTCATTTTATGACGTTGCAAGTGAATTGCGGTTCACTTAATGACAATGGGTCTACGAACAAAAAAACTTCAAAACATATTTTCACTGGAGTAAAGTATTGCAGAAATGTTCTCATCCTCTTAAGTGTCATTAGATCCCAATTACAGGTCATGAAATTACTTTTTTTGGCATACAGCCAAGTGCAGGGTTCTGTAACGCGTAGCTCTATAAATATTTTGCACTACAACTCCCATGAGCCCTCACCTTTGACTATTCTGGGTAGGGCCAATGGTACTGGTAGTCCAAAACATATGACGATCCAAAGGTTGCAGTACCCTGCACTAGCAGAAAAGTGGCAAAATAAATAATAAGAGATGGGATAGTTCACCGGGCCCCTTCTGGATTTACTCTCGTAATACAAAATGTGTGTGCAGAACCAATGTGCAGAGCCAATCCTTCCATACCAATTTTACAGAAAGTGGCAACTATGATACAAGAAAGAAAAAGCTAGAATCATGACAAAATATAAGAACTTCATGAAATGGCATAAAAATCAGACAAATTGAAAATAAACAGATGATAAACATCCTAACGACGAAATCCAGTGCCGTTATCTGCCAATTGCTCTGGGCGGGGGTGAATCAGAATAGCACACCACACATCATAAATAGTGTTGGCGAGGAAGGTTGGGTGGAACATGTGTCAGGCTTGTTCCAATGTGGAAAGCCTAAATCAGAAAGAGAAGTTGCACCCCTTCCAGAAATGCAAAGCCTAAAGATTGATCTTATAGACATTAAACTAGCCAGTACATACAGGGCCTTTCCAACGCCACGATTAAAGATTCACCAGAAAAATGGGCCCTAATTTTGCATATATCTACGAACAAATAAATAGAACAGGAAAAATACCTGATACATGGAAAAAATCAATATTTGTGCCCATGTTTAAAAAGTGAGACAGGCTTAATCCTAACAATTACAGACCACTGGCCCTGTTAGATTCAGTCGGCAAAATATATGCAACATTTTTACTAAAAGAATTTGAAAAATGGCTAAATGAGAATAACATGAAAGACAAAAATCAGGCGGGCTTCATAGCTGATGTGGGGACAACTCTGAATCTTCTGATCATGCAAGCTCTCAAACAACGAGCTATATGTAACAAAAAACCCATATATGTGGCCTATATCGACTATAAAGAGGCATTTGACACGGTATCCTGCTACAATTGTGGGACAAATTAAAACTAGCCAAGTGTTCTGAACATCTATTGAATCTAATACAACAGTTTTACACAGAAACCTCAATAAAAGTAAGGCTGAATAGTGAAGCCATTCAAAGAAATACAGGATTGAAGCAGGGGTGTTTACTAGCCTCAATGCTTTTGAATTTGTATATAAATGATGTAAGTTTGCACCTAAATAGGGCAAGATCTTTTCCACCCAAGCATAACCAAGCTCCGATAAGTCATCTACTATATCCTGATGATTTGACAATAATGGACCATACTCCAATAGGGCTGCGTAGAACCTTGTGTGAACTAGAAATCCATGCTGTACAATACATTTAGACAAATCAAATATAATGATAATAGGAGAAAAAACTAAAACCAGAACAAAGCTAAACAAAACGTGGACCATTGGTGGTAGACACGTAGAGATTGTAGATAAAATAAAGTATTTAGGAGTTAACATGAACAACAGCAAAGCTGACCTCCCATACATAGAAGATCTGAGATACAAAATAACCAATATATGCTCTCAAGCCAAAATAATACAAAGGAAATTTGGGCAGTTCATGGACATTTCCATTATTACGTACTATACACAAAAGGCTGTGCCTGCTATTACATATGGTGCAGCAAGTAGAACTCTTGAAGAGCAACCAAAATGGATAACATTGGAAAGCACATTTTGGAAAACTTTGCTATCATTACCAAAAAGCTTTCCTATGCAAATCCTACAAATGAGTTTGGGTTGACCTCCCTAGAAGCGATAGTGAAGTGGAACATGATAATGCTGTATGCGAAATGCAAGAACAAAGAAAAGTATAAACACACGATAATAGGCATAGTAAATAAAGGTTATAGGGAGGAAGGAAAAGATACGATAAACATATGGGAAAGAAACTGCAGAGATATAATGACAAATGCTGATATCTGTGAAGATCTACTAATATCCAATCCTAATCGGCTAAACTAAAAATTTGGGAGATGGACTGGATTAAAACAATAACAGAGTGTGAGAAATACCAAGTGTTCAAAACTCAGAATATACAAACAAGGAAAACAACATCCCTGAATGTTGCAAGAAATACCCAGACATACACTATAGAACCAAAATTATGAGGTTCAGATTTGACCTATGGCCCACTAAATCAAGAACAGCCAGATGGGACAGAGAGAAAATTTCGGATAAAACATGTAGATACTGCAATAAGAGTGCACTAAATATAATGCTAGACTGTGAAGTCTTGGAATGCACGAGAAAAGAAGACTTTCATAAGCACTTAAAGGAATATTGCACAATAAACAAAAATATGGTATGGATGATGATGTTGAATGCACAGAATATCGCTCTTAATCTATCAACTATAAGATATTTGGAAAAAAATGTGACTTGCTGAACCCACATAGTAAGAATTTGAAGCCGAGATATAGAGAAACTAGAAGTTAAACAGTTGTGTATAAGATGCTCAAATATGCAAGCTCTGGTACAAATGTCAACAAACTAGGGCAAAACTGTAACATCTAGATACTGTTGACGATTGGAGTTGATATACACATAAATGTGCATATATACCATATGATGTTTGAAAATACATTACTAGAGCAGCCTGATGGACAATCTAGGGGAAAAATCGTTCCATCGAAGACTGTTGATGAAAGGATTTGATAAACTGATAAATGGTCCCACATACCATGTGAAGATAGAAAATACACCATTGTAGAGAAACTGCTCAAGCAAATTTACATCCCTTGAACTTGCCTATATGACTGGAGTAGAAACCACTTTGGGTTAATAATAATTTACTTTTAACCTTTCATTTTTATATTTTAAAGGTTTCCTTTTATCTGGTATTTGAAAAATGAGTTTATATAGGAGCATGGATTAAAAATGTATATGAGTTGACAGGTTTTGTAAGACAAACATGTAAATAATTGTAAAAATGTCACTACATCCTGCCAACAAGAGAAGTGCAATATTTAAGGAAACAAATTCTAAAGGAAGCTGCTAGTTGCCGCTTCTGCAATGCTCCGGACATCTTGGAATCAGTAAAACATTGGACGCTTTCCTGTCCGGCCTTAATCACCCGAAGGAACTTATACCTAGGAGAGTGGGTGGATAACATAAATATATTGACAGATGAGGATTATTGGGAACCAGTTCTGACGGTCCAAAAACTTGGTCCGACCCTGGAAGTACTACGATTCATAGAATCGATATTAAAAGGTCTCGAGGGTAATGATGAAGTGGAAGAGGAGGTTGAATCTTTGTAAGGATGGTGGGGTCTGGAAAAGGACATTGACTATTTTCTGGGTCTTTGTTAAAGGTTGAAAATTTATTTAACCAATAAAACATAATAAAAAAAAATATATATATATTGTTTAGTTTTTAATTTTGGTAATACAAATGGACATTTGGAAAGTTGATTTGCAACTAAATCAAATTTAAAAAATGATTCTTTATTTCAGAAAGCAACCAGTCCCTCTGACTGAGTCAAAAAAGACTGTGCTGATCCCAAACTATATAAAAAAAATAATGTACACTTGAAACACATTTTGAAAGAACTAAAGGTTTAAAAAGCCACCCCACCCCCAATCATATGCAGATACCTTCTCTTCTCCATAAAGGTAATAAACACACCTTTGTGGGGACTAGCAGTATAAGATACAAACAAGAATCCATGGAACGTATTTGGTACATTTGCACCAGTGGTAATGCTGTTTATTCAGGCATACACACTGGTTGTCCATGACTAATAACATTAGCGCCATTGCAAACAAAATTACTATGTTTGCACTGGTGCTGAGTGCTAATGTGATTGCAAAACTGAAGGTTGATGTCAGGTTTTGAATTAATCATAACAACAGGCATTGCTCTGGGCCACGCTCCAGACCATTTTATTTTAGCCTGCTACCCTATTATAGAAGGAGAAAGGCTATATGCCAATCAGGCTTGTTCCCACCCCAGTAGGGGCATTCCGGCATGAACTGCCAAACTGCATCATTTTGCACAAGTCAAGGCATGTTTCAGCTTCATTGGGCGTCATCAGTGAGGTGTAGCTTGGGTCTCTAGACACAGTGGCCTCAGGACCTACGTCCAGGCATACCCGTCACATTCTGGGCGGCAATAATTGAATGTGATTGAGCATGCACAGATTTCATTGGCTCGTGCAAAGACACCACAATACTGCCTGCAAATTTGAGCTTATCATTGTTCAAAAGTTGCATATTGACTTTGCACTGGAATTAAGCCGTAAATGACACATAACTTGTTATAGAGCTATTCATATCTGTTGTGTAAAAATGGCATTGAATGCACTTCAAAACCATTTCTTTGTTAAGTTCAACTACTCTGCAGACTGTGGGTCAAAAATCACTGTGCACTTGAAAGGATTACATCATGTTCAGAAGAATTGTGAATCATTAATCAAAGTGGAGCTTTGAGGATAGGGCCAGTTCCTCATCCCTACAATTTGATTGTTTTTTGCCAGTATAACATGAGATTTGTCAATATGAACTTAAAATCTGAAAAATGAAACTAGAATTCATAGTAACCTTAGCAGACCAGGCCAGGATACTGTTAAAGACTGCATGTATCATCTACAAAGCACTCATGAGTAGCACACAAGCGTACCTGCGAGCTAAGCTCCACATATCTGGTGTCACACACTCCTTGCGCAGCAAATCGATCAACCAGCTTGAATCACAACTCTTCCGCAGTCCCAGTGCCGGCTCGGAATGCCCCCACAATTATCCAATTACGCAAATATGTCAAAACATGGCTTTTTCAACAACACCTGACCAAGGACTAACTCCAAGGGACACGGATACCTATGCACAGACACCAAGTCACAGTACTGTTAAAAGATGCCAGCCCAAATGCTGGCTACTCACACTTTGTGCACCGCTCTTCTGCTCTCAAGCAAGGTCTGTGCTTTAAATAATAAAATAGAAATGAAAAAAATAACAGAAAGAACATAACTTCCAGAAGATGTTGCACCGGACATACTGTTACCGGGTGATGTGAATGCAAAGTTTCTAACAATTTATTCATGTCAATTCCATTGCAAGACTTTTTCCTCTCAAAGAAATTATATACTGCAAGAAAATGTAGTTTTGCGATTTAGGAGGGTGTACAGTGGGAATACAGAGAGAGGAGATTGTCACGTGGCATGTCTTAATGGCCCAAAGCACAGAGAGGACCTTATAGACATGAACCAAAGGCCCACAACGTTTTTCACACAGAGTAGTTCAGGTTCCAATTCTTACTTATATAATTGCGTTGAATAAATCTCACTTATTCTTGCCTCCAACATTTTCTAACTGTCCCTTCTTCTATGACTCGTCCTAGTATGCAGTGGTGCGCCACCTATCTAGTGTGAGGCGATAGTAAGAGGTACTGACCCTAAAATCTTTTCTGTGCACAGATTTGATCAGACTCAGTAAAACACCACTGTGCGTATATTTCAAGGTAAAAAATCTGGGTTCTACCGGGATGTGAGCACAGCAGGAGTTTACAATACATTTATTTCTGCCTGTATATCTTCTAAATTCTATAAACTAAATTATTTATGTTTGAGCTTTAAAAGACAATCAATTCCTGGGTGGCTATGTGATTGGTTAGGCATCCTTTATGTTGATGGTCAACCTGTTTTAGTGGCATTCATTTTCTTTTCTTCCACTTTCTTCAGGACCCAATATAAATCACTATTCTTGATGTCTATGATAACTTGCAGATTCTCATGGGGTCAAACAATGCAAACCAACACCCTCTATCATGTTAATTGTCTGGTACTTGATGCAGTCACATGTGGCTCCACTTCTTGTTAATTCATTTGAACTACTGGAAGGTGGTTGGTTGTATGTATGGAGTCTGCCACCTCTCTCAGCTCAGCTCTTATGCGAACGGAAGGATCAATCAGTCACTGGACTGACTACAAAAGGACATCTACTCAGGACGGTCCAGAGCTGATATGTGCTCTTGCTATAATTATTATATTTGCGATTTGTGGGCCTCAAGGTGGTCCCCTTCCCTCACTCACATCATAGCATTTTACAACCCACAAAACCTGACATGTTACTCACGGGTTCTTTAACCATTTCACGTGAACTCTTATGACACTTCCTAATGCACACACAGGGATTGAGAGATAGAAAGACTTCGGAGAGAAACAAAATAAACAAAAAACGCAGTGCTTTTGATTAGCTGTTTGTTAATATGCACTGTGACAGTAATACCCTAGAGCCAAGAATGACCAGCGTTGTATATAAAATAAGCATTTTATTTACAATCACAAAAGTCCCTCAGTTCCTTCTCGCTGAATCAACACATGGTTCAAACACATTTGTTTGTCATTTACAAAGTTATCATAATCGCCACTCTTTAACTAAATAACTTGGCATCAATAATTGTCAGAACTTTAGGTCTTGACAAGAAGCAACGACCTCCTGGGAGTGATGAAGAAGGGTCTTCTTCTTATTAGAAATCAGAGACTACTCCCTATTGTGATTTAGACAGGGAAGCAACTATGATAACCAAGGCAAACCGACTTAACATAGACGCTCTGTATGCATACTCTGGCACCTCAAGCAGGAGCTGCAGTGGAAACAACAATAGCCAATTAATAACTGCAAATATATATCATTGATGTTCTTTTTCCCTCTCAATGTAGAAGGGATTATCTTGAACTCCTAACTCGGAGCGCAAACCATCAGAGTACCTTGGTGTGTACCTTGAACCTGATTGAAGGATAGGGGGCTTGAGGACAAAGAAAATCTTAATCATGGATGTGCCAAAATGGTGGCAGCATGCCACAGAGGCCCACGGAGGAAGTGGTCTGCGATACAAGAGAAGCTAAATACCTAGAATCCAAAGTTTGGCACCTTGCTGGATCTCTGTTGCAAGGTGCCACGTCTTGCCGTGGCCGCCTTGCTCTTATTGTGTTGGTTCACCGGCAACGGCTGAACGCTGATGCGTGACATCGGCTGCCATCTTGGAATGGGGAGTTTGTCTCAACCCGGTGCCCATCTCGGGAAGGCGAATTTGACACAACCTGGCGACCATCTTGTGGGTGGTTCTTTGCAAGTCAGGGGACAACGCGGAAAGCGGGAATCTGGCAAGGGCAGCCGGGTAGCGGCGAGTCCATCGGGGTTGCCAAAGTCGGCCTAGAAGGAGCAGGGCATGTCTGGTTTGGTTTGAAGTCCTAACAATCATTTTTCTCTAAGCAATGACACAATGCTTCTAAAGCAAACCACAATACTCAATTCAATGCAGCAATATTATACAAAGGTACTTAAACTTATTTCTATTTCTCCCACAACAAACCAAAAGCTTAATTCAATGAAGCAATCTTTTGCATCAAAATAATTGAAACATTTCAATGCAAAGCACAAACTATAGTGCATTTCAAAGCATAATTCAAGCATGCCTTTTGGTGAAGCTCAAAGCCTGCACCCCTTAATCCCTGGCATTGTATCAGCAACAGCCCTAGTCCATGGGTTCAGCAGCCTATTCATAAAGTTTCTCACTTGAAATTCCCTCTTACCATAGATCGGAACCGGGATTGGTAGGTTTGGAGGAGATTGTTGGTGTTGATATGTTGCTGCAATTGAGCGACTACTGCTTTCTAGATGCCTAGGAAGGGAAAATGTGTGATGGGGCGATAGTTACCTATGTTGTCAGGATCTCAAATGGGTTTCTTTAGTAGAGGGAGGATTTGTCCTCCTTTTAGGGTCGATGGGAAGGTGTTTTGGGTTAGGAAGCTGTTAATGAATTCCAGGTAGGGAAGGAGCACTTCTGCTGGGAGGCTTTTGAGGATTAATTTCATGCAGGGAGGATGTTATCTGTATACGACGTGGCTTTCAGGGCGGCCAGTTTCTACGAGTTCTCTGTTGAGAGTGTCTTGAATGTGTCCAGGGTGTGGAGATTTTGCGAGGAGGGGCATGAGGTGGGTCTATGAATGCAGACCTGGTGTCTATGTGCTGGCAAATCTTGCTTATTTTGTCGATGAAGAAGGTGTTGATGTCGGTGGATAGTTTGGAATGGTTTATGGCAGGGGCAGGTAGCAAGTTCACGCAGTGCTTGACCTCTTTGAAGAGGGCTCTGCTTTTGTTGTTGTCTTCTGCTATGGTTTTTTCATAGTAGGAGGCCTTGGCTCTGTTGATGAGTTGTCGGCAGGTTGCTTGGAGTTCCTAGAGCTCCAGGTCGGATGTGGTCCTTGAGCGGCGCCATGCTATCTCTGGTTGCCTGATGACTCTTTTGATGAGGTTTGAGTTCTTGCGTGTTCCATGGTACTGATGGTTTCGGTTTGCAGGTGCGTTGTATCAGAGGTGCGTATCGGCCGATGGAGGCTTAAAAGGGTGGTGTTGAGTGCTTTCTATAGGGAGTCGCAGTTCGATTGGGGTTGTTTGGTCCATGTAAAATGGAGGTTGGCAAGGTCTTCTCTGTGGGATTCCACTAGAAAGTTCTTGAAGGACCTGAAGGTTTGTCTGATGGGTTGGTTTCTGCTGGGAGTGCTTGACTGGATGATGTTGAAAGGCATGGCTAGGCCGTCAGACCAGTCAAGCGGGATAGGAGAGCTGTAGTGGAGGAAAGACAGTCCCGTGATGGTTAGGTCGAGGATGTTACCTTTCTCGTGCATTGGGTAGTTTGTGTGCTGTGTGAGACTGAGGGTGTCAAGAAGACTGAGAAAAGCTTCCTTCATCAGTTTGGTTGCCTTGTTCCCTGGGAGGTTGAAGTCGCCTAGGAAGATGTTATTGGCGTGCGTGAGGGACATGGTGGTTTCAGATTGGTAAAGTCTCAGATGAAGGCAATGTTGGGCATGGGTGGTCTGTAGATATGATATGATATGATATGGCATTTATAACACACCTGTACACAAGTGTTCCTAGGCGCCACAAGACAAGGGAGGGAAGACATAATGAGGACAAGACAAACAATCTTACTAAGCCTTGTGTCATTCAGATTGTGCAAGTGCGACAATAGAAGTGCACGGGGAAGGAGAGGGGGAAGTGCAAGGGAGAGAAAAGGGGGAATTGCAATCAGGGCAGCATGGCTCTGGGTATGTGCAGGAGGCAGGGGGCTGTAGGGGTACAGTTACAGCCCCTAAGTGCGCGGTATGCCAGGAGGCAGTGCAAAGGAAGACTGGTCATGGAGGACCCTGTAACCCAGTGAGATTTTGAGGGAACCAGGCAACCAGTCGGTGCAGCAGACAGGTAAATTGGCAAGCGAACGAGAGAGAGAAGGCAGAGGAGGAAAGGAGAGTCTTGAGCTGCTTCCAGAACTTAAGGTGGTCTGGCTGAAGTCTGAGAGGGGCCAGAGGGAGGCACCTGCAGAGGAGAGAGATCTAACTCCCGCCCACTCTCTGTCTTGGGAAGTGTCTGATCCTCACAGAGTTGGAAGTAGCTGAACAAAGGGCGCTAGAAGGAAGGTATTTAGGAGAAGAGAGTTGGATGTAGTGCGGATCCGGCCCCAGAAAGCCTTGTGGATGATGCAGACGGTCTTGAACTTGATCGTTGCAGCCACCGGGAGCCAGTGGAGAGATTTCAGGGCTGGACAAATATGATCTCTGGGCTTGCCGTCAAGCATAAGTCTCACAGCCCTGTTCTGGATTAGTTGCAGGGGGAAAAGAGTAGAGGTAGGCATATTGAGAACGAGGTTGTTGCAGTGGTCCAGCAAGTGAGCTTCTGTGGGAAAGTGTCAAAAGGTAAATTACCTCTAAAGAGGTGCAGCTGGAAGTGGGCCTTTTTGGTAAGGTCCGAGAAGGAGAGAGTGGAGTAGAAAGATGACGCCAAGGTTTCTTGCCTCACATGAAGGCAAGGGTAATGGCCCAAGGAGGGCAGCCAGAGTGAGCGAGGGAAAGTGGGATCTGGGGTCCTAATGAGAACAATCTCTGTCTTACTGGCATTCAGGCAAAGATCGTTGGAGGCGTGCCAATACTGAATTGGGGATAGACAGTCAGGAATGAGCAAAGGAGGAGAGGAGGCTGAGAGAGAGCTGGGTGTCATCTGCATAACACTGAAGGCTAGAAGAGGCTAGAAGAGAAGGAGGAGATCAGGTGGGCCAAAGGGGCCAGATAGACATTGAACAGCCAGGGTGAGAGGTTAGAGTTCCGGGGGACACCACATGGAGAGAAAGCACCCACGTTGGACATGGGAGGGACGGTTCAGGAGGAAGAAGGTCAGCCACGCCAGGGCCTGATCCGTGATGCCAAGGTTCACACGGAGTCAGTTGATCAGGGTAGCGTGATTGACTGTGTTGAAAGCAGAGGAAAGGTCAAGGAGCATGAGGACAGAGGGAGAGCTGGAGTCGAGGTTAGAGAGCAGATCTTCACGTGTGTCCAGGAGAGCAGTTTCCGTGCCTCTGGCTGCTCAGAAGCCAGACCGATGGTCATGGAGGCAGCCAACAGATTCAGTGTGGAGGGTGAGCTGGGAGATGGCCAGCTTTTCCAGGAGTTTGGCCAGGAAAGAAGTGATAGAAATCAGGCGATAGTTTGCCAGACATGTAGGATCGGCCAAGGCTGGAGCGAGGGTGGCAATGTGGTCCTTGATAGTTCTGGGGGAGCAGGGGAGCACCTGTTTGGATGACACTTTCATAGATCTAGCTTGTCCTCAGGTGTTGGCAGAGTGAAGGAGGAAAAAGGAAGAGGAGATGGGGAGGCGGCCAAAGTAGTGCCTGAGAGATGGAGAGGAAGAGGAAAGTGAGGATAGGATGTCCTGAGTTTTGGTGGTGAAATGAGAGGCCAGTGCCGTACAGAGGGCCTTGGAGGGAACAGGAGAGGTGGAGACTGCAGTCTGATTGGCCAGCTCCTTGTAGATTTTAAAGAGTTTGGCCGTGCTGTTAGAGGCTGCAGAGACGCGGGCTTGGATATGAACCCTTATCTTGGAGAGGACAGAGAGTCTGTATTGCCTTTGGAGCAGGCGGCAGGCCAGTTTGTGAGAGGATGCACCCGAAGCCCTCCACTACCTCTCAGCCACTCTGCATTTGCATTTCAGGACGACGAGTCCGGAGTCGTACCAAGAGTTGCACTTGGAGGTTGGCTTCAGGCGGATTCTCATGATGGGGCAAGGATCTCCAGAGTGTTGGAGATAGAAATATGCAGGTTAGATTTAGATGAGGGGGTCAGGGCACATGTCAGCCGCAGGAGTATGAGAAGCAGAGAAAGTGGAGGTAAAGGCATCCACTGACACTCGTTTCATGGGTCGAATGACAAGAGAAGGAAGGTGGCAGTGCTGGGGTAGGCTTTGCTTGAGGGGCAAGGCGTTTCAGGTGAGAGGAGAGCAGGAAGTGGTCAGTCCAAGAGAGAGGAGTGGTGAGAGGGTTAGAGAGAGGGTTGTCTGAGGAGATGAGAACATTCAAGGTGTGTCCAGCCGAGTGTGTCGGATCAGAGGGTAGAATGGAAAGGGAGAGAGAGTCGCATGGGTTGCGATAGAGCCCAGAGGAGGGAATAGAAGCATCCAGGTGAATGTTGAGGTCTCAGAGCAGGAGGAGTTGAGAGGTAGAGGCAAGCAGAGAAAAAGAGAGATCAGCCCATTCTGAGAGGAAGAGGGTGACATGGCCAGGTGGCCTGTAGATGGTGGCCACAGTCAGGGAGGAAAAACAGCTCAGAGACAACGTGTTTGTCTCGGAAGCAAGTCAACGCAGCGCAACACAGGTTTGAATCCCGATTCCATGCTTATACTGGTATTAAGCCCGTTGTAAGTAAAGAATTATTGTAAGTAAACAATTATAAAATTATAAACCGTTATAGAGTGGCCAGGAGAGATAGAGAGCCTGCAGACTAGGCATTCATAGGAGGAGTAGGCCTGCATAGGAATGACAGAAGCAGGGACCCACTCTGGAAAGATCAGGGCCACTCCACCTCTGGGCCGGTTGGTTGTGGGCTCAGAGAGGATTTTATAGCCCTCAGGGAAGAGAGTGTCAAAACTTGTGACAGAGCTGGCCGTGAACCATGTCTCTGTGA
This sequence comes from Ambystoma mexicanum, assembly GCF_040938575.1. NCBI lineage: Eukaryota > Metazoa > Chordata > Amphibia > Caudata > Ambystomatidae > Ambystoma > Ambystoma mexicanum. Next base: position 986,400,131 of record NC_090930.1, read on the forward strand.
AAGCGGGGATATCCAGGTCAAGGTCTTTGAAGAGGTGGCAGATGTCAGAGGAATGTTTGACAGCAGAGCAAGAGTTGAGAGTAGCTACGTGGAGCAGGTTGCCACATTTGAAAGACATCCGGGGTGGGGTGCAGGAGTGAGGTGTACACCCAGCGGAGGTGGTCGAAAGGGAAGAGAGTGGGCAGAGGCAGTAGACGGAGGTGGCATAGGGGCCTGAGCGGAAAAGGAGGTGTGTGCCAGAGAGGCGGTGGAAGAGGAAGGAGGTTTCAGTGGCCAGAGAGTTGTTACAAGGAGTGGCAACAGAAGGGAGGAAGTTGATGAGACACAGAAGACCCCTATTGGGAAGGAGGAGATTGGACTGAGAGCCCTGGACCATAACAGTACCATTTAGATAGACGTTGATGATGGTCTTGGAGGATTGGAAAAGGGTCACAAGGACCTCCCAACGGGTGCCACCGTTAGTGGGAGAGGAGGTGAAAGGAGAGAGAACACAGACCATATGAGGGGTCCATAGGTCTGGAGAGGGAACGACAAACCTATGGACCTCAACAAACTGCAAACTACCCAGAATAATGCCATAAGAGCGGCACTCAATATTCCTAGGCACTCCCATATTTCCAACGTCAGATCGGATCTACTCTGGCTCCCAGTAAAACACAGAATCTCCCTGCAAACTCTAGCCTTGACGCACAAATGCCTGGCCAATAAGGCCCCTTCCTACCTTTCCAACCGTCTCACTCTCCATACGTCCTCACGACCTATGAGAACTGCACAAATTCACAGCCTTGCATTGCCCAGGTTCAAACTCCAAAAAGCTGGAGGTGTGAGCTTTCCTGTCCTGGCCTCAAAGCTCTGGAACTCCCTTCCCGTCCCCATCAGAACTGAGCCGTCTTTCCAAGCTTTCAAGAATAAAATTAAATCTTGGCTTTTCACTCAGAATATATGATGCACCTTGTATTGGGCCTGTTGCCGAATCTTCTTGGTCCCATAGTGTGCTGTAATCTTAGTTCACCCGATCCCAACATTCCTCCCCATTCGTATACTAGATTGAACTACCCGCCTCCCCGTCCCCATAACTTGTGTGCGCTCTCCAAATAGCAGTGTCTCTACTGGTTGCTGAAGATTTTGCTTGATGTCTCTGAAAGCAATTTTGCTTGCCTCCTTGTTTAGATGTGTGGCCTTTCACGGAGCGGCTTGTCTCTCCTCCCCTGCCCCCCTTTCACCCTATATGTATGGGTCGACTATTGCCGGAATCTGATCCCTCTGGTCGGGTTATGCGCTAATTGTCCCATAAGTGATGCTCTTTCTGGTTGGCATGTTTTGGAGAGGATTGTGGCCCGCTCGGTGGTTGAGGGTGGTGATTTGGCCTTCCAATAGATGACCAGGAGTTTACGTGCAGTGAATAGGATAAGGCTAATGAGTTTGCGGACCAGTGTGTCTGCGTGCCATTTGTCAGAGTCTGGCCCAAGTAGCATGGCCTCGGGTGTGAATGTGACATCCGCCCCCTCAATGTCTGTTGTTTGTTTGTGTACTCTGTGCCAGAAGGCAGTAATGGCCGGGCATTTCCACATTATGTGCCCTATTGTACTCAAAGCCCCACAGCGTCTGCAGAACGGGCAATCCCCATCTTATGTAATTTGGCCGGTCGGTAGTATAGTTGTTGCAGAATTTTATATTGAATTTCTCTGTTCTTGAGATTAACGGTATAGCAGTGACGTATTCGAGGACGTCTGGTTTGCAGATTTGGACCCCCACGTCTTCGGACCATGCTATCGCTAATGTGTGGTTTTTGTTTAAGTTAGTGGGGATTGCCATCAGGTAGAAGGTGCAGCGGCGCGGGAAAGTCTTTAGGTGCTATTCCATCTCCCTCTCGCATGGGGACGGGGCAGCGAGGTGGGAGTCCTGTGTCGTGTGAGTGTGTATCATGGCTTGTATAGTCTGTAAGTGAGCCAGTCCCCTTGGTCAAGTCCTAGTATTGTGCGTGCATCTTGGAATTGCAGTAGCGTCCCCTCGTCGCTAATGTCCATCAGTCAAATGTTTGCCTAGTCCTGATCTTGTTTGCGATGTGTTTTCTGTGTTAGCCCGTACAATAATATCGCCCGCAGGCTAGACCCTATTGGAGCATTCTGAGTTGGTACCCCCTGTGTGGACCGTAGCTTGTGCCATTGAGTAATCGATGGCCCTATGATCGGGTATCTTTTTTTTTTTAAACAACTTTTTATTAAGGTCTCAGCAGTTACAGTGGCACTCAATCAATACATCACATGGTCTTACATACAACAATGGCTTAATTAAAAATTCAATAATTTACAGTCTACATGGCTGTTTCGTCATCCGAGGGCAGGTCACATAGATACGCCCTGAAGGGGCTCCAGATGTCCTTTGGTCGGCTTATGCTCGGTTGGGTTAGCACATATTGTTCCTCGCATTCATTTGTATAAGTTAATTCGTGTAAAAAGGTATTCATGGTAGGGGAGTTCGGGCTTTTCCATGATTGCAGTATACATTTTTTGGCGATAGCGCATGACACATTAAACAGCCTTCTAATTTTTTCAGAGCATTTCCCAATATCCCCAAACAAGTATTTTTGGGGGGACAAATACGGGGGGATTTGTGTAAATTCTGTCAGCGTAGCTGCAACCTTCTCCCAGAATCGAGCCACAACCGGGCACTCCCAGTACATATGATAGGATCCCGCTTGCGGGGACTTACATTTGGGGCAGTCACCTGTATCACCCGGCATCAATTTAGCCATTCTGGCCGGGGTATAGTGCAGTCTGTTAAGGATTTTAAATTGTATTTGGCGAAATCCCGCATTGAGAGATACCCTTCTTGTAAGCATACAGTACTTACCCATTTCTCTTCAGGAATAAGCATTTTCATATCAGCTTCCCATTTCTCTTTCACTCGGTTGATTGTAGGAGTGTGGGTCTGTATCGTCGTATACAACTTGGAGATTCCCAGCCCCCCTTGTGTTGTAACCAGTTGTGTGCACGGGTGAGAGGGGGTTTCATCAGGGAAAGATGGCCAGTGTGCTTGGAATGCGGACCTCATCCGATAGTACTGTAATGTTTTGAGGGATCCTCCTCCCACAGCCCTCAAGAATACTGCAAGGGTCACGAACTTCCCGTCTATGTACATATCTCCCACCTTCATCTCTGTATCGGGGTCCCAGGCTTCCTGGATGCTGATGTCGAATGTGGGGGGAATATTTGGGTATTTCCATAACAGGGCCTCGGGGTTATAGGGGATCTCAATGTCCAGTTTCTTGTATATGGTCCCCTAGGCTCTCACTGTGCAGCTAACAGGGTCAAATTCGAGTCCTTGTGTCTTGTATCAAAGATAACTGATCTAACGTCTGTGGGTGTAGTAGTGTACTCCTCTATCCACGTGTGGGGTGAATTGTCTGCCTCGTCATACCAATGTTTTGCGAACTGCGCCTGTGCCGCCATGTAATAGAGCTCAAAATCTGGTGCTGCTATTCCCCCTTTTTCATATGGTTCTATCATCTTTTCCCACCCAATCCTGGCCACCTTCCCGTTCCAAAGGAATGACACTGCCATGGAACGAAGTTTAGAAAAGAATTCCTTTCCCGGCCATATAGGTATGTTCACAAACAGATATAGCAATTTTGGGAACACAATCATGTTAAGAATGGCAATTCTACCGTGTAGTGAGATTGGGAGGTGTCTCCAGGTCTGTAATTTGGTATGGAGTGTTTGTAGCGCCTGGTCATGGTTGTCGGCATATAGGGTCTGTCTATTACTTGAAACCAGGACTCCCAGGTATCTGATGTGTCGCTCCGACCACTTAAGGCCGCACATCCGAGCCGGGCGGTTTGTGGATTGGGTGAGCGGGAACATTTCTGATTTAGCACTGTTCACTGTGTACCCAGAGTACTCCGCGAATTCGTTGATGTCCGCCATAATAGGAGCAATGTTTTTGTCTGGTTCGCGGACGTACAGCAAGTTATCGTCCGCGTATAGGGATATAATTTGAGTGGCACCTTTCAATGGTACACCCTTATTAATATGTCTCAGACGTACCGCAGCGGCCATGGGTTCTACTGTCAACGCAAATAGGATAGGGGAGAATGGGCACCCATGTCTGGTGCCACGTCCCAGCTCAAACAGCTCGGATATAGTTCTATTTGTGCACACCCTCGCACCCGGGGCCATGTACAGCAGCCTAACGTACTTGATATAGTTGGGGCCCACCACGAACGCCTCCACCACCAAAAAGAGGTACTCCCAGGAGACCAAGTCAAATGCCTTCTCGGCGTCAAGGGACACTGCGACTGCTTGTTTGCTCGGGTTCATTTGTGACATTATGCCGAATAGCCTATGCAAATTTAGGGCAGTGGACCTATGGGGAATAAACCCACTTTGATCTGCATGAACCTGCGTAGGTGTTATGGGTAACATGCGATTCGCCAGCACCTTCGCGAAAATGTTGGCGTCTACATTTATCAGGGACAGGGGCCTATAGGATGACATGTCTTGTGGTGGGCGTCTGGGTTTGGCCAGCACTGTAATGATGGCCTCACGCATTGTCGGGGGTAGCATTTGTCTCCCCAGAGCCTCTCCCCACATCTCTAACAGCACAGGCACCAATTCTTCCCGGAATTCTTTATAGAATTCAGCACCGAGCCCATCTGAGCCGGGTGCCTTTCCAGACGTGAGCCCCTTTATCGCCTCAGTAAGCTCCCCGGCAGTGATAGGTTGTTCGAGTGCTAGTTTGCTTTCTTCTGGGATTGTGGGGAGATCCAGCATAGCAAGATATCTTTTAATCTCATCGGGGGATTTCCTATCTCTATTCTTATACAAATGTTTGTAATATTGAACAAAATCATCATTTATTCCCTGTTCACTTGTTATTATCTCGTTTTGTGCTTTTTGGATCGCTGTAATCGGAGTCATGTGTTTTTCGTATTTAACCAAGTTGGCCAACATTCTCCCTGCTTTATTTCCTTCTCCATATCTGCGAGCCCTGGTGGGGGCCGCTGTATATTGTACTTCCCTTATTGCCAGTCGGTCAAAATCTCTAAGTAACTTATGTATTGCAGCCAGGGTGTCTCCACCATGCGTGCGGCTGTAGATTTCTTCTAGTGTGTTCAACTCTTTCTCCACCCCCTCCAGCCCACGGCGCACTTCCCTCAAAAGACCAGTGGTCTTAGATATAAGGGCCCCCCTCGCCCAGACTTTGAGAGCCTCCTATACTGACGATATGTGTTCTACAGAACCAATGTTGTCTGTAAAAAAGTTAGCAATATCAATGTGTAGGGTCTCAACAACATTCGGGTCTTTTAGTATGTCTCTTGGCATTCTCCACCTCCTAGTTTGTCTGGGGGCATCTTTCAAAACGATCTCCAACATCACTGGGGAGTGGTCCGATAGTGTACGAGGAAGGATTTCGCAATTCTCTAGGGTATGCACTATGTTTGTGGATATAAACCAGTAATATATACGTGACTCACTATCATGGACAGAAGAGTAGAATGTGTACCGTCTGCTGGCTGGATGGAGCACTCTCCAGGCGTCCACTAGAGATAGGTGCGGGATAATTTGCTTCAGAACTAGTGCCGCCTTGGTGGGTGCCCTGGTTACCTTAGTAGATCTATCCAGGGTCTGGTCTAATATCACATTAAAATCCCCTCCCCATAGTACTGTGGTTGCATCATGTTTGGCAAGGATCTCGAGCATATGTAGGTAAAAATCAGGATTGTCCAGATTGGGACCATAGGTGTTCAATAAGGTCATTTGTTTCCCTGCTATTTCCCCCCAAACCAGAACATATCTACCCATCGGGTCCACCAAGTGGCCTTTGGCAACAAAGCTAAGAGAATTATGTATGAGGGTGCAGACCCCTCTGGACTGCGATGAATAGTTCGTGTAGTAGCGTAATTTGTCCCATTTTGCCAGTATTTTCTCGTTAACCGAGCCCTGTGCATGCGTTTCCTGTAACATTAAAATGTGAGGCCCGTGTCTAGTGACATAATTGCCAAACTTTCTGACCTTCATCGGATTCTTCAGGCCCCGAACATTCCATGACATTAATCTTATTTTCAGCCCGTCACCCTTTTTTTTGCATTTTTACATTGACCAAGCAGTAATGACCATTAAAGCTCAAGTAATTAACTTTAGAGTAGCACCCGCGCCTGCGTGACCATGTTTTAATTAACCTACAACTTCCAACAGTGCATTCTCCCTCTCCAGACTCCACCACATCCCAGGTCCCTAACATGCCCTGGCAGCAATAACATTTTGTAACTTCCCGATTTTCCCAACCCCGCCCTCCACCCATATCATCCACCCCAACTTGACAATGTACCCTTAAACCTTTTAGGAACATTCCTGTGGGTGCCACGTTGTCGCCACGGGCAACCAGAGCGGGCTCACGACCCGCTTCGAAGATTACTCAGAGCCCCCCAGCGGGAGCAGAAGTCCGTTACACATCACTAAAGCAGCAACAGAGGATATGTGCGCAACCAGGTTCAGTCAGCAGGGCGCCGGTCTCCACCTCCCGGAGGTGATCTTCCGTTCTGGTCCGGTCCGCTGCCTCTAGGTGGTAGGGGTATAGTTGCTTCCACATACGCCAGAGCGGCGGCCTGGGTCTCAAAAAAGTGTGTTCTTCCTCCATACTGGATTCGCATTTTAGCCGGGAATATTAGCGCATATGGGACCTGTCATGCCCTCAGTAGCCGCTTCACCGGCTCGTATGATCGCCTGCTAGCCTGTACTCCCGCCGCAAAGTCCGGATAAACATCTATGCGGTTCTCCTCATATTGTAGTGTCCCAATTTCGCTAGCCTTTCTGAGAATTGTATCTCTGTCTCTGTAATTCAACAGCCTGGCAATGATGGTGCGCGGCGGGGCTCCGGGTTTTGGCACGGGGGCCAGAGTGCGGTGTGCTCGCTCAACCAGGAATTGGCTCGAAAAGGATTCTGCCCCGAAAAGAGTCTTAAGAAGGTTTTCCACTTGTTGTTCCATTGCGCCTTTCCCGAACTTTTCAGAGACCCCAACAATCCGAATATTGTTCCTTCGGGATCTGGATTCTAGGTCCTCGCATTTACTTTGCTGCACGTTCATGCCTGCCTTAAGTTGCGCTATGTCGCGATCGTGTCGCGCAATGGTGTCTTCGTTTGTACCAATTCTATCTTCAGCCTCAGTGGTTCTGAGGCTCTCCTTGTCGACTCTGGTTTTCAATGCTCCTATGGTATTAACAATGCCATCTATCTTCACATTTAGGGATAGGAAGCCATTCTGAACTATCGTGGTAAGGCGATCAACCCTGTCGCCGCTGTCCACGCCAGATTCAGCCATTGATGTTGTCGCCAGGTCTGGTTCGTGGCCGGCTGCCTGGCTACTGGTGAACGAGTCCATCGGGCCTTTCTTTTTCCCGGTCGTCCCCTCTGCCGCTTTTTCCTGTTTCCTCGTGTTACCCATGGCTGCCACCCCAGCCGGGTCACCAACACGGCCCAACAGGGACAATGGAACTTGTGGGACTATGCCGCAGGGCAGGCCGCATAGGATATTATTTGTCGAGTGGGCTTGCTCAGGCCGGGGAGCCACAAAACTAGTGATTCACGGAGCCACCAATGTCCAGGCACCAGTGTTAGCCTGCTAACTCGCGCACTTACAAAGGGCTGTGTCTTCCCACAAAGAAGGGAGTTGCACCCCAGCCACCGAATGCCGCACCACTCACCGTCTCAGCGGCACCTCCGCCAACTTGCAGGAAATGTAGCACGTGTGGCGCGCCCCGGCCGCAGGCCAAAAAATGGAGTCGCCCCCCGGCCACAGCCCAGGGCCAGGGGGGAAAGGATTTCACACCGTCTGCCGACGGCACGCTTCCCAGCACCGCCCACGACACGGCAGGGAGCACCAGCTCTCACTCAGAAGGATCGCCTCAATAACCGCCAGGGCAGGGCCCACAAGCCAGCAGCACTTGCCCGCACAGCCCCGCGTACGGGACCCAGGGGGCGATCAGCAGCGCACACGGGAAAGCTCTGCGACCACGGCACAGCAGCCCCACCTCTGTGCGCCCCTCTGGCCAGAGCGTCAGCGGTGCGTGGCGCCGATCAGCCGGACGTCCCACGCGGCACACTCCCGGGCCTTCTCCCGCTCAACCCGCCAAGGCCGATATCTCCGTGAGTTTTGGTCCGCCGCTCTCAGGATTTCAGTCGGGTGTGGACCGGGTCAAGGTGCACCTTCTGCTCGACTTTGCTGTCCGCTGGTGGCTCCGAAACAGGATTCAAATATAACTTGGATTTCTGTCGGGCCGGAGCTGTCGCTTCAGACGGCCATCTTGGTCGTGCGCAACAGAGCCCCCTCATGATCGGGTATCTTTTGATGTTTGCAGGGAGATTGTTTGGGAGTATGGTGAAGGTTTTGATTGGGGATAGTGGCTTCAGCAGGGCCATCTCCATTGCTCTCCAGCTGGAGTTGTCTGTTTCGTCTAGCCAGCGTTTCATCCAGCAGGCCTTGCCCGCCTATAGTACAGAGAGGCGGATTTGCTCTTTCGTCCCCTTCCATATACATTTGGTGATTGCTTTATCTTGGTCCTTCATTGACTTAGGAGTCGGGCTGACTGGTATCATCATGGCTATATAAATCAATTTGGGGAATTAGTTCATTTTCACTGCGTTTCACTGTCAGGGAGAGGGCCAGAATATTCCATCTGCTTAGATTTAGGCAAATGTTCTTTGTGATCTGTGGGTAATTTAGGTCCTGGATGTCGCCCAGTGAGGCGCTGTTAGGCAGAATCCTCTGCAGTACCCTTAGGGAACACTACAGACGATTAAGTCCACAAGTGGCAGTACAATTTCACCTTTGGTACAAGCCTGTACTACACAGTTATAGTGGTAGCAGTAGCGGAGCAGCCAGACTTATCTCAAGAGCAAATGAGCAGTAATAGGGATTACACAAAGGACTACAATTACTGTGACTCAAACAAACACTGATTCAAGGTTTCAGGTTAAAAAAATATAAGTACATTTATTTTTAAACCATCTGATCACAAAACACTTTACTTCTATTAAACAAAACCACACACTAAATATACCACACACAACCAATTCCTTTGGGTCAGGTCAATTCAAGGTAAGTACATTGGGATTTGACAGACCGGTGTTGTGAAGCAAAAGATGTTACCGGGGGTTTAAGCAGCGCTCACTTTTTGACAGTAATGACTGTTCGGTCTTACGAAAGAAAAGCGTACCCGCGGGAAGAATAGCAACCGTAGTCAAAACACATTTAGCACATTGAATAAAAACCAAGGAAAAGGGGATAAAAATCATAGGCAATACTTTTGTCAAGGCACTCGAATCACAGGACGTATTCTACGAGACAGATAAAGTCAATAGGCCTGCGCCAGTGTCAAATGGAGCAGGGCTCTGTTGTCGAGGATCACACGATTAGAACAGTTCGGGATTAACGTTGCCAGGAGTACTTGGATATTGTCAAAGGAGGCAAACGTTATAAGAGGGAAGGAAGAAAGGACAAGCCTTTGGCGAGAAAAAGGGGTTCACCCCGATTCCTCAAGGTCGGACTGAGAGAACGACCAAATGGACATAGTACCGTATTCGAATGAAGAAAGCTGATGCCACGGCAGTTGTTCCTGGTAGTTCCTGCAGACTCACGGTTCCTGTAGCTTCAGGTGTCGGGACAAGAAGGAGGACGTTTGGAGCGATCTGCACTACCCAAGGATGAGGTCAGCAGCAGCAAGCAACGGTGAATAAAAGGTGCGCTCCTTTAAAACAGGAGAGGGCTCTTCTGATGGCTATCCGGACCACTACAGCTTTGTGCAGCAATTTCGACCCAGGAGAGGATTCTCTGGCTGTAGAAAGGTGAGCTGGTTGATCCCACCATGCTCAAGGGAAGAAGACTCCGGACTGGATCTTCTCTGTCATTGAAGGGTAGATAGCTCAGGACTGCAGCAGGGCTTCACTGGGACTCGGGAGTTGCAGCAGCTGTCTTCTTCTCCGTTGCTCTTCGGTTCTTGTAGTTCCTGTGGCGACTCTGACTTCCAGCTCAAGAGTCCTGCTTTTTATGCCAAAATCCCCCATTCACACAGCCTGGCTGCCAATCACACAGCAGGGGAGTTGTCCAGCCCGGACAACCGCCTCAGACAATGGACACACAGTGCGACTTGGGTGTTCAAGGAAAACTGGTGCAGGGGGTTACTAAACCCCTCCCTCACATACAGCCCACCTAGACACCCAGACGCCAAAGGAGGGCTTCTTTGCAGAAGCCCGCCAAAGGACGTCGAACAAAGGAGGCAAACCTGGTTTGCCGCGCAAAGTAAAACACAAGAAGGGTATTAACACAAAGAAATGGCGACTAAACCCGACCGGAGCCAAAATAAAATATAAGTGGGTTTACGTTCGAGGCTAACACAATAGCCTAAAACAGTACCACGTTTATAAAGTATAATCGCGGTAGAAATGTTAGGCTAGATTCCACTGCCACCAGCTAAGTCTTAGTGTTACAGGACCGAAACAAGGCTCCAGGAGGTACAGAAAAAAGGGGATCAGAGTTAACCCTTTCCAATACTCCATGTAAGATGGGGTGTACTGGGTCTGTATGTTAAATGACTCCATAAAGTAAATGGCAACTTTACCTGTTTCTGGGGGACAGTAGTCAGCCCCAGAAAAATGGAGTCAGTGGGACGTCTTAGAGACAACCCTGTGTCACTGCACTGAAGGTGCTGTGTAACACACACAAAGTTGGGCTCATGGAGTGGTGTGGCTCCAGAGCCCAAGATCACACCAAAAGTAGAAATACACATGGCAAAACACATGTAAGAATGGGAAAAAGGTTCACACTCTTACCAGGTGGAAAAAATAAGCCCCAGAAATCCAGCAAAGCTGCTGAGGGACTCACTAGGTAAGGGAAATTAGCCATAAATCAGAATTCTCCCTAACAGGCGCTTACATTGATGCCTAAATATTTTAATATGATGCGTTTGGAGAGTGACTGCGGCCACTCCCCCGGGGACCCAGGGGATGTCTTGACGTAGGGGCATGACCACAGATTTGCTCCAATTTATCTTCTAGCCGGCCATAGGGCCAACCTCTTGTAGTATCGCTCGGATATGCCAGAGGGCATTGGAGCCGTCGCTTACATAGAGCAGCATATCGTCTGCATAAAGGGAGATGTGGTGCTCCTCCCCGCCCTGGTGTATGCCCGTCCAGCCGTTGTCCGCTCAGAGTTTAATCGCTATTGGCTCTATGGAGAGGGTGTAGAGCAGGGGCGATAGTGGGCATCCCTGGCGTGTGTCCGACTGTAGATCAAATGCAGGGGAGGTAATACCATTGGTGACTACTGAGGCGGTCGGGCCAGTGTATAGTAGTTTAATCAGTTGGACACGGTGAGGGTGAAAGCCGTATTGGGGCAGGACCAGAAATATGAATTCCCACTGTAACTTGTCAAAGGCCTTTTGTGCATCAATAGCGAGTATAATATCATCTGGGTCTCTGTCTCCGGCGATCAGATGCAGTAGCCTTCTAATGTTGTCGCTCGAGTGTCTGTTGCGGATGAATCCTGTAGGTATGTGTATATTATGAATGGGAGACTATTTTCTATGCGCCGCGCCAGGCATTTCGCCAGTATTTTTGCATCTGCATTTATCAGAGAGATAGGCCTGTAGGAGCTGCATAGTTTGGGGTCCCGCCCGCTCTTGTGGAACACTATTATATTCGCTGCGAGGGGTGATTGCGGAAGCAGGCCCTTAGTTATTGCCTCGTTGAATACCTCCTCCAGTCTAGGTGCTAGCTCCTCTCCCGTGCGTTTATAGAGATCTATGGGGATCCCACCGGGTCCGGATGCTTTCCCGGCGGACAGTGCAGCTATTGTGCTTGTGATCTCTGCAGCCGTGGTACGGGCATCTAGTGCGGCCCTGTGATCTGCTGGGATATTTGGTATCTCTATGGAGTTCAGAAATGATTCAATGTCCTGAGTTATGCATGCGTCTGATGCTGTATACAGGTCTTTGTAGAATTTGGCAAATTGAGCATTGATTTGGTCATCCCCTACCACTAGGTTGCTTGATGAGTCTCTAATAGAGGTAATCGTTTGCGCGACTTGTCGCTGCCTTAGGGCCAGAGCCATCAGCCTGAGCGGCTTGTCGCTCTTTAAGTAATATGTTTGCGACCAGCAGGTATACGACTTCTGGGCCCTTTCCTTGGTTAGCTGTCTGATCTTTGCCCTCAGTTTGTTCATCTTGGGCCTCAGTTGCTTGTTTCTGGTTTCTTTATGTTGCCTTTCTACCCTTTTGAGTTCTGTTGTCAGCTGGGCCTCAGCCTCCCCCCACGTTTTTTGTTTGTGTGCCCAGCCCCAGATGCATTGTCCCCTCATGTAGGCTTTAAAGGCGTCCCAGCACGCATATGTTGTGTAGTTCTGCACCAAGTTTAATTCCCAAAACCCATCAATGTTGTCAGCAAGCTGCTCTATGAGATCTGGGTATTGGAGGGTGCACAGGTTTAAGCACCATGTGGGGGGGTCTGCGTATTGTGTCTGGGAGGGTGTAGCGTAGTAGGACCGGGGCGGGATCCGAGAGGGTGGTCGGGAGAATCGTGCATGCTATGAATAGGTGGAGTATGTTGGCTGGGGCTAGCCAGTAGTCAAGGCGGGAGTAGCTATTGTGCAGGTGCGAGTAAAACGTGTAGTCTTGGGTCTGCCCATGGGTACTTCTCCAGATGTCTACTAGGCGTCGGTCTGTCATCAGTGTCTGGAGGGCTGCCCGCTTCTTCAGAGTAGTGGGATTCCCTGTGGCCATGCCCTGTCGGTCCAGGTTTGGGTTGAGGGCAATGTTGAGGTCTCCCCCTACAATCGTGAAATTCCCCATGTATTGGGTACACGCTGCAAATGTACGTGTGAAGAAGGTTGGGGTGTCTGTGGTGGGGGCATACACATTGATCAGAGTGATAGGGTGTTGGTGGAGTTAACCCTGGGCGAGTATATATCTGCGTGCCTTATCTGCTTGGACATGTTTGATCTGGAAAGGGATCCGTCTGTGGATGAGGATGGATACAGCCCGCTTCCCTTGGTGTGGCGAGTGTATTGCTGTCCCCACCCACCGATGCTGCAATTTTTCAGACTCTGTGATCCCCAGGTGGGTTTCCACCTGGAGGTCCCGCATATTGGTAAGCATTCTCCTCCGTTTGATGGGGTGTCCTAGCCCTTGGATATTGAGTGTCACTAAGGTGATTTGGGTCATTGTGTGTTTTTGTTGGCCTGGTCTAGTGCAGTAACCGATTTGGGTACGCTAATGGGTTTCTGTGGAGGGGCAAGTAGAAGTGGAGCACAAACCTTGTCTAGTCCCCGGAGCACATTTCACACATGATCGCGAACGTGAGCCCCATCTCAGCCTTGAAACAAAACCATAACTTAAATGTTGGGTTGGCCTAACAAACCGCCAGTACCCAACACGTGGCAAATATGCCCATACATGAAGGATAGGGTTGCCTGTCTGTGTATTGGCCCCTATCCCCTCATGTCGTACCCCACTCGGGGCACTTCTCACAGCCATTCACTCCCATCGGGCTGCCGGGCTGCCTCGGGTGGCCTGGAGCTTGCTGTTATGAGGTCCAATCTTCAATGGGGCGCTGGTTGTATGGAGGTAAGTTCCTTGCGTCTTATGCATGGACCACAGGTTTCTGAGCGATTCTCGCAGTTAGGTGCACGTAGGGGTGTCTTTTTGGGTAAATGACACTGCTCAATTCATTGGCTTTCGTTCGCTTTTACCTGCGGTTTGATACCCATGCCTTTGGTCTTATGCCTCCTTTGTGCCACTTTCCATTTGCGTGTTGCCCCTCTTGGCTGGTCAAGGGCTGGTAGTCCGATCGCTGGGCCTCTGATGGCGGTTTTACGTAGTCAGAGGTGACCATGTCGCGTTGTTGGAGGAAGCGCCATGCCAATTCAGGGTCGTCGAATGTGTGCCATTGTTTATCCAGCTGGATACACTATATTGCTGGGAATTTTAGATAGTGTTTGTGGACAGAGGATTTTATTGCTTCAAAGATTGGGTTGAAGCTCTTGCATCGTCTGGAGATCTCCATTGAGTAGTCATTATAGGTCCTTATTTCTGCCTCTTCTACTCGGATGAGGCACACCGCTCTGTAAGCTTTTAGGATGATGAATTTGTGCTGGAAATTGAGGAGGCGCATGGTTATGATCCTCGGGTGCTCATTTGGTGATGGTGCGCCCGGTGCAACCTATCGATGGTGAGATCTTGCGCGTTATCAATCCTCAGGGCATCGCAGAGGAAGTCATACAAGTATGTTTCAAGGTTCTGTCCGTCAGCATTCTCAGGAAGGCCTACCACCCTCAGGTTGTTTCGTCAGGATCGATTTTCTTGATCGTCAATTTTTTCTCCCAGTCTTTGTACCTCCCGGATGGCCCCGTCCAGGTCTGTTGCCATGGTCGTTTGGTTATCTTCAATTGCGCTGATTTGCTGTTCATTGTCCGTTATTCTCGCCACTTGGGCGGCCAGGCGGGTCTGAACATCTTGTAGATATTGCTTAGTGTTCAGCACCGTTGTATTTGTCTCTTGGGTCTGCTGCCCTATTATCCTCGTTTCTGCTAGTATGGTCTGGAGCTGCGATTGGACGTCCACCTCAGTTTTATTGCGGTTGGATCTCCTTGGTAGGCTGCATTGTGCAGCTTTGGGTGGGTCCTCCGAGTCCTGGTCTCCTTGTTGCATGCCCCTCTGGCCGTTTATTCTGTGCAGCTCTTGATGCACACTTCTCGGTGGGAGGGAGAGGGTTTTTAGCGCTTGGTTTCGAGGGGATTGGGTCCTCCGACGTATTCCATATCTATGACAGGTAATCACCACAGGTGTGCTACTTGGGAACATTTTAGGCGTCTGCGTCCTGCATCGATGACGTCGATACGCTCTCCTCGAGGGCCTCCATCCAGCCGACGTCACCGGATGTTATAAGTAGGACGCATGACGCCCGTAGCCTCAGTTCCATTTTTTCCGCGAACGTGTTCGCTTCGGAGATCTTGGCACGCCTCGGTTCTTCTGAGTTCTATTCTTTCGGTTCTTCGAACCTGTTAGTTTGTGAAGATTTCCATGATGTCTTCGTCTTCTTCTACCCCGCGGCCGGGTTTCAAAAAGTTTCGGGACTGCGGTTCCAAGATGTCGCTGACGGACACGCACAACGCCTGCCTCTTGTGCCTCGGTGAAGACCACGCCACCGACGATTGTGACGATTGCCAGTCGTTAACTTCGAAGGCTTTGCGGGAGCGTAAGAAGAAGCTTTCTGTCGGAAGGTGGGCAAGCCCTGGAAGTCGAAATCCACTGGGCTTTCGACTGACGATTCGAGGGGCGACTCTCCGCATCGTCGGCATAAGTCCAGGGGGGTCTCCGTCCCGGAGTGGGTCCTGCCATTCCTCTGACTCTTCGAGGCACTCAAGGAAGCGGCATCACCGGTCGCCACCCCCGTCCTCGTCTGAGGACTCTGCCCATCGGTGGGTTGCTTTTCCCAACAAGCATTCCACTCCTGCGGAATGGGATTCATTTCGTAAGGAGATGATGGCGATTTTTCAGTCGCACGGCTCCGTTCCGTCCGCTCCGTCGAAAGACCCCGGCAGGGAACGTGCTAGAGACGCTGTTCGCATGCCTTCGGGCTTGAGTCGAGGTCCCGGTCGGACAAGGTGGATCGCTCTAGCCATGCCCGCTCTGGGTCCCAGTCCTCGACGCCCTCGAGACCATCGGAGCCTGTGAGGCCATCAAAGGACTCTCTCGAGGCTCCGCCTCCGAGGAAGCCGTCGACGCCATCAGCGCCCAGGCTGTCGAAGGACACGCTCGGGGCTCCGCCCTCGAGGCCTGTGTCGATGCCTTCGGCGCCACGCTCGATGTCGACGCCGATTCTGTCGACACTCTCGACACCTTTTGGGGAGGCTTTGTCAGAGGTGCCCCGGAGACTGGTGGAAACTCCGAGAAAGGCCCTGCAGAAGTCAGTAAGGCCTGTATTTGAGCCTTTTTCTGTGCCCTCATCCAGGGATTTATTCCAGCCTCTGGATTACATCTCTGAGGTGGATGAAGGGTCTGATGAAGGTATGGTTCCTGATGAGCTCAGGTCTGGTCATAGCCAGCTGGAAGACCTGCATCAGTCTTTGCACGACGCCATCTCCGGAGGTTGAGTTCGGTAGGCCTGAGCCTGGCACGCATGCCGAGTCCTCGTACCGGTGCCTTATGTCGAGGGTGACGAAATACTTGGGGTGGTCTGCGCACCCAGTGGATTTTCTGCAAGATGACCTGACGGATATCCTTGACCAAGGTCCCCCAACTGACCCGGGACTGCCATTCCATATGGCCTTGCAAAGAAAGGTGGCGGCGGCTTGGACTGCTCCGGAGAGTCTCCCGGCAGTGAGCAAGTCTTTGCCGAAAAAATACCATCCAGCCAGTCGCGACCCCAGCTACTTGACTATGCACCCTACTCCAGAGAGTTTGGTGGTGCAGGCAGCTACGGCCCCGGCAAAACAGGTGTCGTACCCTACCATCCCTCCTGATGGGGATGACAAACGTTTTGATGGCTGGGCAAAGAAAGAGTTTTCTTCAGGGGGTATGGCCTTACAGGCGGCCAACTCTGTGTGTGCCTTGGCACGTTTCACTCATACTCTGTGGAATTGTGTCTCTTTGGTGGCTGAACGTATTCCCAAAAGGGAGGAACGGGATGGCTTTCTTGCTCTTGTTCAGGATGGCAAGGATGCCATGTGTGAATCCGTTCGGTCGGGTCTGGTCCATGGCGGCGAGCACCGTAATGCGCAGATTGGCGCGGTTGCGGAAGTCGGGGTTTGCTCCTGATGTACAAGCCCGGCTTCTCAACATGCCCTTTGATGGTGAACATCTTTTTGGCAGCAAGGCTGACGAGAGCCTTGAGAGGTTGCAGACCTCCAAAGCTGCAGCAAAATCGTTGAGCGCTGCAGTTCGCCAACCTCTGCTTTTTCGTCGTAGGGGACAGCAATGGAGGGGAGGTTCCTTTCGATATTACTCATCCTTTTCGTAGATCGAGAGGAGCTGCAAGTCAAAGGGACCACCGTAGGAGTACCAGAGGTGGAAAACAAGGTACTTGAGGTGCCAAGGCCGCTCGGGCAGTTGCCTCTTTACCCTCAGGCAATGCCGCAGCCGCTTCAGCTCAGTCATGAGGCCATGTCCCATGGTTCGCCGGTTGGGGGAAGGCTGGCGCAGCATCTTGTAGAATGGCGTGCCATTACTTCAGATGTGTGGGTTCTGGAGATCATAGCCCACGGCTACTGTCTTCCTTTCCGGCAGAGGCCTCACGACAATCCACCAGGGAATCTCTCATTGAAGAGTCCGGATC
Organism: Ambystoma mexicanum; assembly: GCF_040938575.1. NCBI lineage: Eukaryota > Metazoa > Chordata > Amphibia > Caudata > Ambystomatidae > Ambystoma > Ambystoma mexicanum. Next base: position 986,417,456 of record NC_090930.1, read on the forward strand.
CGCTCCTTGCGCAGGAAATCAAAGCCCTGCTGGAGAAGGGCGCCATAGAACTGGTGCCTGTAGCGGAAAGGAACAAGGAATGATATTCCCCTTATTTTTTGATTTCAAAGAAAGACGGGGGATTGAGACTCATCATGGACTTGCGTGGTTTGAACAAACTCCTCAGGAAGGACAAGTTCAAGATGGTTAGTCTCTCTCAAGTCCTCCAGGCCCTTCAACTTCAGGACTGGTTGGTGTCTCTCAACCTCATGGACGCTTACTTTCATGTGCCGATCCATCCCAAGCACAAGAAGTACCTGAGGCTCGCGGTTGGCAACTTGCACTTTCAGTTTCGGGTCCTGCCGTTCGGATTGACCTACGCCCCGAGGGTTTTCACAAAGCTCATGGAGGTGGTGGCAGCGTATTTCAGGAAAGGGGGATTCACATCTACCCCTATCTGGACGATTGGTTGATCAGGGTGCGCTCTCCCGAGCAAGTCCTGGATCATCTGTCAGTCACCTGCCACTCCCTTCACCGGATGGGCTTCTCCCTAAATTTAAAGAAGTCCCACTTGACGCCAACCCAGCGGCTCCAGTACATCTGAGCAGTGCTCGACCCATCCCTGGCGTAGTGTTTTCCGCCCAAGGTGAGGGCTCATCACATTCTGCAGATGGTGTACAAGTTTCAACATGCCCAGAGTCTCCCAGCGTTCGAGTTCTTGAGGTTGCTCGGCCTCATGGCATCCTGCATTCTTCTGGTGCCAGAGGCCAGGTTGCGGATGAGAGCTCGGCAATGGGCTCTCAAGATGCAGTTGTCACAGTCCTCTGGCAGGATGTCGGACCACATTCAGGTGCCGCCCTCGGTCGCCCAGGACCTTCTGTGGTGGGCCATCGAAGGCAATCTGATGAGGGGGGCTCCATTTTGGCTACTCTGGCAGGAGGTGACGATCATGACAGACGCATCCCTCACGGGATGGGGAGCTCATGCCAACGAGTTGACAGTCAGTGGTCGTTGGTCTCTGTCGGAGTCCAGACTCCATATCAATCTGTTGGAGCTGAGGGCCGTCAGGCTTGCCCTGAAGGCTTTTCTGCTGACTGTGTGAGGGAAGAATGTCCTGATTCTGACGGACAACACAGTGGCCATGCACTACCTCAACAAAAAGGGGGGCAGGGTCACTTCCTCTGTGCAAGGAGGCGATGCAGCTCTCTTTCTGGGCCATCCAGCAGGAAATTTCGATCTCGGCAGTTCATCTGGCCAGAGACGAAAACAAGACGGTGGACGCTCTGAGCAAGCAGAGCGTGATCTCTTATGAGTGCGAGCTGGCTCAGGAGATTCTCCTGGAGATCTTCGCCCTTTGGGGGACCCCACAAGTGGATCTCTTCGCCTCCAGTGTCAACCGGAAGTGCGAAAGGTTCTGCTCGCAGGAATTTCCTCCAAGAGGAGCCTTAGGGGGCGCGTTCGTGGTGGAGTGGTCCTTCCCACTGCTGTATGTGTTTCCTCCAGTCCCCGTCATCCCGCAAGTGCTGCGGTGGTTACAGAGGTTCGGTTCCGGATGATCCTCATTGCTCCGGCATGGACCCGGAGAACGTGGTACCCGGACCTTCTCGACTTGTCCATCTGCCCTCCACGCCGTCTTCCCTACCGAGACGATCTGCTCTCATGGAAGGAGGGTCAGGTTCTCCATCCAGAAGTCAAATCCCTCAACCTTCACGTTTGGCTTCTGAAAGGTTGAGGTATAAGGATTGGGACCTCCCTGAAGACGTGATGGAGGTGTTGCTTTCGGGCAGACAGCCTGCAACAAAGTCCCTGTACTGTTGCCGTTGGAGAAAGTTCTGCGACTGGTTCAGGGTCAAGAATGTGGATCCTTTTTCATGTGACATTCCTATGGTTCTGTCTTTTTTGCTGTCGTTAGCCCACAAGGGCCTGCAAGTGGGTACCATTAAAGGATCCCTGGCGACGCTGTCCATATTTAAGCGCTCGTCTGAGGAGTGTTCTTATTTCAAAATTCCTTTATTTTCTCAGTTCCTGAAAGGGCTCACTAATGTGTTTCCACCGTCACCTTTCCAGGTGCCCGGTTGGGATTTGAACCTTGCTCTAAAATTCCTAATGAGTGCTCCATTTGAGCCTTTACATTCCTGTCCTTTGAGACTGTTAACCCTTAAAACTGTATTTTTAGTTGCGGTTACTTCCGCTCGCAGAGTGAGTGAGTTGCAGGCGCTTTCCGTTAAGCCACCCTTCACAGTGTTTCATAAGGACAGAGTTGTCCTTAGGGTTCGTCCTTCCTTTCTTCCGAAAGTGGTGTCGGAATTTCATTTAAGCCAGAAGGTCATTCTTCCGGCATATTATCCTCCTCCGCATACTGGTAAGGAAGAGGAGAGGCTCCATAGGTGGATCCTAGGAGAGCTTTAAGTTTCTATATTTCACGCATGTCCCGGGTCAGAGTGGATGATCAGCTCTTCATAGGTTACGCTGGAAGGCGTTTGTGACAAGCTGTTACTAAGAAAACTTTGTCTAGATGGATTATCTTGGCAATTTCTGAATGTTACCGCTTGCGGGTAAGGACCCCTCCAGTAGGCTTACGGGCCCATTCTACTAGGGGTATGGCTGCCTCTACTGCCCTGCAGAGGGGTGTTTCTATTCGTAGCATCTGTGAAGCAACCACTTGGGCTTCGGTCCATACTTTTGTAAAACACTACTCCCTATATTCTATCCATGGGCAGTATCTGGCCTTTGGCAAGGCAGTCCTTTACTCTGCAATTTGATTGGGCATTCTAAATTCTATATTCTAAATTCTTTTCCCTTCTCCATACGTTGGTATTGCTTTGGGAGTCTGTCATAGATATGGAATACGTCGCAGGACCCAATCCCCTCGAAGAACAAGTTCTTTCGATGGGATGGTCCAACGACGTATTCCATATCGCTCCCTCCCTACCTGCCCCGCTACAGAATTTCTTTTGCGATTGCAGCTTACGTTTCCACAAGGCTTTCTGTGGTCATACTGGTAGAAGATTGGTGCCACACGTTCTGGGGAAAAAACTACAACTGAGGCTACGGGCGTCGTGCGTCCTACTTATAACAACCAGTGACGTCGGCTGGACGGAGGCGTCGAGGACAGCATATCGACGTCATTGATGCAGGAAGCAGACGCCGAAAATTTTCCGAAGCAGCACAGCTGTGGTGATTACCTGTCATAGATATGGAATATGTCGTCGGACCATCCCATTGAAAGAACGTTACCAGGTAAGAGAGTAACTTGTTCTTCTGACTTGATGCGTGGTTATCTCGTCTGTTGTGCCAGGTCGTGCCGGGTCTTCTGTGAGAAGGAAGGTTTTTCCCCTGGGGTCGCCGTGCGTCCAGGACTTGCAGCCGTAGCAGGTGGCCGCTTTCACCCTGGGGCGGTTGCGCTCTGTGAGCAAGCTGTCTTGGTTGCTGGGCTTGCTTGCCCTGAATATGCGTGGAGTTCTTGTGGATCATGGGTCAGCCTCTAGTGTCCTTTGTTTGTCAGTTTTGACCCTACCCGTTGTTCGTCCAGCTCCCCTCGTGTGAACTAGTTAGGGGGGTGGTTGTTCTGTGCTGCCTTATGGCGGTGCAGCGCCTTACTGGGTACTGGGCTCCCCTGGGCACTTTGTGGCAGTAGTCCTATGCCCGGATTGGTCTTCCTCAGGGGACACTTTCTGTCTGTGGTGCTGTGGTTGCTTTAGGGCGGTCCCCTCCAGTCTTGGGTGTAGCGCCTGATGGTGTGTGCTCTTTCCGTGTGCTCTAGGTTCCTCCGAGGCCCCACGTTTGCCCGAGCTTGCCCTTGTCCGTGCCATGGGGTGGAGCCCCCCTCTGGGTGCTGGGGCGCTAGCGAGCGCTTCCAGGCCATTGGGATTTATAAAGAGGGCTTTTTTGCGTTAGTCCAGTGCCCGGTTTGGGCTTCCTTCTGGGGCGCTGTCTGCCTATGATGCCTGTGGCTGTTGTGGGGTGGCCCCTCTGGTCCTGACTGTGCGCCGGGAGCTGTGAGCGTCTTCTGGGCCTCTTGACTTCAGGGCCCAATCCCTGCTTTCGCTGGGGGATGCTGGGCTCTGGCCTCACTTACTTGTTTCTTGTGCGCCTCTGTTGCACCAGACGGCCCTATTTGGGCATTCCTTCGGTCCTGGTTTCGGTAGGGTGCTGGGTGTCTTTCCTGTGGCATCTGCGTTCGGCCGTTAGTGTCCTGTGTGTGGGCGCTCCCCACTACCGCTCTGCAGGGCTCCTGGTCTCTCAGGTCCACTTCGCCCCTGTGCCCGCTCTACATGGGCGGCTGTGAAGAACGGATGCCTCTAGGTGAGACGTTTGCAGCTGGTGTGTCACCCGTGGGCCGGCGCCGGCTGGGGTGCTGGTGTTCCGCTTCTTATCCGCCCCGTCCCGGCAGCGTTTTAGTGTCCTGACGTATGTTTTCAACTCCTTGCTGTGGGTGAATGATCTGGCGCTGGCGGGTTGGTGCTGGGCTCGCTATGCCCGCCCTCTGGTGTCAGCGGTTATGGCGGCCTTACCTCCATTCCATGCTGGGGCTCTGTCAGAGGCTGCATGCTGTTAACTTTGGTTCCTCCACACTGTTTCTCACATGCTTGCATCCCTGTGATCCTGGTTGTTGCGGGCTGCTTATGCCTCCATTATCTTGCGTTTCTATCATTATTGAAGTTATTTTTGTGTTATTCTACTCTGACGCTGGCAGGAGCTCCGTCAGCCCACAGCCATCTTGTTCAGGCTCTCTAGCGCTCCCCCACCCCCAAGCACTTGTTTCAATATTATCTTGTGTGCCTTGAGACTTTTTGCATGCTGCCGCTTTGCAACTTCAGAGCTCTTTTTCCCTTCCTGTTTCCCTTCCCTACCGCCTCCTTCCTTCCCCCGACCCCTGATTGGGCATACTGCCCTACTTACTTGATCCCCATAGGGCAGCCCCACTGCCCGTCGAAGCCTCCTGTGACTAAGAGCCCTGAGGCCAAGGGCAGTACCCACAGTTGCAGCTCCATAGGTTGTTAGCTGGTGTTCGCCAAGTGAGCATGCAGGACAGCCGTCAACCAGTAACAACTGACAAGGTAATGAAGGTGCTGGCAGGCGGAACAGCCATTACTGCTCCCTATTTAACTGGCCCTCCTATCTTATTACTTCTATTATCTAATTCCGCAGTCTGCTGCACTTGGCAGTTGTATTTTATCCTTATTTGGCATTGTTGAACTGCCATATTAGCCTGTGGGCTTCCCTCTTTTCTAGGAAAGTGTGTTTTTACATTTGCTGCTGTATTTAAAATACTAGGCTTTTTCATTATCTTCTCAGCAAGTTGAATCTGTGGGTTCTTGTATTTGCTGATAAATTTAAAAAACAAGGCTTTTTTCCTCTCTTCTAGGAAAGTCGAATCTCTGTGTTCTTGCATTTGCTGCTGTATTTTCCCTCTATCTATGGTCTGCCCTCTGTCCTGATAACTCGCTTCTAAGTGTCGTGCTTCTGCTGTATGATGTTACCTGGGCCTTTCTCCCTTTGTTGACACTTTGCTCTAGTTGTGTCATTGCTGTTGGTTGCAGTTGGTCTTGTGCTCTGCCGTTCATCTCCCCTCCCCCTCCTCTCCGCACTCTCCCTCAATGGTGCTCTCAATCTCCCCTATCTTCTCAAACTGCTACTCTATCACCTATCATATCCCTCTGAAGAAGTCTGGAAGGAAAAAGTTCAAGAAAGATCTCCTGGTCTGCAATCCACCTATGTCAATGCTTCTTCCAGCCAGACTCTGACCGGCATCCTCTTTGTCGTTCCTTCGCCAGATCTATGTAATCCTCTTATGGCCTCTGTGCTCTCTCCTTTCTCTTCCACTCCCATTAATGGTGGCACCCCTTTGGAGGTATTCTTGGCATCCGTCCTGTCACCTAGGGTCATCATTAATGTCTACCGAAATGGCACTGTCATGGTCCAGGGCTCTCAGCTCAACCTCCTCCTTCTTGATAGCCGTCTTCCATTTCTCAGAAAAACGTCATAAGTGGCAACCTGCTCCACTTAGCTACCCTCAACTCTTGCTCTGCCGTCAAACACTCCTCTGACATCTGCCACCTCCTTGAATACCTCACCTAGACGTCCTCGCTATCACCGTGATGTGGTTCGCTACCAGCTCTGTCATGAGTTTTGACACTCTCCTACCTGAGGGTAACAAGATCCTCTCTAAACCAGAGTGGCTCCCTGCTACTATCACACCCACTCAGGTCTACTCCTCTTTCAAATGCCTCGTCTGCAAGATTGGTGTCTCTCCTGGCCACTCTCTGACTCTGGCCACCATCTACAGGCCCCCCTGGCCAGGTCTCCCACTTCCTCTCTTTTTTTTTTTTTTAACTTTGTTTATTTTAAATCAAGGCAGGATGGCAAATATACAAATCATGACATATCACAAGCAATGCGTATTCAGGTTCTTCGATCCCCAGTCCTCATTTCCCCCATCAGGCTTCCTCCCTCCCACCTCCCTTCGGCCTCTCCCCCCTCATGTTTGGAGGCGGAATTTTTCTTTCTGGGTTGTCCAGTTCGCCCCTTAGCGTCTATGCGTCTTCTCCAGGGTCCTCTTGGTGTTTCAAGATCCATTGGGCCCTGGTCGGTTTGTAGGTCTGGGCGGGGAAGCGCTGGTCGTATTCCAGCACTGGGCTCCAAACATTCTGAAAGCGGTGGAGCGTTCCCACCTGTGCTGCCGTGACCTTCTCCGTGATCAGGATGTCCCAGAGTTTAGACCACCATTGGGCTATGTGAGGTCCTTCTGGGGATTTCCAGGCCCTGGCCAACACCGTTTTCCCCGCCAGAAGGCAGTGTGTCAATAGTTTAGACTTGGTCCCGGAGCGCGGGTAGAGCGCGGGGATCAAGGCTCCCAGCAAGACTGGTTCAGGTTCCAGAGGAATCGCCGTTCCCGTAATTTGTGCGATGGTCTCTAGGCATGTCCTCCAGAACTGTCGTATCTTTGGGCTATCCCACCACATATGGAAGAAAGAGCCTGGGCGACCACATCCTCTCCAGCAGGCATGATCCACATGTGGGTTCATGTGGTGAAGTCGAAGGGGCGGGTAATACCACCGGAGGAGCACCTTGTTCGCACATTCCCTATTGGTAACGCAGGTGGAGGAGGTATGTGTTCTGGTCCAGATGTCCACCCAGGTTTGGTCCTCGACCGGATGGCCCAGGTCCGCCTCCCATTGAGCCATGCAGCGGGTCTTTGTGAACAGGAAGTCCCTTAAGAAGCGCCTATATAGGGTGGATACCCTGCCCCGAGTTGGAAGGTCCCCCAGTGTCAGCTCCAGGGCGGTGGGCGGGCGAGTTGCTGCCTGCAGAGTCTGGGGGTGTGAGCACCAGTGGCGTAGCTGGATATAGGTGAATCTGTCCCTTTCCTGGAGTTGGAACTTCTCCTTGCATTGGGCGAAGGTGAGGGGTGTCCCTCCCATATATAGCTGGTCTATGGTCTCCAGCCCGCCCTTTATCCAGTTCCTGAAATTACGGGGGTCTGCTCCGGGTGAGAAGGATGGGTTATGGAAGACCGGGGAGCGTGGGCTCAGTCCTCTGGGCACTCCCTTCTGCTTTAGAGCCCAGTCCCAGGAGCTAAGGGTGTGTTTAGTTGAAAGGAGGAGGTCTCCCCAGTGTGTTCTAAGGGGGGGCGGAATGTGTGGCAGAAATTGCAAGGATAAAGGAGTTTGTGATTGTTCCAGCTCTACCCACCTGGGGCGGTTTGTTATGGTCTGCCATGCCCGAAACTGTGCTAGTTGTGCTGCCACACTATAGGCCCTCAAGTCCGGGACCCCCAGACCTCCTAGCTTGGAGCCCCCCAGCATCGTTTTGAGAGGGATTCTCGCTCTCTTACCTTTCCAGATGAATTTCAGCATTTTCCTTTGGATGTCCTTGAGGGTTGGTATGGGGATCGCTACTGGGAGGGAGGCGCAGGCGTATAGGAACCTCGGCAGTAGGTTCATCTTGCATGCTGTGATGCGCCCCAGCAGTGAGATCTCTTGGGTCTCCCATCGTTTCAAGTCACCTTCCAGTTCTTTCAGTAGCCGGGGGAAGTTGGCTTTGTATGTGTCTCTTGGGTTAGCCGGGATGTGGACCCCTAGGTAGGGGATGGCCTTCTTCACCCATGTCATCAGGCACATCGTCGTCAGTGGCTCCCGTTCTGCTGGAGTGAGCCCGATGCCCATGGCCGAGGATTTGTCAAAGTTTATAGTGAAGCCTGAGAACTCACCATAGGTGGTAAGTTCTCGTATTGCCTGTTTCAATGATTATTGGGCTTCTGAGATCGTGAGTAGGACATCGTCCGCGTATAGGGCGATTTTATGTTGGTTGGGGCCGTCCTGCAGCCCTTTAATTTGATCGTTTCCCCTAATCCTTTGGGCCAAAGGCTCCATGGTGAGAGCGAAGAGTAAGGGTGATAGCGGGCAGCCCTGCCGGGTTCCGCATGATAGGGGGATCGGAGCTGAGCTGTGTCCATTAATTCTTAGACTCGTACTTGGGCTCTTATAGTTGGCCAGCACCATTGTCTGAAAAGTTGACCCGAAGCCGAAGGCCTCTAGGGTAAGTTTCATAAAGGGCCAATCTACTCGATCAAATGCCTTGACTGCTTCCAGAGCCACTAAGACCAGTTTTTGGGAGTTCCGGGAGGCGAGGTCCACCAGGTTCAGGGTTCTCCGTATGTTGTCTCCCGCTGATCGATGGAGGATGAAGCCTGCTTGGTCGGGATGAATGATCTTTGGGAGAACGCGATTCAGGCGGTTTGCCAGGATTTTTGAATATATATTTGCATCAATGTTTAAGAGTGCTATCGGTCTGTAAGAGGCTAGACTCCTTGGGTCCTTTCCTGGTTTGGGCAGGAGGATGGTGGTTGATTCCTGCATCGATGGGGTGACCGCGCCTGTGTCTCTGAAGGAGTTGAACAGGGTCACCAGATGGGGGGGTCAGTTGTGGCCTGAAAAGTTTATAGAATCTGGTCGAAATGCCGTCCGGGCCTGGGGCTCGTGTTTTAAGCGACTTGATGGCCTCCTCGACCTCCTCCCCCGTGATGGGATCCTCCAATTCGTCTCTCGTTGTGTTGTCAAGATGGGGAACCGCTGCCTTCTGTAGATATTCCACCTGTTGCGGTCGGTTCCGAGGGGTTGCCTTCATGATTTGGGTCAGGTAGTCTGTCGCGAGCTGTTGTTTTTCGGGCTCCGAGTATCGGGTGACCCCCTCAGGATCACGCAGGCCTGCAATCGTGTTGACGCGTCTCCGTTTGGCTAGTTTGGCCACCAGGAACCTGTTTGCCTTGTTGCCCTTCGCGTAATATGATTGTTTGGCTTTTGCCATCATTAGGGCGGTTTGTTCCGCGTAGTGGGCTTCAAGCTTTTTCCTCGCTGTTCTCATGATCCGTTGCGTTTTAGGGGACCAGCCTTTTTCTTTGTGGATTGCCTCAGCCTCTCTTAGATCGTCCTCTAAAGTTATTCGGGTCAGGCGTCTGTTCCGGTGGTAGGCCGCTCCCTGAGCGATGAGGGAGCCCCTGATTACTGCCTTCATGGCGTCCCAGTTATTTGCCAGTGAGGTGTCCGAGGCTGGGTTTTCGTCAAAGAAGTTTTTAATTCCTGTCGCGATCTTGTCTCTCGTAGCCATGTCATTGAGAATCGGGTCATATAGAGACCATTTGCGTGGGTTATTGAGATTGGGGTCCTGAACCCGGAGTTCCAAGAACACTGGAGCGTGGTCGGACATGGCTCTCGTGCCGATGGAGACCTCTTTGACTGAGGGGAAGGTGTGCGGGGAGATCAGGAATAAGTCAATCCTTGAGAAAGTGCGGTGTACGAACGAGTAGAAGGAGTAGTCTCTTTCGTCGGGGTGAAACACCCGCCACAAGTCTATTATCTCCAGAGACCTGAACAGCCAGAGGAGGCTGAGTGCTTGGGCGAAATCGCTTGGAGTCGGGGGGTGCGACCGGTCTTTAGTGGGGTCGGGAACCCCATTGAAGTCCCCTCCGACAATTGTTTGGCCCTCCACAAAACTAGCGAGGGTCGTGCCCAAGGAGTCGTAGAAGAGTGATTGTCCCGTGTTAGGGGCATATACCGAGATGAGGGTGTATAGGTCTCCCAACAGGAGGCATTTGACTGATGTGTATCGGCCTTCCGGGCATGTTTTTGTTTCCAGGATTTGTGGGTTCAAGTCTTTTCTAAAGAGAATCGCCGTGCCCCCCTTTTTGCTTGGGCCGGAGGCAAAAAATTGAAGCGGGAATGATCGAGAACGAAGCCGGGTCACGTCCCCCGGCAGCAAGTGGGTCTCTTGGACCATAGCTATCGCAGCGTTTTTGTCCTGGAGCTTTAATAAGATTGCCTTTCGTTTGTTTGGGGAGTTCAGTCCGTTAACATTTAGGGAGAGGATTTGCAGAACCTGGTGGTCCAGAGGTGTCCCATTCTCTATCTCTTGAGTTGGGGGGGGGGGGAGTTTGGGTCGATGGTTCAGCTGCCATGTTTGTCATGAGATCTTGTAGTACCATCCTGCACTTGAGGTTTTAACGCGGGGCCCCAATGGGGGCCCCAACTTTAACTGGTGGGTAGACCGACATTGTATGTACAGGCCCACCCTTGGCCAACGGGGCCGGTTGTCCCATCGTGTATCAAGTACTGTGGGTTTCCAAGGAACGAAAGTTGGAAAGTGTCCTTGGAGTGGGTATGAACCGTGGGTATGGTCCGCCGTCTCCGCCCTCGAAGCTTGTCAGATTAAGCGTTATCTGGCGGATCCGAATTCAGGCCGGGTCAGAGGAGACCAGGGAGAGATGTAGTTGGAACCTGGAGGTGCGGGTGGCGCCATTGTTCATCTCATTTTGTTGATCCGCTGGGTTGATGACCATGGCGTACGTTTAGGTTTCGGGGAGGAAAGCGGCCCGGAGTCCTCAGCTCCCTCCGGGGTTGGTGTGGAGAGTTCCTGGGGCGAAGATGGATGCATGATCCTCTCCGCATCCTCCAAGTGACTGATCCGGCGTAGGGTGCCTTTGTATGTGAATTGTAGAGCCGCTGGAAACAGCCATCTGTGGCAGACTTGCTGCTCCTGAAGGAACAGTGCCAGGGGTCGGAGTGCTCTTCTTTTCTGGAGGGTGAGTGGTGAGAGGTCCTGATATATTTGGAGTGGGGTGCTCTGAAATGTAATTTCCTCCCCTTGGCGGCTGATCGCCGAAATCGCTTCCTTGGTTGTAAAGAAGTGGACCCTCGTAATGACATCTGGGGGGGGGTCAGAGACTGCCCCACGACGCGGGCGAAGTCTGTGGGTGCGATCTAGCAAGAGCTGAGATTTATCCAGGTCTGGGAGGAGGGCCTCAAAGAAGCGTCCCACGTAGTCCGCTAGCTTGTTGTCGGGGACGGAGGTTGGGACCCCCCGAATGCGGAGATTATTGCGGCGCGCCCTATTTTCAAGGTCCTCATGTTTAAACTCCAGGATCTCGCATTTCTGATGCAGGGAGTCAATGGCTCTTTGCATTTCCCCTAGAGTGGTGGCGTGGTCCCGCGAGTGGTTTTCGGTTTCTCCGAGCCTCTGTTCGGCCTCTGTAACCCTTTGGTCTGTCTGTTCGATTTTGGTGGTGAGCTCTGATAGGCATGAGCGGAACTCCGACTTGATGTCTGCCATGAAGGCGATCAGGTCCCCTTTGGTAGCGAGGGCTCCCCCGTCCTCTTGTTGTTTCTGTGGAGTGAGTTTGGGAGGCTCTTGCTTCTTGCTTTTATCTAGCGTAGTGAGCATGGTGGAGATATCTGCGCCCTTGCCAACCTTCGTTTGCCTAGACATGATGATCGTGTTTGGCGGTCTTGGCTGGAAGGGTTGCGGCGAGGCCAAAGCTGTGTGCCAGCCGCCTAGGAGAGTTCAAGCATGGGAGTGCGAGTGAGACGCGGAGTAGCTGTGATTCCGGAGTAGACTGGGTCGCTAGCTGGATGGGTGGGCCGGGGCACCCCAGAAAGCACTGAGTGGTGCATGAAGGGAGGGCCCGCGAGGTCGGGCTTCTCTGGGTGGCTCTCAGGGCTTATCTCGTGGCCTCCGTGTTTCCCCTGTCGACCTGGCCGAGTGCAGCCCCCAATGAAGTTCACATGTTCACCGGGCAACCCCGGCACGATCTGGCTGGATCTGTGTTGGCGGGTCCGTCTGCTGCTCCTCTTCGGTCCCCCTGAAGCCCGTCGCCATCAGGTTCGCAGTATGATGTTGAGTTCCGGCGTGGCCGCCATCTTGGTTTCTTCGAATGGCGACGGGGGAGTGGTTCGGTCGCTAAGTTCTAGGAGAACGCTCCAGCGTTCGGAGGTCATTGTAAGCCAGGTTGTGCCTCATCGGTTCCGATCGCCGTAGATGGCATTGGCGACTTGGATACTCGATCAGAACCGCTTGAATTTGGCGGCAGCGGCGGACATCCCACGGGCGGCCTCAATAGAGCGACCACATTGATGGCGCTCCAAGCCACGCCCCCCACTTCCTCTCTGACTGGACTGACCTCACTTCTTCTCTCCTTGCCTCCTCCTCCAAGCTTCTCCTCCTCAGAGACTTCAATATTCACCTCGACTCCCCTGATGCACCCTGTGGGCTCTTCCGCAACCTCTCTGACTCTCTTTGCCTCTCTATTCTTCCCTCCCATCTGACACACTCAGCTGGACACACCTTGGATGCTCTCATCTCTTCAGACATCCCCATCCCCAACCCTCTCATTACTCCTCTCTCCTGATCTAATAATGCTCTCCTTTCCTCTCACCTGGACCTCCTGGATCCCCGGCTAAGCCCCCGCCTGCACTGCCAGCCTCCTTCTCTATCATTCGATCTATGAAGAGATTGTCAGTTGCCACTTTTGATGCCACCTTCACTCACCATCCTACTCCCACCTCTGACTCTCACTCTGACACACCCCTTACTAACCTCTCCATCTCAAACACTCTGGACATCCTTGTCATGAGGATCTGCATGAAAACTCCCTTGGAGTGCAATTCCTCATATGACTCCGACCTGGCCGCTCTGAAATGCAAGTGCAGAGCAGCTGAGCGGAAGTGGCAGGCCTCGAGTACATCTCCTGACAAACTGGCCTGCCACCTTCTCCAAAAGCAATACAGACTCTGCATCTGCTCGAAGAAGAGGGCCTGTACCCAACCCTGCATCTCTGCAGCCAATAACAACACAGCTGAACTTTTATAAATCTGCAAGGAACTCGCCAACCCTACTGCAGTCTTCACTTCTCCTCTGCCTTCCCTGTCCCTCTGTACTTCTCTGGGCTCTCACTTCATTTCCAAAACTCAGGACATCTTGTCCTCACTCTCCTCCATTCCACACTCTTCTCCCTTACCTACTTTCAGGCCTTCCTTGGCCCCCTCCTACTCTACTCTTTTTCTCCCATAACACCTGATGAGGTTTATAGACAAGTCCGCTCTATGAAGGTCTCATCCAAACAGGCACTCCCCCGCTTCTCCAGAACTATCAAGCACAACACTGTCAACCTTGCTCCAGCCTTGGCCAATTTCTACAATCACTCCTTTACCACAGTATCCTTCGCCTCACTCCTCAAGCACTCCCTTGTGCAACCTCTCCTCAAAACGCCTTCTGCCGACCCTTCCTGTCTGGCAAACTACCGCCCTATTTCCATTACTCCCTTCCTGGGCAAACACTTGGAGAAGCTTGCCATCTCCCAGTTTATACACCACACTGCATCTGTTGGTTGTCTCCACGACCACCAGTCCGGCTTCAGAGCTGCCAGAGGCATGTACACTGTTCTCCTGAACACCTGTGAAGACCTGCTCGCTAATCTCGACTCTAGCTCTCTGTCTGTTCTCGTCCTCTTTTCCTCTGCTTTTGATACGGTCAATCATGCCACCCTGATAAATCGACTCTGGGATACCCTTGGCATCAGAGACCTCTCTTTGGACTGGTTGACCTCTGTAGTATGATGCACAGGACAGAGATGAGGGACAGATATGATAATTATAATGTCTTAGGTTTATTGATTACATAAGTATGAAGTTACTATTAAATATATAAAAAAGGGAAATAGGGAAGGAGTCTCTGGAGGGAGCTGCTCCTGTATCTCCAACCGTCCTCTCAGTGGCTGCATTCCACCTCCGCATTCTCCTTCTGGAATCCTTGTGGATTCCACATCAGTGTAGCACAAGATGCACCATGCTACACATCCCCTTTCTTTCCAAGCACATCTTCACTCTCCATAGTCCATTAATCGTTCCAGTCTTCGGTATCTTCTCCCGAACCTTGACATCGGAACTTGTCATATTCAAAGCATGTATGGAGTTCATTGGTAAGGAACATTTCTGATTCTCTTTAATGTCACCAATATCACTATTGTCACCACTTTTGTCTACACCTTCACCATCATTCTCACCAATCACTCCCATAATTCTTCCATTATTCCACACCCTTCCATCACTCCTTCTTATGGCATGCTTAAACACTTCAATAACTTGAATAGGATCAGACCATTTAATGCCTCTTACTCTCAAAGCTTCCGGAAGCTTCACTCTGACTAAACTCCCTACTTTAAGTATTTCATTACACCTGAATCTCTTCTTGTCATACTCTGCTTTGTTCCTGTATTGTCTCTACTTAATCCTATTTATAGCATTACTCGTTCCAACTTTCATATTTATCACTTCACCCATCCATCCCGGACAGAGCTTGGTGATTGCCTTTCTACCCCTGCTCAATTCAAAAGGTGATATACCTGTAGAACTGTGCGGAGTAAATCTGTGTGCCATGATGACATTCCTAACTGCTTATTTCCAGCCTATACCGTTGGCCCATGTCCACCTAATGGCATCCTTAAGAATCCTATTGTATCTTTCAACTACTCCATTGGTTTGTGGGTGATAAATCGCACTGGTCACATGTTTAATCGATCTCTTTCCTAAATAGTCTTCCATTTCTTTCGAGACAAATTGAGGCCCATTATCAGACAAGATAACTCCAGGATATCCTTCCCTACTACATACCTCTTCCATAAAATTAATAATGTTTTTTGTAGTGACGCTCGGCGTCATTTTTACTTCTGGCCATCTTGTTAAAATATCAATCATAACCACACAAAACGTCTGGCTGCCTTCATAGGACCCATAATATCAATTCCCACTTTCAACCATGGTCTGCTTGGCACATCAGTCATAACCATCGGGTACTCGTTGCTCATACAACCCTTATCAGATTTATTACAAAGGATACAGTTTCTTGTGACTCTCTCGATCTCTGCATCGCATCCCAGCCACCAGTATGTGTTTCTTATTCTGGATTTGGTCTTGGAAATCCCTTGATGGCCTTCGTGGCCTAGATCAATTATTTTCTTCCGTAGATCTTCAGGTGGGATCAATCTATCTCCTCTGAGCAAGTATCCATCTTGTACCCTCAATTCATCCCTGACACTCCACAGACCCTGCACATCTGCCTCCTTGATCTTGTTGAGCGGGACTTGTCTTTTGTTTATATTTTCCATCACAAATTGTAGCTTGACATCCTTACTCATTCCTTCGAGCCATTCCTCCTTAGAAACAGCTGTGTCCTGTACCACACATATCATTTCCTGTTGATCCTCTTCATCATCACTCTTGTTATCTTCCTGGTTATTCGTAAGCCTGGATAAACAGTCTACAGCATATTTCCTCACTCCTGGAATATACTTGACCACCACATTGAACTCCTGCATTCTATGTACTCATCTCCGTATTCTTGCCGATACTTTGTCCAAACCTTTGTTCATTAATAGCTCCACAAGTGGCTTGTGATCTGTATTTACCTCAAATTGCGTTCCCCAAACAAAACTCCTGAACTTATCCACAGCCCACATGATGGCTAGAGCCTCCTTTTCAATAGTCGCATATGACTTTTCTGCTCCTTTTAATAGCCTCGAGGCAAACGCAATTACCTTCTCCTCTCCATTTTGCAGCTGTGCTAACACCGCACCTAGACCCACATTACTGGCATCTGTCGTGATTACTGTTCGCTGTCCCCTTGTAAAATTCTTCAGTGCCGGTGCGGTTGTGAGGGCACTCTTTATGTACTTGAAATCTTTTTCACAATTCTCATTCCACTCATATTTAACATTCATCTTAGTGAGATCCCTCAATGCAGATCAGATCAGATCAGCAAACTTCCTAACATATTTAGAGTAATATTCAGCCATTCCTAAGAAGGTTCTTAGTTCTTCTTTGTTGCTGGGCTGAGCCATGTCATTGATGGCAGACAATAAATCCGGCTTGGGTGTAATTCCTTGCTCCGATATCACATGGCCTAAATACTCAATTTGGTCCATGTAGATCTTCGATTTCTCTCTACTCAATGTCATGCCCATCTTATGCAGTTTCCTTAATACTCCATCCAAAATCCTATCATGCTCTCTTTGATCTCCGGCAAATATGAGAATATCATCTTGAAAAAATATAATACCCTTATCACCATCAAAAATGTGGTGCATGGTCTTCTGAAATACAGAGGCTGCCGATATAAGACCAAACGGCATTCTCTTATATTGGTATAAACCTTCTGGAGTTATGAACGCTGTCAAATGTCTTGAATCTTTGTGCAAACAAATTTGATGATATGCTGAAGTGAGGTCAAGGGTTAAAAATACTTTCACAGGCCCCATCGTAGATAACAATTCCTGAATGTTAGGAAGCAGATGTCTCTCAGGGATGATACACTTGTTCAGTTCTCTGAGGTCGATGCATACTCTTACCTTCCCCGAGCTCTTCCTCACCACAACCAATGATACCCATTCTGAAGCATCAATTTTTTCAATTATACCTTGTTCCTCCAATTTTTTCAATTCACTTTTGACCTCATCTCTCATTGCCAACGGCACATTTCTTAGTTTCTGTGCACCTGGAACACAATCCTTTTTGAGCTGTATTTTATGCGTAATCCCTTTTGCACAGCCTATTTCATCTCTGAATACCACCTTCTTCACTGCTTCAGTAGACATTTCACTGGATTCGATCATATAGACCGACTCTTCAGCACTGGCATCCAATTTGACTTTCAACCATGCCTGATGCGTCCAGCTGAGTAGAGGCGTTTCTCCTCTCCTCGATACATAAACTTTCACTTTGGCAACCCTATCTTTGAAAGCTAACTCCGGATCAAACCATCCAAGAATGTCTATCTTCACACCTCCATAAGCGTTTGGCTTGATGTCAGGCTCATTCAACCATCTCGGGCCAATTTTCCTCCAGATTCTTTCAGGTAATAGTGTGTACTTTGCTCCCGAATCGGTCATCATTTTAACTGGATTACCATTTATCTTGATGATGGCCTTCGGACTCTCCAGTTCCATTCCATCTACTGTGCTACTGACGGCAAATACACATTCTTCCTCTTCATTTTCTTCTGCACCACCAATCCAGTTCATATTTGCTTTATCCATTCTACAACATTTGGCAAAATGGCCTTTGCCATTACATTTCTTGCAAATGATGTGGATAGCTGGACACTCAGGACTGTTAGCCCAGTGCATGGGACTGTCACACCTGAAACACGTCCTGATTCTTCCTCTTCCTCTCTGATTCCTCTGAGGACGTCTATTATTCACATATCGCCCTCTATTGTACACTCCAAATCCACGTGCAAATCCTCTGTTCCTTGTATCACTGTTACTTCTCATATCAGTACCATGTTTATACATGATCTGTGTTCTAGATTCCTCTTTCCGTCTCACCACAGTATTTTGATTATTCGATTCATCAGCTTTTGCCATTTGAATTGCATTTATGGAACTTTCCGACTTCACTGTTGTACTCTTGACTCTGTCCTCTAGAGTCTTGACACAATTCTCCATATGCTCTACCTCTTTGGCTATGCGTAGTACCGTATCTAGATCAGGATCATCTTCTCCCCACAGTCTCTCCCTGATCTTAGTACTGTTGCACTCCAACATAAATTGATCCCTAAGCCTCTCATCAAGTTGTGGTCCAAACTTGCAATTCTTTGCTAGTTTCCTAAGGACTGTTATGAACTGCTCAACACTCTCTCCACTTTCTTGTGCCCTTTTGCCGAATTGATATCTTTCCAGAATTGTACTTAGTTTCTTTTCATAGTGTTTGTTCAATTTTGCAATGCACTTTTCATATTCATTCAAATCCCCTTCATCATCACCAGGCATATTTTCCCTGTCCTGCTGGCCCCAAACAGTGGAGTAATAGTGATTTCTTTCCCTCCACACTATAGTTTGTTCCACAGACAACCGAAGCATAATGATCAAATGATTTCAGCCATCTTTTCCATGGCAAATTGGGTTCTCCAGCTTCCAGTAAAAACATAGCCGGTGGTGGAACAGTGTGCATTGTCATATTGACAGCTGGATGATGGTCACCTGCTCCTCTTTCACTAATGGTACCCACAGACACACTGGCAGCAACCTTATATGGTTCTTAAATGTACGCCTTAATGGTAGTGTGTGTGTATATTTATTATTATTCACTATACTGGTACTGCGACGAGTAGGAGCAGGAACGATCCGGAAATCTTCTTTTTTTAATTTTTTTTTTTATATATATGTCCCAAAATACACTTGCACACAAGCGTTGCCAAAATAACAATATCCGCCGCTTTATTTCCTTTATCAGAGCGGCTTAAACAATATATATGCAACAGGGCCCTGTCACCGTACTAACGCTTCGTTACAGATTCAAAATGGCCGCCAAAACGTGCCGTATGTCAGGACGTGTAAGGTCCTTTACTCAGAACCACTGACTCGCTCCGTGCTGCGAGCTCGCGATCGGCTTCACAGCTGTTTACGCTTGACATGCAGCACGCGAGGGACAGATATGATAATTATAATGTCTTAGGTTTATTGATTACATAAGTATAAAGTTACTATTAAGTATATATAAAGGGGAAATAGGGAAGGAGTCTCTGGAGGGAACTGCTCCTGTATCTCCAACCGTCCTCTCAGTGGCTGTATTCCACCTCCGCATTCTCCTTCTGGAATCCTTGTGGATTCCACATCAGTGTAGCACAAGATGCACCATGCTACAACCTCCTTCCCAGTTTCATCTGGGCCCTTTTCTCTCCACCATCTCACTGTCCACTTGCAGAGTCCCTTAGGGCTCTATCCTCTCGCCTTGGTCTCCACCTTCTCTCCTAATTTCCAGGGTTATGCAGATGAGACCCATCTCTCCTTCTAGCTTCCCTCCTCCGCCTCCTCCTTTTCCTCTCTCAGTCCTGACTGCCTTTCTGCTATTCAGGCATGGTGCTCTGCTAACAATCTCTGCCTTAATGCCAGTAAGACAGAGATCCTTCTCATTGTGACCCCTGCTCCCACTTTCCCTCCCATACTCTGGCTGCCCTCCATAGGCCTCCTCACCTCACCCTCCTGTGAGGCAAAAAACCTTGGTGTCATCTTCGACTCCTCTCTCTCCTTCTCTCGTCACATTACAGAACTTGCCAAGAAGGCCCACTTTCAGCTGCACCTTCTCTGAGGCATTCTCCCTTTCCTCACCTTCCCTCAGAAACCCAAAGTCTCCATAGCTCTAGTCCTCTCTAGGCTGGACTACTGTAACAGCCTCTTCCTTAATCTGCCTAATGTCTCCCTTCGCTCTCTTCAACTAATCCAGACTAGGACTGCAAGACTTATTCTTGGCCTCAAGCCCCGGCACCACATCACTCCAGCCATAACATCTCTCTACTGGCCCCCGGTGGCTGCGAGGATCAAGTTCAAGACCCTCTGCATCATCCACAAGGCTTTCTGGGCCCTGGGACCACTCTGCATCTAACTCTCTCTCCCTGAATACCCCCCTGTTAGAGCCCTTCGGGCATCTAGCTCTAACTCTCTGCAGGTCAGATGCTTTTCCAGGCAAAGTGTGGGGGGTAGGTCTCTCTCCTCCACAGGTGCCTTCCTCTGGAATTACCTCCCTGCCCCTCCCAAACTTGAGCTGGATCTCCTTAAGTTCTGGATGCTTCTCAAGAAATTCCTTTTCTCCTCTTTCTTCCCTCTCCCCTCCCCTGCCAATGTCCCTGTCTGCTTCTTGACTGGCTGCCTGGTTCCTTCAGAGTCTTCGGAGCACCAGGCCCCACCATTCCAGTCTACCCCTGCACTTGGTCTCCCTGAACACCCACTCATACTACACTTGTACTTCTGAGCCTCTCCCCCCTGCACTTGCCTAGCTGGGCCTGCACCCTTGTAGCCCTTCCCACCCCTTAGCTCGCACTTAGCGCGTGGACCTTTCTTCCCCTGCACTTTCTGCTTACCTCTGACACTGTCCACCTGGCCTCCCCCTGCACTTCTTTTTTCACTGGCCCTTCCGCCCTGACCGGCACTCCCTCCGCCCCCTTCCCCTCTCCCCTGCACTTCTCTTACCGCACTTGCACGTTCCGAGTGTCACAAGGCCTTGTAGTTTCGTTTTTGTTTTGTCCTCCATTTCCCCCCACCCTCTTGGTCTTGTTGCACCTCGAAACACACTGTGTGTAGGTGCATTATAAATACCCAATCAATCAATAAAATAAAAAAAAGTTCAACTGAAAAGCCTGTCTGTGTCCAAACCATATCCTTGCCCTCACAACTAAAACTAAACAATGTATAGGGATGCCAATGATGAAAGAAATGGTGATCAACATAAAGTTCTGAGCTTCGTCCAGCTCTCAGCTTCTTCTTTAGCTTCCCTTCCCCAATTTCAAGAAAGTTCACAAAAGGCTTAAGATTACCTTTTCCGAGTTCAAAGCAATACAGTTCCACACAATCCTTGAGGCTCCCATCCCCGAGTATCAAGCAACACAGTACAAAAGAAAAGAGGCCTTGAGACTCTGTCATCAAGACAACACTTGTAGTCTATCAAGTCTCTGGGTTCCCTTCCCCAAGACTTAAGGTAGCACCCTCTGGTTAGGCTCAACAGTCTGCTTATAGTGCTTCACCTTTGTTTCTTTCACAATGCCTTTTAGTTTTCATCATATAGTGCTCTTCGGTCTACGCACAATTGTCAGACCACAAAGTTCACCCATCACAGCTTGCATAACCAAGAACCCCAACCTCTCCTGTTCACACAAGTTGATCTGTACTTGCTCATGTGCACAGATTACATTCATTTGCCAAGTCTCAGAATGTTGACTTTAGGGGCAGCTTTACCCTTACCTGGTTTCTTCTAGTTGGCCTCTTGGCTTTGGCCCCACGTGTCACACGTCTCTTGCCAGGCTGTGCCCATGCTGCACTGTCTCCTGTCACAAAGTTCACTTTGTGGTGGTCTGGTTCATACCCCACCGTTTGTTACCCTTTGTCACACTTGCGCTATCTTCTGCATGATGCTTTTCAAATAGGCACTTTCCTTGTGGCTTCTGTTCAGAATTGGCTTTGCCCATGAACCGTAAAGTTTCCTATTCACTATGCCTAATTTGGCTTAGCTTCCAATTTTCATTCCGTTCGGTATTCAATACATATATTTCAGCATTGTTTCAAGTTCACACTCAATTCAGCATTTAATATATGTATTTCAGCGTTGTTTCAGGTTTTCACCCAGTTCAGTATTCAATCAGCATGTTTTAACTTTGTTTCAAGGTTTCATTTCGCTTGGCATTCAATAAGCCTGATACAGTACTGCGTTACTTATACTCAGTGCTCTAGATGTGGCCCAGCTCTGAGTGACTCCTCTGACACTCGACAGTCTTCAGCGTCCTTTCCGCTTCCTTCCTGCTTTTCGCTATCAGATGCTGCTACATGCAGCCCAGTACGGAGGCTCTCACTTCTGTGGCAATCCAATGGCCCACCTGCTCTGGGGCTCCACAGTTTTCCTGGGATTTGCCCAGCGTCCTGGCTTCCTCGCAGGCCCCACCACGGCTGCTTCCTCCCGACACGGGTCCCCTGCTAGCAGCTTCCACACAGGCCTCTCTGTTCCTCCCTCTGTTGTTTCACTGTCCTCTCTTTATACACCTGCAACCCTTCAACAGGTTGTAGGTTTGGATCACCATTAGACTTGCCTGACCATAGTTAAAGGGACGTGCCTGACCCTCACAGTTCTTTGCAGGCATCTTCCTCGTTCCAGTACCAAAGTGGTGTAATGCAGTTTGAGTGTTTATTACTCAGTTGCCTCTTCGTCGTCTCAGTACTGTCAGAGGTTAAATGTTGGTAAATGAGGGGAGTTCTTCTAAAATAGCCTACAAAGGCCGGGGGATGGCTAGGTTGTTCCTCAACAGGGAAAGTTGAATACCATGTCTCGCCCGAGGGCACCCCACTCTCAATCCCCAGGAACCCTCCACCCTGGTGATCCTCCCTTGCTTCTAAGCCCCCAGGGTCAAAATACACAAGTGATGGCCTTTCCCTGGCCTCCTGAGAAGATGATCCAGGTGGAGTAGGAGTGAGGATACCCTTAGGTTTCTCACAGTAAGGAAAACCCATAGATTAGGGAGAGCTAGGAGTTTCTCTTTTCTTTTGAATAAAGAATAACCAGTAAAATAGAAGGTCCAAGTCTGTGTCCTCTTTCTGATTCGCCACATACCCCTAAGCACTCTGCCGAATTGTCAGTAGCAGCTCCAAGCCAAATTATCAGTAACGGCACCAAGAAGATTTATCGGCCTAACATTCCCTGAACATCTCAAACTCAAGGCCTCAATGTCACAGGGTGATTTATTTGGCTTCCAAGCGAGTTGCTGTATATTCTTCTGAATACAAGATTTGGTTCCACTGCCTACTTAGTATGCCTATATGTTTGCATGGATTTGGGTTGTTTGACCGAAGTGCAGTTATTCGTGGTGGAATAGACCATGGTCAATATTGCGGGGAATCGCTTTGCACTTCTTCCTAACAAACCCAAACGTCCCTTACACCACCCCACCCCCATCCCCTACTTACTGCTTGCTCACCTCTGCTTCCACTGCAACCGTTCAGCGTCAGATCCGTCCCTCTAACTCGGGTCAGATCTGACGCCGCAGGGTCCTTTTTTTTTTTTTCTTTTTGGTCCCCCACCTCCAATGTTGAAGAAGTGGGGGACACCCCTGAAACCCCCAAGGCCATAAAATACTGAACACGGGGAGTAGGGGACACCCCGCAACCCCGCTCCACATGTTCGGTATTTTTTATAATCGATTGAATGGTACTTCCCGAGTTTGTTCAAATGTACCATTTGATCGATAATAAACTATCAAATTGGCTTATACCGTTTGCATAGGTATGAATGTTCTAGACTTTTCAATACTACATTTCATATGTAAGCATGTTTGCATGAATTATAGGATAAAGCTACTTAGCATTTGTCTACATAAATGAACAAATGTTAACTGAAAAACACAATTATCACTATGTGTCTGTGACATTACTACAACAGCTCCTTTTCTATGTAGCTGCTTTTCAATACAATGCTTGTATAGACCTCTAGGAGCCCATTTGAGCACTAAAGCGCTTTGAGTATACTTTTGCAGTGTTCAGCTTATGGTTGCTGGTTTAAGTATTGCAGTCTGGCCTGCCCTTAAATATGTACCACACTACTGCTCTTTCTTCCTATACTTAAATATTACCTAATATATCCTGTGAGAAACCTGAGGGTATTCTCACTTCTATTCCCCCTAGATCCTCTTCACGGGTGACCGGGGGACTGCTGCTGCTGTTGGATTCAGAACCTGGGGGATGACAAGCTGGGGAGAATCACCTTGGTGGAGGCCCCTTGGGGATTGGGAGTGAGGTATACACAGTCAAGACGCAGTATCCCCCTTTTCCTACTGATGGCCAATCAACGCTTACCCCTCCTACAACCTCTTTAGGTTGCGGTAAAACATCTTCCCTCCTTTATTTACCCACAGGTAACATTTACTGATACAGAGACACAATATTCCCCCCTTCCCAGTTATGCATCATCACACTCTGCCTCAGCCTTTAGGGGGTATTTTCAATCTCATCCATTTCCTCCTTGCTCATGTCCAACATGTACTGGGCAGAGGAAGATGAGATCAGGAGTTATAAGTATTACCCATAGTACCAACACTGTGCAGAGAGAGGCCTACTACCATCCACCATTTGGCTGTCCTGTTAATAGTCAGGCGAGGTCAGGCACTTCACAGCAATCCTACACACTTGCACCAACACCCCTTCAGGATTTATCAGGAGAGAACGAGTGCTAAAGTCAGGCATGTCCTATTAATTGGCCCAGTGAAGGTCAGGCAAGGGAGGCCAAGAACTCACACCGGAAGCCTCATAACAGGCACCAGGTGTATAAAGGTGGGGCATTCAACAGTGCAAAGAGCAGCAGTTGGGAGAGTAGAAGGGAGGTTGTGTGGCTGGGTCCAGCAGGGGATTCCTTCTCAGTCCCTGACCAATTTTTGCCAGAGGAATTGAGCATGCTGGTTGGAAAGTGGAGGCTGCAGCACAAGTAGCCTGGAAAGATTGGAGGAGAGCGGGAAGCCGAGACGCTGACCCTGTGTGTGTGGTTAAAGGGTTGCAGCGTGGCCAGAGAGCCATGTCTCCATGTAGCCGGAGTGAGGCGAGTTGCTAATTATTGGGCATGTCCAGGCCACTGCTCGTTCCCCTGGGACATGTGCCGGTGACTGAGGGGCAGGTGGTGAGACCCTGACCTCGGCCCAGAGAACCTGAAGAAGCTGCTTGTCAGCGCTACGCTATCTGGGTGAGTTTCATAGCAGCCGAGAGATCGAAAACCCAGTGGCGTGCGTGTGGCTGGAGCGGGAGCAGAGATGTGAAAGTCGAAAGCGGCACGGAAAAGGAAAGCAAGGAAAACAAGGTGCGTGAGTGGCGCAAAGATAGAAAAGACAGAAGAGGGGGTGCGAGCTATCCGAAAGCAGAAGAGAGGGTGCGAGCAACCCGAAAGACAGTGTGACATTAAAAGTCAAAGGAAGTAAAGAGAGGGTTTCAGTGACGCGAAAGACAGAAAGAGTGACATTGAAAGTCAAATGAAGTAAAGAGAGGGTGCAAGCAACCCGACAGTAGAAGAGAGGGTGTGAGCGACCTGAACGTAAGAAAAGGAGGTGGAAGGCTGCAAAGTAAAGCGGAAAATATGTCAGGGGCACGATGAAGCCAGAGGAGAAAAAAAGAAAGTGCAAGAGTGCACAGCAAAGTGAAAAGAAGGAGCCAGGTGCACGAGAAAGCAAAAGGAGTGTGCAAGATGCACAGTACAGAGAAAGAAGGTGCACTGCAAAGTAGAAAGAAAGAAAGAAAGAAGGAAAGAAGGAAAGAAAGAGAAAGAAAGAAAGAAGGAAGTTAAGCAAGACAAGAGAAAAGATACCAAGTGTAAAGAGAAGGATTAGAAGTCCGAGTAGTCGTGCAGGGGTGGAACAAAAGCCCGGCATTTTTCGAAATTCTCTGACACTTCCCCATGGAAGGAACTGTCTGATCTTGTGTTTGAGAACCATAGGGGCCTAAGCTTGGGGAAGGGAACCCTGAGAAGCCTGTAGAAACATTTTGAACTTTTGTAGGAGAGGGCTAGACTTGGGGAAGGGAACCCTGAGAGGCCTGACCTGAACTGTGTTTTTTGTTGTTGTTTGGAACTGGATAGAGTGAAGCTTGGGGAAGGGAACCCCAGGCGACCCAAAGACTTTGTGAATGTTATGTACTGTAAGAGCCCTACATGCAAGGTACCAAGGGCAACCCTGATTTGTGTTGAACTATCCCTTTTTTTCTGAAACTGGCAGATCTTCACCTGATGGTAAGGTCACCTGAAACTAATAGTGATTTA
The DNA here is from genome assembly GCF_040938575.1 of Ambystoma mexicanum. Lineage (NCBI taxonomy): Eukaryota > Metazoa > Chordata > Amphibia > Caudata > Ambystomatidae > Ambystoma > Ambystoma mexicanum. Next base: position 986,443,033 of record NC_090930.1, read on the forward strand.
CATTTCTTTTTGAGTCACCATTTTTCTTTAAGATGACCCCAGATCACATTTTGTCTAGAAGTGAGGGCAAGCATAGGTTGTGACATAGACAGATTTTGGTTTTGGACTTACGGACATTGACTGGCCTTAGAAACATCAGTTGAGGGAACAGTCCCCTTAGAGCTAGGCCCAAATATGCATTACACCAACCCAACAAAGTTCTTCAATAAAGGTTTTCTGACTGTTGCTTTTGTGTCTGTGTCTCTCTTGATACCATGCCTGTCTCACAATCCTCACAGGATATAATGTAGGAATTCATGTGCTTATCCCCTTCAAGGCACTATATTCTACTCGGCTCTATAAAGCCAATGCTAAAATAGTTCTTCTGTTGTGAAGAGAAATTCTGAAATGAGATGGTGTCTTATCTAGTCCTCTTACCCCTGCAGGGCAGAATGGGTAAAATCCCATGACATCTCCCCCTGACGCCATGAGTTGAAGAATGGAGAAAATCATTTCTTCTATTTGTTTAATTGCTTTTTGTTTTCTTTTCCTATCACTTTTCCCCTTGAACATTGACATCTGTTTTCTAGGCATTCCAAAATCTAAACATCTTTTGAGGTATATCATGGTACTCGCACTAATCAGTGCTTACTTTGTGCATCACTCTTCAAACATCACACGTGTCTGACTAGCATATGTGTTCTAGATGTGTTTCCATGCAGCATGTTACACATTACCTGCTCTGGATGTACAAAGACGTTTACTAAAGTCCCAAGGAAGATAGGAAAGATCTGCTATGCTGTTACTACTTAGATTTGCTTTCTATTTCCCCTTTGGGTACCTTTCTGCATTATGTACTTTATTGTTATTCTGTTGCATTATGCATGAATAATTCTAAAAATCAATCATCTGGATCCCACTGGAAAACCTTTTCATTGTCACTTGGAGTGGCATTTTCATTTTCACTTTCTATCTCGAAATTAGAGCTCTCTCTCCTCTTGGCTCCGAGGAGTTTACACCTATACTACTTGAGATCACATTTTGCATTATGGTATCTTCATTTCCAATCTTATGAACATTTTGATTAACATCATTGGCATTGCTGTAAGATGCACTAGGCACAATTGCATTAATACAGGCTTGTAAAGAAACAGCACTTTGAAGTGGCAAAGGGTTTCTTTCCACTACTAGATCAGGATTCAAATTTGAATTTGATTTTATTTGTGAGTCTGCTGCACACTTTCCTGACTCATTTGATTAGAGTCCAGTATTGCTACTCTAATCAATAGAATGCTGTTGTATGTTAATGCCACCAGCTGTTGCATCTGGTATCTCTCTTTGAGGATCCAGGATATCTGGCCTTCTTTGATGAAAAAAGACGTTTTCTCCATGGTTGGGCAGTGTATATTATTTTTTCGTATCATCTCTTCATACGTTCCCTCTCCATGGCCTGTACTTTCTTGTTACAGTGGGGCAGTTCGTAAGTCTTGTTAATGTTTTCCTGTGGGGGCACCAATTGCAACAGGCAACGACCACAAGTTCCCTTTCATTCTTCCCACGTTGTAAAGCCAGGGTATGTTTGGTTCCAATCCTGCCGAGAATGTCCCAGCCCAATTCGGCTAAGAATCTCTGCCAGCATGCAATCTTCATGGCTGCATCTGAATGGTATCTTGGAGCAGCTATGTCCACTTGAAACTGGATGCACATTTAGGTGTTTTGCATGTGTTACTGTGTTTGCAAAAGAATCAAATCTTCTGCATCAGAAACAAAACACACATTGGCTGTGTCAAACAAAAGCTCCAATGGTGGTTGGCACTCACTGATGATGTAGGTAGCTTTCCCAGCTGCGAGCAAAGCCTCAAAGTCCGGAGGATGCTTAGTGCAATCAACAGGAATGTTCGATTGCCCGTTTCCTACGCAGCACCCCACAGGAAGGCAGGCGGAATCTGCAGCTTTGGTGAGGTCTTCACATAGATGCTGGGTGCAACTTCCTCTAGCAGCGGTGGCGTCTCTCGACGCAGGTTCTTTATCGGACCAACGGTGGATTATGGTGCTTGCTGTGCTTTAGACCCACGATATCTGGCTGGTGGATATCTCGCTCTTCTGGGGTGCAGGCAGGCTTGGCAGCCGATGCAGGTGGAGTTCACGGCACAGCCTTGCATCCCCCCAAGCGATCGAGCAATTCACGTTAAATTCTGGGATGCCGGGATGTGTGGGATGGATGCTCCCGTGATTGCGCGTGTCCATGTTAGGCCTGGAGCCATGTGGCCTATGAAAGCAGTGCAGAGGGGGAGAAAGAAAGCTTACTGGGTACAACTTTCTGTGCTGGTTCCGTTTTCCAGAACAATGGCTTTCAACGCTGTATAGTCTCCAGCATTACTATGCCAGTGCCAGCGCATTTTCTCTTGTGTCTTTTTTAGAACAGTTTTCTAAACATGAAGGGGTTCTTTCCCAAATTAGCACATCCTTTTCTCACTGCTTGCAGACGAATCTAAACATTTTAGTTTTATTGTAGCTTAATGCTTAGAGATGGGTTGTTCTCTTTGTTGTCAATTACTGCATTCAAAACATTTGCTTTCAGCTAAATATTGCTCGAGTGTCTTTAGCACAAATAAAATATCATTGCTTGCTGATGGGCTTCTTCTATCATACTACAATATGCACATCACTGACTGCGTAAAGGTTAAACACCCTACCTGTCTCTTGGTAAGAACATTGCTTGAAGCCTTCATTCATGCATATAGTAAACTGTGCATTATTAGAATAGCCAATCAGGCATCTTACCGTACCTCCTCCGTTTGTGTATCACATACAATACTTGCAACACCACTTGTGGAGGATTAAATGCCAGACTGTGGTCTGGGCTGCAGGTGATTTCCTCTCACATTGTCCCCTTGGCACAGGCTCAGAAAAGGGAGGCAAAAACATGGACATTACCATATACACCTTTTAATGCATTTTAATGTTGTTATGCTCAACTCTTTGCTCAGACTCTTAATACAAATAGTCAGATTGTAACAGAGGAGATAGGATTTAAAAAAGGTGCACAGTAAATATCTTCGACACACTTTGTGCTTTGCAAATTATTCTGCATTGTACATGTTCCATGTTGTAACAATGGTGCATTTGGCACTGGATGCACCTACTCTTTACAGAATATATTCTCATTGCAATTACAAAGGTTCATTTCCAGAATTATGAGTGTCATAATATCATAGGGCAAGTTGATCATGAAATGGCTTTCTCTATTCATTCAGAGAATTCCCTGCTTGTACATCCTCCCTGGCTTGCCACCGACACGGGTTCTGCTGTCTGGCCCGCCCCCTCCATGGACTGGTGCGGTCACATGTGTGTCACATGACCGCTTCATAAGGAAGTGCTTGTAGACCATCCATAGCCATGGGCGTCCCGTTCAAAGGGCGACCTTCTAATGGCGACCTTCTAAGGGCATTGTTGTTCCTGTTTGCCCTTGTTCGCACCTGGTTATGCACCATATTACTCTCCATAGCTTTCATAATTTATGTTGCCTATCTTTTTATTCTTATACTTATATCTTCCTATTCACCATGCATAGCTTTATTCCACCAAGGGTCTCCAACCATTCTTTCCCCCAGCCTTCATCTACCCGCACCTGTAATCTTTCTGATCTTTGTTTTCCTCCTACTTCTAGTGACTCAATGTTCGCTCTGAGTGTAATAAGTCCCATTCTATTCTTGACCGTTTTATACGACTTCATCTACATTTCCCCTGCCTTTACTGAGACTTGGATCACTCCTGACAATACTTCTATCCCTGCCTCTTTACATAATTCATCTACTTGCTTTTCCCATACCCCCGTCTCTGGGCATGGTGGTGGTGTTGGGATTCTTTTTAATTCTTCTTGGACATTGCTACCTCCTCCTTCTGATCTTCCTACTTTTAATACTTTAGAATATCACTTTTCTGCCTTTTCGAACCCCTTACCTGTTTCCTTTATCACTACCTATTGACCTCCTGGTTCCTCTACTGACTTTGCTGACCATCTTGATCTTCTTTTATCGTTCCTTCTTCTTTCCTCCTCACCCTTCTTTCTTCTTGGTGATTTCAATCTCCCCCTTTTTTTTACCAGGTCTAGTCATTCTTCTCTCCTATCACTCATTGATTCCTATCAATTTAAGCTCTTCCCTTTGCCCTCTTCTCATCAATCTGGCTCTTGTCTCAAATTCATTTTTTCTTCACTCTCTCCTCTTCTGTTTTTGCTCATCCTCTTTACTCTTCAGATCACTATTTGCTCTCCTTTTCCTTCTCCCTCCTTCTTTTCCCCTACCTCCCCCTTTCAACACCTACCCTTCCTCATCGTAATCTTTGCTCTTTCAAATCTTCCTCATTTTTTCCCTTCATTCTTCTCTTCCCTTGATCTTGCTTTCTCTTCCTACTTTCCATATAATGCTGCAAGTACTCTTCGTTCTACTCTATTGTCTACTCTTGATTCTACTGACCCTGCTCGTCCTTTTTTAACTACACAAAAATCTCCCCAACTCTGGCTTACTCCTGCCCTTCATTCCGCTTCCATCTTCGTAAAGCTGAGCGGTGTTGGAAGAAGTCTTGTTCCCCATGTGATCTTTCTGAACTGTCCTGATTACACTCTTCCTATGATCTTGCTTTAGTCACTACAAAAAAGTCATATTTCTCTGAACTCACTATCTCTCTCGTCATCCTCGTCGTCTTTTTCAACTCCTTTATACTATTCTGGCCCCTAAATCCCCCGATCCTTCCCTTTTCTCATCTCCCTCATCTTCTAAATTTGTAAACCTAAAGTAGCTACTTGTCTCTCTTCTTTTTCTACCTCTGCTCTGTTTTCTTCACCTCCTATGGCCTCACCTCCCTACTCGCTGTCTTCTTTCTCTCCAGTTTCTGATCTTGCCACCTCTGCACTTCTTGTCCGTGCCCACCCCATTGCTTCCCGCTGATTCTCTTCCTTCTACCATTATTCCTCAAATCTATCCTCATCTTCTCCTTTACCTTACCTCTCTTATTAATTTTTCACTCTCTAATTCTTCTTTTCTTTCCCTCTTTAAACATGCATTCATTCTCCCTATTTTGAAGAAATCCATCTCTTGACCCATTCACCCAATCATTCTTCTTCCTTTTTGATCTGTTGACTACTTCTTATCTCTTCTCTTTTCTGCCTTCGCCTATCTGGCCCAGTTTGTAAATTGTTCCACTCTTAACTTTCTCATCGTTCTTACTTGGTAGCGTGGGTTGGTCAAACTTCTCCTTCCCATCCTCTGCTCTATGGTGTTCATGAAGGGTCTTTTCTCGGTCCTCTGCTTTTCTCAATTTATACTGCCCCTGTTCTGCTCTCATTTCGTCTTTTGGTCTCTCTTTTCTGATGACACCCAACATGTCTTCTTTTTCTTCTTTTAATGATACTTTATACTCTGCTGTTTTTAACTGCCTTTCTGCAATTAAAAACGGGATGTTTTCACCATTTTCTCCAACCCAATACCTTCAAGACTGAGGTTCTATTTTTGTCCTGCTATCGCAATTCCTCCTAATATTTCCTCCTCTTTCTTTTCCCCCTTCCTCACTGTCCTTCTCTGATTCTGCTCACAATGTAGGGGTGATCCTTGACCCCCTCTCTTTCTTTTTACATATTTCTTCCACTGCTCGTTCCTGTCGCTATGGTCTTTTTAATATTCGTGGTGCTCGACCCTATCTTTCCTTCCATGCCACCAAGCTTCTTCTTTCCTGCTTGGTTTTCTCTCGTATTGGCTATTGCTCAGCTCTTCTCTTTGGTCTTTCTGCTTCTCATCTTCTTTTTCTTTGTTCTACTTATAAATCTTTGTAGAAACATGAGTGTATGCTCACATCTACTCCCCCAGCATCCTGGTCGGGGAAGGTCCATCGCTTTTGGATCCCGACCCTGGGGATGGACAAGTGAGGGAGAACCACCTGAGTGAAGGGTCTTTGGGGATTGGAAAGAGGGTACCTGAGGGCGAGACATGGTATCCCCTCTTCTTGATAATATACTTTCGAAACCCCCCTCAGTCTTTATAGGGTATATTCAAGCACACACTCCTTTTTTCCCTAAGCACTATTCAAATGCTGGGACGAAGAAGAGGAAATCAAGAGGAGTGCAGATTTCCCATGAGAAACACCACTATGGTACTGGGACAAGGAAGATGAAGATCAAGGCACACCAACTTACCCAATGGACATGTCCCACTAGTGAGGCCAGGCAGGGCCAGGCAATTGACTTTAACTATGCCCACCTGCAGCCTGTTTACTATTTAGACAAATATAAAAGGAACACACATGCTTGGCAAAGAGAACAAGTTGGAGCGTGAGTTGGAAAGCGAGCTGGAGGGCAGATCACAGCAGAACCAGAAACTGGGCAAAGGAGAACGGGACGCCAAAGCGATGAGGGGCTGTCAGGTGAAGCCGAGGGAAGCGGGGCCAGGGCACCGTGTCTCCATGGAGCTTTAGGTGTCTGAGGTGTCTGCAGGAGAAATCAGAGGGTTGTGCTTATCCCATGGTGTATGCTGCCCAGTCCATGCTCGTTCCCCTGGGTAAGAATAAGAGCCCAGGATGATCTGAGGGGCAGGTGGGGTTAACCTAAATTCAGGTGCGAGTTCCGTAAAAGAAGGAAAGCTGAAGGAGGCTCTTAACTCCTTTGCCGGTAAAGAAAAGACATTATACATTGCATCGAAGTGACCGCGAGTGAAAGCACTCGGTATTGAAAGTCTCCGGTAGCAATTTAAGCAAATGAGCAATGCGAAAAGGATACCTCTAACAAGAGGACAATGGTAAAAGGGTTCGGGAAGGAAGCAGTATCACAGAGTGATCACCTATAAGAATATGAGCATTTGAAAGTCTCTGTGAAAGCAAAGGGAAGTGCTGCGATGGCAAGGGAGCTGTGCGCGGCTGAAAACTGAAGGTAAGAGCAAAGTGGAAGTAAGAGCAAAACTGTGAAATACTAAAAGAGATATTGTGAGTGAACCAAAAGTATTGAGAAGCATTGGGGTGACCCCCAGGCAGGAGGCTGATCCGGGAGGGCTGAAGAGACCCCACCCTAATAAACTGTGAGTGAAGTTAGGCACCAGGTTGCATGACATGTAATGGATGGACTGTGTGGTGCGCAACCTATAAAGGGAGTCCCGCAAGCAACAAGTGAAGAGTGATATTTTTCGAAGGAATTGTTGTGAATTATACTTTTGTGTTTGAAAACAAAGTAACATTGAGCATTGACACTTTGAAGGATAACCAGGAGGGTCTAGGCTCAAGACAAGGGGAGACTGAGAGACCCTTTGAAGAAGTGAATCCAGATAAGCAAAGGTACTGTGAATTTTGCCAGGTGAATCCTAAGAACCTGTGGAACTTTTTTACCCTGAGTGTCTTGAACTTGGGGAAGAGCTCCATGTTCACATTGATGTTGGTTTGAACACTGTTAAGTTGGCCAAATCCCATGCACTCTATTACTTTGTATAAGTGAGGGCAAGCATAGGTTTTGACACAGACAGTAGTTTACTTTTGACTTACAGACTTAGACTTCCGATAGTGTTCTTTTCATTAGGGAGCATTCCCACCCTAGACTTAGGGCAAGATAGATATTTTTCCATCCTGACCACCAAAAATAAAGGTTTTCCTAATCTATCTATTTGCCTGTGTCATCTCATGATACCATGCCTGTCTCACAATTTTCTGTTTGTCTTCTTTTTTGCCTTTCATCTTGGTTATGATATGTTAAAAACACTCCTAAAGCCTGACTATCACCAACTAGGGCATCATGGCGCTGAAGGCAAGGACTAAGCAGTAAACAAGAAGCCATAGCAGGAGCTAGGAAGAGAACAAGAAAGGCTTGAGGGCGCACCGAAATGGCAGGTGATCCGAGGTTTCGCAGAGAGGAAACAGGATGGAATTCCACAGTTGTGTGCGAGAGCAACTGAGAAGGAATGCCTGCCTACCCTAAAGTATTTAACACGTGGGATAGATGTGCGCAGGGCAAATCCCGAGCATAGGGGGCACGAGGGAACATACTGGAGAAATTTGTATGAAAGGAATTCGGGCTCTGATTTGTAGATGGCCCAGTGAACAATCCAATGGGCTTTAAACATCACTCGCATAGTCACTGGCAGCCAGTGAAGGGGGTTTAAGATGCCATAGGCCGATTTGTAGCGGCGAGCGCCAACAGACAGCCTAGCTGCAAGTTTTGGAGTATTTGCAGACGTGAAGGAGATAGGCCAGCTGCACAAGAGAGAGGGAGTTACAGTAGTCCAGAGTCCCTACCTTCATGGAGGATACAACCAGCAGACAAAACTGAGGAGGAAGATAGGGAAGGACTTTGCGCAGGACCTGTAATTTGTAATGGACAGACTGGTAAATTGCCCTCACCTGAGCATGCATGAACGAGGCGGAGAGCTTGACCCCCAGATTCTTAACCATCGGTGAGGGCAGTGGAAAGGACCAAGTTCATCAGGCCAGAAAGGTGCGGGCCATGGCGAATTCTCAAGTGTGGAAGCAACAACTAACAACTCATTTTTTTTACCATTGAGGCACAACCAATTGTTGCCCAAGAGCTGTTGGCCGATAGGCAGTAGCGGCAACGCTCAGCAGTGAATGAGAGAGAAAGATCAAGGCGCACCAGAATTTGCGTGTAATCGGCATATGAATAACACTGAAAACCAAAAGTGTATCAGATTCCCCAGAAGTTGAATATATACATTAAACAAAAGAGGAGAAAGCGCAGAACCCTGGAGGACACCACGCGTGAGAGGCCTAGCAGATGAGGAGAAAGGAAAATAAACATAGATTGCAAGCAACTAGAGAGAAATGACAACCAATCCAGGACCGTGCCGGAGATACCTGCCGACGACAACCTCTCCATCAGGAGGCGATTGGTCAACAGTGTCAAATGCAGTAGAGAGGTTCAGCAGGATCAGGGCTCCAACCCCACCCTGATCCACAATCTGGGCCAGGTTATCGACTACAGATACCAACACAGATTCCTTTTCCCCGGCAAGGGTTAGACCCAGACTGGAATGAGTCAATGTGCCTATCATTCTCTATCATACCTTTGTTACTTTCCATGTCTGTTCTCCCTTTTGAATCTCGCCTTCTATATCACTTCCTCTCCATTGTCTTTATGTGTATCCATGGTCTTGCCCCTCTTTATCTCTCTTCACTCAAGTCTATGTATTTCCCTCACCGTCCTCTCTGTTCCCAGAATAAGTTTCTTCTCTCTGTTCCTAAATCCCCACATGCATCGGCTCGTTTCCACTCCTTTGCCCTTCTTGCCCCCAAACATTGGACCTCTCTCCCTCTTTGCATTCACTCTTCCTCTCTTTGTAGCTTTCAGGTGAATCTTAAAACTCATCTTCTATCTCTTCTTTCCAGCGATTAATCTTCACTTCTTCTCCCTCTTCTGGTTTTATTCAATTGAGATGTACTTTTTATATTGATTGTACCATTATTTAATTCTTTGTATTAGCGCTTTTTTGGAACACGCTTTATACATTCATTTAAAATACTAAATACACCCTACAGCATATGTAATGATATTATGTTTTTGCCCTCTCCCTATGAAGAGGTAAAGCAGAATCTGAAAAATGAAAATGTATATAGCCCTACCAGGTTGTAAGGATTAAGGAGCAATATATTTATGGCATGGTATCTTTTATGGGTTCTTATGCTGTCGTATACATGCCCAATTTGGCTTGCTAATGCGGGTCTTCACTGAATGGACAGTTGTGACCTACCATGGTTTAAAATAGAATTGCCAATTTCAAAGAAATATATTTTTGTTTGAACCAATGTGGTTTCATTTTTTGTATAAATGACAGCTTTGCTTGTGAATGCTCATATGAAGGTGTGCTTTGGTCCTGTGGCCGTTTTTCCAGTCAAATTCCTACCCTGTCATCTCTACACTTACTTGTGCAAAGGAACAAATACTATTATATCTCCATATATCTCAAGCTTGTCCACTCAGTGACCCCTGAACTAAGAAATCCCAGGAACGTCAAATAAACTAGGGTCCCTGCAAGCCTTTAGCTTTCTGTATTCTCCTAAGAATAATGCTTGCGAGACTTGGCCAGTTACCAGTGCAATCTATATGGAAACAGGATTCCAGGACTGGATCCCACTGTAGATCGCAGTATGGACAATTGATCGCAACTTCTAAATCCCATAAACGTATTCTAAGTGTAAAAGCACATTGACCGGATTCACTTGGATACCAGGGTGTAACATGTTACTAGGAATTGCTGTTAGTTTCTTCTAGCAACACATACAATCTAGGAGCTATGCTCTCCACACAACACCCATAATTTTGCCTATGTTTTCTTGTGATCTCTCGCTCATGATTTTCTTCCATCACTTAAATAGCACTGCTGCTTGGAGCAGTTTTATCCACCAATTGGTGGCATTGCGCCTGTCAGCATTAAATGAATACGCTTTATTCACCTTGCCGTAATTTGATATGATAATTATGATGAGGTTCTCAGATTAGATGTGGTCTTCATTATGCTGTTCAGCACAGTGTTAGGTGCATGTTTAACAAGTTCCATTCATTTCCACATTTTATTTATAGACGAGAGTGGTTGTCTTCGCATCGTATCTATAGAGTGTATAGACTGTGATGTGGTTTACTAGAGTTCCTTCACAATGTATGCACATGTTAGGATGCACTGCATTTGTGCAGGCAGGCATAGGCAGACATTTATTCATTTGTGATTTGGTCTGCTTGTAAGCTTATCTTTGCTAAGCTTTAGTTGTGTTATGGCTGGCTGCATATTGGCTGGAGTTTACACCACTGGTTACTTTGGTGTAAGCATGCTGCCTTTTACTGGCATTTGCTAAAGCAAATTGCCAGTCCGTATGTTAAGGACTATTTGGGTCCATTTCAAATATTTAGGTTCTAGGTTCCAAGATCTAGAATGTTCTAGGTGTTGGTTCTAGACTGTTATAGATTGTGTGTGCTGTGTATTCAACCTCTCACATTTGTATATGGAAAGCACTTTTTATAATTCACCTCCCTTTAAGGTTTCATAGTTTAAGGAGTTACTTGTGTTATGTGTGTTGTGTTTCAGATGCTTCAAATATCGTCCGGCCAAGCTTCTGACTGTGAAGCTTGCACTTGGAAGTGCAACTGCACTTACACGTCTCCAAAGGGGAGGCGGGACCCTGCAGACCTCTTTCCCATACGTCCGCAACAGTTTAGGAACTGCTCCCAGCCACCACATTCCTATTGGAACGATTCCCTGGACTGTTTAGACTCACAGAGGGAGGTTTTTCGACCTTCACCAGTAGCTATGGGTTTGCTAAATGTATAGTGATGAGATTGGAATGTGCCTTCTTGTACGTTATCTTTGTCTCTGCCGGCTCCAGCAGATAACAGTGACATTCTAACACACTGTATTATTTGAAGCCTGGACTGTAAAAAAGCCACGCTTTTTTCTAAGTGTCATTTTGTGCATGTATCCAGAGGTACACACTTGAATTATACAAACCTGTGGTGATTTTATTACGATGCATTTCAGTGCTGGGATTCCCAGCGATTACTATTTTGAAGGGCCCACAACACGTCATGGGATCAAACTGTATTTTCAGTAACGTTTAATCTGGCTATGTAGCGCTGGGTTTCCTGGCTATTAAATTTAGCAAAATCTTAATTTATCTCACCACTGTGTTGTCGTATTTCAGCTTGCCGTCAACGTTTCAAAAACATAGAAGAAAGTAATATTTCTTTTGTCTCAAGCACTTGTTTGAGTAGCTGAAAACTTACAATGTGGTGTGCACTGCACATCTTTTGTCTGCATTGGCTTAATAATAATAATAATAATAATAATAATAATACCATTTCATATTATAGTTCTTCTTTATGCACTTCACATGGAAGAATCCATCATGGATGGCCTACGTAAGCTGGTCGTTAGCTGTATAAAAATCATCATTATGGATTTATCTGTGGAGCGCTGCGCGAGCACTGAGCCACTGATTTGTCTTTTTAGATGTTTGCATTATATTTAGTGCTAACTCGCAAAGCCCTGTGCATGCAATTTCTGCATGTTATAACCACATCTGTACTGTATTAGTTGTAAATGCAATGCATGTATGCTAATTACATGCTGCAAAGGATTACATACATGCTGCCTGAAGTGTTTACAAGGAAAGCTATTCCGTTCAGCTGTCTGTGCACACGTTATGTGTCTAAGACTAAACAGGGGAGTTTTAGCAGTCTTGGTTAAAAGACTTCTGGACTAAAAGCACACACTGTGGGTCAGTATGTGTTTAACTGTGAATCCCTTCTTTACGGTTCTTGCTAATTTTATCAAAGCCTAGCTGTTACTATAGGGGAGTTTTTAATTCGGTAGCACTCAAATCTGAGTCAGAGGAAGTGTGCTCATTATTCTACTGTGCAGGTGTTAACTGGATATTTTCTGGCGGTGACCTGCTGTCAAAGGATTTTGCAGGAAAATGTTTAGGGAATCTTTTGAAGTTAAATCGAGGGCTCCTTGTTTCTTTGGAAGCTGAAGCCACCTGCTTAGTTTCCTGTCCTGGTTTTGCAGAGGAGGGACCATACAGTGCCTTTCTCTGGTATTTCTGTGACTCCTGCTGTTTTGATGAGTCTTTGAACTTAAAATTAGCTATTCTGGAAACTGCACCATCTCAAATTTAAACCAAATGTCAGGATGGTAAAAGGCCTATCTTGCCCTATTCAACAATGGGATTTCCCTACCTGAACGAAACTAAGGAAGGTCTGAATCAGAAAGTTCAACTTAATTCTGTCTGCGTCCAAAAGCTATCCTTGCCCTCACGACTAAAGCTAAACAATGTGCAGGGATGTCTATAATTAAGGAAATGTTGATCAAAACAAAGTTCTGAGCCTCTTCCAGCTCATAGCTTCCTTTTCAGCTCCCCTTCCCCACATTCAAGAAAGTTCCATAAAAGTCTCAAGATTACCTTTTCCAAGTTCAAGGCAATATAGTTCCACATAATCCTCTGAGTTCCATTACCCAAGTTCAATGCAACACAGTTCAAATGAAAAAGGGGCCTTAAGGCTCCGTCCCCAAGACAGTATTGGCAGGTCATCAAATGTCAAGGTTCCTTTCCCCAAGATTTCAACATAGGAACTTGTACTGACTTCGATGTTTCAAATTTCAATACAAATCTAGGTCCACTTGGCCCTCCTTCTGGTTCACCTTACCATTTTACTCACAGTACTTCTTCTTGGTGTATTTCACAATGTCTGTGACTTTCACAATTAGGATCTCACTGGTTTAGGCGCAGTTGTCGGACCACACGGTCCACCCATCACATGTCACGCAACCAGGGACCCTCAGCTTTCCAGCCCACACAAGTTCTTCTGTACTTTCCCCTGTGCACATATTCACATTCACCTAGCTTCTCTTTGTTGGCCTCTTGGGTATATGTGCAGTTTCACACTTTCCTGGCTTCTCCTGGTTAGCCTCTTGGCTTTGTCATAACGTGTCACATACTTCTTGCCAGTCTTTGGCCTTGCTGCATTGTATCCATTCATAAAGTTAACTTTGTGGTGGTCTTGTTCATGCCCCACCTTTCTATTGCACTCTTACACATGCCCGCCCCTTTCTGTAGGTTGCTTTCAAATGGGCACTTTCCCTTTTGGCTTTCATCAGTTCTTAGCTTTGCCCAAAAAGCTTTACTCGGTTCAGTGTTCAATATGCTTAATTTTGCTTGGTTTCAAGTTTTCATTCAATTTGGCATTCAATATGCACGTACTCCTACGTCCTATCCCCTTTTCTCCATACTATATGGGTGTCCCTCACTAGGGACAGGAGACAGAAACTTTTTCACGAGAAAAAAGTCTTCTCCTTTAAATTTAGAGTCATGCAGGGGCGCGGCCCTGGGAGCATGCCCTCCCCTGTCTCCGCCCACCGGCGCCAGTCCCGAGTCCTCTTTTCCGCGTCGATGGGACGGGCCACTTTCACCAGCACTCCTGGGTTAGGCCTCCGGCCTAGTAATTCCACACGCTCTTTCCCAGAGAAGTGTTTTTTTTGTCTTCTTCTTTCTTGTCTTTAATCGGATACCTCTATCCTCCGGCGCAGCGCTCCTTCCCGGCGCATGTCAAAGTCAGCGTGCTTCAGCAGGTGTCCTGCCTGAGAGGGGCTCTTCCCTTCCCCCGACCCCCATGCTCTTTGCCTCCGCTGCCTTGGCCACGACCACAGCTGGGAAAGCTGCTCCACATGTGACACGCTCACACCGCGCGCTCTGAAGAAGAGGCTAGCTCGGTGGAGGTTGCTCTTCAGAAGGTCCTGAAGGCATTCGTCAAGCACAAGTCCAGGACCAAGGTAGGGGCACTTTTTTCATCCTCACCCCGCAAAGGCGACTCCTTTCCCAGGAAGCACAACAGTGGGAGGGACCTTTCAGGTTCTTGTACCAGTCGGGTACCGAGGCTGCTCCAGCTACCGGCCGCCAGACAGAGGGGTCGCCAAAGACTACTGGAGTCGTCACTGAGGCACTGCAAGGTTCTATTACCGGGTCTACGCCCCAGGGTCTATGCCCTAGTACCGGACAAATGTCTGAGGGGGCTCCTGTATGCAGCACTACCGGCGAAAATGCCAAGGAAAATCAGCCTACCAGGCCGTGGCCTGAGATGCAGGGTAGGCCTCAACCTCCACCGGCAAGAGTCTTGGAAGAGGCCAGGCCTAGTGCGGCAAGCACCACGAAACAGGCACATGGCGTGCAGCCCGACAAAATAGCTGCCAGCCCAGAGAAAATGGCGCCTCGCCCGACACCATCCCCCTTCGGGAACAGGTATGGGAACGAGTTTCCAGGTGGGACTGGTCTTTGCCGGGCACGTGGCCTACGGCATATCCTTCATCGTCGCAGGGCAGATACACCCCGCAGGCAGAAAGACAGCGAGCGCCAAGGTCTCAGCCCATGCCCGCGCCTCCAAGTGCTCCACCGGCATGTGAAGACAGGTTTATTTAAAGGTATATGACCCCCATGACGTCTCCGCAGATGGGCATCATCCTCAGGGATGTGACCAAGGACCTGCTCCTCCAGTTCTTCCGCTCGGCACACACGGCCACTCTGCCTGTGGCTCCAGCAATCCCGCCCATGGTGCAGCCCCAACTGCCCCTGCCAGCTCCCACACAGCCGGCTCCACACCGGCTCCCACAACTACAACGGTCTTGGCTGCTCCTGACATTACTCCGCAGCCATAGGTGTCCAGCACTCCTCCAGCTGTTCCAGACGGGCAGGAAACTTTGGTGGACATGGATGAGGAGGAGGACCCGGATACACCATCGTCGGCCAAGGCCTTCCATGAGCAGCTCACCGGCTTGGATGAATACCTGGGGCTTTCTCTGCCTGAGGTGGAACAACCGGAGGCAGGGGTGCTGGCAGAGGTCCTCACTCTATGCCCCACGTCTAGAACGGGGATCCAGATGCAAAAAGACATAATGGCTCTAGCCAAGATGGGATGGCTTAAACCCCACTCGGCACAGCCTACCAACAGGTGCCTCCACGCCAAGTTTAGGCAGATGGAGGGGGGTCCACTCTTGCTGTCGGCACACCCTCAGCCACACTCCTCGGTGATCGCTGCAACCTCCCTCTACTCCACGCCACAATTGTCTTCAGCTACCTCAACCTCTGCACTCCTGGGTAAGGAGGAGAAGATCCTGGAAGCGTATGGGAAGATTTATTCCAACGCTTCCCTTCATCTTCATCAGTCTAATTCAGACGCTGTGCTCACCGCTGTCAACCAGAGGCTTTGGCGCGAAAATGCAGACTGACTCCTGGAACTTCCGGTACAGAACCAGGCACGCTTCAAGGCGGGACTGGCTGAGGCAGAAATTGTAGCGCAAGACATGGAGTCCATGGTGGCGCACATTGACACCTCAGGCCATGCTATTTAGATCGCTGCAGACATGAGAAGGGTATGCCTGGCTATGGGCGACTAACTTCAACCCAGATATCCGGGAGCATATACTGGATCTTCCTTTTGAGGCTGAAAACCTGTTCCATTCCACTACAGATGAGGAACTGGATAAGAAGAAAAACAGCTCACAGACTGCCAAATCTTTGTCCATCCTCACTAAGACCACCCCGAAAACATACAGCCAGACGCAGCGGTCAGACAAGGGCCGGTCTTTTGGCGGGTTTCCGGGGCTTCCAGGAATGACGGTCCAGGCAACCGGACCGGCGTAAACAACATCAGGCTGCGCACAAGGCTTTTTTTCAGTCGCCCTCCTCAGCCTCAGACGGAAAAAAGGCATGACACGTCCATCCGGGTCCACGTGTCTCCGGTGGGGGGCAGGCTTGCCCTTCACTCCCAATGCTGGCGCACAAGGCTCACGGACACCTGGATCCTCTCAGTAGTGTCCACGGGCTACCGTCTACCTATCCCTCCTTTCCTGTCTCTTCCACTCCGCTCCCACAGATTGGGACAGCAGCTCGGTTGGCGGAAATCCGATCGCTCATAGAGAGTCAGGCAGTGGAAGAAGTCCCAGCCTCCCAGCTGGGTCTGGGCTTCTACTGTTGGACCTTTCCTCCTTGAACCTTTCCCTTCAGCTTCAAAGTTCAAGATGGTTACCCCAGCGCTTATAGCCGGAAAACTGTGCATGGGAGACTGGATGTGCTCCCTGGATCTGAAGGATGTAGGTACACGTCCAGATCTGGCAGCCCCATCGGTCCTTTCTAAGGTTAGGATCATGGGCTTTCATTTCCAATACAAGGTTATACCTTTTGGCCTCAATTCAGCCCCCAGGGTATTTACAAGAATAATGAATGCTGTGGCAGCCCTTGTCCGGTCCCAGGGTCACCACGTCTATCCATACCTAGACGACTGGCTCGTCAGGGCAGGGTCTCTGAAGGCAGACCACCACACCTCCTCCGCCCTCTTGAATACTCTACACAAGTTGGGATGTTCCATCAATCTCAAGAAGTCACAGCTGGAGCCTACGCAGAATCCAAAGTTCCTGGGCCTCATCTGGGATAAGAACTCTGAGAGAGTTCACAGCCATCAAGAGGGCCACGGGGCATTTTCTCAGCACAGCAGTGACCTCAGCCTGGTGGTACCAACACCTCCTGGGCATCATGGCAGCATGTCTCCTGGCAGTGCCATACATGAGGCTCCAAATGAGGCACTTGAAGCTACACTTCGCAGCCTCCCGGAGTCAGGAGAAGGCTTCCCAGGCGGAGCTGGTCAGCATCCCTCATCTCCACCAGGACCTAGTCTGGTGGAGCACGGATTACAATTTACAGATAGGCAGGCCCTTCCGGCAACCAGCCCCTTAGGTTACCATCACCACAGAGTCATCCCTAGAGGGCAGGGGACC
This sequence comes from Ambystoma mexicanum, assembly GCF_040938575.1. Lineage (NCBI taxonomy): Eukaryota > Metazoa > Chordata > Amphibia > Caudata > Ambystomatidae > Ambystoma > Ambystoma mexicanum. The sequence continues at coordinate 986,460,312 of NC_090930.1, forward strand.
TACCCTGGCCACCACAGTGTCCCTGGACCCTTGACCCGGCAGGAGCAGGAGGCCCACATCACCTGGCTCGAATTGATGGCCATCTGGCTCGCAATCAAAGCCTTCTTCCATATGATCAGTGGCAAGGCAATCCTAAATTCAAACGGACAGCTCCACCAGCATGTATTACATCAACAAGCAGGGTGGCACCAAGTCTCCTCCCCTCTGTACTCTAGCAGTCAACATTTGGGAGTGGGCTCTGGTAAACAGCATGCACTTGGCAGCAATCCACCTCACGGGGGAGTCCAACCTGGAGGCGGACAGGATCAGCATGCTGGGTGCAGACAATTACAAATGGCAGTTGAACGATCAGGTCCTACAGGGGATCTTCGACACATGGGGTCATCCCCAGGTGGATTGCTTTGCCACCTGGTCCAACAGCTTACCTACTATCTCAGCAGGAAGGCATGGTCATCCACCCCGCCCCCCAGAAGTTAGCCCTTGCAGCGTGGTTCCTGAACAGGTCACACTAAGACTTTTGCATCTGTCACAGGCTAACCTAGACATCATACAGGGGACTATGAGCGATGCTACCAGGACCCAGTATAAAAGCAAGTGGATTAGGTTTTGTTATTGGGCGGAGTCTAAGGAAGTCAACCCGCTTACCTGCATGTTGGACGACGTGCTATCCTTCTCAGCTCACCCTGCACACTCGGGGGTGCAAGTAGAGACATGCTGCATCTACCTGGCAGCCATCGGATGCTACCGGAACTCGGAGGAGGAGATCTTCTCATCCTCCATCCCAGTGGTTAAAAGATATCTGGAGGGCCTCACCAGTCTCTACCCGCCTATCAAGAAGCCACACCCTGTGTGGGACCTCATCATAGTTTTGGGCGCCTTGGCACATAAACCATTTGTGCCAATGGCGTCTGCGGACATCAGGCTAGTCACCATTAAGACAGCCCTCATGTTGAGTGTTTCGTCTGCACGCAGGGTCAGTGAAATCCAGGCACTAGTGTCATCAGAGCTTTACACTAATTTTCTTTTCTTTTCTTTTTTAAACATTCTTTATTGAAATGTTGCAATTCAAGACAGAAAAAAACCCAGTAAAATATAACAATCAATAAATAAAACAGGAATTATGCAGACAAGGTAGGTTATATACAGTAGTTACAGGGAGCACAGTGCTCAGAATATTGAGAAAGGAAAGGATAGACAGAAACCAAGGGCGAAGGGCGAAAGAGAAGCAAAGAAGAGAAGGAAAGTGGTAGGCGGTGAGAAAGAAGAAAGAGAAAAGAAAATTGAGAGGGATGGGGCTGGGGGGGCGGGGAACCTGAGGGATATCACACTTTTAAGTCATTAAAGGTTTTCCAAATTGCAAAGTGTTTCTCTATTCTTTTCGACCGTTGATAGCTTGTCTTCTCTCTGCTCGATAGAATAGCCAGAACTTGTAGCCAGTCATCAATTGTTGGCATGTGTCACTCTTCCAGCACTTCAGAATCTGCTTTTTTGCTATCAGAATTGCTCTATAGGCCCATAAAAGTTGATCAACAGATAACTGAATAATCCTAACACACACAGATGAGGAGAGCGGGGAAGCAACCGATCCAGTACTAATTCTGTTCGCCGCAAGACCTCCTCCCAAAAGCTCACAACCTTAACACAAGACTAAAACATATGTGAGAAATTACCAATTTCTTTCTTGCAGTTCCAGCATGTGTCTACTTGCATACGCTTGCATTGCTTCATTCTTGAAGGTGTCCAGTATATACCGTGTACAATTCTCTCTTGAGTGTACCTCAGGTTCAGGTCAACCTTATACCTAGATGGTCCTGCACAGATTCGGCTCCAATCCCTTTCTAATATTTCAGAACACAATTCCAGAGACCACAAAGCTTTACCACGTTCCGAAAGGAGTATTGCTACGCGCCTGCATCAGTAACGTATACATAGAGGAGGCCGAGAGTGGGGTGCTCTTGGAGAGTTGGATTAACAGAGCGATATCGTGCAATAAGGCATTTAAAGGTGCTAAAGCATTCACAACTACTTCACGAAGGACTTGATAGCGACCAGCCTCAGAGGCTCCCAGCTTATATTTAAATTTAAGGAAATCAAAAGAGAGCATTGAAGCACCATCATGCACTTGCCCCAGGCGCCAGATGCCAGCAGACTGCCAGGAAGACCATGATAGGATGCGGTTAGTGAGGCGTAGCTCTGGATTCCACCAAGATGTGTCTGATAAATGATGTTGACTTATCTCGTGCCATTCTCTTTTGTATGCTGAGCAGACAGTACAAAGGGATTGGCCAAACCACACCCTTCTCTATACTTACCCAATTAAGGGAGATAGTATCATCTCCTCTCAACCAAAAGTGCAAGGTTTGTAAGGAGAATGCTCTGTGATATGAAACAATGTCGGGGAAACCAAAATAACCCAAGCGTTCTGGTTTTATAAGTACATCCATTGGAATCATAGCCTTCTCCGCCTCACCCCACAGAAAATGTTGTAGAACTCTGTTTATGTCCTGAGCCAGATCTCCCATCAAGGATAAAGGTAACATACTGAAAACAGAATCATTTCCGAAGCAGGATCATCTTAATAACATTTATCTTTCCCCATAATGTAAGATTTGGTTTTTTCCATTTTAAGCATGACATTGTTATCTCTACAATCTTATTCCGAATATTAATTGCTAACAAGCAATCGATGCGCCTAGATATTTGTATACCCAGGTACCGGAATTTGTTTTCTGCCCAGTTCTCCCGCCCAACTTCAAAGAGGCCCCTGTGGCATGAGTTTGAAATCGGAAAGATTAACGTTTTGGATACATTCATTTTGTAATCGGAGACTTCACCGAAATTTGTCAAAGTCAAAATTTGTTCTTTGAAGGATGGTTCAGGATCTGAGATCAAAACAAGGAGGTTGTCCGAACTTTAGAAATGCTGTTCCCCACTTGGATACCCCTGATATTAGCGCTCTCCCTGATTGCGATTGCCAAAGGCTCCATAAAGAGAGTGGATAGAAGTGGAGACAAGGAGCACCCGTGCCTAGTTCCCCGACTAATTTGAAAACTATCCGACAAGCATCCATTCACTGTAACTCTAGGTATCGCATCCTTTTAAAGGGCAGCAAATAATTTCAGAAAACAAGGGCCACAGTTCATTTTAATTAGTACTTGCCGCAAATAAGCCCAACTAACTCTATCAAATGCTTTTTTCGCGTCAACGCTGACAGCAGCAATGGGCTCTAGAGAGTCACACTTCAAAGATATAACATCACAAAGCTCCCTTAAATTGTCATAGCTGTTCCTACCCACGATGAATGCTGTTTGATTTTGATGAACTAATTTCGGGAGCAAGGGATTGATCCTCACTGCAGAAATCTTAGCCAGGAGTTTGATGTCAGCGTTCAGAAGAGAAATTGATCTATAATTACCGCAACTTGATTGACTCTTAACTGATATTACTGCAGACCACATGGAATTGACCACTTGCTCTGTAGCAATGATCTCCGTGAAGAGATCTACTAAGAATGGCACTAGAGGGGTACAAAATGTTACATAGAATTCAATTGGGAAACCGCCAGGTCCTAGACATTTACCATTGGCCAAGAGATTCAGAGCATCTGTAACCTCCTGCACTGTGATTTCACTATCTAAGGAAATCATATCAGCATTGTTTAATTTTGGAATTGGAAACTGATCTAAAAAATCTGATATTTCACCCACCCTCACACACCCCTCATCACGGTATAAGGACACATAGAATTTCTTAAAACGCCTCACAAATATCTTAATTTCTCCTCAAGGGTGGCCCATTGTCCTCCAATATACATAACAGTGAGTCCCACACTCCCTACCTCTTAATCTACTAACCAATAGAGCACCAGCTTTATCCCCTTTCTCTCAAAATGATTGTCCAGTGTAATATACGTCTCTTTCTGACTTTTTATGAATTATACCATCCAGTGTATGTTTGACACATAGCATAGCGTACAAAGACGCATCAGAGGGGGCAGTACTGTGAATATCTGTGTTGCGCTTATAAGCAGACTCTACCTCTATATACTCCGCTTCAATCTTCTTTTTTTTGTACGAGGCATAACTAATTATCTTACCACGCAAATGTGCCTTCAGCGCATCCCAACACAGTACTCAAGTTAGAACCTACATTATCACTCATAAAAAACCCTACTTTTCATAAGGATAAGGTGGTGCTTAGAACTCAGCCCAGCCTTTTACCTAAGGTAGTCTCTTTGTTTCACCTGAATGAGGAGATAGTGCTACCCACTTGCTCTGCAGACCCTAAGGCCGAAGCTCAGAGGGTACTGCACTGTCTCAATGTTAGGCGCGCTCTAAACCTTTACCTAGACAGAACCAAGACCTTACGCAAGTCAGAGGCTGTCTTTGTCACCTTCGTTGGGTCAAAGCCAGGTTATCAGGCTTTCCTAGCAAGATGGATGGTTGCAGCCATCAAGGAGGCCTCTGAAGGGCAGCACAAACCACTCCCGGAAAATATGCATACCCGCGCTATCAGAGCCAAGGCCACGGCAGTCGCGTTCCAGAGGCGTGTTCTGTGGAAGGTCATCAGCAAGGCGGCTACATGAGCCACGCCTTCTGTCACTGAATTCCCCCCTTCTCACCTGAGATCGCTCTTTGCAGGATTTCTTGGAGGAAGTCTTCTTGCGCACGGATCGGGTTTTGTACAAGCCCGCGCAAGTCTCCTCTGACTCCAGCGTGCGTTCAGCGTTCCAGGATACTCGGATGCTCAGTACGTCCAGGAAGCGAGGAAGTGTACACGAAGGAGGTACACAAAATCCGGGAAACAGGGTAAGAGATGAGGGAGGAATGAATTGGGAAAATTAGAGGGTCCAGGAGCCAAGGACAGGGGAATAGTTCAGCGAACTACGGAGCACACGTCTAGTCACTACCAGCGATAGCGTTGAGATGCGCGGGGCGTGGTATATTTGTAGAATGTGCTACGTCCGACGTGGAAGCTGGTGCTAGGCGTACCACGTTAGACGGCCATGTTGGGAGTAACAAAGAGTGGAAGCCCCGTTGTGACAAGGACCAGGAAGTCCAAAAGGGGCGCGTTCTGTGGATCATGACAGCATGCCTCCTCGGAGAACTTGTTCCACCAGGTTTGCCCGGGTGTATGAGATGATACCTTCTGAGCAATCGGGGGGTATTCAGATTAGAAAGTGGTTCCCAGGTTCTTTCACTCGGAGGATATCTTTTCCACTCAACCAAATATTGAAGTTGACCCCGTTTATACCTGGAGTCGCATATTCTGGATACTTCATATTCCAGCTGATTGTCCACAACCACGGGGTTGGGTCTGCAGGATTTCCAGGAGGATCGGATGTAAGGTTTTAAGGAAGTGTGAAAAACTGGATGAATCTTCTTCCAGGAGTCTGGTAACTTGAGCCGGAATGAGACTGGGTTTATGATTTCCTTTATGGAAAAAGATCCATAGTAACGGGGGGCTAGTTTGTTTGGTCGTAAATGTCGAGGCAGTAGGTTCGATGGCAGCCGGACCTGATCACCGACGGCATAAGAAGGCCCTGGTCTTCTTTTGGTATCCGCATAATGTTTAACGTGAGTCCGGGCCTTTTCTAAATGTTCTTTGTGCTTCCTTGTGAACATTGATGAGAGTTTCAATCCAGGAGTCAACTGTTGGTACAGGTGTGGGATGTGGGAGAATGGAAGGTAGAACTGACGGATGGAATCCTTGGCTGCAATAAAAAGGGCTGGTCTTGACTGCCGAATGATCAGAGTTGTCGTAAGCGAATTCAGCCACGGGTATAAGGATTGACCAGTCGTCCTGTACCTTGGTGGCGAAACAACGAAGGTATTGTTCCAGGGTCTGGTTTACACGTTCCGTAGCTCCGTTAGACTGTGGTTGATAACCCGATGAGAGAACACGTTGGATTCCTAGAATACGACACAGATATTTCCAGAATTGAGAGATGTATTGAGGACCTCGATCTGATATGATCTTGGAAGGGAGTCCATGAAGGCGAAATATATGTTCCAGGAAAATGCCAGCGAGTTCTGAGGAAGATGGCAATTTGTACAATGGTGTAAAATGGGCCATGTGGGTGACTAGATCAATTGTGATCATGATTGTCGTATAGCCCCTAGATGGTGGTAATTCCACGATAAAATCCGTAGTGATGAACTCCCAGGGCCTAGAAGGTAGTGTAGGTTGAAGTTTCTTGTTATCATGTTTGTTTTGATTGCAGACTGCGCAGGCTTGAATGTACCATTGAATGTCTGTTTTCATTTTGGGCCACCAAAATTGTCTTTGTACGAGACAAAGGGTGTTAGTGACACCACGATGCCCGGAGTGAAGAGTGTCATGACAGAGGTTAATAATCCGTAGTTGCAGTCTCTGTGTGGGAATGACCAGGGCATTGTACTTGAACAAATATCCGTCTCTAGTTTTTAGACTCCATCGATTCTTTCCTGTGAATTCTTTCCAGATTTCAGAGGACTGGGTTTGCATTCGAATGTCTTCCAGGAGACTGACTGCTTGAGCTACAAAAATTGTGTGGGGAAACATCTTTGGGTAGGCCCGATCTTCAAGAGTTTCGTAATCAGGACGTCGATGTTCTGTGATCCGGGGACATGATGGATGTGGAACTGGTACTGGGCAAAGAAGAAGGCCCAACCGGCTTGACGGCTATTCCTACATTCCATAGATTGCAGAACTTCAAGATTTCGATGGTCCGTACGGACCTGGACAGGATGTTTAGCTCCCAGAAGTAGATGCCGCCATTCGGTGAAGTCTTGACGGATGGCCAACAGTTCCTTTTCCAAGACGGAGTAATGAGTCTCGCTGGAAGTCAGGGTTCGTGAGAGGTAAGCAATGGGGTGCTCTAATTTATCCTCGAATTCTTGCTTTAACACTGCTCCTATGGCGTAGTTAGAGGCATCCGTCTCCACTAGGAATGGTCGATTAATATCGGGTTGAGCAAGGATAGGGGCTTGAGTAAACTCAGTTTTTAATCGTTGGAATGCCTTGTCCTGGGCTGGAGTCCAGAGGAAGGGGGTGTCTTTTTTCAATAATGTAATGATCGGTTGAACTATCTCACAAAAGGATGGTATGAATTTCCGGTAGAAATTGGCAAGCCCTAGGAAGGATTGAACCTGTTTCACAGAAGTGGGAACAGGCCAAGATAGTATAGCTTGTACCTTTGATTGGTCCATTCCTATTGCTTCTGGACTAAGGACAAATCCTAGATAATGAACAGAAGTGACATGAAAAAGGCATTTCTCGGATTTAGCTAGGAGTTTGTGTTCACGTAGCCGTTGCAAAACTGCCTTTAGATGCTCTTCATGCTTTTGAGGATCCTTGGAGTAAATCAAGATATCATCCAGGTAAACGATGACGAAGAGGAACAACATGTCAGAAAACACCCTATCCATGAAGCTTTGGAAGACTGCGGGGCATTTGCAAGCCTGAAGGGCATGCCCAAGTACTCAAAGTGACCAAAGGGTGTTCTAAAGGCTGTTTTCCATTTGTCTCCTTCCCTGATACGGATCAGATGGTAGGCACCCCTGAGATCCAACTTTGTGAAGACTACAGCTCCTCTCAACGCTTCCAGGATATCAGAGATTAAGGGCAAGGGATAGCGGTCCTTGAGGGTGCACTGATTCAATCCACGATAATTAAGACAAGGTCTAAGCTCTTTAGTGTCGTTCTTGGGAACAAAAAACAACAAAGCTTCCAGCTGGAGATTTAGATGGTTTTATGGTGCCATTTTCAAGGTTGGTATCCAAGTATTCTCTAAGGGCCTTTTTTTCCGGTTCGGATAGAATGAACATCCTCCCAAAGGGAATCACTGCTGAAGATTCTGTATCTATAGCGCAGTCTTCAGGTCTGTGAAGGGGTAGGGCCTGGACTGTAGCAGTTGAAAACACATCCGCGTATTCCTGATAGGCCCTAGGAACCTGTATGGCGTTTGAAACCATGAGTGGGCCATGCTAGTGTGTTGGCGTGCTTTCGGAAGTTGTCAAGGAGGAATCTGGGAATAGACAGTGAGACATGCAAAACTCAGACCCAAGAAACAAGGATCCTGCTGCCCAATTGATGTAAGGATTGTGTTTCTGCAACCAGGGCATACCCAGTACCATGGGATAATGGGCTGACTTGATGATGTCAAATTTGATCAACTCTTGGTGATGGTTTATCGAGAGTTGGATTTCTTTGGTCTGCAAGGATATAGGTCCTGAAGTGAGAGGTCTTCCGTCAATCGCCTCCACAGGTTGCATGATACTTAGTGTTTCATATGAAATGTTGTGTTTAAAGACCCAGTCTTGATCAATGAATATTCCCATAGCCCCACAATTCACGAAAGCCAAAATGGGGTAGGTCTCATTCTTGAATGACAATAGGAAGGCTTGTAGAATCACTAGATTGTTCTGTCCAGGAGAGTTCAAGGATGGAATAGATGTGGAGAAAACATCTCTCTCCCGAAGCCTTGCTCCATCTAGGATCGGGAGCTGGCGTTTCCCGAACGCCGTGGAGGGGCTAGAGGACATTCTGTAACTAGGTGTTTATCCGAGGCACAATACATGCATAAGCCCGTGTGGATCCTTATCATCCTTTCTTGCGGGGATATGGGTCCACGGAAGGCCCTTATTTGCATAGGTTCTGGATCGCAACCAGAGACTGGAGTAGGGTCGGGTTTCAATGAGGTCTCAAGGGAAACCTTCTGGAAAGGTATCTTGGTCTTTTTCCTCTCTGCCTTCCTTTCCTGGATACGAAAGTCTATCTGCATGGCAAGATCCATAAGGGCCTGGAATGAACTTGGACGAGCCACTCTGGCTAATTCGTCTTTTTATCTCTTCATTTAGCCCCCTTCGGAAAAGAGTAAAGCTTGCTTCTGAAGACCAATCCGCTTCCTTGGCCAATTGTTTGAATCGTGTGACATACGTAAGCATGTCCTGGGATCCTTGCCGAATGTCAAGTAGACGTTCCTGGGCACTATAGACCTGTTCTGGGCGATCAAACATGGTTTTAAGGGCCTGTATGAATCCATTGTAATCATCCAGGAGGGCATCTCCAGAATTGACTAAAGGAGTAGCCCAAGTCAGTGCATTCCCGGAGAGGTGCGAGATTATAAAGCCCACCTTCGCCCTGGGAGTTGAAAAATAGTAGGGCTTAAAGGTAAAGTGGACTAAACAAGAGTCAAGGAATCCACAAAGGGTTTTTGCAGACCCATCGCATTTGTCTACAATGCCACCCATTAGCACGCTTTCCTTTGTGGCAGAATCGCGGGACAAAACTAGTTGTTTCAATGCGATGTTTTCCGCCTTTAAATTCTGCACCTCGGTCGTTAATTCTTGCATGCTACACATGAGATCCTGAACGGCCTGTTCCATATTGGTTTCAACTTCGGTCGTTTGGCGTCTCAAACTGTCACGGAATTCCCCCCTTCTCACCTGAGATCGCTCTTTGCAGGATTTCTTGGAGGAAGTCTTCTTGCGCACGGATCGGGTTTTGTACATGCCTGCGCGAGTCTCCTCTGACTCCAGCGTGCGTTCATCATTCCAGGATACTCTGAAGCTCAGGACGTCCAGGAAGCGAGGAAGTGTACATGAAGGAGGTACACAAAATCCGGGAAACAATGTAAGAGATGAGGGAGGAATGAATTGGGAAAATTAGAGGGTCCGGGAGCCAAGGACAGGGGAATAGTTCAGCGAACTACGGAGCACACGTCTAGTCACTACCAGCGATAGCGTTGAGACGCGCGGGGCCGCGGGGACGTGGTCTATTTGTAGAATGTGCTACGTCCGACGTGGAAGCTTGTGCAAGGCGTACCACGTTAGACGGCCATGTTGGGAGTATCAAAGAGTGCAAGCCCCGTTGTGACAAGGACCAGGAAGTCCAAAAGGGGCGCGTTGTGTGGATCATGACACCTTCAGCCTTCTGCAAGCACTACTGCTTGGATGCCAGCTCCAGGTCAGACGCAGCATTTGGGCAGGCAGGCTTAAGGAACTTGTTTTCTTAGGAGGGTCACCGCTCCACCCTGGGGCTACATTCAGTTGTAATCACCCATACAGTATGGAGGAAAGAGGACGGCACATAGGAGTAATTATAAGTTTCTCACTGTTGTGACTAACGTGCTCCTAGTCCATAGTCCCCTTTCCTCCATATGTCAGACCATCCTCCCCCCTAATAATACTGGTTTCATTAGGCAATGGTAATATTGTCGATGTATCAAAGTGGACTGAGGAGTGGCGCCGGTGGGCGGAGTCAGGAGAGCGCATGCTTCCAGGGCCGTTCCCCCGCGCGCTTCTGAATTTAAAGGGGAACATGTTTTTTCTGGTGAACAAGGTTCCGTCTCCCGTCCCTAGCATGTGACGCACTTAAAAGTATGGAGGAAAGGGGACTATAGACTAGGAGTATGTTAGTCACTATGGTGAGTAACTTATCATTTTTCATTCAGTTCGGGATTCAATATGCGCAATTTAGTTTGGTGTCATGTTTTCATGCATTTCGGAATTCAATATGCAAGTTTTCATTCAGTTCGGTATTCAATGTGTACATTTTCATTCATATGGCACTTCGTTACTTATTCACTGCTTTCTAGGAGCGCCTTGGCGTTGAGTGGCTTTCCCTGACACTCACTGGCCCTCAGCGTTTCTCTGGCAGCTCCTGCTGCTTCCTTTATGCTTCTCAGGCTGGCAGGCCGGCCTCTGCGTGCCCCGCTCGCGCTCCGAGTGCTTTCCAGCACACATCGGGAGTTCCGCCTCTTTGGCATGGACGCAGACGTGTCCTTTCTTCCTTCTTGCTCATTCACAGCTCCAGCTGCTCTCTTCACCACGGAGGCTCCCACACCGATGGCAGCCTAACGGTCCAACTCGCCCTGGGCTCCACAGGTCATCTCGGACATCGGCCGGCGTCCTGGCTTCCTCTCAGGTCCCCCCACGGCTGCCTCCTCACGAGAAGGATGCCCTGCTGATTTCTACCACACAGGCCTCCCTGTTGCTCCTCTTGCTGCTTCTTTAAAGCACTCGGCAGGCATCTTCTTCATTCCAGTACTAGAGTGGTGAAATGCGGTTTTAGTGTTCATCACTTCCAGTTGCCTCTTCCTCGTCCCAGTACTGCCAAGAGGTAAAATGTGGGGAAAGGAGGGGAGAGGTTTTACAATAGCCTTTAAGGGCCATTGGAGGGTCAGGGTGGTCTTCCATAGGGAAATGGGAGAACTGAAAGGTAGGCCATACTTGACCCCTTAAATACATTGGGGTACCCCCTGAACACAATCACACCAGATTAAATGCACCCCTCTAGGGAATTAAAGCCATTAGTTTATCGTGCAAGGATAACAAACTTTAATCTTTACAAAAATGAGGATTGGGGGGAATGGCAGAGGACTCTGCCATTCCGACCAGCATTCTGTCTTCCTTGGCTGGATCCTCCAGACTAAGGGCAAGCAGGCGCCTTTATATACTCTTCAACTTGGTCACTGGATACCGGCAGACCTCATGCAAAACTGTTCTTCTTGCTATACAAGGGATGCTGTAGTTTCCAGTGTTGAATGTCCAGGTTTACATTTAGACCAATCCTGCTTAACATACTGCTGCCTCTGCAGGAATCATTGTTGCTCTTACTTCGCATCATTTGCTATGTTATAAACATTCATACATAAACACACCTTCCCGCCGTTCTCTCAACACTTCACTCAATATTGTTATATTTGATCTGGTCCAGTAATTCTCCCAAAAAAAACGTGTTTTCCTAGTACTCTGTATGTTGTGCATTGAATCTTTTTTAGTCTCCATTGGCTTGTGATGGACAGGGACAGCTGCTCAGCCACTGTGTGCTCTGCAAGAGCTAGCCTCGGTGACGCAATGCCTGTAGTCTACTTTTAGCACAGGCTGCATTCACTATGTGCTTTGAGCAAAGCTAACTACAATTCTAACAGTTTTACAAATATATTAATCTAAATAGTTATTTGCACCTTTATATTTCAATCCTAACTATCTTTATTTAGTGGCCCTCCTCCCCCTGGACTCTTGTAGTGCTTAGAAAACAGTTAATAGAAGTCTTCCCTAATTCTAAAGCTCTTGGGAAACTTGGGAATGAAGGAAAGCACTAGGTGTAACGCTCACCTGATTCCCGTAGAGGCGCCGGTCTTGACTGGGCGTATACCGTATCTTCAAAGGTGATGTGTAACACACGGCTGGCTCTTTGGGCTGGACCTCTGTGCACTGTATGTCTGACTCGAAGGGTAAGATGTCTGCAGATAGAAAATATGGGATTAAGGAACTGGGTTATTGAATGTCTCTCTCTTCTTCCCTTTCTCTTCTCCTGTAGAACCCCAAAGGTTAACGCTCTCACCTTAGGTAAGTGAACGCCGTGCTCTCCATCTGCCTCGGGGCAGGGTGCTGTAACCAGTTTCTTCACTGGATAAGGGGAGCAGGCCTCTTGACTTCAGAGGACTGCTGTCCGTCGTTTACTGCACGAACGGTAAGTTTCGAGTAATTCTAATGTCTTTAAAGTCTTTAGTAATGATGTTTCTTGTTTTGCAGGGTTCCGGCGATGGCGGATGACGGGCTGAAGTGAGTTGAAGATGGAGCCCGTGTGATGAATAGAAGCGCCTGGAAGCACGTAAGTAAGCGCTTGTTGCCTGCTTCACGATGCGCTCTAACTGTCTTTTTATTTTGCAGGTACAAGTTCGGAGCGGCTGCAGGGTGCCGGAATACCCACTGGGTTAGATGTGGAAAGGAGTAATGGCACGTGAGTATTAAAGTTCCCCAATGTCTTTAAACGCACCTTGTTTTGTCTTTCAGATGCGGGATGCAGCGCCGAAGGCCTCCGGAGCGTGCGAAGAGTTGGTAAGCTTTTGTCTTTCAGATGCCGGAATGCAGTGTGAAGACCTCCGGAGCGCACGAAGAGTAGGTAAGCCTTTGTCTTTCAGATGCCGGAATGCAGCGCAAGGCGTTGGTGACAGCCGATGGACCAGGTAAGTGAAGAGCTGTCACTGAAGACCGTAATGCTAACCTGTTCTTTCTTGTCTTTATAGGTGTTGCTGAAGACTGGATTCAGGATGGTAAGCCTTTTTCCTTAGGCCCAGGATCAGATGCAGAAGACACGATGAGCGTTCTGCTGCAGAGGATGCAGAATAACGCAAAGCAAGATTCATCCATCGGGTGTGGTTTAAATAGCCTCCTGTAGTGCTTAGGTGTCTCCTTCCACAGCCACGCCTAGGTAAGAAAAGAGTTCCTGCTTTCCAGAAGAGTTCCAGTGTTCTGAATCTAGGGAGTGGCTCCTGCCCCACCCAACAGGAAAAGTAGTTCCAAACAGAAGAGGATCAGAGGCTCAACTGGCAGGCAAGTAAGCAGCATGGTCTGCTGCAGGTAAGTCCACCCAAGCATTATGAGCCCGGCGCTTCCAGCGCTGGGACTGGGCATATTTATGAGCCTGGTGCCACTGGCGCCAGGACTGGGTCCAAAAGGTCCCAATTGGGACTGGTTGGCACTCGGAACCTGGGTTATGGATCTGCTTCCAAGGGAGTTGGGAAAACCCTGACCTTTTGGAAGCAGAGATCATGACAGTACCCCCCTCAAGGCCCCTCCCAAACCGGGCTTCTCCGGGGGTTTTGGCTTGTCAGGAAATGTTCGGTGAAATCTTTTGATTAGGCGAGGAGCGTGGACATATTCAGCAGGTTCCCAGGATCTCTCTTGGGGGCCGTAGCCTTTCCAGTCAATTAGGTAAAATAGTTTAGATTTGGAGATCTTGGAGTCCAGAATGCTTTTGACTTCAAACTCGAGTTCTCCATCAACTAGGATAGGTTTTGGAGATTTAGTTAGTCGGGTTTGAGGTTGCACGGGTTTTAATAGAGAGACGTGGAAGACCGGATGTATCTTCATGTGCGGGGGCAAGTCCAACTTGACCGCTACTGGGTTTACTATGGTAGTGATGGAATAGGGACCAAGGTATCTTGGGTTGAATGTGCGTGGCCCTTTTAGAGGTAGATATTTGGTGGATAACCAGACTTGATCCCCTACTTGATATTGAGGGGCTTCCTTCCGATGTTGATCTGCTCCTTTCTTGTATTGTTCTTTAGCCCTTTGAAGGTGAGAAACAGCTTCCTTAAAGGCTTGGGTGATTGTAGAATGCAGGTAGTCTACTGCTGATGTTTCAAGATCTTGGAGGGGATCCAACTCCGAGGTTCGAGGGTGACTGCCGTACAAAAGAAAAAACAGGGTTTTCCCAGTTCCCGAATGGACAGAGTTATTGTAGGCATATTCGGCTATCCAAAGGATGTCTTTCCAAGTTTTTTCAGTTTGTTGCAGCATGCAGCGTAAATACTGTTCCAGAGTTTGATTGGTCCTCTCGGTTTGTCCGTCGGTCTGAGGGTGGTGACTGGTCGATAGTCTCACATCAATTTGAGCCGACCGACAGCAACTTCGCCAAAAATGAGAAATAAATTGACTACCTCGATCCGAAATTAGAACCGAAGGAAAACCGTGCAGTCGGACGATGTTTTCGAGAAATTCTCGGGCAAGAGTTGCTGCTGTTGGCAAGCCTTTGAGCGGAATGAAATGCGCCATCTTGGAGAATAAGTCCACGATTACTAGAATCGTATTGTATCCGGAGCATGGAGGTAGATCGGTGATGAAGTCCATAGAAAGCGTATGCCAAGGGCGAGGTGGGATGTCAATAGGGCGTAAGAGGCCTGCTGGTCTTTCCTTTTGACTCTTGTTTTGGGCGCATACTCCACAGGACATTATAAAGTCTCTGATATCTTTTTTCCAAGACGGCCACCAGAAGTAGCGCTTGATCTTTTCTGAGGTCTTGGCCATACCGGGATGTCCTTCCATTAAAGAATCGTGATAACAAGAGATTACTTTTTTCTGTAAATCTGTGCTGGGTAGGTATAATCGTTCTTGGAAATACAATAAGTTGTCCTTTACTGCAAAGTCCTTTCCCTGCAGATGCCAATTCTGTATGTCTGCTGGAGTTACAAGTTGCCTGGCTTTATCCTTAACTTCCTCTATGGATTCTGTGGCGATTACACCCAGAATTCTTTGTTCGGGAATGATTGGTACAGGTTTAGGGTTGATCAAGTGTTCTTCCACTCCCATCCGAGAAAGGGCATCAGCTTTACTGTTCTTTGTACCAGGTCGATAAGTAATTATGAAGTCAAACTCGGCAAAGAATAATGCCCAACGGAGTTGTCTAGAGGATTGGGCTTTTGCGGTTTTCAAATATTGCAGGTTTCGGTGATCCGTAATCACAGTAACGGTGTGTCGGGCCCCCAGCAGATAATGCCGCCAAGCCTTAAAGGCAGACTTGATAGCCAGAAGTTCCTTGTCAGTAATCGTGTAATTGATTTCAGGAGGCGAGAATTTGCGGGACCAAAATGCCACGGGATGCAACTGATTGGTTACCGGGTCCTTTTGTGATAGAACTGCCCCCATGGCAAGGCTTGAAGCATCAGTTTCCACGATGTAGGGGAGTTCGGGGCGAGGGTGTTTTAAGATTGGTGCAGAGATAAATTTAGTCTTCAAATCCTGGAAAGCTTGTTCCGCCTCGGTAGACCATTCAAAACGTTTGTTTTTCTTTAACAAGGCAGTGATGGGCTGGACTATTCGAGAGAATTCGGGGATAAACCTGCGGTAAAAGTTAGCGAAGCCTAACATGCTTTGCACACCTTTTACGGAGGATGGTGATGGCCATTTGAGAACTGCATCGACCTTCTTTGAATCCATACGCACTCCGCCAGGTGATAATTTGAATCCCAAGAATTCAACTTCAGTCACGTTGAAAACACATTTTTCCAACTTAGCGAAAAGTTTGTGTTGACGCAATCTTTCGAGGACCATTTTCACGTGTTTCCGATGTTCAGATTCCGATGAAGAATAAACGAGGATGTCGTCAATGTAAACAACAACACACACATCTATGAGCTCTCTGAGGACATCGTTCATAAAATATTGAAAGGCGGCCGGGGCATTGCAAAGTCCGAAGGGCATGACCTGATATTCAAATAGCCCATACTTGGTGTGGAAGGCCGTCTTCCATTCATCGCCTTCTTTTACTCGTACCAAGTGGTAAGCTCCTCTAAGATCCAGCTTTGTATATATGCATGCTTTTCTGACTTGGTCCAGGAGTTCAGGGATCAAAGGTAACGGATATCTATTCTTAACGGTGATCTGGTTCAGGGAGCGATAATCTATACAAGTTCTAAGGTCTCCTTCCTTTTTTGGAACGAAGAACAAAGCTGAAGAAGCAGGGGATTGGAAGGACGAATAAACCCATTTGCCAGGTATTGATCCAGGTATTGTCGAAGGTGAAGGTTCTCAGGCTCGGTGAGGGCATAAATTCTACTACAAGGAGGAGTAGATCCAGGTATCAGGTCTATCTGGCAGTCATAAGACCTATGAGGAGGTAGAGAGTTAGCCTGATCCTTCCGGAAAACATCTTGGTATTCTAGGTATTCGGGAGGTAACTGGGGAGTCTCTGAAGAAATTGCTGCCAGTGCAACACCAGGTGGAGGGTGACAAGTAGAGACACATTCTGGAAACTGGACCGTTCTTGCTCGCCAATCGATCAGAGGATTGTGTTTCTCTAACCAAGGTATTCCTAGAATAATCTGAAACTGAGGGGCCTTGATCACATCGAACACGATCTTCTCATGGTGTCCATCTTGACTTACTAGCGTCACCTCTTGAGTGGTATGCGTACTGGCCCGGAGGCTATCTCCGTACCATCCACCGTAGTAATGACGTCCTTTACAGCCTTGGGACAAAGAGTTAGATTCATCCTCAAAACCATTTCATGATCCACATAATTGCCGATGGCACCGCTGTCGACGTAAGCTTCAATTGCATGTAATCGATCCGGATTATCAGGGCTAATGAGGACCATAGGTATCACGAAATGCGAGGTCACGGAACTGGTTTTCACGCTCGGCAAGAGGACCTCTATTCTTGTCGGGCGAGGTCGTTTCCCTGCTCAGAGTTTGTAACTTTGGTAACTGCAGCTCCTACTGCCTTCTTGGCAGGTTTCACCGGACAGTCTCGAAGAAAGTGCCCTGAGTTTCCGCAATAGAGGCATAATTGCAACTGTTTTCTCCTTTCCCGCTCCTTTTGTGTTAGAGGACCTTTCAGACCCCCTATTTGCATGGGTTCCCCGGAGTCTACTCCTTTGGAAGGAGTTGGCGGTTTGGAAAATACTCGAGCATCAAACTTGGAACGATCGGCCTTCCTGTTCTGCAGTCTGTGATCTATTTGAACGACTAAGTCTATATAGTCCGAACATTCTTGTGGGGGATTCACTACTTGGGCTAACACATCTTTGAGCTCTCCACGTAGACCTCTATAAAACAGCGTAATCCTTTTGTCCTCAGGCCATTGAGTTTCCACTATCAGTCTGTTGAAAGACGCAATATAGGCCAAAAGGTCTTGATTACCTTGTCGCAACGAAAGAAGCTCATTGTCCAAGGCCTGCCCCTGTGAATGTCTTGCGAACAGTTTTTCCATACTGAGCTGAAAAGCTTGAAAATCATGGAGGACCGGATCATCTTGATTTACTAGAGGGATCGACCAGTCTGCCGCATTGCCACTAAGGTACGAAAGCACGAAAGCTACTTTAGCTTGATCAGTTGGAAAGGCTGCTGGCCGGCATAAGAAATGCAACCGGCACTGATTGATAAATACTGCAAACCTCTTTGGGTCACCAGAAAATCGTTCGGGCAGAGCCAGAGGTACATTCCCAGGTAGGTTGATCTGCACTGGATTCATAGAGGATGTAGAAGGAAGATTTCCCCCAGATGCGGGTAACGGGGTCTGTCCGGCTTGTGACTGTAGCAATTGTCTAGCGAGATCATCTGTTCGCTCCTTGGAAATAATCAGTTCCCTTCTTAGAGCGTTCGTTTCCTGACGGGCTGCATGCACTTCTGCCCTTAGTTCCCCAAGTAACTGGGCTAGCTGGTCGGTATCCGAGGTTTCCATAGCGCCTGGACGGGAGTTTTGTGGTAGGCTTTGCGTTCTGTAACGCTCACCTGATTCCCGTAGAGGCGCCGGTCTTGACTGGGCGTATACCGTATCTTCAAAGGTGATGTGTAACACACGGCTGGCTCTTTGGGCTGGACCTCTGTGCACTGTATGTCTGACTCGAAGGGTAAGATGTCTGCAGATAGAAAATATGGGATTAAGGAACTGGGTTATTGAATGTCTCTCTCTTCTTCCCTTTCTCTTCTCCTGTAGAACCCCAAAGGTTAACGCTCTCACCTTAGGTAAGTGAACGCCGTGCTCTCCATCTGCCTCGGGGCAGGGTGCTGTAACCAGTTTCTTCACTGGATAAGGGGAGCAGGCCTCTTGACTTCAGAGGACTGCTGTCCGTCGTTTACTGCACGAACGGTAAGTTTCGAGTAATTCTAATGTCTTTAAAGTCTTTAGTAATGATGTTTCTTGTTTTGCAGGGTTCCGGCGATGGCGGATGACGGGCTGAAGTGAGTTGAAGATGGAGCCCGTGTGATGAATAGAAGCGCCTGGAAGCACGTAAGTAAGCGCTTGTTGCCTGCTTCACGATGCGCTCTAACTGTCTTTTTATTTTGCAGGTACAAGTTCGGAGCAGCTGCAGGGTGCCGGAATACCCACTGGGTTAGATGTGGAAAGGAGTAATGGCACGTGAGTATTAAAGTTCCCCAATGTCTTTAAACGCACCTTGTTTTGTCTTTCAGATGCGGGATGCAGCGCCGAAGGCCTCCGGAGCGTGCGAAGAGTTGGTAAGCTTTTGTCTTTCAGATGCCGGAATGCAGTGTGAAGACCTCCGGAGCGCACGAAGAGTAGGTAAGCCTTTGTCTTTCAGATGCCGGAATGCAGCGCGAGGCGTTGGTGACAGCCGATGGACCAGGTAAGTGAAGAGCTGTCACTGAATACCGTAATGCTAACCTGTTCTTTCTTGTCTTTATAGGTGTTGCTGAAGACTGGATTCAGGATGGTAAGCCTTTTTCCTTAGGCCCAGGATCAGATGCAGAAGACACGATGAGCGTTCTGCTGAAGAGGATGCAGAATAACGCAAAGCAAGATTCATCCATCGGGTGTGGTTTAAATAGCCTCCTGTAGTGCTTAGGTGTCTCCTTCCACAGCCACGCCTAGGTAAGAAAAGAGTTCCTGCTTTCCAGAAGAGTTCCAGTGTTCTGAATCTAGGGAGTGGCCCCTGCCCCACCCAACAGGAAAAGTAGTTCCAAACAGAAGAGGATCAGAGGCTCAACTGGCAGGCAAGTAAGCAGCATGGTCTGCTGCAGGTAAGTCCACCCAAGCATTATGAGCCCGGCGCTTCCAGCGCTGGGACTGGGCATATTTATGAGCCTGGTGCCACTGGCGCCAGGACTGGGTCCAAAAGGTCCCAATTGGGACTGGTTGGCACTCGGAACCTGGGTTATGGATCTGCTTCCAAGGGAGTTGGGAAAACCCTGACCTTTTGGAAGCAGAGATCATGACACTAGGCTCCTTCCCAACAGTACCATTTCTCGCCTACTTCACCCTTAACACCTCCCTTCTTCACCCTCTTGCTGTTGCTTCTGGATTGGTAATGTTTCCTGTCATTATCTTGGTCAGTGGGACAGGGATAATAATACCCCGTAACTGCCTCTGGGATAGAGGATTCTTCATAATAGGGAGATGTGAAATACTGTCTCACCCCTGAGGACATCACGTCCCCAATCCCCAAGGACCCTCTACCCAGGTGATCCTCCCTCACCTCTCCACCCCTAGGGTCAGGATCCAACAGC
The DNA here is from genome assembly GCF_040938575.1 of Ambystoma mexicanum. Taxonomy (NCBI): domain Eukaryota; kingdom Metazoa; phylum Chordata; class Amphibia; order Caudata; family Ambystomatidae; genus Ambystoma; species Ambystoma mexicanum. The sequence continues at coordinate 986,480,047 of NC_090930.1, forward strand.
AATGACCTTTCCCTGGCCATCTGAGAAGAGGACCCAAGGGGAGTAGATGCGAGGACGCTCTCAGGTTTCTCAGAATGCTTAAATTAGTTTGTATAGACTCGTAAATCATCTCCTGTTCCTGAGATTGTAGGGTATGTCTACGCTGTATTTCTGCTTGTTGCTTTAACGTCCACTTGTGCAGATTATCATATTGATGTTTTAAAAGAAGGTATTCCCTAGCATTAATTGGCACTGTAAGTTCTATGATGGGATGAAATCCCAGTGTCTTCTCAGGTCTTGCATAAAGTTCAATGTCTTCCATTGCCAGGCGGGAACCTCAATCCTTGTGGAAATCAACTAGCATATCTTTCCTTAGAAAGACAGAGTTCTTGTTCACTGTCTGGCAGGTAGGTTATTCCTGCCTGGTGTGCTCTAAGTACAAGGCATCTGAATGTGCCCCTTATGCTCATTGAGGGTGTTTTTACATAGGCATAAAGCTCCTCTGTAGGTAAAGAAATGTGTGTCTGAGGTTGTTGCACTCTTATTACAAAATCTTGATTGACTTTATATACAATGTATGCGCAAACCAGGAATTCACCTGGCCTGTGGATTGCAAAAGAATGTACCCGTCATGTGTAAATGACGAGTACGTCCCACCAGCCATTATCAGATAAATCCCCTCCTCAGCACCATCAGAGGGTAAACCTACATCTGTGTGTTTTATGGAAGCACTCTTCGTGAATAGTTAAACAGGTGTATGTTTCTGTCTACTGTTTTAAGGGCTAGTACTTTTAAATCGCAACAGTACACCCACAGATGACACGCACTGGTGATTTATATTAACTGTGCTTGTCTCTAGCTGATAGGTATGCCTCTCTCTCGAGCTCCCTATCTTTCTCTTTACTGTTAGAAGGCCTTCTTATTAACAAACCCTATGCTGCTCTTCACAGTGAGAAGGGGAAAGACTAATCAAAAACTAGAAAATAAAACCTGCGCGCCCCTGGCATCATAAATTAAGTTAATCTGCTTTGATAAAATGGGAGGGTTAGAGAACATTGAAGGCCCAGCATTGGTTGGGCGCCATCTGTCGCCTGTCATGTCTTAATGACTTCCTGGCTAGATAAGGACTCTGCCCCCTCTCTCATCTCAGCTCAGAGAGGGGTTTAGCATACCTCTTATATGAATGGAAGGCACAGTCGGTCCCTGGATTGACTACAAAAGGACATCCAGAGTTGATATGTGCTCTTGCTACAATTATATTTTTGATTGTTGGCCTCAATGTGTGTCCGCTTTCCTCCATCACATCATTAGCATTTTACAACCCTCAAAACATGACCTCTTACTTACAGGTTCTGCAACCGTACCTCGTCAATTCTTGTGACGCTTCCTAATGTACACACCGGTATTGAGAGCTAGAAAGACTTCGGATAGAGGCAAAAAAACGAATAACACAGTGCTTCTTTTGATTAGCTGTTTGATAATATTCCCTGTGCCGGTAGTATACCAGAGTCAAGAACGACCAGCGTTGTATATAAAATAAGCATTTCATTTACAATCACAAAAGTCTCTCAGTTCCTTCTCGCTAAATCAACACATGGTTCAAACACATTTGTTTGTAAATTTCACAGTTATCATAATCACCACTCTTTAACTAAATAACTTGGCATCAATAATTGCCAGAACTGTAGGTCTTGAAGAGAAGCAACAACCTCCTGGGTGTCATGAAGAAGGAACGTCCTCTTATTAGAAATCAGAGACTACTCCCTATTGTGATTTAGGCGATTATGATAACCAAGGAAAAGCGACTTAACATTGACACTTTCTATGAATACTCTGGCACCTCAAACAGGATATGCAGTGGGAACAACAATAATCAATGAATAACTGCAAATATATATAATTGATGTTATTTTGGCCTCTATTGACCTCCTGATTTGGAGCGCAAACCGCCGGAGTACCTTGGTGTGCTCTTGAACCTGATTGAAGGATAGGGGGCTTGAGGACAAAGGAAGTCCTACATTAATGCAGCCTGTCACTATACACCAATTTTAGACCTAGGTGCACGCGCCACAATTTTGTATGAGGCCGCTGATCGAGTAGCCCCTTTAAAGAATAGCCAGAGGAGGAAACGTCCGTCGGCTCCTTGGTTTTCCGAGGAATTGAATCTTGCCCGTCTCAAGGTCAGACAGGCTGAGCGTAAATGGTGTATGACTTATACGCCCGGCGAGAGGATGGTGTTTCAACACCTCACACAGCAATTCGGACTACAAAACAGGCTTTTTTTACCCATAAGATTGAATGCGCACTTACTAGTCCAAAGATCTATTCTCAGTCGTTAAATGCTTCTCTTCGGCTGGTCACTTTGTTCCTGGTGTCAAATCTACTCAAGGCCTCTGTGATTCTCTCTCTAAAATTGTGGACATCCGCAACTTAATTTCAATAACTGCCCTCAATACTGGACCTATAGCAGTACCTGAACAATTAGCTAGCTCTCGGGTATGGTCACACGTTTCTGTTTTTTCCTCTGAAGATGTCTCTGGAGCAGTTAGTAGACTGAAGTCGGCTTCTCCCTCTGACCCCATCCCCCTTACTGTTCTTAAGGATATTCTACCTTACATCCTTCCTTGGCTCACGACAGCAGTTAATCACTTCTGCCAGTAGGGCTTTATTCCTAAAGCACTTAAACAGGCTACTGTTAACCCGCTTTTGAAAAAGCCCTCTCTTGATGCCGCCACCTTGCCTAACTATCGCCCTATCTCACTTCTTCCGTTTCTAATGACAGTATTAGAATCTCTTGTTTCACCTCTTCTATCTTCGTTTCTTGAGTCCTCTAAATTCTTTAATCCTTTTCAGTCTGGTTTTCGGCCAGGTCGGGGGACTGAAAGTGTCCTGGTGTCTGTAGTTGACAATCTTACCAAGTTGGCTGACAAGGGTGAAGTGGGAGCCCTGATATTGCTTGACCTCTCTGCAGCTTTTGATACTGTAGACCATACCACCCCGTTGTCCTGCATGGAGTTTGCCGGCCTCTCTGGCCCTGTCCTGGCCTGGTTCTCCTCTTTTCTTGCTGATAGGTTTCAATCTCTCACTTCCCCCATTTTAATTCCTCTTCTCGTGTAGTTTTCTGTGGTGTTCCTCAAGGCTCTGCCTTGTCCCCGATGTTGTTTAACATCTATGTCCAGCCACTGATGGGCCTCATTCACTCCCATGGTCTCTGGTGCTATTCCTATGCCGACGACACCCAGATTTTAGTCCATCTAGATCTGGACCAATCTGAGGTGTGGGGACGGCTGTGTGACTGCCTGGTGGCCGTGGGAAAATGGATGAGCAAAAACTGTCTGAAGCTCTACGGGGATAAGGCAGAGGTCCTGGTGGTGGGGTCTCCAGCTGACACTGCTCTTTGGTCTGTCTCTTTATGGCCCACTGCTTTGGGTGCTGTTCCCACCCATGTGTCCCTGGCTAACAATCTTGGAGTATACCTGTCTGCCTCACTGTCTATGTCTGCTCAAGTTAGCGTTGTTTGCAAAACTGCCCATTTTTTTCTATGGGTGCTTTGAGGGGTCTTACCTGCATCCCTGTCCACCTGTGTCCGCTGGTAGTAGCTTCTGCTGTATTTAGTCGTATTGACTATTGTAATGCCCTGTTTCTGGCTCAACCTATGGGTCTGGTTCGTAGGCTGCAGCTGCTTCCGAATCTTGCAGCTAGGAGGGCTACATATGCCCCCTACGCTGCCCATATTACTCCAGTACTGTGCGCTCTTCATTGGCTGTCCGTGATTAAGAGGATTGATTTTAAAGCCCTCTGTCTGGTACACAGAGCAGTCTATGGGCAGGGGGCTGACTTACTCTGTGAACATTTTTTACCCTATGTCCGGCCCGCATTCTTCTGGTGACGATCACACTTTTCTAGGATAGGTGGCCAGGCTTTCTCTGTCGCAGCAGCCACATTTTGGAATGAACTGCCTGTTGCCCTTAGACGTATTGAATCACCTTCAGTTTTGCCGTCTTCTTAAAACTCGTCTCTTTTAGACTTCATGTGCTAGCCTTAAGCCATGATGCACTTGGGTGATTGCACGCATTAGAAATACTGATAACACAACATAACCAGTCTTAATCATGGATGTACCAAAATGGTGGCAGCAAGGCACTGACCCACGGAGGATGTGGTCCGTCATACAAGAGATGCTAAATACCCATTATCCAAAGTTCGGCACCTCACTGGATCTGTGTTGCAAGGCACTGCGTCTTGTCGGCTGTCATCTTGGAATGGGAAGTTTATCTCAACCCGGTGGCCATCTTGGGAAGGGGAGTTTGACTCAACCTGGCAGCCACCTTGCAGGTGGTTCTTTGCTAGCCGGGGGACAACGTGGAAAGTAGGAATCTGGAAAGAGCAGCCGCGTGTTGCGGCAAGTCCATCGGGGCTGCCTAAATTTGCCCGGAAGGAGCGGGGCATGCCTAGTCTGGACCGAAGACCTAACAATAATTCTCCCAACTTGGGGATTAACTCACGTTTTAATGGCAAAACTTCTTCTCATCCTTTCTTTAAGGAATGACACAATGCTTCGAAATCAAACCACAGGGCTCAATTCAATGAAACAATATTCTACAAAGGTACTCAAGCCTATTTCTATTTCTTCCAAAACGAACCAAAAGCTTAATTCAATGCAGAAAGTACAGGACCCAAATTGCACATTATTCAGTCAAGTGAAACCCAGTGCATTTCAAAGTATAAATCGAGCATAAATCAAACATGACTTTGGTGTGGCTCAGTGCCTGCATCCCTTAATCCCTGGCATCGCAGCAGCCATGGTCTATGGGCCAGCAGCCTATTTGAGGTTTCTCACTTGGTATTCCCCCTTAACATAGATGCTGTCACTTTTAGACAAATCCCTCAGCTTCTGGCATTTGGATTGGAAGTACCTCCATTTCTCCTTAGATTGATGCTAAACAATATGTTTAGTATCACCCCTAAGCATTCTGCTAAATTATCAGTAGCGGATCCAAGCCTAATTACCAGTAACGGCACCAAGCAGAATCATCAGTAACGACACCAAGAGGATTTATCTGTCTAACACGTCTTGAACGTCCCTAACTCAAGGCCTCAAAATCACAAGGTGTTTTTTTTAGCTGACAAGCGAGTTACTGTTTAGTGTTCTGAAAAGAAAATGGAGAAGATTTGCTTCCACTGCCTTCTCACTATGCCTATATGTTTGCATAGATATTAATCTACTAGACTATTCAATACTACATTGCATATGTAAGCATGTTTACATGTATGCTTGTATGACAGGATAGAGCTGCTTTGCATTTGGCTATGCTAAATGGTTACATAGATGTTAAATGTTAACTCAAAGCCACACTTTACACTATGTGTCTCGGACATTACCACTAAAGTTATTTTATTAAAAATAATAAGGGGTTTGAAAACGCACTGCTATCCCTACTCTAAGAGGCATTTCCATACCGCTACCAAAACTGGCAGATGTCAGGATGTCCAAAGCAAAATGTCCTGTGTCCGAAATACTATTCTGGCCCTCACATTCTCTCAAATTAACTCTAAGGTGTAAAGGGTAATGTGTTGGGTCTTGAAAGTGCATAAATGTTCAAGTTCAAAAGGAAAAGCGTATAAATTCCTAAGGGTATGAGTCTTCCTTGGAATTATCGGATCAGCCAAAAAAACAACTTGCATATAACACAACTTGGCTGTTAGTCCCAACTTCATGGGGCACATGGTGTACTCCCCTGCCAGGTTTCTTCTCCACTTTTAATGTAACTCTTTACTCATAGTCTTGGCTTTGCCTGTTGTGTTCTCCTACCAGGACTTCCTCATGTGATTCACTTTACACACTTGGAAACCTGACTTAGCCTGGTATACTCTCCTACCAGAGCTTTCTCACGTACTTTACTTGACACACTTGCAAACTTGAATATATCCTGCATTCATTCTATGATTCCACCTTTGGAAATATTGGGTTCCACATTCCCTTTTATACGATACATTTACTCTTATTTGTCCTTGGTAAGGATTCTGGAGTGCCCAGGTGTCCCGGTTTCCCTCCTGAGGACTCGCCAGCTTTCTGTGGTGTCGTTCGGTTCTAATGTGGGCAATGCAAAGCAGTGCTTTGGCAGTCTGTCCCCTATTCCCGGGCACACCAACTTCACTTGCCGGCTTCCGTGTCCTTTGCGGCTCCTGCTTTCCTGCAGTGTGCTTCTGTGTTCGGGCGGCTTGGATACTGTTCTCCGGTTCCCACGATCGCCAGGAAATCTTCCCTCTTCCTCTCACGGCCTCTTTGCGGCGGACCGGATCCTACAGTCTGGTTCCTCTGGTCTTCTACCTGAGCCGGCTGGCTCCACGGGCTTCTCTGCAGCACAGTAGTCCCTCAGTCGGTACCGAGAGGACACAGCTTTCCCAGGCCAGCCATTTAGGGTTTTTAAATGTCCAGGCACCTATCATGCACACGCAACCACCAGAGCGCATTTTATGCTTCTCGCCTTTACTGATCCTCATTGCTCTATTCCGCTTTGTCATCACAGTACTTTCACATGCATGGAAATGTTAGTCAGTTCTTGGTGATTTATGTATAGAACATTGGAAGGTATATGTCCCACGGATGGTTTAACTGAGCTATTACAATAGGCCATTAAGGCATGGGGAATGGGGGGGTACCCCTAAAAGGAAAAGGGGGATATTATGTCTAATCCCCTGATGTTGTGCCACCCCTTTGAGGGTCACCTCACCGCATGTGGTCCTCCCTCTTATAGCCGCAGCCAGGGTCAGGATCAGTTAGCGGCTGCCATCCTCTGGCCAGATGGGGAGAGGTCACTGATGGGAAATTAGTGATGACATCATCAAATTCATCATAATACTTTTACAGTGTTCAGCTTTACAGTTGCTGGTTTCAGTCTGGACTGCCCTTAAGCATGCATCACACTACTACCTTTTCTACCTATACTTAAACATATCCTAATATATAATTACAGGATGTAATGTAAGAATTACTTTGCTTAACCCTTCAAGGAACTGTATTCCACTCGGCCCTATAAAGCCAATGCTAAAATAGTTCTTCTATTACAAGGGGAAATTCTGACATGAGATGGTGAAAGCCTAGTCCTCTTACCTCCCGCAGGGCAGAATGGGTAAGATCCCATGACAAGATGCCCAGGGTAGGTGGGAGTAATTCAGGGAAAGCTGTATCCTCACATTGATGTTGGGGAGGAAGGTGCTCTCTTCGAAGGGCACACGACAGGCAGTGGCTAGACTGCAGGGTCTCCAACCTTTACATTAGCAAGAGCTACTTGTAGTTAATGGCCAATAGGCAGAAGCTACTGGCGAGAGCTATTAGGGGGGGTAATATAGCCTGATAATGTGTCCCAACCTTTTTGGGCAGTTTATCTGTGTGTGTAACTTGAAACAGCAACAGCACGCAGATACTGTCAAATGGGATAAAAGTTTTGATTTCCGGAAGTTCACGTCTGAAAAAGGCAGATTGGCAGAGATAGGCAATCACGTTGCCTGATAATGCAGATGCCCTCCTTGTCATAGGGTTTGCAGCTAACTGCACACCTGACATGGCAGACATTAATTCAGGGCAGTTTTTAAAATCTCTTACAACAGACTCATCCACAGAGGTCACTGTGCCCTTCACAATTGAACCATCTATAAAAGTACATTTGTTCTCCAGCATGGATTCACATGCTATGCCTGTTGTCAGGCTGGGAATCCTCAATAAAATAAGGTAGTTTAACTTTAAGATAGAAACAACATTGTCGTTTGTATAGCATATTTCTGTCACTTTGGGTCATACTGCCCCAACCAATGACATGTGTCCGCCTTAGCTTCAGCCCTGGTGGCCAGCTTCATATATTTACTGCACGTGTTTGGGAGTTCTCGAGTTTCACTCTTCGACTTCCTTGAGTATTTAGCCTATTTTGATAGTTTTCTTCAAACTTTTCTTCAATCCCTCACCGTTGGGACTTGGCAGCAGGCTTCTGTTGCTGGTCTCGATCCCACATTTGTTGGATTGCTACGTCATGTGAGGCAGCGAGTTGAGTATGCGCGCCATATCAGAGGCAGAGAAGGAGGGCCTCTTCAAGGCCTGCTCTAGATGCGGTCAGGAGAATTTCTTCACTGAAGACCACCACCAAAAGTGTATTTACTGGCTGCACCCGGTCCATGATTTGGAGGGATGTCCTATTTGCCAGTCTTTCTCCACTAATACTAGAAAGGATCGCCATCAGAGGCTGGTATCATGGCTGGACGAAAGTAAGGCCTCTGAATCTGCGTCTGTGTGCAGTTATGCCGCTGCCAGGGCTAGCAAATCCAAGGAGCGTACTTCCTCTGGCATGAGGTTGAGATGCTTTGAAGACGCTCCCTAGGGAAAGGTACCTAAAAGGGCAAAGTCGGCCAACGGTCTGACTTCCTCATTGAGGAGCACTGTGACTGCAGCGTCTTCAGAGGGCCAGAGATCATCCACTCCTTCACCGTCAACCCCGTCATCGTCCACCCCAAAAAAGTCCTTGTGGACGAACCCAAGACTGCTGTCTAAATCATCGTCGACGAAGACCCTGTCGACATTGTCGACGACGCCGTCCACCAGGCCGGCGGTACCAGGTTTTGTCACGTCTACAGGCTTGTCAACGACTTCAGGCACCGTCTCTATGTTAACAACGGCTAACTCAAGGGTAGCATTGCCTCCAAGGCCTCTGTCAGTTCCGCTGGGTCTGTTCCATCTGCACTACCTTCTCCGGGTGCGCTTGTGGTAGGCACCTTCCCGAGAGGTTCCAGCAGAGAGAGGGAGGCACCAATAGATCTCTCTTTTCTGCCAAAGCCCACAAGTTGAGGCCTCCCAGGGCCGTGTCTCCAGCCCCTGTCCCTGCTCCTTCCACCCTGTTGGAGGAGGAAGAGGAGGAAGAAGTTTATGAAGACATCGGCCCAGACCCTATGGAGTGTGGTGTTGGCCTACTCCCACAGCCATCTCTGTGGCCGGCGCAACCGCTTGAGCCTACGAACCCCTGGCCTCATGCACCAATCTTAATGCCTCAGGCTCCGAGAGATCAGGCTCCAAGAAAATCCTCAAGAAAGACTGTGATCTCAGTTCCATTTCTAGATGACATCTGGGATGGCGGGTTGGTTGTGATGCAAAAGACCTTTTCTGCACCAACTAAAATGGCAGGAGAAGAAATGTAAGGTCCCGGATAAGGCTCCTAAATGCCTCAGAGGCCATCCACCGCCAGACTCGGTGGTCTCGGCTGCTGCGAGGAAGTGGTTGTCTAACCGATCATCCTCTTGTTCAGTCCTACCTGAACTGGAGGGAAGGAAGCTGGATGCAGCTGGAAAGCATATAACTACCACTGTGGCATCTACAGTCAAGGCTGCCAACACCCTAGCCATGCTTTTACGTTACGACAGGTAACCGTCCTCGATTTCCTGCCAGAGGACAAAAAAACGGAGGCAATGGCTATCTTTCATGGGGGGGAGTGGCATCTGACCATGAATCATGGTCACCCTAGACATTGCTGACTCCGGTTTCTGGCAAATGGGCAACAGAGTCGCTCTACGCCATCAAGGTTGGCTCAGGACCACAAACTTCAGGCAGGACGTCCAAGCCAAGGTGATCGACATGCCTTTCAGGAGGTATAACCTTTTCGTAAAAGGCAGTGGGCACATCTCTTCTCGCCAGCAAGATGGACACAGAGACGACACGCTCTCTGAGCACTCTGCAGCAAAGGAATCAGACATTTCACCCCAGAAAGAAAAGGTCTCCCGAACTTCCAAGGTGCTGAGCCCTTCCTGGCGACAGCCCTGTCGCCCCACTGCACAGGAGGCGTATAGAGGCCGTTTCCAGGCCTATAACGGAGTTGCCCAACATCGTTGCCCTTAAGCCACCAGGACGCAGCCGACGAAGCCTATCCAGGTCCCGAGCCTCCACTTCAGCACCCCACCGGGAGGCCAGGTATCACAGTTTGTCGACAAGTGGCGCAACATCTCGATGGACAAATGGGTGCTTGATGTTATCAAGCAGGGACACACTCTGGAGTTTGAGGACAAGTGCAGCCGCATTCCTCCTGTGATGAGACCAGAACAGCACAGACCCAACTTGTCAAGGAAGTTGCTAAAAGGGGCCATAGAACCTATCCCTCTATGCCTCCGGGGCTTCAGAGTATACTCCACATACGGTCTGGTTCGCAAGAAGTCAGGAGCGAGGTGGCCCATCGTTGACTTGTGTCATCTCAACAAATTCCCAGATATTCAGAATGGTCACATTAGTGCATGTGTTCAGCTAACTGGAAGAGAGATATTTCCTGGCGACACTGGATCTAGAGGATGCATGTTTCCACATCCACATTCACCCAAAACATTGGACATTCTTAAGGTTTGTTGTCCACGGAAGACATCACCAATTCAAGATGTTACCCTTCGGCCTCAAATCAGCTCTGAGGGTGTTCACCAAATGCCTAACCCCAGTGGCAGCATTTCTTCTTCAGAAGGGAGTATATGTGTACACCTACCTGGATGATTGTCTGATCCGGTCTCGTTCTCCTGCCCAGACGGCTCAACATACAGCGACGACAGTCCAGACGTCTCTGGGGTTCTCCATAAACTATCTGGGATTCTCCATAAACTATCCCAAATCCTGCATGGTGCCTTACCAAGATGGACTTTTCCTAGGGGCCCAACTCAACACAGTTTCGTACCTGGTGGCCCCATCGCAGGAAAGAATACGTGCCATCCTTGGAAAGGTCCAAAGGCTATCCTCTGCCGAAGTGGCGACAGTCCAGTCCATCAGATCCCTGTTAGGGATGATGTCTTCCTGCATCCGTCTGTTCCCTCATTGCAGGTTGCACATGAGACCTCTTCAGGATTTCCTGGGTGCCAGATGGAAGTAGACCTCTGGCTCATGGAGCAACAAGATAGTAGTCAATCAAGCATTCAGCTATGCCCTGATCTGGTGGTCCATGTGCCTTCACATGCTGGGTGCTCCCTTCAGGACCCTGGTGCATCAGGAAATGGTCACCACTGACGCCTCTCTGGAGGGGTGGGGGCGCCCATGTGTTCCAACTGTACGCCAGGGGACTATGGCGCCCAGAAGAGAAGACATTGCATATTAATGTCATGGAACTGCGGGCAGCCTTTTGGGCTCTCAAGCTGCAGCTTTTGGGAAAGGTGGTCATGATCTTCACAGACAAAATTACCACCATATATTATATCAAGAAGCAGGGCGGAACAAGATCTCCTGTCCTCTCCCTGGAGGTACAGAACCTATGGCGCTGGACCACTGCTCAGCTTATGTTTCTAGTCCCGTTCCACTTGGCAGGTGTTCAAAACACCATTGCGGACTCTCTCAGCAGGGCGCTCCGGTCCTGCCATGAGTGGGAGCTCCATCAAGCTCAGGTGTCTCATATCTTCAGCAAATGGGGACAACCTTATATCGTCGACCTGTTTGCAACAGCAATCACCACCAAGTGCCAGCGGTTTACCAGCAGGTTCCCTCAAGCAAGGAGTCTGGGGGATGCTTCCTCGATCCCATGGGAAGGCCTTTTCCTGTACGCATTTCCACCAATACCGTTGCTGCTACACATGATCTGCAGACTCAAACTATTGTTCTGCAAGTTGATCCTCATTGCACCGGCGTGGCCCAGGCAGATCTGGTACCCAGATATCCTTCACCTTTCGGTGGCTCTAGCATCCTGACTGCCTCTTCTCTGTAAGGAAAGCATGGTATCAAACAGTGAAGACAGACACAGGACACAGGTGATCAAAGTTCAATGGTGTTTATTGAACTTCAGTGGGTTGGTTGAACGCCTATATAAACCTAAATCTAAGAATGGGAGCAAGCTACGACCACCAAATAATAATAACCCATTCCTGGTCGAGTCTCTGTCAAAATAAAAGGGCCTATAGCAATAAACCTATTGCCAATCCTTACTTTAATATACAAAATGGTGTGGGACAATAGTGTATGCAAAAGGGAAAGTGTTCAAGAAATAATATATCAGGATAGTTGAGCAGTTGGCTTCCCTTCCCAATGTTTTCAGCACGGGACGTTCGAGTTTCGCACACACTCTGGCTTCTCTGCTACGAGGATACAGTTCAAAGCATAGGTATCGGGGCCTTCTGCCAAAAACTCTTTCCCAATAACATTCTCTTACTGCAGAGGGCCTGTCGTAACAAACGCGCACCAACGTTTCTTTCTTATCAAGGTTTTCACATTCACAAGTTCTCGCATCCAATGTTCATCATGGGTCTCCCTCCTTCGGCTCGGACCCCTTTTTGCCACAATGTGCAATGGGTTTTGCTTAAACCGTCACTGGACCACTTCGATTCACTTCACACAATGTTCTTACCAAACTTCTACTTTCGAGTCTGCCACTTCTTGGCTGGATACCTTACAGAGACCTTTGATTGAGAACCACTCTGGTATTGTATCTTTCTCTGTAAATGTTCAAACATCCATCAGCAATTAAGCTTTCCTCGCGTCTTTCATCACAAGCGTTTTAATCTTCGTTCTCGCGCTCTTTATACAATGTTGCCACTTGCAACCTTGACTTCGACACAGACCGACCTTACCTCTGTCTCCCCAACTTACCGTTGTGTTGATTTCTCTGGCGCTGCTTTGATCTTGGAGCCAAGGACGGTACCATGGCGGCTGTTGTTCCTCCCCGACTCTGTCAGCCGCGCAGGAGGGCCCAGGGTATTTCCGACACACAATACAGGATTCTTCAGTCTGGTTTCCTACGCTTTCTAATCTGAAGGGTTCTGGAAAGTAACGGTTTCTCGCCGAAAAGCTCAAGGGTATGTCCCTCCTTGCGTACCCTTCTGGGTTTGCCGTCTTTCTTCCTTCATTCAGCTGCCATCAGGAAAGTACTGTTCCTTTGTGTGGTTTGCCTCGCTCAGAGTGTGCTCTCGTGCTTCGCCTTTTATCGGTGTGGGGAAGTTTAATGGAAGTCAGGTGTGAGTAATTACCGGTAATTGCCTGACCTTGCCGGAGCATACTAGTGGGCTATGTCAGGTATAATGCTTGGGTTTGAGTCTGTTTTTTCCCAGAGCGTGCTGTATGTGTGAAGTGTTCATGAAGGTAAGGGGGTGAGGGGTAGAGTTTCTAAATATCCTATTGGGTAGGATGGGATAAATGTTACAGGGAGGGGGATACTGTGTCTCGCCCTCAGGTGTCCCACTCCCTGAAGACCCCTCACCCAGGTGATCCTCCCGCACTGGTCCACCCCAAGGGTCTGGATCCAAAGGCGATGGCCACCTGGATGACAGATCCCTGAGGACTAGTGGTTGAGACACTTTCTGGTTTCTCACATCTCCAAGACCTGCTCTCCAGGAAAGGAGGATCCAGCATCTCTGAGACTTGTGGCCTGGCTCCTGCAGTCCCAGAGTTTAGACACTTGGATGCAAAAACATTCTGGCTAAGGCCAGGGCTCCATCTACACTTGCCTGTTACAAGCACAAGTGGATGCGTTTTAGACTATGGCGCCGGTCGAAAAAGATTTCTCCATGGTGCGTTTCGGTGCCACATCTTCTTCAATACTTGCTTTTGCTTGCCAATGCTCACCTTTTTATCTTTAGGCCCGTTGTGACCCCAGAACTTGTGGCAGGGAGTATACTGTTGTTGGATTTGCAGGGCTTGGTGGTATCAGCAAAAAAGGATTTTGTGGTGGGGAATGATTCAGATGGGTGCGAATGGCGCACAGTGTTGTGTATTGATCCAACAGTATGCCTAAAAGAAGTGTCAGATTCCAAATTGTTTGAGGACCGAGTTGAAAATGGTGAAATAGTACTGGCTATTTGCATCCCTGTGAGATTATGGGGCAATATCGTAAGGTGCAATGTTCCTTGATGGTCGTTGTTGCCCCATCCTCCTTCACTGACAAAGATTTAAAGCAGGTCCTTGAGCCATTATGGACAACCAACGCCCATGATGTAGGGCTCTTGCGGGGATTTACGCCTGTGAGAATAACACTCAAACCAGGCGCAGTAATGCCTGAGTAAAGCAATATATCCTGTCTAAAGAAGCAGAGGAAGGAATACGGGACACCATCACCACACTCTTTAACCAAGGGATTATTGTACCCGCCACTTCCTCATGCATTACTGCTATATACCCAATATAAAAGGCAAAAGGGGGGAGTTGGAGAATGATCCAGTATCTTCACCCCATAAATGACATTGTTCAGGCAGAAGTTCCTGTAGTTCCTAACCCTGCAACCATTTTGTGCAACATCCCCAAGTGAGCAACATATTTCACTGTGGTGGATTTGAAAAATGCCTTCTTTTCCATTCCGTACTGTGAACCCCCTAGCATCTTTAATAGAATCTTACATGCTGATCTAGGAAACATCCAAGTGCCCAGTACTATCATTCAATATGTGGACGATCTGCTAGTGTGCAGGGACAGTGAACAGCAATGCCAGAGTTACTCTTATCGCTCTCTTGCGGCTGTTAGCATACAAGGGATACAAAGTAGACAGAGCAAAGCTACAGTACTGTCTCCAGATAGTATTCTATCTGGGGCAATTTATAACTGTTCATGGGAGGAAAATCATACCTGAGCATGCTGCTTCAGTGCCCAGTGCCTCCCAACAGCAAACATTGAAAGAAATGCAGAAATTCCTCAGCATGTGTAACTATTGCAGGGCGTGGATTTTAGATTACGCTGCATACACCAGACCCCTATTGTAGGGCCTCAAGGAAACACAAAAGTCAGACAAAGGATAGTGTGAACAGAGGACATGTTTACCACTTTCGATGGCCTGAAAGAGGTCATCAGTACTGCACCAGTGCTGGCAACCCCTCACTAAACCCAAGAGTTCTATCTGTTTTCCCATTCTAATGGTCAAATGATGACTGCAGTGATCACGCAGAAACGCACTATGGGCCACAGGCCATTGGCCTGTTACAGCGGAGTGCTAGACTCGGTGATGCAAAGCCAGTTTCCTTGCATACAGGCGTTTCAGCTGCAGCATTCGCAATTGAGAAAAGCTCCATGATCGTCAAGGGATTTTCAGTAACACTGTATGTGGAGTATGCTGTATTTGCCATCTTTGAGCAAGCAAAGTCAACCCTCACCATACAGCGGGCATTGGCATAGGAGGTCATTTTGTCTAGCCCACACATACATATAGTACGATGCAAGACTGTAAATCCTGCCACCTTTCTCACAGAAATTTGTACTGACAAAGACTTTGCAAAGCATGACTGTGTGATATTCAAAGGTGAAGAAGAGGACATACCAAAAGCAAAAGACAGCCCACTCATGGGAGGGGGGGTCCTTTTCATTGACAGGTTAGCAACTATTGACCAGGGGACTGGCTTGAGGCATACTGGTGCAGCGGTTGTCCGCCTAGTGGACAGAGAATATGAAGTGACTGTGCAAAAGAGACTGCCCATGCACTATTTGGCCCAAGCTGCAGAACTTGTACCACTCATCGAGGCGCTTCTAGCATCCCAGGGTTGTTGCGTGACTGTTTACTCTGACTCAGCCTATGTCACCACTACGGTGCATTTAGGGCTGGCACAATGGAAGCAGAGTGGGTTTAGGGGGGCTGACAGCTCCCTGGTACAACATGCAGCATTGTTAGACAAACTAATAGATGCACTTTACCAAGCCTCCATGACAGCTGTGGTGAAATGCGCCGCCCAAACCAATGACACAGACAGGGTCTCACTCAGGAATGCCACCGCGGATGTGGCGGCCAAACAAGCAGCATAGCTCCCTGTACCCAACCTCCCAGAATGGCCAGTGATAGCACAGGGACAAGTGCAACTACCTGAATCTTACAATTTGTTACCAATTGCCCAGATTATTAAATTACAAGGCCGTGCCCCACAGGAAGCGAAAGACCTATGGCAAAAAAGACAGTGTGTGCAGTTTTGCTGACAGATCTATTGTGGCGGCAGGAAATAACAGGAAAAGTGGTCATGCCACATGAGCTGCTACTGGTCGCTTTCGACTAGTTGCATTCTCCAAACCCTCCTCATGTCCCTAACCATTCTTGTTTAAGCCATCATGGGTAAGTGATGTCTAGAGCTCCCAGCCAAGTTTTCCCTTTATTTTATTTTATTTGTGCATTTGTAAAAGCACACTGCACCCAGGCGCTGGTTGCGGACAAGAGATGGTCAGAGTAAGGAAGGGCTGGACGTTGGACGAAGAGCCAAGTTTTTAAAGCTTTCTGAAGGCCCTGTAAGATGATTCAGAGTGTAGGGTGAGCGTCAAAGAGTTCCAAAGCGTAGGGGCAAAGACTGGAAAGCTGGAACCCCCTGCCCTGTTTCCCTTGAATCTAGGAATGGTGAGGCGATGGCAGTTAGTTGAGTATGTAGGCCTAGTAATTTGTTTTTTTTCGAATCGTTGTGACAAGTACTCTGAGGCTGCATTGGCAAGGCAGGGTGAGTGATGGAAAGAATTTTGAATTTGATGTGTTCACGAATCGGAAGCAAATTAGCTTTTCTTCTGACTGCTATGATATGGTCATGTTTAGGGAGGCTGAGGGAAGGGCAGAGGGCTTTATTTTGGATAACTTGCAGCTTTCAGATGTTTCTTTCTGCAGTGCCCGCCAGGAGAGCGTCACATTAGTATAACTTGGATATTATGACAGCTCAAGCAATAGTCTGACGTTTGTTAATGGAGAGAAAGGGTCTGCTGGCGTTTGAGATTCGTAGTGTAGGTGGCAGAGGAGGCAATGGCGTTAATTTGCCACATCATGTCATGGGTGGTGTCAAGGTAGACTCTCAGTGTTTTTACTGCTGGTGAGAGTGGAATTGTGATCCTGTCTATCACAAAAGATTGGTAGGATGAGTCCAGTGTAGGGCTTTTGTGCCGACAAGAAGGATTTCAGTTTCTTTCATCATTTAGGTAGAGCAGGTGGGATGCCATCCAAGCCTGATGATCTCGTACATGGTGTTAAGTGTGGAGGTGCCCTCGAGATAGTCACGTGTGAGGGGGAGGAGGATTTGTGTGTGTTCAGCATAGTTTGTGTAGGTAATGCCAAGGGCATCCAGGTGAACAGCGAGAGGCTTCATGTAGATGTTATAAAGTGTGAGGGGGGACGCAGGAATGTTGTTGGGGTACCACAGGACATTGGGGTAGGAGGGGCTGCAGATTTGTTTTAATCCCACTTCACCCCAAAGAATTATAATAGCTTTATATATCATGCCGCCTGGCCGTACCTAGAGGTATGGGCCCATAATTTCATTAAACTCCCTCACTGCGCGTGGGTCTTTAACTTGGTCTTCAGGGCCCTTAACTCCTTGTACAGCCCTGGGCGAGGTAAATAAAGCGTAATCATTATTAGCATTTGTGCTAATAGCCTTATTATACATGGCAGCCTGCAATACTCATATAAAAGCCTGTAAATAATGTTCTTATTACAGACTAGTTGCAACATCACTACTGACCTCTAATAAGAAAATGACATCACTACTACTCTGGAGTCAGTTGATATACGCCCATTGGTTGTGACATCACAATGCCGGCTGCTTGAGCCAGCAGAGCAGAATTACCTCTGGAACTGCAGCACTTCATTAAAGCCATGACAGGCATTACAAATTCCTTTATTGTAAGAACGTTTTCTATGACACTACAGTTATTATCCGACAAGGCACTGTTTATGGTTGTATGCTTATTTTGTGCACTGCTAGAGTTATGAGAGCAAGAATCTGCATGTTATTGCTTATTTTAAAGCACAAAACGAATATGTTTTAGAGACATCTTATTAAACATCTTAAACGATTCTACATTGATTATATGGATCAGCAACTGGTAGAACTCTTTCAATACCTTAAGAAGAATCCAGTTATAATGAGGGGTGACATGTATGTATGGCCAGGTATTATAAGGAATAAAATAACCCTACCGTAGGCAAAAAAGATATTGCAAGTCACCCTGGAGTTCCGTGACCTGGGAAAGGTTATTATAACTTGGGATAATGACACTTCCCACAACGTATGCCCAAGGTCGAATGTAGAGGCAATGTTCACACCCATTCTGCGAAAAGTAAACAGCGGTTTTGTACTTTTAGCTCCTGTCTGTTATGTTGAGCCTGCATCACAGTGCATGCTTGACATTAGCCCAGTGACACCAAGGGAGCTGTGACTCTGTGAAACTGAGACTTGCACCTCCCACATCCTGTCCATTTTAGAGCCACGGCCCCGTGCTGTCCTACGTCTTATGTTGAGTGTGTGCTTGACATTGCAGTAGCTGTGGCTCTGTAAGGACATACTTGCCAACATTCTCTTAGGAAAAAGATGTAGGATTTTTCAAGTTTCAGAAATAATACTTTGCATAACAATTACATTACAGGAAAATACAAAACATACATTGTTGGCACCACTGGAGCATTCTAAAATAAACAGCACAACATGGAAAGATGTTCAAATGTTTAAAATGTATACTTCTGAATGGTAAGTTAACACCAAATTCATTTACCTAACTTCACAGAAGGTAATCACACAGAACTCGTAGGCAATGTTTGGCACTGCTCTGTAGCAGCAGCATGGGCAATACATATTTATTCCTGTAGTGCAAGATGAACAACTGAACAACATGGAGACTGATACCCTCCTCAGTCTGATAGGCAGATGCTGTGTGATGGTGGTACGCTCTGCCACTTGCCTTCACTGGTGGTTCACCTAAGGTCTGTCCCGGCAAGAGTGCAGGGCAGAGTCATGTAGCTGTCAGGTCAGTGAACTGATCTGAGCCCATCACTCAAATGTATCACTTAGCGCCCACCACACAGACAGACAGACTAACTAATGTGTTGCATGCTTTGTCCTGGGCCGGTCTCAAGCAGCCTGCCATAGAGTCAAATACATGTCCTGCCCCTGTAAAACGCAGTAGGATCTGTCACCCAAATATGTAGGTGGTAGGACTGCTTAAAAAGCAGTAGCCTACTGCCTAAACCAGTAGGGTTGGCAAGTATGTAAGGATGACACGCTCAACTCCAATGCTGGGAGAGAATTAGGCCTTGTCTGCTTCGCTGGGTCCATGGAGATCCGCCGCAGGCAGCCAAAATATGGTACTGCCTTGCTGTGGCGTCCCTGCAGGGCAATTGACTCTTGCCTTCTCCTTCTTTGATGTGAGAGGAGGACGCAACGTTTGGAAAGCTGTTTAAGCGCTACCGTCTTCCTATTAAAGACTTGTAATTGTTGTGGGGAAATCGTAATCACATAGAAATCACATAGAACAGTGGCCAATAAACAGCAACGCTAGGGAATTACGATTTAGCCAATAATAGTTGTCAGTCAAAAACTTAGGATTTCAGTGTGCAGTTATTTGGGATGTAATTCTGGAATAAATAACCTATTAGATGAATAGTAATTTGGTATGTTGTTAAAGGTGGGCTGTTCTAGTGTATTTTATATTAAGCTGTTTTATCTCAAACAAGCCGTGCCAGTCCCAGTTACAGCAATGCAATGTATTTCTTTGTGTGCATTGGTGGGGGGAATGATTTACAGCCCATCAGTATTTATACTTTCTGGAAGAAACACCTTAGGATGTCAACTGTAAATACCCATAGCAGAAAATATTTATAGGGCATTCTTTTCCAGTGGCTGATTCCATAAAACCAGGTAAAATATTAGATTGACATATTGTGTTTGAGTGTTTGGCAGCACAAAAGGTGTGGTAGGTGGAATATCTTGGCTTCCAGATCACAAAACGTGTGAATCATTTTGCGTTAGACAGTGCTTCAATGTGCATCTTGTGGTAAGGGTTGCAGTGGTTTCATGATTCGAAGACTGCATTTTGTTCAAATGTGTTCACATACATCTTTGCCTCCACATAAATAGCATATACTCAATGCATGTGCTGTGATTGCTGGTGGCTGTAGAGGTCACTAACAGGGGGATTCGGGGGGACGGTGTGGCGCCAGTGAGACCCATTTTGGCGCCAAAAACGTCAAATTTGGGTCCAATGTAAGGGAGAGCGGACGGTTTCAAAATAGCATTTTATGGCGCCATAAAGCTTTGTATTGCTTTTCTCACCATGAACTTATCAATTGCAGTTGAGCTTTTTCTGGGCAGCGGAACGCATTTACAAACAATCTTGCAAGCATGAGCTAATATATATGGCGAAATGCAGGAAATAAAACGTAGGCCTGCAAAACAAATGGTATTGGTTTGGGCATACAAATGAAACACTGTGATGTTGTTCTATTGGTATTTGTATTGCACCTGTCTGGCGTTATGGATTTGTTGCATTGCTGGCTGTGAGTGCGTAATTACGCAGCTCTCTGTTTCTGTATACTTTTGTCTTGGTGAAGGAATGAAAAGTGAGCTAAGGTGGAGAAGGCAAATAGTTTTGTGAATAATGGTCACCAGTGTGTCATATTCTGATTAGATTTGGTGTATCCAGTTCATCCAACTGTAAACCCATACAGCGACCTTGGCAAGGTCTATGACACGGCAGCAGCTTGTGAGGTACAACAGTGATCCGGCGGGACATCTCTACCCGTAATCAAATCACGGGTCGCGGACTTCGCAGAAGGTGTTTGAATTGTCTATCATACACGAATTGGCAGTGACTGATGCCTATATTGCAATAGATCCCTGTGGAGGATTGATTCTGACGTTCTACTTGCTAACCCTAGAGTTGGAACTTGGGGAATGAACATTGGCCTATACGTTTCCGAAAAAGGCAGAGTAGTTATTCTGTGCCCAAAGTCCTGAAGAAGGTCTTTTGTGAACGAAACACGTGTCAACGACCTGCTGTGTGCAATCTGGACCAACAAAAAACCAGATAATACTTGACACCTGATATTATGGACCCGGTCACCAATATATGTAAAAACTAAAGGAGACTGTGTTAACAGCAGTAGTTTATACTGTCTTGATAAGCCAAATTGGTTTTATTCATGATTGTTTGAATGTGGCAGTATGGGACTGTGAGTGAATGTTTGAGATACAAATGCTAAACTGATGGAATTAATTTATTGCTTTTATGTTTTATACCATACATACATTAATTATGTGAAATGTGTATTGATTCAAATTTATATTTGAGTGAATAATCTATGTGTCATCCTGTTCTACTGGTCCACCCTTCTCTAATACAATGTACTTTACCTGAAGGACCAGGGACTAAAATTGCAGGTTTACCCCTTTTCTTATAACTACTCCCATACACTACTGCATGGCTTCAAGAAGGTCCAGTCAGGAAACCTCAAGTCGCGCAGACTGACAGACCCTCTTTCCAGATGCTCCTGAACTCTAAAGATCCAAGATGGCGGACCGATGTGAAGAATCTATGGCCATGGAGAGAGAAGGGACAGAGCGAGAAACACAAATCGGCAGGAAATGGCACCATTGATAATGTTTGGACCAGTCACAGATCCAGTGTCCAGATTCCACACACCTGCAATACATCATCCCAAGACCAACAACGTGGGCAGGCGGATTTGACGTATATGTGAAGCGCATAGAGAAACAGAGTGGAGTAGGAATTCGGAGTGATCAGAGACTGGAAGAAGAAGCATGTTGAAGGAGAAGAAGAGTTATTTGGAGGGTACAACGTCTTTTCATCGCGGGATGTTTTTTCGTGGTTTTTTTTACTGTGGTTTTTTTATCGAAAAAACCATCGAATTCTTTTTGGGGGAGGGAGGAGGTGACTGGCAGAGGAGAGGATGAGAGCTGGAGTTGAGTCGAGCAAGTTCTTTGGGAGCTGGTAGGAGAATGGAAAGAACATCAGAGGAAGCAATAACCCACAGGTCCATGGGAGGGATACCCCTGTGGTCTGGGAGAGTGATACCAATAGGTCTGCGAGAGTGATACCCCAATAATCCGGGAGAGCGATACTTCAGAGTTTGGGGAGTGAGATACCCTAGAGATTGGAGGGAAAAAGGCCCCATAGGTTTAGGAGAGAGGCCCTAGCAGTGGGGAGAAGGGAAGCCACAGAACCTGGGACCAGAACCAAAGGGGGAGACTTAAAATGAAGTGAAGCCAAAAAAAGAAATCGATTGTCTTCTAAACAGTTTCTCCCTTATGGTGCAAAAAACAACCCCATCAGAGTGCCTGTAAAACAATACTTGGTGCACTAAATAAAACCACCTCAAGTTAATTATAGGGGTTGATGCATATTTTAAACAAACAGTGAAAATTAGAACATGTAAATAGTTCACCAAAAATCCCAACGATTTCTCCCTACAGTGAGCAAACTGTAGGGACAAGGCCAGTCAAACGATCAGTTCTGAAATGGTCCGCAACCTCAAATTGCTCCCTTAATGAGCCAGAAAGATGAGGCTTGTTGGCAGGAGAGACACAGGGTAAAATCCGACACATGGAAGCTGTTGTTTACCTGTTAAGAAAGCATTACTTACAAATAATCCTCCTCCTCTAAATTATTGGTTTCCTCACACCCAGTGCTCCAGATAAGATTTGAAGTAGGAGTATTTTACTCTCTATTTTTTAAAATTGGGAGTAAAATGATTTTTTAGGGAGTAAAAAAGTAAATCCCATTCACAGTGGGAGTATTTTATAAGCAAGTAAACATTTTTAACTGGAGAATGGAAATGCTGTGTAATAATATTTCTTTGAACTTAGTTATTCATGCACATTAAAGGTTACAGGTTTACCTCGGACATTAATAATAGTAGTTTCTTCCTTTTGTACTATGTGCACTACTGGTCCAAATATATCCATGGAGCTGCGTGGGTGAAAACTGGGCACAAGGTCCTACATGTCTGTTTCCTATTTCTTGTCGTGAGTATTTCTACTCCCTATTTTTATTTTTGGGGAGTATTTGGCTACTTTTAGGCTGTAAAAGTGGCTGATACACCCCTTATCTGTAGGGCTGCTCACACCAATTCCCCACTGCAGCTAATATGCCAGGCTTGGAAGAAGGTGAAGAAAGGAGAAGGCCCTGGAGGCGCTCCAGGGACTGTGGTGCCTTCCTTAGCCAGTGAATCATGGGCCCAGGGATGTACTGGAAGAATTATTGGTCACTGTGAGGAGTCAGGAATGACACTCGTACACAAGTTAGACATGATTTTGGCTAAATACTTTTATTAGAACATAAAAGGGGTTGGGAAAAGGCCTCGCTGTTCCTGCACTGCACAAGCGGAATTTCCCTACCTAAACTCAAAACTAAAGATCTGTTGGTGCCAAAAAGTCCAAAGCAAAATCGTCCTGTGTCCAAAGTACTATTTTGACCCTCACATTCTAAACAAAGGAAACCTAAAGTAAAAAGTATGTCTTTGGCCTTGAGTGTTTTGTAAATGTTCAAAATAAATTAAATGTGTATAACTTCCTGAAAAAGAAGTCTCTCAAGCATCAATATCCTTGCTCAGAGGGTTCTTCCCTTCATCTGGATTATTCATCGCTTTCTTGTATTACAAATAACAGTTCTTGACGTTCCCTTCGGACAGCAATAAAAGTTATCTTGAAACTGATTGTCTTTCTTTTATGTTTGGTCAGAATACCTAGTGTACTCTCCTGCCAGGATTTGTGGTTCCTAAGTCTCTTAAACCAGCACACCCTGCGGGCTCTTTCTTGTATCTTATTCACTTCAAAGTTGCCTGGTGTATTTCCCTAGCAGTACTTCCTTTACACATTTGCAACTGCCTGGTATATTCTCCTGCCAGACTTTCTGGATTCACATCCACAGACTTTCTGGATACACATCCACAGCCTGGTATACTCCCCTGCCAGGGCTTCTTGAAAACACACACTTGTAATTGCCTAGGCCACCTTCACCTATTGAAGCAAAGGTACAGGCTGTGAGGAATTGGGACATCCCCACCACACAGACATAGGTGAGAACCTTCCTAGGTTACTCCCAACTTAAAATATGGCAGGACCATGTTCCCACTTCAAAATCCTAGCACTGGTTAAAGGTATTGTCTTAAAAAGGTATTGAGCAGGGTTTTAAATGTAACTAGATCCCTATAAAGCAGATCAAGGCGACCGAACCACTTTCAGTACCCTTATTATTGCTTTACAGGCTTTTCATTGTCGAGACGGGAGTTCAGGGGCACGTTTGATCCGAGCCAGGGCATCCCCAGGATCCAACGATGTGGTACAATTCAGCAGCGGCAGTAGGTTTCGGGTCGAAGATGCTGGCAAACAGCAGTTGCTAACAGGCAAGCCGCACTGGAAGACTGAGTGACCTCCGATGTGTAACAGCATATACTTGCTTTTGCAGCTAGTGTGTTCACCTAGCTGAACACAGCTTTGTGGTACTGCAGTGGCAACAGCTTGCAGCCCTGAAGAACTGGTAACCAGGCAGGATGTGTTAAGTTGGGGACACTAAAAGACATTGGAGCTTCTGCGTCAAGCAAAACTCACAGATGCGTGCGGAGGTCGAGCATTGACGTAAAAAATGACTGCAGTGTTCCCTTGCAGCAGCTTGGACGGTGTTGAAGGTGCCCAAACCAGTGGCAAAGTGGTTTGGATATGCAGGGCGAGCCAGTGGTCACTTTGCTGATGGATGCTATCCAGGGTCTCTAGGGCTATGGTAAGTCATTTTTCCTGCACGTCATAGCAAGTACTTACAGGTTTCTGTCACTAACTCTCAGCTGCAGTAGGCCTTGCCTGAAGGGGACGCTAGGGGACCCTCGCCTATGGAAACAAGGCACAATCACCACACACAAACTGATACGCCAGACACAAGGTTGTATTCCCAAAAGCTAGGGTTTATTGCAAAGCAAATAGTCTCAGTTGGCCAACTGGGTCTCACGCCCCGCGACGTGTGTCTCCAGACCCCGAGAGACGCAAGAGAGTGAGCATTGTACAACCGTTACATATATACAAAATGGCCATCTCCCAATCAGCAATGACATATTCAATACGGCCCATAATGTATTTCCTTTGAATTGGGTTAGATGATTGACAATTGTGACGAGTATGACACCTTCAGACATTCATTTTAGCAACAGTTTGCAATTTCATGAGCCTGCAGACACAATTCTTTGTTTTAGAGAACACATTGCTTCTGTTTTCGCAAGCAAGCTGCGTGCAGGGGAGAGACACATTTCAGGCCTCGCTATCTCTTAGTTTCTATTTGTGTGCTAGGGGTCAACTTGCTCTCCAGAGCTCTACAGGGCTCAGAGAAGGGGGGCCGCAAAGAAGAGCATAATTCAAACCATTAATTGTTCATTTCTACCATTTCTACCGCATGAGCGAGACTGGCTGGCACCTGTGTAATGATTAAATGCCTTGCTGCTTATTTCCAAGGACTTGTGAGGGAGGAGACTGGGCATTTCTGTCTGAGTCGCCTGCGTTATGATTCAACAGGTATCTCGCGGCCTTGCTCTATGCATGAACAGTAAAGTAATAGTCGAACAGAATAAGCTTTCAGCAAAGCAGTTTCGACAGAAAGCAAGAGGCGAAAGTTAAAAACAAAATGGCGATTTCAATCACATCAAAATGGCCGCACTTTAGTCAAGCTGATAGTTGCATATTTCTAATATCAAACACATGAGGCGGTTGGTCTTCGGCCAACAAAATACATTGCCTCCATCATTGATAGGTATCTACTTTTTCTGGACTGACAAACCCTCCTTTTGGCCGTATGCCAAACGCCTCATCCATACATTGCATCCTCTTCTGACCATGTTTCTGATTCTGAATCTGAATCTTGCATACTACTTATTTCCTCCTCCTTGTCATTGTCATTAATATTAATTGACATGAATTCTTTCACTGTCTTCATTTCATCATTTATTTGAGTATCTGATTTAGTGGTGCTCTTTTTTGTTACTATCTATATACACTCCTCACTTATTTCAGTACAAATTATAGGTAAGCAGTGTATACAACAACAACATTACATGAATATTCCTAGTACTGCTACTAGGATCGCAACTAATTTCCATCCCCATGTGCGTAATACTTCCCAGAACCAGGAGCTTATGTTCAATTCCCAACTTCCTTCGAGGGGGTGAAGGTCAGAGCTTAAAACATGCAACTTTCTTATTGCTTCAAAAATCGTAGGGGAGGAGTCGGTTACAAATATGCAACATGCTGATCCCACGATTTTACAAACTCCCCCACGATCAACCAAGATTACATCAAGAGCAATCCTATTTTGGAGTGTCATCAATCTAATTCCTTTCTCCTCTAATGTCATATTGTATAATATATCCGTTGTCCCATTTATTGTGTTTTCTAATATTCTAGGCTGTTGTCTTATATTATAGGAGTTTATTGCTTGCCCCAAAATGGTATGAATGATTTTGCTATGTCTTCCGCGATCAAACCTCCTTCCTCATTTCGCCGTGGTCTTGACCTAGACAATTTGGCTATATCTGCTGTTCTTGAGAGGAATACCCCCGGGAACAGAACTCCCAAGTAACAAGTACCTCCCCAGTTCTAGGTAACTAAGGATACGCTTTTTCTCCACATATGAAATATACAGGGTCACCTACATACACTGGTTCTACTTCTTTCTCAAGAAATGCTATATTTCTACATCTAGTGAATGTCCCCACCGAATAGGAGCCCTTTTTCCTTAGGTGAAAGGGGACAGAGCGTGGACTGTAGTTTACTGTATAGGAGGGAGGCACTGCATCTTTATTTCCTTCTGGGTTCATATGAAACGAGATTACAGATGATTTATAGGGTACAAATAATCTGTCTTGTGGCATCATTACTGGTGTGATCAGTCGTGCTTTGTGAAATATAGAACAACCTACAGGTTTCATAATAATCTCCTCAAATTCATTCATATTTGTTATATCTAATTGACCCGTTTCACTTTTGTTCCATTTCCCATAATATAATGCACTCAAGGACGCTTAGCATGCAGAACTCAATGGCAGTGGTTGCACATACCAACCTATTCCCTTACCACCATGATGCGGCAAGTGGGCACATACCCAACAATTATTTTTTCTCAATATTGAATGAGTCATATTCATTGTCAACAAAAATGTGTTATTTCCATAACCTTCCCTGTGTCTTTTTTCCATTTGGGACAGAGTGTAAGTAATCACGTGGGCCGGGCTTTCAGTAGTGGAGATGTTTCTAATTGGAAAGAACACTTCAAATGGGTGTATTTCTTCTAAATACCATAATACCAGTACTGTCATTATCGGGGCTACTATACTCATCACAAACATGACTATTGTTAAGATCAGCATACAATTTTTTCGGCAATTCCTTTTTTGTAACCTTCCAGTCTCTATAGTTAACTCATTATCAGCAGTGGTGCAGGAGGGGACAAAAGCTGGTCCCGGCATTTTCTCTCGCTGTCCTCCTTCTCCAACAATGTTCGTCGTGAATATCTCTTATCGTTGCACTCGCTCGAATGTCAATAAGTTCGGAAATGTCAACAGTTTGTTCTGCAGTTCGCTCTGCCAGTTCTCTACAGCCTGATTTGCTATACTCTGGGCAAGATTTCTGTGCATCTGCACATTGCTCAAAGAACTCCAGAGTAGTTATCAATTGCCTTTGTACCATGTGAGCCCCTCTTGTCCGTGAGGGGTGATCTGCACATGGATTTTTATTGCACCGAGGAGCCGCGCTCTTGAGCTGTGTGATTTGCACAACCCTCACGCCGCTCTCCCCTAAGCCTCTGGTTCCCACTTCATCCGTTATGGGAAACAGAGGCAACAAAAGATCAAAAGAAATGAAGATTTGATCACTCCTCCTTCCGAGGCCGTAAATTATACCGCCTTGCTCCTGGTATCGTGTGATCAATGAATAGTGCAGGCACACTTCCAGACTCAGACTCGGAGTCAGCTTGCGGCGCAATGGCAGATGGTGGGCACCAAAGTGGTACACGCTTTTTGTCAGCCAGCAGTGATGCAGGTTCTGCTGGACAACGTTGGGACACTCTTTGCCTTTTCTCCTTTATAGCAATTTTTCCAGGCTTCATTTCAGGCTTTATTTCAGGATCAGACAGATTTTGTGGCAAAGAACTGGCAACAATTTCTTTCGTCTCTGGGGCCGCTGTCTCTTTTTGGTCGTCTGGATCAGGCAGTTCTTTCAACGGCGATGGGATCTTTTTAGCATGCGTTGCATGTATCCACGCCTTCCTCCCGTCCACGCGGATTGCAGTCTGTGTTGCCAAAAGTATCTGGTAGAGTCCACGCCATCTGGGTGCAAGTGATGACTTCCTCTAAAAATTCTTCACTAGAACCCACTCTCTGTGTTCCAGTGAATGCCCCGGGCCAGTGTAACTGATGGGTAGAGCCTCCTGCACCTGCTGATGAATCAAACGCAATTTCTGCATTAAAAGATTACAGTAGATACTGAGCACAGGATATTCTATCTCATTTAGCGGCTTTGGCTGTGGTGCACACCAAACATTCGCCGGTCTCCCCATCACTATCTCGTATGGGGAGAGCCCAGTTCTTGACTGCACAGATGTGCGCATGCACAGTAACGCTAGCGGTAATGCGTCCACCGGGCTCAATTTGTTTCCTGCACAAATGTTACTTATTTTGGCCTTCAAAATGCTGTTGTGACGTTCAATAAGACCGGCACTCATGGGGTGTCTAGAACAATGGAATCTCTTGTCAATTTGTAGACCTGCGCAAATCTGTACTTTTGCAGTGCTCATGGCGGTGCAGTCTTTTAATGGGTATGCTTCCACCCATTTGCTGAACGCACATATAACCACTAAAACGTACTTTAAGTTTTGGCACCTCTCCATCTCTATTAAATCGAAATGGATTACCTCAAATGGCATAGCGGGAGGGCCAAAACTTCCTGTTGGAGTACCCGTTCCCTTCCCCACATTGTGTTGCAAGCACGTAATACAATTTTGTACCAGCTTTTTGGCATTTTTCTTTGTGTGTGTTGTCCCATACTGTGGCTAACTGCTGGACTATCTTTTTAGCACAAATGTGTGTAGGACTATGGGCCATTGTGACCATCACAGTTACATAGGAGTTAGGCAGCACCCAGTTTTTACCTTTCTTGTCTACCCAGCAACCTTCTAGATCTAATTCTGCAGAGCCCTCAGCCCACTCATGTATTTCGTCAGCAGTGGCTTCCGCCTACATCTCTTTAACAGTAGCAATTCCATTTTCTATTATGCAGGGTACTTCCTCAGACTGTACTGTCAACATTTTAGTATTGAAACCAGTGGCAGTTCGCGTTTCAATCCTGTCTGCAAATGCGTTTCCCTCTCCCACTTTACATGTTACCTTTTTATACGCCTCGCATTTCACTATTGCTAGGCGCTTTGGACACGTAAGTGCAGACAGCAATCATACAATAAAAGGGCCATGTTTAATTCTGGCTCCATGTGATGTCAAGAAACCCCTCTCAGCCCAGAGTCGACCAAAGTTATGAACTACGCCAAAGGCGTATTGGCTGTCAGTATATATGTTTACACTCAAATTTTCTGATATTTCACAAGCTCTTGTTAACGTTATTATCTCCGCGGCCTGTGAAGAGTTGTAAGGGATTCTTTTGCTTTCTACAATACTTTTCAGTGTGGTGATAGCATAGGCAGCAGTTGATGTGCCATCAGGTAATTTAAAACAGGAGCCGTCACAAAACAGTTCTCCATCTGGTTCTTTTTGTGGGGTATCTGTTAAGTCAATTCTTCCTTTCGTTTCTTCCTCAGTGATCATTAAACAATCATGGGGAGGTGATTCATTCTCACCTAATTCTTCCGTGGGCAGTGGCATTAATTCTGCAGGATTCAAAGCGCTACACCTCATAATTTGGATGTGTGGCGCGAACAGGACAATTTCATATCTAGTAAATCTAGCAGATGTGAGGTGTTGCATCTGCGCTCTATTTAATAGAACGTCTATGGCATGTGGCACCATCAAAATTAAGGTGGGCCCCAACACCAGTTCTTCAGTTTGTTTCACTGATGCAGCAGCCGCTGCAACAGCTCGCAAACAACGTGGTAGTGCATGCGCTACAGGGTCCAGCTCGGAAGAAAAATAGATGCATGGCCTATTTCTTCCACCTTGTTCCTGTGTCAAAACAGCCAACGCACAGCCTTCACTCTCGTGTACAAACAATCTGAAAATGTTTTCATAATTTGGTGTGCCCAAAACTGGAGCAGAACACAATGCAGTTTTGAGCAGATCAAATGCTCTCTGACATTCTTCATTCCACGGCAAAGGCATCACAGCATCCTTTTTTGTCAATGCCACCATTGGCTTCACAATCAATGCAAAGTTCACAATCCACTGCCGGCAATAAGAAGCCATGCCTATTACAGCTCTGACTCCTTTCAGTGTTTTTGGAATAGGCATATCAGAAATACTCTCTATCCTTTCTGGCGTTAGTCTTCTCCCCTCTCTCGAAAGTAAGAAGCCCAAATAAGCCACCTCCTTTCGACAATGTTGGAATTTCTTTAAGCTTGCTTTGTGGCCACGTGCTGCTAAGTGTGACAACAATAAAACAGCACTTTCTTTACAAATCTCCTCTGTATCAACAGCGATCAATAGATCATCTATATATTGTAACAATACACAACCTGTCGGTAATTCTAACATATCTAGTTGTTCTTTCAATGCCCTCCTGTAAATACTCGGACTCTCTGTGTAGCCCTGTGGAATGCGCGTGAATGTAAATGATCATCCTCCTAATGTTAAGGCAAACAGATATCTACTTTCCTTGTGTACTGGAATGCTGAAGAAGGCATTCTTCAAGTCTATAACACTAAAGTATTCTGCTGAGGCGGGTATCATGGTCAAAATCGTGGTGACGTCTGGGACCAATGGGAATTGAGGGTCAACCACTTTGTTTAATGCGTGCAGATCAATTATGAAACGATATGGTACTTCATTACCTCCTTTCTTATATACCGGGAGAATGGGGCTGTTACATGTGCTGCCTGTAATCTCTTCAATCACCCCCAGTTTTACCAAATCTGAAACAATACTTTTCAATCCTTTTTCTTCTTCTGCTGAAATTTTATACTGTGGAATACGCGGTAGCGTTACTCCTTCTTTTAGAACAATATTTACTGGCTCTATCTTCAAACATCCCACATCCTTGTCATTCATTACCCATATGCAACTTGCACTTTACTCAATTCTCCTGGCAAAGGTTTGGACAGGAATTCAGACACTGGTACATTCTGTGGCGAAATTGTCAGGAACACTCCATCTGGAGTGCAATGGATAACTGCACTTAGTTTTTTCAATAGATTTAATCCCAAAAGATTTTCCCCACAATTTTCTGTTAAAAGAAATGGACAATATTCAGTGAATGGACCTAATGTTAGTGGTACTGGTTGGGACACTGGCTTGATTACCGGGGTACCTGCGAACCCTACTGAAATATTCTTTTGCCCTGACAGTGGTATGTCCGGAACCAAGTGATGGTCTATTGAGCACTTTTGCACCCCTGTGTCTACGAGAAAGCTATGCTCTCTATTCCCGACTTTCATTTCTACGTAGGGTCCTTTTTGATTCACGGGAATAGACACTGGTTCTGACCCCTGTCTTGGGCTGCCCTATTGAGGGAGCAACACATCATCCGATGTGTAATCACTACTATAGTACGTATTTGGTTGTGTATCAAAAATGTTTCCGCCCTTTCCTCTATTCCGATCGCTCTGATTTCCATACTGTGGGTTTTGCTGGCTCTGATTTTGGCTAAAAGCAGTCTGATTTTGAGCTTGGTTCTGATTCTGGAAAACGTTTCCTTGATTATTTTGGTACTGCTGCATATTGTTTCTATTCTGTCCATTTGTTCCCGGGTGTCCCCTATGCTGTCTTCTCTGACCATATCCATTTCGTTTTTGTAAATGTGGACATTGCGCTCGCCAGTTACCTTCCTCTCTGCAGTACGCACATTGATTTAGTCCCAGAGGCCCTCCATGCATATTCAAATTACTTCTCCTTTGCGCGTTTCCTCTCCCTCTATTGTGTCCCGTCACTTGCTGAAGTAACACTCTTGTTTTCAAATTCACCCTGTCCTTTACCTCTTTCTCTTTCTCTGTATTCACTCTGTTCTCATAATATTGGGCCATATGCAATACTTCGCTCAATGTTTTTGCTTGCCATGCACTTTCTGATGTCATTATTAAGTTTTAAATTGGAGGTATTAACCCTCTCACGTACTTATCAACAAATAGTCTTTTACCTGCTTCCATGCTTACGTCTTGTCCATTAAAATCCGTAAGTACTTCCTCGAATCTATTGAAATAATCTGTGGATAACTCATCCTTGCCCTGAACACATGCAGTTAATTTGTCCCATACAATTCTTTTTTCTGGAACTATTTCCTTAAATTTTTGTATTATCTGCGCTGATAACGCCGCCATATTTGGCGATGGTTTCCCTCCCGCTTCTCTATTCTTATCCTCTGCTACTAAATCCGCCCAAGTGGCACCATAGGCCACGTCATCCTCCACTTTTCTTATTTGTTTCCACATATCTGCTGGCACAACTACTGGGAATATTAAATCTATATCATTCATAGTAAACATGGACGATTTCAAATAGGACTCTATTTCCTTATAGAATCCCACCGGATTCTTCCTTATATCGGGAACCATCTGTTTTATATTATTCACTTCCTGTCTGGAGAAGGGGACGTGCACATATTGTGCTGTATAATGTGCTTCCGTTACCCAAGCAGGTTGGCCGTTTGCTGCAGGAATCTCTACCTTAATCACAAAAGTGGTTGGGACTTCTCTCATAGGAAAACCGCACTCACTTTTCCTCCCCCTTCTCTCATATGCAATACTATTCCCAAATCAAGTGATAAGGCTGTTTCTCCTGTTCCATGTTCTAATGCTCTCTTGTATATCGCCATCAATTCGGGGGGGGGCTAGCTTTCTTATCATCTATATCTTTATCTACCAAATATTCAGCCATTGTCTGTAGTGCTTTTCTTTTCATTGGCAAGGGGTATTCATCAAATATTTCATGTATTTCCATTGTGGGAATACTAGGATCTGTAATCCATTTTAACGCCTCTCGTATACATATTTTTAGATTTTCACTCGCCTGTCTTGACGAAGGAAGGAATCGCCGCTGCACATATGGTATCGCCGCCTCTCTCCTGTCTCTCCTAACATCTTTATGCCTATACCCCGGTATGGCAAACATTTCAGCATATGCATCATCAAGTTCATTCTTTAATTCAAAAAGCCTGTCTACATGTTCCTTTATGTCCTCATCTCTCTCTCTACAACATGCCAACGCATTCAAATCCAACAACTTCTGTGGCGGTATTCTCCCAATTAACTGCTTCCATCCATTCTTTAAATATTCCCCCATGCATTCCAACAATACCTGTCTTTCATTGCTCCTCCTGAAATCATACATCGAAGCCAGCGTCGACGTTTCATCATTCTCTATATACATCTGTGCCTGTTCTTGCAACTCCCGTTTTCTCTCCTTGCTAATCGCACTATGGGTCACGCTAGTGCATTCACTCTGTCCCGTCCCCTCTCTTCCTTCGGTGAGTTCAAGTTCAATTGGTGGAGGTGCAGATGGGACAGTAGCAATCTCTTGGGAGGGACTTGTGGATGGGACAACGAGAACGGGAAGTAACTGCTGTGGCGCTGACTGACTAATGGGAGGCGCTGGTTGTATGATCTGTGGCTGTGTTGGGATCTGAACAATAGGGAGGGGCAGAGTAATTGAAGGGGGCTGAGCAATAGGTACTGGTTCGGTCTTCTTAGTCCCACTTATTGGGTGCTCTCGCCTTGTTTCAGTTAATATTTTGCTTATCAACTCATCTGATGAATGCAGCTCTTGTTGTGGATATATATCTTGTCTATACTCAACTGACCATGTGACTTGCGAGGGAGGAGACCGGGCATTTCTGTCTGGGTTGCCTGCGTTATGTTTCAACAAGTATCTTGCGGCCTTGCTCTATGCATGAACAATAAAATAATAGTCGGGCAGAATAAGCTTTCAGCAAAGCAGTTTCGACAGAAAGCAAGAGGCGAAAGTTAAAAACAAAATGGCGATTTCAATCACATCAAAATGGCCGCACTTTAGTGAAGCTGATAGTTGTGTATTTCTAATACCGAACACATGAGGCGGTTGGTCTTCGGCCACCAAAATACATTGCCTCCATCATTGAGGGTTATCTACATTTTCTGGACTGACATGCCCAGCCAGCAGATAACCCCAAATGTTCCTCAGGATTGGTTAACTTTTCTTGGCGGTCTCTGTTTCCTACTTCTATGACGGAGGGCTTTGGAGCAGGCTGTTCTCCCAGCAGAGTTCCAGATTAAATATTCCTTCATCTTGAGATGTCAAAAGATGATTGAACAGGTGGGTGGTCTCACCCCCTTAATTAGGCCATCTTGTATAGTGGATTGGTTTCCTTCTAGCCTTTTGCAAGGGGTCTAATCCTGGAAGCTCTTTTAAATTCTTATGCATGGTGATGTCATATCCAGAGCGTTTTGTCTGCAGGAAGTCTGGAGGTGGTTAGGAGGTGTGGGAGCCCTGAAAGAATCCAAAATGGTGGGAGCCTTTTGTGCACTGATGCTTCTCTTCTGGCTAGTATAACTCTGCCCCCATCTCCTGTCTGCGTACATCAAAATGTCCCTGTTTATTGCCACACTGGTGTTATTTTCTTTGACCCAGTCAAGCCTGCCCTTTGAAGTTCTGGACCTCTCCCTGTCCACCTGGAGGCAGTTTCTGTCTTCCTGGAAGATGACAAAACATTCCCACAGAAGTCAAAGAAACGTTTTGAGTTAAACTCAGTCCAAGACAGTAAATACTCTGGCGCAGACAGAAAGGCCACTGTAAACCAAACTGACAATAAAATTACACCAAACGGTTTTGACCAGTAAAATTGTGGCTACAGACGGCGCAGCATGTCATAACGAGACATGGTTTATTTTTAGATCTGTCAGCTTCGACCAGGTTCTGGGAGCACAAAATAATATGATTTAATTTAGGATCGATTTATCCATGGTTAAAGGAAGGTCCTGGCTGTTGGAACTTTGTGCTCCATCAATCTGTTGACAGGAATGCAAGTATAACAACAAACAGGGTAAGTTAATATATAAATGTAAAAAAAACACGGGCAAGCCGTTGGAATCCTTTTAACCGTTAACAGGATGAACATAGTATCACAAAAACAACGGTTTTGTAGGAAAAAGTGAATCAAAAGGGTCTCGATGTGCTTTGAATACTCACGCAAGTCACCAGTTTAGTTGACTAGGGCTAGCCCTCTCCTCTATTTCTGCCAGGCAGGCGCCAGCACACACGCAACCTAGGGATAGGCACTCTCTTTAAGGACAGGTTGTCTCTCTTTAGGGACAGGTACGTTGAGGAATTGTCCTCCTTGACTCCATCCTTTTCCTCCCCACCCCCCCTCACTCTGGTCGAGTGTTTCTACATAATTGCTCTCCCACGTATAGAACCCTTTTGATTCACTGTTTCCTACAAGACAGGAAAGCAATGCCACTTTGTGCAGCCATGCTGGAAAACTACATGGCAGCTGCTGAGAGATGTCAGTAGACAGGCCGGGAAATGTACATGCTTTCACTAAGCTTTCCAGCATGGAACGTTATGAAAGGGGGTTCGGATTAGCCGTCTCCCTTTCAGAGACATGTTTACCTGCATGATTTTATTAATAAAAATAGCTACGTCTACTTTGCCTTTGTAGCTTCCATTCCATCAAGTAAAAGTCTAATTTGGAAGACATTTCTGATCCTCTTATCTGTCCAAGCAGGGTTGCTAGTAAAGATAGTGGGATACTGGTGATTCATGGCGTTTTAATGTAAAACCTTATAGTCTTCTTAGGAAATTAAAGAAAATCTCCTCTAACCCTATTTCTATGCAGGGGTGCCTAGTCTAAAAAAAAAACAAAAGGATGCACGTCAGCATGTCTAACAAATAAATACTGTCCTCTGTCCAAATCTATTGTAACCTTTTATAGTGGTAGCTGCCCTGCCACTATAAAAGAAAGCACTAAAATAGAATCTAACCTTGAGCTTACGATAGGGTTACTTCCCCTCTTCAGTAACTTAGTGGAGGCTCGTTCTCTGACCTCCACCCAAGAGTTCTCCCAGTACCTTCATGTCCAAGTTTCAAAACAAAAATAATATCTCTCGGCTTTCTTTTTAGGGTTATAACAATGTCCTTGTCAAGTATTCAAAAACAGTCTTGGAATGATCCTTTCTCCTGGGAAATCACTTCAGGACCTGGATCGGCCGGTATTCACAATTGGACCAAAGTTCACACTTACTCTTTTCTGAATGATTAATGTTTTCATCCTTCGGCAGGCTATGGACTTGGTTAGTCCAGGTGGCTGCTTCCTTTCTTACACTCCCTTGTGGAATAACTGCTTCTTCAGCCCCGGTGGGCTAATGGACTGCTCTGGCCTTCAGGTTAGCTTTCTTCTCTAGTCCCGCCCTGGTCTATGTGTTTTCCCAGCTCTACGTGGGCTATGAACCTGCTTAGCCCAGTTTGATAGCCTGCTTCTGTAAACCCCTCATAGGTTATTCATGTGCTCAGCTTGGCATGCACTATGGACCTGCACAGCCTGGGTTGTTAGCTTGCTTTTCTTGACCTCTGCTGATGTATTCGTGTGCACTGTCCAGCGTGGGCTATGGTGCTGCTCAGCCAGTTTTGCTAGTTTACTTTTCTCATCCCCTCCTGGGGTATTCGGGTTATCAGTCCAATGTGGGCTTGGGGCTTTCTCTGCACTCTTTTCCTCTGTCTCTTCTCCCCCTCTTGGGATTTTGTGACTTATAGTCCTGTGCAGGCTTGTGGTTTGTTCAGCTTGTTTGCCTCTTCTTCTGTTATGCAGATGATTAGCCCGGTTTTGGCTTTGATGTGGCCTTACCTCCCTCCGACCGCTCTTGGTGTGAGGTTGCGAACCTCTCTCCAGCGGTGGTGCTCCTCAGGGCCTTCAGCATCCCTGGCCTGTGCAGTTCCAGTAGCATTAGAGCCATTGGCGGAATGGGTCAGGAGAGACCCGGACCTGATGTTTTATTGCTGGCTGTGGGGAAGGAAGAACAAATGTCACTATACGTAGATGATATCCTATTGTATCTGACAAACACAGTATGCTCCATACCAAGAGCTATGGCCAGACGAAAAGGAATTCGGAATATACTTAGGTCTGCGAATAAATTGGGAGAAATGTATCTATTTCTCGGAGGAGTGGGGCAAGGAGACCAGAAACAAATCCCACCACTGAAAAAAAAAACGAATGACAGAGGGTTCAGGTACTTGGGGGTGTTATCCAGAAGGACGAAAGTCTCTTTGGCGAACTCAACCTTGATCAGGCGCTGAAACGATTTGAAAAGGACACCAGGCATTGCAGGACCCTTCCAATCTCACAAATGGGGAGGGTCGTTCTGCACAAAATGGTGACCCTACCCTCTTTACTGTACATACTCCAACGTGTCCCTAGAACAATAAGGCCGGCGACTTTAATAGAATCAATGAAACGTTGTGAAAGTTCCCATGGGAGTAAAAGACACTGGGCCTCATTACACGTAGTGCGGTAAGGGTTTACCGGTAAGGGCACCGGTACCGGTAAACCCTTATCGCCTTACTACGAGGTCCCTTTGCGGGTTGGTACTTTAACGCCTGCTGTTTAGCAGGCGTTAAAAACCAACCCGCAAAGGGACCAGGGTGCTAATTACGGTACTGCAATTTGCGGCACCGTAATTAGCGCCTTCCCCATTCCCATAGAGTCCTATGGGGCAAAAATGGGAATGGGGAAGGGCAATGGGGGAAGGGGGAATTACTGCCCCGCCAACCTTGGAATAGGGCGGTAATTCCCCTTTCCTCCAAGGCGGTGCCGGTATTTTACCGGCATGGACCAAGGTGCTAATAGCACCTTTGTCCACCGCCTACCGTGTAATGAGGCCCACTCCGCCTACAGCACTAATGAAGGGAAAGCCACCCAGCGGTAGCTTTTGTTTACTACAGCTGGCTGGCTTTTCCTTCATTAGTGCAGCAAAAGCAAAAGCCAGCATAGGAGGGCCTCCATTCCACAAAATGGATGCGCCCATGTGCTTGCTTTTGCGAATTTTGAGCTTGAATAGCTCAAAATTTTACATAGGAAGTTTTAAAAAAGAGAATGCTAGTATTTTTTTTTATGTTGCCTATCTATTTTTTAAATAAACATTTTTACTAGACCATCCCTTTAACTTTGCCCATAAAGTTTTATTCAGTTCTGTATTCAATAGGCTTACTTTAGCTTGGTTTCAAGTTGTCATTCAGTTCAGCATTCAATATACATAATTCAGCTGTGTTTTAAAGTTTCATTCAGTTCGGTATTCAATTAGCTTTGCTTCAAGTTTTCATTAATTTCGGGATTCAATGTAGCTCATACGGCACTTGATTGCCTGTGCGTAGCCGTCTAGGAGCGCCCCAGTGTTGAGTGACTTTCCCCGATACTCACCGGTTCTTGGCGTTCCTCTCCGGTGGCTTCGCTTATTACTTTCTGCCTCTCAAGTCGGCGGGCTGGCCTCTGCAAGCCCCGCTTGCACTCTGGATGCTTTCCTCCACGCGCCGACGGCTCTGCTACCTTGACATGGACAGAGACTGCGTCCTTTCTTATTTCTTCCTCGCACGCAGCTCCAGTTGCTCTCTCCCTCCCTCCAACACAGAGGCTCCCGCACCTGTGGCAGCTTAACGGCCAGCTCGCCCTGGGATCCACAGGCCCTCTGGGACTTCGGCCGGCGTCCTGGCTTCCTCTCAGGTCCCAGCATGGCTGCCTTCTCACGAAAAGTGTCCCTTGCTGGTCTCTCCCACACAGGCCTCCCTGTTGCTCCTCTTGCTGCTTCTTTGGTCTCTCTTTATACACCTGAAACCACTTGACAAGTTGCATGTGTTGACTCTCAATTGGGCGTGCCTGACTATAATTAAAGGGACATGCCTGACCTTGCATCTTCTCATCACAGTACATTCAGAGGTAAAATGTGGGGAAAGGAGGGGAGAGGTTTTACAATGGCCAATAAAGGCCGGGGGAAGGTTAGGTTGGTCTTCAATAGGGAAAGGGGGATACCATTTCTGGTGTAACACACCCTTAACCCCTCTCTTCTTCACCCTCTTTCGGGTTCTCCTGGATTGGTAATGTTTCCTGTCATTTTCTTGGTCAGTGGGACATGGATAATAATATCCCATAACTGCCTATGGGATAGAGGATTCTTCATGAAAGAGAAATGCAGAATACTGTGTCTCACTTGAGGACATCTCATCCCCAACCACCAAGGGCCCTCTACCCAGGTGATCCTCCTTCGCTTCTCCACCGCTTCTCCACCCCCAGGGTCAGGATCCAAAAGCGATGGCTTTTCCCTGGCCACCTGAGAAGAGGACCCAAGGGGAGCAGATGTGAGGATGCCCTCAGGTTTCTCACAATACCTACTACTTAGGCATGCACTGGCACCCCTGCATAGCAGGAGTGGGGACGAGATTCCACAGGCGTCCCCCATAAAAAAAAAAAATGTACTACATGGGGAGATTGAAACAAAGCAATTATTGACCCTCTACAAGGCACTGTCACTTCAGTCTGTGATTCAGCTGGTGGACTTGAAATGTAGATGGGAAAGAGACGTGGGGGACATGGAGAAGAGGCGTCGATGGAAGCACTGCAATACCCCTGGGAGGGTATACAATGTTTATATCGACAATGATATAGTGAAAGAATCATTTATCAAATCTTCTATATCGAAAACCTTTATAGTGAATGCATTTAGAGGTGGGGTAAAGTTTTAAGTATTTTTGGAAAACGTTTGGGGTGGATTTTTAGGGGTCGGAAATGGGGGAGCGGGGGAGACCACAAACAAAAAAAAGTGCCTTCACTATAACATTTTTCACTATATAAGTTTCAATATACAATCGTTCTCTATTACCTTGATATAAAGACATGTTTAATTTTGTTTTGTTTTATTATTTGTAGTGCGCACCTAACCCTGAGGTTTCTGGGCGCTTGAACATAGATAGGTTGTTACAGTTACAAGTGCAGGGTAATGAAGAAACATGCGGACCAGGTTACAGAGTGGTCAATGTGGCAGCAGCATGGCAAAGATAAGTTGCTACAATTACAAGTGCAGGGTAAAGTAGAATCATGAAGACCAGGTTACAGAATGGTCGGTGTGGCATCATCAAGCCATGAGACGGGCATAAGGACCATGTTACAGAATGGTCAGTATAACTCCAATATGACAGATGGTTACAGAGAGTAGAGTAGCAAGATAAGCATAAGTACTCATCAGGCTGAAGAGCAATAGTAGTTTCACAGTGGTCGGACAGGAATGAGGCAATTCGAATGAAACTGAGGGGTATGTTAATGTTGCTGGGCAAAGAGCAGTTCTTTTATTTTAGCTCTAAAAGTCCAGAAGGAAGGTTCGGCTCTTAATGGCTGTGGGAAGGACATTCCGGCACTTGGCTGCTAACACCAGGAAGCTCGCCCCCCACCCCCTGCCGTTTTCAGTTTGTATTTGGGTATATTGAGGCAATGTAGGTAGGATGATCTGATAGGTCTAGAAGATCGAGAATTTGTCAGTCAGATATTGGGGGGCTGTATTAGACAGGCATTTGTGTGTGATGACAAGTGTGCATAATTTAATTCTGACGCCTACCGGTAACCAGTTTGAGTCTCGTCTGAAGGTTGAGATGTGACTGGAGCGCGGTATGTTCAGGGCACAACGAAGGGCATTATTCTGGAGAACTTGTAATCTATTCAGGTTGCTATCAGTAGATCCTAGGAATAGGGAGTTACAGTAATCCATTTTCGACAAAATCAAGGCTCTGGCTAGGGTGATGCAGCTGTTTGTGGACAGAAAGGGTTTGCAAGCGTTGATTAACTTATTGGTGTATGCTGTGGTGGAGGCTGTGGGGTTTACTTGTTTTTGAGGGCGAGGGTGGAGTCTAGGTAAGCGCCAAGGGTTTTAACCTCTTTTGCGACTTTGATAATATTGCCATCAATGTTGAAGGCTTTGTATCAAGGGATAACCCCCTTTTAACCTTTGTAACCCCAGAGGGAGGTGGCAATAGCTGCTGGGTGGAGACCCATTGCTCCCTTTGTGCTGTCACCAAGTATCCTTGAACTATTGCGATTAATTACTTTATCAACTACCCTCCTGTCAGTATCCAGAGTGCATCCCTTTTCCTTCTTGAAACTGTCTGTCGTCTGCATTCGTATACAGGGTGGGTTGTATTTTGTAGTGTGCTAGACTTGGCGTGAAATAACAAAGTAGATATTTTAAATACAATTTAAATACCTACACAAATTCTACTCCTCCAGGGAAAGGCTAAGGAAGATGGGTAGAGGTGACAATGTAATACATACAAAGGGACATTCTTCCACATGGTATGGGAATGCCCAGAGATAAGGAGGTACTGGGAGAAAGTGCAACGGGAGGTGGAAGGGGTACTGGAGAGACAAGCGCAGCTAGAACCAAGACATATGTATTTATTCTATTGGACATTTGTATGGCGCCTATACACAGGTGTTTCCAGGTGCCACAAGACAAGATTGGGGGGTGGGGGGGCTAATGGGGGTCAAAAAGTTGAACAACAAAAATGGTTATATTGGCTTTGTGACAAGCCTACCGTGCATGTTCTTGTTAAGTGCAAGGGGGTAGTAGGGAGAAGTGCAGGAGTGGGGTAACCCCAGGGGTGGGGGAGGTCAAGTGCTGGGCAGTCCAAGGCGGCAAGTGGCAGGCAGTAGAGGGGGAGTGTGGTGGTTAGAGAGGACCCAAGTTGGGCTTGTCCGTGAAAGGGAGACTGAGGGCAAGTGCTGGGAAAGGATGCTGGGGGGACTGGCCCCTGTATGACTCTGAAGGGACCAGGACCCAGTCGTAGCCACAGATGAAGAGTTTAGCACGGGAGGGGGAGAGGGAAGGAAGAGGAGAAAATGAAAGTCTTGAGAAGTTTCCGGAACTTAAGAAGATCCTGCTGAAGTCTGAGGGGGGAGGGAGGCCGTTCCAGAGGGAGAAGCCAGCCAAGGAAGTGGATCTACCTCCCACTCTCTGCTTGGAGAAACATTTGATCTGCAGAGAGTTGGAGCCAGAAGAGCAAAGGACTCTGGCTGGTTGGTATTTTGGGAGGGAAAGCTGGGTGTAAAGAGGTCCCAGGCCCCAGACAGCCTTGTGGATGATGCAAAGGGTATTGTATTTAAACCTTGCAGTCACCAGGAGACAGTGGAGAGATTTTGGGGCTGGGGAGGTGCAGTGCCTGGGCTTGAGGCCAAGAATAGGTCTTGCAGGCCTATTCTGGATTAGTTGAAGGGGCGAAGAGAGGAAAGAGGCAGGTTGAGGAAGAGGCTATTGCAGTAGTCAATCCTAGAGAGAACAAGGGCTGTGGAGACATTGAGCTTCTGGGGGAAGGTGAGGAAAGGTAGAATGCCCCTCAGGAGATGAAGCTGAAATTGTGACTTCTAGGCAAGGTCCATGATGTGTGGAAAAAAGAGAGAGAGGAGTCAAAAGAATTTTTTGCATCACAAGCGGGTGAGGGGAGCGGACCCAAGGAGTATGGCCAAAGAGTGGGGTTTGGGGGGGCAAGGAACAGTCTTCACAATGATCAGGATTTCTGTCTTTCTTCATTAATTCAGAGATCATTGGCAGAGCACAATGCCTGAGTAGCAGTCAGGTATGAGGGTGGAGGAGAAGGAGGAGGTAGGTGTCATGATGCCCGCTCCCGGGGAGCCGGTTCAAGCCCGGCGTCCCCGAAAGCGGACATCCAGTCCCCAAGGAAGGACCCAGCAACCCCATATAGGGGCCCTTTGGACAGTGTCCTGGCGCCTATGGCGCCAGGCTCATAAAAGACATCAGTCCTGGCGCCATAGGCGCCAGGCTCATTATGGGAATGCTTGGGTGCACTTACCTGATGCAGACCATGCTGCAGGATCCCGGCCTCCTTGAGGCCTGAAAGGAACTACTTTACCTGAGGGACTAATTTACCA
This sequence comes from Ambystoma mexicanum, assembly GCF_040938575.1. NCBI lineage: Eukaryota > Metazoa > Chordata > Amphibia > Caudata > Ambystomatidae > Ambystoma > Ambystoma mexicanum. The sequence goes on from NC_090930.1 coordinate 986,522,776, forward strand.
TCCGGGCGTGGTCGGGGAAGGATACATACCTGATTGGAGGAAGGATACATACCTGGAACTTCTTCCAAGGCTATTTAAACCCCACCCGAACAGCCACACATGCTTCGCGTTGTTCGGCATCTAGCAGCTGGACGCTCACCGTGTCTGCTCCTGCATCCTGACTTCTGCCACGCCTGCCAGCATCTTGGATCACCTGCAAAGGAAGAGAAGAAGAGAACAGAAGAAGGAAAAGTCCTTACCTGCTAAATCCGCATCCCGGAGACATCTCGCCGACAATCCTGAAAAGGAAGACTTTAATTTAAAAGCTCATCGCGTCGATCGCTGCAGCGCCGCATTCCACTCACCTTTACAGGGCGCCTCCATGTTCAGCAGCGATCATCCGGATTCGCAGTCACGCCCCAGCGCCTAGGGAGAAAAACACCAGAACAAAAGGTGAGAGAGAGAAGGGAATAAGGAAAGCTAAATCTCCATGTTAAGACTTACCTGTTGATTCATTCCCTCTTCATTTCGGGTCCGCGCCGCATCCTGGCATTTCCGGACCCCGGCCCCTAAGGAGAAAAAGAGACATCAGCGTTATTGAGCGAATGAAAAGACATTACCAAAAAACGCTCATTAAAGACTTACCTGATTTCTACAAGGATTTCACTGCTCATCTCGGATCGGTGCCTGTTCCCCGGCATTCCGTACCCCGGCCCCTGTGGGGAAAAAGACACTAGCATTAGTACATTAATGCATGGACACAAGGGGAACCTCTTATCAAAAAACTTACCTGGAAGCCAAGCAAGTTTGGTTCTCACCAGTCCGAAAATCCAGTGAAGTAACTGGATACCAACGCGACCCCTGCATCAGAAGCAGGATGGAGAGCTCGTCCTTCCAGACCCTAAGGTGAGACGCTACGAGAAATCACAGAAGGGTTTCAAGGAGGGTGAGAGGGGAAAGTGGGAGGCCGATTGCATTACCCCGCAGACAGTTAATCCCCTATTTTCGCCTACAGAAGGATACTTCTGCGAGCAAGACAAGCCAGATTTGGGGGCCCGGTCCAGTCCGTCTTCCGACCCTGCGCATCACCTTAGAAGAGGTCACAGCAGTGCGAACCAGGCCAGCGCCTCCGTGGGAGTCAGGTGAGCGTACAGTAGGGGAAAGCAGCTTGAAAGAGAGCTGTGTGTCGTCTGCATAACACTTGAAATGATGGGAGAAAGTGGAGATCAGGTGTGTCAGAGGGGCCAGGTAGATGTTGAAAAGCCATGGATAGAATAGAGCCCTGAGAGACGCCACAGGTAGAGAGTGCAGTGGGGGAGTGAAAAGGACCCATTTGCACTTGAGAAGGTCTGTTAGAAAGGAAGGAGGTCAGCCATGCCAGTGTCCTGTCCCTGATGCCTAGGGAGGCGGTTTATGAGGATGGAGTGGTTGACTGTTTCAAAAACAGAAGAAAGATCAAGGAGGATCAGAAGAGAGGGCGTGTTAGAGTCCAGGGTTAGAGAGTTTGTCTTCACAGGTGTTTAGGAGAGTAGTTTCTGTGCCTCTGGCTGCCCTGAAGACGGACTGGTGGACATGGAGGCAGACAGCAGGTTTGGTGTGGAGGTTCAGTTGGGGAATTACCAGCTTCTCCATGAGGTTGCCCAAAAACAGGGTACACATGGTGCCAAAAACAGCTAATCCCTCATAACAAGCAGCGCCTTCCACACTGCTGAGTTAATAAAGAGAGTGATACGTCCCAGAGGACGAAATGCATTGCTGGGAATATGGACAGACATGGAGATGGACAGATTTGCAAAGATATTCCTAAATGTATTACCGAAAAGTTGTGAGCTTAGAGGAAAGGCAGACCTTTGCGCTATGTTAGGTCTGATTGTAGGGTTGGTTTGATCCTGCTACCGGGTACATGGTTCGCTTGGGACAAGCTTACTGATTCCCAAAGATTGGCGATACGAAGGTAGGTAGGAAACCCTGTATAGATTGGTGTTGGATTTCATTCACATTTTGTGGATATGGATGTTTGAAAAAAGGGGGTCAATACACCCAGATTTGTTGCAGTGTTGATTTATTATGCATGTAAGTTGGTGCTGGTCACATGGGAAAAAGGCCTAACTCTTCCCATGTGACGTGCACCACATGTGACAAGTTTACCACTAGCATTTACGTGCATAATAAATTAAGACTCTGCAACAAATCTGGATGTATTGACCACCTTTTTTCATGGAATGAGTCCCCTTTCCCCAAGGGGAGCCACCCCCATTGGGACTAGGCAGGTGAGCCTGCTAAGTTTAATGCCCCCTAGGGCACAGGGCAGGTGGGATCCCACTGGGGGTGATCTCCACCCCATTAGAGGACAGGGATATGTGTTATCCTCCCTTCTCTCAGAAACCTAATTGTTGGTTATGTGGGAGTTAAACTGCATAATGGCTTAAATCTTCCTACGCAAATAGCTGGTTTGATTTCTGACTCTTTTTTCAGGCACCCTCCACACCTCAGAAGAGAGAGCGGAGAATAGGTCCACCCCCTTATTGCATGGAGGATGAAGACCCAATCAGCGTTGGAACGGAGGAGGAGAGTGGCCCGCAGAGCTGCAGAGAGGAGAACTCTTCCCTGGCGGCGAGGCAGCGAGAAACAAGCACACACCTGGCGTGGCAGATCGAACCGTGGCCAAACCCACGGAATGCTCAGCAGCCTTGCGGAGACAAAGACTGAAGAAACCTGACCCATGAGAGGCTCCATTAGTGGAGAATGCCTGAATGGCGAAAAATCGTTGCAAAGTGGAATTGACGTTGAAGCTCCACAAGGTGGCAGCAGGAAGAGCGCATCAGCTCGGAAAGGCTTGGATCACTGGGAAGGTGCCAGAAGGGAGATGATGTGATGTCCAACTGGAACCCCTACCCGGAGGAGCACCGTATGGCGATGGAAGCTACGCGGTCACTCCAGGGAACCCGGGAGGAGGGCGGAAAGGCCCCATATTGGGGTGATAGAATCCAGATCCCAAGACAGGGTGAGATAAACCAGACCCCAAGGCAGGGTTAGAGAAACCAGATCCCATGGTGGGGTGACAGAAACCAGACCCCAACTTGGGGTAACCGCAACCAGACCCCAAGTTGGGGTGACTGCAACCAGACCCCAAGTTGGGGTGACTGCAACCAGACCCCAAGTTGGGGTGACTGCAACCAGACCCCAAGGCGGGGTGACAGAAACCAGATGCAAGGTGGGGTGACAGAACCCAGACCCCTACACAGGGTGAGAGAAACCAGACAAGTCGAGTGAGCGAACACAGACCCAAGGTGGGGTGAGAGAAATCGGGCCCCAAGGCAGGGTGACAAAAACCTGACCCCAGGGCAGGGTGACAGAAACCGGACGCCAAGGCGGAGTAAGTTAAACCAGTGCCCGAAGTGGGGTGAGAGAAACCAGACGCAAGGCAAGGCAAAACCATTACTAAGAAACAGTGCTCTTTTGGTCCTCCCACCTTGTGACAACCACCACTCCCTCACACCCTGCTCAGTGCCATATACCTTACCTTAGTTTAGTAATACTATTGGTGGTGTATTACTCAAGGATAATACACAATAAATGGGATTTTATCCAAATTGTGTTTGAGGTTTTTCTTCATGTACACATCATGGAACAGTTAATCATTTTTGCATTATGTTGCAATCTTGGCTTAGATACACACTCGCAAAGTGGGTATTCAATGGCCTATTGTATCTCCAACTTGGGTTCTCATTTTATGCAGAATATCGCTTTGTCATGATTTATGTTATCTCAGATAAATGAGATATTAGTCAACAGTACCCAGGCAATGGGGTCTGATTGCATATTTTTAGGATCAATATTGGGCCCTGTGTTCGTGGTGCCCTAACTGACACCTGGAACTGCCTTGTGGTAGAATCAGGCCTGTGGGTGATATGTTTCACAATGATTTCAGTCATTGGTTCTTTCTGAATATAACTTATTGTTTGACCGTGTTAGCTTGATGCAAAGCATCATTGCTTGTGTGAGCATCTTTGAAAACATTGTTAAGTTGCTTTTGCTCAAAAAGCAATCTTTAACTGACAGATAAAAAAGCTGCAGTGCTCTGCATCTACCATCTCTCCCTGGATTTATGAGGATAGTTTCATTATAATGCAGAGTTGTCTTTCCACTGGAGTCGCGTGGGTGGAGAATCTGAAAAGTTCTACAAAAGTCAACCCAAGAGAAATCTTGGACTTTATATGATTGAAAAAATCCCAGACTGTTTGAAAATCTGCACAGAACATTATGAACAGAGCTATTTTACCTGTGACGTAAATGTTTAAGTAGCTTCAATTTTGCCTAATCTGGATTCAGCACAATTTGTATGACAGTTTATTTAGGAGCGGGCTTGATTGTGTACATGTCCTTTGCATCCATTTACAATATGAACATAAGCATAGGTCACAAAAAATAGGGATTAGATTTTCTGACCTTTCGCAGGCCAACTGATTGTTCATAGTTGTTGATGTTGCACTGAGACTTTTTATCTATTGGGGAAGGGCTGTTTCGTTGGATTGGTATCGCAGTGTTTGTCACGTACCAACATATCCCTTTGCAGACACTTTGCAATGCTGAATTCCTCTTCTGCAGAAGTGCCTAGCATAAGACGACCTAACCCAAGGTTGAGAGTGGTGGAATGGAGCTAGACAGAAGTCTTGGCAGACGGTGCGTCCATCTGGGATCTGTGAGCAGTCCATTGGCCCAGGCCCATCTTGAAGAAAGAGAACTCTTAGTCAGTGCTCTGTGGGTGCCAAAGACAAACATTGTTTTCAGGCCTTTCCTTAATGCCAATCTGGAAGAGGGGTCATCGGGGGTGGCGGGTCTGATGTTCCAGAGGCAGAGGCCCATAACCCTTATTTATTTTTGCTCATGCTTCTTGCGTTAGAAATTTCATTGGACCCTAAACTTGGAGGCAGACATCTGGCTGGCGCTCACACCCAGGAATATTATAGGCACCCAGAGGTCTGCAGATAAGTGGTCACTTTCCCTGAATGTTTTAAATGTTAGGTCCCTTGACTTCAAAGGGTAGTATGGAGACACTGGGCCTGGGGCGGACGTGTGGGCAAGTGTTGCTAGATGCAAGACCCCTTTGAGGTGTACATTGTCTTCAGCAGCCGTGTGCCGCCATTCAGAGAACACACCCAAAGTGAGAATTTACTTTTATAAGGGAAAGGGTGGGTCAGGATGAAGTGAGCAGAATAGGTCCAGGCCCTCATCAACGGTAGCATAGGTAGGTTGATTGCAGGTCTTCAAAGGGGAGTATGAGACACCGTGTCTGGGGGCCATGAGGGCAAGGGTTGCCAGATACAAGATCAGATTGTGTTGTACATTGAGTTTGGCTGCAGGGATGAGCAGCCGCAACACCCATCCCCATTGAGAGCACATGTACAAATTGAAAAGTTCCTTTGATAGAGAGTGGTGGAGGGGTAGATTAGGATAAAGTCAGTGTAAAATGCAGTCAAATTAGTACTATTAACATGTATTGATTGGGCTATTACAGCATACCATTTTTATTTCTATACTCATATGTATTGAAGGACTATGGTGTTGGTGACTTTGACAAGAACTTTTTTCACATTTCATCTAATTAGATCATTACTTTTATTTAAAACGCCATAGAAAGTGTCAAGACTGTTAACACTTATTCTAGCAAACCCATGTGTATTAAAAAATGTAACACCCTAACATGTATAGTATGTGAAGAACTGGAAAAACTTGATTAACAAAGATAAGACTAAGCAATGTGATATCCTTTAGAATACATAAAGTTATTGTTTTTGTTGCCACAAGTGAGTTTTTGCTTTGTTGTATAATGTTATATGTATCAACATAACAAAGTTGTTTATGCAGTTTAATAGTAAAACAATCATTTGGAAATGAATATAATAATATCAAAGATTGAGAACGTCCACATTTGAAAGTTATTATACATATAAAAATTGTATTACAATGTCAACTTTGTACACATCTTAATTTTAAAGAAATAATCGTTTAATAGAAAGTGTTGTAAATCAAGGTTGGTATCAATTGACATCTAAGATATGTTCACTGTTAAGAAAGATTTCCATTCGATGTGTAATTTTCCCTCCAGTTATGTACCCCCCAACTTTTTGCTTTTTTTAAACACCATAGTCTGACTTTACAAGAGGAGCGCAGCCTTCTGCTGCACTGCCCTGGGCTTTTCGCTCACTTTGTTGTGGGGAAACTGACATGCCCTTAAAGACAGTCAGTACTGGGAGACTTTGTTTCCCTTAGTTCTTGTCTATGTTGCAATTATTCTGCAACCTGTAACAAGCGCACAAAGTACCTTACAGTACAGTGCACTTAGGTCTAACAGTAATTTCCAAAGGCCCTACATACTCTCAAAGGATTTTTTAGGAGAAGTGCAGATGTGTCTCGTACAGGGCTGGTGTCAGCTTATCTTTTCATGTAATTTTGACCCTTTCCTGCCAGGTAAACTGCATTAACCGCGTTTGACACAAATAGGTGGCCTGGCTCCAAAATGGCCATGCCACAAGGTTCTTTGTCCTGTCCTTTGGCCATCTTGCCCCTTCACCTTCCCCAGGTCGAGCTGACACGGGTCAGTCCTTATTTGGGCATGCATTCTCCCACAAAATGACAAGCTTTCACAGGCTTCTGCATCCCTTCTGTGTGTGCGCCTCCGGGATGTGGGCTAGAACGTCTGGTTCCAATACACATCCTGGGTGCCAGAGAGTCTGAGGTGCTGTGAATGCCTGGGACCACCGTGGTCCATGATTGGTCCACGTATGGTATGCCTGTTTGAGAGCAGATCTCCCATTAGATCCTCTTCATTTTGGCGTGAAGGAGATTTTGGATAAGCGAAGGCTCCAAACACCCATACCATGTCGATCTCTGGAGTTCTCACTGAACGAAGAATAGGGTCCAAGTATCCTGAAACTAAGAAGCCGAGTCGAGGAACCGCTGGTGACCCGCTGGAAGGTTTGGCAACCTGAGCCCGCTGTCGTCCTGCTGGACCCTCTGCATCTGGTCGTCCTAGAAGGTCTGCGAAGACACTTCAACCCATTGGAATAGTGGGACCAACTATTCTCGGCACCTTCTTCGAACCCTGCAAGTAATCCTTCTCAGAAGTGTCCCTGGGCCAACCAGTGGGCTGACCAGCTTATGCAGGACCTTTGCCCCCATACCGCTGCCGTTTCGAGGAGACACTCGAAACTTGGTACATTACTAGCTTTGTGTTCACGGCACTCTCACACCGAATTTAGTACACTTGGCTTTCACATGTCTGGAGTAAAGTGAGTGCGCCCGAACTGGAGCATACGCGGTTACCGTGTCGCCCAGCCATAGTGACAAACTTTGCAGGTGCGCCGCTTTTGTGCCCCTCTCGCCCTTGAAGCCTGCTGCAGTGAAACTGGCCTGATCCATCCACCAGGAAAGGAGAAATCGTCACTGTACTGTTTGGGAATCAATGCTGTATCTTCGTCGCTGAAAGCCGCACAACCGCCAAATTGCCGCACTTGAACCTGCAACCGAAGTGGACTCGACTGCCGAAGTTTGGTCCGTAGTGCGCTGGGGGTCAGTGAGTAATTGCAACCCTAACTGGTGGTCCCTAGCGCCTCCATCTATTTTTACGCATGTGTGGCCCCTGAGGGCCCCTCTCCTTTCCACTGCTAGTGCGAACTAGCAAACTATTCCCAAACTCTGGAACCTGCTCTGCCCTGTTGGGGAGACCCTCCACGAATAGTGAGAACTTATTCTTCATCACCTCGCCCACCTTCCTGAGCAGCTACAGATCCTTGAAGAGACCCTGTTTTGCCCATCTGCATTACCATATGCACCAGCATTGCAAGTACATTTGAGCAATAGGCTCCACTCTTCTTCGGGATTGGACTGCCTCTCAGTTAAGATTGTGTTTGATGCAGAATGGACTAAAGACTATTTGCACTGCCTGCTTCCTCCCCCTTTTAGGTTGTGGACCCATTTTGTGCATTAACCCTTTAGACCCCATTGGTCTTGTATATATATATGTAGATAGGATTGTATTGATCTAAAAGTATTACTGTGATTGTTATTGTGTGGTGAACTTTCAAAGGCCTTGAAATAAATGTATTTGTATTTTTAATATACTTATATATACACCTGACTGGGAGTGATTTGTTAGTGTCCTTTATTAGGTGTGAACATTGAGGTCTTTCAGTGACCCTCACCCCTCCTGAGACCTAGTCTTGACCGCCACCAATGCTACCTTGATTGGTCTGGCTTGTCCGGAAGGTTAGCCTGTTCCAAGAAACTAGGCTGGCCTTCTAAACCTCTGCCCACCAGGTCAGAGTTCAGAAATCCGTCTTAACATTCACCAAGTGCAAACATCTTCCATTCAATCAGGATCTTGTGAATAGTCATCCGTGCTTTGTTGTTTGAACATTTTGTTGCTGTCTTTCCATCTCAAGCATTTCCTCATCTGAGATTTCCAGTTGCAACATTGACCACTGAATACAGTCCACAATGTTTGAGGAATTTAATTGTTGAACAATAACTGTGTTGGAAAAAACATATTATTTCGATTTTTAAATGCATATACATGGATGGTTCTTTTTAAAATGATATCTAGAAACAAAGCGCAAAGCGACAACAAACTCAATTGAGAAAAAAAGTGTATGGTCAATTATATTTAAAAAAGTACATTGGTTTGAATTTGAAAAAGAAAACGGTGCAAAGAAAACAACATTAGGCACAAAGATGAAGAGCAATCATTGGCACATGAAACAGTGAACTTAGCAAAGTTTATTTTATATAAATATGGATTTAGCAACCACATTTCTGTAACATGTAACTCTCGAAATGTGAAAAGCATGCAGAGAAAAATAATTTGAAGTAGTGGAAGTATCTGTTTGTTGTTGTATGTGTCGTGGTTGGTAGATGATCAAAGCAAAAATAACAAGTCTTGAAGGCCAGAAATAAAATAGACGGACACCAAGGAAGGAGAAATTCAAATGTTGTCAAGGAGAAACAGGGGTGTTGCTAGGTCTGGAAAAGATCTGGGGCTATGCTAATGTTGGCACTATCAGGACTCTGGATTAGCTAGGCTTTTGGTTGTAGCCCCTGAGCTTCTATCTGGGGCTACAACCAAAAGACCTGGGGCTATAGCCCCATCATTCCCCCCATAGCAACGCCTCTGAGGAGAAAGGGTTTGTTGATATTTATCGAGTGAAGAGGCGTCTTTTGACTACCATGGGGACATGTCAATACATTGTGTAAAGAGGGCGATTGTCAAAGTCGTGCACTGATGTCATGACAAACGCGTAACATAGCGGACTGATATGTTGAGGTCACCAAGAGGTGCACGTGTTATGATTGATTGCTGCCATAGCATTTGAACTTAGGGCGACAGGTGAACTGATTACATTATCACAAGATGGCGTTTTCGGACCCATGCGGTTCGCATGTGTAAAATGCTTGGCAATCCAAGGTAAGATGCATTGAAATGAAAAATGTAATCAATAGCGATAAAAATATGCTAATAAATAAAAGCCTTTTTGAGTGGTCAAATACAACTCCTGAGAGGTTCTCCTTTAACGATAGGAGAACAAATAATATTGGTGCATGAGAAATGCAACTCTGATGAAAAATCAGTACAATTAAAATGTGATGATTGCCGGCTTTGAATTAATCATAGCCTGACTGTGCCCTTGTTCTGCTGGGCCTTCCAACTATCATGTTAAGCTGTCTGTGCCATTACAGAAGGGAACCAGACAGGTTTAAACCAGTCTTGATGCTGCCACCAAAAGGAGCAGTTCAGTCTCAACTGCTCAGGCCAAGGGCTGGTTTAAAAATAGTTTGTTCCCTTTCTACATTGGTGCATAGGACAACACAAATATTATGGAATGAAATGAGCATTGGGTAGTGATTATGATTAAAAACCTTCCACCCATCCCTTGTTCGTTTTGGGGGGGAAAGCACCTAAAAGGAGGCCTCTGCACTGGGCCTTTCACGTGCACTTTCCTGTGATGTCACCCTCCATAGTTTTACTTCACAGGCCATCAGCTGGGTCAAAAGTTGCGTCATGAGTCTCGCCTGCTGCACCCCCTCCAGCAAGTTTAGCATCTGGCACCACTAAATCCAACACACTCATCAGTAGCTCTCGAGAGTAATTAATGGCCTTGGCTCAGGGAATAGCAGTTTAGCTTCACACGGTGTCACGCTGACGCACAAAGAGTGTTCAAAACGACGTTGCTCCTCGTAAAGCAGCGGCCCGTGGATGCCAATGATACAGGAACTTGGGGTTGGTCACCCCGAGTTACCTGGGGGCAACCAGACGTGGACTCCCTGCTCACTGTGCTTAGAGAGACAAAGCTTCACCTCACTGATGAGGCCCAACAAGGCTGAAAAACATTTATGGGGTTGCTTTTGGTACTCTTGTTCAGAGAGGAATTGCCATAGCATTTTGGTGCTGGACTGCCCATGTGGGTGGGACAAAGACTGATATGCAAATGCATATTTCCCATCTGTGAAAGGTACAGTGAGCAAAAAGCGTGTGCTGCAAACTCTCACCTCAGAACAGGTTATCATGCCATGTTCTTTCTGGAGAGGAGCGCCTGCTACCTTTTTTGAAATGATACAGGATGGGCCTGGTCTGTGGTGTTAATCGACAGTGCTTACAGACAATGCCTGGAGTACTGCCATATGCAGGTAAATAAACCCACTACCTAAAAAGGGCACCTCACAAGCAACACCTATTTAACAGCTCTTAGATGAATAGATAGAAAACGTGACAATATTATCAGACTGATCAAAAATCTGTTAGGAACTCCTCCTGTTGGCCCTTGTCGAAGGCTACGTCAACCAATGGGATGGGTGCTGCTCTGACCTTCCCTCTCACCAATATGCCCATAAATATTCAGTGAGCTGAGTCGCACGGTGTACAGTGTGTTTACTTCCTGTTAAATGAAGTAAGATTTATTTGCCTAACGCTCATTATAAAGGTGATGCTGAATAACGTATGAATTAGTAAGAGAGGTAGAAATATGGGTTTCCCTGTCACAGCTAAGCCCTGCGCCACCGCCTGCTTCAGACACTGACAGAATGACTTGCCTCTCCATGAACTTGCCTCGTTTTCCCTTATGCCAGGTAGTTGCAGGAGCTTGACAAGTGATTGATTCGGTTTCGGAGGGTGTCTGAGCGGCACAGAGTGTTTTTTATATTAGAATAGACGTGGACATTTTTTCACACGTTTCAAGATTTATTGCCAAGGCCAGGAGCGTTGTAAATGAGTTTCTTTGCTATTTATTTTCTGTGGGATCTCGTAATTGGCACTATTAGCTTAAGGGCGCGTTTTGCTGAAGGGGCTGGCTGTCCTTTAACACTGTCGCCCGTCTCTCTGCTTTTGTACCTTTGCACAGGTCTGGAGATCCGCTGGGTGGACTGCTACTTCCCTTTTACACACCCTTCATTCGAGATGGAGATCCGGTTCCAAGGGGAATGGATGGAAGTTCTGGGCTGCGGAATCATGGAGCAACGGTTGATTGAATCAGGTACTGGCAAATTACCAAAGACTGATCATGTAATTAGCAAATTGCACGCTTTATGTCTTCTACACTTAAGAGAAACGTGGGACCAATTCAGAGGTCTTCTAAAATGACAGAAGTGTTGTCCCGTTGAGGAACAACACTTTTCCTAAGAGCACATCATTGTGGGCCTGATTCTGAGGTACATGCAAACATAGGAAAGTGTTCTTCAATGAAGGGTGAAAACTTCGCATAAAAACACCATATTCGGTCAAAGTGAAAATGTGGCAGCCTGGTATCAAAGCCTTGGCATTTGCATGTTCCTGATGTATGGCTTGATAACAGTCCTAGCAAACATCAGGAATGCAGGGCAGGCACTGTGAGCCGATTCTCCTTCCAAAAGCCCTGGTTTAGTACATCAAAAAAGGAGTTAAACACAGCACATGTGAGGTGACATTAAACTCTACTGCACACTTTCTCCCATTATAACAATAGCCTTTCCTAGACTGCATAACCACTTTTCAAGTTTACTGAAAGCTTAAGAAAATGTTCTTAAATTAAAAAAGTGGCCTTCTTTTAAGAAGTGCTTGCGGTGCCACTGCTGCACATGTCTCCCTCAAAAGATAGATTCTAGCAGCGTCAGCTGCTGGAAATGCTCGACATCTCGCCTCCAATTCTTCCACCCACCTCAGAGTGGGGGTGCTGGAAACTGAAGGGGAGACTCTGCTGTTTTCACTACTTTCATCACATGCTCCGAATCCTGCCCTCTGTGATATAATGTGGCGCACTGACATGAAGCGGCCACTCTTGCGTGCTTCTGAATTACTCTTGGCAACGGTACTATTGCTCGTCAGTAATGCAGTGCAGACACTGGAAGGGAATTCTCCTTGCAAAGCCCTTCTTTTGCATTTAAGAGTCATCTAGGGCATCTTTAACAGCTACTGAATAAGTCTTTCCTCAAGTATAGTGTCCACGTTTACTGATTTACTGAAGGCTCAGTGCCTCTCTCTTAAATCCGCCAAGTGTCATGCTCCTTCAAAAAGCTTGCAGTAACATTACTGTTCATACCGCTTCCCCAAAGACAGATTTCATCATCTTTTGAAGCTGGAAAGCACATCTCCCTTCCAATCCATTCACCTGGTCGGGAATGCTGTTGCTGGGATCTGGAGGGAAGCATGTTTGACTTCAATACTACTTTTTGCCAGAGTTCAAAATCGGGTCATTAGGCTGTGAATTATAGTGGGGGCATTACAGTGAAATTCCACCAAATCTGGCGCTCCACTTAGCATCTTAATTAAAGTTGCAGCGTGAATGGCGCTCCTAACCACGGAGCGTCATTTACACGGTGGAAAGTGCTGGTTGAGCTGCACTCTAATACCATGCGAGGGCATCATAGCATGGTCCTCAAGCAAAACTGAGTTTTGCACTTGATTTTGCATAATAATTATGGCAGATTTTGTCACAAGATAGTGCACTACCATTGAGGTGGTCCGTTGCGGGGAGTGGGGGCTAGAATTTGGCACTGAGGGGATGGGAGAGGGGTGGACTGCGAGCATTTTCCCATCCTGAATAGATAGCAGAAATATTGCAGCATCTCCACAAATGGTTAATATAGTGTTTTATTCAAACTGTAGCTTTTAGTTATTTGGGTGATTATCTGCAATGTGAATATACAACAGGCTTAACAATAAACGTGTTTCATTTCTATTTTTATTTATCGATCAAAATGAAAATGAAAGGCACTTTAGTAAGGTAGACCAGTTCTACTTTAACATTTCAGATAGTCGCCCAAATAAAACGAAACTGCAGTTTGACTCAAACATAACGTTGACCAGCCCTTCAGATAAGGGGTTTAACATCCACTTTTACTCCATAGAAATAGGCAAAAACTCCCCAAAAATAAAAATGGGGAGTACAAATACTCCCAACAAAAATTCGGCGACAGACATATATGAGTCTGTCCCTCTGCTTTCATCCACACAGCTCCATGGATCAGTAATACATCTAGTGCCACAGGAAAAAAAGATATCTTTTAATGTGCATTCATCGTACAAATTATAACTAATTGTATGCCTGGGTAAGGAGAGGGACAATTTTCAATATGAAGTTGAGAAAGAGTAGTGACTCCTACCAGCAGGCCAATAGAAGTGCATCGCCGAGCAGATTTAGTTGCCGGAATAAATTCTACAGAGTGATCTGGCCAGATTGGTTCCGCAGTAAGCCAAGTTTCTTGGAGAAGGACTTTGTTATAGCTATTTAAGATGTTTGCTTGGTCAGAAAGTAAGTGTGAGAATCCACATGTGTTCCAAGATATAAGTGTGCATGAGACCAAGGAGGTCAAGGAGTCGATCTAAGAACCATTGGCTTGACAAAGGTCATTATTTGATCTCGAGAGCCAAGTCCATCTTGATGGTGGTTTGGGTTGAGGGGGGTTTCTAGATGTATGCACATTTTTATTATTTGCACATGCACATTTACAAGAGTCTAGATGAAGATTTTGACGGTCACTTGAACAGACAGAATTTCCCATTTGCTGCTATGTGGCAGGATCTTTGTCTGTATTTTCAGGGAGGGATTCGATCTTTCGAATTTGTATGGGGAGACCATTATTTTTCAATTCTTCTCTGAATCGCCACAATCGATCCAATAGATAATTCAATTACATCATAATTATCTGGTTAAATATATTTGATGCAGTCAATGTCCTCAGATCCAATTTGATATAAGCCAAGAATGTTACTGAAAATGGTTAGATAGTTGATCTATTTGGGAAGGAATCCGAGGGAAGTTTAACCATCATTGTGACAATTAAAATTTCAGAGTCAAGAACAGAAATGTTAGCCGGAACCGGGTTAGGCAAAACTGTGGGAGATCATTTTTTTAACTTTGAGGATGGATAGTCAGACTCAGGGGTTTTTGCTGAGGAGCTTCTGGTCTTGGCTCTGGTGTTTGGAGACTTGGAAGGTTTGATATAACTAAGTCTGCACATGAAGTTTGGGTAGTCAATGTCAATATTTACACAAAAGGTTTGTTTCAGATCACCCACATGAGACAAAGTATGATGCAAACTGTGGTGTACAATTTCAGTAACAGGTGGTGAAGATGTTGGGTAGACTGAAAGATTCAGAAGTTCCGTATAAATATCATCACAATTTAGTGCATCTTGTCTAGTCAAATCAATGTCATATATCTCAATAACTGATTACAATCATCATTACCTTGACCTGCTGGCAGAAGCAACACAAGAGGGAGAGCAGGAACTGATGGAATAATAGGACCAGTCGACGGCAGCGGCTGTATTTGCGAGACTTCATTCTCTAAGTCAACAGAAGAGACGTTGTGACTGAAGGCAGCGATAAATTGGCAATACATTTTTTTTCTGATTAGAATTTTTTTATTCTGTGAAGGAATAATTTTAGGTTTTTAGTAAATTTGAGTCGATTGAAGGCTACTAGCTTTTTTAGATTTTCTTTTTCTCCCTCTTATTCTTGCCTTGTTTGTTAGGTTGAAAAACATCATATAAAGGAGTGTCAGAAGGGACATGTTCGGGGGGAGATTTGGAATCCATTTCGTCCAGACTTATAAGAATAGTGTGGTCGGGTGATTTAAGTAAAATAACTAACTGGTGCTTAGGTGGAACTACAGCTACCCCGCTCTCTGTCCTGGTGTCCAACAAGCTTACAAATGGGTCAAGAGGTGTCTTTGCCAATGGAAGACTAAGAGGTGAAATTAGAGGGCGGGGGACTTCAGGGGCAACTTGAAGTTTCCATGCAATCCAATCCAGTTTATCAACTATGGAGTTTAAAGATGTATTCTGATTGGCAACCTTTAAATCGAGAGCTTCGTAAAGTTTTGTTAATGAGAAAATGCTTGTATTTAGTGCATTAAGAGCAGTAACTAGTGTTTGTGATATAGATGGCGGAAAACCAAAGGAGGGACGGGGGGTAGGTTTAGAGAAGGAGACAACTAAGGAAGAAGCTGAGAAAGAGGGGAGGGGCTTTCAGGGGGATCTTTAGAGGAAAACAAGCCAGCAGATGTAGAAAGTCTCACGGTTTGGCCTGAAGGAAGAGGTTTAACAGCATTGTTTAAGGACTGAGAAATGTAGTGAACTTTTTGGGTGGATTGATTAGTCGGAATCAAGGAAGTCGAGGAATGAGAAATAGAGCCAGTAGATCTAAAGCTGGTAACTTTGGCTATTGCGGAGTCTTTCACGACTTGGGAGTAGAGTGGCGGGCTAGCTGAGGAATCTATGGCATGAATAATGGCTTGGGCAGAGAGCCTCTCGGCCTGGGGATGTTCATGTGGAGTTAAGTACAAGTCAGACTCCGGGCCATCAATAGGTGGAGTATAGCAAGCTTGCATTGTAGAATCGGAGAGCATGGAGGGTGGATAGATAGATTGGTTGCTAACTCTATTTTGAGTAGTATTTGGCGAGGGGCTGAAAGGTGTGATAAAGAAATAGCAGTTTCCTCCAGACCTCTGTGCTTATTTTCATGGTAGAATTTCCGAATATCAAGGGTATTCAGAGAGAATCGCTTATGTATAGGCCGGCGAGATGAAAGTTATTTCGGAGCTGTTTGCAACAAATGCTGTGGAGGCTCCTTAGAACAGCCCGGTGGAGAAATTGGCATGCCACTAGTCAGGCGGAAGCTCATTATGTTTACGCTTGGAAGATCAATGGAGTTAGAGAGAGGACAGGTAGTTCAAATGGGAAAAGTCTACAATAGCGTTGTGGCGCTTTGAAAGGCAAAAACAAGAGAATAGAATAAATGAACAGACGAGTGCGACAAGAGGCCCAGCTGTCCTGTGGACAGCAGACAGCACTCGTCTGGCACTCCGCTTGTGCGCGCACGTCCTAGTATTTATGGAAGTGACTTTCAATGGGGCGGAGCTAAACAAAAAGAGGAAAAGAAAGTGAGAGCTTAATTACAAAATATATTGAGTAAATAGGGCTGGAGTACAGCTGGTGAATACCATAAAGGCAGTCTATGAGAAAATATAAGAGTCCAAGGAGTTGAGAATCTTGATGAGTGCTTCAGCGCGGCGAGCGCGGGAGACAGTCCAACAAGCAGGTACAGCAGACAGCACTCGTCTAGCACTCCGCTCGTGGCCAAATATACATTGTACCTTCCCTCTCAGAGTGCTGTGGCTTGGGATCCTTCTTATGTGGCCAGGGAAAGGCAGACGCTTCCTGACCATGACCCTGACCCTGGGAGTGATGTTGCGTGGGAGGATCGCATGAGTGTGGAATTGGATCAGGAAAACTTGGAGATCCCTTTACCAACTTCCCTAGAGACCCTACAGTCTTAATGGTCTATTGTAGAATTGAAACCTTTGAAGAACAGGCTAATCAGAATAACCTAAGTGCTGGGAGGAAGAGGAACTCAGAGGCACTAGACTGCAGGGTGCAGTGTGGTGGTTCTGAAGACCCACATCTGAGCAGGACTTTTAGTTATATAAGGCCACCTCAGGTGCACGCCATAAGAACAACAAGGAGGTGGAGTAGTTGCAGAGGTCGCCAGCAGCAGTTGCAGTGGAAGAAGGGAAATGCTGGAACCGACACTATCTTTAATGCAGATGTCGGTCCTGAGAGGGTCTCAAAGATTAATGGCCCTGAATGCGGGAAGCATTGTTGTAGCAGGTTTTAGCCCTGGGGAGAGAGGCTCTCCTGATTACATGCTGTGTCCCGGTGGTTGGTGAGCACTGGGGTGCATTGGGAGTGAGACAAGCTCCCTTCCTGGTCGGTGCGTGCCAAAGGAAACCAGAAGCAGACTGCTGTTTAAGAGGCAGCATAAGAGGAGGAATGAAGAGTGGCAGCAGATCGAGGGAATGTGTTTGCATACAAAAGTGAGTTTACAATTGTCAGGTAATGCCCTCGATCTGGACGGGAGGATAGCTCTGTGGCAGCGCAGGTTTGAATGCGGGACCCACACTCGAAAGAAAAAAAATCAAAAAAAACCCCTGTGCGTTATAAATGAAACTAGCACCTAGATACCTATGAGTTATGTGCGCTGTAAATAAATGCTAAATAAAAATAAAAATAATCGCGGTATGCTCTGTAATCGACTGCCTGCCACTGATAACAATTTTGAATACCGAACTAATGTTAAGAAGTCGCATTGACGTAATAAGTACTTTATAAAAAGGCAAGAAAGGAGAAGAGGCAATCATTGTTATCAAAGCCAAAACCATTGCCAAGACAAGGAGGGGGCAATACTGAAGCAAGCCAAATATAACCACCATTGCCAAGTAAAGAGGGGTCAATATTTCAAAGAGCATATAATCCATATTAGTTTAATAGTAAGAGAACATTATCACAGGAAGATTGTAACTTTTGTTGCCAAAGTGAGGAAGAGGCAATTGTTGAACAACCATTTCCAAACCAAAGAAGGGGCAAGTGTAATAAAGAAACCTTGTCAGCAGTTACTTGATGTGAAAGTAGGAAAATAAGAGTGGCAGCAGAGAAGCCCTCCTGGTAGAAAGTATCAAGCAAGGAGGAAAAGAGCATAGCCTGCATTGCATGTTACAAATACTACAGTGGAACAAACAGCACCAATGTGTTTCATGTCTTCTCAGAAGAAGTTGGGAATTTCGATGTTGATGAAAGTTAGTCTTTTCCAAAGGTTTGAAGTGAGCCTTACCACATGTACTTGTAATAATGTTGGGTGCTTTTTTGTCCTTAACAAAACAGAAAGGTGATGGCTGGAAGGTTTTGAATTAATCATAACCACGGGCAAAGCTCTGGGCAACCCTCCAGACCATTGTTTTTCAGCCTGCCAAGCCATTACAGAAAGGGAAAAACCATATGCAAATCAGGCTTGGTCCTACCCCAAAAGGGGCAGTCCAGCCCGAACTGCTAGGTCACATCCCTTCTGCACGAGACCACAAGCATCACCAGACATGTTTCAGCCTTGTTGGGCGTCATCAGTGAGGAGTAGCTTGGGTCTCTAGGCCCGGCAGACTCGGGACTCATGTCTGGGCATACCCGTCCCACTCGGGGTGACTTTAACAAAACAGAAAGGTGACGGCTGGAAAGTTTTGAATTAATCATAACCATGGGCAAAGCTCTGGGCAACCCTCCAGACCATTGTTTTTCAGCCTGCCAAGCCATTACAGAAGGGGAAAAACCATATGCAAATCAGGCTTGGTCCTACCCCAAAAGGGGCAGCCAGCCCGAACTGCTAGGTCACATCCCTTCTGCCCAGACGTGGGACCCGTGCCTGCTGGGCCTAGAGACCCAAGCTACTCCTCACTGATGAGCCCCAACAAGGACGAAACATGTTTGGGGATGCTTGTGGTCTCGTGCAGAATGGATGTGGCCTAGCAGTTTGGGCGGACTGCCCCTTTTGGGGTGGGGCCAAGCCTAATTTGCACATGGTATTTCCCCTTCTGTAATGGCTTGGTAGGCGAAGAACGGTGGTCTGGGGGGTTGCCCAGAGCATTGCCAGTGGTTAAGATTCATTCTAAACCTTCCAGCCATCACCTCTTTGTTTTTGCTTTTTTGTCCTGCCAGGCGAGTACACAAGGATAGCAACTTTTTAGTGGTAGGCCTGGCAAGTTAGTGGACCAGAAAGGAGTCATTAAAGTGCTGCACTGTGGTTGAAGGTTGTGGAGAAGGTGTTCACTAAATTGTGGTGGAATCATCTTGAGAAAACATTGTTGTTGATGCAGAAGAATTGTGAAAATACATTTGTTTTCTTAAGGAGAGGAAGTTGTGTTGAACTTTTGTCTCTACACGTGGAAAGATAAAGACTTTTCGTTTTGTTGACCTTTTGTCAAAGCACAAGTGAAAGACTTTTGGAGCAGGACGGACCTTATGATCAAAACTTGGTTGCCATAAGGAACTTTTTTTTTTACCAACTTTATTTAATTTTCAAGGCATCACAGACATGAATCCATTAGAAAAACTCAGTACAGCCCCTATCCGGGGATTCAGTGTAAATACATATGGCTGGGTTGCCCATGTAAATAGAGTAACAACCCCTTTTTATTTGAACTTTTGATTGACAATGTTGCTTTGACTCTGGGGAAGGGGACCTGACCCCAGGTACAAGGATACACACTAATTGGATTTATGTTGAATACAACTGTCATTTCTGTTGCATTTGAATTGTCATATATTACCTTTATGAGTTTGATGTATGTTTAAGTGTGAGGGACAGATTCCTTTTATTAGGGGTTGCCGGCAACATTGCTGAAATGGAGTTACATTTACAAGTAAGTTACATAGGACATAAGTAAGATACTTAGGACAGACAAACACTGGCACCCATCACCCAGGCAGGGGCTTCCTAACTGCCTGGGCTTGGAACCTTCACCAAACATTCTCTCATTCACAACACAACACTCGAGATGACAGTCTTCCATCATGCAAAGGCAAGCACTTCACCACACATCTCCTTCCCTTACAGCACCACACACATATGCGCCTGACTAGTCACATACTTCCATCATGCAATAGCAGGAGCGTCACCATAATTGCAATATCCTTTCTTTCGTCTGAAAGTCATTAAATGTTATCAGGATGTCTCTCAATCTTGCTCTGGTTTCAGTTCTGCGATAGTCCACACAAATCTCCCTGTCCATTTTATAGCACGTCTCTGGTGGGTCTCCCTTGCTACCCCTGTGGTCTTCTTTGCTACCCCTAAAAAATGTTTTACACATTTTAAATATATATTTTTTTTATAATGCAAGATCCTGCGCTGTGGCCAGCACCATGTGGCTCTTTGCTTCTGGAGTGACTGGCTTTCTTGTTCAGGCCTCTTAAAAAAAAACAGGGCTTCCACAACTCTAAAACTTTCATCAGTGACCCTAAATAAGAAAGAATAGGAATACCAAATAATTTGTCTTTCTGGAATTCTATACAATAATTGCTATACCCATTAAAGTTTTATTTTAGGCAGACTTCAGGGGGTGAGTCACTGATTTAGTCTGTTCTGAACCACCTCAACTCAGTGTTTCATCCTATTGAGGTCGATAAATGAGTACCAACACAGGTTGTTTGATATTGTATGTATATTTGTTCTATATAAAGCGCTTAAGCGTTAGTGCTATATAATAACACATCATTATCATTTGGCCATGGAAGTCTGCTTGCATTCACAGTAATTTGGTAATATGGGCCTATACACACTCATCTCAACGATACGTATATCGATCGATTCTTGTATGAAAGTTTATTACATTATAGTCATATCGTAACCATATTTTTCGTAGTGTACTTAGGAACAATTCTATGTGATGCCACTTCCTGTTTGGTCAAGGGTTGAAAGGTCGTGTTCCACCACTTCCCGTGATATCACTTTGGTGGTGGGGTCAAATGATCACTTCCTGTGATGTCATCAGAGGTCAAGGATCGTGTGATTTCACTTCCGCTACCCCTGGCATTTTGGCGAAATGACGTCCCTGGCTCCCTTCCCTCATTGTTGATCTGTAACTGTTCCAACCCTCCTCTGATCTTTATACACTCTCTCGGTGGCACATTTAGTCCAAAGCACCACCACTGTAGCAGGCATTTTCCTTCATTCAGAATGCCTGTGTAACCCTCCATGCAGATCCACAATCAGCTCGGCGCTTACTTTATTGTTGGAATAGTGATACACCAATTGAGATGTTTTTCTGATACTCTAGCACTTTAGGTCCTTCCCTTCATTGTTTGATAGGCCCACTCCCTAAGCGCATCCTCAGACCTTTGTTCTGCACTAGTGTCCTTGGCACATAGACTGCCTCCTAGTGCTAACTAGGTCTGCGCCTTAAACAAGATTTAAAAAGGAAAAGGGGCCTCCACGCCCCACCCCCTTCCCTTCTTCACTGGCCATGTTCCTGACCATATTGGTCGTCCAACCCCACCAATGGTGACTCTTCTGGGCACTCTGTAGCAACCATCCTTGGCTGACATCACCAGGAGGTCAGTTTGAGCCCACTTGATAGTCACCACTGTGTTCTATGAGAGTGCTTTCTAAAGAGATTGTGCACAGCCTTGTGCAAAGTAAAGAATGGCTCTTGGCCAAAACACCCTATGTGTGCCTGCCAGGCCAACCTTGGCAGTGGCTAGTGTGCATCAAGTGCCAGCGGAGTGGGCTGTACCCCAATGCAGCTAGCCAGCAGCCCTGCTGGCGAAAAGCAAAGACCTCCAGGATATCTTGCTGCACTTTTGCCTTTGGTTTCTTTGCCCCTCCCCCTTTTACTTACAGACCTATGCAAAGAGAGGCCAAGATTATTGTCAGAAGAAGGCAATCCAAGACCACTTTACCCTACCATAACTTACACAGCATTCTCTTTGATCAGCTGTGTTGGTCTGTTTTGCTGTAAAAGCCGACATATATTCCCACACTGCAGTAGTCATCACCCGAGACTGGACTCCAATGGCAGGGCTATGGAACTCACGCGTGTTGAGTCCAGCCACCCCCTAAAGTAACGTTTATAAACCATGCCTCTCGCACCTGTGATTTGTTCAGCTCCATGAAGCACACTGCCATTCTGACAAAACCTGGTAAAGCAGCTACTTTAGCTGGACAAAGTTGTTTAAGCCTCCTATAAAACTTCTGCTGCTGAAAGACACACGGATATTGTCTGAAATGCAATTGCCCTTTCCATTAGGGCGCGATATTGCTTAATACTTCTCACAGCTGTGGCACACATATGGTATCAAATGTAGTTTTTGAAACTGAAACACAGTTGGAGCACGTGCTCGATTTTTAACTTGCTTTAAAAAAGAAAAATATATGGCACTTTGTGGGACTGAAATTGCAGTTATTGTGAACTGGAAACAGCGCTCTCGTATGGATCATCGGCCATTGCCGGGGATTGACAGGTTTACACACCTTTTAGGCTGTCATGACAGCGACATTATGTTACAAGACACTTTGCATAGCAAATTGTGCAAAGATGTTGCAGTGCAACTTTTAACCTTGTCCCTGAAAGGTGACCAAATGTGGCAAACAAAATATGTGACCACATCCTAATACACTTGCCAAATTTGTTGAAATTCCATGAATGTTTGCGTGTTCATAAATAATGTGTTTTTGCATGCGGTTTTCATAGAGACAAAAACATTAGTTGACGACAACTATGCTACAGTTTTTAGATTTTTAACATACTCCTAGGCAGGGACGTCATTTCACCAAAATGCCAGGGGTAGCGGAAGTGACACCACAGTGCCACACCCCCAAGAGTGACATCACAGGAAGTGGTCATTTGACCACACCCCCACAGGAAGTGATATCATTTGACCACGCCCCACCGGAAGTGATGTCATTTGACCACACCCCCACCATGACATCACAGGAAGTGGCCTCATAAAGCATTATCCCTCAGTGCACTAAGAAAAAAATGGTTACGATATCAGTGTATTGTGACATTTCATACAAGAATGGATCATCATATGTAGCAGTGTCAAGGTCCATGTTGCCATGTGAAGTATATGAACCCCAATCCCCTCTTTATGTGGCTCTGTCCTGTTATTTCAACAGGACTACAGAGCGAAATCACATTCTGGGGGACAGGGACGGATAGGTGGGCACGGGGATAGGGGAAAGCCAGGATAAAAGGGGAGAGGGAGAATATTTCACCAGAAAACATGTATGGCATCCTCAGTTTTTAATGATTCGTCTTGTGTTATTTTGGCTGCCAAAAGATTAGTTCAAAATGTGTTCAAGGCATACAGTGCATTACTGAGTGATACAAACTTCAGTACCAAAAGCCTCATCAGTCCTGTCCCCATATTTTATGGGCAAAAAAATCCTGGCTGCATTTTGCATTACTCCCACACTCAACAACACTCTTTATATGCCTAGGTTTCTGTTCCTACATGTTCATTGTCATCCACACCCCGCACCTCTCCATAATGGTACACATTCCAACAATTAGTACTATCATATAGATTTTGGGATAATGCCCAACAGTTGCTCTTCCTTCACTCTGATCATAAGACTTAAAATGTAGTTTCTTACCAGATTGAGCAGAACAGTGGCTTGACAGACGTGCCGGTGCTGCTGTTTCAATGGCATGTGAGGTGAAGATTCTGACTCGAAGGCAGGTTGTTTCTTAGGTGACCGGAAACCAGAGGAGAGGTCTGTGAGTGTTCAATGGCAACAGATCAAGAAGACACAGAACTCTGGTAGTGGAGCTGCAGGTGTTTGGCAGAGAAGAGGCTGCAAGTATGGCAGGTGCTGTTTTGAGGTCACAGAATACTGGCTGTGAGGCCGATGGTGCCGGGCTGGTTATAACAGAGGACACTGACTGGGTGTGTCTCATCATTGCTTGGTTGACTACAAATCAAGGATACGGTGCTGGCATTGTCAAGACAGAACTGTAGCTGGGGGGCAGCTGGTGACTGGCTTAAAGGAAGCTGCTGCTTAGATGGCTCATCATAGCTTTATTGACTGGAAATGAAGAAGAGCCAGGCGCGAATCGGATAGCAAATGTTTTCATGACACAAAACTCCAGCTGTGCTGCAGCTTCTGGCTGACTTGTCAAGAAGATGCTGATGGAGGCTACTCAAATTCTAAGAGACTGGCGGTTGACAGCTGCTTGTGGCTGTGCTACTAGTAGTGCCTGTCTGGCTTCAAAGGAAAATGCTAATTGAATGTCTTTTTGTTGCTTAGACTGAAAATCTGTAGGATGCCGGCAGTGTGGCAGATGCTGCCATTTTAAAGACACACATGATGTTTCTGACGTAATGGTCCATTGTTGCTTAGCTCACTGGTAAAAAATAGGATGTTGACAAAACTCAACAGCATACCATGCAGTGTTTTGAAGATAAGACAAACTGGTTGTAGTGCATGAGCGATATATCATAGCTGACTTCATGAGGAGAAGAGGCTGGTAGTGTAGGAGAGCACCAGATGGTGTTGGTGCTGGTTAGGTCTGCGTGACTTGAAAATAAAGACCTAACTGGAAATTTTAGCTATAATCTAACAGTGTCAAAGAATATAATGGTTCATCTTTTCAGAGGATACCTCCTGTGTCGCATGTCAGCAAATCGGTCAATGGCATCACTCAAATTTACCTCATTAACCTCCATAGGTTCACATGCCATTACCAACAAATCACTAAGTCTGTTGTCTCAACATCTATTTCGCAAATTGTTTTTAACTCTTTTCAAACAGGAGAAGAACCTCTCATTTGTTGCAGTTGTAATCGGCAATGCAATAACCAGATCCAACAGGTTTAGGACATCAGAAAAGCCTGTTGAATATTCATTGAGATAGTACCTGACCGAGTGAATACCTGCTATTGCCTTGTCAGATAAATAGCTCCTTACAGTGTCAAGGCCTGAATGCAATGCAGCATAATCGACTTGGGGCCTTAGGTATTGCCGAGCAAGAAGATCTGCAGATGAGTCCTCCAAGAAATTTTTAGCCCTTGGATTGAACATGCCGGCAGCTTTGATAAGCCCCACGTTATCTATAAAACGAGCATCCAACTCTCTTACAAACCTATCCAAGGTGGAGAAAAACACCTCTTGCTTTATCCGTTCAGTCTGTGGCATTCGATCCTCAGAGTGCTCATAATGCCCAGGCCTCTTCCCTACAGTAGTACCAACAAGGTATTCTTTGAGTTTGCTGCTCAGTTGGTGCTGCCTTACCGGTAAAGCTCTGCGGTCGTAGTCTTCAACTGTTTCAATACCACATTTTTCTGCCAATTCCGTTGCATCATTGATGATTTTCACCCAATGGCATTCTTGTCGAAGGTTGACGAGGGCAGTTCTTGTCACTTGAATTAGGTGACTCGCATCTGGCAAATCAAGA
Source organism: Ambystoma mexicanum (assembly GCF_040938575.1). Lineage (NCBI taxonomy): Eukaryota > Metazoa > Chordata > Amphibia > Caudata > Ambystomatidae > Ambystoma > Ambystoma mexicanum. The sequence continues at coordinate 986,548,004 of NC_090930.1, forward strand.
TTCTTTAGTAGACATGCACATGATCTTTTAATGTGTATGAGTAACTAGGTACATCATAATTATTAGAAAAACCTTTCCGTTTTTCAGTTAAAGCATTTTTACTTGCTTACAAAATACTGCCGTGGGGAACTAGATTAACATTTTTACTCCCTACAAATCATTTTACTTCCAAGTTTACAAAATAGGGAATACAATAGTCCCACTTCAAAATCTTATCTGCAGCACTGAGTACATACGTAAGCAGTGATTTCAAGTATTTATTTTCGTAGCTTACTTTTAGGTCAGTCCTATCTGTCAGGGTAATACTTTACATTTGAGAGATTAACAGTTGCAACCTGTTCAAAAAAACTGAAGTGAAGCATGCGTTCAGTGTCATACAGTTTGGAGTTAATTTTGTGGTGTTCTCTGATTAAATGGAAGAGAAACAACCATCTTTAGTGTTGAAACAACTAGGACAAGGCTGCAATGCATAAATAGATGTGGACTAACAGATCAGATTGTTAACATATGCTTTACATTTGCAATATGTTCCTTCACGTTCATTTACCTCTCACAGCGGTCACAGATAAGGCTGGATGTCAGCTGCTCAATGGTGGTACTGTTTGCTGGCGTTGAGAACACAGAAAGGAAGGAACTCCCACATGAAGATGCAGGTCTGAAAATAATAACAAAATATCAGAAAGATTTATTTGCGCAACACCAGACCATATTAATTTTGAATAGAGTTTTAGAGTTCTGGGGTGCACGCATCATGCAAAGACAAACTGGACCACAGAGGCTTTGCACATGACAGACCTAGAGACTGACTTCAGGCCCGGCAACGATTCATCTTTCTGTGACTCAGAGGGACGCATGTTATGCACCATTGCCCTAGGATCTCTAGGAACTAGCTCTGTAGGCCGCAGCAGGCCCAGGCTGAGTGTGTGACTCAGGCAAGGAGCAGTTTACATAATGTCGTGTCACAATGTAAAATCCTAGTTAAATGCATTGCAAAATGTATAGGCTGCAAGCCACAAATGACTTGGATTTCATCTGCCTGTGGTTAATTTAAGCAGTTTAATTTGCATAAGCTGTTGCTGTAAACTGGGCTCAGGAGGGCACATGAACACAGTGGCGAGGGGCAATGGGCACATGGGCAAAGTGAAAAGGGGCACATGGACACACTGGCTGGGGTCAGGGGCACATGGAACCGGCGATGACTTATCTTACAGCAGGAAGTAAAAATGCCTTCAATCCCTCCCCCACATGATCTATAAAAGACAAAATGTAACGTTAGTAAAACGAATTTGGTGCTGGCGGCATCAGCGGCTTGCTTACTTTCCCTAATGTAAAGCCGCTGCCGTGCCAGCACTGAATTCATTATACTAACATACTTGCCAACCCTACAGATTTAGGCAGTAGTCTACTGCTTTTTAAGCGCCCTACCGCCTACAGATTTCAGTGACCGATCCTACTGCATTTTACAGTGGCAGGTAATTTATGTGACTCTAAGGCCGGCTGCAGGACATAGCATGCAACACATTAGTCTGTCTGTACAGTGGGCTGGTAGGTGATTTACTTTTTAGTCCAAGTTTAAAGGTGTCATTTTTCTGCACTGGCCATGGGAGCAAGCGGGCTAATGTGTTGGCAGGCAGGTTAAGGAATGGAGAAAAGGTGAAGGAGCGAGGAAAAATATGCTTTGGCAAATTCAACAGTTTTGTGTAGGCATAGAGTAGAGATTTGTCAGGCACTGCCAAACTGTAGTACCTGGCGGTAAAATGGCAACAGCTGGAAAATAGTTTGATTACCTTTGTGTATGAAAGCAGTTCCTGGCAAATGCCTATCTAATACCTTTGCACAAGTGAAAACGGTTGGCTTTGTGAATGCTTGTTTGTAGCAGGACTTCAGTGCAAGGAACAGATTTAAATCAAGTGGCTGAATTCACACTTGGTTAAGACATTTGTATTATACCATTAGCATTTACACCTGCAAGTTAGCCATTGACTCACCATATTACTTAGAAATGACACTGGTAGGCCAAAGTCTGATGTTACTTCTTGATAGAGCTAGCTCAAAGAGATCCTTGAAGGATATGTTTTGGGCAGAAAGGGACGGGTAGCAGGGGTGTTGCTAGGTCTGGAAAAGATCCAGGGCTCTGCTAATTTTGGGACTGTCGGGACTGGGGGCTAGCTAGCCTTTTTGGTTGTTACCCCTGAGCTTCTATCTGGGGCTACAACCAAAAGACACAGGGCTAGAGCACCGCTCAGCCCCCCCCCACCAATGCCTCTGACAGGTAGTAGGTGGGAATAGACATGGGGATTAGCATGGCATGGGGCATATAATGGATGGGTAAATAACCAAACAAAACTCGCAAGCGGTGTTGCCCTCCTCATAATTCATCTCCCTCCTAGTCGTACTCCAATGTAATCCTTTTGGCTATTAGGTGAGGCTTAAGTACCACTTAAAAGGTCCAACTAAAAATCCATAAGGAGACCACCGAAGTGCCCCCTCTCCTCCCTGGTAATTAAAAAAAATAGAAGGGGTATCCCAGTAACAGGGCATCCGTGGGGGCATGCAATGGCAACCTGTGAGGGCTCCACTGCAGGGGGAGAATGGCCGCGTCCCTGACCTGCGCAGAATATCGACGCTGAGATGTGTAAAGAAAAACAAGGAAAATACAGGTAAATGGGCCAGATGTAGAAGGATGGGGGGCAGGGAACGGGCAAGAGCTTGTGGATGCGTTCACAGTGGCATAAATTCAAATATGCCACACTCCATTTAGGATTTGCTAGACACGGTTTGTTTTAACAATGCATTCTGGGCCCGGATTGTGGAACTTGTAGTATTGGATTTCCCCATTATAAATACAGGACTAGACGTCCCAGAATGCATAGTTAAAACCAGGACTGGGTTATCATCTCACCAAAGAAATGGGGCTTGTTGGCATGCATTGGTGCGGCCAACTTGAAAAAAAGACCCACAAAATAATGACTCGAGGAAAAATGACCATGGTCCGCATATACAACACCAAGTCGCTCACATTCAACATGCAAGGCAGACTGGAAAACACGTGCTCTTTTTGTTAGAACACCTGAGTTGGACCAAAACCTATTGAAAACTCATAATCACATAATAATTAAGGGCATCCAAAGGAATACATGTGTGCATACTACTAATTTACTTGCTTTTGAGAGCGCACCAGCAAAACGGAAACACAAGGTTTTTTTGCAATCGTTATGTTAAAAGATCTGACTTTGCATAATGTTTCGTGCCCAGTTTATCAGGTGCTGGTAATGTTTCTGCCTACCTAGAAGACCTCTTGCAAGGTCAATTTATAGTTAAAACGTTGGCATAATGTTCTGGTATGCGCAGCTGTCACTTTAGCACCCATGCAAGTGCAGACAACGCCACTATGAAAAAGTACATTTTGCGATCAACAGACTTTAGTGATTTATAACAACATGATCAGGGTTGGCCTTAAGGGATATACGGGTTTTCTGCGTGAGAAACTAACATAGTGAGCACTGTGGGATAAAGGCAAATCTCCTCGTGTCCCTTTATATGTTATATGGCATTTTTTATATAACTTCCTACAATCACATCATCGCCAATAAAATAGGGTATACATGCAACAAAAATAAATCGAGTGCATACACTGAAATGCAATGGAGCTCAACATCATTAAAAAAAAACAAGCCTCTCCCTGCAGTGTTCAAACACCCTGGCACCGAAAGTGTTAAGACATACTGAAGACACTGTCCTCCAAGCTGATGTTCCTGAAAATGCAGGAGGGACTCCGTTTGCCCAGAGATCTACTGCACACACTTGCATCTTGTGACTGCTGATCTGAAGTGCACAGGGCACGCGGAGGGGGGGGGGGGTGCGTGTGTGTTATTATTCCTCATATCTTCAAATGGACAGAAGGTATGCATGCAAGCCGCTGCCAGCACAGTGACTCAGACTGAGTAACGAGGGCCGGGGGAGCATGCGAGGGGGCCCATTTCAAAAAGATCTCTGGGGCCCCTTGCCTTCTGCTGGGAAATCCCACCTGCATATATCAATCACAAACATGTATTGATGTGCTGTAGTTGACGGTGTTCAGATGCAAAATGACAACAGAAACTGTATATTCGCTTTTTTGCTGCACAGGAGACATTCATTGGTGGATTTGTGTATCCCAGGAACACATTTTTGACATTATAAGGCATGGGAAGAATTATTGGGAAATTCTCTGTTTGGTTTCTCAGGCTTAACAACATGAGTGAGGTCCTGCCTCGACCAATTTGTCCACTGGACCTTAGGGCACTGGTTGTGTAAGAGGTGGTTGTAAAGGAGGCACGAAAGGCTGTAGAAGCAAATCCTAAATCAGCCTTTTAAAGTATGAAGTATTTGCTGGTGACTTGAGGTTTTGAAACCACTCAAAGAAGTGATCCTCACATGCCACCTGTGAAGTAAAGGAGATGAGACCAGGGATCAGATGGGCAGTTGGGGTGGGTACCAGTAAGGTTGCCTGGGCTGAGTTGAACATGGGTCTGAATACCTCAATAACCAAAAAGCCAGGGAATGCTGAATGGACCAAGTCATGGTGGACATTGGTGATCAATCCAGCCTAGGGGGTAAAGGCCCCTCTTGGGACCAGAGGCAGCTCCAATGGTCTTGACTGATCGCTGCAAGAAGTATGGTGACAATCCTGTGGCGATTACCTCACCGAAGTTTAATCAGGCATAGTCAAAATGCTTCACCACACACCACCTTTTTGGATTACATGACGCAGGAGATGGCTTCAGAGTTTTCTTCAGTCTGGCTGCTACCTTGCCATTAGAGAATTCAATCAGAGCCCTGCTGGAAAAGGTGTAGTGACTTAGAAGAGTTTTTAAAGCTACTCACCTATGTAACCCAGCCCCTGGGGAAAAGACAGATACAGATTGGTCCCTAGAGACAGGTGAGCATTGTAGCCAAATGGAGGGAAAGAGAGAACCAGAACCAGCAGGACCACAGTATAAAAGGAGACTGAAAGAAATGCAGAGTGAGGGTTGCAGGGTTGAGGTCAGGAGGTGTGACGGTGGATGAAGAAACCGGTAGGACGACAGACAGAGGAACGGACTGGTGGAGTGTTGTTGGCAGAATTGGAGCAGAGTGCAGGTGAGGTATCTCAGAGTGATACTAGCTGTGTATGTGTTGTGTAGTCTAGTGTGAGGAGGGGGGCTGTGTAAAAGGTGAGTGAGAAAGAGGGAGAGGTGTAAGGGGGATTAGAGAGCGAGTCAAAGCGAGAGCGTGTGTATGGTGATAATGGGTGGAGAGAGTGCAAGACAGTATTGGTGAGGGTGGGGAGAAGCAGAATGGGGTGAAGACAGTGGTAGGAGATAGCCAGAGAGAGTGTTGTAAGGCATGGCTAGAGAAGAGTGGTGAATTGAGGAGATGGTTTTAGTGAGAGTTGAGGAGATGGGTGTAGTGTGAGGAGAGGGGTTTAGGGATGTCTAGGCTAGGGAGGGAGAGAATTTTTGGGGGGAGTACATGGGAGACATCAGAGGGACACCCAATAAAGTAACCCCCCTTCCACCTCAGTGCATTCCATCAAGCAAATCTACCTGCTTCAAATATTGATCTATCCATATCCACCCCTCTCAAAACTGAACAATCTACACATAGATAACCATAACAGTCGATATACTGTTTTTTTTTTTAAAATGAAAAATACAAACCCTTGATTCTTCTTGGGGACTTCACGCCAATAGCTTGACCTAACTTCAGAGGGATTTGATGAACTCCTTATTAACCCCCAGTAGCCCAAGCGTGTACATATTGACGCTGGAGCAGGGCTACCAGCCCCCAACCCAACAATTATGTCTGGGGACAAAAGACCATTCGGCATCATGGGAGTATTAGCCTTGGAGCCAAGTTATTTTCCTCTAGTAAGCACCAAACAGGTGTGTGTACTCAGAGGGTTTAGCTCATCGGAAATGGCCAGATGAATGCTGCAAAACAAGATGCCGGTCTGTTTTAGAAATAGCCAGCCTGCAAAGGGTCGACAGATAGCTGGTATCAGATATTTTGTTGACATTGACTATAGGCCATTGCTTTTAGGCCCAGTGTATTCTGATACAGAAAACCTGTTTGTTAATGGGGGTAACAAGATCCCAAAGCAGGATACCAAACTTAGGTGCATAGTAGTGGAGTGGAAATGTATGCTGCAAACAGAGCACACTTTGAAAACATGCTTTATGGCATACGGCAAAGCGAAACAACGACAACGTATTTAAATAAAGGCAAGCCGTATATAACAGAAAAACATGTTCTTACCAAGAAAAGATGTCCTATTTGTTGTACAATTTATTTCCATTTTATGAATCAATTCTACACTGTTTTTGGGCTGCAAGTCTCCTAGACCAGCATGACGCTGTGAACATGGGGCTCTGGGTGCTTGTAGAGGTGCTGGGGTGACAGTTTTCTGAGGCACTTTAGGAGGGTCTCCTTAGTAAAAATGAATTTTGTGCTGCTGCTGCCGTCGGCACCAAATTCATTTTACTACATTGCAAATATGTGCCGGCGGCGGGCAGCTTAACAACATTGCAAGCCTCTGCCGGCCGGCACATATTTGCATGTTAGTAAAATGAATTCGGTGGCAACGGCAGCAGCAGCACCAAATTCATTTTACTAACGTGCAAATATGTGCCGGCGATGGCTTGCAATGTTGTTAAGCTGCCGCCGGCACATATTTGCAATGTAGTAAAATGAATTTGGTGCTGCTGCTGCCGTCGGCACTAAATTCATTTTACTAACGTGCAATATGCGCCGGCACAGCGGCAGCTTAACAACATTGCAAGCCGCCGCCGGCACATATTTGCACGTTAGTAAAATGAATTTGGTGCCGACGGCAGCAGGCAGCAGCACCAAATTCATTTTACTAACGTGCAAATATGTGCCGGCGGCGCCGGCTTGCAATGTTGTTAAGCCGTGGCGGCTTAACAACATTGCAAGCTGCCACCAGCACATATTTACACGTGAGTAAAATTAATTTGGTGCTGCGGCAGTCGGCGGCGACCGCCGACCGGTGGCATGGCGGTCGACTGGACTGACTTACCTCGAACTCACTGGCCTGGCCTCCAATGGGGTGGATGATCGTGGATGGATCAATGCTTGCCTGGACAATGCAGCCTCAGAGAAGAGAACCACCGACCACACACGTTTTCCGCTGCTCGCCGCACGTGCAATAATCAAAATGGAGGCCAATACAAGCGTCACAGCACGCTGTGGCCACGCCCCCTCCTCCTCTGATTGGTCAATGGCCAGAGGTCGCAAGAGATCGACAGGGGTCGCTGGCCAATCGCCAGCGGTCGCTCTTGCGACCTCTGGCGACCCCCAAATGACGTCCCTGCTCCTAGGACTTTGGAATAATTCATGCATGTAAAAGGAAATGCGAAAATCGCATCAACCAATTTCGAGTTATTCGTGTTCCTAATGTTTCAGAATGATATTTCAGGCAATGTCAGAGGCTAAAAAACTCTTAAACATCCATACACAGATTATGCATTCACAATTACACACATGTACGACCACCAACCAAATTCATTTGGATATGGCCACAGATTTGGATAACACGTTCATGATAACAGTGCTTTGGCTGTTGGGCTGCCACGCTGCCGGCTCCTCTTCAGCTTATTGACCTAGACTCTGACTCTGTTTTTCATCTACAGCCTTGAGTCGCCAAGAAGAAGTTTGCCCTCCGTAGCAACACGGACTATCAATCTGCCAAGTAATTATTGGGATTTTGCTTACTCATGGCAGTATACTTTGTGCTTTCTGCACTTGTGCTTCTTCTGCTCTGCCGACATATGTCCTAGATTTACTTTCTTCTCTCTTCTTTTTTTCTGCAGTTCCGCCCGCCGGCCTGCCTTTAGACACGCCCCCTTCTCAGCCTCGTTCTTGCGCTTCTGCAATAAGCACTCCAGTGCCCGCACATCGCGCGCGTGCATCCGGAAGTGCCTCAGAAGTGCTTTGGAGGTTGGGCTGTTAGGCGGCTGGGCGCGGTTTGTGCTGCGGTGTCCTTAACCATATTCTTTTTATTTATTCTATTTTTTTGAATTGTTGGATCATGAGGCTCGTATGTAAAATCTTTATTCTTGATTTATGACTAACTCCGGTGGCCAGCGCTGTGTGCAGCCTTTATACTACAACACAGGGTGCCGTGAATGTTAAGCTTCCCAGCAGAAAACAAGAAATTGATCTGGTGAGTGACAAGTCACACAGTAGTGTGACAGAGAGACTATGGTTGGGTTGCTTTGTAGCGGCAAACTAGGCAAATCACCCGTCGTTAAAAAAAAAAATATACACATTGCTTAATTCTGCAGCCAGTGACAGTTCAGACAGTTTTGACGTTGGGTACAACAAGGGTCTGCTCCTATCCTCATTGCCCTCTCATATGGATACTGGAAAGGTAAAGCAGCTGCCGTAGGATAAGGCGAAAGTGATGGCCAGGAGCTAAGTTTTCCACTTAAAAATGACGGCAATGTTAATGATGATGTACTGAGTAAGCATGATTGTTTGAGTAATCCTACCCAAAAAAGCTTTTTAAGTATGTATGATAATATAGGCCCCCTACCCATTATGAGCATAGAAGAGAATGCAATCCATAGACCTCGGGCTGACACCTCTGTAATGGCTCCTGCTGCTTTGGCAGAGCTCGATAGAAGGGTGCAGCTCTCCAGGGGCCCTTCCACTCCGTCACGGGCAGGAGGGAGGGTGTTGACAATGTACAGCTTTATGAAGCTGCATTTCCTGAGCCCTCCTCAAATTCTATTGAAGAGGGCGGTTCAAATAAACCAATATCTGACCAAGTAAAGATATTGGGCTAAGGGCCAGCACATATGGGGGCTGTGAGACAGAGTCCTCCTGGCTCCAATCCCCAAAGAATGCTCTAGTCCAACCTCTTCGAATCATCCATCTATTCAGGATCATGAAGCTTCACACATTACCCCCTCCTTTGATGGGCTTAACACTGAAGACATTGCATCAGCATATGCATCCTTCCCTGACCTTACTAGAATACTGAATCTTCTGGACAGGGGGCACGAATGGACTCATACAGAGATTCAGGAATTGAGACTTTTATACTTGACTGCTCCGAGAAAATAAGCAGATTGGAGGGATTTGTTGTAGCTATGGAGTAGTATACTTTCCCCCTGGGGCACATTGCAAAGATTGACCCGAAAATTACCCATGATCAGAGCATACAAACTGACGACATGAAACAACTGGGGTATAAATCCTATGCCAATGTTCTGGGTTATGGCAATAAAGAGGAACATGCTATTTATATTGCCGGACAAGAGGAACTAAAGAGTTTGGTTTCACTTAATGCAGAGCACCTTAAACGCATGGAGGCTCGGTTAGGCTCACTGTCTTCTGAGATTAATTCTGGACTCTCAAATCAGGTGATATGTGGTTCAAATACTGAGATACCCTGTGACAGCCCTACTTTAGATAGTCCATAATCCAGTCTCACCTATCGCCCAATTGGGTATACTGCTGAGGCATTGGGACACGTTTGTCGCCCTGCCTATCAGTGATATAGAGACTAGGGATGACCCTACAGGAATTGACTCAGGGCGGACTCAACTACTTAACCCTGCTTTACATTTCCAAGAACTGTGAGAACTGACCTGCCGACTGTGGGTAGGTCCTTTGAAGCGGGCAGAAATTATTCCCAGTATAAGGATTGGGAGGAGGCCTTTCGAAATGAGAGTTCAAATGAGGAGGGCATCAATGTTGCTTATCCATCTGAGGTGAAAGGAAAAACGCAATTACCCACAGCACCTTGGACTAGAGTTGATTGGAGGCAACCCCATTTTGCGGATTATCCTAGTGTTATGTTGAACTTTGTTTCCTCACAGTGGTCCCCCCCTCACTTAATCGGGGCAGGATTTTATCCTTATTTGGTGAAGTACCTAGACTATCACTGATTTACTCTGGTGATATCAAACTTATTGATTACATTCATCCTACTAGGTTCGACTATGTGAGGATAGTCTTCTATTCGAAAACTATTTTGGAACTTGTTTTTTCAGAAATAGAGTCCCTGCAATGTTTTGGCTTTGATTTGGAACTTTTTAATGAGGGATTTCTAAAGTCATGGGAGGGTGAGCAAGGGAGGATTTCTAAAGATCCGCACGTGGGACCTCAATCTCTAAATATAGAGAGGGATAACTATCTGATGCCCTCCTCTGAAACAGATCTGAGGTGGCTGGCATTGATACTCAGAGACTCCATCTCCAAAATACAAGCAATTAAAGATAACCCCTAGAATATTCGCCCCTTACTCTTTTTGTCATGGAATTCCAGGGGGAACCGTGCTCTTAAGCAGTCCTTTGCCAGCTCTGCTATCCTACATGATGCCAGTATCCTCTGTTTGCAAGAAACTTGGGCTCTTGCCCCACTATCATTAGATGGTTTTTTCGTTCATCAAGAACTTGCGGTTAAGAAATCTAAAGGTAGACCTTCGGGGGGTCTCCTTATTGCTGTTAAAACGAATCTTAATGCTATATCTATTAAGACATTTAAGATCCATCTGGGGTATATTGCAATTCTGTTGAAATTCCGCCCCCCTGAACTTTTTGTCAACCTACTGATTATTAATGTGTACTGGTGCCCCGATCTTGTTCTAAAGGAGTTTATAGCCTTAATTGACACAGTGATCCAGGAATGCCAAGAGATGTGTAATATCTTGAACATCATTGTGGCAGGTGACTTTAATGCGGATATGTGTTCAGGGAAATTTGTTGACCGTGGTTCTTCTTGGAAATCCTTACAGGGTGATACCTGGTTCAAGTTTTTCTCTGACTGGGGTCTGCATTGTGTGAACAATCTATTGGGTACCTCGCAGGACCATTTCACCTGGTCCAACGGGCCAGTGTGCTCCACATTAGATTATGTTTTTGTGAACAGACTGATATTCAATCAAATTTCAAATTTTGCTCTGGTCTCTACCACTGTCAGTGACCATAAAATGCCTAAAGTACATCTAAAAACACAACATGCTCCTCATCATGACCACTTTTTACCAACATTGGAAGTTAACGGCCCCTGCAGTAGAGTCACTTGGCACAATGATAACATCTTTAAAGTAAATTTGGTGTTTTTGCAAGATTACCAAAAGCATGGCTTTGACAAGAGATTGATAATCTACTCACATGAGGTTTTTGAGAACTAGGTTAATTTTGTGATTCAAAGCCCGTCTGTTATTAAGAAACCATCTACAGCAATAAAGGCTCACAGGCATTCCTTTAGCTTAGAAATGAAAATCTAAAGAAAGAGAGGAATCGCAAAAAATCTGTGAATTTCTAAAACTGCAAGGTAACAACATTCTTAGTGGTAGTTTGAATACTGCCAAAAACAAATGGAATTCCAGAGTGAGATTATTAAGGGTCAAACTTTACCAGAAGTACGCAGAAGATATACTTCTTTCCCTTTCAGTTTCTAACTCTTGTACATTTTGGTCCATAATTAACAACAGAGGTGACGTCCAACTGAGAGCTCAAACCATATGTATTTCCTCTGATGTTTGGGAAGGGCATTTTGGCGCATTTTATAGCTCTCCTAATGTGGTCTGGACATTCAATGTGCCCATGGAATATCCCCTTCACCTTGGCAGATGTACAACGTAAGATCGTTCACTGCTCTGCTTCCTGGGCTCCCGGTCCTAACTTGCTCTCAAATATGGTATTTAAAGGTAATTCAACTTTGTGATTCAAATTCTCTTTTTCCTTTTTAAAGATATTGTAATTACTAGCATCATTCGAACAAGTTGGCATTTGTCCTATGTTGTTCCTATCTATAAAAAGGGCGATAGGTCCTCTCCACTTAGTTACAAACCAATTGCCCTTTTGGACGCCGATTCCAACATTTAGCTTCCTTTGTTCTCGAGCATATCCACGACTGGATTAAGGAATTCAGCATTTTATACCCGGAACAGATGCCGGTGGTCTCATATTTAATATTATGCAACAACAGGCATGGACTGAGGGGAATTTGCCTATATATTTGGCTTCTATTGATCTGACGTTGGCTTTCAACATGGTGAACAGAACTACGTTGTGGACTAAACTCCGCCTTCTAGGTCTGCCGTCGCCTCTGTTGTCCATTCTTTACCATCTGCATGAAGATACTAAAATCAAAGTGAGATTGAGTACAGATGGATCACTGTCTGAGGAAATTAAGGTATCTAATGGTCTAACACAGAGCTGCATTTTTGCGCCCACTGTATTCAATCTATACTTTTTCCGATGTGAGCCCATATCTAAGAGTAACTTCCTTTGCTGCCCCAAAGGTGGAGAGGGTCAAGATTTTCGGGACCGCTTACGCCGACGATGTGACTCTGTATGACCATACACCTATTGGTCTACAACGTCTCCTCACATCATTCAAAAAATACATACAGGCTAACTCCTTAATAAGTAATCACACCAAAACTGTTATACTTCGTTTAACCCATAGGAAAAGTCCTAACAAATATTCCTGGTTTCTAGATAACGTAAAACTTCCAGTAAGCCATGCTATCAGATATCAGGGCTATCCTGTTTTTGAAGACTCGAAAAAGGTAAACTATCAGGATTATCTCTAAAAGAAAATCACTCCCCTCTTGAGCCAACTGCGGAAAATTGACAAGTATGGGAAATTCACCATGCTGCCTTGTTTACGTCTGTACCGGAATAAAATTGTGGCACAGTTTTGTTGTGGTTTGGAGCTCGCTCCGCGCTGATGGGTGTAGGGAAGAAATTGTAAAGTGTAAGGCACAAATCTTAAAATATATGGTGAGGTGTCTGCCGAAGTGTCTGCCCCTTACTGACATTCATCATGAATTGGGGCTTTCTTCCCTCAAAAGCACAATTGAATGGCTCAGGCGTGCCTTATATAGGAAACTGCTTGTTGGCAATGACACAACTCTATATGGTATTATGGGTAGTGGGTTCCTGAAAGGGAAGGTTTACTTATGGATATGGAGAGGGATGCATTTGATTGTCTTGAAAAAGTGGGGTCAAAACCTATGAAGGTCAAGCGTCTTCGTCCATTGGGATTGGAATTCCACGGTCAAAGAAGTTTTAAACAGGAAATTATATAGTGAAATTGTTTCAAATTTAAAAAAAAATGGGTGTTACCGAACCGTATCTGCTTAAATTTCCCGCCACAGAACATGGAGACAAGCCTTTATGAGGTTTCGGTTTAATGTCCTGGGTACAGGTGAAATTTTGAACATCAGGTCTGGAGCCCTTGGTATTGCTCCCATATGTAGATATTGTAAATCTACGGTTCCTTCTGAAACCCCATATTTTAACAGAATGTGATGGCTTAAGGACAGAACAAATCACCTATTTTCCGCAATTTGTCCTAATACCGACTGTGTGGATCTGACTTTATTATGGTTAGATATGTTACACAGGAATCGAATTAAGCTACAACTCACATTTTTAAGATACTTGAAAATGCATTGTGGTCTGTAATTTTGGCTTATGGTTTATTTTTAATAGGCAGCTAATTAAATTTGATAATTTGTATATTGTGAAGATTTTTGTTAATAAGTTGTATTCGTTTTCTGCTTTTTGGTTTATTGTAGGTACAGTCCCTTGTGTATATTGTCTGAATGTACTATTTAGCTTTGTACTGTATGTCTGTAAAGCTAATAAGAAACAATGGATGTATGTAATTATTTATTTTATGTATGCATTTTTAATATGTATTAACTTTTGTAAAGGTTACTGTGTAACCATAAACAAATAAATTAAAAAATTAAAAAAGATAACACGTTCTCAAGTGCACACACACACGTACAAACACCCACCAGGTTCATTCACACATGCAAATGTCTATGCAGAACGCATGAACAAATACATACATGAAAAACCACTAATTATTTATTTGAACATACCCGTGGATACAGAACACACGTGCAGATACACACTCGCATATGGCCACAAACTAGATGTGTTTGAGCCTGTCCAAAGTACATCCATACTTACAGGTAACGCATGTCCATGTACACATAGATACCACAACTAACCTGGTGTATTCAGACAAGCCCAAGGTGACAAAGACATTGTCAAAATACTTAACCTGTGGCTTAAAGTGACTTTGAGGAGCAAGATGCCGACTGGTAGCGACAAAGAAGAGTTACCAGGAGGCCAGACATCTGTCACAATGCCAGGTGGTGTCCATAGAGGATGGAACTAGCAAACATCTGTAGATTGTTGCAAAGCTGTTGTAGAGCAGACCTTCAAAGAAGAGGATTGGGTTGGGGTCGAGATCCCCTGGTCCATGCCGTTGCGTAAATTGGGGAAATTCCCAGAACCGCTCAAATTATTTGAGGCAAGACTGGTGTCGATGGTGACTATGTTAGGGCTCAGAAAGATAGAAATAATAACCAGAGGTATGCTCATCCTCTCCTGTGTCAACTCTGCCAGCCCAGCTGTACCCACATGATTTGTTGCCAGTGGTATGTGTTCCAAGGCACTGAGACCCAGCCGAGTGGTACGCAAGACATTTAGCCCATCACAAGTTGCCCATTGCTTGAGAATCAGCTATGTGTCATCTGTCGTATACCAGACGAGATAAGGAACATAAAAGACATGAGAGAACTACATTTCAGTGTCTCGCAACTGCTTCATGGACTACACTGAACCAGTCTTTTTATGTATTTAGCCTTTGTTTCTTCTTTTGATTGTTCTTCTGTCATGGTGAGGGGTGCTGACATCTACTGTAAGTCTCATTTTTCCCCTCTATTGCTACCGCCCTCCAGGAGTCACTCTCATTGGGTTGCAGAGAGACCAGGATAACTCCGAAACAGCTGACTTCATGAACCCACCGTTTGTTAAGGGATCGTTTTGTTTCTCAAATCATTCTCTGTGCACTAACAGGGGAATTTCCTCTTACTGGGTAGTTCAAGAGAGATTCAGGGTAAAACAGGTACTTTTCCTAAATACCAATGATTGCAAGAGGGGAGGGGTTCATTATTTCCTACATGGTTTTATTAGCCTCCTTCTCTGCCTATACTACTCCTGATCCGTGGTACCTGGTCTTTGTTCCTCGGAGCGCAGATGTTAAGTCACGCCTTCCAAGGAGTGAGCAATTATCAGCACGATTTGTTTCTCTAGGGTGAAGGACCTTCTCCTTCTTGGGTTTGAATGGCCTTCCTCCTCAACAACCTGATCTGACAGACTACTGACAGGAGAGCATGGAACAAGGAGAGCTTGGTTCTTATGCATCATCTAAGTATGTCCATGCCCATCCAAATGAGGACCAAGGGTGGGCGTTACCGGCCTGGAGGAGCGAAACCTGAAATTCGAGTCTGTGGGAGAAAGGGTAAGGACCCGCGGAAGGGGTCATTTGAGGGTCAGTTGAGTCAATGGAAAGAGAGGAGGTATTACATCTGTGTGCCTCCTCTTCTTTCTCTGCACTGGACCCAGTGCATTCTTTGACTGGATGTTTATCCGTGAGTTGTGTTCTCTTCAGGGGGTTCTCCTCAAAGGATTCTCTGAATACAAGTTGCCCTGGAGACCTCTGGGGAGCAAGCCTTCTTTCTGTTCTCTGCCAATAAACCTGATCCTACATCTTTGCCAGTCTCCAGGTTATTTCTTACATTAACCCAGACCGTGACTACAACTCTATTTGTTGTTTCTTCCTCCACTATCCTGCTCTTTTCCTCCTGTCACAGCTACCACTCCCTTACAAATCATCCCTTCTTCTCTTCCTCCCTTTGGCACAACTCTTTGAGGCATAACTATACTCTGCCTCTCCTTCAGCATGACCAAGGGCACAGAGCTTCTTATATTATCCTTAGCACTGGTGTCTATACCATGGGCTGGGGCGACCAGGTGGTACCTTCTTGAGTTCTGAATGGTCTTGAATATGGGTAGTTCAGTGCTCTGGGGTCGGGGCCACCATGTGGTTCATCTTGAATTTACTTTGCTTGAAAGGCTGTTTGCGAAGGGCTGTGGTCTGCTCTTTCCCTTCTCCCTGTGGAATTTCAAGTTGGCGTACACAATCCAGTTGAATGGGGAAACGTGTCCTTTTTTCAGGGGAAAGCCTGACTGCTAGATGAAGGGTAGGATGTTTCACATTATATTGTTATGGTTAGGAAAATGGCATGGAACAGTATTTTTCAGTTTGTGAGTTGGTAGATGAGGGAAGGTGGTGGGGGTCTCCATCCCACAGATCCCTGGTCAAGAGAGAAGCTTCCCCTAATTGTTTAAGTGCCCCCAGCACATTTACCTCTCCTGTACCAACTTGGGCCATTCTGGATCAGTTTTGTGTTTTTGGTTTGACGAAACAAGTTAATGTGTGAGATGTAGCTAGTACTTCACAAATCAAAGGCAGAGTTTCCATGTAAACAGTGCGGTGGATCATTGTGGGCATTTGGAGGAGTCTGGAAAGGACGGTATAGCTTTCAGGTGAGATTATGGGGATTGTAGGGGAGACTGGAGGATCCTCCTAGTAAGGCACTTTGGGTTTTCATCGCCTTGACAGTGGCCTATCCTGGCCTTGTTTACTGACCCTTCCCACCTGGAAGGCTTCATGTGACTCAATCACATTTACTGAATCAAAAACATTGTCAATGGAATGAAATTAAGGAGATATAATCTAAGTGCTTGGTTCTTATCCAAAATGGTGTGATGTGATCCAGGCAAGCTACCTGCTCTTTGATTCCCTTACCTGCCAACATTGAGAGTTTAGGATCAGGCTGATCAGCAATAGTATGCACTATATAAAAGACAATCTCGAAAGCACAGGGCTCAGTGGAGAGAAAGGATGGAAAAGAAATGGAAGGAAAACGCCAGTTGCTCTTTAGGAGGGTCCTCATACGATGCCAGATTCTAAAGCCTTAGAATTGTCTGTGCAAGTCTGTCTCCTTTCCTCCTACTATACAATTCTACTTGTAATAGTACAGATTATAGGGTAACTGTAACCTATATATTTTCGAAAGTTGTTAGATTGGCGAGTCTGCCCTTCCCAACTGTCACTGTCAAGGAGCAAGGGCAGACACATGCAGAGTCAATACAATTGCAGCTACCTGTTTGCTGCCTGCCATTTGATTATTTGATCAACCTTGTGTGGATTGTGTTTTTCTGCATGCACGGCCTTTGTTCGTTGGACCTAGAAACAAAGGCTTGACCACCATAAAATATTTAAAGTCTGTGAAATTTCCCACAAATTTGTGTCAAAGGTGGTGGCCATGGGCCACACCGACAACAGAAAGGTTTCAACACCTTTATTTAACTTCAGAATGGGAAGAGTTTGGGGGATGGCATATGCAACAGGGCACAACTCAAAAAGGGAAGCAATCTAAGCAAAACGTGTGGGGGGAGAAATAATACATTCTGTGTCAGGGCCTAAGCTAAGGGAGTAAGTGTTCGTTCAGAGCCCAATACTTAGTCTAGATTTCAATCTTTTGAGTGCCTGCCAATGACAATGCTTCTCAAGTCACTCACAGCCTCAAAGGTTTTTAAGTCTCTCTTCTCTTCACCGTGCTCTTGGTCTGTGTCTTGGAATTGTCTTTGCATTTTTCGTTGGCATGCTCTTGTCCTTTGCTTTGGTTTTGTCTGGCATTGATATTTTCTCTGGGCTGTAGGAACACAAAGCGACCTTACAGCTGCTCCTCGGTCAAACTTTGTACTGGAACCCTCTTTCCCCAGATGTTTCTTCTAGGATACATGCTGGTAGGGTGTTTGCCCCTTTACTTGGTGTTTTAAGGTCACATTCTATACTCCCACACGTGGGTTCTCAAAGGTTTGCAAGACTTGTTTATTTGGGCTGATGGCCTCACAACTCCCACATGATTTGGGCGAGTGCTCCCAGCTGGTTTCACTCGAAATGCTTCTTTCAGGGGTTGTCCCCTGCCATTCTTTGCACCCGTGTTCTGAGCAGGCCTCCTAGTCTAGCATGACTCTTCAACGTTACTTCTCTCAAGCTCTAGCTTAACTGGCCCAGCCACCTCCTACTCTTCTGACTCTCCCCTCTATCGTCACTAACTATAATACCTCGCTCTCACTGTGGAATGCCATGGCAACAGCCATCAAGTCGGGAGGCATGTGCCACATGTTATACACATGTTAATGGAGTGAGTCTGCCAATGAGTAATTTGTGTCCCATGAGCTTCCTACTGTGTGAATTGTATTGCATTGTATTGTTTATTTATTTGTAGAGCGCATTGGGCCGTTAAGCAACTGGGCGCTTGCAAATTCTTAGTTACAAGTACATAGTTATTATACATTGCTTATGTTACAGGAAGACATAGGGCCTCATTACGACCCAGGCGGTAAGGGGTTTACGGCAGCGTAAACAGCGCCGACCCTTACCGCCTGAGTACGAGGTCCCTTAGCGCCATGGCGGATTTAACACCTGCTTTTAGCAGGTGTTAAAATCCATGGCGCTAAGGGACCATGGAGTTAATTACGCCACCGTAATTTACGGTGGCGTAATTAACGCCTTCCCCACTCCCATTATGCCCTATGGGGCAAAAATGGGAATGGGGAAGGGTAAATGGGGATTGGGGACTTACCGCCCCGCCAAGGTCGGAATGGGGCGGTAAGTCCGCCAACCACCATGGCGTAAACGTAGTTTACGCCATGGTGGTAAAGTCACGGCCCAGGCGGTAACTTACCGCCTGGGTCGTAATGAGGCCCATATACATCATGTATTATATTACATTGTCGCATGGATTTCAGCGAAAAGGAAAGGAGTTACTATTTCAAAATATTGACATTAAGTATACCTAGGCCCTCATTACAACTCAGGCGTTAAGGGTTAACGCCACCGTTAACCCTTAACGCCTGATTCTGATTTTAACGCCTGCTTTTAGCAGGCGTTAAAATCCATGGCGCTAACCCGCCATGGTGCTAATTACGCCGCCGTAATTTACGGCGGCGTAATTAGCGCCTTCCCCACTCCCATTATGCCCTATGGGGCAAAAATGGGAATGGGGAAGGGAAAATGGGAAATGGGGATTTACCGCCCCACTCACCTTGGAATGGGGCGGTAAATCCGCCATCCACCATGGTGTAAATGTAGTTTACACCATGGTGGTAAAGTTGGTGCACTTTGCACCAAGGTTGTAATGACCGCCATAGTGTTCAGGTGCGTACAGTTGAGGCTAACAGTCATTAGTGTGGAGCCAGAGTTTGACATTGGCTTTGAACACATGGAAGGAAGGAGTAGCTCTAAGTGAGTCTGGGATGGAGTTCCAGAGGTGAGCAGCTAGTACTGGGAAGCTAGACCCTCCAGTTCTTTTCAATTTAAAATTGGGGATTTTGATGCTATTTGCCTGGGCTCTTCTAATAGGACGTTCAGAGGTGTGCTTAGTGAATTTGTCAGTGAGGTATGCAGGTGCTTTGTTATTCATACAGTTGTGTGTAATATTAAGAGTTTTGAGCTTGATCCGGTCATGGATGGCAAGCCAGTTGACGGCTCTTATTTGGTCTGATATGTGTTGCCCTTTAGGAATGCCTAATGCTGTTCTGAGGGCATTGTTCTGCAAAGTTTGGAGTTTGTTGGTATTGTGTTTGCTAGTGCCTAGATACAGTGCATTGCAGTAGTCTAGTTTGGAAAGGATGAGGGCTCGCGCTATGGTGGTACAACTGGCTATGGATAGGAAAGGTTTGAATGCGTGAATAAGTTTGTATGTGTAGCTGGTTGCTGATGCAGTGGCATTTACTTGCTTGTCAAGGGTGAGGGCCGAATCTAAGTAGAATCCTAAAGTTTTAACTTCCTTAGCTACCTTGATTTTGATACCATCAATAGTGATGGAGTTGTAGAGATGGGATAGTTTGTTAAGTTTGTTGGTCGAGCCGATGATTAAAAGCTTGGTCTTGTCATCGTTAAGACATAGGCCATGTGGGGCCATCCACGTTTAGATAATTTGGTAGACTTTATTTATGAGGTTAGTATCATTGTCATAGTCACCTTGGATTGGGATAAGGATCTGCGTGTCAGCCGCACTAGTTTGTCCAATATATCAAAGAGAGGCTTTGTAAAAATATTGTACTAAGTGGGGGAAACACAAGACCCTTGGGGGACTGCACAGGTGATGGGGACTGGATCTGCTGCTGAAGTGGGTGAGAAGACTCTTATGGTTCTCTTGTCCAAGAATGAGGTTATCCATGTTGTAGCTTGTGTGGAGAAGTTGGCCGCCGATTGAAGGTGGTTGCAAAGAACCTTATGATCAACCAGATCGAAAGCGGCGGATAGGTCTAGGAATAGGAGAATGGAGATGTCAGAGCTGTCTTTACGCTCATCTAGTTGGTTTTTGAGATCAAGGAGGGCCGTTTCAGTTCCATGTCTCGGTCTAAAACCTGATTGCCTAGTCCCTGGCAGATTGTTGATCTCCAGGTAGGATTGGATCTGTAGATATGCCGCTTTATCTAGGATTTTGAGGAACGGGACAGTTGTTATAGGCCTATAGTTTGTTGGGATGCTTGGGTCCAGGTTGGCTTTTTTTAGGAGGGGTAGTATCCAAGCATCTTTAAGGTCTGTAGGTACAGACCATGATTTGAATGGTGCGTTGATAAATGAGGTGACGAAGGGGGCTAGTTCATGTACAGCCTCTTTTGGATGGCCCCCTCCTTTCATTCATGTGGTCAGTGAATGTCTTTCTCTTCAGGTGTTCCACTAACAGGAATTGGCCTATGCCTTGCCAGTGCGGCTAGATGTTATAAAAGCTGTGTCCATCATGTTGGTACCAGGTGGCACCCTCATTGACTCCTGTACATCCAGCACTCCCGTGCCCTCGTGAGTGTCTTTTGCTGTCTTTAGTGCCCCAGCGATATGCAAATGCTTGTTGACTCTGTTTCTTTGGGCTGCCGTATGCTTCCCATTTGGAGCTTCCCATTTGGCTCCAGGTCATGGTCAATGACGGAGCATGCACATCTGGCGTGCCGATTTACACCCACTCCATGCATTTACCTGAACCAGGGGATGTATACAATGCCAAAGCAACCGCTTGTTCGAGGTCTGTCAAACTGGGATGGTAAGGCCAATTTTACATGTCCAGGGTATTGGACCCTCAGCCCAAGGGGCTATACTCGTCTATGAAGCATTTTGCCTCTGACTAAAACGTTGTGGTTTTACCCCCTTTGAGAAGGATTGCACTTTAGCATCACCCAATAAAGGACTGGGGGAGGTCTGGGGATAACACGTACACGCCTCTAGTGGGTGCATTAGAGAGTGGATGGCTCCACCCTAATACCCAGAGCTCCCTAGCTCTCCATCACAGCTGGTAAACGGGTGACAACGTGTCCCACTGTGTTGCAATGGGGGAGTCTGGATTTCTTGGGAGTGCTGGCCTGTACATTATACACGTGGGCCTAGGACAGGGGCCTTCATAACAAATGGAGATATATTTATTTTAATTGGGGCATGTTCCCATAGACAATGCGAACGTTTCAATAATGATGTGCTATTTTATACTTCAGACTAATCAAAAGACACAATTAAATCAAATTCCCACTCATTTGAACTAGAACACAGTGATACGAACCCAACAAACGGCTCCCCAGTTTTACTGTTGTACTTTCAAGACACACAGCAAAAGAAATTGAGGGATTATGCTACCTGCTTCAGAGTTTTTGTCTGTGTGGCAAATGGTTTGAACTACTGCAAAAAAGGCAAATCATTTTTATATGTCTAACAATGAGCTATTATGGAAATAAACTAAGCAGTGTAAAAAAGAAGATGTTTTAGTTTGTGATAAGTTTGTTCTCTTGGAAGATTAGATTTCTATCTGGGGTGTGTTTAGGCGTTGAGAACAGATGCACACAATGCATTGCAAATCACTAAACATTCCCACTTGCTAGGGTCGTTTTAACCGTCAATGGAGTAAATTCATTACATAACATTAGTACCCGGTGGGGGCGGGGCTTAGTCCTCCCAGCCAATGAGGGGCTCGGAACGGGGGCTTTACCACACCGCAAAGCCCCCGCTCCGAGCCTCCTCAGAGCAACAGGACTGGCATCTTTCCCTGCCAGGTGTAAGGTAAGTGATCCCTGCATCCTCATCCACCACTCCTTTTTTCTACTTATTTTGTCCCCTACCCTTGCCCCACTTACCTTTTGCTTCATTCTCAATCGCCTGCGCTGGGAACAGTAGTGTTCCTGGCGCTTCCACGACACACGACTGGCTGCCATGGAAAGGGCTCAGGCTTGTAACTGCTGCCCCTTGGTATTACCTGGCCTGGTAATGCCCCCCCTGCAAGGGTAGTATTGCTTAAGTGAGTGCCAGTAGCCTCACAAGTTTTAAGGTTACCAGCTTTCTCCATTTGGGCTGCACTTGCACGTTCTGAATGCTCACAAGGCCTAGTAGGTCCGCCTCTATCTTTCATTGTTATATTTGTTTTTCATTCCCATGTTCCCTCCCTGTTGCCCTGTGGGGTGTAAGTGTCTTACAAATGCACAATAAATAAAATAAATAAATAAAGCATGATCAAGTGGCGTGCTTTCATTTCTACACTGATTGTATTTTGGGGCTCTTAATCATGGGTTACTTCAATTGCATAAAATAGAATTAAGTCAAACTAACTTAAAAGCAAAGCCCAGGACTGGAGTAGGGTGATTCCAGTGGCATGGACACATCTAGTAATCGTACCATGTTTTAAATAATCCATGTTAATATTATCCACACAAACTGTATGTATTTTATGGACTGTGTAAAGATGAAAGAAAGGCAACCTTCATAGAATTCGAGCATATGCATGCTTTCTCTCATGACATATCATAGTAAAATGCACGTAGAATAAATGTTATTAAAATGATAAAGCCTGCTAAAGCTAGTAATGTAGTAAAACACTATCCTTACCTTACCTCACCACTTCCTGGATATTCTTTTCTTCTTAAAACTCTGCTTCAACAGTGCTCTCAAATCATGCTCTATAAGTCTTTATGTTTGTATTGCAGCCAGAATGCTACATGATATTATTTCACCAGCCCTGGCTTGTAAGTTCACATAACATCTAACATGGCACAACTTGAGATCTAATCAAATATGGCTACACTGCTTTCATGCATGCATTCAGCCTAGATGAGCCCGTATCATAATCACTTTCTTGTAGTCTTTGTTTGACACATGCAGGTATCTTGGTACTATGCTTACTGTGCGAGGCATTTCTAAACCATTCAATAAAGGTGTTAAAAGCCCTTCCAACAGATGCGTCGGCAAAGCCTCTTGCTTGCGTATGACTTGAGAATATTGAGTTGCGTTGTGGTTCCCAGTGCTTTCCTTCAGCGTGCAGGGCTCGAGGTGGGAAAGACATTGTAAAATGCATGCGCACTCATTTGTGGACATTATAAAAAGTGCATCCATCATCTTGTAGCAACAGAACAGAAATGGTGCCCTGGCAAGATGTGCCTTAAATCCTGCAACTAGGCCAATTTCCTTACATGGAAGGCACAGAAGTAGGTGACATCTTTGTATTTTATTTAATTAACAAAACCGAGCTCCCTTGGGCTTTGGTAGTTTTTATGTCCTTCCTTTCCCTGGGGGATTGAGTCAGACCCTTTATAATGTTTCATTTATGAATATGCAATGAGCAGTCTTCCAGTAACCCATGCAAGGCAGCAGCTGCCTACTGCACACCCAGGCCCTCCACTGCAGCATGTAATGGGAGTGTGGGCTCTGGGGGAAAGAGGTCGGCCTTGCTCCTAAGCCCACAGCTTGTGTGCACATTGCTAAATTCCCATGTTCAAGTGCTGGGCAAAGTAGTTGACTGTCCTAAGACAGACAGACAGATAGAGAGATAGATAGATAGACAGACAGGCAGGCAGGCAGATAGATGGATGGATAGACTGGATCTGGGACAGGCCTGCCTAGAATTTAGTGCAAAAGATGAGTTACTTCAATGAAACCCTTCTTAGTTGCTCCCCCACTAATGATCCTATGTTGCAGGCGGTAACACGGTTGCTGCTCGTGCATCAACTTACTGGATTCATTAAAAGCCATGAAAATATATCAATATTTTAAGATTCATCTCTTATTTATGGCCCGCATATTAGAGTGAGCTTTAACTCTTTTGAGGGGCTATTTTTAGAGCAGCCCCTTGCGGGAGCGATGCCTATCCGCCATACACGTGTGATTCAGCACTTACCTCCAGGAAGCAGCACCTTCTCCCGAGGGATACAGCAGAGCGGATGAAGCTTCCTTCCCAGGCACAGGTTAGGGCCATCCCCAGGGTTGTCTCCCAGCTCCTCTAGTCCTCCCCGCATAAAAACCATCCCATGAATAAATAAATGAAAAATGTCACGTTTACCCCATGGCTTACTTAGAGCTGTTTCTCCATACAGAGCAGCTCGCAGCTCTGCATTATTAATAGCCCCTAATGTGATGGCTCATTTTTCATGAATGGAAAAGGCACAACTAGGTTATGGAAGGAGATGGTTGTATAAGAAGCATTGCGATTAAGTACCACGGCCTGTCTTCGGCATTAGAGCAGTTGCAGAAACCATTGCCTTTAATGTACTGTGCAGACTGCCTTTTATACCATAAAGTGAAGTGCACTTTGCAGCTGCCCTATTGTGCCCTGCGGTATATTGTATCTGTATGTTTAATACATGTACACACCATAAGATCGTGATACTGTAAATCCCCCCACAGAGTGTGTTAAAAATGCAGTGATTCCATACCACAAAAAAAAGAATGTGTGCACTTTTCCCTCGTCCTTTCCTTCACTTCATCCTCATGGAAAGGACTCTGCCGTCCATGGAGCCCTTTGCTCACTGAAGAGGTTTTTCATAAAATGTAAATGTTAGGATAGCACCATCATTGTCTGCAATGTGAGACTCAGCGTTGCACTCTGGTGTGACTCTTCGTGGTTAAGGCTGGGTGTTGGGACTAGGGTGACCATAGGGACTGGCTGCACCACCTGCTTCATGATGTTGGGCCTGGAGGAGAGATAAACAGGGGTCCCACCACCACCGCTCCAGTCCAGCATCAGTGCCAAAGTGAAATCATGTCAGCAGGCTTCCCCTTATAGACTCCCTACCACCCTTAGACAAGTAATATCCTCCCAACAGGTAAGGTATACCAAAGATAAATAGAAAAGTGGGGAGATGTTATCTGCAGGCCCTATCTGAGTACCAGGTTATTTTAACTGGAAAGTGAAAGGCCTGGTAAGGAACGACTTGCCACTGCTTTTTCCTGGTACACAGTGTAATGCCTTGAACTCCACCCATGGCCATCAGCTGAGGGGAAGCTCATCTTTTCAGGACCCCTGTAAGTGGCCAAAACATGTTCTATTAAAGCCCTCGGAAACCTCTAGGCTTGGCAGAACTGAGATCCCCCACTTCTGAGTCAAATCCCCTGGTACTAACTGAAAAAATCTAAGAGTGGTCTTTTTAAATCGACCAGTAAGTTTGTGTGTATGCTGGTGTTTGTGTGTGTCTGTCTGGTGGGGGAATTGCAAAGTCATGTTTTTGTTGGGGGAGCAAAGTTTTTTTTTTGGGGGGGGTGAAACCCCCCCCCCCGACTTTAAGGAAATCCCCACCAGCGTGGGCGAGTATGGCTAGGGGATCAAGTTTCAGAAGGGTTTTCAGGGGAATATCCCACCACCCCCAAAATCGTGATAATCCCACTATTGAAGGCCTCACCAAATCGACTGAAAAAATCTGTCTTTTTTGCATGTGGCCTTCAATATTCGAGATTATCACATAGCCCCCCTGAAAGAGCCAGAGGGAGACAAGGAAGCGATTGAGCAACAGGATAAGTCAAGTGCCAAAAGGGGAGGAGGACATTAAAGTGTGTCCTGAAACAGTATAGAAGAAGAGTGGATTAGAAAGAAGAGCAGACTCAGAAAGAGAAGTTGGTGGAAAGGCCAGGTTGGCAGAAGTGGGCATGAGTTTAGATTGTGGCAAGGAGGTTCGAGGTCACAACTAGAGGATGAAATTAGGGCAATATGCTTGACACAAAGAGAGTCTGAGCAGGCAAAAACAACGGGCAGTACACAACACTTTGGGGGGTTAGGAACAGGAGGGCATAGCTTGCACATCAAGGGGTTAAATCGGACAACCCCCAGACCTTGAGGTAACGCCATCAGCAAAGGCACCTCAATAACCAGGACAAGAAATAGACAACCATCACTCAGACAATAAAAACACAGCACCGAAGAAAGTAGCATTGAACAATTCAAACCTCAAGCACCGTGAGCGAATTTTCGATTACTGCCAGGGAGGTGGGCACTGAGGGAGAGAGGGAAGGACTCAAGGACTACAGTCCTATAAAGAAGATTGATTTGCCTTATTTTTGTGAAAATCCTACCTCATTTTCCAACCTTCTCAAACTTAGTTTTGCGTTATATTAATGAAGATCCTTCGACATTGACAACTTTATTCCTAGAATTTAAAATTCTGTTGTTCAATTGGCTAGTGACAATTCAGTCCAGACAACATTTTATACCAAAGCAACTTTGAGGACCCAGCTTGAGAAGCTTGTGTAAGTATTGCGACGAATTCAAGGTATTTGTCTCTTCTTCCCTAGGGGAGACATCCTCTTAGAGGCTACGGAGGTGAGACCTGCTCAGCAAAATCCTCCCTAGGGGTTTAGGAAAGTGGGATTTCACTGGGAGTGACTCCCCTTTAAGAAACAAGGACTCCCATACCCAAGGGGAACTCCCTATACCCAATGTATTATCTGCCTACATGGGAGTAAGAAATACTGGCATTACCTCCATGTGTTTGGCTCATGGTAATGCTAACAATACCACTGTGTATGCCTTCAGCTAATGCTGAACTTTCCACATGCTTAACAGCCAGTGGTTAACAAGACACACCATTTGAATAGCAGAGCAAGAATAAATGGCCAAAAGCCCTTGAATGGACAAGGAGAAACCCAACGTGGAGACGAGACTCAGTTGTGAGCACGTTGGAAAGGGGCAGAGTTGTGCAAATCAGCTGAGCCGGCTGCAGCGTGGATGGTGGAGTATGTCTGAGGGAGACCCCGCCCGCCAGACGAGGAAGCGTGCAAGGCCCGAGAGGCATAGGCAGCGCAAATCAAACCAGACCACGATGCGCGCCCATGTTCAGGACATGATGAGCCCGGAAGCCCGCAAACCTACGCTGAGTCCAGGAACAAAGGGAGTACTGGGTCCTCCACTCTGAAACTGAGAGTCAACCTGCAAGAATTGACGAGATGAGCAATTAGCTATGACCGCAAGAACCCAGTGCAGAAAAGCAGCTAGCCATATAGAACACTGCCGTCGTTGATGAGACAGATCCTCACTGGAGCAAGCACTGCAACACAAAAGATACTCGGGTTGCCCAGGTCGAAGGGAGGAAAAGAAAGGAGAGAAAGAGCAGGAAAGTGGGAAGGACTACGGTAGCCCCATCCAAGAGTCACAGAGACCTGAAAACGGAGAAAGAACGAGATAAGGAAAAGGGTTACGTTAGCCAGAGACACCCAAACAGCATAAACCCCGAGAAGGGTCACGGAGACCAAAGAAAACTAAGAGAGCCAAAAGCAGAAGGGGGTGTTGTAGGGACCCCAAAGAGCTAAGGTAGATATTGGCTTAGGGGAACCCAAAGGAGCCACAGGGGCACAATAAGCAGAGTGAAAAGCAGATATAAAGGGAGCATGGAGACACCCAACAATTGATCGAAGCAGGGAGAAATTGACCAAGTTGGTGGAAAGGAATAAGGGGAATGGACCTCCACCTAAAGAAGTCTGGACATTTTGTTTTTCGAGGAACTTGAGCCTTTTTGTTCAAACGTTGAAGAACTTTTGATAGACTGACAAGAAACTTTTTCTTTGAGTAGAACGGTTGTATTTACTTCTAGCCATTGGATCCAGACCCAGGAGGGACTGTGACAGCCAGAGTTACCTTTGTGAAGAAACAAGAGTGCAAGGCACTAAGCCTATTTTATTTGACCTTTTTGCTAAGTCATATGGCCAGTTTAGTGGATAGGTTTGGACCGAGGACTATTTTGTATTAGACAATAGACCAGCACCTTAGTTTAGTTGGGTTAGGAAGGAAACTCCCTTTTAGTAGTAGGGATAGTGAGGCGTTAAATACAATTTGAATGTTGGATTATTTCTTGTTGTTTGTCAATTTGAATGTTGGATTGTGTCTCGTTGTTCATCTCCTCTTTCTGGTATGCCAAAGTAAGAACTTCCTTCCCCATAGATCCATATTCAGTCACGTCTGAGTTGTCTGATTAATGCTAGTTTCTTTTTTCATGGCACAGAGATATCTGTTCTTTGGTTATTGGGAGGACCTTCCACAACACTAAAACCACTTCCCAAACTCTCGATAAAGCAGGTTTTTGCAACCACAACATGGATGTGTTGCATGTGAACAAACTTATGGGTATTCACTTCAACGCATCTCTCCTGCAGCCCTTCTGG
This sequence comes from Ambystoma mexicanum, assembly GCF_040938575.1. Classification (NCBI taxonomy): domain Eukaryota; kingdom Metazoa; phylum Chordata; class Amphibia; order Caudata; family Ambystomatidae; genus Ambystoma; species Ambystoma mexicanum. The sequence continues at coordinate 986,576,345 of NC_090930.1, forward strand.
AAGCTCGAAAAAAGTGGGGCAATACATATATAGCAGGCTCCATCACAATTCAATTTAATGTGCTGTAAACCCTATTATGTGCCAGTGATCCTTCAGTGCAACACTTAATGTCTACATTTTGTGTCCTCTGTTGGTTGCGCTAAGGGGTGCTGTTCTTCAGGGATCAGTGAGGAAGGTGTATGCCTTTGCACATTGCCCTCACGCATCTTACTTTATTCAGCAGAAAGGTATCAGCAGTGAGAATGGCACCCTGTCAGGAAGAGTGGTCAAGGCTCTACCATGGGTTTATCAGGATCAACTGGGGACGTCACAGCATTGCCTTCAATCTTCCAACACGTTCATGGGGTTAACGATCAATTAGCTCATGAAAGTTACATTTACCAAAGGCTTATGTAAAAGCTTTAGAAATCTTCCAAGATTGCTGTCACTTGGTCGGATTCTGCAGAAGAGTAAATGGCCCTTACTTAAGACATGTATTGAACATAAATATAAACATATATCCAACCTATCACTTTTCCTACCATCCTATGCTATGACCTTTATTTTGTATTTAGCCAGTAATTTAATTTCTGCACACCCAATGATCCCAGCGGGATGTTTTTTACTTAAGAATGATTTAAATGGGCCCTTTCAGTGTCGTCTGCAAGGCATCCACCATCAATGCTAACAGGTATCTGGTTTCTTTCAGCAGGCCCTCCTGTTACCTGTGGGGTCTAGTAGCTTGTAACATCTCAACCTGTATAGCATCTCCCGCGATGGCATGGGTTTTGCGAACACTGTGATATTCATATATGGCATAATGATCAACAGAGATCTGGCTAAATTGTTCTGAAAAGTTACAGCACCTTTTGCCAGGGCAAACACTACAATGTATATGTGGCATTTAAATAGAAAATATCACTTTGAGGGACTCTGGCATTTTGCAGTGGCCTTAGGTCAAATCCTTCCTGAATTTGAGTTCTCAAGCTGTTTTTCTTTTATACCACTAGCCCAGTCAATACCATTTCAGCACCGATCTGTGCCATGTAAAATTGGTTGACTGCAGTGTTAACTTGTCCTGGGAAAACTTCTGAACCTTTTTTTTGCAGGATTTAAATGTATGAACTTTGAAAGCTAGCTTGCGTCATATTCAGGTTTGATAGCCAGATTATGCAAGCCATATGCAAGAAGTGGTCAAGAGACAAAAGGCTTCATAATGAGTTCAGTGGTGCTAGTAAACGTGGTGGTAAAGTGGTGATAACTTTGGTATTATCAATTTACTGCCACTTTTCTGCACCACCGAATTCCAAGCCAGACGGTGAAGTGGATATCTCCAGAAAATAGCTGTATGTAAATCTTACACTTCACCTCTAAAAATCGTCAGATTTACTGAGCCGAATATAGACACAATAAATCCAACAAAATCCACAGGGACCTTGTGGAGTCCATAAATGGGGACCAACACTGTGGTGCCCTACCCCACTCATAATCCTGCTGTAAATCCATGAGACTAAGTGGCGGTAATGAGGCCCAAAGTAGTTTCTAGCCGCAGGGTCAGGCCTCCATAAACTCAATTTGTGAAAGAATGGTATATGCAGATGATTCCCAGAACAGCAAAACGCTGGTTAAAGAGCGGCCATGTCTTTACTACACCCCGGAAATCACAAAAGTAAACTGTTGGGGCAAGTTGAGCTGCGAAGAGAGGACTGTAAGGAAGGCATGATATCAAACAGTAAGACAGACACAAGTGATCACGGTTAAAGGGTGTTTATTGAACTTCAATTTGGTTTGAAAAACGCCTATATAATCCTAAATCTTAAGATAGGAGCAAGCTATAACCATAAAACAATAATAACGCAGTCCTAGTTGAGTTTGTCAAAATAAAAGGGCCTATATTAATAAACCTTACTTCTAAATACAAATAGTGTTGGAAACAATGTTATGCAAAAGAACAGTGTTCAAGAAATGATATGTCAGGATATTCAAGCCGTTGGTTTTCCTTCCCCACGTTTTCAGCATGGGACAAGGCGGCACACTCGATCTTAGCACACTCTCTGCCTTCTCTAGCATGAGGATGCAGTTCGAAACCTCAACATCACGGCCTTCTGTGTCAAAGTATCTTTGCCATTCAAAGTCTCTTGTTCCAGAGGGCCTGATGCAACATGACAAACATTAAAGTTCCTTTCTTCTTAGGATTTCGCACATAAACCTTCTGGGGTGATTTACTCTTCTCCCCAGATCCCCCTCTGCCGATCTCAGACCCAATTTAACACAAAACCTTCCAATGGTCTCCCTTTGCCGGACTTGGACCAAGTTCATCTATTTTTCCAAACTTTCTCTACTTCATCAAAATCAAAGACTTTCGACTGTGCCAGATTTTGCTTGACTCGTCGCAGCACCACTTTGATTCACAATTACTCGTTCTCTTCTCAATGTACCCTTTTTTCTCACTTTTGCTTTTTCCACTTCTCAGCTGTATACCTTACAGAGACCTTCAATTGAGCACTCATGCAGTGCCGGACCACTCTGTCAAAGGTATTGTATCTTGCTTTTAAAGCTAAATCACTCATCAGCAGTTCAACTTTACTTGCGTATCTTATCACACGCTTGTTAACAATGTTCGTTCCAGTGCTCACCATACAATGTTTCTGCTTGCAACCTTGGCTTCAACACAGACCGGTCTTGTATCAGTCTCAGCATCTATGTTGATTTCACTAACGCTGTTTTGTTCTTGGAGCCAAGGACGGTACCATGGCATCTGGCGCTTCTCCCCGCCTTGATTATTGACGCGGAAGGGCCCCGGGTATCTCCGACACACAATACAGGATTCTTCAGCCTGGTTTCCTGGTCTTACACGTTCTACTCTTGAGGTTTCTGGAAAGTAATAGTTCCTTGTTGAAAAGGTCTGTTTTCTCTCATTGCGGGCTTTCTGCGTGAAGGTGTTTCTTTTGTAAAAGGGGGTTTGGGGCAGAGTTCCTAAATATCCTACCTGGTAGGATGGGGTAATGGTGTTACAGGGGAGGCGATACTGCGTCTCACCCTCCGGTGTCCCACTCCTAGCCAACCCCTTACCCAGGTGATCCTCCGGCACTGGTCCACCCCCAGGAACTGGATCCAAAAGCAATGGCCATGTCCTGGCCATCTGGATGACAGATTCCCAGGAACTAGTGGGTGAGACTCCTTCTGGTTTCTCACAGGAGGCTCAGGACAATGGGCAAGTTTGAGAATTTGCAAATTGAGATCCACCTTCATTTGAAAGCATCCTAATGGCCACCCTGCTATCACAAATGTATAATGGGACATTCTGGGTATTTGGGCCCTCTCGTTGTCACTGCCAGGGACCTGTATCCCCAGGACTCGGCACAGCCACTGTGGTACACTGATTCTTGCTCTGTCTAATGTCCAAACCTTGCCTTGTCATGGTACTAGAGAATGCTGCAGTGTCAAAGGGATTGGAAATTGACCAAGTGCAATAGGTTAGCTCTATACATAACACTACAGCTCCCGATAGTACTTTTGCATGGACTTCACGTGCCTTTGACTCACCTTCACAAAATACCTCTTCAGAACAGTCCAACCAATCAAAAGATCAAAATACCCTGACGTTTGTGTGACGTATGTTTATTAGTGCCCTGAGTGAGTTACCTCAAGCTAGTTAGTTAGGTTTTCTTTGGTGTTAGGGTTAACAGGGGGGTTTTCTGAAACACTTTAATCGCGAGTCAAATTTATATCGGTTTTTAGACTTTCTTGTTTTCTGAAAGTAGTATTTTATTCTCTTCAAAACGTATTTATTGTTTTATATAGCAGCTCTTTTTCCGACTATCACTTCATTTTAGGGACAAAGATTCCTAACGTCCAGGCCTAATTACTTCAACTTCACAGAAATCATTGGTAAATAGATTACACATTGTGTAATCAAACACAGATACGTTTTAGGTAGTGCTTCCCTCTTGTGGCATATATTGCAGGAGTACAAATGTATGTTACATTGCATTTACATTCCTTACCGCACAAGCCCATTTTTGAGAAGTGAACCTATACACCTGAGAACCACGAGAGGCCATTAATTACCGAAGTAAACACCAAACTTGGTCACAGGTGGGCCTTGGTCCTTCCCTTCTACGCAGCATGGCATTGTATTGCAATGGGCTGCCAGGTTTAATGGATCTTCATAGCACTCCAGAGTGGGACTGAGAGCCTTGTACTGATGAGAGCTTTGTCCTTTTACATCTCAGTACTACCACGGTGGCAGTATACCATTCTTTAACACTCTACATAAAACCTGCCCTCCTTAAATTCTTGGAAGAGCACTGTCTGTGTGTTGCACCTCAGAGTTTGCCACTGAAATGTCTTCCTGTTCGTATTTACTTGAGTTAATCAGCATGTTTTTTAAAATAAAATCTGGATAACACTGCTCAGTGCACTAATGAGAACACTGCACACGGCACGACATCTGTGTGTGAATTGTCGGCCATGGATTCGATTCTGGCAATGTTGATCCCGCCTTTCCCTCTTTCGGGGTGGACGAAGTTAGTATCATTGAGTTGGCTGATAACGGCACCCATTATTTAGAGCGCTAGAAAGGTGCCTAAATGCGGCGGCACGCACAGTTGACGCAATGGCGTTTGTGGGTTTTCACAACTATTTCATGTTTAAAATGGACTTTTGGCAAATAATTGATATTTTTGCACTTGATTTTTGATGCAACACATGAGATAAGTATTCCCTGAGCCTGTAAACTGCCTTTGTTAGCTAATATGGATGAATCATCTAGGAGACTTAGGTTCTTCTTCTAGGTTGCTCTATTGTTATCAGGTTACAGGCGGCAGGTCACATGTTCAGTTTCAGGATAACTCACAGGAAGGGAAAGGGGGACACTGGGCCCATCATCTCACCCAGTTCCCAGGCACCAACTGACGCTCACGGAACCTTCACCGGGCAACGCTCTAACATTCCACTCAGCTCCATGCAGGCCTGACACACATTCTCTGCGCATTCACAGGATGCAACACAGCCCCTCTTTCCACACGTGCGCCACAGAGAGGGGATAACACCACAGGTAATACAACGCTGCTCTCCTTCATAGCACACAAAATACTCCCAGGCAACCCACGCACCCACACACCGAGGAAACAGGGGGGTAAGGAGCAGGAGTGGACCTGGAGCGCTCCACGGTAGGGTTCCAGAACCACAAATGGAAGCGGCTCAGAATAAGAGAAAACAAGAAATGGCAATAGATAGGCAGTGCTTACACGGAGTGGAATTTCACTGTTGCCCTAAAGACACAACTCAGTGCTTGTGAAATGTTTCACTTTAAAGTACAATTTGCTCCCGGCATGCACACAATTGACACAGAGGAAAATTGCACTGTGAATAAGACTCCACTCATGGCCTGTGGGATGGAATTACACTTTGTTGCCTAAGGCACCATTTACACACAGCCTATGTATCTCGCTTAACACTTGGTGGAATTACCAGTGGAATGGAATGGCCAGTGGAATGGAATTACATGTTCACTGTGTAACACCATTCATACCCGGCTTATTACATATGTTGAATGCCCTTGTGGGAAACGCATTATGTAGTGGGATGGAACACCTTGCCACTTAGAGAATAGAATAGCACTGCCCCAGTACAGTACCCTTACCTCCTGGAACATCAGACATTGAAAAGAATTTACATTTCTGGCAGGAAAACACTCACTATTAATGCTAATGACTCATTGCTAAAGCATACAAATCCTTGCTATGGTCCAAATGGATGGGGAAATATTTCCCACTGTACAACCCCAAACAGTGACCTTAAAACAAGGCCCAGTGTTCATAGTGGAAGTCGCAATCCGCTAGGAAAACAGAGCATTCCTTCCTGCTGTAAGGGGGGCATGGCACAGACATTCGCCTTCTCTGAGAAAATACCCGTAATAAACACAACCTTGGAGGCACACATCCGTATGGGAACAACAGCCAACCTGGATAACCTTTGAATACAATCGCATCACTGTGGGAACACTGTCTGCTGGCATCGCAGACACGTGGGGGCCACCCAGTAACCCTAAATCTGAATTCAGCAAATGTACCTTGGGAGGCAATCCAGCCTGGTGGCCCACTATCTGGAGGACAACACCTATAGGGACCACAGGGTACATTCCAAAGACGTGGGCCTGTAGCAGAGGATCCATCCTACATTTCACAATGAGCATTGAGCAAGCATGCAGACTATCAAGCAATGACATCCGCAGGGAACGTTGCTTCCTGTGTCAACATGTGTGGAAGGGCATTCGTCTTTGTAGTACGTGGGTATATCCATTGATTCATTGTTGCATGAGAGATTATACATACATGACATGAATAGTAAAGCAGAGCCAATGCACGCTGGCGTGGCAGGGAAATCTGGCACCTACTCAAGACCAACACCACGGTACCTCTTGGGTCACAGAGGTAAGCACGGTTGACAAGGAAAAGAAATCTGAAAGGAGCATAGTGCTCATTCCCAACATGAACGCAGACTTGGACCTAGTGGTTTTGCCTGTTGGGGGCTTAATAAGACTGTAGTAGTAGCACCCCTCCTTTTTGACTTACATAGAGGAGCATGCTCCACCGGCAGCACCATGCGAATTTACTCCTTGGGCACCTAGTAAGCACACCATGAAATAGTAAAAAAGGATGTTTGTGAGGCTGCACAGTCAAACCAGGGACCTTATCAATGTAGGTGTGTTGCTCTCTGCCCTCAAAGCAGAAGGTGACTGATCTTACACCCCCCTGGTGTCCCTGTGGAGAGGTTCTTCTGCTAGGTTGATTTAATGTAGTCATCAGGTTACAGGACATAGGTTACATTTGAGGATAACTCATAGGAAGGAGAGAGATGGTGTCAGAAGGCGCATCTATCACCCTGCTTGGTCACAATGGCGACTCGCATCCCAACCAAGATGGCACCCCCTATGTACCACGGCACCCACACCAAGATGGGGGCTGCAGTTTTCCGATGCCGGTAATGTCATGTTCTTTCATCACGTTCAGAACAGCCTTTGCTGGAACATCAGTAGGGCGGACTGGTGAGTATGTGTGTCGCAACTCTTCTTTGTTGCTGTGACATTAGTTCCTTTCTTGTTTCTCTTGCCTTACTTGGACTCAGCCCTTCCTAGCCATAGCATCCTGAACGCTGTATCATCTCTCTGACTTCCCTTGTGCTTGCTACCTTTTCCGTTGCTTCTGTCTCTGTGATCCTACCACTGCTGCCTTGCTACTGTGGTCCCGCAGCTGCAGTCTTATTTCAGTGGTCCTACTGCCGTACTTCTGCTACTACAATATTTCTGCTACCAGCATCTACTACTGCTATAAGTCCTGCCTCACCAGCCATCATACTTCCTGGGGTTATTTTCCCCTATTTTGGGTTTTTCCCTCTTTGCGGGATCATTCCTTAGGGAAAACCCCCTTTCTTCCCTGTTACACCAGTGTTCGGGGTGGCTTCCCAAAAGGATAGAACTCTTCACTGATCGCAGAGGACCTTTGACCTAGGTAAGGCGTGCACCTCAGAGATGGACACCATCCCTTGCAGCTCCCGGGCACTGAACATTTACCCAGGCAACACCCTCAAGCATTCCACTCAACTTGATGCAGGCCTAACATACATTCCATTTACACTAATTCATTTGCTGCAACAATATACTACATTGTAACATCTAGACGACCCCTTGTTAGCGTGAGATTACTGTTTTTTTTGTTTTGCGTTCATGTTAGATTGAGGGTAAGCAATGGTTTCATCATGATGTCGATCGCCAGTCCATCAAGGACTCATAAATATACATTGACATCCCCACGGCCCATAGCAAGGAATACCGGGTGAACAGGGGCTGTGCAGATCTCATTCCCCCTCCATAGATGGCAGATAAGAGTGCTCCTTCCCACAAGTCATATTTCCCCCGAAACATGCCCGGTGGCAACTATGATATATAGCAGTTAGCTGTCCAGTACCACTTTTCCTTTCTGGAACAGAGTGGCCAGAAAATTTACCAAATCCAAGACTGTCCCTATTTCAGGCACGAAGCAAGCCAGACAACTCAAGCTGCTGCATGATATTGTTGTCTAGTAGTAGGGTTCCCCTATTCTTAGAGGAGCCTGAAGTCCTTGTTGAAAGAGCTCATAACTTCCAGGAATGTCTGAAATCCGCCTAGTTAGAAGCTTAAATGTGCCATCACTAGCTCCATGAAAACAGAATGCCACCACTTTGCAGAAAAAAACGGTTCAACCAATTCAAGAGGAGCTTCTAGCTGGCAAATTTGAATGCTCTCCACAGGGATCACTGGAAAGATGTTTGGCGTCATGCCTGCTATGGCAGCATAAAGGCGCCAGTGGCTTCTGGATCTGTTTTCCAACTTGAACAGAATCAAAGCTGGTTGGAGAATTGAGAAGGAAAATGATCCATGTTGAAGGGACTTAGCTGTTGCTGAATCACCTGGAAAATCTGCACCTGTAGCTTTCACATGCTGGAGTGCTGCATTTTCATTGATTTCCTCTACATCACCGTTTTGGTTTCCCTGGGATAAACTCTGCTTGATGCATAATCCCATGATCCAGGCAATAATCCCACAACTCCATGATCCGGTCTGGAGCTTGTCCCCCCTAAACCCAGCATGGTTTATTCTTGATCTGATAGAGCGCTGCCAATGAGTCTGTATGCAACAATAGTGTGCAGTCATCTCTGAGTGCTGGTTGCTCTGTGTGACCTCAGAATTACCCAAGAGTTATGATTCAGGACCCGTCCTTGAACACTAGTCTGTTTTTAGCCTGGCCATGACCCTATCAAGTCTACCATCCTGGAGAGCCTTTGGGTTCCTTCTCTGGCTGGTGCAGCACACACCACTGCACCCAAATGGAGCCATCCAGCCAATTTCACACAGGATAGGAGCAATGAGATCCACTCAGCAGAATACAGCAAACAGAACTGGCTAGCACCCCGAGATCTAAACACAAAGCATTGACTTGTGAATTATCTGCCTCTCCCTAAAAAGGTAAAGATTAGATCTCTTTGTTGGTAACTGGGAAGTCTCCCTCTTCTTGGCCTCTGACTTACCACAATCCAATCATAGTGTTTGTTCCATTTATCTTCAGAAAGTCATGCCGTGATTTACAAGTCCATCCTCAAGTGGTGGATGGTGGGCGTGGCTTTCTCTGGTATTCTCTAGACTCACATTTAGCTTCATTATTTTCATAAGCTTCAAAATTACAAACCTGCCTTTATAAAGCTCATATTTCTATTCCCCTGCTAGGTTAGCCCTTTGAAACTCGGTATTGTTTTGTTCTGGGCTCTCAATCAATGGCCTTGGTTAGGACACTTTTATCTAACTTGTTCATTTCCCTGTTTGTAAATCTCTCAAGCTACTGTGGTCCATTACATTTGGTCAGCACAAACACTTATTAGCTCCACCTGGCCTTCTCAGACTTCCATGTCACATGACCCAAGATGGTGATCGCCTGCAAGATGGCTTCATAGCCTGCCATGACCCGTTGGTTCATTGCACATTTTCTGGCAAATCTCATTGTGAATATGCTAGTGCCGTCATTTCAAAAGCATAGTACACTACATACTGCACTGTATCACATGATTGTAGATAAATATTCTCTTCACTTTATTGTAACACCATATTCATCCCCGGCCAGCTTTCAATGGGGCAAAGGTACCCACAGGAAGCTCGGGCAATTGATTGGCATAGTCATCCTCTTTAAAAACCAAACATAAGGCCCCTGTTGGTTCCCGACATTCAGTACTAAGTTTAAAGTTCTGGTCCATTCCAAATATTGTATGCCCATTCTAGGCTTCCAAATTGCTCCGTCACCAGAATAAGATAAAAAGCTCAAGGAGCCCGGATTCCACAAGAACCCTTCACAGATTGTAGTCATTTGGGAGCTGAAGTGCCCGATAATGCAAGGGTTCTAGCACCTACCTGAGTGAGGCAACCAAGAGGCCTAAAACCCATGCCTAATGGCAAAGTAATTAAAAGGTGTGACTTTAAAAGGTGGAGAGGGAACTAAAAAGCAGGCTCTGATGAACAGGGGTTCTGTACCTGTGCACTATGTTGTTCCATGACAGGACCAACTACATCTCTCGAGCACTGTTGCAAGGGGTTGGTAGTTTACTTCTTACCTTAGAGTATACCAGTCCCAGTGGTTGCTGGGACTGGTAATGTAACTTTGTGCATAAGCAAACGCATTGGCCGTGTTAGCCAATCAGCGAGTTTGAAACACAGGCTTTATCTATCTGTGTTACTGTGTACTGTGAAATGTGTCCCATTAGGCTCGCTCCCACTCTCTAGGTCCCCAGCCATCTGTGTTACTGTGAACTGTGTCCCATTAGGCTCTCTCCCACTCTCTTGGCCCCCACCTAGCTGGGGGTACCGTTTCTACTGTTGTGTGTCACCTATCTGCTCCTCCTGTGTGCTCCTCTCAGAAACTGCTGAAGGTCTGACCTGTTCAATGCCCCTAATAACCTCCTCCTCACCTGTATTGGCGTCTTCGGATGAGTCTTCTGACGATATCGCCCTCCTTTCTCTCCATGCGATGTCCGGCTTTTTTATGTGGGCTTTAGGACGGGCTCTACTGGAGGCCACCTTGCCAATTAGCTATATGCTCGGCAGTGGGACCCCCAGGGAGCTCGCCCCACAACCAGAAAAAAGCGTAGCTGAAAAACCCTGGAGATGTGAATGAATTTGCAGGCACTGATCGTGGACGGAGGTCTTGCTTGAAGTACGGGCTACAATACCCAGATAGCACTGGGAACTCCAAATGCCGGCTGAGGTGTTCCTCCAAATGGTAAAGGCAAAAAGGCTCAGTGAAAGTGTTGAATACAAGTAGGAATGGAAGCTAACAGGGAACCAACATTCCACAGGACACGGATCCAACAACCGAAAGCTGGCAAGGGGAAGGAGCCAAGGAACTTCCGGTTAGGACTCAGAAGAAAGCAATGGTCCGTAAAGGAAAGGAGCCATGCAGAGACGGCAGAGAAAAAACCAGGACAACACACAAGAGTGGACTCCGGACTGGGGGGGGCAGACCGCGGGAGAAAAGAACAAAGAAGGAAAAAGTAGGGGGAGAGGAAGCCACTTACTTCCGTAGGAATGAAAGAAACACAGCGTGTTAACCCGCAGAAGTCGAAGGGTTGCTACGCACTGTGACTCGGATGGACGTGTACTTGTACGCGTCTCAGTGCGTCGAAAACACTAGACTGCTACCTTTTGCTTCCACCGACGGCCAGCGCTCGCCCCTCTTCCATTTCCACCACAGTTTCCATGGCGTGCGCGTCATAACAGTATGACCCCTTCTCAAAGGAACCCCCTTTGGCTTCCCTGGATTGTTTCGATGGAACTGACACAGGAGTCTGGGTGCCCTAAGATTTCTCGCTGGCTCCCAAGACCTTTCTGTCCAAGGGTACCCTTTCCAGAGAATGAGGTATTGGACCACTCCGTGTTTATACCGAGAGACTAAGATGTGGGATACTTCATACTCCTGGGTGTCATCTACACTTGGGATCTTTTTCTTCATCTGTCTGTTATGTGGGTCAGGTTTGTATTCCTTGAGAAGGGAGACGTGAAACACCAGATGCACCTTACGTAGGGAATATGGCAAAACTAACCTGAAAGCCACCGGATTGATCTGTCGGCTGATGGTAAAAGGTCCAATATATCTTGGAGCGTATTTTCCCTGAATGTACTCACCTGGGTAGGTATCTGGTCGATAGCCAGACCTTATCCCCAGCCTGCCAGGTTGGGTTTGCTCTTCTACTCTTGTCTGCCCATTTCTTATAGTTCTGGCGACTGGCTGACAGTGTTTCCTGGGCCTTCTTATGGATCTGTTTCAGAGAGTTCAACATTTGATCGATGGTGGGTATGTTGATGGGCTGAATTGTGGAAAAGGGTTTATGTCTGGGATCGTACCCATACCTACACCAGAAAGGACTCATTCCGATAGCTTAGTTGTTTGTGTTGTTGCATGAGAACTCGGCCACCGGTAACAGATGGTACCAATTATCCTGTGTTTGATTGTAGAAACATCTGAGGTACTGTACAAGGGTGGCATTTAGTCGTTCAGTTTGTCCATTACTCTCTGGATGAAATCCAGATGACAGTGCTCTTTGGATCTGTAACTGCTTAAACAAGGAAATCCAAAATTTGGAAGTGAACTGTGTACCTCTGTCTGAAACAATAGTGAGTGGTAATCCATGCAGTCGTACTACTTCTCTGAGAAAAACCTCGGCAGTAACAGTGGCAGATGGAGTGCCTTTTAAGGGGGAAAAATGTGCCCGTTTACTGAAAGAGTCGACAACCACCATGATTGCTCTGCACCCTTCCGACTCAGGTAGTTCCAAATTAAAATCCATTGATAGGTGTTGCCAAGGTCCTGCAGGGGGGGTTTTCCTGTTGGAGGAGTCCCAAGGGCCTTGTTGTACTATACTTATTCTGCGCACAAGTAGGACAAGAAGAGACATACTCTAGAGTGTGCTTTGCAATAGTTGGCATTAACTCCAGAGTGGCTGATCGGCCCTTATGTCCAGCCGTTGGTATGTCATGACACCAGGTTAGAGCCTGGGACTGGAGGGCTCGAGTAGGCAAGTATAACAAATCATCTTTAAACAAGTACTCCCCCTCCTGGATTAATGACGGTATCCGTGAATCAAATGATTCCTTCTGTGCTTCCAATACCTGTTGTAAAAAGGTATTAATGGTGCCTATACATTATTCCCTTTTAATAAGAACTCATGTCCGGAGTATTTTCCTGATTCTTCTCCATGGCTCCGTGAGAGGGCATCGGCTAAGTGATTCTCCTTCCCCGGCAGGTAAGTGAGTTCAAAATCGAATTGGGAGAAGTAATATGCCCATCTGGCATGACGGGAATTCCTACATTCCATTTGTTGCAGGATACTGAGATTCCGGTGATCTGTGCGAACCTGAAAAGGGTACTTGGCTCCCTGTAGCAGATGTGTCCACTCTTCACAGGCTTGTCGGATAGCCAATAACTCCTTCTCAATTACTGAATAGTTCTTTTCATTGGTGGTAAGAGTTCTCGAGTAGTAAGCTATTGGATGTTCCAGCTGGTCTTCCTTCCTTTGTAGAAGTGCTGCTCCGAGAGCTCCTTGGGAGGCATCCGTTTCTACTATAAAGGGTAAGTATTGATCTGGTTGCCTGAGGATTGGAGCGGTTGTAAAGGCATCCTTAAGTTGCTTGAATCCAAGGTCAGCTTCTTGATTCCAATCAAATTTTTTCTCTTTCTTCAACAGTGCTGTGATGGGTAGGACTATGTGGGAGAAACCTTTTATGAATTTATGATAAAAATTGGCTAGGCCTAAGAACCTCTGTATGTCTTTCACCGAGTTGGGAGTAGGCCAGCTGGTAATGTCTGCAGTTTTGTTTGGATCCATCTTGATCTTATTCTCTGAGAGGATAAAGCCCAAATAGGGAACAGAAGAGACTTCAAACAGGCATTTTTCTGGTTTTGCCAACAAATGATGGTGTCAAAGTCTTCTAAGTACTTCTTTTACTTGTTGCCGATGTTGTTTGAGTGTCGTCGAATAGATCAAGATGTCATCTAAATACACCACTACTGAAGTGAAGAGCAGATCGCTGAATACCTTGTCCATAAATCTCTGAAACTGGGCTGGTGCATTTACTAAGCCAAAGGGCATTACCTTGGACTCATAATGGCCTAGGGGAGTATGAAAGCCTGTTTTCCATTCGTCCCCTCTTTGTATCCTTAGGAGGTGGTATGCTCCTCTGAGGTCCAACTTCTAAACCATCTAGCTCCTTGGACTGCTTCCATAATATCTTTTATTAAAGGCATGGGATATCTGTCTCTGATTGTTAGTCTATTGAGACCACGAAAATCAATGCAAGGCCTGAGTTCGTTCTTACCCTTTTTGGGGATAAAGAACAGTGATGCTTCTGCTGAAGAGGTGGATTCTTGTATAAGATCGTTCTGAAGATTGGTTGCTAGATATTCCCTTAAGGCTTCTTTCTCTGGAATAGACAATGGGAACATCCTCCCGAATGGAACCACCGCTTCAGGTATGAGGTCGATCTTGCAATCTTCTGGTCGATGTGGCGGTAGTGGTCGGGGCTGTGTCAGCAAAGACATCTACAAATTCCTGATATGCTAACGGTATGGAGTTGATACTCCTCGCTGGTATTGAACTTCCTTGGTGGTTTTGCTCCTTGTCTTGGGATAGGCAGGATCGAAAACAAAGTTCAGACCGGAATTCCACAGTGTTGGAACCCCAGTCTATACTGGGATTGTGTTTTCTCAGCCACGGGATTCCCAGGATCACAGGGAAGTGGGCCGACTTTATTAAATCAAATACTATTCTCTCATGGTGTGTCTTCATCTCGACTGAGACCTCTTGAGTCTCTTGCCTGATCAGACCTGAGGATAGAGGGGTGCCGTCAACACCTTCTACAGGGATCGGTTGGTGTTTATCTCTTCTGGGAACTGCATGATCCCCTGCCCATTGGGCGTCCATAAAATTTCCAGCTGCTCCACAGTCCAGCATGGCAAGACATTCAACCCTATGGTCCTTTGTCCATTCTATAACCACCTTAAAGACCATTAACTGGTGCGAGGGATCCAGAGCAACAGAAGGATTGGTAACACAGGGATTGGCCAGTGAAGCCCCTTCCTTGTCCCTGTTCAGGGTCGGGGCTTTTCGTTTCCTGACTTCCTGGGAGGCACATCAGGACAGTCTCGCAGAAGATGTTTCTCGGATCCACAATACATACATAGGCTCAAATCCTTTTGCCGTTTTCTTTCGGCTGCCGTCAGAGGACCCCTGGCTGTTCCTATCTGCATAGGTTCTTCAGTCTGAGGTGTGGTCTTTTCTGAGGTAACTGGTAGGTAGGAGGGAGGCGTATGAGGAGTAAACAATTTGGGTTTCCTTCTTTCAGCTCGACGCTCTGAAAGTCGGTATTCAATCTGAAGAGCTAAGTCAACCAATTCTTGAAAGGACGCAGGTCTAGCCACCCTGGATATTTACCTTTATCTCCTCGTGCAATCCTCTTCTAAAGAGTGTTTGTTTTGCCGAGTCGGGCCATCCGGTTTCCGGAGCAATTCGCTGGAAGTTGGAGACGTATGTCTGTACATCTGAAGTACCTTGTTTGGTGTCCAACAGATTCTCGTAAGATGTATACAATACCTCTGGCCTTCCAAACCTAGTGCGGAATTGTTGTACGAAAGTTCCGTAATCATTTCAGGCAGGGTCGGAATTTGTCACCAATGGGGTAGCCCAGGCAAGGGCATTCCCCACTAAATTCGAGATGAGAAATCCGACCTTTGCCCGGTCCAACTCATACATCTTTGGGCGAAAAATGGAGTATACCAGACATGCGTCTAGGAATTCTTTTATTCTTTTAGGGTTGCTGTCATATTTGCCACAAGGTAAAGGCATTGGTGGAAGATCGCCACTAACGTCATCTCTTTGAGTGATCTGCTGCCTCAAGGCAGTATTGTCTGCTTTGAGCGCATTATTCTCAGCTTTCATAGTCTGTAGTTCAGCGGTTATTCCTTGTATAGCATTGACCAGTTCCTGGTACTCTTCTAGGCTGGCCATTTTGGGCCGTTGCAAACTCTCAGAAACTGCTGAAGGTCTGACCTGTTCAATGCCCTTAATAACCTCCTCCTCCTCCTCACCTGTATTGGAGTCTTCGGATGAGTCTTCTGACGATATTGCCCTCCTTTCTCTCCACACGATGTCCGGCTTTTTTGTGTGGGCCTTAGGCCGGGCTCTTCTGGAGGCCACATTGCCAATTAGCTATATGCTCGGCAGTGGGACCCCCAGGGAGCTTGCCCCACAACCAGGGAAAAGCGTAGCTGAAAAACCCTGGAGATGTGAATGAATTCGCAGGCACTGATCGTGGACGGAGGTCTTGCTTGAAGTATGGACTACAATACCCAGATAGCACTGGGAACTCCAAATGCCTGCTGAGGTGTTCCTCCAAATGGTAAAGGCAAAAAGGCTCAGTGAAAGTGTTGAATACAAATAGGAATGGAAGCTAACAGGGAACCAACATTCCACAAGACACGGATCCAACAACCGAAAGCCGGCAAGGGGAAGGAGCCAAGAAACTTCCGGTTAGGACTCAGAAGAAAGCAATGGTCTGTAAAGGAAAGGAGCTGTGCAGAGTCAGCGGAGAAAACAACAAGACAACACACAAGAGTGGACTCAGAACTGGCTGGCAGACCACAGGAGAAAAGAACAAAGAAGGAAAAAGTAGGCGGTGAGGAAGCCCCTTACTTCTGTAGGAGTGAAAGAAACACAGTGTGTTAACCCGTAGAAGTCGATTGGTTGCAACGCACTGATGACTCGGATAGACGTGTACTTGTACACGTCTGAATGCGTCGAAAACACTAGACCGCTACCTTTGTTTCCACCGACGGCCAGCGCTAGCCCCTCTTCCATTTCCACCACAGATTCCATGGCGTGTGCGTCATGACAGCTCCCTTGTGTGTGACCCCCTGCAATTCCCCTGTTTCCTGCGCAGGGTTGTGCATCTCTCCATTCTCTCTCTTACTCCCTCCCTCCTTCTACTTCCTCCTTGCACCTCATGGTGCTCTCCGTTTCTCCCATCTTCACTAACTGCTACTCTATCTCCTATCCTATCCATTCACTAAGTCTGGAAGGAAGATGTTCAAGATGGACATCCTGGTCTCCAACCCAGGCCTCCCTATCGCTGATACCTACATCAGTGCTTCCTCTAGACAGACTCTCACCAACATCCTCCTTGACGTACCTTCACCAGACCTATGACCCCTCATATTGTCTTGGCTCTCTGTCCTATCTCTTCCTATCCCATTAATGATAGCACTCAGTGGGAGGCCCTCTTGACCTCCTTCTGCTCCTCCAAGATCATCATTGATGTCTATTTGAATGGCACCGTCTTGGTCCAGGGCCCTCAGACCAATCCCCTCCTTTTCGATAGGCATTTCCCACATCTTATCAACTTCCTTCCTTCTGCTGCTATTCCTCGCAGCACCTCTCAGACTCTTCTGCCAAATCCTTCTTCCGGCTCCTCTCTAGCAACTTCCTCCTCCTCTCTGGCTACTATGCCACCTCTGACCTCTGCCCATTCTCGGGCCCCCCCACCTCCTCCGCTGGGTGTACCTCATTCCTGTACCCCACACCGGAAGTCTTTAAATGTGTCAACCTGCTCCATGTCACTACTCTTAACTCTCGCTCTTCTGTCAAACACTCCTCTGACATCAGCCACCTCCTCGAAGAACTTGACCTGGATGTCCTCGCTCTCACCGAGACATGGTTCACAGCCAGTTCTGTCACGAACCCAGAACCAACCGATCTCGAGGTGGAGAAGCCCTGATCTTTCCGGAGTGGGTTCCTGCTTCTGTCATTCCTACGCAGGCCTACTCCTCCTTTGAATGCCTGGTCTGCGAGCTTTCTGTCTCTCCTGCCAGGTCGCCCTCTTCCTCTCAGAGTGGGCTGACCTCTCCTCTTCTCTCCTTGCCTCTACCTCTCAACTGCTCCTCACAGAATTCAAATCCACCTGGATGCTTCTAATCCCTCCTGTGGGCTCATCCGCAACCTCTGTGACACACTCTCTCTTTCCATTCTACCCTCTCGTCCGACACACTCGGCCGAGCACATCTTGAATGCTCCTCAGACATCTCCCTCTCCATCCCTCTCCTCACTCCTCTCTCGTGTAAGTACCCCTTTCTGCACTCCTCTCACCTGCAGCTCTCTCTCCCCCATGCAAAGCCAACCCCAGCACTGCCATCTACCTTCTCTGTCATTCGGCCCATGAAGCGTGTGTCAGTGGAGGCCTTTGGTGCTACTTTCTCTGCTCCTCTTGCGCATGCAGCTGACTCACACTCTAACACAGCCCTCTTCAACCTGCATCTTTCTATCTCCAACACTCTGGATGTCCTTGCCCCTGTCATGAGAATCCGTCTAAAGCCTACCTCCAAGTGCATGCCTTGGTATGACTCTGACCTTGCCACCCTGAAACGTAAGTGTAGGGTGGCTGAGAGGAAGTGGAGGGCTCGGGCGCATCCTCGGACAAACTGGCAATCCAAAGGCAATACCACACTGTCCTGTCCACGAAGAGAGCCCACATCCAGGCCAGTGTCTCTGTAGCCTCTAACAACACAGCCAAACTCTTTAAAATCTGCAAGGAGCTAGCCAATTCTTCTGCAGTTGCCACCTCTCATGTTCCCTTCCATTCCCTCTGTACATGTCTGGCTTCTCACTTCACCACTAAAGCTCAGGGCATTCTGTCCTCTATCTTCTCTTCCTCTCCCTCTACCTCTATTGACCCCCCTCTGGCTGCCTCTCCCTCCCGTCCTCCTTTCTTCCCTTTCTCTCAGACCACACCTGACGATGTTTCTAGACAAGTCCGATCTATGAAAGTGTTGTCCAAGCAGGTGCTCCCCTGCTCCTCCAGAACCATTAAAGACCACATTGGCACCCTTGCTCCAGCCTTGGCCAATTTCTACAATAACTCTATTGCCCCAGGAACTTTTCTCTCTCCTCTCAAGCACTCCCCAGTGCACTCCGTTTTGCCATTCCTTCCTGTCTGGCAAACTACCTCTTGATCTGTAACATTCCTTTCCTGGGCAAACTCCTTGAAAAGCTGACCATGTCCCAACTTACTCTCCACACTTAATCTGTTGGTTTTCTCCATGACCATTAGTGTGGCTTCAGAGCAGCCAGAGGCATGGAAACTTCTCTCCTGAACACCTGTGAAGATTTGCTCACTAATCTCGATTGTAGCCTTCCTTCTGTCCTCATCCTCCTTGATCTCTCCTATACTTTTGACACGGTCAATCATACCATCCTGATCAATCGCCTCTGTGAGAACCTTGGCAACACGGATCAGGCCCTGGCTTGGTTGATCTTCTTCCTCCTGGACCGACCCTCCCAGGTCCAACTTGGGTCCTTTCTCTCCACCACCTCTCTCTCCACATGTGGTGTTCCCCAGGGCTCTATCCCTCGGACCCTGGCTTTTCAATGTCTACTTGGCTCCTTTCGCACACCTTATCTCTACCTTCTCCTCTGACTTTCAGTGTTATGCGGATGACACTCAGCTCTCCTTCAGGCTCTCCTCAGCCTCCTCTCCTCTCTCACTCATTTCTGACTTTCTTTCCACGATTCAGGAGTGGTGCACCTCCAACAATCTCTGCCTTAATGCCAGTAAGACTGGGATCCTTTTCATTGGGACCCCTGCTCATGCTTTCCCTCTCACCGCCCTCTTTGGGCCCTCTTCCTTCGTCTTCCTGTGAGGCAAAAAACCTTGGCGTCATCTTCGATTCGACTCTTGCCTTCTCTCCTCACAGTATGGACCTTGCCATGAAGGCCCACTACCAGCTGCACCTCCTCAGAGGTATTCTTCCTTTTCTCACTTTCCTCCAGTCGCTCACTGTCTCCAGAGCCCTGTTTCTCTCTACAGCCTCTTTCTCGATCTGCCGCCCTCTACTCTGCAACGAATCCAGAACAGGACTACATAACTTGTCCTTGGCATCAAGCCCAGGGACCGTATCTTTCCAGCCCTGAAATCTCTCCACTGGCTCCTGGTGGCTGCAAGGATCATGTTCAAGACCCTCTGCATCGTCCACAATGCTTTCTGGGGCCAGGGCCTGCACTACATCCAACTCTCTCTTTCTAAACACCTTCTTTCTCAAGCCCTTCGCTCAGCCTCCTCCAATTCTCTGAGGGTCAGATGCCTCTGCAGCAAGAGAGTGGGGGGTAGATCCCTCTCCTCTGCAGGTGCCTCCCTCTGGAATGCCCTCCCTGCCCCTCTCAGACTTGAGCCAGACCACCTGAAGTACCGGAAGGAGCTCAAGACCTTTCTTTTCGCTTCTACTTTCTCTCTCTCCCCTGCTGACCTACCTGTCTGCTACACTGACTAGTTGCCTGGCTATCCTCAGAGACTCACTGGGTGCCAGGCTTCTCCACAACCAGTAGCCCCTACACTGCCTTCGGGCCTACCTCGCACTTAGGGGCTGTATTCTGGAAACCTACATTCCCCTGTCTCCTTGCACTTACCCAGAGCTGTGCTGCCATGGCTACACTTACTCAGGGTAATGCTGCCCTGATTGCACTTCTCCTTCCCTCCCCCTTGCACTTCTCCTTCCCTTCCCCTGTCACTTCCCCTTCCCCTCCACCCGTGCACTTTGCATATCGAACTTGCACGATCTAAATGACACAAGGCCTAGTTAGATCATTGGTTTTGTCCTCCCTCCCTTGTCTCATCTTGACGTGCCTATAAACACTTATGTACCGGCACTTTTTAAATGGCTTATCTTATCCTATCATAACACCATAATGTCTGTTTTTGTAGTACTGTACTTGTCAATGGGTAAATTAAACAACAAAATCAAACCAAACACAGGTCAATTCAAGGAGTTAGCATTCAAACCCAGCTCCCACAGCTGCTCCTTAGTCTGAGGCATGCATCCAAACCACTTCTTTATCAGCACCATACTCGTGAAGCGCGTAGAGGTGTACATTTTCGTGAGCAGAGATGTTATGTCATCAGGCCAAAGCATTGCACATGAGCAGTGTTATGGGGGTCTACCTAGTTCCGTACTGTAGATGAGGTGGAGAGATCTTGCTAGTTTCTCTTCAGACCAATCGTTGATGGGGGAAACATGAAATGAGTCAAGTCTTGCGGCCTCAGCGTGCTGTAAATAACAGGTAATAACACACAAATACTAGTAATTTAATCAACATTAGAAGGATGGATGGCTGTGTGTGGCTAACATGATTTCCTCACGTGACCTTCAGTTTACCTTTATAATCCTGCAGTAGGCACATTAACCTCTTGAGCTTTCAGTAGGTTATTTCCACAGAAGTGGCATGTGCAATGTGCAATTCCTCTACCACAGCCTTGCCATCTACTAATGCAAATGCTACTTTATCCATGTCTAGGAACCTAGAAAATGTGCCCCCCACTAGTTTAAATGTGACTACCGCAATGTGCAATTCTTCTACCACAGCCTTGCCATCTACTAATGCAAATGCTACTTTATCCATGTCTAGGACCCTAGAAAATGTGCCCCCCACTACTTTAAATGTGACTACCGCAATGTGCAATTCTTCTACCACAGCCTTGCCATCTACTAATGCAAATGCTACTTTATCCATGTCTAGGACCCTAGAAAATGTGCCCCCCACTACTTTAAATGTGATTACCGCAATGTGCAACTCTTCTACCTCAGCCCTACCATCCACTGATGTAAATGTCTCCCCCGAACCCCACCTCAAATGTGCCCTCATCAATGGTCGATCCATCAATGCGCACGCCCTAGACATCCACAACCTCAACCCCACCCTAGATCTAGATCTTCTAATGGTCACCGAGACCTGGCTACACGAAGCCTCAGGCCCCGCTCTCCCACCAGGCTATGCCATCACTAGACAAGATCGCCTGACCACAGGGGGCGGTGTTGCTCTCATAGCCAAAGATTCAATCACCATCAGAAAGGTTGACAAAACTATAAAAAACAACAGCGACTACCTTCAACTGAAACTCACTATCTCGCACCACTGCACCATCACCCTACACCTCATCTATCGACCCCTGGGAGACTTCCAGGCCTCCCTCACTCACCTCCTGGCTGACAACCTAAAAAAGTCATCCAAAGTCATTCTCCTCTGTGATTTCAACCTAGGCCTGCATGACTCCAAAGACTTTGCTGCCAAATCACTTGACAAAGCTTTAGCCACTCTGGGATTCGCAAACGCCATCACAGACCGCACTCACACACTAGGCAGATCACTAGACTGGATAGTTCATCACAACTGCCCCCTCACAGTCACAGGCAATACCCCCACCCCATGGTCCGACCACCACACCATCACCTTTAACATCCCGACCTCCTCCTCATCCCCTCATCCCTACCCTTACCACCAGCTCTCACAAGAAGCGCACGCCAACTGACCAAAGAAAGACTCTTACCCTTTGACAACGACCCAGAAACCCTTGCCAAGAACTACGACTCTGCTATCACAGCAGCAATCAATGCTATCACCCCACTTAAACCGCGCAAAACCAAACCTACCAGCCACTCCAACGCTTGGTTCACCCAAGACCTTCTCAAATTGCACACAGACAAGCGAGCAGCACTAGCTCAATGGCAAACATCCCGTGATGATAAAGACAAACTTAACTTCAAATCCCTCGCAAATGAATATAAGAAAACCATCATCAAAGCCTAAGCCAAATCATTTGAAGATAGAATCTCCGAAGCCAAATCAAACACCAAGGAAATGTTCGCCATATTCAGGGAACTCGAGACCCCCACACCGACTTTACCAAAGATAAAGCATGGTGTGATAACATCCAAACAGCCATGCGCAACAAGATCAGCTCACTCCAAGCCAAAATTCTGAACACTAAACTAACGCTCCCCACCCCCCCTTTCCTCACCCACAGAGGCCGCCCCTACCTTCTCTTTCAAAACCATTCAAGAGAAAGACATGATCAACATCATGAAGAACATCAAACCCTCCAACTGCAAAGGGGACCCCTGCCCCACTTCCATCATCAAAGACTGCACAGACACCCTTGCTCCGTTCCTAACAGCCTTCGTCAATGCCTCCTTCACCGCAGGGAGAGTCGCCTCATGCCTCAAGGAAGCATGGGTCCGACCTCTCATAAAAAAACCTACACTTGACCCCACCTCCCCCAACAACTACCACCCCATCACCACAGTCCCATTCCTCCTCAAGATTCTAGACAAGGCAGCCTACCTGCAGGTCCAGCACTTCCTTGAAGAGCATAATCTCTTAGGACTGAGACAATCCGGCTTTCGGCCTAGGCATGGGACAGAGACTGCCTTACTCGACCTCAAAAACCAAATGGATGACGCAAAGGACCAAGGCAAACCTGTCCTGCTCCTTCTCCTCGATCTCTCTGCAGCTTTCGATCTTGTAGATCACGACATCCTCTGCCATCACCTCACCTCCACATCCAACTTCTCCCAAGAAGCTACCACTTGGATCGCCTCCTTCCTCCAAGGTAGGACCATGCAGGTCTTCTCTGACCTAGCCACTGCGTCACCCACCATCATGCTATGTGGTGTGCCCCAAGGCTCCTGCCTCTCCCCTACCCTATACAACATCTTTACCCGCCCCCTCTTCCTTATCCTTGACGCCATGGGCATCTCCTACACTAACTATGCTGACAACACTCAGATCCTTCTCACACTAACAGGGGACTATGACACTGACTGTGCTACTCTCAACAACATATATATCACAATCCAAATGTGGATGGCTATCAATGGCCTTTGCCTTAACTCCGACAAAACGGAGCTCCTTCTCGTAGGATCCCCTGACACCCTCAAGAAACTTGACGCCCAGTTCAGCCACTTTACCATTGACTCAATCAGAATTCCAGTACTTGACACGGTAAAAACACTAGGTGTCTACCTAGACTCTAACCTATCTATGACCAGACAAGTAAACGCAATCGCCTCCTCTGCGGCCTACCATGCAGAACTCCTCAACGCAATCAGGCCTTTTTTGTCAAAAGACACTTGCACCAACATAGCCAGAGCCATAACTGGCTCCCGGCTAGACTACTGTAATGACTTCTTCCTAGGGACCTCCAACAAAAACCTCGAGAAGCTGCAAGTAATTCAGAATAGCGCCCTGCGTGCTGCACAAGGCATTGCCAAGAGAGAACACATCACTGCTGCCAGGAAAGCGTCCCATTGGCTCCCCATAAAGGAAAGGATTATATTCAAAGCGCTAAGCATCACCCACAAATGTGTCCATCTCTCAGCCCCAGTGTACCTATCCCAGAGAATCCACCCGGTCGCGTCCACAAGACCCACCAGGACACCCTACGCCAATATGCTCTCCGTACCCAGGGTAAAAAGAGCTAGAGCAGGTGGCGCCAGCTTCCCTTACCTTGCTGCTCTACACTGGAAAACCCTTCCCACCTCACTACGAGCTGAACCCTCACTGACTGCTTTCCACAAAGCCATGAAAACCACCATGTTCACCTAACCAACCCCACATGTTTAAACTTTAATGAATTACATGTATGATGTACTATGGTGTATGATGTACCTTGTTGTATGATTCTCCCTATTGCCCAACACAGGGTCTTGCCTCACTGTAATCCAAGGCACAACATGTACCTGTACCTGTAACTAAGTTCCCTTACAAGTAACAGCGCCACAATGCCCCAGGGCTGCCTGTGTGCTATATAAATGTAATAAATAAATAAATAAATAAATAAATACCCTCTTTTCCCGAGTACCGCACCAGAGCCCCTATTTGCTAAAAGAGTACTAATGCTAAGAAAATATGGCAGAAAATGCAAACTTAGCTAATGATTTCTTTCTGCTAATCACTGCCTACTTTACCTCACTAATTTCAGAAAGCATATGTGACGTTGACAAGTTTAAAATATAGATAATATTTCCAGTTTCATACAACACGTTTATACATTTCCGTGGGAGGTGTAAGTAACATTATACATCACTGTGAGGTTTGTGGTAAATTTCATAATGGGGGTCTTGTCAACCAGTGGAAGAAACTCCTGCTTGTCACTGAGACTTTCCATTTCTTAGGTGTTTATTCACAGCTCAGAATCTTTATATTTTCTTGTTATTTGCATTCCTTGAAGATGGAATTGTAGTTTGTTGGTTGAGTTTAACACGTTTAGTACTTCTATCTACTTATTCATGGATTACTATAAAGCAGTACATAAATCCATAAAGTAGGCGATGGAGTACATAGACCAAAGCAGGGTCATAGCAGGGATGGTGATAATCTGTTGTATTGGTCCTGTATTAGTTTCATTATGAACATGGGGAAACTTAATGCCTGGTCAATGACTGTAAGAATTGGCCACATGCCACAAAGCAGCAATGAGCGTCCCGAACCTGTCATTGGTGAGTTTTAAGTGCTGTCTAGAACTTTGGTAGAGAGGCTGTAACCCGATTTCAGGTGGAATTGTGTACCCCTACAAGGGTATATGGGGTGGGGACTTAAAATGACCTAATCTACAGGAGCACAGGGAATTAAAATAGGCTTAAATAAAGGGTGGTGGAGCTGGGAGTGGAGTGGGCTGTTGAGATACAAAGGGATATCATTTGTGCAAGATCGGGCAGAGATAATCCATGGACTGTTTTGAAGACAATGGTTAGGAAGCTTAATAAGCACTCTGTTTTGATTTCCAGCCGTCCTGGTGGCAGAAGGGTGAGGAAGGAACCCGAATTGAGGTTAAGTGGCAAAGTTTACGACCTTGTCAAGGGAGCTAACAGAGAATTTGGGGCAGAAGTGGGGCAACAGTCCAGTCCAAGACTAATTAATTCATTAGGACTTTAGGTGAGTGGAAGGCATGGCGAGTCATACATTGGGGTTGTTGTGGGGGCATGGCCAACTGCTGCGCGAGACGGATGGGAGCCCGTTGAGCTCCGTGGGCTCGACTGACGACATGCAGAATCCATAAAAACATGTTGTTTGATGTGGCATTTATATTGTCTCTTAGGGAGGAAAATGGTCAGTTTCTGGATTGCAATTTGGGCACGACTGCATGCAGGCATACGGAATGGGAATTGCTGAAGCTGTTCCTTAGGGGAATCTTTATATCGGCAAAGGTGGAAGTCCAAAGAGCGCTTAATGGTACGGTCACTCGATTGGAGCGGGGCATGGTTGGGCTGGATCATAGGGAGGGTGAGGGGGAAGATGTTTATGTCCTCAGAAATGAGGTGGGGAGGGATCTTGAGGAGGCAAGGGAAAAGTTGAATGCTTTCGACCACGCAGGATATGTGGCACAGCAACATGTTAAAGAGGATACAGCCAGCAGACATCTCGCCTGGCTCTTACAGAGGGAGGGGGGTAAACAGACATGTGACCGAGCATGGTATGCAACCGTTAACATGGTTGTTGATAAGGAAGGCATGTGCCAATGCGTTCAGGGTTTTCTATGAGTCGCTGTATGCCAAGCAAGCCGGATTTGATGAGTGAGGCACGTGGTGAGTCGCTTGGTGCGCCACTAGGCCTGCAGGATGTGGAGCGGGAGTTAGATGGCTTTGAGATGGGAAAGACGCCAGCGATTGTGATTTAACGGTGGAAATGTACCGGTTTTACAAGGATCTTCCTGCCCCCAAACTATAAGACGTGTATAATGTAGCTATGCCCGTTCGAAAGCTCCCGGGAACCATGCTTGAAGCTTTGGTGGTGGTGCTCCACAAGGCAGGTTAGTGGCAGTGGGTCCTATTTTCAATGACTAATGTTGACATAAAAATTGTACGTACAATTCTGGCAGAGCGGCTGAGGCAGGAACTAGCTCACCCAGAACAGACGAGCTTTTTTTTGTGTTGGAGCACAGTGCAGAATTTGAGGAGGATATTTCTAATTCTAGACAAATATTGGGAATCAGTTGAATGGGTGGCGGTGGTTAGCCTGGACTCTGTGGCGAACCAAAAGAAGGAGTCGGACTATGCACGGACATGTTAAGTGTGTTTTATTCAGAATGACAAGAAAACACCTATCTAGCCCTACCACTATGAGGGAAGTTTCCTGCCTATGAAAACTAAAACTAATAGTGCTTGTCAAATGTTTCCAAATGAAATAGTCTGTAGTCCAAACCCCTATTATCTGTCTGGCCCTACTACTTAGAAAAAGTAACAAAAAGGAGGCTGAAGCAACAGCCTCTTGTCTTTGGCTTCTGCCTGGCCCAATCCCTGGGTTCTCTTCCCAGTGGTCCACCTATATCAGGAGAAATGGAAGGAGGGGGCAGGGGAGACACAAGGAATCCCGCCGCTCAAGACGAATTTTCAGAAGGCTAACACGAGCAAACACAAGAGATGCAAGGAATCGCAAGTAAAGAACTTGGTTCTCAATTTATCGGACCAAGTGCTTACCCAGGAAGAAATCGCAGTACTTAACAAAGGATTAGCATTTGCACCTATCAATCCAATTGATCTACAGATTGATCTGTTCAAATACATACGTAAATTAAAACTAAAGAAGTTTTTTGCCACACAAGTAAAGAAGCATGTTCCAGGACCAACACGCACGCAAGAAAGTCAATTAAGTATTCAGGACATTGAAAATATACACCTCTTGAGGGCTCTTGAGGAGCCAGAGACATATGAAATCACTCCTATGTTGTAAGAATTAAAGGTGGTACCTGGATCAATCACAGATGTAGAGCTTAAGACTAGATCTAAATTCATACCACAAATGGCACCTGAGAAAGTTATCGATGTCTTCCACAAGGCAGTCCTCAATGACATACAGCAATTAACTCGCAAAAGCCAAGTCACCAAAACAGATCCCTTGGAACCTGAATAAAGTAGAAAAAACTGCATTGGACAATTTGAAGAAGACAAAAACATAGTAATAAAAGAGTCTAATAAAGGGGGCAATAACGGATGAAGAGAAAAAAATATTTGTTTATCCAACATGCCAACTATATATTTTTTGCCCAAGGTGCATAAAGCCTATCAACGTATTCCAAAGGGAAGGCCAATTGTTAGTGGCAATGGAGGAGCGACAGAAAATATAGCTGAGTACATTGATAACCTTCTAAAACCAGAGGTACCTAAACTAAAAGCGTATCTCAAAGATACAGATTCTTAATGACACCCAGTGGGAACAACAATATATCTTTGCATCACTTGATGCACAAGCATTATATACATCATATACATCAATAAAAAACCAACAAGCTATCCAAACAATTGATTATGTGTACAAAGATACCAGCGCGTCACATTTTCAACAAATACAGATGCTAAAAGAAATGTTGAAAGCAACACTCGAATTCAATATGTTCATGTTTGACGGCAACTACTATCACCAACGCCAAGAAATAGTAATGGGCACAAAATATGCCCCGGCACCTGCCAACCTATTCATGCGGATGTTAGAAGATGACATAGTTTATACTTATAGTCAACACAGCGAGCATGTTATTTTGTGGGCCCGCTATATTGATGATATTCTTCTGCTCTGGACAGGCGATATGGACCTATTAGTACAGTTTACAGGTTGTTTAAATAACAATTAATATGGAATCCAGTTCACATCCCAAATGAATACATCAACCATTGACTTTTTGGATCTTACCATTTATGTAGAAAACAATACACTGTACACCAAGACTTTTCGTTAACCTACTGAGGTTAATTCCACATTGTTTGCGACGAGCTGTCATTTACAAAGAGTTAAGAATAACATTCCCGTAGGGGAATTTATACATGCAAGACATAATTGTAAAGATCAATCCCAATATGAAAAGGAGTGTGACCTACTCTCATCAAGATTCAAGCAGAGAGGTTACCAAACAAAACACATTCAGAAGGCAGCTGACAAGGCATCATCCATGAAACAGTCAGATACTTTGGTTAAAAAACAAGTTAAAGCGCGACAATTTGAAAACGTGAGATTTATCACAACATACTCCCATGACCACTCCAAGATCAGGAAAATTTTGAAACTCAACTGTCATCTATTACAACTAGACCCACATTTAACCAATTTCACGCAGGAAGGACCACAAATTGTTTTTACAAGCGCGAAAACACTAAGGAACCATTTGAGCCCTTCACTTCTTCACAATTTAAGTGAGAAACAACATACAAATTGGCTCACATCAGATAACTTTGGATTTAGGAAATGTGTTACCTGCTCTATGTGCCAATATGCCTGTGAAAAAAACAACAATGTTTCGAGACATTTATGGAAATCACACAACCATCAGACAGAACCTCAATTGCAGGACTAAACATGTAGTATATGCCATAATCTGCATTTGTCAAAAAATATATATTGGAAGTACTATTCGCCAACTCCGGACACATATCGGTGAATACCTGTCCGGTATTGGTAGCCAAAATCAAACTTTGCCATTAGCCGTACATTGGCAATAGGAGCACCAACTGGAATGTAAAAAAGATATCAGATTTATTGGTTTGAAACACGAGAGTCTTGGTAGAAGAGGGGGAAACCTTGAAGTTGCACTGCGACAGTCAGAAGCAAGACTAATCTGTCATTTTCAAGCTCTTAAATTTGCTCTCAACACGGACAGTGAAATGTACTTTTTCTTATAAGCATGTTGTACTAAGAATGTGAATTCAGAAAACGTTAGGTTAACGCAAAAATAACGACTTCCATTTGTTATATGTGACTTCCAATCACGCACGTGATAGGTAGCCACAGATCCCTAAGAATAAACATTTAAATTAAGTTCATGTACACTATTCGCTCATATTTTTAGAACATTTATGCATTCAGATAAACTGAAATAAACACAGGACTAGTGTATTAAGACTCGCACTGTACACAAAGATCCTGTACATTTAATCTGCACAACACTTTTGAAATGAAGTGTTCGCTGGTACCAATGTTACACAAATCACATTATTGGTATAAATATACCCCAGTATACAATCAGGTACTAAATTAGATACCTGGAATTCGTAATATTATGTAGATAATGTGTCCAGCACCAATGCGCCCTACAATATATTTTTTTCCATTGTTCGCATCCATATGTTGAATTAAAACCAACCAAGATGGTTAATTAGATAATTCATGAAAAATGGCAAAAATAATCTGTCACATTATGGTTTCACTAGCATAGAATACATGAGGACAGGAACAAGGCACGATCCTCTATCCGTTCATATGGGTTCTTTCCCAAAAGATGGCTGACAGGTACATGGTAACAAAGAAAGGACTGCATGTTGCCATGGTACCTGCCGACAACACAAGCGCCGTGCACATTTAATAGTAGTGATCTGCAGTGAATGCGGCTTAGCTGACGTGATTGAGGAGCCCAGACAAAATGGTAAGAAACTCACAGCATAGATGTATAGTGTTGTAGCAACCTTACAATTATAAAGTGTAGACAGCCGGCAATATATTTTCAGTAACATAGACGCAAGCTGTAAAGATCGGGACAATCGAAACACGTGCACGTGATTGTAGCATTATGTGAAAAGACAGCGTATACAATATTAGAATGTGCTATTACGCTTGATCACAATACCGTTTAGAGCATGCGAATTGAAAGAGGTTCGAAAATGCGATTGAACTCAATCCGCATAGTAATCAGGAACATCAGCTTGAACTATTTGGACGGACAAAGTACACAATAAGAACAGTTAATTTGAGTTATCTCTTACGTAGGGATCTAACCCGGTTATTACTGAAAGAACAGACCGCAGCATACAAACAAAATTGCTCAAGAAAACATGTAACTTTATAAAAATGGGCAAACCTTACATTGCTAACTAAAGGGCAAATGGTGTTTTTTTTCTAAAAATAAACTTGAAGGTAATGTTGAAGCAAATAACTTCGAATTAGTCACTACCAATTTGTAAATGGTCCAGATTATAAAATGATAAGTAATGTGGAGCTAATAGCTTCATGGAAGTCACTACCAGTCTGATAATAGTCTAGATTTAAAAAAAAAAGATAAGCTATGTGGTGATACTTAAGCTGTTATTTCCGGCAAGAGACAGTCTAATTAATCTATGTTCATTCTATTTTTAATTTGATTTTCACTGTGTCTCCTTTCCCTAAAATTCTTCCCCTTCGCCCATCCCTTCTCATCTCTGTCTCACACTCAATACACCATATATTGTTGTTTTTGGACAATGAATTAGATGAATTTCATTTTGTGATTATACACTGGTTGTCTTTGACGTTTGTTTGAGAATGTTTGATTACAAATTTGTGTTTAATCCACGTATGAAATGTATAGCCCTGGTTT
The DNA here is from genome assembly GCF_040938575.1 of Ambystoma mexicanum. Classification (NCBI taxonomy): domain Eukaryota; kingdom Metazoa; phylum Chordata; class Amphibia; order Caudata; family Ambystomatidae; genus Ambystoma; species Ambystoma mexicanum. The sequence continues at coordinate 986,607,057 of NC_090930.1, forward strand.
GAGAAAGGCATTTTTGTTTTGCCGAAACACGTGTTACCAGAAAGGGCAGCAAATTAAGGACATTTCAGAACTATATGTGAAAATAAACTATAGTTTTGGACTTACCAAATGATAAAGTCTGGTGCATTTATACGAAGGAGAGTTTGAATCAGATATCATGTTATGTAGAGGTGGGGTCTTGTACCTCTATCTCTCCTGCTAAATGCAACACAATCATCAGTATTCAAGCATTTAATGTCAGGTCGCAAAGTGTGAAGGTTGCCGTATATTCACCCCAACCTATTTACCAACTCTTTCCAGAAGATCCTTTAATGTTTGTCATTGTCCCAAAACCCTGTTCACAGGGATCTCTTTTTCCATACGTTTACAAAGTTTGTAAATGTCTCAAAACACAGTTCACAACGTCTCTATGGGTTCTGTTGGTTAAATGTTAATGTCTTCCATACAGTTTCCCCTTCTTCATGAAAAATAAGGGTTTTCTCATACAGGTTCTCCACATTCGACTAGATGCTTGAAACCCTTCAGTTTCGCTTTCTTTACATTTCTCTTTATAAAACATTGGGGTTCTCTGGCTCTCCAAAGTCCTCTGGCCTTATGACAGGCTTTATTTCTCTCGATCTGGGTGGGGCCTCAGCCCTTTCGGGTTTTCTCGGTTTCCGCAACCCTGGAGGCTATCCCTACCTCGAATGTTAAAGTCGTTTAATTTCTGAGGGCTCTCCGTAGCCCTATAACCCTCTGACGACCTTGTTTTCACTCTGCACGGTTTATCAGGCTCCTGTGACCTTGACGGCTTTCCTAGTCTCAAAGTCTCTTCTTTTCTTGGGGTAGTCTGAAGCCCTGTGCCCCTCTGATAGGCTTGCTTTCTCTCTGTTCAGGTTTATCAGGCTCCCGTAACCTCATTGGCCTCTCCAGTCTTGATTCTCAATGCTTGTGCCCCTCAATTGTGTTCTCTTCTCAGGATTATTTGCTTCCCTTCTGTTGCTTGTCTCATCAGCAAATGCCTTTCTCATATAGAGCTTGGGAAATGGGCTCCCCTCTAAAGTCGGGTCTCGGCGTCGGTTACCTGGCCCCAGGCCCACCACGGCTTCCTTGTGGTCATGCCACTAGATGAGATAGTTGCTTTCCTGTCCTGGTCTCTTTCCCGACCTTGGCTTCTCAGTCAGTTAAGACGCCAGCTTTCTGGCGTCCGGCTGACGATTTGCTCACTCTCCACGCCACCGCTGGCTCCACAGTTTAGCGTGGCTGTGCCCTTCCAGGACATCTTCTCGTCAGAGGCTCATCTCACCTCTGTGTAGGAGTCTTCCTTCTCTCTGCGTAGGTGTTTCTCTCCAATTCAAAGTTCCTCTTGGTCTTATGTACATCATCACAAATAAAAGGGGTGTGTTGCTGTCTTTGACTGTGGAATTCAGGCGAGATCCAGCATTACCCAGAGGCAAAGAGATGGAAGAAATGTCACTGTTTTGTGGAATCATAATAGAAGTAACAACAGTCTTTCCAATTCTCATGTAGGCTGGCAATGTATTCCGGACTGGGAGTTCCTTATTGGGATGGGAGTCCTTGTCTGTGAGAGGGAAGTCACTCCGACTGATGTCCCACTTGCCCAATCCCCTCCCTAGCCCCAAAAGGGGCGGCTCCCATAGGGGAGAAGGAATGAATACCCTGGGTTTCTTCACAACTCCTATAAGGCGTTTGATTACATTTGCTGGGTCCTTCCAATGCCAAATGTTAGAAAGGATGGTGCTGGGACCATCCTTCGTGGGGTAGGTCAAACTTCTGTATGAAGGTTCAACGTCTATGGTGAGAGTGAATGGGCGTTGTGTGGCACGCTGGAGTAAGGAGTCGGACAAAGGGGTGGCATATTTATAACAATCTTTATTTAAATAATAATGAAAAAGGCCTGCCTCGCCCTATCTCCAAAGGGTTTCCCTTCCTAACTCAGTCAGTGAGTCAGTCAACAAACTTTTATTCAGCTTTGCGCCTTCACGTTAAAACATATTACAATTAGAAAAAAAGAGGTAATACACAGTTAATACAGAGAATATGAACAATTCAGAGGTGATAAACAGTTAATATAGAGAATATAAACAATTCATAAATAAACAAAAACAAAGAAGAGAGCCCTGCTCGCAGCCTCGTTTGGGCAGTTTACCTATTTTTGCGGGGTTGTTCTATACTTAGTACCCTAAGATGCAATTAATAATGCAGATGGAAAACCTGCTCACAACCTCATTGGCGTTTAATGGTCATAGTACTCAATGAGTGCTTGGGCTCAGCGACTTCTTCCTTAGCAGCCAAGTCCTATGGATATAGCGTGCACACCAAAACACCACAAATTCGTCTGTACTTTGCCTCAACAATGTCCTTGCTGCTTCTGTATCCCTAATCCTCAATACTGGTTTCAAATAAATACTCCTTAAGTGCATGGATTATCACATAATAACATAAAATGTAGAACAGTTTATTTTCCGCACATCGGGCACTGGTCTACATTGTCTGTGTTGCATGATTGGGAGGATGCCTATTCTTAAACGTAGGTATAAGGACCTTTCATATGAGGGCCAAATGTAATCCAGGTATGGTTTGTTACCATATGGGGTGAGCTCAAGATATGCCAAGCCCAGTTTTAGTTTCATGGCCTTGTGCATCAGTTGTTCTCAGGCTCCATTAGCCAGTGCTTCTTTAATTATTTTCTTTGTGCTCAAGGGCTGACATTCGGGATGAACCCACCAGTTGCCTTCCCCCATGTCATAAAGAGATTCATTCATACAGCAGATCCAAGCTATTGATTTCCCACCATCTAAAGTCATGAGGTGAGTCAATGCTAACCCGAGAGTTTTCCAGCCCCTCTTGTTTCCACAGCTTTAGCCAAAATACAACTGGTCTGAGCTTGAACTGGGTGACCACAGAAGCAACAATGAGTTCAATGAGTACGAAGTTGGAGGGAGCACTCTTGGGTAATAACACCAACATTTTTAGGAACTTATGCTCACAAAAGGATCTTTTACGTTTGCATGTCCCCATAATTCGGCCCCATATATGGCTGCAGGTAAAGCCTGCTTTCCATATAGGTTCAGGTCAGGAAAAATGGCACCACCTCCATGTCTAGCATGAAAGGACTTGATTGACATACTGAATTTCTCCATGGTGGTGACAGAACGTCTGTCCCGTTCAACCCAACTTCCTGTCTCTTGGAACCTCACCCCAAGATAATCAAAGGATTTGACTTGGGCGAGCTGGACTCTGTCCACCTTAAACACCAATGGTGTATATTTTGAAAATCAGGGCCTAAACACCAGTACTTTGGATTTGTCTATATTCAATTCCAATTGTAACTCCTTACATTTAGATGTAAAGATCGCCAAAGATTTCTCCAAACCTTTTGGAGTAGTAGGCAGTAGCACTGTGTCATCCGCATAAAATAGTGCTGGATATTTATTTGAGGTCATTTTGGGGCAATCCTTCAACAGAGCATCGATAACTTCTTGTTTGTAAAAATTGAATAAAAGGGGTGCCAGTGTTAAGTCTTGCCTTATACTCCCATGTTAACCGCAAAGGCTGTTGTGTTTTCCCCCAGCCCATAACGGACCGAGGCACTGTTTCCAGAGTATAGCCGGCTGCTGGTCTTTATCAAATTAATTGGGGCTTTACGAGAAATAAGAAGGCTCCACAATCTTTTGCAGGAAACTGAATCAAAAGCAGTCTTAAGGTCCAGAAATACTGCAATGCGTTTTTCTGGATTAACATGTAGAGCATGAAGCATTGATCAAGAGTGCCTGTCTTCCTTCTGAAGCCGGCCTGTAGGTCAGTGATTACATTATTACTATCAGCCCATTCTTGAAGGTCAGCGAGAATTACCTTACCAAAAAGTTTGCCCGTGCTGTCCAGAAGGGAGATTGGGCGATAATTTGCCTGAAGCTTCCTCCCACTCTTCTTATACAGCACGATTATTACAGCCTTCCACCAAGACTCAGGAATTCGACCCTTCCTGATGATGATGGAGTTAAAAACTCTACACAGGATTGGTGCCCATATGTCCACCTCGTCCCTGAACAGATCACCTGGGATCAAATCTGGGCCTGCTGCTTTACCACGTTTCTAATGATTTATATCTCGTTCAACTTCACCTATAGTGATACATAAGTGGTCAACAGAATATGGGAAATCTATAATAGAAGAGGCGGGGGTACAGCACTACAGAGTCCTGGTCGCCATAGAGGGTTGAAAAGTGCTGCCGCCAATCCTATGCATTAATACAACAATCAAATCTTTGATCTCCTTTCAGTTCCTTGTCAGTGACCAATTGCCAGAATACCAAAATATTCTTAGTTTGTAGGGCGTCATCCAGGGACCTTCATTTGTCTAACACAAATTCCTTTTTTCCCCATGTATTAACTTTTTGTAATCTGAGCGGGTCTGGCATAGATTCAGTTTATCAACCCCCTCATTTGCTTCTGCACACTCAACAATCTTCCTTTTGGCCATTCGACACTCCTCATTGTACCACTCATCTTTGTGGATTGCCTTCTCTCTTACCTTCCCTGCAGGAATGGAGATGCAAGGCAGTGTACTCTCATTTAACTTTCTGTAGGACTCCACAAAGGCCAAATCTTTAGCCTTGTTGCCACAGATTACCTCAATGTTACCAATAATTGAAGCATATAGTGCTGGTTTGGACTCATTTTCCAGCACTTTAACCCATTTAACTGATTTAGGTGCGTGGAAGGCTATACTGAAAGCTTGGCTGGTTTTTGGCCCTTGGCGGCTAGAAAGTGAGGCCGCACTTCCCCTAAGGCACAATACCATGGGATAGTGGTCGCTCTCTATTCTATTCTGTACTTCAAATTGACGACCCTTGCACAATCTGCTGCTGAGATCAATATATAATCTATGAGAGACGACCCGTTATGGCTGTTAATGTTTTTTTTTGCCAATTGATCCTTTTGGGTTCGCCCATTAAAGACCTTTAGGTTTTGATTGTATAATAAGCAGGCTATTCTATTGCACGTTGATGGGTTCATACTGGGGCAGCTGCCACTACATCAGGAATGTCCCAGGCCATATCCGGGTCCCCCCACAAGCCCTCAAACGCCTAGAGGTTTGATCTGCCGATTGTGGTCACCAACCAGTAAGGTCATCTTATCTCTGCTTTCGTTCTCATGTTTTTGGTTGAGGGAGTTTTTAAGGAGGGTGAGGATCTCCATTCCCTGGGTGTTATGGGGCCTATTATATATGTTCATAATATGTATTTCTTCCCCCACCCCAGTTATAGGGATTGAACATCTTGAGAACCTGTTTCCCTGTGCCCAGTCAATCAACATCTTCCTGTTCACCAGAATCAGTATTTTGCGGTATATTATGCTCTTTTGTTGTGCTCTTTGGGCCTATACCATATCGACTAGTTACCCCATTGAGTGGGATTTTACTTGCACGCATGAGGTGCAAAATCTCATACAGTTTTTGTTTTATTTGTAGGGTAAGCCCTTCGATCAATACTCAATAGGCCCTCTACCAAGTCCCAAGACCGTAGGTAGATCCGTATATAGTCCCATTGGGAGTTCGGGATGCTACCCCTACGACAAGCTGTAATATCGCCATGAATGACCGATAGACACCCCTTTATATGCCTGATCCAGTATATACACTTGTTTTTTAGACTGGGTCTTCATAGGGTCCCGCGACTAGTCGAGGTACATTAATCATTACAACAGAAGGACAATTATCCCTGCCCAGGTTGTTCAACCCCACTCCGTTTGGTGTAGGTGGTGGGGCCTTCTTTATTGCTATCAGGTTTGGGCCTGCCAAGGGAGGAGCCACGCTATGCTGTGGCTATCTATTCTCACTTACAAGACTACTGTAACCCTCGGGCTGAGTAAAGGGCCCCGTCCCCTGAGAAATATTCAGGGCCCTTCCGTGCTGGGCAATTTGCTTTGTAGGGACAGCCTGATACTTATTGCAATGCCCCTTTGCATCCCCAATAGACACCCCCCCCCCCCAGTACGCAGTTACCGTTCATTTTGGGAACCTGAGATTTTCCCATTTCTGTCAGTTTGAGTTTCATTTCCCTAATTTCCCCACTCAGATCGATTAATGTTTGTGTGGTCAATGTGTTTTATTACCTATTTCTTCAGCACTGGGGATCTCAGTCTGGGTACCCAGTCTGGGTACCCACTGAGCACTGCTTGTGCCCCATCTGCGGGTGCATATCTGGGTGTGCCATCTTTCGTTTCCCCTTTAAGTGGAACCTTTCTTTCCCCTTTCCTTCCTGTTTACAATCAGGTGCCCCTTTTGTACTTTTGCTCTTCCCAAAGAAGGAGTTAACGGAAGGAGGCGCTTGCTTAGAAAGGGGCTCAAAGCAGTTTGCTAACAGGATTGTAATTAAACCCCGCATGGCACCCCAGACATCACTTTGCTCTTTCCTGGGACGGTATTGGGGCGCCCACCCCGAGTTTTAACTGTTTGGCCAGAGGACCCATCTTTGGAATTGGGATCAATCTCGCTTGAAGCTTGAGTCTCATTTTATATTTCATTAATATATAAGGAGACTCCGGACAAAGGGGTGGCATATTTACAACCATCTTTACTTAAATAATAACAAAAAAGGCCTGCCCTGGCCTATCTCTAAAGGGTTTTCCCTTCCTAACTAAAAAAGAACTTTGGTGCTCCTCGTCAGGGTGGTTGTCAGACTCGGTGTCCGTCCTCTGTCCAAACTAACCTACTCTAGCCCTACCACTAACAAAAGGCATTAACAGAAATGACTCCAAGAGATTGAATCCCTTCTCCTGATGCAGTGGGATCAGCCCTAAGGCCGTCATTCTAGTGGTCTCTGATAATCATTCAAGTTCTGCACTTGTAGACAATACCCTTCTCCTAGTCATACAATTCAATATCTGCTATCTCCTCCTTGTCTACTGAACCAGCCTCCAAGCTGCTGTTTAGTAACCTTTTGCCTTAATTTCCGATTCCAATTTAGGTGAAAGAACTAGGAGAATGACTCCCTTCTCCTGGTTCAGTTCATTCAGCTATTGGCTAACTTTGGACAGTTTCCTGCAACAGATTTGATCAACTTTTGCACTTCTTTCCAGGCTTCTCCTAGGGCTCGTTTAAAAGTCAAACACTCCTGTTGTTTCCAACACACAGTTCTTTGTCTTCTTTTTTTCCCCTCCTTGTTGATGAAAAGAAGATGAACTGTTTGTGTAGTGCCCTTTACTTTTTCTGACACGCCTGACAAAGGTGATTATCCTCTTGGCACTCTCTAGCCTGAATACCTCTTTTGGTGAGAGTGTTGAGGGAGCGTACTCCAAATATGTTCTTCTCTTTCCATCTCTTTAAAACAACTGAGGTGAGGAAGATCACTAGTGATGTAATCTCCACACTTGATACGACTGACCCAACTCTGGAGAGGTGGGAGATTACTGCAGAGGCTTTCTTTCCCTTCAATACTTGTATTACAGTTGCTGAGATGAGGGAGATTGAGGCTTTCTTTCCATTCAGTACTTCTGGTGAAAGTGCTGAGACAAGGTAGATGTCTTCTGAGGCTTTCTTTTCTTTTAATATTCTTGATTCAATTACTGCGACGAGGGAGATTATCCCAATCTCTTCTTCCCATTCGGTACTTCTGATGCAAGTGCTGAGGCTACAGAGATTTCTCCCAAGGCTTTTGTTTCTTTCAATACACTTGATACAGTTATTGAGACGAGGGAGATTACTCCCAATGTCTTCTTCCCATACGGTACTTCTAGAGCAAGTACAGAGACAAGGGTTTCTTCCTTTTCAATACTTTTGATCCACTTACTGAAATGAGGGAGATTACTCCTGAGGCGTGCAATTACTGAGACGAGGGGAATTACTCCAGAGGCTTTCTTTCTTTTCAATACCTTTGATATAATTACTGAGACGGGGGCGATTACTCCTGATGTCTTCTTTCTTTTCAGTACTCCTGGTGCAATTACTGAGACGAGGGAGATTAATCCTGATGCCTTTTTTCTTTCCAATACTCTTGGTGCAAGTACTGAGAGGAGGGAGATTACTCCTGATGTCTTCTTTAAATTCAGCACCCTTCTCCAATCCTCTACCGGATCTTCCGTGACTCCCGTTAACCTCTCCGTTGTAGGAACCGTGCTTGCGCTCTGCGGGGTCCCCAGCCAGACGGTATCAGTGCAGTTAATGTACCGCCTGGCCCACCTCTTAGAGGTCATGCCACCATCGGTTGGTTTCCAGCTTCCAGTCAGGCCTGCTTGAGGTTGGACTGAAAAAGACTCCTGCTGTCAGCTTTGTCCCGACTGGAGGTTCACTTCCCCAACATTGCTTCTTGCTCCCAGGTTTGAACTTCCTGGATCTGCCAGGCTGCACGCCTCTATGCCAGATTCTTACCCTCTGACTGGGTCCTTTCTCTACGTGTATTCCATTCAGTTGGTCCTCCCCAGTGGAGTGTCAGTCCTTTGTGTCCATTGGGTACTCTTCATGCCTCTTTGAGGCCACCTCTTCCCAGTACCTTCTATACCTGCTAAAGGAGTAGTTTGTATAATTTCATCAATCTTGTGCTTCACAGTACTCCTTGAAGATGACTTGAGAACATTTTCTAAGTCTATTAAAGTCTTCCTGATTTTGATGATATCAATATTTACAGGGTGAAAGGAAGAAGTATTGCCATAACATATAGTAGTGCTTTCAGATGGTTTCTCAGCATACTTTATAGATTTCGGAACTCAAGGGCAAGAGGGTAGTTCCATCACGGAAAAGGAGTCCTTGTCCCCATGAGAGGAGTCTCTCCCTGTGAGGTCCCGCATTCCCCCACCCCTATGAGGAATATTGGGTAGAAGCCCCACCTCCCTAGCCTCACAGTGGGAGAAGTGACGAGATCCCATGAATCGTCACAGGTGCCAGCCCCATGGTTGGTGCAAAGGGGCACTCGCCAGGGCTACCTGCTTTTGCCCATGATCTTTGAACTTGTCATTGAACTGTCAGCAAGGGTAGTATGTAGGAGACATTTGGAGGTTGATGTGTGCATGGGGGGAAGATTTCATCGTATGCTGACGATGTACTGTTGTACTTTCGGGACCCAGTCTGCAACCTAGAAAGCGTGTTAGACTAAGTCAAGGAGTTTGCGAGCTGTCGGATTTGTCTTTATCGATGTAAGTCTGATCTCTACATGATACCTGGGGGGTGGGCAGTGAATTGACTCATGTAGGCTTGGATGTCCCGAGTAGCAGATTTAAGTACTTGGTGGTGAATGTCAGAGCGGACTGGAAATGGATATATGAAAACAATGTGGAGCAAAGCATGGTTGCATTTCACAATTCTGCTGAATTCTGGATGTAATATCCCCTAACTAGTGGGAAGGGTTACTCTAATTAAACTGATTGCATTGTAGTGCCTGTAGTATGGTTTCCAGACCATGCCGATGCCTATATCACCAGAATATTTTCATGAGATGCATATGATACTGAGAAAGCTGCTGTGGAATGGTGGAACGCCTAAGGTGGCACTGACGACGTTGCAGCTCCCGGCGGGGACAGTGTTGTCGGGGCCCTGAACCTACCTTTATACTACTAGGCCGCAAACAAACGTTTATATTACGGGCGACTACACTTAAGCACATTGTGAATTGGTTTTCGGTACCACAGGTGGAGAAGCTTGCCGTTTGGTTGCTTCTGAATTCAGCCCGCTGCAGTTGTTACAGATGATTGAAGCCAGGGACAGAGAGCTTGTGCTGCTCCCTTCGCCAATGGCAAGCTTGGTAATGGTGTGGAGGTAGGTGACAAGACTCCCAGGACAGAAGTTGCCCTTTGTGATGAATCAGAGATCATTCCCAAAGAAAACATGCTGTGGGATCCTTCTCATGTGGCCAAGGAAAGGCAGAAGCTTTCAGATCCTGACCCTGGGGGTGATGGTCTGCGGGAAGATCACATGAGGAGCGAGCAGGTCAGGAGGAATGGGAAACCCCCTTATATAACTTTCCCAGAGGCCCCACCTTTTTAATGGCTTATTTTAAAAGAGAAACTGTGAAAGGAACTGATTTTTACATTGTGGACTCCAAGTCCCACAATTCCCAAAATGCTGGGACGAAGAAGAGGGTTGGGGAGGCACGAGACTGCAAGGGGCAGGCCATGAGGAAGAAGATTAGCAGCAGGAGGTGGAGTAGAAGTTAGAGCAGAGGATGCCAGTCCTGAAAGGGTCTCCTCTTTCCAAGACCTTAATTGCAGAGTTTGCACAGCGGGAAGCACAACATTTAGAAGCTTCGCCCAGTTCCAATCAGGCTCCGGTGGCAAGCGAGCACTGGAGAGCCGTGGGAGCAAGGAGAGATCCTTTTCCATTGTACGCGGGTCGCGGGAAGCCGAGAAGCAGAGGTTGCCGTATCGCAAAGGAAACCAGAAGTAGAGGACCTGTAGGCAGCAGGGCGAAGGGACACGCACGCCAGACCCAGTGAGTTCACTAAGAGATTGTGACACTGGAGTGCTCCGTAACCGCCCGCAGGCCAGTTCTGGGTGGAAAAGAAATTGTGTTTTTTAATATCGAACTGAAATAAAGCAGATTAATCATTCTTTATCAAACCAAGCTGACTCTAAAAGGAGCAAGTGGCAGAATAAGAGCTGCACCATCAGACCAGGAGGGTGTGATTGTATGCATGTGCGTCAGATTAAAAGCCAGCAACGAGAGAGGTCAATCATTCGAATAAACAAGTATTACCAAAGTCATAGGAAAATTGTACCAAAACAAATTGAAAAGAACAAACATTGCCAAAGCCAAGAGTGGGCCATTAAGTATCCCAGTGTTGGTACAATACATTGCCCATATACAAAGCTCACAAGAGGAACCGGCCTAAAACCCCATTGCCAAAGCCAAAGAAGTGTAAGTGTGGGAAAAAAACATTGTCAGCAGTTGGTTAATGTGGAAGAGGGAAAACCAGACTGCCAGCAAGGCTGCCCTTCTGATGTAAGGCATTCAGGAGGAGGGGAGCATAACCTGCATTGCGTGGGGCAATCACAAGTGTGTACCAAACAGCACCAGTGGGTTTGTTTTCCCAGATGAAATACTTGAACTTGTGAAGCAAGAGATATTGCTAACTTGTTGGAAACTAACCTTTACCACAAAAGTACTTGTTTAATTTGTTCTGGCAGGAGAATACACCAGAGCAGAAAACTTTGTAGTAGGAGGCCTGGCAGGTGAGTGGGCCCGGTGGTAGTCATTGAAGCACTATGGTGTGGTTAATGGTCTTGAAGATGAAGTGGCAAAACCACAAAGGTGTTTTTGTGAACTGTTGCAGAATTATCCAAACAAAGACAATTTTGTTGATCCTAATGAACTAAGGAAGTATTCTTGTTTTTTGAGAAGTTATTTTAAGCTCTTTGTTACAAGTGGAAAGAGGTAAACCTTGTTTAACTGCTGATTGACTTCAAGTTGAAACAACCAGAACTGTATTGGAACTTTTGTTGTCAAGTTGGAACCAAAAGAACTGAGTTTGAACTTTATTACAAAACATGATTTCCTTTTCCTTTTGGAACTGTTGAATAGAATCCTGCTTGAATTTGGGGAAGCAGAATTCACCCAGATTATTAGGAGAGACAGTTATCAAATTTTGAATGTAACTGTTACATTTGATTTACCATATATTACCTTGATGGGTTGTTGTATGTACAAGTGTGAGGGACAGAAACCTTTTGTTAGAGTGTTTCATTTAGTTTATTTTAGGCAGGGAAATCCTCTTCAGGATAAGGATAGTGAGGCATTTTAGCCAACCCTTTGAGTTAATAAAATAGCATCTTTTGAAAAATCTTCACAAAGTTGTCCACCTCACATTTCCGACCCCTCACACCTTGCCCCAAAAAAAGTTCTCATGTATCAAGCTGGGATACTCTTTGGGCACAGGCAGGAGTGCACGGGTTACCCAAATCGGATGGGGAGGGCAAGTCAAGGATCTCTATGACACTGATAAGGTCCTCATTTACCAGGAATGTTGTGGACAGCATTCCTGATGTGTGGGTCAATTTTTTTCAATATTTCAGATTAATGTCGATGGTGAGGAGGTTGTAGGAAGGGTTCCCTGGGTGGCCTAAAATGCATACTACAAATGTGGCTCTGAGTAGCCTCGTGGACAGGAGTGAATGCATAACTGAGCTTTACGCTGCTGAGATGTTGGCCAGTGAGAATTTAGTGGTGAAACAAGTGTGTTGGTGACCTGGGAGAGCCGTTAACAGATGCTGAATGGCCTAGAGTTTTGCTATGTGCCAAGCAGTGGCTAGGAACGCCATACTTCAGTGGATACAGTATAAATGTGTCACGCTCGTTGTGGTGGCAAAAATGGCTCCAGGACGGACTTGATCCCAGTTGCTGGAGGTGTAGACGAGACGTGGGAAGATATGTGCCCATGTGGTGGGGCTGCGATATGGTACAGATGTTCTGGGGGCTAGTGATTGACAAGTTGTTAGACCTCACAGGAGTACAGGTGCAAGTTACAGTTCAAGAATGCATTTTGGGATTGCTCCCCTGTAAGCGACGGAGGAGGAACACAACGCTTGTGAGAGTACTCTTTATGGGGTTGCTTCTAGCTAAGCGTACCATACCAGTGGCTTGAAGGACACCCGTGGGCCCACATTTTGGCTAATGGTTGAGGAAGGTTTGGAAATGGGTCATGACTGAAATGGATACAATAGATCGATTGGGGGAGTCCTGAGGGGGATTGGAGGTTGTGGTGTTTGGCAAAAGGTGTGGGATCTGCTACAGGTGCAATCAGACCTTAGGGCACCCTAATGCTTGGGGCTGGGTATGCTGAGGCAGAGAAACAGAACTTTGAATGGCATTATTTGGAGTGGGTTGGCACACAGGACCTGGTTTGAGTAGCGGCTAGGGGCGACTGGCATGTGCACAGGGCTCCAGAGATGGTAATATTCTGGACAGTGTTATCTCTACGGTATGGGTGCTCCATGGCGAGGATGTCTTTGTTAAGCATACCACTTCATATGTATACAACTGTGTTTTATCAGAAAAAAGAAAAAAGAGAATTGATTGCACTGTGATCTGTATTGAATTGTTTAGTTAAAGAAAAGTAACACAAATAATACATTATGGGTTTTGTGAAGAGGTAAGGTGCACGCAGGGGTTGGAGAGTAACACAGGGCTGCCATAGTCATGGACTGTCTCAGTCTTGGAGTAGCCCAGGTTTTCTGGCAGCAGGCAAGATGTAGGGTCAGGGAGCAGTGAAGCATAAGAAGTAGATTTCATCCTTTGTGGCAGAATTGAGCATGAGTGAAAATAAACTTTGTGGCAGCATTACAACAAAAGTAAACCAATCAAATGTCAAGCAGAGGTCTGTGGGTAAATGTCTAATGTTCTGAAATCGTGCTGTATTTCAGTACAACTTGTAGTTTTTGCCTTGTCCCTCAGGTGGCCTCACTCCATCGCCTTCCTTTGTACACAGTTAATTGACAAAAACCAATTGCTTCTTAGATCTGACACATTGGTGGCTATAAACATCACCTAGTGAGGGAAGGAGGTGCTTGATACAAGGAGGGGCACACAGCCTGCAGGTGCAAGTGTTTGGCTATGGCGCCCCCATACCTGTGTGTTTTCGGCATCTTATAAATAAATAAATGAATAGGTTCACCCACTGCACGCCATACCCATTGTTTTCTCTGAGTGTATTCTCAATGTTGAAAGACCTCTTCTAGGTAATAGAGTGCTGTGACATAAATGGATTATACATACATTTCCACCCACTGAACGCCCTCCTTGCCCTAAGAACACCCATAGTGAGTTCCTTTCTCTGGGTTTCCATATTCTGTCTACCTGTGATATGATTTTTGATGACTGTTTCCTTTGTGTATATATGGCCCTCTCTGGTTTCCCAACAAGGCCAACCAAAGGTAGCAGAGGTTTATGAAAAGGGTGAAAGTTACCCAAAGGGGCCCTCACTGGGTGAGGATCTGGACCAGTCAGGTTTCTTGCTAGCGAGTGCCTCCATGACATTAGTGTTCAATGAAAAAGGGGAACCTGATAAATGGCCGAGATCGAAACAGTTGTGCAGATGGAAAAACTACTGTGCAAACCTCACCAATGGGGGCACCTGGAGACGGTGAAGAAGTATCCTGGGGAACTAGGAACCTTGGTGCACAATCAGTAACACAAGGGGCAATGAGGCACCAATTTAAAGTAAGAGTAGCAAAAGAAACTGTGATGAATCTGGACAATTCGTCCCTTCTTCCCAGGGGGCGGGGAGCCAACCACTTTGAGGCTATGGAGCTGAACTCGCTAAGCCAAGTCTGGGAAAGTGTGACCTCACTGGGAATCACTCCCCTCTAGGTTAAGGACTCCCATTCTTATAAAGGGACTCCCTAAGAAGAATACACTACCTGCATATATCAGAATAGAATAGACTGATGTTACTTCTGTTCAACATCCAACGACTAGTGACATTGCTTATATCTCTTTGGCTTTAAGTAATGCTGCATTCAACTTGAACTCAGCAATCAAAGAGGAATGTCACTCCCCTTTGAAAGACGGCAGCGGATGACGAGGAACCTTGAGTGGAAGAGAGCGAATCCTATGCAAATATGAACCTCTGACATGCAGACGTCCTGGAGGGGCGGAGCTGTGCTAGACCACAGAAATAGTAGTAGCGTGGAGAAAGCAGGGACACCAGAAGGCTGGTACCGAATAAGGCGATAGTGCTGAGAAAGAGACCAGGACCGTCTTAACTGGTGGCATGACCACGCTGCAGCCGCAGGGTTTGGGTACCACAAACCTATGCCAAAACCAGGAGTGAGCGAAGGAACAAACCCTCCGATTGGAACGCAATGACCCTAGAGAGAACAGAGGTTGGACTGGAGCAAAAGAGCAGACGCTTATGAGCCGGCAACGCTGGGGAGAGGCGCGAGCCGCAACATACACGCTGGAACGCTAACCCACTGGGACACACCCAAAGGCAGAGAAGGTACCAGGGTTGCCCAGGGCGCAGGGAGGCGGGCAGAATCAAGGAAAGATTAAGAAACTGACACAGAGGGTTACGGTTGCCCTAGAAACCCGAGCATTGAACATTGGCATGAAACACTGAAACAAGTACAAAGGTTAAAGCAACCAGAAAGCCAGAGGGGAGAGAGAGTCCTAGAAAAATAAGAGACATTTGTGAAACCATAAATCGCAGGGAACCTGGAGGGTTCAAGCAGGTTGCGCAGGAGATAAAGCCAAGAAAGATAGTGGATATGGTGGTGGAAAAGGAATTAGATAATCACTCCTGCACGTGAAGAATTGGAAACATTTGATTTACACCAAGACTTTTAACTTCTTATACAGAGCTTAAAATGAGAGCTGAAACCATTTCATTTATGAACTATTTTTTTGCTACAGGCTATCTCATTAAAGAGAGACCCATCGAACATTGGCTGGACAGGCTGGACTTGAGAGGCTTGTGGTCTGGCAGATTCTGAGTAGTTTTTCTTCGGTTGTAGGGGCAGATAGTGAATAGGCTTTGGACTGAAGACAACTTTTGATTTCGACAACTGACGAGCACCCTTAGTTTAGTTTAATAGGTAGGGAAATTCCTCTTAGCGGTAGGGACAGATAGGTGTTTCTTTTTATTTTAATGAAGACCACTCAAAATGTCATCCTTTAGTCTGACAGATGGGCAAGCTGATAGGAAAGTAGTATTTACACAGGCAGGGTAAATGCAAACATGTTATGTTAAATAATGTTGATTTATATCACAAACTGCTGCTATTTGTATGGTCATCAGGCGCTCATGCGGCTCTGTAAGAAAAGTGGGTAGAGTTGGTTAGTGAGGAAGAGAGGGATAGAATACAGTTTGTGCTCGTCTGTTGATGAATGCGGTAGAAACTGGCATCTGTGTGTGTGAAGCCCTCCATGGGACCAGTGACGATCGCCTTGGGAGAATGCGGTATTCACCCCCTCCATTTATGTCCCCTCTGTCCTCTTACCCCACTCAGTCCCCTGTGGTCCCCACTCTTCTAGCTCTGTAGAGTAGAGAACTTCATTCATACAGATCATACTAGGTTGAGGAAGAATGACGCTTGCCCAGTTGGAGTGCATACAATCATTGAGACGAAGATCAAGCAACGAGGTAAAAGCCCACCGCAGAACCAACATAGGCGGTGCAGTCTACTGGAGGTAACCCGGCGATAAAAAGCAAGGAAGGACTGTATACCTTGTCAAGCCAGCCCTGGAGGAATGATGAACCGCATGCCAGTTCTGTAGCGTGAGACCCAAGGAGAAGAGAGTGAGACGCTGTCAAGGAGGGACGAGTCTCTCCCTTAGCTCCATGGAGCAGGGACATGTCCGGTGACGGGGAAAGAGGAAACCCGCCCGGTGAAGCTAAAGCAAGGAAAAGGTACGCAGCCAAGGACGCGAAAGAGAGCCTACTGCTGCGGAGCTGCCAAGGGCAGGACGCTGAACCCGGAAGCAGTACAGAAGCCCTGCTATACACCCAGGAAAGACCGTAGACCGCAACAGCATTTTCCAGAGATAGTGAAAGGTTCGGGCCAGCTGGAGGGACACAGAGGGGACCAAAAAAATTCAAGAGACATGTACCAATATCCTGAGGGACAGTGAAAGAACTGTAAAAACTGGAACAACCTTCATGAAATATCCTCTGTGGAACAGTATCTGGAATGACGTTATACCATTTCTGTTCAATTGGACATTGAGTGAAGCCGGGGCAGAGGGCCTGCAAAAGCAACACACTAGGGACGAGCACCCTTATGAAGTTGGGGAGGCCCCACTAGAACACCACAACTGGGTCTGGGACCCATATGAAGTCGGGCGAATCCTGCAAAAACGGCACACAGGGGTCAAAGACCCACACAAGTCTGAAGGAGCTCAGTCAAGGAGCTGGGGCACAGGGCAAGCCGGGGAGACCCTGAGATACTATAAAGGGGAGAAACGAGCTACACAACAAGTCCAGAGATCCCAAGACAGCCCAGAGGGGTGTGAGACCCATTTAAGAGAGAAAGAGAGGTGCAAGAAGCTAAAATAAGGGGTTGAGGACCCATTACCAAAAGAAGAGACATTTTCTGGAATTCTAAGATCTACAGTCAAGTCTGGCAAGATAGTGAAGCAGACTTGATGCTGCATTTGTGAACTGGAGAAATAACAGGGGAAGAGACTCCCCACTGATACTTGGGAAATGTGTTTTGTGATCAAAGGGTCTATAGTCAAGTCCGGCAAGATAGTGTACCAGACTTGACACTACGTTTGTGAACTGGAGAAAAGAATAGGGGAACAGTCTCACCTTCCCGCTGACACTTGAGATCTGTGTTTTGTATACATTTGGAAGAGCGTTTAAGTTAAATAACTTTTAAGTTGAAGAACCACTTGTCTTTTCTCATCAAGAACTGAACATTTCAGTCTGTATCCAGATCGAGATGAGCCTCCTTCTGGATCAAGAAGACACCTAATTTTTCCTAATTCTAGAGTGTAAGGGACGGAAATATGTTTGGACACAGGATAGTGGACATTTTACTTTACAGGACATCCTGACAGAGTCCTTAGTATGTTTGTTGAGGTAGGGCAACCCTTCATAGAAATAGGGCAAGATAGGTTTTTCCTTATATATAAATAAGACTTTGCCACCAAACATGCCAACACTGTGTCAGACTCGTACTTCTGCACCCTTACAGCTCATTTACATGATTTTAGTACTATTACTGTGTTTAGGGATAGATTCATTAGTATTTGGAAGTATAAGACTGGTGTTTTGTGGTTGAGAAGTTTTTTTGTAGATACCTAATGGGCATGGGCCACTGAGAGATCCAGTGATGTTGGTATCTTTTGTATGTTTTTTTGAAAATTCAAAATACCCTGGGACTATTCTGTGTACAGAGGCAGCTGAAACTGTTCAAATGAAATACTGTACAGTTTAACTTCAACACACAAGATAATTATTTAAAAAACTGCACTCTAATTTTTCAGAAATTTCACTAGGTGTCACTATTAACTATAAACTGCTTTATATGTTTCACACACACAATGAAAACACAGCTTATGAAAATCTATACCCAACAGTAGCTATGATGCAGATCTGTTTAACTCCATGCATTTCAAAAATGAAGAGGGAAAAAGAGAACCCACACCCTCTTATCATTCACTTGCAACTTGAATTGTGATGCTCCGCGCCCAGGGCTAATTTGAAATAACTTCACTTATTTATAGTATGTTTTAGAGACATATGGGGATTATTTTAAAAGGACTTGGGGGAGGAATACTGGTCGGGTCAAGGGCTTTACAAATTCAGCCAGGGATTGATTTAGGCGGTGTATAGCAGACGACAGCTGTGCTCTACCACAGGCCCTTCCCCCAGACCAGTGAAGGAACTTACCAGGTCCCCAGTGATTGTGAGACCTTTCCTTTCTCGTCTGGTTTTCGGACACTGTATACTGTAAGGTGCGGCAAAGGGCAGCCCCGGCAACCTTCCGTCTCCTTACAGTAACTGGGACTGGGGGCTCCGGTTCAGAGGACAGGCGGCAGCAGTGTCACTGATCTTTTCCCTCACTCTTCTCTGGTTCTTTGCTTTGGAGCTGGAGCAGCTCTCCCACACACTGAGGTGTGTTGAGACTCAGCAGGGGGCACAGCTACCTCAGCTGTGTCCCCACAACACCAATCAAGTCTGGTTGCAGGATACTACAAGATGCAGGACAGAACACCCAGCAAAAAGGTTTTAGGAAAAGGCCTAGCACACAGCACAACTTGATGCAGGACCAGGTTCTCTGGAAGAGGGTCTGGAACGCAAAGGGTGATGTAGCAACAGGTCTCTAATTGAAGAGGTGAGATAGTCATGCCAAACAATGGCTTCGGTCAGCTTTTCAAGGGTTTGGGAACATACCAGGGACTGGTGCAGCGGGGGGTTCTGGAAGAATGTACCAAGTACCAAACCTGGGGTGAAGATGAAATAACTGTACATTTTCGACCCAATCTATATGACATGGGTAAAAGAGTTGCACACTGTTTTATGATAAGATTAAGTGAATTTCATGAAAACAACCACACATGCATGGTGTGCCTCAAAGGCTATATCAGGTCACAGGAGCCAACAAGTCTGAAAAACAAGTCACTGTTAATCATAGGCGAACTACAGGTGGCAGGAAGAATGGTGCGCAACACACAAGGGTCCATTTGAGCTAAGAAACAATCAAAAAAGAGTAAGGGGTGGCAAAGAGACTTGCTGGCTCCTGAGACATTTCAGAGTTCTAAGATGTGGGAAGTTCCAGTTCTGCTGAGTCGTTTTTTGTTGAAATACATTGGAGTTCATTCAAAAACATGCTATGCCTATAGTTCAAAACACACTATTTCTCATCTTTCTTCCAATGTGAAAACACTGCTGTTACTGCCCATATAACTGGTTCCTTTGGCGCCAGCTCTTAGGGCAGGCCTTGCCTGCCTGTAGTTTCAGACTGCCCCTAGTGGCAGATTGTGGTATGATCAGCCTGGCAGGGTCTGTGGGCCCACTAACCACTGGCTCTGCATTGCTGACATGTTACATGATCAGTGAATATCACAATTGCATCTGACGCAGAGCTTAAATAAAACCAGGAGACAAACGTGATATTATTTCATATTTTTATTTAGTTATTATAGAGCATGATAGCTTAAACGAAATCTTTGACATGGTTACAGCAGTAACTAATCAACAGTGCATCAAGCAATTTAAGATTAAAAAAAATAAGCGATGCAACCACACAACATTGAAACAATAATAACCCGATCATGAATGCATTTGTAAAATAGTAAAGCATTTAAAATTAGTTTTATCTAATTGTGGTTTAAAATACGCTGACAGAAGCACTCGGTTTTAAAAAATATTGAACCATTTACAAATCTGCAAATCCTTTACAAATCTTGTCGGGTAGTATTTGCGCACCTCGTCGACAGCAATACAGTATAATTATAAACGGTATTATTATCATTTAAATATTCTAAAGGACATTTGTGTAGCCGTGGAACCGGGAGACCTAGATTCCAATTCTGGGTTTTCCCTCTTAATCAAATAATATTTGTATCTTGTACCCCAAGTTACCTTATGTCAAAAATGTGGAGTGGTTTGATAAAGGCCCAATATTACGCGTCATATGACAAAAGGAAATGAACAACTCGGCAGAAGAGCAGTGCTCTTTGTACTCAGTACCAGGGTGAGTTCAGATTGAGGCAGGAGAAGGCTGCATTGGGGGCGCAGAGGGGGCTGCGAGAGACAACAATGCAGCAGTGGAAAGTATGCACCACCCTAACCACCCAGGTGAACGTTTGTTCTGCAGGTCGCACAGCCTGAAATAGTGTGCATACTTCTTGGAGGGGCGGGGTGGGATGAACTGTCACTATTAGCATGAAGATAAACATACGCTTTACTGGGTTATGTTTCGAAACAAAAGGGGGAAGGCCGAATGAACGGTAAAAACGCGTTGCACGACTAATAGTAATAATAGCACCACCCATATGAGGCTGCGTTATCAGTGAGCTGACGTGTTATGTTAATATTCATTTAATGATGGTGTGTGTAATGAACGGACCGGTGTTGTGGGTAACTTTTTATGCGCGCATTAACTGAATGCTATGACCGTGTCATAGAAGCCTTCATCTTACATCAACACAGCATTTTCCGACAGTAATGAAGTAAAACCTGAGGTAACGTCGTGTACGGATAAACCCCTGCTGCTTCAAAACCCCATTCTGTTTTGGTTTCAAATAACAAAGAAAAGGACCCCGGTGTCCTTAATTCTTGTGGTAAAAAAATAATGTCGAAATTAAAAAAAAATCTAATCTTGTTCAGCTTTATTATGAGGTGACTGGAGTCAGGCTTCAATCAGACGGCGAGTCCCCCAGGGCTAGGCCCCTTGCCACCAGGCACGCAGTTGGCCCCTCTGACACGCGTGGTGGCGGGGTTTGGAGCTGGTGGAGGGGGGTGGCGGGGTTCGCCGAGGGAAGCCGCAGTGTAGTGCCGCAGATGAGCACCAGCGGTTGCCATGGAGATATCTAATACAGCTGAAACTCAAAGAAAGGCCACTCGCCGAGGCACCCGTCGGCAGCTCCTCTCAAAAGGAACGAAGAATGTACGCAGAATGTGCAATAGGCCGCGAGCTGGTCGTCCCAGCTGGAGTTTTAACCTCTCTTTTCTTCACATTTTCATTTTAGCCAAACGCACTACTGCATCAGGGTGATACAGCCTTAAGTACAAAATAGCACCGCGTATCTTATTACGTGTAATGTAAAGTGTTCATGTATGGCGCATCTTCGGCCATTTTTGCGCCTTTTATCGCGACACACAACGAAAGTCTGTAAAGGGGTGTGTGTCTTCCATTGTACGAGTCTGTGTGCCCGTTTTACTGCTGCCACTAATGCATCCCTTACCGCAAAATTGCCGCAACGCTGGGAAGCAAATTTAAAGCCAGCCCCTCACATGGTGTCTTGTCAGTAACTACAGTTCCAATATATCAAAGAGTACACCCCTGCTATCTGCATCACTGATTTTCTACCCACCGTCTCTGGGCCAGGAATGAATGCAAACACGAGTCACGGGCTCTCCTACTAATGGCACACACAGAATACGTTCCGTTTTTCCATGATCTGTTTTCCAATAGTGCAGGATGAGGCGAGAGTTTAGCCGAGTTGTTTTTCCTGTGGGCCTCCATTATCCCGCCCATTATTAGCATACCCAGTTTTTTTTTAGACAATCCGTTTCATCACTTGTTGAGCAACTACCTAATCGAGTTAATCAGACGAACCCTCGATTTCGCGGCCTACAAAAAAAGTCACCATATATCCCCTCAGCCCCTTCGAATGCCTGACCTCCTTTGCACCAGATTAAGTCGCGTGTGTCTGTCTGTTTGCTGTGCGTGGACACGCCCGTCCCTTGTAGTATGTATGCAGCAGTGACTGCATGGTGATTTTAGGGCGAGGCTTGAAATGTTGCCTAAATAGGTAAAAGGACAAAGGGTTGTGTTAAATTTAACTCTGGGAATAACTTAACGAGACTACAAGGGAAAACCTTCATTTTGTTGTAGAGAGCCCCCAGGTGGGTGCACTATCCATAACGGTCAGCGACACAATTTGGAACACACGAGGCTCGGACTGGCCTTTTGGGCAAATGGGCAATGGCCGAAGTGCCAGTCCATGATTCCAATGCAGGATAGATTTTTTTTGGCTCGAGCGGGACAGGTTTTTTTTGCTCCAGTGCACAGTTTCTTGAGTCACTACGTTAGTTTTAACCAATGTTACTGAGCAAATATGATTCCAAATGCAACATTTGCAACAGATTTACCAACAAATCATCTTTGGATAGTAGTCAAACAGTCTTCCAAAAAGTACCGAATTGCAATCTGTGTTGTGGGCCAGATCTTCATCGGTGCCACTGAGTGTGACTTACTGTCCCAGTATGAATGAGTCCACAGCTCTCGACGTTTGTGGGATCGCCATGGCTGTGCTGGATCTGCCGCAGCATGCACATCTCAGTTTGGAAATTGGAATCAGACTGTGAGGCGATTTGTTATCTGATTGGCTGGCATGTCTGTGGTGGAGGAGTGGTGTGGCTGGAGGTGGACAGTCTGAATAGTACCAACAGGGTGAGTCCATTCGCATTTAGAGATCTCTGGAGGACCAATGCTGGGGTTCACAGGGCTTATGTCAACATGCAGATGAGGTCCCACAAAGAGTTGGGCATTACTTCTCAGGCTGACCCATGCCTATTTCTTCGGAGGACAGTGAGTGCCATCTTATCAAGAGTAGCATCGGTCCACCCACGTTTTCTGTAGGATATGTTAGTTGCCTTGTTGGGATTTCTGGTGGCTTTAACCTGGACCTAGCGTGTGTGTTTATTCTCGTTGAGTCTGCCCAGAGTGGGTCTTGTATTGCATCACCACAGAACCTATGGGAGGAAACTAGTAATGCTCCCGTGATTCCTGGTAGTGCAAATGAGTTGTAGGTGGGTTCCTCTCAAGACACTGTATCTAATCCAAAGCCTTTTTGAGAAGGGTTTGGAGCTGCAGATTTATGGCTTGTATGTGGAAAGGTGGCAGCAGCGTGGTTTTAGCACAGAACCTCTGAGTTGGGTTTTGGAGGAATGGCGCTCTAATGTAATACTAGCCGTGTTCCCATGAGTGACCGAGTGCTTTCCCATATTGTAAAAGTCAATTTTTAATGTCGGAACAATGGAAACTGGCACGTTGAATCATTTTTGTGCTGCCCTCATCCAGATCAGGCGGCCTCAGTTGTTAATCACGTTACCCCAGTTCATCTATTTATCAGGGGCAAAATGTTCACCATACAATTTAAAAACTACAATATTCGACATTAGTAAAAGTTAAGCAATTATAGTAATAAAAATAATATTTTGTGTTTAGACAATCAGAAAACGTGTAATCTAGGCTCCATCCACAAGTAGACACCTCCATTCCATGCTTCCCTTTTGTTCTTTTCACTGTTTTCAGCTTTCTAGCAAATAATTGTGCTTGGAATGCAGGCTCTAACTGCCTGGAAAAGCCCACATCCCAAGATTCACTTTGTGATTTGTATACACTGGGCCCCAGGTAAGAAGAAATGGACCAACTGCATCGCAGGAAGCCCCAGGTGAGGATTCCTATTTTCCTCCTTCACAAGATCTAACCGCACTAGAGCCTTTATCACCAGGCTCTATTGCATGATAGCTGACATTGCCCCTTGTTAGAAGTCCTCATCTTTTGCTTGGGACCACTAACTTGCGTGGTGGTCATCTGCCACACAATAGAGCGCTCTGGTGCAGACTCTATCGCTTCAATAAATAATCTTGTTCGGATTACATAAAAATACACCAGCATTCCTAACACAACATTCTGTAGACATAATGTATTCTCATAGATGTTCCAATCACTGTGATGAAATGCCATCTTTGGGAGTTAAAGGAATGGTTCGGTCAGAAATATTATTGTCCCTATGGTTCGGCCATGTGCTTTTAACCATAATTCGATCGATCGTACAAACATTTCCTATGCACCTTACCCGAGTTTTTGTCTCTTGAACACAAGCAAAATCAGGCAGCACGGCGCAGCCATTTTGTGATAATCTTATCACTTGCCGCATCGGCCTGGGTGACCTGCATTTGCAGCACTAAATCATATCCTCCGCCCCTGAGCCTGACATCACCAAATCATTTATATTCTCTGCCTCTCTCCGTGACGTTGCTGGGCAGCGTAGCCAAACGCGCCCAGTCGTCAACTACGCGACTAGACGCGGAGCCCGGAAAACAGCACACATCCTCTCACAGCACAGCGTGTCATAATTAGGAATATGAAACTGTACTTTGAAAGGAAAAAGCAAGACTGTACAATTGGTAAAGTACATTCATTTCACATTAATTGATTCAATAACATTCAGCATCTGACATAAACTTAGAAATTTGAATTTTCTTTCTTTGCTCTCTTTCCATAAATCCGCAAATGTTTATCGTGAGTCACACGCTGTTCCTTTTGCGTACACAGGGTGTTTGTTTTGTCTAAATGAAGCACTTCGATCGCTCAGTTAATTGCAAGGCTCCTCCATCAACTTGGCACTAGATCACCGTAAACGTTGTTATGTTGCTCCTAATCGTCGGTACTGCGTACGGACAGATTGGAACTTGTCTATCGTCCCAAAATACGGTTAAGTAGATCCAGTGTAGCTGCAGCTGGCGGTTGAAGAAGCCATCGGTCGGGGTCTGGAATAGATGACAATCGCAGAACGGCACAATGTACCTGTTTGCAAAAGATAAAAATCGAAATGTGTCTCAGTAGCCGATCTTTATTACAATGAATCATTTTCTTTATTAGCGCAGAGGTGACACTATGTGAACCGAGAGAATAGAACGTGGAATATCAAAGTACTCTGCAATTTGCTTCCGAGGCTAGTGCGATCCAGAATGTTGAGCTCTAAACGTAATGCGTAAAGAATTCGAGGTGCAAACACAATGTAATGATTTATTAGCATAGAGCCAGGGAGAAACGAGTGGTGGTCTACATGCTTCTTGATGCTGGCCTGCCCATGTGCCCAGTAGATAGCACACAAAGGTTGTACTAGCACTTCATTGCAATATGCCACACAGAACGAACAAGTACAATGTGACCCAGCAATAACGGTCAGCTATTCGTATTTCGACTGGTTTTGGTATGAAATCGTGTAAAAAAGAGAAACTTACATTATATTTGGCATTTCCATTCTCTTGGCGCTTTGCAGACCGTAATGCAGACTCCTCCGTTCGTGTCAATGATTTCGCATAAACTGAACTTATATGTAACTAGGGTCAGTTTCAGAATGGGCAACCTTATCACATCATACGTTATTACACCCCCCCCCTTCAATTCAATCCCTTTGGTAAAGGCCCCTGCCTCTCAAGGTCAAAAAACAATACAACCTTATACTGTGCACTGGACGCGTGGGCCTCCCATCTCCCAAGCAAAAATTCAAAGCTGGTGACCTTCACTCAAAATGAACATACATTCTTACTTCGCAACATCCCGTGCCAACTCATCCATGATAACATGAATTTTGAAGCACGGCACAGGGAATTTTGTGGCGGTCACTGTTCATTTTTCGTGGCGCTGCTGAGCTGTAGGGGAAAAATTGACAACGACAGAATGCCCCCTAGTCTGAAATTATAGTCGATGTAACAGATAAAATGAGTCAAAATGTGTCTAGTGATAGGCCCACCTCTGCTTATCTCATGGCCTCCTACCCCATGGCATGTTTTCACAGTCAGTACTTCTTGCGTACCTTGAATGTTTTGTGGCCTAGGTCTAATCCCTTTTGTAGGACAAGCATGCAAGTCAACTGCCAAAACCCAAATATTCTTAAACACTGTTACCCATTGGTCATTAACACGAAAAATGAAGGTTCCACAGTATCTCGACTAAACTGTGAAATGTGAAAGCAATCTTAATAGTTGTAATATATTTTTAAGAAAAGCACTGAGAGGATAGATTTCAAAAGAGAAATTGCATACTTTATTTGTACAGTTTATAGAAACATTTTTTGAAAAACTGAAAACAGACGGTAATCATTTCAACCGTGATTTGAACGATTTAACAAGCTCTGCTTTGGGTGGACATGGCACGCTGGCAATGTTTTGTGGCAATGTATGTGTGCTCTGAACAGATTTCTGCGCGATTCCTTGTATGCATCTCAACGACATTTACAATAAGATTTTTCACAAAACCGAATTCCATTTTCTCATATACTGGTTTGACAACCCATTTGTTGCTTCTTTTCGTAAAGGCCATAGTGTAGCGAAGCATCCCGAAGTTTCCTGAAGTCCTAGATTGTTCCCGGCCTACATTCTAGTTATGCGCCAATACCGCAAGTAAAGTCCGACATTTCATCCCTTGGATGCCAAAATGCAATCTCTTTGGTCTGTATCTTAGGCACACTCCAAATCTCCTGTGTGACAGAATTCTGTGAGTCCCTTAAGATCTCTTGATAGAGTTTTGTCAAACACAATCTTCTCAAGGGCTTTGTGTGGAGGTGAAGATGGGATCAACCACTTCTTCTTCAGTGCCTGCTTTGGGGACAAAAGGCCATGTTCACATTGATGGAAATTTTGGTTTTCTGTCCAGTGCTGAACATTGGAACAGTGGTGCATTAGTGACTGCCATTTTTCCAGTAGAATTTCCACAGACCCATCACATGTTTTTGAGCTCCACCAAAGATGGTTGCTGGAAGACTGGGACCATTGCGAAATACCTTCCAAACCTTTTTTTCCCCTGCAGACGAGATTTTTTTATTGATTGATTTGGCAACATGCCATACATCAAATTGATGTTTAATATTTGGATACTGCTCTCTCATTGTCTTGGCTATTGAAAGATGTCTGTCCATGGCAATGAGGTCGATTTGCATTCCCCTCGATTGTAGATCTTCCAGTGATTTTATAAAACCAAGTTTCTCCATGGCCACTGAGGATTTACATTAGGACACCTGCACGACCACCGAACTCGCAATGTTCTTACTTTCCATGTCCTGAAGATGGTAGCTGCAGTACGTAGCAGAAAATCCGGGGCTGTCACACTGTCCATCGCCGGCTAGCCTGAACCGTTTGTCGGGGAATGTACTTTGAATAGCCAATTGTTCAATTTTCCAAGCATCACTAATGGGAGGGAATAGATAATCACGTTGGTATTTGTAGTATTGCGTTTTAGAAATGAAATGGAGTCCCACAAACGGAAGGAAACTGGATAACTTCATGAAACTGTTAGGGAGAATTCTCTGTAAAGGCTAATTTCCCAAACCTAGTGAGTCCCCCAGCAGCTTTGCTGGATTTTTGGGGTTTATTTGTTTTCGCCTGCTAAGAGTGAGACTATTTTCCTCCCACTCTTAGACATGATTTGAGGTGTTCCTTTGACTTTGTATGTGTTCTATGGGCTATGGGGTTCTTTCCCCCATAGGGTTTCATGTGTTTTTGATATGTGGGTTACACAGCACCCTCCGTGCAGTAACCCAGGGGTGTCGCAGCGACCCCCAAACATAGACTCCATACCCTGGGACTGACTACTGTCTCCCCGGGCATGTAAAGTCACCATTGGCTTTACCAGTCTTAAATTGTGAACAGAACCAGTACAAACCATCATATTGTGGACGTACTGGTCGGGGCAATTCGATTGCCCCGGGGTCTGTTGTTCGAGGGGGCACTGTCCAGTCCCCTCTGTCCGAGTTTTATGCTGGTGGCAGTGGATACTACTTTTTATATTCGACCGCAAATATATTCCTATGGGTTTTTCCCATTGTTCGAGGCTACCACTTTTTAAAATAGCCTCAAACATACCGCCGGTTTATTAAATTAATATAAATTCACCGGTTGGTATTTTTTGCCGAAACTTGGTTCCAAAATGTCATTTGTGTTCGCTTCTGTGACTCCAACCCAAGTCGAGCCCTTTGTTCCATTTTTTGGCGGGCTTCTCCACAGAAGCCTCCAAAAGTGGTGCCACTTTGTCTGTGTACCACAGAGGGTGTGGGAGGGGGTTTAGGCACCCTGGACTGAGTTGCCTCGGCAACTCAAGGTGCACTCTTGTGTGATTGGCCCAAGTAGTGAGCCACCCGGCTCACCACTTAGCATGTTTGAATGACAGCTAGGCTGAATGAATGGGGGTTTTCTGCATAAAAGCAGGGCTTTGGGGACTGGAACTTCAGACGTCGCCACAGGACCTAAAGAATCCGAGGAGGGAGAAGCCAAGCCGACCTGCAATGACGACACCACCGGTGGAGCCCTGCTGAACCGTCTCACCACTTTTCCCGACGACAGAGGAGATCTCCAACCCGGAGAGTCTTCTTCCTTTGACTGGTGGGGATAACCGGTTTGCCCGTCTTTTCGCCTTCCTGGACCATCTCGTGGCCGCCTTGCCCGTGCCAAGCATCCCGGCAACCGGAATACCACGGTTTACCACTACCGCGAAGAAAAGGGTAGTACCTTGTAACCGGAAAACTCTGCGACTGGTTTCTTCCCTGGTAGTGCAACGACCTTCATCTTTCCTCCACGTCAAGACCGCCTCTTCCTCTGGACGAAACACTGACTTGCACCCGCTGCCACGAACAACTACCCCCGCTGGAGCGTTCTTCCCATTTTCAGGTACTGTGTCCCGCCTGGCTTCCCTTGCGACAGATCGTTTGGGGTGACAGTAAATCCTCGACTTTCTAACCTGGGTTAGCCTGAGGCCTGTTAACTAACTTTTCCTGACTTGATCTCAATCTTTTGCGAACTATCTACAAAGACTCCTTGGGCATAACCCCATTGTGTGATCCTGGACACATTTCACTTGCTCTCTCTAAGAGTGGGCCTGGCATTTGAACTTCCTTGCTCTCCAGTAGACTTTGCCTAAACCTGCCTCACTGTGGTTCTTTGAAAAGTATTGAAATTGTGTGCTTTCATAACTCTGCCTTTTTCGTCCCTTTTTATATAACTTATTAGAGTGCCATGTTATGTTAAGCGCTGACCTCTGTCTGAAAATAAGTGGTGTTTCTCATTAAGACTTGTCTAATAAGTAATCAGGGTTGTATATATATATATAATAGTGACTGTGTGTTGAATTTACTTACCTCTTTTTTGTGTAAATTACAAGTGTGTCTTTAAATAAATAATTATATACTTTTACACCAAAGCTCTGGTCAGTGTTTGCTTGTGCTACTGTATCTCTGTACCTATTGTGTATACTCTATATACTGCCTAAATCATCTTGAGAGAGGTCTGACTGCTCAGCCACAGCTACCAGGTAAATCTGGGTGGTACAGACTGCTACCAATTGGGTTTACTGCCAACCACCTGTAGTCCTAAATCTTTTGCAGTGGTCCCTAAGGGAACTGCACAGGTTTCTGCCTAACAGAAACTAGAGCCACTGAAAAGTAGATTGCACACAGTAGATTGCCAGCTGGCAGTTTCCCCAGCATCGGTTGAGCGGACCATGAACATGCTTTATGTGACTTTTCACAGGTGGTATGTATTTTGAGGTTACTGCCTTTTGTTAGACGAGTCACGCTCACCAATGGCTTTCCACATACTTCCACACCCACTGAATGCACACATTTCAGCATCTGTATAATCTCCATCAAGCTGCTGTCGAATACTATGTATTTGGCCTCTTTTATTATACTTTCATCTGGCAACACTGTGGTTTCGGACTGAACCGTTGTGGACATATCAGCCAACCCAGACATACTATAGTCGATATCTTTGTCTGCTTCGTCGGTCAATAGTGTTGATGCTTCAGTTTCTGTCATTTCAACATCTGTTACTTGACGATGGGTAGGAGAAAACATCAATGTGGAGTGTTTTTTGGGGGGCATTTTTTGGCGGGTGTCGATTGTGTCAAGTGCTCATCGAGTAATGTTAAACTATCATCTATAAATTCAATTTCACCTTCCTCTGGCAGAGCAGGCGCATTGTAGCAATGATCCAAGAACACTTTGCTGGAATCGCCAGTCATATTAGATTCATTTTCTGGCCATTGGACATAGGCATCTCGAGTGTGGGCACCACGGCAAAACCAGTGCAGCATGTGCGGCTGTATTATGTGATAAATTGCAGAAGTGATTCATTGATGTGTTGAAAATCAGAACATGTTACTTGTCCCTTGAATGTACTATCGTGCATGAAAAGGAAACATGCTTATATTATAGACACGATCCGCTAAGGACGCAATACGATGCCAATGGACACTGATCAAAATTGATATATCGATAACATAACAAAAGAAACTCAAGTCAATAGCAATGCACTACGGAGTTCGATACTTCGGAATAGATATAAATTTACAAATGAAGATGATATGATTAGGATACATGCCCTTACCTTGACCAACAAACAGTTGGATTCAGCAAGCACAGTAATTAGTGGCAGGAGAACAGGGAGATGTTCACAGGTAGCACACTGACAAGTTCACTCGAAGCGGTCACAGAGTAGCACGTTCACGAGTTGACTTGCAGTGCTCAAAGATGTTCTCATGGTAAATATCCAGTGGTTTATAAAGAATAACAAAAAGGGGTGTGTTTGTGAATGAATGACGTGTATATGTCGTGGTATTATGTGGATTGCAGGGGCACGGTCTGCTTCAGGGGAGGCCTGCCCGGAGACACAGGGTCTGGGGAGGCCATGCGAACAATGGCCCCTGGGTGTAGGATACCTTTTGAAGTGTACATGTTGTTTGGCACCTTGGCCGTTCGCGCCCCTGACAGCACCCTATGGCAGCGCACATCCACTGGTGCGAACTGCCTTTGATAGTGGGATGGATGGGCCGGGAGGTGTGCAGACAAGGCACTGGAACACTGCTGAATGGAGACACACTTATGTGGATTGCAGGGGCACGGTCTGCTTCAGGGGAGGCCTGCCTGGAGAGACAGGGTCTGGGGAGGCCATGCGAACAATGGCCCCTGGGTGTAGGATACCTTTTGAAGTGTACATGTTGTTTGGCACCTTGGCCGTTCGCGCCCCTGACAGCACCCTATGGCAGCGCACATCCACTGGTGTAAACTGCCTTTGATAGTGGGCGGTGGGATGGATGGGCTGGGAGGCATGCAGACAAGGCACCGGAACACTGCTGAATGGAGACACACTTGTGTGGATTGCAGGGGCACAGTCTGCTTCAGGGGAGGACTGTCTGGAGACACGGGGTCTGGGGAGGCCATGTGAACAATGGCCCCTGGGCGTAGGATACCTTTTGAAGTGTACATGTTGTTTGGCACCTTGGCCGTTCGCGTCCCTGACAGCACACATCCACTGGTGCGAACTGTCTTCGATAGTGGGGCGTGGGATGGATGGGCCGGAAGGCGTGCAGAGAAGGCACTGGAACACTGCTGAATGGAGACACACTTATGTGGATTGCAGGGGCACGGTCTGCTTCAGGGGAGGCCCGTCTGGAGACACAGGGTCTGGGGAGGCCATATGAACAATGGCCCCTGGGCGTAGGATACCTTTTGAAGTGTACATGTTGTTTGGCACCTTGGCCGTTTGCGCCCCTGACAGCACCCCATGGCAGCGCACATCCACTGGTGCGAACTGCCTTTGATAGTGGGGGGTGGGATGGATGAGCCGGGAGGCGTGCAGACAAGGCACCGGAACACTGCTGAGTGGAGACACACTTGATTCACTTAAAAACTGAAACAACCATTGATAAAAATATGTTGTGTTTTATTTGGTTTCTTATTTTGTTTTGATGGTACAAAAATACTAGTGATTGTAAAGGTCTGGTTGCAGCTCAGCGAGGGAAAATCCCCTGTACTGACCGCTGTCACTGGGGAAAGTTTGTCTAATGGCGCCAAAGACACAGGCGGGTATTACTCGTCGAACGCGGTGTCCAAGCCTCCCATGAAGCCACCATGTGTACGAACAATAGGCCACCAGCCGTTACCACCTATGAAAGAGAAAGATACAATCTGTTTTTAAATGACCAATATAAGTGTATTAAACCTTAGTTGTCAATGACAATTCTTGTATGCAATGGCATTTTTGCCAGGACAAATGCTAACTAGACACTGCACAATATTGAATGACTTTTGTGCGGCTATTACTAGAGAATTGCAAGACTAAACGGATATGACAATGATATCTTGAAGTTACGAGAATATAGGGGACAACCGTGAAATATAGTGGCCTAACTGACATCACAACCAGACTATACTTACTCGTTACTTGGATTGCGAGGGCGAACTGTTGTGCGAAGTTCGTGCATAAGCACCATTAGAATCCTCAACACGGACCTGTGAGACAGACTGCCGTGAAGTCTGGCAGCTCGGTAACGCATTGTGGCTGTGGATCGCCTTGCAATATGTAGGACAAGCATCCAGAGTTTTCTCGGCAGCAGCAGTTCTCCACCTCGGTTGGCATTAGCGCACACCGATTACAGGTACACCAGGTGGAAACACCGTCCATGCGACTAGGCCCAGGCTCTTCATCTGTTGAAACGTCCGCCCAACTGTTGTCCAAATCCCCATTGTTTACAGAGCTTGCTCTTTCCAGTAATTCCTCCTCGGAATACTTGGGCTCGTACAGGTAGGGTATTATTGTTGCCATTGTGTGGTAAAGAAACGAAAATAATTTTTAGCGGTCGTACTGGTATCTGTTCACACGGGCTACAAGCAACGAAGGTAGCTGACCAGAGCACAGAAACGAGTCACAGAATACTCAAAGAAATACAACGAGAGGAATGGAAGAGAAAATCTGCTGGTGTGTGTTGTGAAACGCTCTGTTTATACTTATCGAGGAAAGAGGCTTCGTGCCGTTTTCATGGTGACACGTCATTAGCTGAGGCGCAGAGAATGTTTACACGAGACGTTCTTTGGCATTGTGAAATGGGCGGTACGCGTCTAGTGATGTCAAGCTCAGGGGCGGGGGATATGATTTAGTGCCGCAAACGGAGGTCACCCAGGGCGATGCGGCAAGTGATAAGATTATCACAAAATGGCCGCGCCCTGCTGCCTGATTTTGCTTGTGTTCAAGAGAAGAAAACTCGGGTAAGGTGCATAGGAAATGTTTGTACGATCGATCGAATTATGTTTAAAAGCACATGGCCGACCCATAGGGACAATAATATTTTTTGACCGAACAAGCTATATTGATTTTTAATAAAGTGATGCAGGTAATTCTGTTTCTGTAAGCGAGGTCTGCTAATCAGACGCCCACCCCCTTTCATAGTGCCCATGCCAAACATAGTGCACCCATGTACCTTTGCTGTGACCATCTCCTAACATCCCAAGGCCAGCAGGGCATGTTCAAATGTCACATGTGCATTCCTGCACAGCCGCTGGAACACAACCTTTTAATAGGCTGACTTTGTTTTTTAATTGTGTGCATCTCTGCTTCAAAACATAAAAATTGTGTACCCCAGCCACCTGTTACACTGTAAATATAGGCCATGTCTAGTTGTAACATGGTGTTTGCTGAGGTTACACAATTGTACAACCAGGGCATTTGGATGTCATATTATTGTCAGCTAGGGTGTGAAGCAATCCACTCATGATAGGGCTGGGTGTGTATTAGCTGTCTGTCCTGGGTTAACCAACAACAAACATGTGCAACCCTGCCCAGGAAGTTGCCCCTTTGATCTCTCTAAGGAAGGCTGACACCTTCATTCAGGGAACAGGAACCCTACCCGGGAGTTCCCTTAGGAAATGGTGCTTTAAAGACAGTCCTGACATGACAATGGCCTTCCACACAAGGGTGCCGGTTACTGGAGTCCTTTTGAAGTAGGCAGAGGAAGGGGTGGAGTTAGGTAGCCTAGAAGATCGGATGGGTGCATAGTAGGGTTCCCCCATCCTATATTTTGCTGGGGCTCCCCAACCTACCTGCCTACTTCCAACTTCCTGCAGACAAGGCAGTGTGGGTAAAACATCAGCAGGCAAAGGACACTTCTTATACTAATTTGGATTGGCTTCCTCTAGACCAAGCTACTGTAACAGTTTGCCTATGTACTGGGGTGGGGGCTCCCCTTAGTTGATTAATCTTTGGACTTCGAGATAGGAAGGATTCATATGGAACTCTGTTGGGAATATAGTCTATTGCAAAGTCTCTGCCTTAAGAGTTGAAGACAGAAGGCTCCAAGGAAAATTAAAGTTCTCCTTCCCCACCCCAAGCGCACATTAGGGGTGAAACTGCTGTGTGGATAAGGCTTACTGCAACCGAGGCACTGGATCCACCCAGGAACCTGCCACTGGAAGTAACAGAAGAAATGACATTAATTGCCCCTGAAGGCCCTGGACTGGATCGCCTGGCAACCCAGAAGCCAAGGAACAGCTCTGAGCCCTGGTTCCCACCTCGAACTGCTTGCGATGTACACCAAGCTGGACACTGCCTGTCTGTCCCAAACTGCTTCGTGCAACATGGCGTTGCTGCTTGGACCGCACTGAGTCTGGGACCCAGTCGAACAGCTGGCCAACCTGACACTGAATCCCTGCCTCAGGAATCTCCTAGGAGCCTGACTGAGTGTCCCAAGAACAAGAACTAAAGGTATCAGAAGTGGTCCCCTTGACCTTCCATAAAAAAAAACTGTGATATTAAAGACCCCACTCCTTCCAAGACAATCTCTGTGAACTTGAACATTGCTACTGACATTTTTGCCTGTCTGTCCCTGCCTTTCTGTGTCTATCCCAAAGTCTGCATTCTCTTTGTCTTCTTTTACAAGGGTGGGTTATCCGTGGTTTATTTGTAGTATGTATTTTTAGTTTCTATAAAATGTTATGTTTTTATAGACCCCTTGATTGGACATTTCTTTTAGTTTGCTTCCATTGTACTATTGCTGTTTGGGGTGCTTGTCTGCTAGCTGACATCCCATCTGAAGAGTTAAAGCCTTTCATCTGCCCAGGTTACCAAAATGGTGAAATAGATCTGTCATTCGGGTTGTGTCTGTTTCACCTTTATGAGTGGGAGCGACCAATGCTGGTTTAGTTGGCTGCATGGGGCTGAGTAGGCGCTTTCGCTTCTACCCGTGCCTTTACACCTGCGTGGCAGTAGTCATTTTATCACACACTGACTCCATACATGATACATGATGATTATAATGACTAATGCAAAGATCAGAAGGGGAATGGATGAGCTATTCATTCACAACAAGGGTCCAAGTGGGAGCCGGAGACACGAATGGCCAGGCAGTTCCTAGCTGCAATGACACTCAAATGTTAAATGTTAAAGGTATTTGTACCATGCACCGTCACCAACGGAATTGGTCCCCAGGCGCTCAGGCGGATCTGCAAAGAAGACGGGTGACTATTTCTCCAAAAACTCACATGCAAGTAACAGGATCCAGTAGTGGATATTATTTATAAAGGATCACACAGAGCATTAATCTAAATTGTGTATTTTTGTGAGTAAAAAATTGCCACAACAATTAGTCAATGCTCTCAAAGTGTCCCCGTTCCATTCGTTCGTTATTCTGTCCTGATTTTATTCTTTGCATTATTATATGCTCATTGCGGTTAGCTGTTCTTTTCCCGCTTGAAGTTCAGGTGTAGATGATCACATTTCAGCGAAAAAAAGCAGACACGACTAACCAACCAACTAACTCAAGGATCAGTACAAATTGAGAGGGCTGTATTTGTCAGTTTCTGGAGAAATCTCTGGTTCAATCGCTGATGCAGGAATTCATATGCAAAGTGCGCGTCATGGGCTACTCAGCTTTTCATCCTTTCCAAGTCAATCAATGAAATCGGTGTAAGAGAAACAATAACAATTGAATCTACTGTAGACCACGTGGTTGGGGTTTTGTGTGTTGTGTAATACTACCGTTTGTTTGTCCACAGAGTGGGGTATGATTCATTCTGCCCCCACATCGGTGGCTTTCTCCAGGCGTGAGTCTTCTCGCTGCTGTTGTGTGCGTGTCGGGGGAATTGTCCGCGGCATATGTGCTGCTGTTAATGATTGAAAAATTACCACAACAATTAGTCACGGATCGCAGCAGACTGGGCCCCTAAACAATTCGGACAATGTGATTAAATCCATGTATGTGACAATTAACTCTCCGGTAGGTTTATTCGCAGAGGGGATTTCTCTTTGAAAGTGGGAGAGGTTAGAGAGGAGGTGCAGCACGGGAGCATAGAATAATGCACCAGAAAGGGCCATGTGCATCTGGCACCATCCATTTTAATCTGACACTGAATTAATGACACCCGGATTAACGCGGCTCCCATTGTGCCACACCGGCTGCCCAATTATTATGCGTCCCCTTCTTTACGAGCCACACGCGCCGGCGTGACCGATTAAAGCCTCTCCCATCCCATGTTTTTTACATTTAGAAAGGAAATCAAACCGTGCCGCGGTGTTCGAGCCCGCCCAAAGTGCAATTATCTCATGAAAACTAAGCAGACATCACGTGTTCACCCTTCCGTGAATCCCCAAGTGAGCCACAGCTCAGTAGCCCAGAATAAATATTGGTTTGTTCAATATTCGTTCAAAGAAGCCAGGCCCCATGTGCTAACTTGCCTGGCTTCGCCGTCATTCTGCTTATTGCAGTGTTTCACGACGTTGCATGCGTGTTTGTTCTTGTTTCCAATATGAATTGTGCTTCTCTGGACAATGTCTGTGAGCGCGTACATTTTGGCAGTTTGCGCATGCGCAGCGGCCACGTTTAATCATGTAGTGTTCGTAACAGCTCAGCAGTGCCTGTGTGCCCAAGCGGCTCAGGACTGTTCTCCTTCTCGTCATCCGCCCCTTCGCGCGCCATAAGTGTGTCATCCTTTTATAATTCATAATCAGTATATGTTTGGAATACGAAATACACCCTCTCCCGTTCCCTTTCTGAAACGCCTCCCTCTGAGTGAGGTAAGGCTAGGTTCTGAAGCATGAATTTCGCGTTTAAAGCAGCCATGTCACCTCATTTTTTTCTCATTAGACACAGCACAGTATTTATATGAACCTGCAGTGTGAAGGAGGCGGTGCTCCCTGTAGCGCGCTGCCTATTTCCCCCCTTGGGAAACGGCTTGAAAAGAGAAGAGGTCAATTGTTTCCGCTGCTGTAGATGCGTACTGAATTATTCAAAACAATGGATTGAGTAGTATTGTAGGGGGTCTTAACAGTAACATTTGGCTTCCATTTTCTCGAAGACACGAGCTGCTGGTTTGTCAATGCATAACGTTGTCCACGTTTTTATTACGGGCGTGCACACAGTACATTTTCGGTAATTGAACGCTGGAGGCTTTTTCCCCCCTCCAAATTATTAGTTTTCCTTTCAAAGAACCGTCAACAAACATCATACTTTAACAATGACAGATGAAAACGTACGTACAAGTACAGCGTCTCTGATCAAACTACTTCCAATGTGCTTTCCCTTACACCCTCCCTGACCTACCGACACACATTAGTACCTTTTCATACCATGTACAGGGAATATTGCTAAATTTGAGATAAGGATCTACGAGGATCTTCCACATCATCTTCCTCGCAAGGTGTGGTGCTTCCCGCCCCTTGCCCCAGATCATTCCTAGACGCATATTTCATGGTAAAGGAGGGCCACTCTTGCTGCACTTCAGTGCCCCTTTCATTGACTATTTCAGTCAGTTTCTCCATCTTATATACATGCTTGCCACCAATATCCATTTCCTCTTGCTCAGTATCCCGGGTTCTTCCAAGCCGTCGCCATTGCCACTTGAGCTGCCAACAGAAGACCCTGAATCTGATTCATGTGACCTACCCCCCTATATCTGCTGTCATCATCCCCTAACCCAAAGAGGACCAGAAGCGGCGTGAGGGCCTTTCCACCCCCGCACAGGTCTCTAACCCAGGACGGGATCTTTCTCTAATACATCTGTGTCTTCAGGCAGGATCACGATGCATGCCAGTATGTGCCCAGTGCTCCACAAACTTTCCAACAATGCGGGTCCATCCCTGGGTACATACATGCCAGTCGTGGTGGGGGTAGCTGCCATCTATGGAGCGTCTTTATGACGTTAAACCTATGCCGGACAGCGATAGAAACCCCTTTTGTCGATTCACACATGGCTCCCCACAACTCATGTTGGAGGCTTTTTGAACAGGACGCCGCTCTAGGTCATTGCTGGGAGCAGGAGGAGAGGATGGTTTTAACTGCAGTAATATGACGTCTGTTTATAAATGGAAGAGGAGACTACAATGTCTCTTCTAATACGTAAAAGGTTTTAGATTATGTTGAAGACACAGGCCAATATTATGAATTTCAATTCTTTATTGACTCATAGGGAACAAGACCTTAAAAAGTAATTGGCCAGATGATTAGGGCATGAAGCTTTTTTTTGTAAATAGGCGTTTATCTCTGGCTGCTTTGGATACTTAATTGGCAGTAGATCATGTTGCTCTTCTGCTATATCTGTGGCAGTTTACACTCCAAACTCGAGGACAGTGACGACAGCAATCCATAATTTCAGGCTCCTTTTATCTCTTCGCCACGGCAGGCAGACATAATTCTATTCCGGTGCCACTTCACGGACCAAGAGTCCTCTGCCCACTGCATGAATGTACCAAGTTCCATAATACCCAGGTGACAGTAAAAGGGCAGGTAAACAGAAAAGGAGTGACAAAAGATCCAGGAAAAACGGGTGTTTATATCCTTCAGTAAAGTCAGTATACAATTATAATCTAAGATACCCACTGCTAAGAGAATAATGAGGCATGGACAATTCAAGTCATACTTTCAAAAAATTAGGAAGTCAGGAAGTGATATCACATAGACACCATGTTTAAAGGGAACAGGAAATAAACATGTTGTCTTTGCACCTTTTTTGTCCACAGTGTTCCAGACCTTGTTTCACGTCTCCAGAAATTTGGAACCCTTTTCCATGTCTACTTTGGTCTACTAAGTTTTCTTATCCCTTTTTTACCCATTGTGTTTTGGTTTTGCCAGGGTTGCTCTGATTTTGGTGGGGTTTCGGCTTCCTTTCCTTCCACTTGAACTTTCCTGAACTCCAGTTATTCGAGAAAGTTGGCATGCTTCTTGATCGTGGTTCCTGATCATTATCATGGCCTACAAAAGATATACTTCTGTTTCAGTCCTGTTTAGTAAATAAAAATCAGTTAGCTTAAGATCACCTTTAATTCTATCTTCAACATTTTCAGAGTTGAATTTGGTGACTATCGGAATCCCAGAAGGCCACATGTTCAAGCTAGGTCGCTGACACTAGAGGTGGGTGTTTAAAGGTGTTTAATGCTTATCCAGACTTCTAGCACATGTCAAAAGGGAGCAGTTTAGATACTACTTTTATGTATGTTCCAGAGACACATTGAGGAATTTCAATTTTTTTTTTTTTTTTTAGATCAAGGTAAAATATTTTCATCAAACAAATCCACAAGCAGACCAAGTTTCTTCATCTACATGAGAATTTAAACCTCAAAGTTTCTTCAACCTGATCATGCGCATTGGTCTATTGAAATGTTTTGCAATTTGATCTTCCATGAAATTGAAGCTTTGAATTTTCACACTAAGACTTATTGAACCAATGGTTCCCCTCTGGAACGTGAATGTATCAAGAATTTGTCAAGACATCTCAGTGGAATTCCTCTTCTCTATATGATCCAGACAGGGATGTCCTCAATACCCTTCCTTTTTCACAGCTTGTTGAACCCTTGGCAGAATGGATACAGCATTACCCAGTGATCTCTGGATATGTCTAGCCATAAGTGGATGAGTATATGGTCTCCCTATATGGGTAAAAACTCTTGATTTACCTTAAGTATTTAGGTTTCAATTCTAAAGGTGTTGTATATCATTAAACTACTTGGAGATAACAGTGGACTCCAGATTAACTAATACAAATCCGTATGTTATGTAATCATGGCAAAGATCATCAGACTCTGAGCCGCTGTCTGTTGAACATAGAGTCCTTATCATTTAAGAATTTGTGGATTCAGGTTTTTGGAACTGGGAATGATTTCTACTGCTGAATTCATAGCCATTGTTATTTTTTTAATCCAATGTTAATCAATGTGCTTTGCTGCCACAGACATCGATGGGTGATGTAGCTCTATTTAAGGTGATAGCCCTTCCACAGTTCCTTTATATCCTGCAGCCCACACCCTATATGGTTAATGCCATTTTCACACAGATGGCTTGTCTATAAATAACATCAAGACAATTATGAACCACATTGGCTAAGAAAGCAGTAAAGAAGTTGCTTATCTGCAAAAAAATAAAAAAAATATTCTGAATGCAAATAAAATGTTTCGGAATCTGAGCAAAACTTAGAGATATCCCCATCTAGCAGCAGTCCAACAGCTTTAATTCCATACCATACTCCTATTTCCCATCCCCTTTCCTCCATCCTGCATGGTTGTCCCTCGCTAGGGATGGGAACGGAACCTTTTTCACCAGAAAAATTACACGTTCCCTTTAAATTTATAGGCGCGCCGGGGTGCGGCCTTGGGAGCATGCACTTCCTTAACCCCGCCCACCAGCACCACTCCTCAGACCTCTTGATCGCGTTGACGAGAGCGGACCGATTTCACTAGCGCTCGTGGTTAATCTCTACTGTGCCTGTAATTCCACGTGCTTTCCCATAGTCTTTGAGCTATTCATTCTATTAAATCTTTTTCAGATAATGAGACTGCCAGGGATACACCGTCCACCGGTGCTCCAGACTGTCCCCGGCACATGTCGTCCGTGTCAGGTTTTACCAGGATCAAAAAATAGGGCTCCTGGTGTGGAACCTATTCTACCCAGGAGGGTTAACTAGGAAAACAAAAGATACAAATGAATAGGTCCAAGGATGCTAGGCTCAGAACAACACCTCCACATGTATTATCAAACTCTGCATTGCTAAGGAAGGAATCACTCTTCAATAGTATGTTGTAGAGATAAATCTCATTTTTTTATATTAAAGTTGTGTGCAAAAAGACATAAATCCAACATTTAGAGAAATTAAGACATCAACATGGTTTGTTAAAAAAGAACAATCAGACAAAAAAATATATTTACAACACACAGTGCCAAAAAAACATTTTTTGGGACAATCTCCAAATTGTGTGTGTGTAACAAACCCGACTCCTATTAGGATTTGCCAAGAAATTCACATATTGCAGTGTACATATTCAAGTCAACATTTGTGGAAAACACATAGAACAATGGTAGGTACATAAAATTATTTTTCTTGCGTAAACAGCATTAATGTGCTGTAGTTTTGTGGGGAGTAGTGCGTCTATACCAGGTGTTTCAGCCGTTTCTAGGTGGGCTAGGTGTGC
The DNA here is from genome assembly GCF_040938575.1 of Ambystoma mexicanum. Taxonomy (NCBI): domain Eukaryota; kingdom Metazoa; phylum Chordata; class Amphibia; order Caudata; family Ambystomatidae; genus Ambystoma; species Ambystoma mexicanum. The sequence continues at coordinate 986,648,167 of NC_090930.1, forward strand.
CTCATCTTTAACACAGCCTTCATCAGGACGAAGTTCTGTGTAGATTGACGTCTGTGCTGCAGGGGAAGGAGACTACAGTCAGGGGGGTGTCTGAGCCAAAATTATTTAGTTTGAGTGAATCACGTGTGGTTGATGTAAAATCAAAAAGCACATAGCTTACCTATGGGTTAATAGATTTCACAGGCGCTAAATTTGAGATCTGCTAGCCGCATGGGCTGGTCTCTGTATGGCCCTGTTGCAAATAACAGAGAACGAGAGAAGCAAAGGGAGGTTGAAGCTAAACATGTCCTCGTTTAAAAAGGCATGAAAAAAAGTTTTTTATTATATGCAGGGAAAAAAAATCTTACCTCTCGCTGGAGGTCGAAAAATGCTGATCCAGGGAGGTATCAGTGGGAAACAGACACGGCTTGCACAGCTAAAAAATATATATGGCTCAAGGTGAGTGTGGTTACCTAGTAACAACTGTCTCATATATATAGCAGTAAATGCAGGGTTTATTTTAAAGTACCTGTGAGGGTTGAAGCATGGGCAGCCTGTCTGATTACAACATTGAGTGTCTACGACTACTGGGCGATCGAGAAGCTTACCTACCTTTGGAATACAACCCTACCAAGGTCCTCCAAGACGAAATTGCAAGCCTCACTCAACACGCTCTCACGCAAGGTTGGATATGTGAAGATGAGAAGATGTTCTTGAACAAAACCAACCCACGCATCCCAGCCTTCTATATCATCCCAAAGATGCATAAAAACTCAGAAAAACCGCCCGGTAGACCGATTGTATCGGCGTGTGAATCCCTCCTGGAACCTTTGTCCCTTTACACAGACTATTTTTTAAAACCTTTTGTAATCAAAATGCCCTCCTACCTAAAGGATACCACACACACTATTAACTTACTTGACGACATCATCCTCACCACCGATAGCCTCCTTGTCACAATGGATGTCGAGGCTCTATATACATCGATACCACAACAAGAAGGTCTAGAAGCCATTCGTGACATCCTGAACACCAGAGAAGAAATAGATTCTACCCCCACAAATTTCATCCTTGAGTGCACTAGATTGGCAATGTCTGAAAATTTCTTCCTGTTCCAGAACCAAATCTACAAACAAACTAAAGGTGTGAGTATGGGTGCTACTTTCGCCCCGGACATTGCCAATCTATATATGGCCCGCTACGAAAAGAACCATGTCTTCACGCCAGACAACCCCTTCCTAGGAAACATCTCATTATGGAAGAGATACATTGACGACGTGATTATTATATGGCAGGGGACACCTTTGGAACTACAACAGTTCCACAGCTGGATCAACTTAAGCAATACTCACATTAATTTTACCATGCATTGGGACCACCACCAAATAGATTTCTTGGATCTGCATATCTACAAGACCGGGGATCGAATAAAAACTGAGTTGTTTCGAAAACCCACGGACCGCAACACTTTGTTGCACTTCCAAAGTTATCATCCGATGGGATTAAAGTACAATTTACCTTACGGACAATTTTTGCGTATACGAAGAAATTGTTCAGACCTGGCAAAATTCCACCAACATGCGGAAGGACTAACCCAACGACTTGCAGAGAGAGGCTATCCAAAAAAGGCCATCAACCAAGCCAAAAAGAGAGCCAAACATACACCTAGACAAATCTGTTTGGAAAACAAACCGAAAAAAGATTTGGGAAGACTGGTATGTGTCACCACTTTTGGACCCTTGAGCCTATTGATCCAGAAAACCATCAAGAAGAACTGGCATTTGGTGAAACACCCCGGCACTCTGCACAATGTGCCATGTTTTGCTTTCAAGAAAAACAGAAATCTAAGAGGCGCTCTAGTACACACCTTCATAGAGCCACCCCCACAAACACAGAACACACTATGGGATTTACCTCCGATAGTTGGACATCACAAATGTGGTCAATGTGTGGCATGCCCTTTGACCCTACAAAATAAATCTTTCGAACATGCACAAGTTAAATGGACAATGACAGATTTTACAAACTGCAACACGAAGGGTGTCATATATGTAATACAATGCCCTTGCAAACTCCTCTACATAGGAAAAACCACACGTGCCATCAAAATGCGCATCTCTGAACATCGTTCCTGTATCAGGAACAAGGTAGCAGACAAGCCCCTAGTAGAGCATTTTATCAGTAAGAACCATAGTGATACTGATCTAAGATGGTTTGTCCTCCAAAAAGTGAAACCAGCAAAGCATGGGGGGGGGATCTGAACAAAACACTGACCCAATTAGAACAACGGTGGGTCCACAGACTTAACTCCGTTCAAGCTGGTCTAAATGTGTCAGTTGAATGGAAGTCTTTCCTGTAATGACATGTGCCCAATGATTGAGTATGAGCTATGAACTTCTTAACACTATGATCATTTTTCATTTCATGAAATGCAGAAGTCAGTAGACATTATGACACTGTGTTTTTGTTTTTTTTTGGTTTTTTTTGGTCAATGTATGAAATCACCTACATGAAAAACTATACTGTCTTTGTTAATTCCAAATGTTTTCTGTCATTATGTTTCCAGGCGACACGCCCTAATTCTCACCCTCTCGGGCTGTTAGTAATACAATACAAACTGTCCACCTACTTAATTATGGTTTTTCTCTGCTGAGATTCCTGAGACACATAAACATTTTGTGATCCATGCCACAACATATTGAAATGAAGTATTTTCGGTAATCACAACCTCATGGGGCCATTAGCTATGTTGTCTCAGAGTATAAAAAAACCAATGCCACCCCGCAATGCTTACGGTTGCCATGACAACCGTTTGTCAACAATATTGTCTAAATTAACTTTTTAGACACGAGTTGACAGTAATCACACCCATAATTGATTGAGCTTTTTTTGTGCCCCCCGGATGGAGCAGAATCCATCATTTTGTTTCTCACTCGATCCTAGGGCCATTCCAAGATGGCTGACATATAAATACCTACAGGGACCTAGCAACAGCGTTACCAACGCTTTGCAGAAAGGCCCCTGCAGTCTCAACTGTGACACAGCAGCCTGAGGAGCTCCAGCTCGTACTTTTTTGGCAGACAGGCTGCCCATGCTGCAACCCTCACAGGTACTTTAAAATAAACCCTGCACTTACTGCTATATATATGAGACAGTTGTTACTAGGTAACCACACTCACCTTGAGCCATATATATTTTTTAGCTGTGCAAGCCGTGTCTGTTTCCCACTGATACCACCCTGGATCAGCATTTTTCGACCTCCAGCGAGAGGTAAGATTTTTTTTCCCTGCATATAATAAAAAACTTTTTTTCATGCCTTTTTAAACGGGGCATGTTTAGCTTCAACCTCCCTTTGCTTCTCCCGTTCTCTGTTATTTGCAACAGGACCATACAGAGACCAGCCCATGCGGCTAGCAGATCTCAAATTTAGCGCATGTGAAATCTATTAACCCATAGGTAAGCTATGTGCTTTTTGATTTTACATCAACCACACGTGATTCACTCAAACTAAATAATTTTGGCTCAGACACCCCCCTGACTGTAGTCTCCTTCCCCTGCAGCACAGACGTCAATCTACACAGAACTCTGTCCTGATGAAGGCCGTGTTAAAGATGAGGCACACCTAGCCCACCTAGAAACGGCTGAAACACCTGGTGTAGACGCACTACTCCCCCCAAAACTACAGCACATTAATGCTGTTTACGCAAGAAAAATAATTTTGTGTACCTACCATTGTTCTATGTGTTTTCCACAAATGTTGACTTGAATATGTACACTGCAATATGTGAATTTCTTGGCAAATCCTAATAGGAGTCGGGTTTGTTACACACACACAATTTGGAGATTGTCCCAAAAAATGTTTTTTTGGCACTGTGTGTTGTAAATATATTTTTTTGTCTGATTGTTCTGTTTTAGCAAACCATTTTGATGTCTTAATTTCTCTAAATGTTGGATTTATGTCTTTTTGCACACAACTTTAATATAAAAAAATGAGATTTATCTCTACAAGATACTAATGAAGAGTGATTCCTTCCTTAGCAATGCAGAGTTTGATAATACATGTGGCGGTGTTGTTCTGAGCCTAGCATCCTTGGACCTATTCATTTGTATCTTTAGGCTTTACCAGGAGCCTGTCGTGTGATGGTTCGTTTGCCACGTCAGACCCGCACGCCCTCTGTTTCCGGTGCCTAGGAGAAGATCACAAATGGGAAGGCTGCTCAGCGTGCGACACGCTCACTCTCTGGTCCCTCAAGAATCAGTTGGCTTGGTGGAGGGAGCTGTTCTCCAGGTCGGCGCCAGAGCACCTTACGGAGTACTTGTGGAGGAAGACCAAGAAGGCAAGTATATTGTTCAACAAAGGACCCCGTAAGAACAACTCCTTCCCGGGGAAGCCTACCAATGGGAGGGGTCAGTCGGGCCCTAGCAGTGGCAAGAACGGTGCTGAGGCTGCATCAGCTAGCGGCCTATCGACCGAGGGCTTCAAGAATCCTCCCAGTTCCACCGCCAAGGAGGTCTCACACCGGGACTCGTCCCGAGGGGCTTTGCTCTATTACCAGGCCTACGTCTGAGGGGGCGCCTAAACGCAGCACAGATAGCACTACCAGTCTCATGGCGGAGGGACAACACCCTGACACGCGCACGCCGGACGTGCAAGGAGGGACAGAGCCTATGCCTAGCAGCAAACAGGCTGAACCCAGACCCATGTCATCCAAAGATCCACCTGCTGTTGGAGTGGACAAGATGGCGGCCAGACCAGAGACCCGCAAACCTGACGAGACCCAAAGGCAGGAATCCTCAACTACCAGGGCAGAGGCCCACCCATCCGGCGAACCCACAATGCGGAAAACCTTTACCAGGTCAGAATGGGTGCCACTGCCTCAGGTAAATTGGTGCACAACTAACCCAACAGTCTCGGGACTACACAGAAGCGTTGTTCTCGCATACAGCGGGCAGGCAGCTGTTCATGTCACCACTACAGACCCCAGTTCAGAAGTGATCCCAACCAGCCTGCGAGTAGCGTTTCTCCGAAAAATTCCTAAAGCTCATGCGTTCCCCGCAAATGGGGAGCATCCTCATGGGCATCGTACACAAGATGATACTGCCCATTCTTCCTCAGTAGCTGTGCCAGTGCAACCTACTCCACCGCCGCGGCCTGTAACACTGGTGACTCCCATAGCTGCAGCGGCACCACCTGCACAGCTGCCGTCACATGAACCTACACCAGTCGACGCAACAGCCCCCATAGAAACAGGGGATCAGCAGGACACTGATGACGAGGAGCAAGACACACCTTCGTAGGCAAGGGCATTCCACGACAGAATCACTGGCTTTGCAGAGTATCTTAGCATCCCACAGCCACAAAAGGAACAGCCAAATACGGGGGTCTTGGCAGAGGTTCTCACCATCAGGTCAGAGTCCAGATCCAGGATTCCACTGCCAAAGATGTAGAGGCAATGACTAAGAAGGGGTGGTTGAAGCAACACTCCACACAACCAACTTCACAAAAGGCTAGATGCAAAATTTAGGCAAGTGGACTCTCTGCTCTTATTGGTTCACCCTGAGCCACTGTGATCAGTCATCGTGGCAGCCTCTATGTATGCCAAACCGCAGACATCATCGACAAACACCGCCACTGCTGTGCTCCTGGGTAAGGAGGAAAAGGTCCTGGAGGGTTATGGTAAAAAAGTTTATCCCAACGCGTTTTCCATCTTAGGCCAACACCATCTTGGCTGCGGCAAACCAAAGGCTGTGGAGGGAGATCACAGACTTCCTCCCGGATCTCCCTTCTCACAGGTAGGCATCTTTCAAAGCTGTCCTGGCAGAGGCCAAGCTGGTGGCCCAGGACATCATGGAGGCTACTGTCGCCCACATTAATATGGCAAGTAGAGCCGTCTGTGTGGCCACAGGCATGAGAAGGACAGCCTGTCTAAGGGCAACAAGGTTCAATCCGGAAGTCAAGAAGAGCATATTAGATCTCCCTTTCAATGGAGGTGATTTGTTCCATTCCACCACTGATGAGCTGGACAAGAGGAAAAGCAGCTCCCAGACAGCCAAAGCGCTGGCTATTCTTACCAAACCGGCAGCTAAGATCTTTGGGCAGGCTCAGTCTCGGTTGGACAAAGGCTGGACATTTGGCGGGTTCCAAGGCTTTCAAGACCGCCTGGCCAGGCAGTCTGACCAGTCCCCCAGCCCACACAGGCGTTAACACAAGAAGACTTCCCATAAAGGTTTCTTTCAGTCCTCCTCCCAGGCGCCAGCCTCAGAACCAAGGAAGCAATGACGAGACGTTTCAGATCCACAGCACCCAGTTGGGGGCAGGTTGGCTCTTCACAGTCAGGCTTGGAGGGCACAGTTTGCGGACGACTGGGTGATCTTTGTAATCTAACAGGGCTCCTGGCTTCCTCTCCATTCTCCTCCCCATCACCCCTCTTCCTCAAATCGTGACACCATCACCCCTAGCAGAGATTCGCTCCCTTATGGCGAGTGAGGCGGCAGAGCAGGTCCCAATCCCCCAGCAGGGGTTGGTCTTTTATTCCCACATCTTTGCTATTCAGAAAAAGAACCAGGCCGGCCAGCGAGTGGTCCTAGATCGTTCCTTCTTAAACCAGTACCTGCCTCTACACAAATTCAAAATGGTGATTCCAGCTCTAATAGCAGAGACGCTGTCTGTGGGAGACTGGAAGTGCTCCCTGGATTTGAAGGACGCATAGTTACACGTCCCCATAGCACAGGCACATCAACCCTTCCTCAGGTTTCGGGTCTTGGGTCTGCATTTCCAATACAAAGTACTATCATTCTGTCTGAACTCGGTGCCCAGGGTCTTCACAAGGCTCATGACTGCTGTTGCGGCCCTGCTCCTGTCAGAGGGCCATTATATGCCCAGTATGCCCGTACCTCGACGACTGGTTAGTCTGAGCAGGGTCTCTGGAGCAAGTCAGGAGCTCAGCCGCCACGCTCATGACCACATTCTACGAGCTGGGGTTCTCACTCAACTTCCAGAAATCGCATCTCCAACTGGCACAAACACTGTTATTCTTGTGTCTTCAGTCGGACACGCAAAGGGGAATGATGTTCCCCAAAAAGGAAAAGGTGGCAGCGATCAAGGCCGAGGTGGGTCACTTCCTCAACAGAACGGTACCCACGGTATGGTGGTACTAGTACTTACTGGAGGCCATGGCAGCCTGTCTACTGGTGGTTCTCTTTTGCAGGTGTTCAGCAGGTGGGGTCACCCCAGCATAGACCTGTTTGCAACAGAGAGCAAACGGATGTGCCAGCAGTTCGCATCCTGGGGTGGCGGTAGCCAGGGTTCCATGGGGGACACGCTGCATATTCAATGGAATGGGATGTGGGCCTACGCGTTCTCTCTGACCCCTCTTTTACAAAAGGTCCTGGTCCAGATCAGGGAAAACCGCCAGCTGTGTCTCATCCTGATAGCTCCCCAGTGGCCGGCCAGGCCGTGTTTCTCGGATCTGCTGCAATTGTCAGACCAACTTCCAGTTCCCCATTTTCTCGGGCCAGACCCTCTCCTGGTACAGCAAGGAGGAGCAGTGATCTGCCCCTCCCTGGAGAAACTAGCCCTAGCAGCTTGGTCCCTGAGCAGGTAACACTTCAACATCTCCAGCTCTCTCGGGACAATCTGGAAACCATCCAAGAAGCCAGGAGTCGGGCTACACAGAACCAGTATAAAAGCAAATGGAACAGATTTAGTTTGTGGGCCAAAGAAAACGGAGCAGACCCACTGACATGCACACTAGGCCACGGGTCCAGGTGGACATGTGATAAACATACCTGGCAGTTATCGGAGCATACAGGAACTCGGGCAGGACTTCCTTTTCTTCATCCAACCCAGTTGTCAAAAGGCATCTTACTGTACCCAACCGCCCACACCCGGTATGGGACCTGAACCTGGTTCTCGGTGTCCTTGTGCACAAAACCTTTGAGCCCATGGCTTCAGTGGACATCAAATTTATCATTTTCAAGACAGCGCTCCTAGTGGGCCTCACTTTGACTCGCAGAGTCAGCGAGATTCAGGCTCTAGTAGCCACAGATCCCTACACAGTGTTTCATCGGGACAAGGTAGTGCTCCGCACTCATCCTAAGATCCTCCCAAAAGTCATTTCATCTTTCCATCTCAATGAGGAGATAGTGCTCCCCACCGTCTTCCCTAACCCGGCGGAGGAGGCGGAAAGGGTGCTCCACTGTCTCGACGTCGGACAAGCTTTGAAATTCTACCTGCCCAGGACTAAGGACTTCTGCATATCGGATGCCTTATTCGTCACCTTCGGTGGTTCAAAACCAGGTGAGTAAGGGTCTAAAGCATCTATAGCCAGATAGATGGTTGCAGCTATTCACAAGTCTTACAGGGGGGACATGCACGCTCAAGCAATCAGGGCCAAAGCAGCAGCGGTCGCTTTTCAACAACATGTTCCATGGCAGGTGATTAGCAAAGCAGCCACATGGGCCACCGCATCAGCCTTCTGCAAGCATTACTGTTTGGATGCCAGCGCTCGAGCTCAGGCTGCCTTCAGGCAGGCGGTTCTGCGTAACCTGTTTGCATAAAGTCCACAATCGCTCCCCCCCCCCCAGGGATTTCTATTAAGTGGTAATCATCCATGTAGGATGGAGGAAAGGGGACGGGACGTATGAGTAATTAAGTGTTACTCACCAGAGTGACTCATGTACTCCTAGTCCTTAGTCTGCTTTCCTCCATCCATCCTACTATCCTGCCCCCAAAGAGCAGGGTTGTTAAATATTCTAAGGCAGCCAATGTATCAAAGGGGTCTGGGGAGTGGTGCCGTTGGGCGGGGGACAAGGGAGGGCATACTCCCAAAGACGTGCTCCTGCGTGCGTATACATTTAAAAGGAAAGTGTTCTTTTTCTGGTGAAAAAGTTTCAGTTCCCGTCCCTTGTGAGGGACGCCCATGCAGGATGGAGAAAAGGGGACTAAGGACTAGGAGTACTTTAGTCACTCCGGTGAGTAACACTTAATTTCCCACTTCTTCAATAGCCATTCAGGCTAGCCAATAGAATTCAGTTTCCCTATAATTGTGTAAAAAATGAACTGCATTATTCTAAAGGCTTGTGCCATATTCATCTATCTATCTAAGCCTTGTTAAAGTGTCGGACTATAGTCTCTGACCTTGGATTAGAAACAATACCAAATCCCCACTGTCTCTCTTCCACGTCCGTAACAACTCTACATGAAGGGGTTCACTGGTTTCTTGTCTCTCCAATAATATCACCCAATTCAATGAAGCTGCCTAATAACAAATCTTCATGTTTGGTAACACCAGGCCTCCCACATCATATAGGTTTTAGATATGTTTGGTGAGGTCGAGTGAGAATGAGGGAGTCGCAGTGCAGTCTGGCAAAAAGGAGAAATTGTGGAATCAGCTGTACCTTAGCAGATCACAGAAGTAGAGCGGAGCTGTGTGGAATCACTGGATGTTGCTCTATGGACCCTGGTGATCACTAGCTGTGCAGTGGACTTTGTCTGCCTGAATCTCGGTGCAACTGCCTATTCTGCTGGGAAGACTTCATCAAGGAACCCTCAGCACTTATCACTCGCGTAAGGTCGAGTGAGAGTGAGCGAGTAGCATTGCAGTCTGGCAGATGGCGGAGCGCATTCCCTGAGAGGTAAGACTACTGATTCAGCGCAAGACCTCGTCCGAAGTAAGCCATTTGCATCCACTACCTATTGTGAAGCTTAGAGGCACTCAGCCTTAAACTGGTATGTGTACATGGTGACCCCCTTAGAAGTAACAGCTGTTTTAAAGGAGTCATGGGCTTTGAAGGCACTCGGTTGGAGTTTTGGTGGCTACGGGCACCCTGGTGTTCACCCTCATCCCCAGGATGGTTCATCACATTGCTCATACTTTCTTTTTAGATGCCAACATCAAATGAGCGCCCTGTGGTTTTGTGATTATCAAGTTCAGCATTCTCTCCACTTTATAACCCTTTCCCCATCATCAATGTTCCCTTTTGCTCTCCTTTGACATCCATCCAGTATTGTCCATCTGCTCCCAATCACTGTCTGAGTCTCTAATGAACCTTACTGTCCTGCCCACATACCCAGAAGAGAGACGACCCTGCAGGTTCTTCCCATGATGACAGGGTGCTCCTCACCTTCTTGTGGCTGCCAATCCCATCTGTAACCTGTTCAGATGGTCCCATCACTGTGCTGTTGTCTACTTTGGCCTCTACCCCTTTCCTCCATGGGAAAGTCGTTCGTGCCCTCTGCTAACTGCGCCTTACTCTGCTTCATCACACCATTGCTCCTTTCTGCCTCAGTGCCAACCAACTCCTAAATGATTGCCACAGGGAGATGCAGAGCATAATAAGTGTTTGGCCAAAGAAGAGGAGGGTGGTTGTGATGAACTATTGACAATTTGGTGCCTGGTGGATTTGGCTGTCCGTGAAAATGTCAATTTGGGGACGGAATCTAGTTGCTGATAGCTGACAGGCCAGATGGAGCCTAGCAGTGGGGAGCGGCAGCAGGGAGTTCTGTGCAAGCTGAGGGGACTGCTGGGTCAGAAATGTGAGGCGGACAACGTTGTGAAGACTTTTCAAAAGATGCCATTTTATTAACTCAAAGGGTTGGATAAACGCCTCACTACCCCTACCCTGACGAGCACTTCCCTGCCTAAAACAAACTAAAGGAAACACTCTAACAAAAGGTTTCTGTCCCTCACACTTATGCATATAGTAACTCAACAAGGTAATGCATAGCAGTTGAAAAGCAACACAAATATAACAATTATGCAAGATTCTGTTCCAAGTTTCAAAAGAAATAAGGAAATCCTGTTTCATAGCAAAAGTTCCAGCACAGTTCTTTGTGACGCCAATTTGCCAACAAAAAGTTCCAACAGCTCAGAATTGTTAAACAAAGGATTTTATGTTTTTTATTTGTAATAGGAAGACTCAAAACAATCTTCTTCACATAAATCAAAGATATTTCATTAGATCATCAGTTTTTAACATAAATTCTCTTTGTCAGGATGCTTCTGCAAAAATATTAGTTCTGCATTCGTTTTTATACAAGTCTTGCTTCAGCAATGAAGGTTTGTCACGATTATTTGTTTATACCACTCCACATCACGTCATCAAATTTCACCTGGTTTACTTCCATGCCAGGGCTACCACTTCAGCCACACCTGGTTTATTCTGATGTCAGGGCTACTTCTTCAATCACACCTGGTTTACTCCCATGCCAGGCCTAATACTTCAAAGTCCTCTGTTCAGGTGTACTCCCCTGCCCAAACAGTATAATTTTCAAACAACAAGTGCCTCTGTGGTTGAGATCAAATTGCAACAACTTTGCAATGTTTCTCACTTTGCAACATCAGGTTTTAAGCAATTATTCAGGGACAGCAAGATTCACAGTTGTGCTCTTTAGTACACTTTTGCAATTTCCAATACTGCTGTAAGTTATGCTCCTCTCCTTCAGAAGGGCAGCCTTCTTGCCACTTCTGTTTCCCCAACTCTTCATCACTCAAACACTGACAATAACATTGTTGTAATCTGTCTCTTCCTTGGCTTTGACAATGTGGGTTTATACCAGCTTTTGTTATATGCTTCTTAAAATATGGGCTTTACCAATTTCAAAACCCTCATTTACCCCTTTTCGACTTTGGCAATGTTTGTTGGTTTTTAATTGCCCTGTTACTTTCTTTGTGCTTGGGTAATGGTAATTTGCCTCAAGCTCTTAAAGAACTGCCTCATTGGATTGCTGGGTTTTAAATAACATCTCTTGCTTAAAGCCAGTCAGTAGTTTTTCTACAATGAGGTTTTCTCTGTTTTCTGCCAGATTGGTATTCAAAATGTCCTCTGGTTTACTCTTACCCATCCGCAATTGCTTTTAACCATTAATGTTCTTGCAGCGAGCATGCGAGCGGTCACGGAGCCCTGTGGTGTCACAGTCAGTTGGCGGACTGGGTAAGGTGTGTGCGTCTGTCTCCCTTGCTGCTCGCAGGCCCCTCGCTTCAGCTGTTTCTTGCAACCCGGCAACCTGCTGCTTTCAGTCTAAAAAACGCATCAGCTGTTTTCGCATTTGTTTAAATAACAATTAAAATTGGACCAATCCTAATCAGGTTCCGCTTTATGGAATTATAAAGATAGTTATATGCTGGAGATTGTGGTGCAAAGGCCCAGTTAGCTTTTTGCAATTGATCCTTAAAAGTCTACCTGACCTTGTCAACACCACACAAGGATCTGGTGAAGCAGTGGCTGTGCCTACTGCTTATAATGTTATTTTAAAATACTGGACAAACATCTAGAATTATTCTTAAGCGTTACCATTTTAGTGTTAGAGAGCACGGCAATTATAATTAAAATTGTTCTTTTATAACACACTTAATGCCAGCAAGTGGTTTCGAAGCACAGGATCAGGATTGGAACCTGTGCTGGGCTGTGTTGTCTTGCTTCCAAGACGAACCCGTTATCCCCGAGTTATCCTTCCTCCTCGGATGAATCTATTCACAATGTCATTACTGCTTTTAGGGAATTTGCCAATAAATGCAATTTTGGATCATCCGATGATGACCGCCTTAGAGACCAGTTCGTGTTGAAAGTGAAGGAAGCAAAACTAAGAGAAGAGATTTGGGCAAGGGGTGATCTGAGCTTGGAGGAAGTTTTGGACATTGCAAAAAGACTAAAACATATGTTGGCTTGTGTTAAAGAACTAGATGGTAAGGATGGCAAGGAGTCCATTAATTTTGTGACTTCGCACAAAGGCAAGAAGCCGTTAAAAAAGAAAAGCATGCAGCCTCATTCTGAGTCGGCAGGTCTGGTAAAAAAGTGCCGGCATTCATGGATACCGGACCTTTACCGGACCGGCCCACTCTGGGTTTGCCGGTGGGGCCCTACTGGCAAAAAAAGCAATTACCTGCAATGGCATCGCCAGCAAATCCACTCATGGAGTCCTACGGGACCGTCCCTCTGCCAACCGTAATCTGGCGTCAAAGTCGCCGAACCGGGTGCCAGAAACAGTTTCTACATCTACCGCCCGGATACCGGCAACGTCATAGTTCCTACCAAACAATATCGCAAGAAGGATGAGCGTGAGGAGATGCCAGATTACAGAAAGGAATATAGTAAGCTGTTACCCAGAAGTGTTTTAGATGTTGCAGCTTCTCGTATTTGGCTAACAATCCTGAGTGCCCTGGTTATCTTGCACAATGTAACAAATGTGGCACAAAGGGGCATTTCATATGCCAAAATGTGTACCGCAAAGTGGTTAAAGAGATTTATGACAGTTCTGAATTTGAATTAATGGAGGAGACAGGCTCGGATGGTGAGGCTTATGGTGTGAGTTGGTCCGTGTGCGAAGTAGGCCCAACTAAGGATTTAGATAAAAAAAGCGCATTCCATTGTACTGATAAACCGTGTACCTGTCCGAATGTTAATAGACTCTAGGTCGGATTATACCATCATCAGTAGAGAAACATGGCAAAATAAATGTTCTAACAATAGTTTAAAGGCTTCTCATATCAAAGCAATTGCATACAGTTTTGTAAAAATCATCACGGTAGGCTGTTTTGTAGCAAACCTTGAAAGCCAAAATAATTCCACCAAAGCTAAAATGTATGTATCAGATAGGGGTGGATGCTTGTTGGGATGGTACTAGCAAAGCGACATGGGAAATGTAATTGACCCAAAAATTCCTGGCAGTGTTGCCACTCTTACTTCAGAAGCTGAAAACAACATGTGGATGTTTTCTGGGAGAAATGTGGTTGTCTCAAAGGGATGTGTCATAAGATTTGCTTAAAAAGAGGGACTGTGCCTGTAGCGGCCAAAATGAGATGTGTACCACTTGCGCTAAGGGAATAAGTTACGAAAGAAACTAAAAGATTGGTTGAGGAGGATATTATTAAGCCAGTAGAGACTGCTGAATGGTGCTCCCCTTTGTGGTGGTAAGAAAACCCAATGGTAGTGCCAGTCTATGTGTAGATTTGAGAGCAGTCAACAAGAATGCGATTGTTGACCTGTTTCCGTTGCCAAATATTGGAGAACTTGTAAGTCTCAAAGCTGGTGCAAAGGTTTTTTCAATCCTAGACCTGGCTTCAGCATATCATCAGATCAAGCTTCATCAGGACTCTAGGAATCTTACTACATTTATTACCCATCAAGGTACATTCATGTTGAAGAGAAAGCCATTTGGGCTCATTTCAGCAGCTGCATTTTTTCAAAGGGCTATGAACAATGTCTTGGGTGATATTAATGGAGTGTTCTTTTACCAAGACGAGATTCTGGTCATGGGATGATCATTAAAGGAACAGGATGACAAGCTAAAGGTTGTTTTGGACAGTCTGAACAGTGCAGGTTTGAAGCTACAAAAACACAAGTGTTGTTTCACGGTGTCTCGGATTGACTATTTGGAGCACAGAGAAAGCCTGGCCAAGTCTATTATGCAAATGGTTCCTCCAAAGGACAACCATGATGTGTTGTCTTTCTTAGGTGCCATTGACTATTATGCTATTTGCGTATAAATGCAAAAACATTAGGTCTCTCTGAAAAAAGTTTGGATTTTCGAATGGTCACCTTATTGTGATCAAGAGTTTGTGGACATCAAACATACAATCTCTAATGCCCCAGTCCTGGCTGCTTTTTATACCTCTAAGGACACCTTTCTGATGGCAGTGGTATAGGGCTGTGGGCTGTACTCATACAAAAAGATAGAAATGTTACAGGGTGATAGCCTTTCTGTCGAGATCTCTTAAAGATGCTGAGCTTAGATAGTGATAGAGAAGGAGGCATTGTCTCTGTTATGGGCAATAAAGACATTTAAGACATTTCTGAGGGGCAGGAAATTTGCGGTGCTAACTGATCACAAACCGTTGGTTGCTACCACATCAAAAGGTCTAGACAGTGTATCTAGACGCATAGTGAATTGGGTAACTGTGGTACTCGGACATGAGTGTGAGATTAAATATGTTCCTGGCAAAGACAATGTAATTGCAGATTTTCCCTCCAGAAATGCAGTGTGCAGTAATGATGAAGATGCTGAATGACCAGTATATGATGTGTTTTGGGTGTGTGAGGACACCATCTCGCGTGAACTGCTCTAAGGGAAGACCAGGAATTGGGTAAAGTCAAAGATTTTATCTGCAGTCATTGGTTAGGTTGGTCAGCTGATATGGGGTTTTGTGTGTTTCACAGGGTAAGGAATGATTTAGGTGTATAGGATGTCCACATTGTACATGCTGGCCGCATAGTACCTCCTGTGGGGGTCTGGAAAACGTTAATGGATTTGGCTCACATGTCGCACCTAGGCAT
Organism: Ambystoma mexicanum; assembly: GCF_040938575.1. Lineage (NCBI taxonomy): Eukaryota > Metazoa > Chordata > Amphibia > Caudata > Ambystomatidae > Ambystoma > Ambystoma mexicanum. The sequence continues at coordinate 986,663,419 of NC_090930.1, forward strand.
TTCAAACACCAAAGGCATGCTGAGTGCTGATTATTGGTGACCAGGTTTGGATTCTAAGGTGGAGGATATGATTAAAGAATGTGTGCTGTGTGCATCCTCTGACAAAGTTCTTAAAATGTATGTTCATCATTTTAAACCTTTTGAATTCCCCAAGCTTCCATGGGAATATGTAGCTTTAGACATCTTTGTTCCATTATGGTCTTGAGAAGGTCCCAAAAAATATGTGTTGGTGTTGGTGGATTTATACTCAAAATCGATGGAAGTGAAGGGTGTACTTGAGGCGGATTCAAAGGCAGTGATACAGGATATGGATGGTGTATTTCAGAGGGCAGGATTTCCTCTGAACATTTTAACAGATAATGTTGTTCAATTCACCTCTAGGATTATGAAGAACTTTCTTGAAAGTATGTGTGTGTAGAACACCAAAAAAACACTGTTTTCCATCCTTCAGTTGAAAGATTTAACAGGACACTGATGCAAGGTGTGCGCATGGCGTTCAGTTCTGGCCTGTGTTGGGAGGAATACATGGAGAAGTTGGCGCTGGCTTACAGATTAGCCCCACACTCACTCATCTACTGGTCGTATCCCATTTGATGTTTGGAGGACATGAAAAGCTGCCACTTCAGTGTGTCCTCCATGGTTAGGAAGGATGCATTTTGTGGAGTTCAGATGAGACAGCACTGAGAGAGAGTGTGATGAATTAATAATATGAAATGAAAAGAATTCATGATAATAAACTTGGTGTTAGACTCACCAGAGTGGAGACTGGTGATCAGGTTTGGGTGCATAGACCTTATGGTGTTCTAAAAAGGGAAAGCAAGTTTGTTGGTCCTTTGAAAGTAGAAAAAATGTTGGATGATGCAGTGGTACTAGACAAACAGTAAAGACATTTTTGTTTTCCAAATGTACAAGGAGGGAGGTGTGCATGTAAATATTAATTGATAAAGTACTGGTAAATCAAATACAGTTTAAATGTCAGTTGGTGATACTGTACTCTTATAAATAAGTTGCAGTTAACTGTTAGGATAAACACATTTTGCAGCTTTTCAAGTGTCTATTTGTTTACCTTGTTACTATACATGTGACCAGTATCAGAACAACATGCTATGGTGTTACCTGGGAAACATGGAAGCCCCTTCTCCCTTTCCATTGCGGCTATTTACTCGCATGTAAAAAAAGGTCAAACTAAAAAATGGCCGTTATGGAAAAGGCAGAAGGGACTACATGTAGTCCCTTCTCCCTTTCCACGGAGGCCTGAAGAAACACGGTAGAAAGGCTAGGACCAGAGCGAGGGATGCGGTGCAACGTGAGCAGGATTACCAGCACGTAAGGCTTGGAAATGGACCAATAGGTAAGTGCCTTTTGTTTTTCATGCCCCGCCGGGTACTAATAAAGAATTACAGAAATAAAGTGTGCACAAAATGACAAGATAATAATGAACACAACTTCTCTGTGACCCTTCAAGGGAAAGTGGTTTGAAATACAGGGCTTATTGCAACCCATTGGATGATCAGTTTTAAATATTTGTTCTGTCTAAGGAAAAAAGGTCAGAGCACCAGGGAGACACTTTCAACGCTGCGGAGTGTCAGAGTGAATTACAGGTTTACTTTTGTCTATAGAGGGCTTTCGTCCAGAGTCGGATTGATTATATTCTCCCCACATGCTGTAGATTGCTAAGCAACAGTGCCACTCTTTGTGTCTTTGATGGAGGCTGAAACTTTATAAAATAGATTTAACAAAAGTAATTAAAGTAAATGAATTACTCTTTTGGCAGAACATTATTTAAACAGATACTTCCAAAAACTAGAGGTCCCTTTTTGAATACTTTGGTACTTGTTCCTTTGGCTTTCTTCGATCCAGTTCAATTCTTTTTCTCGTTAAGTTGTAGAAATAACGTGTCTTTTATTGCATCTCTTTATTAAAAAAATATGCTATCAAGAATAAATTACAAATTCAGCCACCCTACACTTGGGTTTAAGGGTGACGAGGTCTGAGTCATACCAAGAGTTGCACTTGAATTTGGGCTTCAGGCGGATCCTCAACAGGGGCAAATACATCAACAGTGTCGGAGATAGAGCAGTGAAGGATAGAAAGGGTTGTGTCAGGGTGTGAGTCAGCCAAAGGTGCAGAGAGAGGAGAGAAAGTGGCAGCGAAAGCCTCAACTGACACACGCTTCATGGGTCTGATGACCGCGAATGTGGGTGGCAGAGCTGGAGTAGGCTTGGCCTGATGGGTAGAGAGAGATGAGAGCAAAGGAGAAATTGATCACTGCAGGAGACAGAAGTGGTGAGAGGGTTAGAGAGGGGGAGGTCTGAGGCGATCAGAACATCCAAGATGTGCCCTGCAGAATGAGTTGGGCCAGAGGGATGAATAGAGAGAGATTGAGAGTCAAAGAGGTTGCAAAAGAGTCTAGACGAAGGACTGGACGCATCAAGGTGGATGTTGAGATCTTCAAGAAGGAGAAGCTGAGCGGTAGAGGCAAAGAAGGGAGGAGGCGATGTCCGCCCACTCGGAGAGGAAGGAGGTTACCTGTCCAGCCAGCTGGCAGATAGTGGCCACAATGAGAGAGAGACCAGGAGAGAGAGACCGAGCCTGCAGACCAGGCATTCAAAGGAGGAGTAGTCCTGCATAGGAATGATAGAGGCAGGGATCCACTGCAGGAAGATGAAGGCTACACCCTCATCGGGACGGTTGTTTCTGTGCGCACAGAGGATCGTGTAGCCATCAGAGAGGAGAGTGTCAAAACTTGTGACAGATCTGGCCGTGAACCACGTCTCGGTCAGACAGAGAACATCCAGGTGGAGTTCTTCATGGAGACGGCAGATGTCAGAGTAGTGTTTGACAGCTGAGCGAGAGTTGAGGGTGGCAATATGGAGCAGGTTGCCATCTTTGAAAGACTTCCTTGGTGGGGTGCAGGTGTGGGGTATTCCCTGAGGAAGTGTAGAAGGAGCCCGAGAATAGGCAGAGGAGGAAGGAGGAGAGGGCAAGGTAGCGAAGGAGGAGGAGGAGGATGCCAGAGGGGTGGCAGAAGAGGGAGGCAACAGGGCAGCCAGAGAATCAGTAGAGGGTGCCAAAGAGGTGGCAGAGGATGGAGGAGGCAGAGGAGCCAGAGAAGGGAACGAAGGGACAACAGGAGAAGGAAGGACGTTGATAAAGCGCAGGAAGCGTGTATCAAAAAGGAGGAGGTTGGCCTGAGGGCCTTTGACCAAGACGGTGCCATTTAGATTAACATTTATGATGGTCTTGGCGGAGTGGAAGGGGGCCAGGAGGGCCTCCCACCGGGTGCCACCATTAATGGGTGAAGAGGAAAAAGGAGAGATCACAGAGACCAAATGGAGATCCATAGGCCTGGAGAGGGAATGACAAAGAGGATGTCGGTGAGGGCCTGTCTGGAGAAGCGCTGGTGTAGGTATCAGTGATAGGGAGGCCTGGGTTGGCGACCAGGATATCCCTTTGAACTTCTTCCTCCCAGACTAAGTGAGAAGGACAGGATACTCAGTAGAAAAGCAGTTGGAGAAGATAGGTGAGACAGAGAGCATCATTAAGGATGCAAGAGAGAAGGTGGGGCGACGGTGGGGAGGAGAGTGGGGGGACACTAGAACTGGGACACATGCAGGAGGGGAGCAAGCAGACAGAAAATGACAGATCAGAAGAAATAGATGGAAGTGTGGACACCGACAGCAATCAATGACAAAACCAAATTAACAGAGCAGACGACCAAGGGAACCTAGAAGAAACGGCTGGGAGGAGGGAAAAGGGCAGGGGAAGGTGAGGGTAAGGGCTTGCAGGGGAGCACGGACGCGCGACTGGTGTAGGATTGCAAGGTAGTGCACGCGATCAAGGGATGCGCTGGAACGCATGCAGCCCTAGGGGCGAGAGCGTCTGCGATCAAGAAGAGAAGCGAGAGAACATGTAATCTATGATGCGCAAGAGAGCACGCAGCCTGGGGGGGGCGAGCGAGCGCACGCGATCAAGGATAACGAGGGAACTGCACTATCACAAGCTGCGCTGGAGAACACGCAGCCCAGGAGGCGAGTGAACAGATGCGATTAGGGATAGCGCGGGAGCCAAGTGATTGAGGAATGCACAGGCGTGCACGTAGCAAGGGACGAGCGAGCCAAGCGACTTCAAAGAAAACGAGGGAACCACACTATCACAGGCTGTGCTGGAGAACACGCAGCCCAGGAGGCGAGTAAGCGCACGCGATCAGGGATAGCGTGGGATCCATGTGATCGAGGAATGCGAGGGCATACATGCAGCAAGGGGCGAGCGAGCCAGGCGAATTCAAGGAAACTGAGGGAGCCATGCAATCACAGGGGGTGCGGGGGCACGCAGCCGAGGGGGCGAGTGAGCGCACGCGATCGGGGTTAGCATGGGAGCCATGTGATCGAGGAATCGGAGGGCGTGCATGCAGCAAGGGGCGAACGAGCCAGGCGAATTCAAGGAAAATGAGGGGACCACGCGATCACAGGGTGCAAGGGAGGGCAAGCTGCCTATAGGGGGAGCGCGCACAGCGATCAAGGGTAGCTAGGAACACTAGAGAGGGATGAAGGATAATGATTTTATATGAATTGTAGATTGTTTACATTGAATTTAAAAAATAAATATATATTATTAAATTGTTATTTAGCATTTGCCTGCCACTTTCCCCTATTACTACTTAAGCCTCATTTTAATGAATACAATTTTGTGTCGTGAGACATCACATCTTGTGGTTTATCATATATACTTATATTTACTTCCCGCCCCATAGACATTTCTCTCGGCCCTGGATCAGGATATTAGAAAATATAGGTGTTTAAACATCTCCACATGTTATGTGTTCTGTGGTATCCACTTGAGACAGCCGATAAAGTGTTCCACAGGGAAGCAGCCATCACTGAGAATCTTCTTTATACTCTGCCATGCCATGTGGATGAGGGAATTTTCAGTAACAGATGAGGTTACTGACCTCCACTATGATGGTGGATGATGGTGCTTGTCACTGGTAACAGCTTGCGATTTTGGTATAAGATGTGTTGCAATAGAACCTATCTTTCCTGGGACAATATTGCACCCAAATCTAACCTAGATGCCTGAATTTGCAATGTGAAAGAATGTGTAAAGTTGGGCATGTCTACCAATGAGACTTTACCCAAGGGATGCAACAAAGGAATTGAAGGCTGTTATTTCAGGTTGATTCCAAGTTAAGCGTAAAAATGGGTGGTCCTCTCGACTTGTCTGTGAGTGTCCCCCATGTGGTGGAAAATCTTGGAATACGTCTTCTGTAGTAGCCTAAAAGGCCTCATAATGCCCATAGTTGTTTAGGTACTTTCTGAATGGTGGCTACTTTTTCAGCATAGTGTTGCATCAAGCCATAATCCCGAATATTTTACAGTGCATTGCTTGAGGAGACACTTCAAGAGACTGACTGTTAACCAAGCCTTTCATAATGCCTGACCCACCAGGTGCTGATGCAGGGGCGTTGCTAGGGGAGGTTAAGGGGGCTATAGCCCCTGATCTTTTGGTTGTAGCCCCGGATAGTATCTCAGGAACTACAGCCAAAAGACTAGCTAGCCCCCAGTCCCAACAGTTCCGACATCAGCTTAGCCCCGGGTCCTTTCCAGATCTAGCAACTCCCCTGTGCTGATGGCACATGTTTTCTTTCCAGGTGTGATTGTTAATAACACAGTTTGTCTATACAGACCCCAGCAAAAGATTAATAGGGTCTCGGCACTGAGTCCATTCACTGTTAGAAAGTGACAGTAGCCTTGTGTAGTCCAAAATGTAAAATGGTACATTGGAAGAACTCCTCAGGGGTAGAAACGTCAGTCTGTATCTTTAGTAGCCAAGGGAACGTGCCAATGAACCTGACATATGCACCTTGTACAATTATTAGAAGCACGAGCAGTGTGAAAAAGTGTTGACATGTGCATCAGTTGGTTTAAATTTTGTATAGCATAAAAAGCTAATTTCATATTCTCTGCATACTATTGTTCTTAGCATTGTGCCATTTTCATGAGTTGGTATAAACCTTAATATTACAAATATTGTACAATAACGTATTTCATACACTTTGCTTTTAGCATTGTTACTAAAGGGTACACTAGTATCTTCTGGAAAGAGTATTTATTGTTTCTACTGTTATATGTTAATTTGTGTGTATAATTAAACGCTCACAATATTATTAAACACACTAAAATCCCCTTCAGGTCTTTTTGATCACATTGGAAAAGTGTTCAGTGAAATCCCTTAGATCCTTCTGTTGGCCAGCAGGCAGATTCCTATATTTAGGTGGTGGTAAAGTTAGTGGCAGTGATGTTGGCTTGAGCAACCTTAATGAAGGCACAAGATTTGGGTTGCTATTTTCCATTCATCACTTTTTTACCGAATTACCTTGATAGTTTGGATCTTTTTATGTCTATTTGGTGGTTGTACTCTAGTTTAGATCCCCTAAGAACTCTGTTACTATATGTGGCCTGTGCCACTGGGTTAAGAGTTTATTATCGGTAGTGGGTAACAATACATAAACTCATGCCCTACCTGAAATGTTTGCATTCTGATTTACAGGTCCTGCAAGCATTTGTTTCTCTTGTGCCTGTTGCAGGTGTTGCTGTACTATGTCTCTGACAGTAGTAATTATATTCCTTGCTCTCTGTTTGAAGAGGGCCATAGCACCACAGTCTCCCTGCCATTCCCAAACATTTCTAAGCATTTCCAGTGTGTCCCTAGGTTGTCCTCTGTAAATTAATACACAAGGGGTCAATCCCGTGAAAGCCTGTGGGATCGTTCACACAGCAAACCAAGGAAGAAGCTCACCCCAATTCTGTCCGTCCTCTGCCACTAAATACCTTAACAAGTTCTAAACCTCTCTACCAATCCATCTGTTTGTGGTGAACATATCGAGGAGCGTACATTTTAATATGGAGTGGGTTCTCAATCTGTTCCCTGAGCTTGGACATATAGCAAATACCATGGTGAGCTAGAATCTTCTTGGGAATCGCTGTCTGAGTTCAATCGTAGACAGAATGCACCAGGATCTGTTTTGAGGTGTTAGCACAGAGTCGGAATTCCTCAGGATGTTTGGTACATAATCAACGCAGACTAGGATTGACCAGTTCCCTAATCTGGAACCATGTGTCCCATCATATGGATTTCAATGCAAGAGAAGGGAACATCATTACTGAGTAAAGATTGTAGAAAACATCTACTCGTGAGGTTTTTAGCATTTTGGACAACAGCTGCATTATTCCTTCAAATGTTGCTATGTTTCTGGCCAGAAATATTGCTGTAGCTCATTGCCTGAGTCTTGGCTGCCCGGTTCTATGAGTAAACCGTTTTTATGACTGTGCATTGAAAGGGTTTAAGTACAGGCATTTGGTACCTAGACTTTCTGAACTCCTTTTGTTACTCTCAGCCCAATATGCAACAATACAATATTTTTTTTTCTAAAGGAAGTTCAGACCTTTTTTAGCCTCACCTTTGGCCGCAGGTAGAACCTGCTCAAATACACCCTCAATAGTTCAGGCATTACTCTCGGTGGCAGCAGAAATTGGAGGGCCCAACATGTCTTAAACCGCCTAAGAAGAAAGCTTTTAGCTTCTATTGTAAATGTGAAACTGATCCCCTTCTCCCACTAACTGTAAGTAGTAATTCAGAGACCTATAGTCTGTCATGAAAAGTTTGCAAATCAACTTGGTGATGGGGTTCCCATTCTCTCTGGAGTAAATGCCTTTCTTGCCCATTGCTGATGAGCAAATCAATAACATCACTGCAAAGATCTCGATTCACTACTACAACTCCCGCATCAAAACAATGGTTAGTAAATAGACCAGATTTTGGAGCAATGTCTACTGTGAGAAACCTGAAGGCGTCTCACTTACTAGTCCCTGGGGATCTGTCATCCAGGTGGCCAGGACACGGCCATCAGTATTGGATCCAGCTCCTGGGGGTGGACTAGTGGGGGAGGATCACCTGGATGGGGGTCCTCGGGGAGTGGAAGTCGGACGCCGACAGGTGAGACGCGGTACCCTCTTCTTTCTAACATCTTTTCCCCATCCCTCCCTGTAGGATATTTTGAAGCTATAACCCCTTCCCCCACATTATTCCGACACTAACACTTTCTTACACTGTAACAGACAATGGACTAACACCAGAGCTGTTTACCTGACACGTCCCAACACAAGGGTCAGGCAGAATCAGGCAATTGATAATAATCACACACACCTGATAGCACTTTACCTTCCCCACAGGGATAAAAGGCAGAGCACGAGAGCACACTACGAGCAAGGCCGAACGCACGAGGAGACAGCTACATCAAACCGGCAATTCAAACGGAGGAGAAAGGCGGCGAGACCTGGGAGCACAACGAAGGGGGAATAGCCCTTGCCCTTTTCAACTCAGACCCGCGGAGCCTCCAAAAGGGGAATTACGAGACCAGTAGGTGCGGCTGACAAAGGAGTGACCAATGCCAATGGTGCATGGGGGCCTCCCACATTGATAACGCAGACGGAGAGGCACGCTGGCTACTGTGGTACTGTCCTTGACTCCTGGAGCAAGCCAAGCCAGCAGACCTGACATAATCAGTGAGTCGGAAGAAGCTGATAGCGAACCAAAGAATATTGAGCCCAAGGTTGCAAGCAGCAACATTAGATGAACGCAACAACTTAAGAACAAAGAACCTGTGTGTGTTTTAACTTTTGGGGGAAGCCCAGAGAAGGGCCAGCTGCAGAGTGGTAAGGCGCAGCAGGTGTGCTCATTCAAACGACTCTCGCTGGCCCCTTTTTACGTTGAGACTGTAAGTAACATTAGGCGCTAGGAAAGGGCGGCGTGAAGTGTCAGAGTGGTCCTACAAGGGTCACATCAAATCCCTTGTACACTCGAAAGTCGCTGACCCATTGCCAAGAGAAGTCAAGGGAAGTGAATCCTGCATTGTAATAAAATAAAGTGAACTGTATATTTGGCAAGAGTGAACCCGACAGAGGGATCCCGAAAGAAAGCTTTCTGTTGAGACGAAGCAAATTACGAACTGTAATAGGAAATCATGAACTGTGTTAGAGGTTCTTGAATATTGCAGGCTGCATTTTAAAGGCCGTAGTGAACCCGAAGGAGTGAGGCCCATTTTGCAAGAGTATCTGAGCCTGGCGGAGGGAGAGCCAACAGAGCAATTGCCCAAGGTACAAGATTCCTGTTTGTTTGGTTCTACGAGTAGGGGTGAAGAATAATGCACCCGGGAATAGTGCGTCGATGAGAGTGCACCCGGTTGAAAGTTGTCAACAGAGTTGTTTGTTTAAAAAGATATTAAAGCTCCTGAAGGTTATGAGTGATATTTGAGAGCCGTAGTGAACCCAATGGAGGGAGGCCCAGTGTTGTAAAGAGGATCCGAGCCCTGCAGAGTGAGGTCCTAGAGGCGAGAAGCAGTCTCCCAGAAGTGCAAGGATACCCATCGGGCCTTCTAAGGCAAGAGACTTTGCAGAGAATTGTGAACCTTGTGCTAGAGAGGCCCAGGAGTGTGCTGTGCTCAAGAAGTACCGCCTTTTCCCCTGCTAAAAACATGGGCAAGGGAGACCCAACCATACCATCCTGACTTATCATTTTGTGAACACTTCTTTCTTTTCTGGTGAACATTATCCCACACTCTTTTTGTAACATAGTGATAAGGATTGGCAATATTCTGTTTTAGTATATGCCCTTTTTATTTAACAAGGTGCCACTAGGGCTGCCTTATTATTATTTGATGGCCATACCTTGCTCCCATCTTAGATTTAGGTTTAGATTAGGCATTTATCTCACCCATTATAAAGTTCTTTAAACACCCTTGAACTGTGTTCACTTCTGTCTGTCTTTACTGTTGCCACCACAAGTTCCTTACACTACATATGTGGCTTGGGGAACTAAGAACTTCAAATTTGTTTTTAACAATGTATTGCCTCCTAAGGGTATTACTATATCCTCTACACCATGTGGATAAAACCCGTTTCCCCTGATTTAGCTTGTATCACTGGGCTAACTGCGACCAGGAAGCACACAAAGGCTATATGTTAAACTTCAAGCTTTTTTTTAGGCAATATTTATAGAATCGGGCCAATTTAAAGAAAACAGGAATCTTCTCCACATCAAAATATGTTAGGGTGGTTCTTCCTGACTGGACCGCTCAGTCTCTGGAAGGTTCCACAATGTCGTCCTAGGTCACACCCGTGCTCTCAGGCCTTCTCAACTTGCCTCACCCCCTTTCGTGTCTTTGGTGTTGGGGGCTCTATGGTTTCTTGAAAACTTCTACTGTTGACTGATAAGCTGCATGCTTTCCAGGTTCCCATACACCAAGAATGACTCTAGCACAAATTCTTACTGGAACCGGGTCAGTGGGTGTAACTAGCAGGCAGAGCTAGATAGGTACACCTTTAGGCCTGTCCTGCCCAAGGCTCGTTCTGGTTCTTCACATTTTGCCTCTCTGACCTGGTTGTATTCTCTCTGGCCCACTCTCAATCCTCCTTCCACTTCCACCTTGAGGTTTTGCTTAGGACTCACATGGTCCACTGGATGTTTACTTTTCTGTCTAACTGCAGGATTGCTTTCTTCCTCAGTGTTGCTTCCACTACCTGTTGTTACCTCCTCTTCCTCTATACCACAGTCACCTGATGTTACCTCTGCCTCTGTGCTACCTTCACCTTCTGCCATTTGCACCACTTCCCTCAGTGGACCACCTTCACCTCCTGATGTTACCACTTCTATGTCACCTTTACCTCATGTTAACACCTCCTCCACCTCCATAGCCCCCTTATTACCGGCTTATATTACTACCACCTCCAGTTTTTTAACACCTCCACGTCCTGATGTTACCAGATCCTCCATCTCTGTACCAGTTTTACATCCTGTTATTACCACTGCAGTACCCCTGCCACCTCCTGTTATCACCTCAATGCTCTTTCTGCAATCTGGTGTTAGTACATCTGCCTCTTGTGACAAATCTGGACAATGTGTCCTTTCGCCACAGAGGGGAACCACCCCCTTTGAGGCTAGGGAAGTGAGCCAATAAGCAATATCCTCCCTACAGTTCTGGACAAGTGGGAACGCACTGGGAGTGACTCCCCTTTTGGGGACAAGGACTCCCATTCTGATCAGGAACCCCCAGTCTAAAACACAATTTCTACATATATGGTTGTTGGAAATACTTTGGTATCTCTTGTTGTGACTACAACAAACAAGAACCCTTCTTGCACTCTTTTTGGCTTCAGGTAATGCTGAGCAGCAACGAAATGCTGTAGTCAAAGAAGATGGACATGTTTATGTTGTTGCTGATGACGTACATAACAGCCAAGCCGATGGCGAACCAGGGAGAGACTCTTACAGAAGGAGGAGGGAAATCACTACAACGTCGTCCTGGGGGGCAGAACCAGCAGTGGCGTGGAGGAGGAGGAAAGGACCGCTAGCTGGAGGCTGAGAAGCAGTCATCCTGAACGAGCGAGAGGCTCCGGTTGGAAGGAAGACAGAGACGGAAGCCGAATCGTCTTCGCTCCTGGCATGAGCACGGGAGAGCAGTGGTGGGCCTGGCACCAGGCACTGAAACCAGTATAACGAAAGGAGCCCGATACCCGAGCTCTACCCAGCAAGAGTATTTGCTGCTGAAACAGACCGCATCAGGGAAGCGAACGCTCCCAAAGTAAAACCGCCACTGATGGCTATGAACTTTGGGGTCCATAGAAGGGAAAACTCAATGAGGTCACAGAGACTGGAGCATCACGAGAGGAGAGGGCCACAGCTGGGAAAGCCGACCAAGGTACAAGAGCTTGCGAGAGAGAGAGAGAGAGAGAGAGAGAGAGAGAGAGAGAAAGGGCCTCATGACATATGTAAAATGGAATGAAAGAGAAACAAGCAATTTACTCACAGGCTGGAGAAGCCGCCAAAAGTCTGAAGCCTGATAGAACTGAACAGGCTCACACCCTTTATAATGGTTCCATGTGTTAAAATCGCGGCAAAAATGGCTGTGGACACAAAATATCGCAGCAAAAAGGCTGTGGTTTTGCCGCCGCCGGAACCCATGTAAAGGATGCGGGGGGCACCCCCGCAACCCCTGCTTCCCTTAAATGGTGCAATGGGGTACACCTTTAACGGGTCAAACCACAGCATTTTTGCCACAATTGTTTGTACAGGCAACATTTTTGCAGCGATTTTATCACTGCATACGTTTATAACTCAGAGTGAAAGAGATAGATATGTTGTATGCCAAGACTGCGAACACTGACAAAGGTACCAGAGATAGTCTGCCATGCAAGCATCCCATAGGAAACAGGTTGAAAGGAGTGTGAATCCGCCACAAGAGTGGAAAAGCCAACAAGGTTACAGGAACCTTGTTGGCTAGGAATTCAAGTACAGACGTGCCACATGTATTGAGCTGAATTAAGTCAGTATGCCTACCAAGGAGTCATAATACTTTGGGGAGTGCATATTATATGAAGGTTGCCATAAAAGAACTGTGTTACCAATGATGCCGGAGGGATTTGAAATACTTGCTAAGAATATTTGAGAAAAGTAGTCTGGGGAAGCTTTTGTTTCCAAAGAAGGAGAGAATAATATGTAATGCATTTGTGTTTAACTGAACAAAATACTGTGAACTGTAGCATTATATTTTGAAGACTTAAAACAAGTAATCAAATTGTTAGGCCAGGCAAAAGCCAATAGCAGAGACTATTACTATGGCCTCCTCCTTTGTGTTCAGTTTTTCTTAAGTGGTATGGCCAGTTAGTCGTTAGGATTCGGACTGAAGACTATTTTGCTTTGGACTTGACGAACACCATTAGTTTTAGTTTAGTAGGAAGGGAACTTCACTCAAAGCAGTAGGGCCAGTTAGGCATTTCTCTTTTATTAAGATAAAAACCCTTGAATCATGACCTACTATAGTCTGAATCCTCCTTCTGGTACGCCACACTCTCCAGTACCTCCTGCGATTGTTGCCTCCAACTCAATGCTTTCTCTGCAGACCCTACAGGCTATTGCAGAATGAAATTAAAACATTTGCATCACAACAAGGTATGAGTTGCAGCATTTTTGCAGCGCATTTTTATGGAGGGTGTGAGAACACCAGGTGCAAGAGCCAGGGTACAAGAAGAGGCAGTATGTGCAAAGCTACAAGAGAAAGCCAGGTTGTCATTATTTTCACATTTCGTTTGTTGTCTGTGCTATCAATTCAAATGAGAGTCCCAGATGTGCCAGGCTTAACAGAACAGTGTTTGTTTTACTCTACTGTGTTTTTAAATGGAAGTCTTATTTTATATTATTAACTGTTGATTGTTATCACTTGTAATGGTGCAAATATTGCCCTTCTATGTTCTCCTAATACACATATCATCCACACCTCTCAAAGTTACCAACATCCCTCACACTCACCAATTCTCCATCAAAATGTACACTCTCAAACATGTCACTCTGCCAGTCAGCCGCATACTCATCAGTATTATCACACTGCCAAGTCACAACTCACACTCCCCAGTGTGACTGGGATACCAGCTCACACCGTACACTCTCCAGTTCCTCTTGAACCCTCCAGTCCTTCATTCTTTCTCAGCATCTCTTTGTCCAAGTCTTCCCTTTGTCATCCAATGGCTCCCCACTTCTGGATTTCATGTACTTTCTCCCTGTCTATTGCGCTCTACCACCCATTCTCTCTCCCAATCTGCTGCTCGCTCCCTCTTTGCCTTAGTCACTCCATCTCTGGCCTATTGCTCAGTATCTAGTCCATCGCTCCCACTCTGGCCAACCGATCAGTGCTCCCTTGCTAGCCCACTGCTGCCTTTCTGTCCTCTAGCTCACTCTATAGCCCATCATTCCCTCTCTGGGCTCTTTCCTGTCGCGCCCTCTCTGGCCCGGTGCTCCCTCTCTGGCCCATCCCTCCCTCTTTGGCCACCACTCTCTCTCTAGCCCACCAACCCTTCTTTGATCTACTGCTCCTTCTCTGGCGTTCTGTCCTCCAACCCCACTCTGGACCACCACTCCCTCTCTGGACCAATGCCCTCTACACCCTCTCTGGCCTCATGCTCACTGCTTCCTCTCTGGCCCAAAACTCCCTATCTGACCAACTCCTCCCTCTCTGGCCATATAACCATTCACTCCCTTTCTGGGCTCAGGCCCACATCACCCTCTCTGGCCTCATTCCCATTGCTTCATCTCTGGCCCACTTCTCCCTTTCTGACCCACTGCTCTGTCTCTGACCCACCTCTCCCTATGTGGCCCACTGGTCCCATTCTGGCCTTTGGCGCCCTCTCTAGCCTCATGTGCTCCACTCGCTCTCTGACCCACACCTCCCTCTCTTGCCTCATGCCTCCCTCTCTTACACACTGCTCCCACTCTCACCCACCTCTCCCTCTCTGGCCCACCTACTTGTCTCTGGCCCACTGCTTCCTGTCTGGCCCACTGCTTCCTTTCTGGCTCACCACTTCCTCTCTGGTCCACCTCTGCCTCTCTGACTCACTGCTCCCTCTCTGGCCTCATGCCCTCCCCTACCTCTTGGACTCACGACTCCCTCTCTGGATCACCACTCTATCTCCTCCTTTCATGCCCCTCTTAGCATGACTGTTTTATTTACAGACACAGTGAGTTTTATGTTTTCGCTGGGTTTTAAAAACTGCTGATTCCTCAGATTTCTTAGTGGTTGAAAAATCGCTTTAAATTGGGGAGTCTGTCTTTGCCACTTGATATTAGCACTTTAACTTCCCTGCCACTTCCTGATATCTCCCCGCTATCCTCATCCACATTACTCCTTCCACCACCCGATGTTATCAGTTCACTCCCCCCTGATGTTCCTTCCTTCTTACTTCTCACCAACTCCTTATCCCCCTCTAGTCCTATGCCTCTCCAGCCTCTGATGTCTCTCCAACTCATGCTCCTTCCAACATTCTCTCTTCTTCAACTTATTCGAAACTCCAGCCTCTTGCTCCAAAAACCCTTATAAACGGACAGGAGTCTTTTGTTTTATAGTGCTATATATGCATTGGGATCTTGGTAACTTGACTGAACAGGAGTCATGTCATTTTTCTCACCATCTATCAGCATACTACTTCTAGGGTCTTGGAGTAGAGATGATGGTTTGCTCCTTGCCACGTCTGATTCCTGACCTATATTTTCTGCTAATGCTAGCCCTGACTTACTCAGCAACCGTAGGAATTATAGTACTCCTGACTCAATCATCAAACTTAGTAATACTCTGTCTTGCTTCTCCCAGCTGCTACCCGCCCCTCACTGAGCACTAGATTTTGACATGGATTATCTCCCTGTGATCCACTGCATCTGACTCCTCCTGATCCCAGGCTCTGCTCTCAGGTATCTCTCTGTTTATTTAAACTGGGCTCCTGCCCTGCTTCCCGTGACCGTACATCTGCTCTTCCTCCTTCTCCTCTCCCACCTCTTGCTCTAGTTCTCACTCCTCCCTTTTCTCAACCTCCTGCCCTTCTGCTGCTCCTCCTGCTTTTAATTCCTCTACCACTCCAACCTCTTCCCCACTCTCTGCCTTTCCCCCACCTCCTCCTCCTCTAATATCTCTTTTCCTCTATGGTGCATGGTCTCTCGCTCTCTCTTTATCTCTCTCTCTTTCTCTCTCTCTCTCTATCTCTCCCTCTCCCTCCTAAAGGTAACAGAAAACCCCCTTTTTATAGTTTAGGTATTAAGGTGATAGGAGTAACACATTTTCTGAAGGGGGTGTGGCCATAAGCCAGCAAGATGGATGCTTGAATCTGCACTTTCCGGCCCAAATGAGGATGTTCAACATGAAGAAATTATAATTTATTTTATTTATTTATAATTTTACACCATTTCAAACATGCCAGTTTGTTTTCAACACCTCGTGGAAAACGGATTGATCCTACCGTTTCTTGACGGAAGGCAGTGATAGTAGAGTGTAGTAGTGCTGTTCCGAAAGTCTGACCCAGATCCGTCGTTCAGTGAGGCGACTTTCTCAGCTTCATCTTGAGGTAATGGGTGTCCGTTCACAATTCATGAAATACTTTTACCATCCCACGGAGCAATTGAGGCTCAGGGTTTACAGGAAAGTAGGACGTGTTATCATATCTAAACATTTTGTTTTATACCTATCATGGAGAACTCTAAAACTGAGGCAGACAAAACAACCACCTTTGAACTTACTTAAGTCTAGGAATGGATACAATTCTGAGCGAGCTATCTAATATTCACACATAAATTTCTGTATTGGACACTCGCTCATCATCTATACAAGAAGATGTTCATGTAAACATTACATTAAATCATTCTTAGGAAGACTGGGTGATGCAGATGAGCACATTTCCAGTGTTGAAGATATAATGGAAGTTATGGAGAATCTACAACATAGAGTTTTCCAACTAGAAACAAAAGTTACGGAATTAGAGAATAGAACTAGAAGGGACAATATTCATTTCTATTGAATACCAGAGAAATCTGAGCTTAATGACCAATCTAAATGTATGGAAAACTTGATTCCTAAGGCCCTTGGCATTTCATTCACAGCTCCACTTGAACTTCAAAGAGATTATAGAATAAAACTGTGATTTAATACCAACAACTCTCTTCCTAGACCTTTTGTTGCATGCTTCCTATGGCACCAACAAGCTTGTCACGTATTAGCGGCTGCAAAAAACACACGCCATTAAGTCTTGTTGGGGATAAAATGTACATATCACCTGATTTTTCTAAAGCTACACAGGGTAAGAGGAAGAGTTTATTGGAAATGAGACCAGCCTTTTAAGAAACTTGGAATAAGATATGGCTTGCTTGAACCTGCCAAAATTATTATCACCATTAATGATGGGCACACCAAAGAATTTTTATTTTTAGATCTTGATGACTTCTATACCTTCATACAATCCCTTGAACCTACATCCATGGAGACATCTACCAGCTGCTCCGCTCAATCTTCGGCACCCGGTCAAGAGCCTATGTTCTTGTATCAATCCCGAACCACCAGTGGATGAAGAGGCCCCTATTATGCCCCCTTGAGCTCTCACATCGAGGCAGGCGTGGACTGCTGGAGAGCTTATTGTAATAACCTGCTTACAAAACAAACTAACAGGCACCTGGGATTTAAAAACTTGCAAGATGTCTTTCTTGAGTATATGGGACCAATATCTTTTACTCAAGTTCCTCAACTCTGGGAGAAGCATAGCCAGCAGTGCACACTCAAGTGGTAGGGGGTGTAGAACACTGCAATACTGGGGAAGCGGCAGGGAGAAAGCAAATTATTACTACAAGGTTTACTGCAAATACGAAACCTGCTCCCTCTGAGGAATAGGGAACACGTAAGAAAAGATTCCCCTTTAAATCCAAAGGTGATCCCAGTCGCACTCTTTACGGGCTAAAAGGCCCTTCAGTTATTTCAATGCCACTTACAAGGTTTGCAATCTTATCTTTATTATCATGTAATGTTAGTCTGTTTCTCAAAAAAACATAATTCTCACTATTCTATCCCACATATGTCAAAAGATACCAAAATTCTAATATGCATGTTTTACAATACTTTTAAAACACTTTTGAAAACAATAACCCTATTGTGTAACAAGCTAAGTAACTAGAAAGTTCTATTTCCTAGATGTGTAAGGTCAATCAAAATAATTGTGTTTCTTTTCTTTCAGTTCTCCACTAGACAAATCCCAGATAATTAGTTATCCTATCTTTTGATGTCCCTGATTTTCTCCAACAGGTTTTAGGTAATATTACCCATCTTCAGGGAGATCTGTATTGTCTTCCTGCCAAAATAAACAGAATTTTGAGTGAACCACATAAGAAAGCCCTGGCAGGACAGTATAGCAGGTAGATTCAAGCTGCAAGTGTGTTAAGTGAAGCACAAGAGAAATCCCTGGCAGGAGAGTATACCAGGCAGATTGAAGTTACAAGCATGTTAAGTGAAGTAGACGAAAAAGCCCTGGCAGGAGAGTATACGGGCAGATTCAAGCTGCAAGTGTATTAAGTGAAGCACAAGAGAAAGGCCCGACAGGAGAGTATACCAGGCAGATTCCAATTTGCAAATATATCGAGTGAAGCATGTGAGAAAGCCCTGGTAGGAGAGTATATCCGGCAAAGTCAAGTTGGACAGTGTGTAAAGTAAATCAAATGAAGGAGTCCTGATAAGGATACATCAGGCATAGCCAAGTACTCTGATATACTAAAAAGGAGAAGAAACCTGGCAGGACAGTACACCAGGTACCCAACCGAAATTAAGACTAAGAGCTAAGTTGCTGTGTATACAAATTGTTTGGCTGAGCAAAACAAACCCAAGGAAAACACATAGGGCCTCATTACAAGTTTGATGGTAGCCTTGCTGGTAAAACCAGCACGCTGCCACCAAACTTGCTATTTTTTCCGGCACCCGCGAATGTGCAATTACCGGGTCATTACGGCCCCGTATGGGGAGGTCGGATGCACCGACACCATTCTGAATGGTCCCGGTGCATCCGACATGCTCTGCTCGCGGGTGCCGGTACGGCCACCAGGCCAGTCCTGGCAGGCGGGAAGGCACCCGCGAGCAGAACTCGTAGTTTGCCGGTCCGGTAACAACAGTACCGGTAGCTTACCGGTACCCTTGTTACCGGACCAGCAAACTTACAATGAGGCCCATAGCCTTAAAAGTATAAAGTACAGAGAAGAGAAATCCAGGGGAAATGAGTAATTCTATGGAACTGTGAACTATATCCATCTGGAACGTTTGTGTTGGAATTCTTCCTTTCCTTTTTAACATTTGTACACTTTTCAAGGCCAAAGACATTTCACTTTTCACCTTAGAGTTAATTTTTAGAGTGTGAGGGCCTGGATAGTGTTTTTGACTCAGGAAATGTTTGCTTTGGACATCTTGACATTAGACAGAACCTTAGTTTTGCTTTAGGCAGTGAAATACCTTCTAGAATAGGGATAGTGAGACATTTCCAACCCCTTTTTGTTTCAATAAAAGTTTATGGTAAAAAAAACATGATTCCTCTGTGTCTGTGTCACATTTCTGGCTCCTCAGAGCAGCTGCCTGTTGATTTCCAAACAGTGGGCCAGCAAAGCAGAAGTGTATAGGAATCAAAAGATACCACCTCAGAGGAAGACTTTTTAAATTGCGTTGTGTGTCATTTGAGCCATCCAGACTTTTGTTCCTATTTGATGGCCCTCAAGTGTTTTGACAAGCTGCTTTATAAGTACAATTGTATGGAGTCGCAAACCGCAGCCCATGCATAGACAGCTGAATACTACTACAATATATTTTTGGGATACAACTGGAAGTTAAACATTCTGGAGCATAGATCCTGTAATATGATTTAGCACTAAATGACTCTAAGGCCGCTCTTTGGACGAAATTACTCAAAACCAAAATAACTAAAAGTCTTTACTTCTTGCTGTTTTTGCTTCTGGGGCGTCAGAACTTTCTGGGGTGGAATTAGTTCGAGCTGGCATCTATCTACCCCCAGATCAATAGAAGACAATAAGGAAAGTAGCTGCCATAGGCTCCAAAGTCAGACTCGGACGAAGAAATGAAAATGCACCCGGGAGTTTTTCCGATGCATTTACTCTGCTTGCCGCTTCATCATTAATGTCCTAAACATTGAATACTTTACTCAGAGTTTTTTATTTCCCTTCTGAGCATCTGAGGTTCTGTGCAGAGGAGCCATTTTTTAAATTTATTTTTATTTATTTTTTTACACCTTCACGAAATGATAGTTCCCACTGGAGAAACGCCTTCCTTTACACAATGCCCCGAACAGGATTTTATAAGGTAGACATCATAGGAAGTGAAGGTTCTGATTAATTATTCAGATTTCTTTAGAATTACTGATCAAGCAGTGCTTTTAACATGTTTTGTAGTTTTCCAATTGGCTGTGGATTGAAAGGAAGGTGTTGGGTTACTGCATTTAAAAAAAGGGGCTTTCAAAGTCATTATGAAATTGAGTAAGAACTGTAAGCCGAAGTCCTCTTTTTAGAATATCATTTACATATTTTAATGTGATATGTTGTACTGTTACAAATCTTGCACCAACAGTTACAAGGGTGCTGTTGGCACAGCAGATTCCGAGTTTTACTTTTGGCACCACTCATGGCCACCGTTTACTTTTAGCTATGGGTGGAAAAGGCGTCCCAGCGTTGCTGCAGGCTATATCTCTGGATATCTTTCCAGCCACTGTAATTTAACCACTCTGACTGTTAAAATATGTCTGAAATCAGTGTGATTCTGATTGCTGCTTGACCTAAGACGGTGCGAGCCTGACGGGGGTTGATGATATCATAGAGGAGACGGCCGGTGCACAAATCCCAGTGCTGCTCTGTACAACAAGATACCTGCTTTGGCCTCATAGCATTATCTGAGGCCCATATTCCTACGCGGTGGCCTGGCGCTTCGTCTGAAGAGCACAGTTGGAACTGTGACGACTTGTTTCAGGACTGTGGAGTGCTTGAACATCATACCAGCGCTATTCGCCAGCCCTACGTGTGCGTTACATATTGGACATTCCAATGGCTTTCCCTCTACTGTTAGCATTTGGTATACATCACATGGAGTTGAATGGATCAGAGAAAGTATTAATTGCTCTCTGTCTACTGCTGTGGTCTCCTCTGTGGGTGCAGGACTTTAAAATATTGGCATAGGTGTCTTCGTTGCCCCAGGGGCAGTGTGCTTCTGCTGAGGTGCAGACTTGAGATCTGTAGGTGTGGGAGCAACACTGCACTGTGTGATCAATCCTGTGGAGTCATCATTGTTCCCCAGCCTGATATCTCCTCCCATATGGCTGGGGACGGCAGCCGCTACCTTATCGTGACCCTGTGGGTGGTAGTATGAGGGAGGATCACATGGGAGGACATGGCTATCAGGGAGATGTGGGGGCCACATCAGGAGGGATGCAATATTCTTCCCTTTTAAATTAGGAAGACTCTATAATTCCTAAATTCTTGATGGCCTGTTGTCACTATACTAATCCCTCTGGTTACAAAACTCTAAAAACCTTTCCTAACAAACATTGTAGGCTGAATACCATTCACACTTTATATGTACATAACACACACATAACATCTCCTATCTCTGATAGTTTTGTGCTAAACAAAAATCCCAAACAAAATCACCTTAGCAGTCCTATTAATCCTATGGACTCCAAGTAATAAGACGAGGAAAAATGAGTTAGTATGGATTGAAAGAAACCCTAAGCTAAACTAGTTGTTGCAATGTAGAACAGCTGCACAGGACATTTAAACATGGTTCACACTTTCTATCTGGAAGCGGAGAGAAAAGAAGCAGCTCGGGCAAAGCGGGAAGCAGAACTGCAGGTGAAGGCAGACACACAGTTACAGTCCGTGCTGAAGGAGGCACGTGCTTTCAAGCTGCTGCTTGTCAGCATTTCTTACTGGAGCGGCGCGAGACCCAGGGGACGTGGCGTAAGAGCTGCAAGAGAACCAGCACTAGCAGTGAGGCTGTCAAGGACGCCGCTTTGCCAAACAGCAGCAACTTTACCAGAAAATGAATGTGAGGCCGGTGGGAGAGCTTAAAGAGGGTCTGCCAAGCGGGAGATGACTCTCCCGAGTTAAGACTTCGCTGCAGCAACGTGTCACAGGTCAGAAACACTATGAGACACCAGTGAGTTGGCCAGTGATGGTGGGAACCCCCGGGGCGTACCGACAGGCACATGAACAGTTAAAAGTGCATTTTGAATACCGACCAAGTAAATTAGAAAGACAGAATCTGCACAATTCCTCATGCCTGAGATGCAATATGGGGAAAGCTGGAGCAAATGTTATTACAAGCAAAGGAATGTTCATGAAGAAGCTGAAAGACAAAATGTGCACACGTTTTCATATGCGAGATGTCCATATGGGGAAGCTTGAGACAAGTAAAATCTCAAATCAATGAAGTATAGACTGTGCAGGAGTACAACTGTGCTATACTGGGAAGCTGAGAGACCATTGAATGAAGCCCTGAGAAATGAGATATATCCGGCAGTGAGCCTTTTGGGTGAAGGATACCTGGCAGGAGAGCATATCAGGGGATCTATAAAACCCAGAAGGGGATTACAAGCAGGGGAGTATACAAGGGGATCCACTAAGGTGAATGAAAGAAAAGGACAATGTGAGAGTATACCAGGGGATCTAAAGAATTCCTTGCAGTGGAGTATACCAGGAAGTCACCCTTGAGAAGTTGTTATATAAAAGAACATTTTTTGCCATCCTTGAAGCAGTTGTGCAAAAGATACACCTTTGCCATCCTTGAAACAACAGTTGTGTAAAAGAGAAATTTTTACAAGGCTTGAGAAATTGTTGAATGGAAGAGACATTCATGCCCTCCTTAAGGAAACATTGGGCCTCATTACGAGGTTGGATCCATACTGGCATGAAAATCCGGCACCCGCAAATGGGCAATTACCTGGGTAATTGCCCCTTCGTGGGTGCGGGTGCCGGTATATCCCCATCCCCATTCCCATTTCAGCCCCATAGGGTTCAATGGGAATGGGGATGCCTGTAGCACCGGCACCGTTCATAACAGTGCCGGTGCTACAGGCTTGCTGTGCTCGCGGGTGCCTTTCATTCCACCAGGGCAGACCTGGCAGAATGAAAGGCACCCGCAACCACAACTCAGAGTTTGCCAGTCCGGTAACAACGGTATCAGCAAGCATACTGGTACCTTCGTTAGGGGACCGGCAACCTCGTAATGAGGCCCATTATTTTGAAAAAAAGCTTTAGTCATCCTTCCTGAAATAATCCAGGGAAAGGGAACTACCCTTTGGATCCAAGGACATCTCCTTGGAAGAAACAGTTTTTGTTGGATTTATCTATTTGCTTTATATGTGAACACTTTTTGGTTAAACCTAGATCAGAGACATTTTTCCTTACACTTCTTGGTTGTTCATTTCGAGTGTGAGGGTCAGATATATTTTGGACACAAGGAGAGTTTACATAATTTCGACAACCAGACACAGAATGATCTTTAGTTTTTAATTTCAACAACCAGACACAGAATGATCTTTAGTTTTTGTTTCCTAGGCAGGGGAACTGTGTTTAGGATAGGGACAGGGAGGCCTTTATCCAACCTTCTTTTAATTAAGATGCTTCATGTTGAAAACACTACCACTTTGTGTCCGCCTCTCATTTCTGAACCGTCAAAGCTGTGTGGTCTGTACCCTTCCATAACTCCTACTGGTTAACTCAACTTGTGTCAAACATTGAGGTTCCTTACCCTTTTTCCAGGGTATTGTTATCTTGTGTTCATGTATCCCTTCATTTAAATTTTTAGCAATCTGTTCTTCTATGTCATAATGCTTTAAGTGTATACATTTCAGGTTTAACTTCACATCCTGATTTATACTGATACGAGTTGTTGGTAAGCAAAAATGGTTCCGTCGTGGCCTTTAGCTATTGCGGTTCTCCCTGTTACCTTCAACTGAGAAGGA
The DNA here is from genome assembly GCF_040938575.1 of Ambystoma mexicanum. Lineage (NCBI taxonomy): Eukaryota > Metazoa > Chordata > Amphibia > Caudata > Ambystomatidae > Ambystoma > Ambystoma mexicanum. Next base: position 986,686,779 of record NC_090930.1, read on the forward strand.
GAACCTCTTTAGGAGCCCTTCTGGTTGAGGATCTTCTTTTGTGTACCAACGAATTGTTGGTTTCCTTCTGTCTGTATTTTCTCCTTCTTCATGGAGTCTGGTCTCTCTATACGGGACACCCAACTGCTTTACGCTTACGGTGGTGTCTCTAATGCTTTGTGAACTGGTTGTCGACCATGGATCCCTTGTGGTCTCCTTACCACCTTCGCCGGAGCTCCTGCTGTATCGGCTTCTCCATCTAGGGTCTCGCTGTGCTTCTGGCATCCCGTCCTTCACTTTCGTGCAGGATTAAAACTTGCAGCCTTTTTTAATGCTTTCGCTCACTTCGCCCTCTCTCTCCACAGGTGTTATACAGCTCGGGGCCCTCCCGTCCCGATGTATGCTCTCTTCTCTCTCTCCACGTGTCATGCAGCTCAGAGCCTTCCTGTGCCTGCGTGGGTTCTCTCTCTCCATTACTTGTTAGAGATATGTTATTTAATGTACTCGTCCCATTGATTTGATCATCTTTATTTAAAGGGACATGTTATTTTTCCATGTGACCATAGCATCTCTTAAGTATTTCTTCGTCCCAGTCTTCATAGTTAAAAGTCTCTGATATGTTAGAGAATCCCATGTAGGTGTCACGCCACTTACCTGGGGGCCGAGGCAATCCTGCCACTTTCGGCGTGCCCCGTCCTGGCGTAGCCATGCTTTCGCCTGGGGGGTCCTTGGATTTCCATGTCCCGGGAGCTTCCGGGTTTCCTGTTCGCGCTGGGCTGCACATGCATGGGCGGCCGTGTCTCGCCCTCTGCGCATGCGCAGTGCACAGGGCACTCAGGCTGAGGTGAACTTGCTGTCCAAGCCCCGCTCTGGGTACGCCAACACCTGGGAACAGCACGGCTTGCGTTCCAAGCCTCCTGGGTGTTGGATGCCCTTTATTAATGGTTGGGCCACTTGAACAAACCGCGTATCAACGTGGTTTGTTCTCAGATCGTGTTCTCACCGGAACTCCCTGAGCTCCTGTTCCTCTGTCTCCTGGCCTGTTTCCAGTCCCCCCCTTCCTGATTCCTTTCCTTGGCCTCCCTGCCTCCTCGTTCTTGATCTCCTGGGGACGGGGTCCTCCTTGTTCTTCTGGTTCCCTTACTGCCCTGGGGTGGTTCCTCATTCCGGTTACCTTCAGTGGGTTGGTCTTGCTTCCCCTGTTCCTGGGTTCCTCTTGCCTTGGTTTCCTTTGCCAGCCTCTTGTCTTTGTTACGCTCACCTGGTCTCTGCAGGGGTGTTGGGGCACGGTTGGAGCCCTCCCAGGAGTTGACTCTATCGGATCGCTTCTCTCTCCCAACTGCTGCGCTTTCGTGAACCCGGAATGCTGGAACTGTTCCTGAGAGAAGATGAGAGGGAGTGAGGATAGCTTTGTGGTGGCGCGGTTCCCCTCAACCCTCTCGTGCCAAAATGTAGTACACAGGAGTTTGCCCATGCACGCTCACCTGTTATTATGTAAGGATGAGCTCTCTGTCCTGCTTTCCTTCAGCAGGGGCGCTGTGGGTGGACCTAGTTGCGTCACTGGTCCAAATTATGGAGGTCCAGGCCGGCTGCAACCATTCCGTCTCGAAGGTAAGTGTTTATAACTATGATTATTGTCCGTATTTTTATGTTAATTCTTCCCCAATGATTATTGTTCGTAACCATATATTGTTCTCTATCCCCTAAGTGATGAAGATGGCTCAGGAGCGCGTGATCGTGCAAAAGTCTATTCCGGATGACCCACTGGTGGTAAGTAGGCAGTTCCAGAAGTTGCGCCAAGTTCATGAGTTGCGCTGCTTTAGCGTGTTAAAGTCTATGTGATTGCTCACCTTGTGTTTCTTATTCCCTTTGCAGGTGCAGCTGATCGGTGTTAGCTGGTGATCGGTTTCCGAACTCCTGCAGGCTGCCAGAGATGAAGGTCGGTCCGCGTGGATGCTGCGCCTGAAGATGGCCCTGTGTAGATGGAAGTTCAGGACAGGTAAGGATGCTGGGCGGCACCCGCGGAGGATTCAAGAAGACAGGTAAGATGAATGCGGCGGTTTATAGTCATAATGTCGACAACAAAAATGTCGACAGTCAAAAAGTCGAAAAAAAAATGTAGAAAAAAAAAATGTCGACTTTTTTTTCAATGCATTTTTTTTTCGAAATGGGGGGGTTCCCCCCAGCCCCCCTTTTTTTTTTTTTTTTATTTTTCCCTTCTTTTTTACTCCCGAACCCCTAAAATAAATATATAATTAAAAAAAACGAAAGTCGACATTTGTTTTTTCGACATTATTTTGTCGACATTTTTGTCTGTCGACATTTTTTTTTCGACATTATGACTCCCCACCGAATGCGGCTGCTGCAGAGTCAGAAGCGATAGCGATGCTTCTTCGAGCGATGGCGTGGCTAAATCCAGGTAAGATGCGCACAGCGGCTGCAGAGTGGAAGCGGATGACAGTGCTTCCAGCGATGGTGAGGCTTCAAGGTAAGATGTGCGCGGCGGCTGCAGAGTGGGAAGCTGATGGCAGTGCTTCCAGCGATGGTGTGGCAGAATCCAGGTAAAATACTGGAGAGTTCCGCAGACTGAAGAAGCACCCAACAGTCACAACTTTGAATCCTTATAGCACCTACTCGGGCCATTATCCTTTTGAGGGTAACACATTGAGTACTTTTAATTTAGACTATCCTACATGAAGCATTTTATATAGTTATTCAAAAATGAAATCTTCTCATTCTCCAGCATTGTATCTTTCATAGATTCACATGCTTGAAGATACCCAGTCGTCAGACTGGGAATCTGTCACGCCCCTACGTTCCATGAACACATCTCACAATACAGCTCCCACTATCTCCACCAACATACATGCCAAAACATGCTCTCCCCTGCAGGTCTGCCGGCAAGGAATGGGACAAGGTCAACGATGCCGGTTCTTGCCATCTCAGCGTTGGTTTCCATTCCGGTGGTGGCAGTTGCCAGGGAGACGCGCCACGGGTATTCTACAACGTCTCCGTTGCCGGCACCTGAGAGCTCCTCCTTCAGCACGTTCGATCACGTGACAGATGATGAGAGTCATGTGATCATCAGTCAGCGTTCAAAATGGACGCGCTGACTGCCCTTCAGCGCTTCACAGCTGATCCTGTTGGGCGCATTACGGACTACGGATTCAGATTACTACCACTGACCTTGGATTGATCTTGGACTCTGATTTTGGCTTCTTCCTTCACGGTACCGTTGTTTGGAACTATTTTCTACTGGATTCGACCACATTTCCGTCCCTGGATTGCTATTGGATTGCTCTTTTTGTTATGAACTATGTTATTGGATTACGCACTTTTCAACTGATTGACTTACGTTTTCTGGCTTCTACGTAAGGTGGTGATTTCATTCATACTAAGTGCTTTACCAACCTGTCATCTGGTCGTCACCCTTGCCAGCTGCCTCCAACAAACATCTTAACACCATTATTAAGTCCCGACGAACTCCTAAGGGTAAGCCTTATTCTAGACTTATTACACATTCATATACAAGTCTGTGGTTCTGTGTTTATGACCTAACTTCGTGTTTTCCTTACAGTGGTCATAGGGGGCACCTTCCGGCATCTTCAGGCATTCCTGGTTGCGGCTGACGAAGATCACCACCTGTGGCCTCAAGTACTGCTCGGGCAGTATTTTCTTGTTTGCTCGAGTGGTACTTGGGGACGGAGGTTTCATCGGCTACACGACCATCAAGTCTTGACAGAATCCCTGGTAATTATAAATATTTTCCATAGGAAAAAGCAAATTACATTACTAATGAAGCCTGAAAGACACTCACTAGTGTAGTCCCTCCACATAATTGTGGTCCCTTTTGTCTGTAACCAATGAGTTGGCAGGGTTTAAGCCTCACTTCAGGCAACCATCTTCAGATTTTTCACCACAGTCAAGTGACTATGGAATCCGCCACAGCTCTCTGGAGCGTTGTCTTTAGAATTCAGTCATTTCAAGAGTTTTTCAAATATTTCTTTCACTAACAGAGATATGTTCCCCTTGTTTACACAGGCTGTGTTTTGCAGTCCCTGAAACCTTGTTTTCATCTTCAAATCGTTGGGGGAAGATCATGCACCTGCCCCCTCATGGCCATGGTGGACTCAGGCAATGAAGGCCCTTCGAAGGGGAAAACTTCTCTCTTCAGGGACTGCTTCAGGTGCTCCGAAAAGATTGTCTTCATAAGAGACCCTCACAAGGAGTGCATATATTGTCGTTACCCTCATGACATTCAAGAATGTCACATTTGTCAGGCCTTCGCACAGAAGCCCCTGCAGGACAGGCACAGGAAACTACTTCTCCATTTGGAGAGTAAGTGCCAATCTTCTGCTGAGGAGTCTGTCAAGACAGCTCCTGTCACTTCCCAGAGGACCCCTGAGACGCATGATTCCAATAGAAGAGCTTCATCAGTGGAAGTAGGGACAGCACCACCTGCTAAAGTGAAGAAAAAGGGCAACAAGGAGTTAAGGACACCCTCTGAAGCATCCATGAATTCAAAAACTGAATTTCTGAAGATGGATAGGGTACCCTCATCCAAGACTTTTACCAAGGGGCCATACACGGACAAAACGTCCATAAGGTCCTGTACCGCGGGCATATCACCGTCCACGGCTAAATCGTCAATGGCTAAATTGCTGTCGACTAGTGCCTCGTCCACAAAGGATAAATCACAGAAACACGAACGGTCTCAGTCAACAAAGTCGTCTTCGTCGACAGGAGAATCTCCGTCCATGGCTAACTTGCCTTCTATGAAGAAATCCTCGTCCAAGACCACCGCGATGGCCCCCTCATCCATGACTGCTACAAAAGGCCCCTCATCCACGTATAGTTTCAGGAGCCCTAGTCCATGACAACAAGCCCATCGTTGACAGACGGTAAACAGTCGACGGGAAATACATTGTTGATGGGAGAAAGAAAGTCTAACCGCCGCTCATCCATGACTACCCCGAAGTCAATGGGAAAAAACGGTAGTAACACCATTACCTTCCCTGTGCATGGACCAAAGTGATAGACACACGCTGTCAGTACCCCAAACCTCTGTTTCTAATATTAACCTGTTTCCCCATCAAGGAAATGGTCGAACTTCCTGATATAATTCTTCAAGAGGAAGTCTCTGACCTGGAAGAAGACAGGGCACAATCAGTACCCAAGGAGAACAGCCCCCATGACAGCCATCCTCAGAAGACACTTCTGACCCTTTTCAACCCTCATTGAAACAGTCTTTTCAAAATATCATGGGCAAAAAGAGGCAAAGGGCGTGCTTAGCTACTGTGCCACCGGTGATAACAGCAGGTCACCAGTTGCCACTCAAGAGGCAGAGGAGAATCTCCACACCTGAAAGGCAAACAAGTGCTTCCCCCGCCACAGAGACAAAGAATTGCCCCCCGCACCCAACGGTCCATTAGGGTGCCATCCCTATTATCTCTTACTGACTGGCAGGACCCGGGTGATGATCCCTACAGGGATTTTTCAGTGCAAGAGACGCAGACTGAAGTGCCTGAAGAGGTGGAGATTCCTCAGGACTCACCCCAACAGGATACTGATGAATAGGAGGATAGTGTAATTGAGACGCAAAAGAGGCGTGACTCCCCTTGAAGCCCTTCACCTCTGGGCGACATCTCTTTGTTCCATGCAATCATTGCATAGGAGAAAACGATGTTCGCTCTTCAAGTATCGTGTGCAGAGAAGAAGTCGGTGCTGTATGAGCGAGCATAAGAGTTAAGAGAAGGAGGGGGGAAATAGCCAAACCCATCATAGATATAATATGGGGGCTGGGGAGAGGATCCTAGCCAATCCACTGTCTACACCCGTTACAGCGGCTAGGCTGGAGAAGAAATATAATGCAGATAGTGTTAAGATGGATTTCTACATTAATTGCAGAAGAAAATTTGAAATCCACTGAAGCAGATGTTGTTTGAATTTCGGCGCCATCCCTGGCTTGCTTCATCAGACTGCTGGGCATTTTTGCAATTTGCCTGCATTTAACTTCCTTTGATTGAATCTTTTTTTGGTTCCTTCAAAATGGCAGCACTGCTCAACCTTTAGTGGGCTTTCCTCTGCCTGATCTGACTCCCCCTCCCATTGGTTGCCATGGCCTAGAGAGGCCAATCGGAGCAACCGGGAGGAGGGAGCCGGCCACGCCTACTAAGGCCCACAACGAAGGCCCCTGTCTGCTTTCCTGTCCGCTACCTGATTCTCTTAGCACAACCTGACCCTCCCTGGGACTGCCAGCTCACTCACTCAGCTATGAAACTGGACTACCAAGACTCTCTTCCCTCATCATGTGTTAGTTCCCTTCTTCAGTTTGCCATTACTTTTTCCCTTCATGGTCCTTTCACTCTCCCCTCTGCCTGTTCCAACTTGTTTTCCTGCTATGCTCTATAACGCTCTTGTATCTGCCTGCACCTCTAACTCATACCTCATTTATTTTACCTATGGTGCCTTAGCATTTGCCCTGCAAGTCAAATTTGGGTGTGTTTTCTAAAAGTCAACTCTGGCTGGGTTTTCTAAATGTCAAATCTGGGTGGGTTTTCTAAATGTCAAATCTGGGTGTGTTTTCTAATAGTCAAATTTGGGTTTGTTTCTAAAAAGTCACATTTGGGAGTGTTTCCGAAGTCAGATTTGGGTGTGTTTTTCTATAGGTCAAATTTGGGTGTGTTTTCTAAAGGTCAAATTTGGGTGTGTTTTCAAAGTCAAATTTGGGTGTGTTTTTCTATAGGTCAAGTTTAGGTGTGTCTCTAAAAAGTCAAATATGGGTGTGTTTCCAAAAGTCAAATTTGGGTGTGTTTTGAAAGTCAAATTTGGATGTGTTCTCATTTAACTTTAGCCCTCAATTGTATCTTGCTAGCCCAGTGACTGTTCCATACCGCTCTGCTTGCATATTTTCTCTCACTACCTCCTCTCTCTACCTGCCCATGGCGTTATCTCTTTCTCCCATCTACTCAAACTGCTTCTCTATCAACTATCCTTCCTTTCTCTCTAAGGGCCTCATCACGAGTTAGGCGGTATCCCGGTGGTTTAACCGCCGGGATACAGCCGGGGCTAATAGCGTTACAGCCAAACCCCCCAGTGCTAGCAGCGCCGGATCACGGGTTTGGTTAAATGCGGGGGTAATAGCGTTACCGCCGTATTTAAGGGTTACCGCCAATCTCGTGATGAGGCTGGAAGTCTGGTAAGAAGAAATTTAAAAAGGATATCTTAGCCTCAAACCTCGGTCTCCCCACTGCTGATACCTATTCCAGTGCCTCTGCCAGACAAACCCTCACTGACATTCTCTTTGTCGTTCCTTTGCCAAATCTATGGACCCCTCATATGATCTCTGTGCTCTGTCCTGTCTCCGCCTCTCCCATTAATGGTGGAACCTGCTGGGAAGTCCTCATGGATTCCTTCGACTCCTCCAGAGCCATCATTAATGTCTACCTAAATGACACTGTCATGGTGCAAGGCCCTCAGACCAATCTCCTCCTCTTTGATATGCGGTTCCCTCTCCTCATCAACATCCTTTCATCTCCAGCTGTCCCCTACTCTCCTCCCTTGGCTACCTTGTCCTTCCCCCTCTGCCCCACATCAAGCTCCCTCCACACCTCTGCAGGGCGTACCTCTGATTTGTACCCTCCCCGGAAGGTCTTAAAGGCTGCCAATCTTCTTCATCTTGCTACTCTAAACTCCCGCTCTGCTGTCAAACACTCCTCGGACATCTGCTACCTCCTAGAAGAACTTGACCTTGATGTCCTCGGTCTTAACGAGACATGGTTCACAGCCAGTTCTGTCACAAGCTTTGACACCCTCCTCCCTGATGGCTACAAAATCCTCTCCGCCTCTAAATCCACCCGGCCTGGAGGAGGTGCAGCCTTGATCTTCCCTGAGTGGATTCCTGCCTCTATCATCCCCACTCAGACTTACTCCTCTTTCGAATTCCTTGTCTGCAGGCTCTCTCTCTCCTTCCTAACCACTCTCTTACTATCGCCACTCTCTACCAGCCCCCTGGTCAAATCACCTTTTTTCTCTCTGAGTGGGCTGACCTCTCCTTCTCCCTTCTGGCCTCAACCACTCAACTCCTCCTCCTTGGTGACCTAAACATCCATCTTGATTCCCCCTGTTCCTCATTAGTGCTCTTTCGTGACCTCTGCAATTCACTCTCCCTCTCTATCCTCCCCCTCCGGCCTGACTAATTCTGCTGGGCACACACTTGATGTCATTATCTCCTATGACCTGCCCCTCTCTATTCCCCTTATTACTCCACTCTCCTGGAGTGATCACTGCCACCTCTCGTATTATTTCTCAATTCCCTCCCCTCAAGCCAAGCCAACCCAAAGGTTGGCACCCACCTTCTCTGACATCCGGCCCATGAAGCGTGTGTCATTCGAGGCTTTTCACTGCCACCTTCTCGCCCCCCCCTCCACCCCGGGCTGACTCACACCCTGACACAACCCTGTCCCTGCTCTACTCCTCTATTTCTGCTACTCTCGATGCTCTTGCCCCTGTCATGAGGATCCGTTTGAAGTCCAAAGCCAAGTGCAATTCCTGGTATGACTCCGACCTAGCCACACTTAAGCGTAAGTGTAGGGCAGCTGAGAGGAAATGGAGGGCTTCTTGTTCATCCTCTGACAAACTGGCCTGCCGCCTGCTCCAACATCAATACCGACTCTCCGTCTGCACCAAGAAGAAAGTCCAGATTCAAGCCTGTGTCTCGGCGGCATTTAACAACTCAGCCAAACTCTTTACAATCTGTAAGGAGCTGGCCAACCCTGCTGCAGTTTCTACCCCTCCTCTCACCTCCCAGGCTCTTTGCAATGCCCTTGCCTCTCACTTTATCTCTAAAACCCAGGCCATCTTGTCCACCCTCACCCCCCCCTCTGCCCCCTCTTCTTCTATGCCTGCTGACCACCCTCAGCCTCCCCAACACCCTGTTTCTCCTTTTTTCCTCTTTTCTCCTCTGACGAGGTCGCTAGACAAATCTGATCTATGAACGCCTCATCAAAACGGGTCCATCCCTTTTCCTCTAAACCATTAAGGACCACATTGATACCCTCTTTCCTGCCCTCACCGATTTCTGGAACCTCTCCTTTGCCTCTGGATCTTTCCCCTCCCCTCTGAAGCACTCCCTTGTGCATCCTCTCCTTAAGAAACCCACAGCGGATCCTTCTTGTCCAGCTAACTATCGCCCTATTTCCATTACTCCCTTTTTGGGTAAACTCCTGGAAAGCTGGCCATCTTTCAGCTTCTTCATTCTGATTCTGTTGGCTTTCTCCGTGACCACCAATCTGGCTTCACAGAAGCATGGAAACTGCTCTCCTGAACATCTATGAAGATCTGCTCTCCAACCTTAACTAACATTCCCTCTGTCCTCATCCTTCTCAATCTCTCTTCTGCCTTCGATACGGTCAACTATACCACCCTGCTCAACCGTCTCTGTGACAACCTGGGTATCACCGATCAGGCTCTGGCCTGGCTGACCTCTTTCCTCTCAGATCGACCCTCCCAGGTACAACTTGGGTCCTTCCTATCATCTATCTCCCTCTCTACCCATGGTATTCCCCAGGGGGTCTAACCTCTTGCCCTAGCTTTTCAACCAATACCTGGCAACTGTTGCCTACTGCATTTCTATTTGTTGCTCAAATTTCCAGTGCTATGCTGATGACACTCAACTCATCTTCAGGCTTCCTTCTGCCACCTCCTCTCCTTCCCTCATCTCTGATTGCCTAATCGCCATTCAAAATTGGTGTGCCGCCAATGATCTTTGTCCAAATGCCAACAAGACTGAGATGCTCCTTATTGGTACACCTTCACCATCCTTTCCCCTCACTCTCTGGCCAGCCTCGCTTGGCCCTCCTTCTACCCGTATCTGCAAGGCTAAGAACATTGGGGTCATCTTCAGCTCCACACATTTCTTCTTTGCACAAATCTCGGAAGTCTCTAAGAAGTCAAACTTCTTACTGCACCTTCTCAGAGGTACTCTGCCTTTCCTCTCCTTCCCTCAGAAGCTCACTGTCTCCCAAGCTCTGGTTGTCTCTAGGCTGGACTACTGCAATAGCCTCTTTCTAAATCTACCTGCCTCCACTCTCCGCCCCTTACAACTAATCCAGAACAGGATTGCAATACTTGTCCTTGGCCTCAAGCCCTGCAATCGTTATCTCTCCAGCTCTGAAATCCCTTCATTGGCTCCCAGTGGATGCAAGGATTACATTTTAAACCCTCTGCATTGTTCACAAGGCTTTCTGGGGCCTGGGTCCAAAATACCTTCTACTATCCCTCAGTAAATACCTCCCCTCTCGAGCCCTTTGCGCCTCCGCCCCTCTACTTCTAACTCCCTCAGGGTCAGTCGCTTTTCAAAGAAACGAGCTGGGGGTAGATCTATCTTCGGCTGCGGCCTCCCTTTGGAACAGCCTCCCTGCCACCTTGAAACTCAAGGAGAACCATCTCCAGTTCCGGAAGCACCTCAAGACCTTCCTCTTCACTTCTGCCTTTACTCCTCTTCTCCCCTGCTGATCGGTTTTACTCTCTCAGGCATTCTGCACCTGACCATCCTCTGTTCTTCAGGCCCAGGTACCTGCTCACCCTGCCACCCTCCTGCACTGCCTTTCTGTATCTGTACCCATACAGTACCCCACCCACTTTTCCTCTGCACTTATCAGATATACCCTATCTGCTTAACCTTATTTATTTATTTAACTTATTTTTTGTATTTATTCTGTCTCTTCTCTGTTTCACACTTTCCACTTCTGCCCCCCTTCCACGCCCTTTCATCCTCTTCTCCTCCCATGCACTTGCGCGTTCTCAATGTCACTGGGCCTAGTAAAATCGTTGTTTTTGTTCTCCCTTGTTCCCCTCCCTTTGCCTGGCTGAGCTCTGAAACACTTGTGTACGAGCACGATATAAATTAAATATAATTTCATTTAAACTCAGATGTGGTGGACAGATGTTTAGGAGCAATCAAGGTAGCTTGGCAGCGGTCAAGACTAAGGGCCTCATTACGAGGTATGCCGGTAATACCGGCATCGTTTACCGTCCCGTTGCATTCTGATCCGCAAACCCGGTATTAGCGGCACACTAAACAACGGTGCTGCTAATAGCTTCAGGGAGCAAGTACCAGCATGCCGGTAATAGGGGGTAATTCCAACCCTCGCATACATGCAAATACCAACAAATACCAGCATCGCGAAGCCGGTAATCACGGCCTGCACGATGCTGGCCATACAGGCATCTCAGACCACACGCAAACAGCAAGCAGGATACAAGGCAGCTGCCACAGGTGCACACAATCCCCACAGGTGGAGTCAATGGAGGCTGTGCCAGTATAAACTGAGCACACCCACACACCACAACCCCCCCCCCACAGGTGTAGGCAATGTAGAGTGGTCCAGTACAAAAGGAGCACACCTACACACCACACCCCTTCCTACACCAAAATGCTACAACTAGCAGTTGCAATCATGGCACTGGAGGACATGCCTATACTGCTACAACTACAGCAACAACTACAGCATCAAGAACAGGCTGCACAGAGGAGACGCAGGAGGAGAAGGAGGATGAGACAGGCCCAGCAATTACCACCAGCGCAGCCACCAGTGCCTCGTAGGCAGCCACCAATCCCTCGCACCAGACCCAGCCCATTCAACCTAACCCCTGAGCAGATCCACACCCTGTACCGGTTGGACTGTGACACCATCACCACCATAGTGGACATGATACAGAACGACATTGCCAGCCACATAGGGAATACGCACTGGCATCCCCTCACTACTAAAGGTGGTGTCTGTGCTACACTTCCTGGCCACAGGCACCTACAAACACACAGTGGGCCAGCAGCATGGCATTTCACAACCACTATTTTCACGCATGCTGAACCAAGTGCTGGATGCTCTCCTGAAGCACGCAAGCACCCACATATCCCTACAACGGACTGCCCAGGAGATAGCCGAAACCAAAGTAGGCTTCCATGCACTGGCAGGCATGCCCAATTGTGTCGGTGCCGTCGACTGCACCCTTGTGGAATTGGTAGTCCCCCATGCCATAGAGGCGGTGTACCGCAATCGCAAGTAATACCACTCCATCAATGTGCAAATGGTATGTGACTCCAGGAAGATCATCACCCATTGCTGCGCCCGATTTCCTGGATCAACACATGATGCCATGTTACTGGGTAATTCCATGCTACCCCATCACAGGGAGCGACATGCAGGACCACGTGCCTGGCTGCTTGGTGAGTTGCACCACCGTCCCATGGCAGTGCTTTGGGGTACTGATGTGTGTGGATGCATAAGGGGGGGGAATACTGCACCTGTGTGGGACAGGGGGGGGTGGGATACTGCACCTGGGTGGGAATAGCCGGTGATTGGAGAATGCATGCAGAGCCAAACACTCCTGACCTCAACCAGTCAAACGGTACATGACACTTCACTGGGCCACATATCACAAATAATGCATATCGATGAGAACAAGTAAGAGGCACAACCAGGCCACCATGGTGATGGCAAACAATGCATGAATGAACAGGATGGCAAGTGTGGCAATGTGGGCAGTGTGACCATGCATAGTAAATAATGAACAGCATGAATTGGAGTCAAAACATTGTTGCACTACCACCGCATATCTGCCTCAGCATGCATGATTACACCCTGCATCATCTATTGAACGCCATCCAGACTTCCACACCTCATGACTGTATAGATTGCACCTAGATAAAAAATGTTCATGCTTACAGGGACATGTGCATGGCCACACCAAATAGCTGCTGCCATGACTGTGCTCCCTGAATGTGGCAGTTCAGAGTGACACACACCTATTTGAATCTGCTTGCAGGTGATGGAGGATATCCCTTGAGGCGGTGGCTACTCACCCCTGTGCGTAACCCGCAGAACATCCATGAGGAGGAGTACAATCGTGTGCACACCCGTACCCGTGTTGTGATTGAGCAGACCTTTGGCCTGTTGAAGGGGCGGTTCCGCTGCCTCAGCAGGTCTGGTGGGGCACTCCTATATAGGCCTGAGAAGGTGGCAAAGATCACCTTGGCCTGTGTCATGCTGCACAACATGTGCGTCTGGAGAAATGTACCACTGCCACCTGACATTGACATGCATGGGCCGGGTGAGGATGATGATGGAGACGGAGGTGAAGTAGCCCCCCTGCCAATACGTGATGCACGGGATGGCCATGCTGTACGCCGAGCACTAATTCACGAATACTTCTGAAACACAGGGACTATGAAAGACTTGTGTCAGTCAGACACTGGGCCAATGTGGAAATGCACACAGGGAATGTTGGGAGTTGGGCACTGAACACCGTACCACATTAAATGGATGCACACAAAAATAACAATGTCCATCCATGGATTTTTCTTATCACAACGTGTGTATTATTTACAATAGCAAAAATGTGCCCACTCCCCCCTCCCAGACTCCCCCAACAAACTCCCTGACCCTCCCAACAAACTCCCTGACCCCCAACAAACTCCCAGTCCCCCCAACAAACTCCCTGACCCCCCCAACAAACACCAACACCCCCAATAGACTCCACAAGATTCACCCCTTCACCCCCAACCTTACGTCCCACTGCCATTGCCCCCCCCCCACTACTTCCGGGACTTCTTCCTGTCCAGAGGCGGCATTTCAGTGTGCCTTGCACTCCTACGTGTGTGGCGCACTGGGCTGGTGGGGACAGATGAAGCTGGTGTGGAGGTAGTAGGTGATTCGCTGGCAGGTTCCCACCTCCTGCAAGCCGTGGCCGCTGCATATGAAGCAGCATTGAGGTCAGCACCTGTGTCACCGCCCCCAGGCAGTCCCTCATTAGCTGAGCCGATGCATTGACAGCGGCTGTGTTTGCTTCGATGGCCGCTGTGGTCCCTGCAATTGCTGTGGCAATACCCCGCCTGGTTTCCTCCCCGTCCGCTATGTACTGGCAGAGTAGGTCTAACATGGCCTCCTGTTGGGCCTCCACCATTGACAATCGTGTCTCCAGGGTTCTGGAGGGGGCTGGAGTGGTGGGTTGTGCAGTCACATGGATGGCATTTTCGGGACTGGATTCCTCCGAGGTGGGTAGGTCACAGTCAAGGAGGCAGGGATCAACTTCACTGCAGGTGGGTGACTGCAGGTGTTGGGGCGAGGGGGTGGACACGGGGCGGCCGGGCATGCCACCTCGGTGTCTCCCTCAGGCTCCACACTGGCATCAAGTTCTTCCCCAGTGGAGGTGGGTGCTTCCAGGGACTCCCCTTGCAGATGTGTGGGTGTGGCCTGCTTGTCTCCAGCAGAGGTGGTGGTGGTGGTTGCCCTCTTCTTACGGTGTGAGGTGGATGCCCTCGCAGTTGTCTCCTGGGTTGCTTCTTCCTCATCAGTGCCTGGGGGGGTAGAAGAGATGCAGGGCATCAGTGATGGTGTAACATGGCAGTGGCGGTGCTGTTCATTATTCATTTGATCATGCTTTCATGTCTCACAGGTGTGTCACGCAGGGTATTCAGAGGGGGCATGTAAGCATTCACTGCATGGCAGGTGGCATGCCGTTGATTTTGGGTTTGTGTGAAGTATCACATGGGCAAGCTCCAGGTGTGTTGGCTGTGTGTTGGTTAAGGGATGGGCACTCAGAATGCATTTCAGTGTGGCAGCGTTTGGCCCGCCAACTGTATTTGGGTATGGTCATGTGGGTGTTGGGACATGCATTGCCTTGCCTAGACTCTCTACCACTTCACTTGTGCTACTTCATGGTCTCCCCTACAGGGATCTGCAGGGTCACTCACCTGCTTCCGCGATTGATGCCGCACCCGTCTCCATCTCGCATAATCCCTCGATGGACTCAGGACTGATGAATCTGCTGGCCGTCTCCTCCCAGGGCATCAATTTGGCAGGGGGGTGGGCATCCCCGCCTGTGGCCATGGCCTCCCTCCGATTGATGGCCATTATATTGCGTACCCTCAACCGGAGGTCATCCCACCGCTTCCTGCAGTCCCTCACACTATGCAGGGTGGGACCTACGGCTGATACCTTGCGGGCTACCTCCTGCCAGATTTGCCTCTTTTGTTGCTGCACCTCCCGCTTCTTGTCGTGGGATTGTATTGTGTCTACATGTGCAGCTAGAGTGTCCGCTAATATGGTGAGCTCTGCGTCCGAGTAACGCTGTTTACGCATACGGGGAGCAGAGGCGTAGACAGGGTAGGGTCTGAGCGGGTAAGGCCCGCCCAAAATTTGTAAATGCCCACTCCGCAGAGCTGTATGGGCATTTACAGATTTTAATGTCACTGCGGTGGGCCCAACTACGTTAGCCTTAGGGCCCACTTGTTAGGTAATCCTGGCTACATCTCTGCCGGGGGGGGGTGGTCTTCCTGGTAGCCTTTGACATCCTCTATGGATTTCCACTGTGCTCTCCTAGTATCGGCTGGTGGTTATGGAGGATGGCAATGGATTGTTTTTAAAGATGGCCGCCAGCCAATTTTCCCGTTTCTGCGCGATGACGTAATTTCCAGGTCTGTTTTTTGTTGAACACGGTATTACCATGCCGGTATTACCATGCTGGTATTTAGGGGTTGGTATGAGGCGGTACCGCTATGGGCGGGTCCCACGATGCCGGTATAGGGGAGTTGGAGGCCCTTTAGCGGCATGGCAGTATTGCCACTACCGGCATGGGGGGACGCGCATGCTCGCACACTCGTAATCACCCGCTATTAGCTGGTTCATACGAGCACGGACCCGCTCATTCCGGCATGCCGGTAATGAACCCGGTTTTACCGGGCTACTCGTAATGAGGGCCTAAGTCTCAGGAGGGGTGAGAGTGATCAGAAGTCCACAATGTGCACACACAGTAACGAACCACAGATTACTCTTAGACAGGTGTATATCAAAAATACATATACATTTATTATAGGCCTTATGATCAAACATGAATAACCACTGACATAACTAACAATTACCACACAAGCGTATCACTAAGTTACAGATATACAATTGCTTTTAGCCTAATGCAAGATGGGGAAAACTCATCCACAGCCTGTAAGAGAAGGGGGTTAACACAAGTATTGCAATGGGCAATCTTCAGAATCCAAACCCTAACTTAAGCAGTCCAACCGTACGAAGTGGGGAACCTTGCACCCAAAAGTACAGCAGTGCGTTTACAATGCGCGGTCGTCATCAAGAACGAAAACGGTACCTCTTCAGAGGGCAGTTAAGGAAGGGGCTTGAGGTGAAGAATAGGGTACCTTTACTCAAGGAATGTCTACCCTTGCAGGTAGAATGACTTTTGACATTCGGGAATAGCTAGGGAGCTCAGACTAGCCAAGCCAAGTGCAGATCTTTTTAGGGCTTCTCGTGTGTAAAAATGTATCGGCTGTGCCAGGGGCCACCAGTAAGTGAAGCAAATACTCACCGCCCCTCAGCACAGGTCGGAACAAACTTTGCCAGTTCAGTCGAGGTCGCTTGTAGGTTTGAGCTCTGCAGTTTCTTAGTGATCTGGCTTTCAGCGGCTGAGGGACAGGACGATCGTCCGTGACGGGACAATAGCCTTTTCTAAGCTCACGAAGAAGAGAGGAAGAAAATTCCAATGCAGCAGGCTTCAGGACACAGGAGGACAGATGGGGAAAGCCGCCACAGTGACTTCCACCACAACATAGCGGTGTAGGAATCACAAAGGCTTGCGGCATGGCACATTCTTTGTTCACGGCCCAGAGGAGCTAGGACTAATACATTTCTTGGGAGAAGGCCGATGACCGCAAGTTAAAGATTCCCCAAGTCAACCCAGGATGGCGGCGCTCCTATGTGATACCCCGGGGTAGAGCTGGTCAGTTCACTGGACAGCCCAGGAACACTTCCGAGAAGGCTCTTTTGGTTGGTAATCAGGAGGTGCCGAGAGTAGTTGTTACCATTACTCCAAAGGGTCAAAGCGCCCTTGGAGGCCTTCAGGACCGATGATAAAAGCAGGGATCTGACTGGACAGCAGCAGGCTCAGGGTGCCTAACCTTCCAGTGCATCTCTGGCAGTTCCACCGATCTGCTTCAGTATTTCACGATACTTGGCTCCGCCTGTAGTTCGGAGTGAACTTTAGCTGATTGACCTGCAATGGATGCAGAGCCCCTTCTCTTATCCAAGATTCGTTTTGTGCTCAAATCTGGGATAACCAATGGAAGATCTGCTCTCTTGCATGCATGCCAGGTGTGGGCCAATCATGGCCCATGGTGGTCTATCATTCAGGCACACCAGACATCCTGGCACCAGTAGTGTGGATTGGGACCAGACAGTCCCAGTCCTCTTCCTGGGCACTAGCACACATGACATGCAGGAGCCCGCGAAAGATGCGGTTTTCGCGGGAGCCGGCATGCCCAAATAAGGAAGCTCCAGGTCAGCTCAACCTGGGTGAAGGCTATGGACAAGACAACCAAAGGACAGAACAAAAGACCTCATTGCATGGCCATTTTCGGCACTGGCCACCGTCAAGGACCAGACGTGACAAACGCAGTATGGTTTAATAAAAAGAAGCAAAAATACCAGTAAAGTAAACTGCTGCCACCAGTTTGTCCTAGGCACACTTGTATAACCACCAACAATCCTTAGAGTGTGTCTAGGGCCATAAAATAAAAAAGGAACCTGTGCGTGGTACAGTAAGGTACTTGGCGCACAGATAAAAAGTTACCAAGAAATGGCAACATAGTCAAAGACTATGGGAAACCTAGTTTCCCAGTACTGACAGTCTGAAGGACTTGTCCGTTTCCCCATAACAAATTAGCAAAATCCAAGGGGAGTACAGCTGAAGGCTGGGCTCCACTGGAAATAATCAGGTTAGGTCTACCATGGCTTCTGAAGTGCGAATTTCTCGCAGCAATCAACCTACAAGATGCGTATTTTCACATATCCATAGACCCGGCGCACAGATGTGGAGCAGGTGCAAGTGGATCTAGGTCACCTGGCCTAAGCCCCCCCCACCTGGTGCCTTCCTGTTTGCCACTCTTTTTCCCTACTTAAGGAGCCCTCCAGCCTCTTTTCCTTTGCAGATGGGGAGCAGGTGCAAGTGGATCTAGGTCACTTGGACTAAGCAACACCCACCTTCTTAGCCCTGCCTCTTCCTTCCGGCTCTTAACGCTTAGATCAAGGGCGACTCTCGCCCGGGCTTCCGAAGTGAAGGGCAGATGAAGAAAATGTCAATTCCTGTTCGGAACCAGGAGGACCCACGGACCGACCCCCTGCTCAGACAGCATGTAAGCATGAACACCCCTTCTGGTCCCCTCCTCCGTGGTGTTCCCTTATGCCCCCACCCTTCTCGCACACAGGTGTTGCCTGTTTTGCTTGATTCTTCTACCCAGCCTAGTTCTGCAGGAGTCTGTCCTGATACATTCTGGTTTCCCTATCACCGTCTTGTGGCCAATGCTGGATTTCACTTTTATGGACTTCATTGATTCACAGTGCGTCACCCTTTCTCAACTCTCATGCTGGACTTCCTTTGCATCACCAGGACCCCAAAGAGCTGTCTCGGGAGTGTAAGGTAAGTGTATGTCTGTGTGTGTGCACGTGTGTGTAGTGAGTGTGTGTTGTGCTGGGAAGGGGGTGGTGGTGGTTAAAGGTGGGGTATGGGGGGGTTAAACCCCCCGATTAAGAATGCGACCTGCGGCAGAGGGTGGGGATGGGATCACCTTGTCAGGGGTGGGGGGATCGGGGTGGTTCAGAAAGTGATAGATAAGTAACTAAGACTAAGACTTGTGCGGTCATGACGAATCGTGCATGCCCTTATCCAGCGCTCTGAAGTTTCCTCATGCCATGTGTGAGAAAATCATGTAGTGCTGTTTTTTCTTATAATTCTGGGACTTGTTCAAACTTTAAAATAATAAAGCAAATCTACATTTCCCACAATCCCAAAAACAAAAAAACTGAATTGGATGACTTTTATCATGCATGACAAGGAGAAACTCGAGAGCTCCATCTTATCAAATGAAATACATACATTTTCCTAGCCCAAGCCAATACATTACTGAATTCCGAAAGTTTCTGCATAACTTGAAAATCATTGGAAAATAGAGGCCTCAATGCTCTCATCTCGGTTAAGAACTCGCCTTCAACAGTGTTCTGTGTGCAAACGTCAGTCACAACTTCAAATCCTTGCAAGGCCAACTCAATCATACATCCTTCAAAGCTTAAACAAAGTCACATGACTAGCTAATTATATATGTTATGATTGTGCATTGGGCAGCAAAACCTAGTAAATGATGCAAGTTCCTAGCATATGATCAGAGCACCTTGATGTTTTTATAGGCCTACCGGACAAAGGACGTTTTAAGAACTGGGCATAAGTGAATGGGCAATCACTTGCATGTGATGTCTGCATCTGATCTGGGCATGTGATGACAAAACCTAGGTACACTAAAAGTAATTTTACCATGGGCAAAAGCTCAAACTATTGGCATTGCCAATTTTTGCAAATTGGTGCTGTATAATGGTGTTCCGGTTCCATGTCGTTTCATCGTGGTATGAAACAATGATGGGTTTTTTCTCCGTGGATATTTCAACGAGAAAACTCATTGTTTTTTTATTTATTTTTATTTTTGGAGTGGTTCCCCCATCTCCCATCCCCTTTAATTATTTAACTATTCCCGAACACCAACACCCATCTATATATTTTTTAACCCCCTACACAATTCACGTTGAAATAACAACGGAGAAAAACCCAGCGTCCTTTCATCCCACGATGAAAGAAAGTTGTACCATTGTTCCTGACTCCACAACTGAGAACATTAACTGAGCCAGAGTGCTGCTTGGGGAGGAGCAAATGTGTCAGCCTTCTCTACAGGGACATCAATGCACCAAAATGCCAGGGGGAGCAGAAATTACTTCACATACCTCAGGACAATACAGCAAGTGAGGTAATGTGACCCATGACTCTGATGAGATCAT
This sequence comes from Ambystoma mexicanum, assembly GCF_040938575.1. Classification (NCBI taxonomy): domain Eukaryota; kingdom Metazoa; phylum Chordata; class Amphibia; order Caudata; family Ambystomatidae; genus Ambystoma; species Ambystoma mexicanum. The sequence goes on from NC_090930.1 coordinate 986,706,641, forward strand.
AGAAAGTTCCACCATGCAACTTTTGACCTTGATGACATCACCAGAAGGGATATCAAAGATGAAACAGAACAACTGATATAACGCTATGATTGATTAAATAATCAATATTTTCTTTAATGTTTCACTGCTGCAGTTAAAAACCATAACTAAACCTAGTGATGACTTCATAGACCATTGGTGGGATCACAATATGACCGGGGTACACCCAGCAGAACCAGCACAGGGCCGGGGGAATATCACCTTATGCCAGGTGTAGTTATTATATCCTAAATACACTCCCAAATTCCCAGATGCTGTTACAACATGCTATAATATGACAGGTTGTGCATTCTACATACAGAGGCTACCCTGCCTTCTCATGTCTCATGAGCACGATATAGTCATAATATGTAAGGTACAGTTTTGCATGTCCAGCTTATGGCATCAAATTCCAAGGCAAGCCTCAACTGTCCCAGTAACGTCGTTCAAACCCAGTCAAGTTCTCACATTCTTGTTATAACTACCACTTGGAAGGTGAATCCTCACACATCCAGTTACTATCACCCATCACCCGCAATATTAAATGCCCTAGCAAAGCCATCTAATACTGGTTAATGCTTCAAGTGCATGATGTGGTTGTAATATGTAATGTGTTGCTTCTATCATAAGCCAAATGCACCCTCAAATACCCCAGAAATGCTAGTTCATGCCTCGTGCATTCGATGCAGTCACCATAGCTGATGTGCAGTCACATTTGCAGAGGCTGCCATCATACTGCCTCTGAAAACCCCAAAACTGCAGTTCATGCATGAAATGCATAGCATAGACAGCAGATGTAATATGTCTCACATATTCAGTTGCTTTTATTATATTTAAAATGTCACAGAAATTCCACTTAGTTCTTCAAATTCATAGTATCCTCACTACAGGGGGTGCAGACTGAAGTTGCTGCCATCATGTGCCAAGCATGGTCTCAAATTCCTGATAAATAATAGTTAATGTCTAATAATGAAGATTACCCATGCTTACAGCGCAGGGTAGTCTTGATTCTATTAAAGGCACAGAGGCGAGCATTTTGCTGTACTTTCTTTAATACTGCAACTCACAGCATTTCAAAATGTGTAACACTTAAACATTTAAAGTAATATTTTTTCATTTTGTAGCTTCAATCAAATGAAAAATCCACGGGTTTAAAGAGTTCCACCGAGAACTACCAAAGAGCCTCTAGTGCCAAGTAGTCCAAGGCCCCCATCGTCCAACTCTCAGAGCCTGGACCCCAGTACAAGTAGCCTCAGGTCCAGGTCCTTTCCTCTTTCTTTCAGCTGCAGCTCACCGAGATAAGTGAAATTTTGTTATGCTTAATTTTCAGAGTCATATACTCTTTTATCTTAAGAATATAGATATTCTTGATAGACGTTGCCCCTAGCGGCGACAGCAGGCGTCTGTTCTGATAATAATTTTTGTTTACAATTTCGTCTCTCGTAATTCCCACACACACATACGTTTCTTTAACTCAGGTTCTCATGAGCGGTTGCGGTTGTTTTCCCGTTCACCCTCTTCAGAGAGTCGGGGCCAAAGCTGCGGGGGAACGTGCTCCCAGTACGTGGCCTGTCCCGCCCTCCTATCATACCTTAGCTTCCTCCTGTTCCTCAGCACGTAGCAGCGCTGGCGAAGGGGAGAGCGTTAGGACCCAGAGGATCAGGTGGCGCGTTGCCTTTCCGACATCCTCCGAACGAGGAAGCCTTAACAATTCATTTTTAAAAAAACAAGAAAAAGAATAAAGGAGAAGTAAAGAACCACCGCACAAGCTGATTGTTCTATGAAGCTGGCTCTGCCAAACACCACAGACACCATGGCTCAATACAAGGAGACAGGGCTATCACAGTCTACCTCTCCAGAGTGGAGTGAGGAAGAGGGGGCAGAAGAACACACTGAAGGAGATACAGAACTATCTCTTAGTTTTAAAAGAGTTCCAGGTGACTTTATCTCAAGATTTGTCGCAAGGAGTGCAGCCTCTTACACAGCGTTTGGATATACTACAAGCCATGCTTGCCAAACAAAAAGCAGACCAGGAAGCTTCCAGAAAAAGACGGGCAGACAGCCCAGGTGAAGGGACATCAGCCAGACACTCCCTTGCGGGGGTTGATCATAAGGGGTGTAGGAAAGCTTGGAAGAGGCCACGCTCTTCGAACCCCCATAGCCAAAAAGAAGGGGTTAACTTGGGCGTGACAAAGGTGGATCGTCTGCGAGTCTGCACATTAAACGTGAAAGGGGTCAACTGTCCAACAAAAGATCCCCGGTGGCCAGAGAGTTTCGGATGCTTGAAATGGATGTACTTTTTCTACAGGAGACTAAGTTTCTCTGAGGAGACAAAAAAGAAAGATCTCATGTTGTCTTCTGAGCCAGGTATATTGGGGATCAGGGAACTCCAGGAAAGGGGGAGTGGGAATTCTAATCATTAAGGAGCTTCGGATGGAGGTAGGTTTTGAAGGTCTGGACGGATGTTGAGGGGAGGGCCTTGCTGATTTCAGGGTTGAAAAAGGGGGATACGGTTCATGTTTGCGACTGTGTATGCTCCCAATCATGGTCCGATGCCATTCTTGAAGGGAACTCTGGCAAAGTTTTGAATGAGGAAACAGGACATCTTATTTTTGGAGGTAGTTTCAATATGTGGGCGAATTTTAAGTTGGACAGGCTATCTATGCGACTGAGTGGATAGGAATCCCCATGGGTGGGGTGTGAGGATTTCCAGGCGAGCCTGGATTTATATGGTTTGCAGGACATAAGTTGCTACTATCATCCACAGGAAAGGGGCATCACCTTTTTCTCCCCCCTCATGGGACCTACACTTGCATCAACTACATCTGCTTGGGTTATATCCCCGGAGCTCCAGGTGGAGATGTAATGAATCCCTTTGGAAGGATTTGGTGTTTAGCGAGGAGATGGGAAAGGAAATCAAATAATGTTTTCTTATCAATAACAAAGGGGAGGTAGAGAGAAGTATAGTGTGGGAAGCGGGTAAGGCAACTTGGAGGAGTTTATTGATTAGGGAAGGTGCCCGGAAAAAAAGAGAGACTTCTATTGGAGAATAAATTGTGGAATGAGATAGGAATCCCGTCAAATTAATGGGTGGAGGACTGGCTAGACGAAGCGAGTGGGAAAAGGGAGGAATTGAGACCACTGGAGGAGGGGAGAATCTACACTCTTCTGTTTTTAAAACAAAAATATTATAAGAAAGGGGATAAGGCGGACGCACTCCTCGTGGCACGACTGAGGGGACAGCGGGAGGGTAGGTGGGTGAAAGAGGTGAAGGTTCAGGGGGATGTAGCGGTAGTGACAGCGGAGGGATTTCAAGAGGTCTTTACCTCATTATATGAGGTCTTTTATGGGGGGGGGGCGAAAGGATGTGAGGGCACCGAAACAACCTAGGAGAGATTTGACTGCCAATATTGACTAGGAAAGAAGGGGTATACGCTGGATGCTCCCATCACAGGGAAGGACATTTTAAACACAATAGGACGTTTGCAACTTGGCAAGGCGCCAAGAGACGGTGGGTTTACCTCAGGTTTTTTAAATCGTTTGGGACCGTGTTACTCCCCTTTTTGATTGAATTATTCAACAACATATTAGAGACCGGAAGGGCACCCGAGTCATTCGTCCGTGCCCTTATCTCAGTAATACCCAAAGAAGGCAGAGACCCTCGGACCTGTGGTTCATACTACCTGATCTCCCTTCTTAATATTGATGCGAAAATGTATACAAGAGTCCTTATAGCGAGGTTGGAGGGGTTTATGCCACGCTTGATCCATCCGGATCAAGTGGGTTTTATAAAAGGATGTTAAGAGGTGGACACCATGAGGAAGTCTTTACGTCTGATTAACAAAGCTCTGAGAGGGCCGGAAGATCCCACTCTCTTGTCAGTTGACGCAGAGAAGGCCTTCGACAGGACGGAGGGGGACTTTCTCAGGGCAGTCCTGATCAAGTATGGGATGGGAACAAATTCCTGCAGGGATTATAGCCGTGCACTCTTCTCCGAAGGCCTGTGTGGCTGTAAACGGGGGCTTCTCTCAGTGGTTTGAATTGGGAAGAGGGGCGAGACAGGGTTGCCCCTTTCACCCGTTTTATTTGCCCTATCCCTGGAGCCCCTGGCTCAGAAGTTGAGTGAGTACTCTCGTATGAATTATTACAGTCGTGGGAGGGGGGTGGAATACAAAGTAGGTTTATATGCCGATGACATGCTCCTACATATACGGAACCCGCTGACATTCATACCAGCGGCATAGCATTGATTTAATTGAACAATACGGGAAACTGGCAGCACTCAAAATCAATAAAAGCAAGTCCATCATATTCCCGCTAGATCGGACAAGGGACGTTGATATAGGCCGATTTTCAGATCTGGGGATGAAGGTCAATCTCGGCATGCTTCGTTAATTGGGGATCAGAATTATATGAGGCTAAATTTCCTCCCTTAATGTCACGGCTATATGAGGAGTTAGAGAAGTGGGGTAAACTGACCATCTCTTGGCTCGGGAGACTTAACGCTCCGAAGATGGTCTTCCTCACTAAGTTTCTCTATCTGTTCCAGATGTTACCCATTCTGATTCCTGGTGGCCATTTCCACGATGTGAAAGGATGTCTTCTGCGGTTTCTATGGCAGGGGAAGAAGGCCAGAGTGTCTCATGAGGTTCTTGTTCTCCCAAAAGACAGAGGGGTTTAGGTCTGCCCGACATATATTTATACCACAAAGCCGTCCAATTGAGAATCCTAATTCAACACTTGAGTGACCAAAGGGATCTTCAATGGATAGATTTGGACAATGTTCACCTAGAGCCAGCTACAGTGGTGGAATGGCCATGGGTACCAAGGGGAAGCCTCCTGGGAGGATAAAGGACCACCCCATTTTGGGAACCATTTGGAATATTTGGCGTCAAGGCCCTGAGATGAAGGGTATAACAACGTGCCCCTCTCCACTGAGCCACTCGTTAGTACCGGGGGTGAGAGGTGCCATTTCAAATCGGACAGGTTCCAGAGTTGGTTTGAGGCAGGCCTGGAAAGAATTGGGCAACTTTTGAAAGATGGCAAATTTATCCCATTAACCAACTTAGAAGAAGCACTGGGATTAGTTAAATTAACCGTGTTCTCTTATTTGCAACTAAAATGGGCGATAATGACTGAAGGTTGGAGGGAAAGTATACTGGGGATCTTACCCCCTTTCGAAACACTCTTAGATCCTAGCACTAATATGAAGGGGTTAATCTCCTCACTATATGGTGCGTTGGTAGAGGTGGGGAGGTGGTCTACCGATAGATTGAAAAATCATTGGCAAAGGGGCCTGGGCATGGAAATTGATGTTCCACTATGGCACAAATGATGTTGTGGAGGGTTCAAAGTATTGATTGCTTGCCAATACAAGCTTCACGTGATTAAGCTCCTACACAGGTGGCAATATGACCCAGTTAGGCTTTCCAAAATGTTCCAGGTGCAGGTTTTTTGGGATGAGGTGCTCGGTTGCATTAAAGAAATAGACAGTATTTCGAGGGACATGACTCCGCTAATGGTTTTATTTGGCTTAGAGGAGATGGAAGGAGACTATACCAGACTTCCACATATGGTGCACTGCCTATTATTGGCAGGAAGGGCATGTCTGGCGACACATTGGAAGAGGGTGCGGCTCCCAGATAAACACAGTGAAGAACATTTATGTGATGGAACGTGTGACTGCAGCACTACGTTGGGGGATGGTGAATTTTGAAATAGAATGGGGTGAGTTCCAAAGTAGATATATGCAAACCGATACGGGGGTGCCAACAGAGGGGGCCGGGCTAATGACCGAGAGCATCCCTTGAAGGTGATGGGGATTCCCTGTAGGCTCGCAGAGATGTTAGGTCCCAAAATATCACAATGGGTCACGGGTTACGGGGGAATGTTTCACAGACCAAGAGGGAGCGACCTTGTTATTTACATGATTTATCAGGGTTGATAAGATTATATCTACACCTAGGGGTGTGGGGGAAGGGAAGGGCAGGGTTGTTATAAGGGGGTATGTTGTATGTCAGGCCTGAGTTAAATGATCTTCTGTTTTTCTTGCAATGTGACACGTGGTTGGCCTTGATTTATGTTGTAATGTGCAATATTTAATAAATCATTTTTTTTAAAGAGGGGAGAAAGAAAAAACCCTCACCTCCTGAACTTTTGCAAAGCTGTGACACTTATGAGTCTGGGACCCATAACCAAGGGGAGCAAAGCCAGGGATAGGTAAAAGGGTGGAGAGAGAAAGGAAACCCTTCACCTCCTGAACATTTGCATATACTTAAGTCTGCATGTGTGTATACAGTACAGCAGAGAGAAGTGCTGGCAGGAAGGTACACCAGGCATTTAAGAGTGTAAAGAGAAGACCTGGCAGGAGAATGTACCAGGCATCAGAGTGCAAGAGAAGTCCTGGCAGGGGAGTATTCCAGGCACATTTCCAACCCACAGGGAGTGTTAAGCAGAAACAGTGTTTGTGTTAAAAGAAGGAACTTTTTGTTTCAATGAGCTTACAAGACTGAACAGTAATAATCTAAACAAGATTGTTGTGGTCCAAGGAAGGCATAACGGTCTACCAGGCCTAGAGACATTTGTGATACCTGTGAAGAATCCAGGGGAAGGGAAACACCTGCTGGAATAAAGGTATTTCCCTTTCTGAAGAACATTTACGTTAAAGCCATTCTGCTTTTATTTGAGAACACCTTTTTACAAATGCCAGTTTATAGACATTTCCCTTATCACTTTGTTGTTTTGTTTTAGTGTGAGGTCCAGGATAGAATGTTTTGGACACAAGGACGGTTTTTTAATTTATGACATCCTTGGAAAGACAGATCCTTAGCTTTTGGTTTTAAATAGGGAAACTTCTCTTTAGAATATAGACATTGAGGCATTTTCCAACCCTTTTTATTTTAATAAAAGTCTTTAACCAAAAACATGACAACTTTGTGTCCGGCTTTCATTTCTGACCATTCACACCAGCCTGAAAGGGCGAATCATACACATTACTCAGCCTCTTGAGTAGCTGTTTTGTACCACAACTATTCTGGCCTTCTTTCTGGCAAAAAAACTCACTTCACATTTCTATTTATGTGGATTTAATATGGGGTTGATTGACATCACAGCCTTATTCCTTCTCTCATCCCTCCTTTCCTCCAATGCCACCCCCCAACCTGTCCTCTTTTCCACCATAGTGTCTTAGGGTGACATAGATGCTATACAAGCAAAGTAGAGTACTTTCCCCTCTACCTTATTCCCGTAGCCTCTTTTTCCCTCTTACCACTCATGTCTCCCTTCTTACTGCGGCACCTATGAACCACTTTAGGAAGGCATAACTATATAGGCAGCAACATGTCTTTGTATAATGAGTGCTTCCATTGACCCTAAATCTTACTTCCATCTATCATGTTCCGTCCTTCCCTATCTTGCCCCTCCCTTTGCTCTTCTGTTTCCATTAAGCACTGTAACCTTGCCATGTATTAAGCACTTTTCTAGCAACTGACTTGTCACACCATCATGTGCCCTTTTTCCCTATACGCTCAATCCATCTTTATTGCTCCTGCCTTCACTTTCATGTTCCATCCTTCCCTCCTTCCTTCCTCACAGTGCGTTGAAGCAACCTTCCATTGACATAAGGGCTACTCAAGAAGCTGGCATGATATGAAGAGATGGATGCAGATCCCAAGTTCCACAAGGCAACGTTCACTTTCTTGAATAATCCCTTTAATTGGCCAAATTAGGTTATGAATCAAATGTGGTAGTGTCACTTCGTAGCCCAGTACCAGCTTTCCATATCATGAAATGAGTAATTACTCATCATTAGCACCTTGGCAGGGGGTAACAGCCTAGTGGCCAGCTCTCCCGCCGCAATCTTAATCCCCCCTTTCTTTTTATTATCACATCTCCCTAACCATCTATTTACCTTATTTCGGCGGCAGGTGCCACCGCCGCATCTGCTCCTTCCCCTTACCTCCGGCAGGCCGCCATGGAAAGGGAAGAGGGGCTCTGAATGGAACCCCTCTTCCCTTTCTGTGGTGGACATCTTTGTAAAGGATTTTTTTTTGTTCAACTGGACGCAAACGACGTCCCGTTGAACGAAGGAAAATCCTTTTTTTTTTTTTAGCACACCAGTTTACTGCTTTGGTAGCCTGGGGTGCTAATGGCCTTGAGCCCCGGTTCCAAGTACTGGAACGGGGGCGTGGGGTAACTGCCAGAGGCCTTGTTAATGGCCCTCGTTAACGGGGGCTTAACACCACAATAGTGACTTTCAAAGTGTTTATCCAGTTTCTTTGTAATAAATTATCATGTTGAAAATGTACTTTAGAGTTAAAGACTAGGAGAGGTGTGGCTAGCTTACCCGACCAGTAATGGCCTGCTATCTGGAGGTGAGATGCCTGAGCGAATGAAGGGCCTTCAGGAAGGTCTCAAGGCCTTTACAAGCTGTCCCTTCCACACATTAGTGCTATTAGCATCCTGGCCACAAATCCTGGGTGCTAATGGCGTTTTTTAATATGGAAATCGACTTTGCATGTACAAACCATAACCCTTTGAAAAAAAAGACAAGATAACTGCTTGTAACATAGAAAAGGGTGCTCACGGGTGAGTTCTTTACTAACCATGGAGTTGAGCTGCTACGTACAGAGGATGGTGGCGGTGTGAAGCAAGTGGGGGGCAGAAGGGTAGGTGTTTGGTCTGCAGGGGAATGTGAGATTGCAGGGTGGAGGCCGGGTCCGTGGAAATGTGTCTGGGGTATTGGACAAAAACGTGATGGTGACCTGTGGGAGAAGGAACGCCCACCAGAATGGAATATCCTGGCCATCTGTTTGATTGCGCCTCTTGTTCAAGTTCTGATCTATCAGCCATTTAATGTTCCTCAGTGAATATTTTGTGCCTTCTCTCTCTTTATCAAATGCTCTGTGCAGCAAAAGTGTGCCTATTTATCTGGCAGCTTTAAATAAAAACAACCTTTATGTAAATATATCCTACCTCAGACTTCACTAGTAGCGAAATTATGACCAGCAAAAGCTGATATTGTGAGTGCAGTTTGATCAGTGTTTTTATTGGAATACAATAAATGCACAGTGTTCAGGTACTCCATCCACAATGTGCAGCAGAGATCTTCCTAAAAGGGAGCACAAGCTTGTGCAGTGGTGGCTGTTAAATTCTTCAATTAGTGGAACATTTCTCATGAGTATGCTGCAGTGACTAAGTGTAGCTAATGAGCCTGAACCCACCAGGTTGGGTTCAGGAAGGGGGAAAGGGTGTCTCTCTCAGAGAAATCTTTAAAATAATGGATTACAACTGTGCATTTTACAGCACACTTTCTGTGAAAATTGGGTAAAAATCCACACAGTTTGCAATCATTTGTGTAGGGTAATACAAAAAAAATCCAATATATTTGAAGTCACCAACTGTGCACAGGAGCATTTTCCAACACATTTTCAAGATGCCTTTGCCTACAATATATACCAGTATAAAAACACAATGTTTAGGTGACTGTGCCCATACTTGTCCTTGCAGGCTGCACCAATATATAGCAGTATTTCCACATCAGAACACACTTTCATGGAAAACAGACACAGGATTCACAATCCGGTGAAGTTGGGTAGTCAGATCTGTAAGAGCAGCTGTGACAAATCCAAGGTATTCGTCCCTTCTCCCCAATGGGAAGCCACCACCTTTGAGGCTTCGGAGCTGAGCCTGCTAAGCAGACCCTCCCTAGGGGTCTGGGAAAGTTGGACCTCACTGGTAATGACTCCTCTCTAGGGGATGAGGACTCCCATTCCAATAAGGAATTCCCTGTCAAGAATACAATGTCTGCGTATATGGGAATAGAAAAGACTGATGATACTTCTGTTTTGAACCCTACACTGGTCTCAGTGCAATGAGTGAAAGATCCGGCTACCTCACTAAGGAGCGCTTCAGTATTCAGTCTTTACTAATGAACTCAATGGCTGACTCTGTGAAGCCACGCCAGTTTTGACACTCGGGGTCAGTCTCAAGCCTAAATGAGATATTTAGCACAGCTCATGCATCAAATCCAGATAGGTCTCTAACAGCTGTTGTCTGAAGCAACCTTATTAGTGTACACGAACATATTTTTGGCAATGAAAACATCTCTGTAAATAATTATGCTGATTAGCAGATTACAAATGGGTAAGGAAATACAATGTTAATTTTCAAGCAAATTTCCTCTATTCTCCCTGCAACTACAAGACTACAATGGATTCTATTACTAGCTGCATTGGGCCTAATACTAATAATCAGCATTTGTTCTTCTCAAATTAACATATAAATCACAATCACGTTAAATTCACTTAAAATTACATTTCATACCAACATTCTTAATGAATGTGTTTGCATTTTTCTCTGACAGTACTCATGCGTGCTTTGCCTGTAATTCCAGTAATTATACTTTAAGAAAACGTGCTCATGCTGGCTATGCCAATATATGGCAGTATCCCCACGTGAGAATATACTTAGGTTGGCTTTGCACTTAATACCAATAAAAACAGTCACGCCACAGCAAGAAAACATGTCCATGCTGGCTGCACCAATGTAGGCCAGTATGACCACATAAAATCACCATGTTGGCTTGGCCCATAATGTCTGTGAAATGCTATTATGCCCACCGTAAGAAAAATACATGTCCATGCTGCTTGCACCACTGTAGCCAACCCATCCCCCACCCTGGGTAAGAACACTCTTTATGGTAACTTTGCCCATTATATCAGTACCAGAAAAGATGTATGCCACTTTTTAAAAACATGTACATGCTGGCTGCTGCTGCACACATGTAGCCCCCCCCTTCAATCAGGGGTTAGCTCCCTGGCCTGTCACACATACCTACACACATATTCGTACATGCACCCATACAACAGACACTGTTGTATGGATGCACATGTGAATGAGAATATTCTCATTCACATATGCATCCATACAACATACGCACTGAGCCCTCATTCATAGACACACCCATAAACTACAACACACATACTGACTGCACTCTCGTTCACACACGCACTTAGACACGAACACACGCATGCATGAATGCATATGCACGTACATGCAGAACTTTGTTTTTCTTAGCGCCAGACTACAGATACGGCCTAACATGCTGCCACAATGGCTATCAGCTTCTGCATATCACGCAAACAGGAAGCACAGAGAGCTTTGCATTTCCTGGCATGCGTAATGGAGCACCAACTCACCACCTCGGACCCACTCAAAGTGCAAGGTGGTGTAGGAGCGCCCGTACATACATTTAGCACTGCAGTTCCCCAGCCTGCATCCCCAATGGTCCATGCAAGACTGAGGAAGGCCTCTGGATTGTCCAGTGGGCATACACACGGGACTATATACACTTTAGATAAGATAAGATAGTTTATTCATATAGCACCTATATACAATGTGTTTCAAAGCGCTTCAAGGCAAGGGAGGGAACAAGGGAAAATGCAATGGGCCTCATTCCGAGTATGGCGGTAGGGGGTTAATGGCACCGGTAAGGATGCCGGTGCCGTTAAACCCCTACCGCCACATTCCGAGGTCCCTTAGCGGGTCCCACCAGGAACGGCTGGTCTGACCAGCCGTTCTTAGCGGGACCCGTTAAGGGACCTTGGAGCTAATAACGGGCCCGCAATTTGCAGGCCCGTTATTAGCTCCTTCCCCATTCCCATTGAGCCCTATGGGGAATGGTTTTCTGAATGGGGACTTACCGGGTCCTCCAAGGTTGGAATAACCCAGTAAGTCTCCATTCAGAGACACCGGATCCGGACCCGGGTTTGGAGGCAGCCATGGTTCTAATAGCACCATGGCTGCTTCCAGATTCGGAATGACCCCAATGACATTCTTACAGGCCATGAATAGTAAGGATGTGAAATTAATTATCGTATACGCCCTGATGACATTTCAGATAGTGCAAGAGCTAAGATATAGATAAGGAAGGGAGGGGAGAGTGGGAAAGAAATGGAAACAGACAGGCGACAACTGTACTAGGCCTGACGACATTTCTGGTAGATCCGGAGAAAAACAAAAGGTGAGGGAGAGGGGTGCAGAAATGGAGGGGAGGAACAAAACAAGCGACTATCGTACTAGGGCTGACGACATTTCAGATAGTGCTGGAGGGGTTAGGGGAGGAAAAAAACAAGTAAGCGGAGGGGGGAGGAGACATACGAGGTTGCTATTATACTAGGTCTATGGACAATTGTGATAGAGTAAGTGTATAGAAGAAAGTAAGGGGAGGAGATAGGAAAAGGGAGAAAGGGAGAAGAGAGAACAGAGAGTAAGCAGTCAAAAAGAGTAGAGAAGCAAGAGGGGAGAGCGAATACAGAAGTCAGTAGTAACACATAATGTTGCAAGCCAGGATACAAGATGAAGATGGGAACAGCATGATTCAGGGCCACCATGAGTACAAGATGCAAAGGAAGTTCAGCATGAGACCTGAGAAAGGGTGACGCACAGTAAAGCCAGCACATCCTCAGCTGCTTCCGCAGTTGAGTGAGCGCTCAGTGTTTTTATTGGGCTGGGTTGGCTTCTCCATAATGGGTGCCAGGTCGTTACCTCTTTGTCCATTATGGATGAGCCGCCCACGGACATTTGGCAACTGTATTACACTTCTCATCAATTTTTATTCTGTCTATTTAAAAACAAATATCTTCACTCTCTTGCAAGCAAAAAACAAAAACTGGTTATTTGAAACACTAGAAACAATAAAAACTAGAGTGTAATAACTACAGCGTATTTTAAGTCAAATAAGAGGTGCCTGTGGCTGGAGGCACTACACTGCTATTAAATCTGAAATGCAATTAAAGATGTGAGATTACGTTTCCAGTTCAAGTAAACATTAAAAAGACTCAGGAACAAAAGTAAGCCGAAGTACCACAAAACGAACAGGCACTCATTTGCAAATTGATTAGCCAGTCTTCTCAACATTCTGTCATGGGTCTTACATGGGTGTGGACATCCTGTTTTTGTTCACTAAATATAGATCTTGCCCTATCCCCCTACCCCCCTCAGAGGGGCTATGTACTCTTGAGTGCCTAGACCAGGATTGACACAAACATGGCTGCACCCACAATGTGTGCCAGAAAACAAGCTTTAGTGAGGTCAGTGTCAAACTGGCACTGGCATCCCAGTCCGAGGTCTTCTCTAAGAAATCAGAAAACATGTGACCGACCGGTCGTGCATGTTAAAGCAAATATCCCAGTAAATTTGCAGCCGAGGGAGGTTGGCCTATCCAGCGAGTTTCCTTAAATCATAGACGGGTATGCAATTGCTAGATGAAATAGTTCACCCTCATGCAGCGATGCCCAGGGAACGTTTCTCTATCCCTAAGGTAGATGCTGTGAATGGGGCTGGGGTAGCCCATAGGCAATATGGTGTGTGAGGAATTGGGGCAAGGGAGGACGGGGATTGAAAGCACAGTGACTAGTAAGTGATGTTCTACAAAGCAAGGGGAGTATTAGTACGAAGATGGCAGAGTGTGCATGGGGTCACATACGATTATACACAAATTGCAAGCTGTGTCTTTCATCGTGCCAATTTTGGGTGTACAGGTGATAAAGAAGGGATGTAACAGTGAGGGCAACGCACTATGTCCTGCACCAAATGAGGCTGCACAAAGGGGAATCAGTGGCAAGTTGGTGAGGGTGTGCTTGGGGACCCCATACAATTAGTTGCAATTGTTGACGCTTGTCTGCCTTTCTCAAAGTCTCTGTTAACATGTGGGATGAGATAGCAGTAGACTCATGGGGCCCTATTATGATTCAATCATGTCGAGCGGGAAGCCACTAAGTACCTTCAACCACTGGGAAATCTGGGGATTTTAGGCGAACCATCTTGTAATGATGGAACAGTAATTTAGTTTTTGGTTCCTTGACCGGCAGGCTATCGGCACAGTTTGGCAAAAGGGTTTCCTAGTTTTCGTGTAAGGATGTGCATTTTTGAGGCTAATGGATTTTGTTCAGTCGCCAATAGCATTGACGAAGCGCCGTGCTGTGAATGGTTCGGCGGCATACATTCTTGGCCGACCATGCTGGCAAGACCTTGGTGAATGGAGGAGTAGCAAGGTGGCAGGACAGCGTGTTGGAATATTTGGTGTGTGCTGCTACCCTGGAGGCCTAGAGCATGAGCTGTATTCACTCATGAACATGTCATTACCACATTAGCATCGAGTTGTCACGTGAGCCTTAAAATCGGCTTCATATGCCTTGAAATTGCCCTAATCGGTGATGTTCTGAACACGTTACTATAGCAGTAGGTGGAAAAGAATGTGAACTAAAGTATTAGATATTTGGTGCTTGTCCCCCTGTCTTGTAAGTGTAGCAAATCCAGGCTGCATCATCCTTATTAATGGACAGTGTTTTGGGGACCTTCTTTGTTCGCTTGCTGAGGGGTTGCTAGGTAAGACTGGCCTTAAATATGCCTTGGAAATGTTACACAAGATGGCGGCGTCTGCTGCTACACCGAAGTTTCTTAGTAAAGGTCATCCTTCTGAGGAGGTTGGCTTTGTTGTTTTGTAGCTGTGAAAGGGTGTGCTAAGGGGGTGGATTTGCAAGCCAAGTTACCTTGTTCCAGTGAGAGAGACACGAAATTGAATGCATGCCCAGTCTCTTCTCCACAAGCATGGACTCTAGCCGGCTCCAAGGATCGGACGCTGACATCTTCATACTGGAGACAGAACCATTCACACATTCATCCACCTTCACTTTCCTTTCAGGTTCGTCTTTATTAATCACTGCACATGAACTATATAACTCATGCGGGATAAGGCTGCCTTATGAGAGACGCAAGTCGTGGCATAGAAAAAGCAAATTACAAATGCAAATGCAATTCATAGTGTGATTTGCGCCCCACCCGAGCCACGTTATGCCCAGGGTCGGACTGGGGCATAACATTGTCTGAGGAACCAATGAAAACGTGGCCCACAGTTCCAAATGGCAATTCATTCCTTTTGTGACGGACTGCTTGAATAGTACGCAAGGGGGAGTGTTTTTGTTATAAGATTTGATAAAAATGGTGCAATTTAAAGAATATTTATTCAGCATCACTGGTCAAAACTACTAGCCGCATAGTGAAGTAACTCGTCAAACTGGCCCACATTGGCCAAAAAAGTGGCCCATTTTGACCCAAAAAACGTGTCCATACTAGCATTTTGCCTTTTTGGTTTGGGCTTTGCTCTATTCCCCTAAAGGCCGGTCCCAGCCAGGTTATGACTACAGCCCAGAGGCAGTGGATTTTATGTTGGAAACGGACGTGGGGTAAAGGCGAAGACTCCATGGTCTTGGAGTTAGACAAAATCCGGTCCAGACTTGCCAGACATGTCTCACGGGGGCCAAGATGTCTACAGGGTTCTGTTTTACGGACAAGTTACAAGAACCATCTTCTGTCTCTTGATACCATGTTAAATGTCAAACCAATCTGACAGAGGCATGACCCTACGTCCACAAGACATGAGTATGCATCTCTTGGCCAAACACTATGAGGCCGACAGTAACTTATAGATGTATCTTTGGAAAAACCTTTGACACTCCTGGCTGCCCTCCAGGAGGCAGGGAAATCTCTAGAGTCAAGACAATATGCCGCCATGGGTGAAACCCTTGACAGTGCGCCCCGCCCACGCCTTACTCCCATGGCGTAAAACCCACACTGCAATCTCTCCCCAAAACCATCAACCCTTTGGAAAATAGAAAAACTTTTATTGGCTTGTACTTGAATGAAGTAGACAAAAACAGGAATTCATTTTCCTCATCTACTTTCTATGTTAATTATCTAAACGAAGAGCACCCAACTAAACATTGCTGCCTCAGCGCATCTATTGATGCTGCATAATGTATTTTTCGAAATTTACAATTTTCACTAGTTTCCCCATCACTTGCCTTACCTCCGTTTTCCCCTCAGTGTTCTCTTCCCTCCATTTATACAGCATTCCCTATGGCCTGCATTTTAATGATCTCCTTCTCCTGCTCTTTGTTTCATTGTATTCGTTCTCTTTTTCCTTTCACCTCTCCTTTTCCTTTTTACTTCCCCTCGTTTCCTCTGTCTCCTGATATCTCATTCTTTACTGCTTTCCTATTTGTCGCCCTCCTTCTTCCCCATTCTCTTTTCTTTCATAGTTTCCTTTACATTTTGTAATTAATCATTTCTTTGTGCTTTATTTGTGACTCTTCTCTGTTACTCACCCTATTTCTTTTCTTTTGCGTCTAACCTCCCTCCTTTCTATCATATTCACCTCATCCCTCCCGGTTTGCTTATTTCGTCGTCTTTTACTTTCCTCTTTCTTTATTGTGTGTCATTTCATCGTTGTCACCGTTGGTCCTGTGCTCCCTCTCAGCTTCACCCAATGCACTGCAGCCCTGATTGCCTGGGCCGCGCGGTAGTGCTGCAAGGGGTTGAATATGGGAAACGTTTAGTGTGCATATAAGTTTTAATTTGTGGGAGGTATCGAGCCCTCCTGAAACAATAACTCTGTAACTCTGTAGCTCCAGTAAATGGCTGCTGATACAGTGTGCGGATGACCGGGTTTTCTCGTCTTTGAATTTGCATCATTCACTGCGGCATTCCCCTTCACCGACCCAAGAAACCCCTGAATCCAATGTCAAGAGGCACCCAATGAATAACAGGGCATGCCCAAAACATATGAAAGAACCCAGCACGCTCAAAGGGACACACCTAGTGCAAGCAGAGCTGGCTCGAACAGAGTCTGCACATTTGGCAGGGGTGAAGTGGGTCCTTTCTAGGCTCGTTAGCTGAACCAGCTTATGCCTGGCAACCCTCTTGCAAGTGTGAGTAGATATGTTTCCACTGAGTGTCAGAAAACTGTCTCCCCAGGTTCTAATTCTAGCCTTATGCCTTATGCAGCCCTGGAACTGGCACAAGGTAGGAAATATCTTGCGGCAGTTTAGGTAGAGGAGTGGGGGAAGGCTCCGCAGGGTAGCAATTTCTCCATGACGTCTGACAGTCTGTGGTATTGGAGAAGCCACCTCTAACCATTTAAGAAAACAGTTGATGTGGAACATGGAGCCATTGTGAAGGCCATCACAGGTCAAGCACTCACTCACACCACCCTTGGATGAACATTCTGACCAAAATGGCCAGATGTGTGATATTGGACTGTAGATAATCCTCTGTGTCCTGGGTTTATGATCCACTGCTTATGTCCAGAAAGTCCAATTTTCTTTGCAGAAACCGTGGTTCACTTTTTCTTTTGCTGCTTACAAGTATTTTTATTTTCTACATGCAATAGAGCAAGTTATTGCTGCAGATTTGTAACTGCAGGCAAAGTGATTATACATTGTAAACTGGAAAATAATAACATCTCTTTTGCTTCCCGAAATACACCAGATAATGATTATCAATCAGTAATGAAGACACCTTTTTAAAATATTGTATATATTTTTACAGCAGTTGTCAAACATTTAGGCATTATTATTGTTTTAGATAAACAATAAATAAAAACATGTGGAACAAAGCACTGAAGGGAACCATAATACAATGGCAGCGATCTATTAATAAGTCAGCTTCAGCAGTGCCCTTGAGATAATACGTCAGCAATCCACACTGCACACCACCCACCAACCACAGGCTTATCCTAGTATAGAGCACTCAGCAAGCCAGATACATAACAATACCGTGAATAAAATGTGAATTAAAGTTGAAAACACATCTTAAGCAGGGGCGCCCTAACTGTCTCATGCCCCGAATTTAGATCATAGGCCAAGGACATGGCTGCAACGCAGCCTGCGTTAGACATTGCACCCCCAAACCAGACCATATCCAACCCCATAGAGCCCTCTCCCACTTCCCACAGCTCTCCTTGACACTCCCATCGGACACCTATGTATTCAGCTGTCAAGCCAAATGCTCCAGGTACTCTACTCACATGTTAAATGGCACTTGCCTGGGATGTGTAGTCCTGCGAAAGTTCTCCACCCTGACACTGTAGACCAAAACATCCCTTACTCAACAGGCATAGTCTGGGGGCCTCACCACAGCCACTTCATCGCCACTTGCCTCTTTGCCAGCAAATGGGCCAAGTCAACACATTTAGACCAAGAACAATTGCATAAGCAGCATTTCAGAGCTAGTATAAGATGTCCATAATAAACTAGCCAAAATACCCCTTGCCCACTGGTCACTTCCAGACGAGATGGTAAAACCTGGCATTAGGAAATGAAAAATGTCTACATTATACAAATACTGCCTGCTTTACTGCCCTCCCGGTTACAAGCTCGAAGGGAAATACTTCAAGCGGTATTCTGAGTTGGATTTTTCAAATGAAAGACAGTACCCCCAACGTGGAGGTAAACATTTTTAACAGAGCGCCGGAAGTATTTTAAATTGTTTTCACTGTACTAGTATGGTGAATGTGCATTTATTAAGAATAGGATGTCATTGTGAACAGTAATGAAGTACATAAGTTATACAGGAGACCAAGGCACCAATTGAGTGACCAGTTGATGATGCGGTAAAGGGATAGAAACCGAGGATGTGGCCTAGGGAGCAAACATGTATATCACATATAATATGGACCTATTGCCACAGTAAACGGTAATGTACAAATTCACATATTTACAAATGGAACAGAGGAGTGGAGTCTAGTGGGAAGGGATGAACTGGGCTCACTTAGAGGGTGGGGTGGAAGATGTCGCTTTGCTGGTCAAAAAGTGAAGCGTGAGTCTACTCTAGAACCATTCAACTCAAGTGATGGCCTTAATATTTGGGAGGAGGGGATTCCAGTGGTGAGGGCCAGTAGTAAAAGCAGTGGAAGGGGTAGGAGGCACAGGGCGTGTGGGGAACTGATACATTAAGGAAGGAGGAGGATAGTACACTATGACAGGGAGAATAGAAACAGACGCAGTCAGCTAGGTGCACAGGAATTTAAAGGTTTTTTTTTTTTTACTTGAGATTCATTCAGCATGGTGATCGAGGGTGATTGAAGTAAGTTGTGAGGGGTGCATGTGGCAAAGTTCAGGACTTTGATAAGGGAAGAAAAAGAATAAAGTGCTAGAACACGGAGTATGCTCAAACATCGATCATGTTTATTGGGGGTGTCACAGAGTGAGTGATCCTCAAGGTAGCCAAAAAAGGTTCCATGTATTAATGTCCCAGCAAAAATGTCTCCTGACAAAAAAGTTTCAGTTTTTTGCAGAGACATTATTAAATTGAACATGCGGGGGACACCTCCGCAACCTCCAAATTATTCTTTTTTTTTTTTTACAAGGGGAGCAGGAGCCATCCCTGCAACCCGTACCCATGCATAATGTCACCATATATAATTTTGCCAATGGCTTTTGCCAGCGACTTTATGTATGGACATTATTACCTGCTACCCCTGAAACAAGCGTTTAAAGACAACTCACTCAAGAACTTTGGTCAGGAGAGAGAGAGAGAGACCCATAGTAGGAGGCATTTTTGGGGTTGACAGTGGTTTTTTTTAATAATAAAGGTGATACTGGTTATTTTACAGCAGGCAGGGGAAAATTCTGTGAAGAGAGAGCCTGCAGAGGACGGAGAAGTGAGAAGAGGTGATGGGCGCATGTTCTTTCATTGTGGTGCCAAAGGACAATAGCTGCACAGGTTAGGTTGCCTGAGTGGAGGATGATAGGAATTCATTTGGCCAGGTGCAGGAAGTTGGAAAGCGAAGGGAGAGACTAGTGTGATAGGAGGTGAAGTAGAGGAAGGAGGAAGTGGCAGAGATGGAAAGGTTGGCACGGTGCCTTGTATCTGTGTGATTGTTCAGAAGTAGGACAAGTCATCAGCTTAGAGAGACCACGATGGGGAGAAATGTCTAGAGGTGAAAGCATATCCTGGAGGGTCAGAGGATGTTTACAAGTAGAGCTAATATAAGGTCAGTATAAGGAGATGATTTAGCAGAGTCAAGGAGGGCAAGGAGGGTGTCTTTCTAAGCAGTGAAGTGCAGGTGTTTCCCTTCAATACAGGGAAAACCATATTTATGTGACAGTAATGGCGTGCAAATGTGGACATATATAAATCTGATCCTCTGACCGCCTTATTGTTTATTGCATGAAAGGGCCAAAATTGACCTTTTCGCACATTAAAGAAATGAACAATAGATATATAAACTACAACTATAGAGTATCTTTTTCACCATTAATACAAGGGATCAAATGTATTACATTATTTTAAATAAATATATTATTACCACTAGTGTAATGACTGTACCAGTATTAAAGCCAGAATTAGACAGATTTTTAGGACTATTACCGACTGTAGTGGTAATTACCTCAGACGGTATTCCTGACAAAAACACCCAACTTGTATTGTGGACTTTAGTGCCATAATCATATGAGAACGTGACAATTTGCTGAGGCTACATGGATGATCGCATCAACATCCTGATGTTTAAGTGGAAGAGACTGTTCAAAAATCAGTTTCTTGTCAGTTCACAAGCCGTGGCCCACTGTCAGTTTGTTAGTTCACACCCGTGACCTTCAGCCCACGTATCACGAATCCTATGGGGGCATTGTATACTTACCAATAATCATCCTTCTGCATCTCCCATCACACTCTTGAAAACAGAAGGTTGATTAGAAGCTTCATTATAGGTGGCAGCGATGCCCTTGCCTCCCACCTAGCTACCTCAGATGCCCTCATCTGAAAGTCAGTACGAGCTCACTTCATAATGTTGCAAATAATGTCTCTATAGGCTCTAAAGCGTGGCACATGCCACTATTGGACTGATTCTGAGTGTGGGATTGGGAACGGATTCATACATGGCGGTACCAAAGCAGCAACCTGACTGTATAAATACACAAAGAAACATAATTAGATCCAACTCTGGCGGGTATTTGGGGTTGGAGCAAATACACTGGTGTTGGCAGTCTGTTGTAAAGTGTAAGTGTGCCTAGTGCACAAGCTGAGACTGGTCTCAAAGTGGTTGTAAGAGAGATAATTAATTAAAGGCTTGGTGCAAGACACATGTTTCAAAGATCTTAATTTGCAGTGATTGCTTTTGAGTGTTAGCACCAGACTAAAGAAGTTCCAGCTTTGATTTACAGAGCACACCTCTGAAGAGTCATCACTTTTATTTCCCTGCTAATATTCTGTTAATTTTTCTGAGTTTGGCTGCCAGATTCGGGGTATATCATTTATAATTTTTGGGTCCATTGATGGGATTTGTCAAGAGTATGTATTGTTGTAAGAACAGAGGAATCAAAAAATCTAGATATGTTTTCCGTTTGGTATTTTGTTGACACAAAGTTAGTGAAATACATGCTGTATCGTCTAGCAAGCGATCACAGATTTTCCTAGCAATAAGGTAGTTATTTGCACCTCTCCTGGTTGCCTACTTGGGTTGATTTCAATATTTAACTAACTAGTTTCTTCGACTCTGCAAAGTCTGAATGCCAATGACGTTAATAGCGTCCACCAATTTAACTTGGGTAGAACACAGAACATCTAAGAACACGTAAGTCTTGAGGCAACTCTGTGTTTTACAGCTGTGATTTTACAAAGCAAACTGAATATAATTAGAATAGTCCTCTTGGATTGTTTCTTGGTTCAAAATGTATTACTAATTATACAAATTATTCTTAATCGTTTAACTCCCGGACTCATTCCACAAGAGGTGAGACAAGATAGCTGCATTCCGTGATATATCCTCCTTAACTCGAGCTGCATGGCAGCAACATGGAAATCCACTTGTACAATATTTCTGCAAAAATAGTTCATGGAATTCTGAGGCTTGTGTTGAGTCTTAGGGTTATGATGAATCCATGTACAAAGACATGATCATTACTTTTTAGATTTCTGAATGTCTCTCTTTGTTGTATTAGTACTCCTTTGATTCCGAGATTGCGAAACAGAAGGTGTTAGCTTACTGAAGAAGGACAAGCTACTTACTTGTAACAGTAGTTCTCACAGTGCAGTCAGCCACCCTGTGGAATGAGTCCTGTGAGACACCAGAGGGTGTTTCGCCCTCTAGTCTCCGGGGATCTCTTTCTCTGGTGGCCAGGGCACAGCCATCGCCTTTGGATCCAGAACCCTGGGGGTGGACCAGTGCAGGCGGATCACCTAGGAGAGGGTTCTTCAGGGAGTGGGGGTGAGACAGCCGATGGTGAGATGCGGTGTTCCCCCTTTTTTTGTTCACCTAACCCATATTATTTTTTAGGATACTCCGAGATCCCAATTCCCCCCTTTCACCTCCCCTTTTATACAAACACTGGGCCGAAGAAGAGTATGACTGAGAGTAATAAGGCTAGCTCTCATACATTGTACTGGACATGTACTGTTAATCTGGTCAGGCACTTCACTTTAATGGCGTACACTTGATACCAATCAGCTCTCCTCACATGGATAAAAGGCAGAACCTAGAGACACACTCTGAGCAAGGTGGAACACGAGTACGAGCAGCATTTTCGGGGCAATGGCAATCCTACTGGAGCAGAGCGACAATCCAAGGAACGAGAGCAGTGGGTCAAGGACCCCAAGAGTCTCCTACTGGAGGTTTTGGTCTCCGTCAGGCTGCGAAAGACACGGGGAGAAGGCCAGATCCAACATCAAAAGGCTGCATTGTATTCCAAGGACACCAGCGACCCTCGTGGGTGAACAGCAGAGTTGGGGAGGCGAAGCCAAGCCTTTGGTACTAACCTTGACTTGTGAATTAGAAATCGTAGAACCAAGAAACAAACGTACAAAGCCGGTGAGTTGGAAAGCGACCTGAGGGACCGGTGTGTGTGAAAGATTGGAATGGCAACAGTGTATCGCAAGTGAAGGTTGCACATGTGTGTTTGAGACGCGGGGGAAGGTAGACATGTGAATGTACTTTGAAGTGAGGACAGCTGTCAAATCAGGGGTACTGAATAGCGGAGTGGTCTGGCGAAAGGAAGTAGCCCACTCAAAAGTTTCTGTGAAAGGTGCATTGTTTGTAACAATAAAGTGAATGAACTGCAAAAGCGAAGTAAGCAAAATTATGTCCTTGAGGAGGGGAGGTTGAAAATGGAACTTTGAACGGAAAGTCCAATTGGTCCTGCTGAGGTCTCTAAAGAGAGCCACACACATTTGAAAGTGTTCGACATCTGAAAGTGGTCTGAGCCCAACAGAGGGGGACCAACGTGAAGTGTAATAAGCTTGGGAAAGGGAGCCCCCTTGCCAATCTTGTTGAATTTGCTGTGAAGGTCTGAGCCTGGCAGAGGGGGACCAACATGAACTTTTTGTCCTGACGCGGTCTGATCCCAGCAGAGGGGGGCCAACTTGAACCTTTTATTTTGAAGAGGTCTGAGTCTGACAGAGGGGGACCAGTGTGAACTTTTTGTGAAATATTGTTTGACATTATTGTTGGGAAGAACAACTTTAATGTGGAAGGCCGGCAGGCCTCGATCCATGTCTTGAACTGTTCATGTGTTGAAACCCCAAGCCATATTGTGCCATCCTGCCTACAGGGACCACCTTATTCCGTGGGGTCTAAAGTGGGGGGGGGAGCTTATTCAGCCACATTTATTCTTTGAACACTGATTTTTCCTTTAAATACATTTCTCATTTATACTCTTTTTGTACAAGAGATGGGGAAGGCATTAGGATTTGTTAGGATAGGCCATTTTTATTTGACAGACACTACTAGGACTGTTTTGTTTATCGTTTCATGGTTGAGACTACTCCCATCTTAGTTATAGGGCAAAGTAGGAGTTTTTCCAACCCCAGAAAATTCAATAAAGGTTTTACAAATTGTACCTAATGTGTCAGTCTCATACTTGTGATAGCATGCCTCCTCTACAGTGCCCGGAAGCATTGTATAGCCAGAGTTGCCAGCAACCCTTTAACAAGCACCTGAAGCCCTGACTGCCAGTATGCTACTCCCAAATGGCAGACAAGTAGCCAATGCCATAGATAAATGAATGTGTCCACCCAAATAAAGTTTTGCTATAGTTTCAGTCAAATCAAGTTGCATAACATTGTGATTTACAAGCATGATCAATACATTATGCCAGTCTACTAAAATGGTAGCAGTTGCGCAGCCCAGGTCTGAATCTGATAATGATGCTGCAGGAGGCCTATAATGTACAGAATATTTATTTCCCTTTGTATGTCTCCATACCCTACCCTGACAACCTAACTCACCACCACCCATGTACTCACTGCACTATGTAAAGGTTCCATGAAAAGGGGCTGCCACCGCCCCATTTCTTTCTCTCTTTATGACACTTGTAGTCAAAGACCTTTCTTTGTCAACCTATGAACAGAAATACAACTACTCATCTTCAGCAGACCTAATATGTAGTTGCAAGGCTAACAGTAGTATCCAATTGATTGAAACATAAAACCTCAGTCCTCAAATGCATCCATTTGTTCCTGGTGAGCTAAACGATTCTGTTTAAATCACTGTGCATGGTTCACATGATTGCGTCTGTCAGTACAGCATTAACCCTTTTAAAAGTATTTCCACAATTCCTACTTGCTTTCAGGCGCTTGAAGCCTTCTGAACTTTGTTAGGAAAGATTTCCATTTCATGTGTAATTTTTCCTCCAGTTCTGTACTCCCCAACTTTACCAGAGAAGCCCAGCCTTCTGCTGAACTCCCCTGGGCTTTTCAATCACTTTCTTATGGGGAAACTGACATGCCCTTACAGACAGTCAGTACTGGGAGACTTTGTTTCCCTTAGTCCTTGTTAATGTTGCACCTTTTCTGCAACATGTTGCAATCGCACAATGTACCTTCCAATATAGTGCACTTGGGTCTTCCTGTCATTTCTAAAGGACCCAGATACTCTTGAAGGATTTTTTAGGGGAAGTGCAGGTGTGCCTTGGACAGGGCTGGTGGCAGCTTATCTTTCCATATATTCTTAACCCTTTCCTGCCATGCAAAATCGCGTTTAGCGCGTTTGGCACAAATAGGTGGCCATGCTCCAAAATGGCCATACCACAAGGTTCTTTGTCCTGTCCTTTGGCCATCTTGCCCCTTCACCTTCCCCAGGTTGAGCCGACCCGGATCAGTCCTTATTTGGGCATGCATTCTCCCGCGGAACGCCAAGCTTTCGCAGGCTTCTGCATGCCTTGTGTGTGCACTTCCAGGATGTGGGCTGGACTGTCTGGTTCCAATACACATCCTGGATGCCAGAGAGTCTGGTGTGCTGTGAATGTCTGAGACCGTTGTGGTCCATGATTGGCATGTATGCCTGTATGTGAGCAGATCTCACATTGGGTCCTCTTCGTTTTGGGGGAAGGAGATTTTGGATAAGAGAAGGCTCCAAACACCCATACCATGTTGATCTCTGGAGTTCTCACTGAACGAAAGATAGGACCCAAGTATCCTGAAACTAAGAAGCCAAGTCGAGGAACCGCTGGTGACCCGCTGGAAGGTTTGGCACCATGAGCCCGCTGTCGTCCCGCTGGACCCCTCTGCATCTCATCGTCCTAGAAGGTCTACGAAGACGATTAGACCCATTGCAATTGTGGGACCAACTATTCTCGGCGCCTTCATCAAACCCTGCAAGTAAGCCTTCTTGGAAGTGTCCCTGGGCCAACCAGAGGGCTGACCAGCTTGCGCAGGACCTTTGCTCTGATAACATTGCAGTTTCGAGGAGGCCCTTGAAATTTGGTACATCGCAAGCTCTGTGTTCACAGCACTCTCACACCGAATTTCGTACACTTGGCGTTCCCAGGTCTGGAGTAAAAAGAGAGTGTCCAAACTGGAGTATCGCCCCGCCGTGGTGACGAACTTCGCAAGTTCATTGCAGCTGTGTCCCTCTGTGCCCTGAAGCCTGCTACAATGGAACTGGCCTGATCCATTGAACAGGAGTGGAGAAATCACCACGGTCCTGTTTGGGAATCAACGCTGTAACATCGTTGCTGAAAGCCACAGAGCCGTGAGATTTCTGCATTTGAACCTGCAACCGAAGTGGACTCGACTGCCGAAGTTTGGTCCGGAGTGCGCCGGGGGTCGGTGAGTAATTGCAACCCTAACTGGTGGCCCCTAGCGCATCGATCCACTTTTACACACGAGTGGCCCCGGAGGCCCCCTCTCCTTTCCACTGCTAGTGCGAACTAGTGAACTATTACCAACTTTTGGAACCTGCTCTGCCCTCAAGGGGACACCCTCCACGAATAGTGGGAAACTATTCTGCATCACCTCACCCACCTTCCTGAGCTGCTACAGCCCCTGCAAAAGATCCTGTTTCGCCCATCATCACTACCGTGCCCGCCAGCATCGCAAGTACATTTGAGCACTAGGCTCTTCTCATCTTAGAGATTGGACTGCCTTTAAGTTAGGATTGTGTTCGATGCAGAACTGCCTAAAGACTATTTGCACTACATGCTTCCTTCCCTTTCTAGGTCGTGGACCCATTTTGTGCATTAACCCTTTAGGCCCCTTTGGTCTTGTATATATGTATTTTAGTAGGATTATGTTGGCTTAGAAGTGTTACTGTGATTATTACTGTGTGATGAACCTCAAAGGCCTTCAAAGAAATGTATTTGTGTGTATATATATATATATATATATATATATACACACCTGACTGGGAGTGATTTGTAAGTGTCCTTTACTCTGTGTCCTCATTGAGGTCTTTCGGTCACCCTCACCCCTCCTGAGACCTAGTCTTGACTGCCGCCAATACTTCCTTGATTGGTCTGGCTTGTCCAGAAGGTTACTCTGTTCCAAGAAACTAGGCTAGCCTTCTGAACCTCTGCCCACCAGGTCAGAGTTCAGATATCCGTCTTAACAAACTTTTGTAAATTCAAGAAATCGCAGGTGGCTGAGATTCCACAATGCAAGCAACCAACCTGCGGAATAAACTTCCAGAATCGTTGCATTACTAGAATAACTGCCCAGTAATCCATTCTTCATAGGGGCTGTATTTAGCGAAGGGTATGTCAAAGCTACCTCTTCTTAATAGGAATGAGCTATGATTTGCGCTTAGAATGACTTTTCATCACCGTCCATCTCCTGGTTTTAGGCTGAACTGAATGGTCTCTTACTAGTCTCTGTCGATGTTGGGAGTGCTCCTTCAATGTCTTTACCTTGAAAAACGGTGATGATTCTGGGCTCCTTCTTTGGACTGTGTTATTGGTCCCGTGTCGTTCTTTGCTTGGGCTTTTTCTGTAAATTTGCTCCAGATGCTTTGTCCTCATATGAATCCAAGGGGGACACACACACACGCAAACACACACACACTCTCTCTCTCTCTCTCTCTCTCTCTCTGTCTCTCTCTCTCTCATTAACAGGATGATTGAGTGGTCAGAGGGTGAGGCTCCACCAGAAAGAGTAGAAGAGGATAGAAATATGGGATTTAATGAGTTGTCATGAGTTTGGGTGGTAAGGTTGTGTAAATTGGCCAAGGAGTAGTCAGAGAGATTAGCAAATGCTGATGTCTTTTAGTCATGTTGGTTAGGTGGAGGTCTCCCATGATGATGGCATGGACACCTTTCTGGAGGGTTTCGAGTAATGGGTCAAAATTAGCGAAGAAGAAATACAGTGTGCCTAGTGGGCGTTAGATTAATATAATAGTCAAAGGGGTGGGAGCAAGAAGTTGAGAAGAGCTGTGCTCAGACAAAGAGGGAGTAAAGCTAGAGGTGGGGAAGTGGTGTTGATGGTATGTCCTTACTGATCATAAAATATAAATTATTGCCCTTTTTGTTAGATGTAGGTAGTGAAGGAAGGTAGTCATTGTGGAGTTCAGCCAGTGTGGCACTGCCAGTATGGGAATCCATTTTTTGGTTATGGCCATCACAGAGAGTTTGGGGTGATGGCAATCAATGCAGTTGGTGACGAATTAGGTTTTTTACAGAGAGATTGGGCATTCGAGGGCCAGAGGAACACCAGTCAGAGATTGAGAAAGTGGAGAGAGGGGGTTGCCTCTTGAGTGAGCCACAAGGCGTAGATTAGGTTGGAATGGTTAGGCTGAGAATAAGAAGTATGACAAGTGTGACATTTTATGTATTCAGAAAGGGGATGGGAAGAGAAGAAAGGGGAGGAGAGAGGGAGTGGTGGGATACTGTTTGGTAGCACACAAGGCCCCGTGATAGAGGACAGTTATGAGAAGGAGTAGGATATATAGGAGCATGATGGGCTGATATTTGGCTAAGGGTTATGAACGAGGGAGCTGGAGGGAGATCTCGAGGGTACACAGAGTAGTGGTGCTTAACATGCCAGATAGATGAGGATCACAGGGTGAGCAGGTATCATGGTTATAAGCCCTATGCGTATGAAACAGATATTGCCTTTAACCTCTCTACCCTGTTTGTCTGACTCCCGGTTTAGTGAACTCCTGCGTGATGCATTTAGATGCCAATAGAGAGACCATGTGATATGAGGAACTACTGTAGGTCAGGCAGGTGGGCCTTCTCACACAATGGCTGCCACCTGGATTCCTGCTGCAGTGGGAAGGAGGGTAGACATCCAGCAGGTGAGATGGTGGTAAGGATTGTGGGACTTGACCTCTGTATAGGTTGGTGGAAAGAGGTGTAGGTCTCATCAGCAGAGAAAGCAGAATTTTAGGTTGGGCAGAGGAAGTCAGAGGTCATCTGACATGCGGGATGGGATGAAGGATCAACAAAAAACAAGAGACAAATTAAGGTTTAACACCATCATTTTTACAAGCAACCGGGTGTGGTGAATGCCCATAGGGCATAGGGATTTCACTGAAACTCAAAAGGGACAGATGTTCTAAAGTGTCAGAATGGGTAACTTTGAAGAGTGTAGGGCGCCTCTGCAAGTCTTCCCATCTATCAGCTTTCCCTAATTTAACACCCAGTCCCATGAATGTAGTGCCCAGCTCACCTCTTGTCTCAAGACTCGGTCACAGGTCTAAAGTGCCCAGCTTGCTTCTTGGCTTCTCAATTTTATTGTTCTCGCTCCTAGCACATTTCTTGGCACACCAAACAGAAAGAATGTTCTCATTCTTGCTTAGGGTGTTGCTTTAATAAACTCCAACCAGCAAGGGCCTTCTTCTGCCTTGCCTAGAGTCCTTGTCCGTCTGTGATATTCTCTCAGCCACCGGTCGCTCCCCTGGGACAAAGTTTGTAACCTTCCACAGTTTGTGGTTTCTACCTCTTTCTCTCTGACTCTTTCAAAGGTCTGGGACATAGTCCTCATGAGGATTGCAGTTCTTGGTTCTCCTTTGATTATGGTCTCAGCCACTGACTGAGATATAGCCCCTAACAAGCTGATTTCTCAGCTCTTTGTGGTCCTTTCTCTATTTCTTTCTCCTCTCGGTCTGAAGCCTGGGCTGTGCCATTTCCTGTCTCTAGCTTGTGTCTTTTAGAGCCCTTCTGATGACCCTATTCATCTATTAAGTCTCGTGATTGGTTCCTCCTTGGTCTCTTTCCCTGCTTGTTTCCTGATTGGCCCTGCCCGACCGCCCCACCCCATAGTTTACTTTGCTTTTGCTCCATGTATTTTACTTTAGCTTCCCAGATGCCAGTATTCAGTTTTCCCCTGTTGTGATGATTTAGGCTGTTCCCACTCCTGGGGAGTGACTGTGGGATTGAGTAAGGTGCAAATGCCTGATCATCAGTGCCATGTTGGCGGACTCTCGTCACGATGTGCCAGTGAGCTCAATGGCTGGAGTAGTGAGGGGAAGACGTTTCTGTGAGCCTGAGTCATGATTGGCATGATGCCTGAAGGAGCCTCAGCTTCCACGCTCAACCCTGTTGTCTCTCTACGTGCAGTGGATTGAGGGTGGGACTGGCTGTGTCGCACACTGGGGAATCCAGTTGTTCCTCATCTCTCTGCTCTTGACAGGGAGGTACAGGGTGCCTGGTTGAGTCTCTTATTTCTTACATTAAGTAGGCCTGGACAGTGTGGAGGGATTCTGAGGTACCCCACATTCCTTCTCTGGCTAGCACGACGTTGTGTGGGCATCTCCAGCCCTTGCAGTCCCTCGCACCCCCAAAAACATCTCATCCAGTCTGACAGTCGGAGCAGCCATTGGGGGTGATTTGGCGGAGCCTAGTGGCACAATGGTTGCCCCCTGACCTCGTGCTTCGGCGAGGAGAAGGGAGTCAGTCACCAGGTGGGAGGGTTGCAAGGATTATGTTGCTCAACCACACATATTTTCATTACGTTGGAATGTTACTGTGCGAAGTGAAGCCTAAATAAAGTTCATTATATATATATGCTATGCGTTGTGAACAAAATAACGCTGTTAGTTTATAAAAAGAATACAACGAATACATTAGTATTGTTGCTATATATAAAATAAGCACTAATTCGAATGAAATCTTATTTATTTTTTTTTAGCAAAGAATGGGTCCATGCTTTTTCTTCCTCTATTTCCTTTGCTTGGCCTCCCACTCCTAAATCTTTCACTGAATTCTGAAAGGAACAGATGCCATTTTCTTGGCTCTTATTAACCTGTCTAACAAGGAACAGAGAGCTTCCCTTTGTTTAAGTGAGGCCTGATGAAAAACGCCCATAGAAACACTATGGCAGAGCCAACAGAGTCACTGCCGTGCCAGACGATTTACTTGGAGGCTGGTGGGAACGGGGAAATGGGAAAAACACGTCTGCTCTCTGAGCTGCACGTCTGTCTCAAAAGGAGCCTTTTGCCTGTAGCATCTGAAAAGAAAGATGCTGGTTGCAGGGACAGCTGTCAAACAGTAGGAAGCAACGCCGAGCTTGCGTGTGCGATGATGGCTAAGAGAAGGCGCGCGCCGGCAGGTGGACTTGCCTTGTGTATCCATCCCCAGGGGCGCAGGTATTTCCTCAGAGTCTCTGGGCCAGTGAACTAAGGCGCCATTTAAGGGCCGGCGGCGATAAGCGGGCTCCCGATGGAGAGAGAGGTGGAAAGCTGGCACTCCAGCGACAGGATGGATCGTCCTCATTACCACGGCAAGTCCTCTTCTGCTGCAGACTGCAGTTTGCTGACTGCGGTTTCTAACACGGCACCTGGAGGGAAAACACAGGTCGCAGCACAATAGGCGCGTTGCCTTCTCCTCGCGTCCCCCTTTCCTGGCCATCTCTGTGCGATTATTTACCCTTTTGCTATATCGTCAAACGGAACATACTCGTTAGTGTCGTTTTCATTGGTGCAGCGGGTTAATTGTCATTCTTAAAAATACAATGGCCTATTGTGATTATATATCATTCCTGCCTATAGCACTGAAGGCCGTTTAGGGCATACGAATGTGGCCGGTGCCTGGCTACCCATGTTTGGCTGCATTTGCTAAGCAGGAATGACCAGAACCAATGCAGTAAAGGCACTATGCACGTTTCCAAAGGTTCATTTGTTATTCGAGTCATTCTGATGTGTTTGTCGCTTAACAAGCCGCAGTTGTGCAAACAACATTTTGTAAAGTATGCAAAGGTCTGGTTGTAACGACTTTGATAAAATGATGCCTATTCACCTTTTGATCATTTTGTGTCTTTTCTAAGTCCCGGTTGTTTGACAGTGTGTGCTGCTCCGGTCGCCATATCTATCCTATGCCATTAAAATGTACTCCACATTCTCAGAGGAGCACTAATACCACTGTGCTGGGTGGCAAGGCAATACCTCCCATTTGAGATGCCAGTTCAGTTTGTAGCAATTGCATTTAAGTGAATAGTAATCATTCGTTATACGATGTAAATACGTTTTTGTACTTCGATAAATTACCACCTTGGAGGTCTGACAGCAGCAAGTCTACGCCAGAGAGGGGCGGATAGTGCCCCCACTTGGGATATCCCACTTTGATATCTATATCTAGACTGTGATCTGAGAAGGAAAAGGAAAGGGCGGGGGATCAGGAGCAGGTCACATTGACCATCAGACGGTATGAAGATATTCTAGGAGGTGGACAATGTCCTTCCCTATTCTACTCTGTCCTAGATGCCTGAGATGACATGGTTGGAATGAGGAGTGAACGCTTTCTTTCTGAATGTTCTTGGAGTGTCAGTTGGTTGACGCCGGCTGAGAGGGAGGGTGCCGATGTATGTGTACCAGTGTACATGTCCTGTGTAACCTGAATCTATTCTTGTAACCTGCAACTGAAACGAAGTAAAGAAGCTTCCCTTCCCTACACTGGACTAAGTGTGATTTGGGGACTTCGTTTTATCACTGGCGACAAGCTTAACAACCTGAGAGGGCCATGCTGTGGGGACAACACAAGGACGAGACATACACCGCCCCATAAACCAAGAAGACCCTCGCTCGGGCATTAAGGATTGCCAGCCTCAAAGTGCTCTTAAGCTTAAGGGGAGTGCCAGCCTCTGGGGCTGTATCTGCAAGGGGCAGCCAAGTTAAACCAAACCCAGAAGGCGGCTCTCACTTAAGCTAAGGTAGAGTGTCAGCTCCATGAGGCTGAAGGGAAAGTTAGCGTCCGTGGGGTTTGAAGGGTGTGAGCCAGTCAAGATTAAAAGAAGATCCTGTCTCAGGAGCCGGATTCAGAGTGCCACTCTCGGAGGTGAACTGAGGCCTTTAGGCAGCGCCAGCTACTGCTACATGGGAGAACCGAGTAAGAGTGGCCAGCGCATGGTGAGTACCGCATGCTCTCGAAGTACCGGTTGGGTGCAGTGGAAGTGCCGGAGCCAGCAAGGCCTCCATGGTGTGAGCAGCACGACCTGGTGCTGTGGTGGACAGCGGGGGCCTCCGCAGGACCGTTGGACCTCGGTGTTCGTCGGAGCTGTGGGGAGCGTTGGTAGAGCTGTGCCCAGTGGCAGTGGGACAAATGACGACGTCTTACAACGCTGTGAAGCCCTCCGTTCTGAGTGGGTTCTTTCTTTCGAGGAAATGCTGCTTTGATGGTACGAAGAGAAGGTACATGTCTCCAGGGCAGACTGGTGTCGGAAGTGAATGGACATGTTGCGTGAGCACAGTTGTTCAAAGATTTCATTTCATCGGCGAGTTTTTAGCTGTGACTGTTAATGTGAAGCGGGTTTGGTCGCAGGGCAATGGACGAGATGCAGTTAAGTCATCGTTGGCCCTGTGTGTTAGTTAACGAGGGTCACAATGTTATAGTGCTATCAGAGCAGGAACGTGGGTGATGTTTGAGTTGGTGTTTTAAGGAGTACCAACAGTAAAGGACCACCGCTATTGAAATTTGTGGGGAGAATTTAGAGGAATATTACTGTATTAGGGTTGACACCTTGTGATGTGAGGTCTGTAACTAGAGAAAGCATGGGAACAGAGTGCATGCAGGCTTTGAATTTATGTCGTGGCCTCTGGCATGTGAGCAGTAATGTCAATTTTAAAGTGAATGGGGTAATAACATGGGTAACATTGCTTTCTCCACGGGGACACCAACATCTGCAGACAATAGTTTTAGGGCATGAATTTATAAGACTACGTTGTAAATTACTGTTTTTTACAGTGTTATTGCCCGTATTTTGCCTGTATTTACAGTGTGTGCTGTCTGCTTAACACTTGTTGTGTGATGGAGAATGGAAGTGTGCGTGCATTGCCGACTGTTTCTGACATCGTGTGTGTAATCTAGAGGCTGTTCTGCCAGTTTTGTTTTTTTAGGGTTGTGTTACCCAGCATTATTTTGAGGTATGTCCACCCGTGCCATTGCTCTTGGGGTTTTGCAACCCAACACTATATTTCGGGGTGAGTTCACCCATGCCATTGGTTTTGGTGTGATGGTACTTGGCACTATTTTTGGGGTGTGTCCATCCGTGCCAATGGTTTTGGTACCTGGCATTATGTTTTGGGGTGCATTCATCCACGCCATTAATTGGTCTTGTGGTTTTGCAACCCAGCACTATATTTTGGGGTGTGTTCACCCGTGCCATTGGTTTGGGGGATCATGCTACCTGGCACCATTTTGGGATGTGGTCACCTGTGCCATGAGTTGCTGGAGGTTTTGGACACTTCATAGGTTTCTTGTTGTAGCGGTGTTGGACACCCCAATGTGTATAGTGTCGTGGAACTGTTGTTCGCCACAGGTGCACCCGAAGCTGCAGATGTTGGGACTTGACAATGGACTTGCAGAGCTATTTGCCTCTACTTGCCGTGGTTAATTTAACCTGCTTACTGTGCTTCGGGATAGGGAAAGATTAACAACCTTGAGATTGTACAGGGTAGTGGTGTGTGTGCTATGCGGTTCTCAAGTTTGCTGTCTTTGAGTGGATACGTGATGGCAAACGCTGTAGTGTTGTTTTGGTTGAATGTATGAGGTGAGTGAGGGTTGTGTAGGGTCCTCTTATGCAATTGGGCCATCTCTCATTTCTCTTGATTCCCTGAGGAATGGGATAGTGTGTTGTGTCCCGCTGCCATTTTGGTTTAGTGGTGGTCGTGCGAGGACGGTGTTGGGTTGTGAGGTGGAGTAGAGTGTTTACTTTTGATGGTGTTGGAGTGGAATTTCACGTGTGAAGCACGTGCTAGTGTGCTTTGCTGCTTTTGTGTATATGTGGCCCCTTTGGGTGTATTTTTCTTTTCCATTAAAGGGGGGATGATGTGTTCTGTCTTGTCCTTCCCTATTATTCTCTGTCCTGGATGAGATGTGCTCAAGCGTTCCCTTGAAGCATGGAGACTTGTTTCCAAAGTTTATGTTTTACCATTCTAACACAAACCCCAGGAACTCAATCCTGAACTACCAAGCCCAATTGTCTGAGATAATAGAGTTAAGAATTGACTGTTTAAATAGTGAATGTGGTAAACATCAGGTATTGCAACTATGGTAAAAGTAGAAGCGGGCTGAAGTGGTAATTCGGGCCTGGTTGAACGCAAGACCTTAAGAGGTCCTCAGGCTGGCACATTTTGCATCAAAGTTTATTTGTGTGCCCCGATGATGAGTTTGCTCTCAGCTAATTCCTGGCTGTACTATAGGGCAGATGCCTATTCTCCAACACAACGTAATTTTAAACAGGGATGTGGCTCGACCAAGTCCTTTGAGGTTTGGTTGCAGTTTTCTATTAGGGAATTTACATTCGTGGTTACAGGCAGTTGGTCAGACCGATTTCCTTGTGCCATACCTGCTTGGACACATATAGGTGGTGGGTCCAAGACTGCAAGGGGTGGAAGCGAACCTATGGTGCATTATTTATTTATTAATGTGAGTTATTTGTAGCTCGTTTATAAGATACCATCTGTGAAACACAGTAATTTCGTGGCACACCAGGTGTTAAAGGGGGTCGAGAGGAACTGATTCTCTCATCCATGTCTCATTCAAATCGGGGAAGTGCTAGGGGAAAGAAGGCGGGACAGTGCAGGGTGCACCCAGAAACCCTACTTCTCAACAATTGTGACAGCCTCTAATAGGGGCAAAGCCCTCTCCGTAACAAACACTGGGTGAACCATTTGCCAGATTCAGAAATCCCAGAGTCTTTAGAGATATGCAGTGTCATCAGTGATTTTTTTCATTCACACAATTGACACAATTGGACATCACATCAATGCCTCAAAACCACCTGTGCCGTTGTCAATCACACCTGGGAACCTCATACCTTTGTACCTTTGACTGACTTCACCCCTCTCACCACTAAGGATATCACCAACATCATGCCTGCATCACTTAAGATAACCTCCTTTAGCGATGACATTCTACCACCTAACAACCTAAATATAGTCTCAGGTAATGCTACCATCACACTACTTCAGATTGAGAAGGCCTCCCATACATGGGCATTGTGTCAAGTTGCTTAAAAACAGGGATAATCTGCTAATTCTTTAAGAAACCCACACAGAGCCAGAACATCTCACCAGCTACTGACCAAGCACCAGCCCTCCAGTGGTAAAATCATTGAGAAGATAGTGGCAAATCAACTTCACAAGCAAATCAAATGGTCAGCATTGCTCCATGACTACCAATCTCTGTTCCGTACAAAATGCAGCACTGAAACAGCACCATCCAGGTCATCAATGATGCTCTCCATATAATGCACACATTAGATTCCTGCCTTGGGGTCCTTCTGGACCTCTCTGCCGCCTTCTGTATGGTGGACCACGAGACTATGATAATTAGCATCTAATACAGCTAATGATGTCATGAAATTTCTTTGAGATAACTTTGTTTCGAGTTACAAAGCCCCAGACCCTTGATTGTGCCCTTGATGCCCTCCCCGGTCCCACTTCCCGTTCTCCACCTCCAACCTGCCTCCCATCCCGCCCCCATGCCTGGATTGGTCCTCCTTAGCGTGCTCGCCTGGCCTGGTGCCTCAGCGCTCTTCCCTGCACGCCATTTGCCTCCCTGGCGCTGCAGGTGAGTGGAGCCCTCCTCAGCCCTGTTTTTCTAACTTTATTTCGAGTTGCAAAGCCCCAGGCCCCTGATTGTGCCCTCAATGCCCTCCCCAGTCCCACTTCCCGTTCTCCACCTCCAACCCGCCTCCCATCCCGCCACCTTGTCTGGATTGGTCCTCCTTAGCATGCTCCCCTGGCATGGTGCCTCAGCGCTCTTCCGTGCACACCATTTGCCTCCCTGGTGCTGCAGGTGAGGTAATTGAACTTTAAAAGGCTACTGAGCCTCCTTCTGAGCCCACCTCGCCGTCTGATGCCCCCTCAGCATGGCCTTTGCACTCCCTTTCTCCCCTGCTCTTCCATCTTCCCTGCCTCCCCCTTCCTGCCTTTCAACCCGCCCCTGGACCGTGATTGGCCAGTTTGTTCCTCTTAAGTGACCTTCCGAAGGCAGCCCTCTGCCCGGCAGCCCCTTCGGCTAAGGGCCCAAGGCAAAGGGCGACTCCAGAGAGTGGGCCTGATCACGACTTTGGCGGTAACGCCAGTGGTATTACTGCCGGCGGTATTAGCCCTACCACTGAACTCACGGTAGCGCCGGATCACGAGTTTGGCGGTAATGTAATTCCCCATTGAGCCCATTCGGGAATGCCCCATTCCCCATTGGGCTCAATGGAGAAAATTTGCTCTCTTACCGCCGGCGGATTTCCCGCCAGCGGTAATAGCGCAAATTTTCGGCGGATTTCCCCCCAGCCAAGAGCTGGGGTGAAATCCGCCGATGTCCTGATTTGGCAGACCCTTAAATCCGGCGGTAATAGCGCGACTGCCGGATTTAAGGGTTACCGCCAAAGTCGTGATGAGGCCCAGTGTCTGCAGGTGTCAGCAGGGGAAGCCTGAGAAGCCAGCAGTTACTAGACACCAACAAAAACCGAAAGTGTGGCATGGGTGGGGTGTAGAGCAATTACTCTACAACAGAAAGCCCCTGCCACTCTACCTTACATTTCCATAACATAGACTGTCATAGACTTAGCCCATGCATACTTAGAATGGTTTGTGACCACCAACCCAAATCTCTCCATGACAGTATTGAAAATGTTGCCTTGCATTGCATCTTAACATATTAATCAATGTTAACAAGTGTCACAGCTGGAGTAAATTTAGAACATTATGCCTGCGCCGAATCTAGATAGGATTGTGAATGTTAGCATCTGCCACACTTAGATGGAACTTGAATGTTAGCATGTGCCACACTTAGAATTTGAGAACATTAGCCTGCGCCGTATCTAGACAGGATAGTGAATGTTAGCATGTGCCACACTTAGAATTGCGAACATTAGCCTGCGCAAGATCTAGATATGATTGTGAATGTTAGCATCTACCACACTTAGATGGAACTTTAATATCAGCATGTGCCACACTTAGAATTGGAGAACATTAGCCTGCGCCGCATCTAGATAGGATTATGAATGTTAGCATCTGCCACACTTAGATGGAACTTAATATTAGCATGTGCCACACTTAGAATTTGAGAACATGAGCCTGCGCCGTATCTAGACAGGATAGTGAATGTTAGCATGTGCCACACTTAGAATTAAGAACATTAGCCTGCGCCGTATCTAGATAGGATTATGAATGTTAGCATCTGCCACACTTAAATGGAACTTGAATGTTAGCTTGTGCCACACTTAGAATTGAGAACATTAGCCTGCGCCGTATCTAGACAGGATAGTGAATGTCAGCATGTGCCACACTTAGAATAGCGAACATTAGCCTGCGTCGTATCTAGATAGGACTGTGAATGTTAGCATATGCCACACTTAGATGGAACTTGAATATTAGCATGTGCCACACTTGGAAATGCGAACATTAGTCTGCGCCATATCTAGATAGGATTGTGAATGGTAGCATCTGCCACACTTAGATGGAACTTTAATATTAGCATGTGCCACACTTAGAATTGGAGAACAATAGCCTGCGCCGTATCTAGATAGGATTGTGAATGTTAGCATTTGCCACACTTAGATGGAACTTGAATGTTAGCATGTGCTACACTTAGAATTGAGAACATTAGCCTGCGCAGTATCTAGACAGGATAGTGAATGTTAGCATATGCCACACTTAGATGGAACTTGAATATTAGCATGTGCCACACTTAGAATTGCGAACATTAGCCTGAGCCGCATCTAGATAGGACTGTGAATGTTAGCATGTGCCACACTTAGACGGAGCTATGTAGGCCAGCATGTTAAATCTCATATAACCCACTAACAACATAAGCTCAAAGTCTCCGCATACTTATATCACTCAAAAACTCACACAACCATCTCTCGCACAACAAGCTGCACACACTTCACCACACCGCAACACATAAGCTGCACCAACAGCACACGCGGACTGACACCGATCCAATACTTGCACCAAAGCTCAGCACCCGGTGTCCACCGAGTTGAAGCTGCCAACAGTACACCACTCCTCTCACTATCCTACTCCCTCTTCACCTTACTAACCCTTCCCACCTTCTCGTTTACAGATCCACCGGAGCACTTGGGGACCAATTCCGTTGGTGACGGTGCGCTACATAAGTACCTTTAACATAACATAACATAACAAGCAAGTAGCTAATTAGCAACTAATACACATAGGGGCTGATTCATGGAATTATTTGCGCCAAAAAACGGGGATTTGCGCACCATTCTGCCTGCAAATCCCCATTTGTTAAACAGGGATTTGCGGGCAGAATGGCGCACAAATCCCTGTTTTTAGGCACAAATAATTCCATGAATTAGCCCCATAATGATGTCATGAAATTTCTTGCAGGCAACTGAGTTGCTAATAAGCATCATATTAATGATGGTTAATGGGAGTTTATTAGGATTATTCAAAAAGTTGGGCATGGGAAAACTATTAAATTTCAGAAAATAAATAAGGATGCTGTGAAGGCGTCATGAAGTAAGACAGACAACAGATTCAAAGTTCAAACCAAATTGCTTTATTAACACAAATGTCAGGATGGATGAAGGCATAACTTGCCCTCAACTAAGGTGGGATTTCCCTACCTAAAGAAACTAAGGAAAGTCTGAGTCAGAAAGTTAAACTTATAAATCAGTCTGTGTCCAAAACCTATCATTGCCCTCGCAACTAAAGCTAAACAATGTGTAGGAATGTCAGCAATGAAAGTAATGGTCATTGAGCTTCTTCTAGATCCTAGTTTGCTTTTCAGCCCCCCTTCCCCAAGTTCAAGAAAGTTCCACAAAAGTCTTGGGATTACCTTTCCCAAGCTCAAAACAGTTCCACAAATCCTCAGGGTTCCCTTCCCCAAGTTCACAACTGTTCCACAAATCTTTAGGGTTCCCTTCCCCAAGTTCAAAATAACACAGTTCCAAAGAAAAGGAGTCTCGAGGTTCCCATCCTCAAGAAAGCACTAAAGTTCAGTAAGTCTCAGGTTTCTTTTCCCCCAAGGCTTCAGCGTGCCAATTTATACCTAGTCTCAGTCTCTCAATGTTCAAAACAACTCCACATCAACTTGACACTCCATCTGGATTGGATTAACAGTTCAAGCAAATTACACCTTTATGATTTACTTCAACAATGTCTTTGGCTTTCACAATTGAGGGTCCCTTTGTCTAGGCACAGTTGTTAGACCTCACGGTCCACCCATTACAGGTCGCGCAATCAGGAACCCGAGACTCTTTATCCCATGCAGGTTCTTCTGTATCTGACCCTATGTGAATGTTCACGCTCACTTGACTTCTCCTTCTCAGCCTCTTGGCTTTGCCACAATGTGTTACATAACCTTTGCCATTCTTTGGCCTTGTCACACTGTATTCATGCATAAACCTCACTTTGCAGTGGTTTTATTTGTTCCCCACCTTTCTGTCATGCTCTTTAGGCTCTTTCACACTTGCTCTCTTATTTCATACTTTGCTTTCAAATGGGCAATTTCACATTCATCTGTCATCAGGTCGTAGCTCTGCTCATAATGTGTTCATTCAGTGTGGTATTCAATATTCATGATCTTGCACTTTTGCCACTTCACTTTTCTCCCAACCCGTGGCTTTGGGTTTATTTCATTGTGCGCATACTATGTTGTGCATTTGGCATTCGCCCCGCTTTCACACAACCTCCCCCCCAGCAGCACCCCGGTCTCGAGTAACTTTCCCCTTCACTCACCGGTCCCTTAAGTTACCTCTGAGCAGCTGCGCTGTTTCGTTTCTGCTCCGCTTGCTGGCTTTCCTTCAACTGCGAGCCCGCAACTCCGGCTGCGTATCTCCGACCACAGAGGCTCCCACACCTGTGAATTTCTTATGGCCCGCATGGTCCTGGGCACCACAGTTCCTTGGGGGTCCTCTGCCGGTGATCCTGGCTCTCCTGCAGGACCCACTACGACTGCCACCTCGCAAACAGCATCCCTTGTTAGTCCCCTTGCTGCTGGTCTCCTCTCTTCTTATACATCTGCAAACTCTTGACAGGTGGCAGGCATGAGTTCCCAATTGAAATTGCCTGACTGCCATTAAAGTAGAACTGGGACATGTCTGAATTTTAAAGGACCCAAGGGGAGTAGATGTGAGGACGCCCTCAGGTTTCTCACAATGCTTTGAATCTTCTTCACTGTGGCAAAAATGACTCTCAAAACTCTTTCTTGGGTTTCCAAGTCTCTCCCTGGCAACACTCAGTCTCATTAGATCACTTTGCATCTCTGATAAGGCTATTTAGCTTTACGTTATTCTTACTTCAGATAGGGGAACCATGTCTGAAAAATTTCTACCTCTTGATTCTACTGCAGATGATCTGTTCCAAACTTGCCGAAGGACCCATAATCTTTGCCACCATGGAAAGCAACTCTCAGGTTTCACATTCTGGGCTTGGGCCTCTTTCCCACCATCCCTGTCTCACTGGCCGCTTTTATGTCCCACCACAGGCTCAGTCTTAGGGGGTTCTCTGATAAACCATTTTTCTTCCACCTTACTTTAACTATCCTCCTCTCATATGTCCTCAATTCTTCACCAAATGCTTGTTACTCCTCGAGTCCCTCGCAGACGCACCATGTCGGCTTAGAATGAGTGTTCTCCTCTCTTACTCCCATCACTTCCTCTTTGCTCATTTCACCACCTCCTCTTTAAACTGCTCCACCTTTTCCTCAGTTCACTCCTCAATCCCTTCTTTAGTTGATTACTCCCCTGTGAATCAAACAGCTCCTCTTCCGTAATTTGCTTATCTACCACCAACTAAATATTTTCAACCGCCACCTTCACAAACTGCTCCTTTCTGCTTCATAATTGCTCCTTCTCCAAACACCCATACCAGACTGACCAGCTGCCCTTCTTTTATATGTGCATGGTCCAGCCCTCGATGTGGGATTCCCTCTATGGAATTCAGGTTTGAGCAGTTCTAAATGAAAACTTGTGATTGGCCGCAATCCCTTCCTGTGCAGCCCCCTCTCCTGGCTCCTCTCCTTTGTGTTGCGGACCAAGCCTTTTAAAGCCTGTCCTCCATTTTGGATTTTCAGAACACAAGAATGCAGGAGAAGCCCACCACACAGGAGACAAAACACCCTGCGAGTTAGAATATGTAGGGGACACTAAGAGAAATGGAAAATGGCTGAATCTAAAGCAAGTGGTCTCTGGTGCCTTGCTGCTTCACTTGTGTTGTGTTTTTCCTCAATTACCAAGAAGAGGAGCGCCTGTAAAATGCAAGTAGTTACCGTCTCACCTGGGAGTCAACACCCATTGCATGACATGGAGTTCACCACAAACGGTTAATTCCTGGAACTGCATGGGCAAAAATGTACTCAAGGCCCGGGTTTTGACCAATTATGATAGCAAGAAAATAAATTGTTCTACTTTCATTGTAAAAATGCTAACTTACTGCATGAAAACAATGCACTTGACAGAACTCTACAAATAAGAAATATGGAGTCTGTGACATGTAGAGCTAGACTTCGAATAGAGCATGATATGTAACAACACTCCGGTCAAATAGTAAGGAGCAGGGTGCGAAAAGCCAAAGAACCAGTACCAGTTCTTACATTACCTGGAAAACATTGTCAAGCAGTTAGAGAGGTTAATGTATCCACTGATAATTTCATAAACCAAAATGCCATTTGTTTCTTTTTCTAACAGCAATTAAACCTGAGTGGACTTTCCTTTCATAAATAGATGTCAGAAAAATACTGTGATGCACTTATAAATGCAAATACAACCCTATTGTAAATGTATTAAGAGTTATAGTTATATGTGAGACTTTAAAACAGGGAATACATTACTGTTTAAATCTGAATGGCCACATTAGTTTTCTAAAGTGGCTTTACCAGTGCTGGTTTTGCCAATTCTTCCAGTGAACCTGACAACAGGCAAATTTCTGTTTAACCCTGCATACATTCCTGATGTGGGAAGGCTTAAAGTCCCAGGAGACTAGCTTGGCTATCTGGAGAAAAACGGACATATGCATCTTACATTAAAGCAACACATTAAATTCCATATGACAAAGAACCGTCTGTATAGGGCTTTTCAGTAAGGGGATGCCACCACCTACATGGGTTCATCGCAAGAGAAATATTGTTAGAAATACTTTGGAATGCATTCCACCTCTGCCTCAAACATGTCCCTCTGGACTGTTAAGAATCTGGACTGATTACAAGATGGCCAGACCTGAAATCCAAGCCAAGTACTTCAAAGGAAGATTATTGCTTTTAAAATTCCAATCTCTGAAGGCCTCCCATCAAATCCACAATCTGAAGTTAATGAAAGGCTTTGCTAGCAAAAGAGGCCTGTTAGATACCTATTTCAATCATTGACTGAAGGCTTCACAAAGGGGCATCTGAGAGCCAATAACATGACTCATTATGCTAGCATGAGGTTTCACATTCACGATTCAAGAAATGCATCATAGAACTTTAAAAGGCCTAAACACAGATTTGACTGGATCTTTGTGTTGCCACTATATTTCCGAAAAAGGAGAACTGGTCTAACATTGTAAATGTCTCCTCTTCAATTGGAGACCACACATGATATTGGGATAGTAATTATTAATTGATAAATGATACAAATGTTAATAAATTGAGTCACATTTCATCGCAAAAATGAATGCCATAGCCATATATGCTTGAACGAACTTGGCTTGACCATCTAGAAATCCATGCTTCATTTGATGAGAGATTTGGAAGAAAGTATGATTCTGAGTCCAAAGTGTACAGCCCTCACTCTGTCACATGCAGAAATATGATCCACTTATGAAATTAAGGGCTTTATTATTTGGGCGTATCAGTCTGTTAATCGAACCAATCAAAACATGGAATGTTACCATGACATAATGTGGGAATATTACACATTATATAATCAGAAACACACAGGGAATAGAGATAGCTCTGGGATTGTGAAGGGTGCAGAAACAAACACCTGTTCCAAATGGATGAGTGCTGAGCTTGGCTACTCTCTGGAGGTGTTTGGGCCTTGTCCATAAGGAAGTCTGAAGCAGACATTTACCTGAGACACAGCTGATTTCCGAGAGGTGGGAAAAAGGGACCAGTGCCTGACTGAAGGTCCATGCTGGCTCTGTGATTTAGAAGAAATATCAAAAGTGAGTATGAAAATTCTCCAATGTAATTAGATATAAACCATCTAGAACCATTTCTCTGCTAAGTTCTAGGAGTGGATGGACTGGTAGGGAATGCTTTAACATTTGAGTGTAAAATGCAACATTGCATACTCACTGTCACTATGTTTAAAACCAAGTTAAATCTGATTTATTGCAGAAGACATCCTTTTCTGTTCACAGCGGACAGTAGCTAACACATTATCACCAACAGAATAGAAATGAGATATTGCTTGTTAGTGTGAAATGTATTTTGTTTTCGCTGTATTCAAAGCCAAGTGAGATCTCATTTAAATAAAACAAATAGTATTTTCTGCCTTTCTATGTATGCACAGTGCAAAACCAATAGAATTTTCCAATGCAGAGAGTGCAGCCTTTTGTAAATTATAGCTGAATAAACTGGACCCAGTGGTCTTCACAGGTATAGACTGTGTGACAAATCTGGGGGTTTCGTCGCTTCATCCCTGAGAGGAACCACCCCCTATGCAGCTAGGGAGGCAAGCCCACTTGGCAAAATCCTCCATAGAGGTTTGGGAGTGATTCCCCTCAAGGGGACAAGGACTCCCATTTCATTGGGGAACTCTCTGTACCGAATGAATTATCTGCATCCATGGGAATCAGAGAAACTGAAGTTACATTCAGCTGTAGGACTCAACACAATACTGAAAGAGCGTTTGGATGCTTGGCTCAAGAAATTGCTGGCCTCTTCATGGACCCGACAGCTGAGCATAAGCAATACGCCCCTTTTTGGTCACTTAGCGAGTATAAAGGCACAATCACCCTTGAATGGCGGAGAACAAGCAATACGCAGAGGTGAGCCTGCGATGTGAGCATGTCATTGAGGGGCAGAGGTGCGCTACACAGAATAACTGCTTGTGGCACGAAGAGGAGAGACACCGCCAACCTAGCACAGAGCCACGCAGAGTGCTTGTGAGGCTCTGTGCAAGGCAGAGTAAAGCCAGCCTTACCTGGAGGCGCAACCACACAGAGCACATGGTGGGCCGGGTGCCCGAGAAACGATGCAGAATCCAGAACTCGAGGGAGGAAAGAGTCCTCTGTTCATAATGAGAGATTCGAGGAGCAGAGAATTGCTGAAATGAGCA
This sequence comes from Ambystoma mexicanum, assembly GCF_040938575.1. Classification (NCBI taxonomy): domain Eukaryota; kingdom Metazoa; phylum Chordata; class Amphibia; order Caudata; family Ambystomatidae; genus Ambystoma; species Ambystoma mexicanum. The sequence goes on from NC_090930.1 coordinate 986,751,377, forward strand.
AAACACAAAACTTGCTTGTGTCAAGATGGGAAGGCCAGATAGCCTAGGAGAACCCTGATGCTACCGAGCAGACACGGATTCACTGGAGCAAACCTGGTGACATAGAAGGTACCAGGGTTACTCATAGTGGCAGGGTGGAAACACCAGAGAATGAAAGGGAAGAGGGAAAGGTTACCCTACACCCACACCAGAGACATAAAGGTGTGGATAGAGAGAAAGACTCAAGTAACATTAAAGATTATGGGAGCCCAAGAAACCTGAATATTGTAAGCCTCAAACGACTCACAGAAACACCTAAATACCTAGAGTGGCATATGAAAAGAGGAGCTACCAATACTCCAGGGAGCTAAGTGAGTCATTCGGACAGAGAAACCCAAGGGGCCCAATAAACCCAGTGAAGGACAGATTCAAGAATAGCACAGAGGAGACACCCAAGGAGTGTACCAAGTGAGGAGAAACCAATTTAAGTGGTGGCGAAGGATCAGGGAAATATCCCTCCACCAAAAGCAACTTGTACATTTGGTCTTTTCAGGATCTTGAAACTTTATTTTTTAAACTTAAGAATATTTTCAAAGTTTGACAGAAGTTTCAAGAACTATTAAACCAGGGAGAATTGTTTTCTATGGATAATGCTTGCATCCGGAACCAGGAGAGATTCCTGGAAGACCAGAGTGATCAGGGTGGACAACTCTGAAAGCAGGGCACACTGCCTTGTTTTTATTTTATATTTTTTCTAAGTGGTACGGCCAGTTTAGAGGATAGGTTTGGACAGTGTACACATTTTTTATTTTGTCTATTGACGAGCACCTTAGCATAGTTTGGTAGGAAGCGACCCCCCCGCCACCCCCACCACCCTTTACAACATGTCCTCTGGTACAAGTCCTCCTCCTGGCTGGTTTCCACAACTGACACTTGATTTATGAAAGGGTGTACAACTTCCACATTTTCACTATTGATTGGTAATATCTGACCCTTGAAAGCCATAAATGTTTAAAAAGACATTTTGGTATGAAATGGAGCTTAGCTGTGCCATTTCCGCGTCCATAGAAAATCTGCAATTTTAAGTGAACAGTAAAATTTCACTAAAAAAGGATATTCTTGAGTTGATACCTAGTGTATATAAATCAATATTCTGTGTGTTCTAAATTGATAACCGCTCTCATAAACCAAGCATGTAGATTGTGATTCTACCCATAGTGACCTGTTTATTCTTTGCATGGATATGATTTGAACCCACATCACCATATTTAAATGGGGGGGATTTATTGCTAATGAAACATAGTAATTGTGATGTTTATGCCACTCTTCTCTGGTACCAAGATGTGTTTTGGATTTTGGAACAAATAAGACATTTTTTAAATGTCAATTATAAAAGAAAGTACGCTTTATTTATGTATATGTTGCGTGAAATATTTAAACACACTTGGCGATTGATAAGCAGTGATCAAATAATTTAATTTGATTCTGTTGTTTAGAAATTATATTTTGCTATTAGAATGAAGCATTCAGAAATATTACCTGATTGATGGAATGTGGGCACTGTGTTTTAATGAGGTTTTCTCAGGCAGACCAATTCTTATTTCTGTAAACCAGTTACCAATGTACATATATTTCAGTGGGGTGACTTTCCCTGCATAAAGATGGGGACCCCATTTGGTTGTCTTTTATTTGCTTAAATCAGAGTTTGAACTCCAAATGAAGCCTGTTTCTTGTCCCAGAATTGCAGGTGTGGCTTTGGATACCGGGGGCAGGGGAAGGGGCTGTGGTTGTTGGGGTTAGCAGATGTACATTAGCGATATCCACAATAGAATCTACAAATATATTACAGTTAGCAAATCTCTGTGCACAGAGATCTGCACTTCCATGAACTTTCTCTCTGAGCTCAGGGCTGTACCATTCGCTATGAGATATTCCCCTGCTTGATCCCTGGGATAGAGGGTATTGCCACCTGTTAATTGATACACTTCAAGCATGGGCTGTGCATTTGGAACACAGGCACCTCTATGGTGCAATTATTCTCAATGTTTGGTACCTGCAACAACTGCAAGACTTTGCAAAAACAAAGTCGTTTTTTACAAGTTATTTATAGTTTCAGGCAGAGTAGTATTAGGTTTGCTATGCAGAAGGGCTTTTCAAGCTCTTCCCGAGAAGATGGGGCGGTAGCCTAAGGGTTAGAATTGGAGCAAACCTCGGTACACTTTAAGATTGCTGGGGAAAGAATGCAGTAGCATACACTGCTGTGCCCTATTAAGGAATTCTGGGGCTTTGGGCACATGCAGCATTGGTTTCCCCTCCTCCAACCAAAGAAATGAGGGGACCCAGAATCTCTGGTCATGGTCTCACCCGCCATGCAGTCACAATCAGTAGCTTGAAATGCTGCCCCACAGCAATCAAAAATGCATGCGTCCTCCCTTTCAGTCCCCTTTCCCTCTTCAGACTGGCTGGAATCAGAATAATAAACAATTGGCATTTTAAAGGCAATATAAGCAGTGCACGACGAGGGTACAGGGCACATTTTAAAAGTAGTAGCCACGAGAAGGGTGTAGTGTTAAATGCAGGACATAGATCAATAGCTATATGAAGAATGTACACATACCCCACTTAAGACAGGAGACTCATATTAGCACTCTCACAGAAAGTAAACTTCCTTACACATGGAGACATATTGTAAGCAATGAGAAAGTTACACATACCATTGCAAAGAATAGAATGTGGATGTAAATTAGAAGCTACCCGAAAGGTGGATGTATGATAACATAGACTGAGATTAGACGAGAGGTATGGGTATTAAGCAGTTTTATTATTAGTCCGCGAAGAAACAAATTACTTTGTGGTGTGAAATATATCAACGCCACCAGTATTATAAATGAAGCAGCACCATCGTTAGTTAAACCACGAGTGAGATTTCTTTGAAGAACATACTCTGAGAACCATTTTGAAATTTCTAGAAAATGGAAGTTTTGACAGATTAGGTACCACAAGATTAAATTAGTTGCTCAAGATCACACACGTTGGTTAAGAGATGACATAGGATTTGAGCAATCTGCAATTTTTACACAACACACATTGTTTCCCAGATCTTATGTTTTGTAGAATGGACTTGCAAAGTGCATAAATCACGTAATAACCAAACCTGACAATATTTAAAAACAAACCTTTATAGAAGCATGCTTTGCACAAGGAGAATTATTCTGTCTTCATGTTCTCCATCATCAGGGCAAGTGTACATGTAGCAGAATAATAATAATTGATTTGAGCTTAAAATATTTCATCAGGGTTTTTCTATTATTTTTTAAAGCTTTAAATGCACCCAACTCATAGACTTGCTGACTGTTAATTCTGATGTGCAAAAGTACCTTTGAAATTGTATAAAAACACAACGCATTTCTTTTGCCAAATAAGCACACCTGGAAATATTGTTGCCAGAGGCCTGTGTCATTTGGTCGGCTCTTTTCTGTATATGACCTCTTCACTTAATTGGCTTACAGAAAATGGGCTAAACAATGCCACCAATATATAAGAAGGCACACCTCACGTAAGGTACTATACATTGAAATCAGATGATTTTTACAGTATGTCTGTGTCGTCTGCAGGCAAAGCCAGAATATGATCCTCAACACTTTGGTTCAACCGTCTTGAATTTGATTACATAATAACCTTCCCCGACTTACGCTTTATGCTCTTTATTGGTGGTGGCTGCTAGTTTTTACAACCATTGTTTGGAAGATCTGCATCATACTGATACTATGCTACTTTTTATAGCTAGCCATATCTGGTGCAGGGACATTGTTTTGTAGTGCAGTAGATTTTCCTATTACAGGATGTAGATGTACACAAATGTTTATCAGTCTTAGGCATAGGAAAGGCTGAGTCTGCCTTGTTTAAATGTAGTAATGTGATATGTAATGAGTGTTTGCCACAATGAGCCATCGTCAATCAAATTTATCAATATGCATTTGAACTTTCAGGATTCAACGTGATCAATATGTTCCCTACAGAAGGACGCGAATGCTACAGATGTTGGGCTATAGTGAACAGACAAACTGGGGCAGATTCTCAAAATGAGTGCAAATGAAATAGCGCATACAATATTTCAGTTTAGAAAGAACATGTCAAGAGCTGAAGGTGAGAAGCTCGGTTTTGCTTTCATTTAGGCTGTCATGATCACTGCTTCCAAGGAGCCAGGACCAGCCCAACGTCCTTGGAAGCAGGCCCCTAATCCTAAGCCTAGGCACCAGCCGGTCCCTACTGGGACCTTTTGGACCTTGTCCTGGCGCCGGTGGCACCAGGCTCATCAAAGCCATCGGTCCCGGCACTGGAAGCGCCGGGCTCATAATATGTGTGAAGATGCTTGGGTGGACTTACCTGCAGCAGACCATGCTGCTTACTTACCAGCTACATAGGAATCCTCTGTAAGCCGGAACTATTTTCTTACCTGGGTGGGGCAAGCTCCACGCCCTGGATACAACACTGGAACTCTTCTGGAACAGGAACTCTTTTCTTACCTAGGCGGGGCCGTGGAGGAAGATGCCTCATCACTCCTAGGCTATTTAAACCACACCCGATTGATGAAGCGTGCTTCGCGTTATTCTGCATCTGCAGCAGAACGCTCACCGAGTCTGTTCCAGCTTTTCTTCTTCCGATCCTGTACCTGCAAGAACAATACTTACCATTCCAGTATCCAGTCTTCAGCAGCGCCTGTAAAAGACAAGAAACAACAGGTTAGCACGACGACTTCACATGCAACGCATTCCTTACCTGGTCCATCGGCAGCGACCATTTCTTCACGCTGCACCTCCGCCTGTGGAGACAAAAGCATAGTTATTACTTACCGGCAATCCGCGAATTCCAGATGTTTTCAACACTGCAACCCAGCATCTGAAAGACAAAAGAAGAGACATTAGAGAGGTATTTACTTACGCCTATCGCGCTCTCCACAATAGAGCGCCTGCAACTACTCCGGCGTTTTCCAGCACCTCTTCAGCACGAACTCACAGCTGTGAAGGAAAGAGACAGTTAAAGCGCTTGCATTTACTCACGCATTTCCAAGCGCTTCTTTCCAAGGCTCTGGCTCCAGCTTTGGCTCTCTTCATTCCATCTTCTAACGCTAGAGCCCTGCAAAACAAATAGAAGAAAGCATTATTCCGAGCCCTGTTCAATACTTACGTGTCCACGCACCTAAAGACTATATGGACTAAAAGGTGTCCGGAAACTCACCGCTCGTGCTGTTAACGGCGGTTGCGATCCTCTGATGTTAAGAGGCCTACGTTTCTCCCAGTGAAGGAACTGGCAACGGCACCCTGCACCAGACACAGATGGAGAGCCCAGCATTCACCTATCTAAGGTGAGCACGTTGACCTGGGGGCTCTACGGAGAAGCTTAGACGAGAGAGAGAGAGAGATAGAGAAGGACGCTCAATTGCCCAGATCTTTAACCCCATATATTCTTTCATCTGCAGAAATCTCACCCTTCGAGTTCGACACACAGTGCGAAGAGGCTCAGCCCCAGAAGCCAATCGAGTCCTGCACATCACTTTTCGAGTCACAGACTCCTTCCTGCCTAGACCAGCGCCTCCGTGGGAATCAGGTGAGCGTTACATAGGCACACCCAGTTTCTGGACATCTAAGACTCAATTAGATTGTATGTGCCGACTAGATTGGCACAGTCTAGGGCATAGTCACCGCTGACTTTGATAACGTGTTGTCCATGTAGTTTGTAAAGAATATGAGTCATCAATGAGCGAGCAAAGTGATCTTAGGTACAGATTAAACAGCACAGGGGACAGGCTAGATCCATGAGGTACCCCATGTTTAATGGGGGCAGCTGGGGAGAAAGATTCTCCCCAGTGGATTCTGGACCCCCGGTTAGAGAGAAATGAGCGGAACCACCCGACAGCTTCCCTAGAGCAGTTGCCCCAGTCTATGCAAGAGGCAGTCGTGGTCAAGCAAGTCAAAGGCTGCCGACAAATCGAGCAAGACCAGGATCCCGGCTCTTCCACTGTCGATGATTTTCAGCATGTGGGACTGGAGATCGACCAGTGCCATCTCCATTCTGTGTGCCAGTCTAAAGCCTAATTACGTGTTGTGGTGGACACCATTCAATTCGACAAATGCCTGAAGTTGGGCCGTGGCAGCTTTATGAAGGATTTTTAGAAGAAAGTTACAGTTTGTAATAGGCCTGAAGTTGCTCGGATCTTTGGGGTCCAGTCCGGGTTTCTTGAGAAGAGGGGTCACTGTCACTGCCTTGATAGAGCTGGGTATGTGACTGTCCCAGAAGAATGCATTCACTAGCCTTGCTAGTGTGAGAAACCTGAGGGTGTCTCACTGTCAGAACCCTGGGGATCTCTTTCTCAGGTGACCAGGGCATGGCCATTGCCCTTGGATCCAGACCCTGGGGGTGGACAAGTTTGGGAGAAGTAAGTTACATATGTCACCCCGTGTATTACAACAACAGGACTAGCCCCTTTTTTCCGACAACAATTTTCCGGACTTACCTAACATGAATAGTGAAAATGACAACTCCCACAATCCCTACTTCCATTCTCGGAGTCCAACTACTGGGACGAAGAAGAGGCAGATGGGAGTCATGAGGATTACCAATAGGAATCAATATGCAATGGCTTCCTATGGGCTCCATGTTGTCCGGATAATGAGGTCAGTCAGGGAGGGACAACTACTCACACCTGACTCCAATCAGCTGTAGCTGGGAATATAAAAGCAGCAGCCAGAAACAGCATTACGAGCGGGATGAGGATGCTGTAGGGTGCGAGAAAACCAGAGAGAAATCCAAAGAGCTTAGAGGAACCTAGAAGGCCTGGGTTCTATAGGTTGGCAGGCACTCTTCTCTCTTGAATGGCAAGAAAGGGCAGCCTGTGAATTTGTGCATACACCTTGCATACACCTTTGTTCAATTAATCTTCATATACTTCAGAGAGATCCCGTGAGAACGTGCGCAGTCACCTTGTTTAACTAAATGTACACATATTTAACACTGAAGTCACCTGAGAAAAAGTGAACATTCTCACCTTTAGTGAATACATTTTCAAATATATCATGTAGGTCACATGAGAACGTGCACATTCACATTGGTTGAATAAATCTTCGTATACACCAGAGTGGTCACCTGGGAAAGTGCGCATTAACCTTTGGTAAATAAATATTCAAATATATCATGTAGGTCACATGAGAACGTGCACATTCACATGGGTTGAATAAATCTTCAACTTGATAGGACCAACTCCCCAGGTAGCTGCATACTACCACTGGGAGTTACCACGCTCACACAACATTACGTCAATCTCCCCAGCCAGGCTACCGGGCCGTAATCCTGCTCAGCACAGCGTTCGGGAAGGCTCCCTCGGAAAAAACCATCCCAGAGGGAATTGTCACGTTCTGCCCCCAGAGCGGGTGAAGTGTACAAACTATGTATGTGTCAAATCACTGTACCCCTCAGGGCTAATATGTCACCAGCAACCCGGATCAACCCCCACTATAGCAGCATGGGTCTAAGACTGGTCACATGAGCAAATGAGAGGAATCCATCAAGTATCAGGGTGGACCAACCCCCTCGGCGCACTACAGCACCTTCTTCACGGCGCACCACAGCACCTTCTTCACAGCATCTCTGAAAGTCGGCCGAAACCCCTTTGTTCGGAGTATAGGTTAACGTCCATGCCTCTCAGCATCCCTCTGGAACAGGAGAGGAGAACATTATCATCCGTCTGGGCACTCCACGGCCCACGTGTTAGCCGGCAGGCGGCTCACGCAGGGCTCGGGAGCCCATTCTTAGTGTTTCCCTTTCCTACCTGACTCAAGATTATTAGAGCTCACACCACACCGCTCTCTCTCTCTCTGGGTAGCAGTGGCCTCCTGGTTGAAACACCCGCCAAGTGAGCCCTTAACTACGGCCCCAGGGCACACTCCCTCGACCATGGGTCGGGGAGAGAGACTGGCTTCTGCCAGGCGGACGGCCTAACGAGAGGGACCGTCACTGGACACCAGAGGGCCGGGATGCCCTTAGTGGCAGACTCGAGCTCCTGTCTTCATTCGCCTCTCCCCTGCTGTGCTCTACCGGTCCCCTCTGGCCACTTATCCTCCATGGGGACTATCCACTTTATCCACCAGCAGGGGGGCCCGTGACAGTCCTGAGGTGAAATCACCTCAGAGACAAACACACTCCACCTGCTGGTGGAGCCTACCATCAACGTTCTAAATCCTTTCTGCGTGCCAAAAAAAAAAACCTGCGTATGAACGTACAATGATACGAGAGTGTAAACAAACATGACAGCCATAAAAACATGACGCATATCCCATGCTCACAGAAAACCCACAGGAAATGCACGTTTACATATGTGTCAGATCTGAATGTCTTGTTTTTGAAAGGATGTGCGATTTGCTTGCTAGAAAGTACTTTCATAACATAAGTGTCCATTTTCTGCATCTATGATACAACTGATTTTGCGCTCATTAATTGTTTTGTTTTTGGTTGATAGCTTTGCAAGATATGTGACCTGTCTTCTTCAATTGAGTCTAACCCTCATCAGGTGCACCCCCCCACACAAGACTTTCTATTACATTTCGTTATAAACTCAAGCTATAAAAGTAAAATGAGTCCTGAAAGCCAAACTTCCGTAAATGAGTATGTAATAGGGGGGGTCACATTGCTTTATGAGTCTCTATTCCCTTCCAAGGAATATGGGATCTGCAGGCATAAGTGGTATTCCAAGGGTGATGTGCACATACTGTCCTGGTTGTTGTTTTCTGCGTGTAATGGTTTTTTGATGGTGTTGACTATGTTAACAGCTTCAGCTAATGTGATTTTAGATGCATTGCAAATTCCCAAACTAGAAAATAAGCCTTGCATTAACTTTATGAAACTATGTAATTTCCTCCAGATGTTCCAGCCTTGTTAGTTACCTTATCTATCTTATAATTAATCTTCTTAAACACTAATTGTAGGGAAGACAGTAACAGTTGCGCTTTTCTGTCGATTGCATTGAAGTACGTGCTGGAATCTTTGTCTGAATGCATTAGCTAGCATTTGACCCTTGACTAATTTGTTGTAGGAGTTGTCCTATTGCTGGGTAAATAAAAGGCCAGATAGTAGCTAGTTTACCTGATGGAAGATATGTGTAATTCTAGCAATCCACAAGAAAGATGGATGCTGGCATTGTTTATAAATGTTTCCTCTGATGGAAGCACTTGTATCCGTTTTTGTGTTCAAACACTATTGTTTTCATCTTTCCAAGCATGTGCTTCTCTATCACAGTTCCCTAATAAACAGGTTAACTTAAACTGTAAACATGTCTTGAGTATCTAATCTATCCCTTCTGTGAAAAACCAGAGGGTGTTTCACTGCCTAGACCCCGGGGATCCCTTACTCAGGTGGCCAGGGCACGGCTATCACCTGTGGATCCAGACTCTCTGGGTGGGCAAGTGCCGGAGGATCACCTGGGTGAGGGGTACTCGTGAGTGGGGGAGAAACACCTGACGGCGAGCCATGGTGTCCCCCCTTTCCAAATGCCCCTGTCCCATCCTATTTTATAGGATATTCCAACTTCCTAGACCCCCCCCCCCATTTCCTACACAAACACTGAGCCGAGGAAGAGGAGGTCTGAGGCTAAAAGGAGTACCCCCCATGCAATACATTGGACATGCCACACTAATACCATCAGGCAGGGTCAGGCACCTGATCTTAATTATATACACCTGGTACCTATAAGCTCTTCCCACATGGTTAAAAGGTAGAACACAGAGACACACACTGAGCAAGGCGAGCAAGGTGATGCACAAGAAGGAGCAGTTCTTCCAGGGCAAGATCGAACCAGGCAGAGCAGAGCAACAGGCCGAAGGACGGAACCGAGGTACAGAGAAACCTGGACACCCCAGCGAGAAATCTTTACCTCTGAAGGGCCTTGAAGCTAGTGCAAGGAAGCCGTGCTAAAGAGAAGAGATGCATCTTTTTTTTTTTAATACATATTTCTATTAAACAGTTGGAGCATAATACAGTAACATTGCATTATGAGAGGGCAACATCACAGATGAGACAATCATTGTAAATTACGTCGCTTCCCCAGTTACGTTCAAATCCCTTTCCGCATGTGCAGTCCTCACCCATCACCCTCTTTATCTCAAACTCTCGACTCAACCGGACCCAGATATAGCCGTGCCAGCCGTGGTTTAAAGGTTAGGGCTGGATATTTGTCATCATATTCCAGAAGGGGTGCCCACATCCTGTGGAATAGGTGGAGCTTCCCCTCCCTTGCTGCGGTCACTATGTCCCTTGTGCCCCACAGTTCCACTAGGAGGTGGAGGGGATAGATACCTGAAAATGATTAATCTGGGTCAGGGAATGGTACCGTCAAAATAGAAGTTAAAGGGCACATTCAGTATTCGTAACACATCTGGAAGATGATTGGGCTCTGGACCAAATCTCTAACCATTCTGTATCGTCCACTGCTTGCCTAGAGCCGCCTCCCATTGAGGCATAAAGTCCGGTCTGCGGGGGGTTAAAAGATCCACCCTCAAGGGTTTATATAGTTTTGAGAGACCCCCTTTGCTCCTATCCTCCCCGATTGTCAGTTTCAGCGGGCTTAACGTGTGCAAGGCTTTTTGTTTAATCTCAGGGTTTGTAATCCAGTGCTGCAACTGAAGATAAGAGAACCTGTCTGTCTCAGATAGGTGGAATTCACTCTTGCACTCCTCAAAAGTGTGGGGTTGTCCTCCCACATACAATTGAGCTAACGTTTGCAGCCTCCCCCCTCCCCGTTTCCAATTCCCGAAACCCCCTAAGGGCATACCCGGAATGAAGGATTGATTTACAAAGATAGGGGAGAGTGGACCCAAACCCCTTGGTATTTTCTTCCCCTTTAGGGCCTCGCCCCAAATTTTCAGGGTCACCTTCGTCGAGGAAAGGAGAAGTGGCCATTGTTTACACACCATATGCGGGACGAACGGTAGAAAGCGGAGGCGGAGAGAGCATTGTGATTGCTCGACCTCCATCCATTTCGGCGGTGAGGCTCCAGATGTCCATGTCATTAGATGTATTAGTTGAGCTGCCTCTGTGTATTTTTTTAGATTAGGCACCCCAGACCTCTTAGTCAGGCTCCTCCCATCATCACTTTTTCCGGATTCTAGTTTTTTTACCCAGCCAGATGAAGCTAAAGACTTTCCATTGTAATTGGTCTCGAGTTGTTTTGGGGATAACCAACGGGAGGGAGGCACAACTTTATAATAGGCGAGGGAGCAGGTTCATTTTTACGGCTGTAATTCGGCCCATTAAGTATATCTCTTGTTTAGCCATTAAACACAATAGAGACATGGGGTATTTAAGACACAAGGGTTCATCCCCTAAAAAACTGTGGACAATCTTTGACTACATAACCTTTGTCTCAGTGTTGTTTCCTCTAATCATGAAAACACAGAACCAATAGTTCATATAACAAATAAAGAACTTTTCGTTTACACTTATTACATCATTTATAAATTCCATTTTTAATACATACACAGAATAAAAATACAAAGACATGAAATCTTTGTAAACATTACACACATCTATTAACCAAAGTGACTGGTGCAAAGAATCGCAAAGTGAAAAGTTACAAGAAATGTTAAAACAATGCAAGACGAATTGTTGGGTGCGTTATTCATAAACGTTGTTGGTAAACAAAATAGAGAGCCAATTTCATTAAATGGCTACTGAACTCTTATCTAAAATGTAGACAAGTGGGTGAATCCTTTGATATTTAAAAAAAAAGCTTCTCAGCAATATATATTTATCAATACACCACGCTGTCAATAAATGCAGCGTTCTACAAACAACCCAACATGTTTCATTCTCATTTAGTTATCTTACTCCTCCAGAACTTCTTCAGGGCATCCAACGGTTTATGATGAAAAATATGCACTCTCTTGCTAAAACTACAGCAAAGTAAAAAACACTATTTGTGTTCTTTGGTCATGTACTAGAAGGAAACAACACAAAACAGCTCACATTAATGTTGTTATCACTACACAGCCATTTACCAAAGGATCACAAGTTACCAATGGAAGGCTCACTGTGAGAGTGCTTTTTACTTATGATGATCAACGGTTCAGTGGGGGTGTCTTCTAAATAGACAAGGATCTGTTGGGACAACACACAAAACGTCAGATAAGCGAGCATAAAACACCTTCATAAGCTTTCTTGGCATTCATGATTCATCACCAGGCTGAAGCCTGTGCTAGCTAATTACAAATTACTCCTATGACTAAGTATGGCTAATCATAATTATATCACTTCAAAGAATGCCATCCTATCATCAAGTATTCTTTCGGAATGCTTTCTTTCTTTATACCAAATCACTTCAAGTCTACTAACATTTAAAGCTAATGTAAAGATCAGTTATCAATAAACATCGCCATTGCACAATATCTTTCCAACTCAATGGCTAACAATCCCATGCCCTGCACGTGTTGTGTCCGTGCGTCAGAGTCACCATTCGTAAAACTCTCTCGATACAGCACGGTCACAATAGGCATCAGTCATCACTAAGTATTGCCGTTAGCGGCCTCGATTCACCTGATTCTTCTCAAGTCGCCTTTAACTATTTTCAAATGCTTCTCCAGAAGCCGCTTGTAAATACAGCTCCCACTACCACGCGCCTCTGTCGTCAATCTGGCAATCCTCTGCTCAGTACAGCATGCGTGCTGCAAAATAAACAACATTGCGTGTCAATCACAGTCCTGACATCTGGGGAAACGGAATTCGGCATGTCGTTTAAAAGTAACACGCGCGCCGACATAAAACATGTTTTAGCTGATTAACAAAAAACAACATTGTCAGCTTACTTTACTCAATTTGGTTTCCCTTCCTGACCGTTTCTCGTGTTCATTAGCAAGCGTCTGACGAACGTTACATAGGGGATACTACTAGTAAGTGTTTTTAAAGGGCGTTAATCACTTACCCAGTCTTGAGTATAGCGATCATTTTACATAACAACCAATTTGATTAGCCTGGTACTGATTTAGTTAGTACTTAATACCATGTTGTGCCGGTTGGTGCGGTATGTTAAACGCGCTCATAGAGATTAAACAGTGAAGCGCAGTAACTTCTTATAAATTAATGGACAACACAGCTAGAACTCCATCGTGGTAAGCCTCTCCCATACTATCATCAAACTATGGCTCGTTTGTAATATTAGACAAACCATAACCTTGCTAACAGCTGTAGCTTCAACACCATATAGCTATTGCGGTTGTTAGTGTACTCATAGGCAGTCCGAGATTTTTATCTCTCTTTACTTTTTTCATAACCTCACTTAACAATATTGTCCAGAGACCCCATTCAAAGGACTCATAATGTAAATGCAATCTCATATTTTCAAATGGTATCATACACATCTGCTTTGTCTGGTGGCACACAACTCGTGTGGATAACCACAGTGTATTGAAGCTCATCAAGTTGTTGTATATGGTCACAAATTCTGGCATTCGACCTGTTCATTGAGACCCATGCCTGATGCATTGCACAGGAAAATGAGCCACTGTTCTTTTGCATAGTCTTCTGGACATGGATTCGCCACTCTGTGTTGGTGAAATTTGTAACAAAACTGTCCATTGCAGCATGTCACTCTAATGACCCATCATCAAAAAGTGGTTCACAAGGGGAGCTGTGAGAACCTTATTTTTAATGCAACTTCAGTGCTCAGAAATTCTGGTCTTCACTTTACGTTCAGTCTTTCCTATATAGATCTTAGAAAACGGTCAACAAATCACATATACAACGTTATTCGAATTAGTGAACTGATGCTGGGACCATGGTTTCGCTAAACCTTAGTCAACGACTGTGGTCCTACTGGTGAAACTACAGTTAACACCTAGTCCACAAGGAGCATGCCCTGAAATTCGTGGAATACCCCACATTTCTGTGATACTTTTATGACTCTGGTTGGGTTTCGAAAATTTCATTTTTGGTCAGAAGTTCCTTCAAATTGGGACCTCTTTTAAAAACACACAATAGTGGTTTTAAAGGACATTCTCCACCTATCAAAATATGCCAGTTCTTCTTTATGATTTGGTAATTTGATTTGAAAAAGGAGAAAAAGTACTAATAAACACTATTCCTTCTTTCTCTACTGTTTTCTTTTGTTACTTGAGAAGAGCCTCCCGATTATTATTGGTTGATCTTTTCAAAGCTCTTTTCACAATAGCTTTCGGATACTTTCTCAATCTCAATTTCTGACTCCAATCCTGGGCTTCAGACAAAAAAGTGGCGTTCTGCGTACTATTCCTTTTTAAACTAAGAAAATGTCCAAAGGGCAAGTTCTCCCTTGTGTGCCGAGGCTGCCAACTATCGAATGCTAGAAGAGAGTTGCAATCAGATCAGTTGATTTATGAATGGGCTTGACTTGTAAAATGTTACATGTTAAGTCAGCCCAGATCGTGATGTCTAATAAGTTCACCTCCAAATTGCTGTGTACTGAAGTAAACTTGAGAAACTGGTTTGGTCGATCCATTCCATAAATTCCTTAAAGGAATCTTTTGAGCCATCCCAAAAAACCAATATTTTGTCAATAAAACGTCTCCACAATCCGATCTTTGAAAAGAAAGGGTTGGAGGCCCTGTATATTTTCTGGAGTTCAAAAGATTGGACATAGAGGTTGGTGGCTGAAGGGGCCACTGATGACCCCCTGGCAGTCGCATGGGTCTGATGGTAAAGTTTGCTGTTAAAGCTGAAATAATTGTTGGTTAATACTACCTCAGTGCACGACAAAACAAAACTATTCGTAGTAGTACCTACTGTCCTCTTGGAGAGTAGAACTTCCTCTAGCACACAAGGTCTCTTGTTGAGGTATGCATGTATACAATGACACAATGTCCAAACTAATTAACAGTTGTTTGGTATGGTCGAATTGCATATTTTTATTATTTCAGTAGTGTCCTGTACGTACGAATACATGGAAGTAACAAATGGTTTTAAAAATCGATCGGCAAATTTAAATAGTGGTTCAAGTAAAGACCCTGTACCAGATACAGTAGGGCAACCAGGAGGATTCACCAAATATTTGTGGATGTTTGGGAGGATATACCAAACTGAATCAATCAAAGAGGAAAGTCGTGGAGTGGGATCTTCGATGATGCATTTGTAGAATGACGCATCATCTAGCTGCCTATCACATTCAGCAATATAAGATAAGCGATCCAGCATTACTATTTCCCCACCTTTATCTGCCTTTCACAAAATTACATCTGGATAACTAGATAAACTTTTTATCGCTCCATGTTCTTTCTTGTTCAAATTCTAAAATGGGCCATCAGACCTTGTTGTTCTAACTTGTCCAAATCATGCCACACTCTTTTCGCAAATACTACGGCCTTTGGTGAATAGCTTGTAGAAGGTGGGCAGAATGAGGACCAGTCAAGTAATCCACTTTCATTCTTTTGTCGATCATATTCTTGATGATGAAAGAACTGCTGTTAATGTATTTTGCGAAGTAATGGTTACATGTTCACTCTGATACTGAACTTATCATGATTGACGGTGGCGACAAATCCCAACCCCTTGTTCAATACAGCCACTTCCTATACAGTGGGACTGTATGATGACAAGTTGACTAGTAGGGTTGGTTGCTGCGAGTGCGCCTCGGGGCATAATCCCAATTTTCTTGCGGCAGGCGCTGTTCTAAAAAAGCCTGCTGCTGTTGTTGTGCTGGAGGTTGACCTGTATTCATTTGCTTACCGTGGAATTGATTTCTTCTATTTCATGTATTTCTACCACCACCTCTCTGGTTTCTGCCTCTATTTCTGAGACCTCTAGACCCTCTTTGGTTAAACGAGCCATCATCACTAGAGCTTTCTGAGCTATAGGACGTGTTCACATATCTCATTTGTTGTCTATTGGGAACTCCTTGTGGGTTGAGAAAAGGATTATATTCTTCCTTGATATATCGGAATGCCATCTCATGCAAGAACTGCAGTAAATCCTTTTTCATTCTTGAAACCCGATCTTTAGTACAGAACTCTTTGAATTCCAGAATTTCTTTATCGATTTCTTCTAATTTTTTCTTATATGTGTCTAGTGGTACGAGTTTTTTAATTTCCTCCTCCATCTTAACCAGATCACCCGAAATTTTGTTGATCATATCGTGTGCGGTATCAATAATCAGTATAATCCAATCTCGGACGCATTTGTTAGCTATATAACTGCACTGGATTATGAAGTCTTTGATATCTAGGAACAAACGCGGCTTATTACGCACCACCAGACCTTGTGGTAGAGTACCTGATCTCAAATATTCAATCATAATGGAGCCATGGAGTTCCGTTTGAATTAGTCTCTTTTTTAACTGCAAAAGCTCATCCCAGTTGCTCAGGTTTGTTACCAGCGAGCCTTCACCTGCTTTTGAAAAAAGTGAGGCTCTAGGTAACAACTCCGAAACATATTTGTCATCATAGCTCTTTGTTTTATCGGCCGACTTTAGTTAAGGGACAGGAAACCACAAACAATAATTATATTAGACTGCCAAAGTACTGATTACTACCTATCGTCTCACAGTTCTTCAAAGCATAGGAACATGTACCAGCTCACTTAACCCAATAGTATGCTCTCCAAAGATCCTCCCTCCTCTCATTAGGTCTCACGGGACAAACCCGCACTAACAACCATTAAACACAATAGAGACATGGGTTATTTAAAGACACAAGGGTTCGTCCCCTAAACAACCATAGTGGACAAGCGTTGACTACAGAACCTTTATGTGTCAGTGTTGTTTCCTCTAATCATGACAACACAGAACCAACAGCTCATATAACAAATAAAGAACTGTTTGTTTACACTTATTACATCATTTATAAATTTAATTTTCAATAATACATACACAGAATAAAAATACAAACACTTAAAATCTTTGGAAACATTACACACATCTATTAACCAAAGTGACTTGTGCAAAAAATCGCAAAGTGCAAAGTTACAAGAAATGTTAAAACAACGCAAGACAAATTGTTGGGTGCGTTATTCCTAAACGTTGTTGGTAAACAAAATAGAGAGCCAATATCATTAAATGGATACTCAACTCTTATCTCAAATGTAGACAAGTGGGCGAATCCTTTCATATTTTAAAAAAAGGTTCTCAGCAATATACATTTCTCAATACACCACGCTGTCAATAAATGCAGCGTTCTTCAAACAACCCAACATATTTCGTTCTCCTTTAGTTATCTTACTCCTCAAGAACTTCTTCAGGGGATCCAATGGTTTATGATGAAAAATGTGCACTCTTCTGCTAAAACTACAGCAAAGTCAAAAACACTATTCGTGTTCTTTGTCCATGTACTAGAAGGAAACAACACAAACCAGCTCACATTAATGCTGTTATCACTCCACAGCCATTTACCAAAGGATCACAAGTTACCAATGGAAGGCTCACCGTGAAAGTACTTTTTACTTATGACGATCAACGGTTCAGTGGTGGTGTCTTCTAAATAGACAAGGATCTGTTGGGACAACACACAAAACGTCGGATAAGCGAGCAGAAAACACCTTCATAAGCTTTCTTGACATTCATGATTCATCAGCAGCCTGAAGCCTGTGCTAGCTAACTACAAATTACCCCTATGACTAAGTATGGCTAATCATAATTATATCACTTCAAAGAATGCCATCCTATCATCAAGTATTCTTTCGGAAAGGTTTCTTTCTTTATACCAAATCACTTGGTCTACTAACATTTAAAGCTATTGTAAAAATCAGTTATCAATAAACAACACCATTGCACAATATCTTACCAACTCCTCAACGGCTAACGATCCCATGCCCTGCTCTTGTTGTGTCTCATGCTTAGCCTCATGCTTAGCCTATCTATCTAGATCCTTCTCAAGCTGCTCAAGGGCGGGGGAAGTTAGCTGCATTGACGTCCACCGGCGAAGCCGTAAGCCGTACCCCTAAATATTTAATTGCAATAGTATCCCAATGAATCGGGCACATAGGTCAGAGGGAAGAGATGTCCTGTGGAGTTAGCCCCACCCCCAAGGCCACTGACTTCCCATAGTTTATCTCGAAGCCTGCTACACCACCAAAGGTTTGGAGCTCCTGACGGGCCGCTTTAAGAGATGACTGGATATTAGCAATGGTTAGAAGTGCATCATCAGCATAAAGATCCACCTTATGCGAGGCGAACCGAGTCTCCTCCCCCTGGATCGAGCTGTTACGTCGGATGTGCTGGGCCAGCGGTTTCATAATAAAGGCGAATAAGATGGGGGTGCCACATGTCAAGTGTTTTGGGGGTAAATGCATCTGATTCACTTGTAGGGAGGTGCTCGGGGAAGAATAATTAGCCAAGATCATGCTCCTAAATTGGGGACCAAAATTAAATGCTTCTAATGTTAGGCGCAAAAATGACAAGTCCACTGTATCAAAGGCCTTGGTTACGTCTAACGCTAATAGGGCCATTTTCCCATTACTGCGCGTAGTGGTTTCAATAAGATTCAATGCCTGCTTACTATTGTCCCCGGTCTTTCTCCCCACGATATACCCTGTTTTATCGAATCCAAGTGATTTGCCCGTGGCTGAAAGTACAGCGGGCAAATCGTTCCCATGAGAAAGGTGCGAACTACCAAAAGGTTGCGCCTTTCTCATGCGAACACACATGAGAAAGGTGCGAACTACCAAAAGTTTGCACCTTTCTCATTCGAACACACATACATTCTCACACCCACACCCACAGCACACCCCCACCCACAACATAAACAAACCCCACTTACCTTCATCTTCACGCTGGTTCCTTGCAGCGCCAGTTCCCTTTCACTTCCGTGATCGGGAACCAGAGCTGCAGGGTCCTTTTCTTTTTTTTGTAACGGAAGGCTGCGGGGGTGTCACCTGCAGCCCCTGCTCACTATACCATGAAGTATAGTGAGTGGGGCAATGCGGGGGACAACCCCGGAGCCCCTGTTTTTTTTTTTTTAAACTGAATGCTGTGGTGGTGTCTCCCCCTCAACCCCCGCTCACTATACAATGAAGTATAGTGAGCGGGGCGATGCGGGGGAAACCCCAGCAGTCCCCATTTTTTTTGTTCAATGCTACCACCAAAGGTTCAAACTTTTGGTGTTCGAACCTTTGGTGGTCGCATTGTAGAACATTTGGTCAATGCGACCATTTTTTGTAGGTAATTTCAACCTAAACCGTTTGATCAGCGTCAATTAGAGTAGGCAGAAGGGGGACTAACCAGTTTGCCAGGACCTTTGAGTAAATGTTAGCGTTAATGTTCAGAAGGGAAATAGGCCTGTAGGAGGCACAGTCTTTGGCATCTTTACCTGATTTCAAAAACCTGGGTGACAGAGCTTTAATAACGCCTCCACCTCCTCTTTACGAATAGGGACTTCCAGTGCCTCCATGTCTTCATTAGAAAGATGCAGTAAAGCCGCAGTTGCCACATATCTCCTCCGTGCTGATGTCATCTGGCCGGACTTCCCCATGGCCTCAGAGAAAAGTTCTTGTGCCAGGCGGAGTTTGTCCTGCTCCCCATATTGAGTGACTCTGTGCCGGTCCTTGAGGCCTATGATAAAGTTCCGCCTTTTCGCCTGCGCTAATTTCCTGGCGAATAGTGGGTTGGCCTTATTGCTTTTTGTATAATAGACCTGTTTCACCGCTGTTAAAGAGCATGCTGTCTCCTCGGCGTAGAGGGCCTCTAGTTTGTTCTGGGCAATACGAAGGGCAGAATGAGTTTTGGCAGACCGACCCAGTTTGTGTTTGGGCTTGAGCTCGCGGATTTCCTGTTCCATGCGTTCCCTTGCCTGTTTCTTTCGACTGTAGTAGGCTACTGAGTGTGAGATTAGGATACCCCTAATGACCACCTTCATGGCGTCCCAAGTAATCACCGTAAAGGTGAGTTCTGGAGGGTTCTCTCTGAAGTAGAGTTTGATGCCTGTGGCCACTTCATCCCATAGGGCCATGTCGTGCAAAATCGGGTTGTATATGCGCCACTCTGGTCTGGGTTCCAGGTCTTAAACTGCAGGCAAACTGGGGAATGATCCGAGAGAACCTTAGGGGTGATAATTCCCTAATTTGTATAAGACAGTAATTGGGGAGAAGGCAGGATCAAGTCAATTCTGGACGAGGAACAGTGAATTTGAGAGAAGAACGTGAAATCCCTGTCTTCTGGGTGCAGGACCCTCCAGGTGTAGACCACCCCGAATGATCTAAAAAGACGTAAGATACTCAGAGCCATCCGAAAGTCCTTAGGGGATGCAGTAGAGGTTCTGTCCTTATCTGGGCCAGGGAACCACGTTGAAATCACCCCCAATCCCAATCAGGCTTTCTGGAAAGGGAAGAAGAGAAGCTATCAGGCCCTCAAAAAAAGGCTCCTGACCCGCATTTGGTGCATAAACAGACACTAAGGAGTACAGCTGGTCATAGATTAGTCCCTTTATCCCAATGAATCGACCTGCCGAATCCTTGATCGTGTCCAACTCCTCAAAGGGAACACCCCTCACCAGTAGAATAGCCGAGCCCCCTTTTTTAGTACCTCCCAAGGCCAAGAACTGAGTTAGGAAGTCTCTGCTACGAGGTGGGAGAAGTCTTCTGCGAGAAGATGGATCTCTTGAAGAAATGCTATAGAGCCTTCCAACTCCTTTAGAATAGATTTCCTTTTCATCAGAGAGTTCAGGCCTCTAACGTTTAACGAGACAAAGTTTAGCGGCTGGTGGGGTGTTTCCGGGACTTCCACTGGCATTGAGGGGGTGGGAGGGTCGGGCCGAATCAGGTGAGCGGAGGCTGCCTTCCAAAGACTGCAGAAAGCTGTAGATGAGCTCCAACCAAGATTTTAACTTTATAACCCAAACTCAACTGGCAACTATATGGACCGAGTCCCAACCATGGACTCTGAACTGTCCAACTGCTACGAACTGTCAGGGTACCACCCCAAGGGATCATAGATGTCATCCACCTTGGGGATAGGCTCGGGCAGTGTGAAGCCCATCCTGCCATTGTCTATTCTGTTCCTTGAAATTCTATTATCTGCCATTTTTCTGGCACCTGGAGGCTATGCTCTGGTATCACTCAGCGCCTGCCTTTTAGGAGTGAGCGGGTGGCTTGTTGAGGTTCCGACCCCTGTGGACCTTAGACCACAGTGGCCGCTTTGCCTTTGGCGGGGGATCTTCCATGTACATGGGAGCGTACTGGGGTGAACTGACAACCCCCTCCCCTGGGGAGGAAGGTTTGAGGATCTCTTCTGCAATCTCAAAAGCGTGCAATGGATCTGGACACCCCCTTGTATGAAAATTGTACACTGTGGGAAACAGCCAGCGGTACGTGATCTTGTTGTCCCAGAGGAAGAGAGTCAGGGGTCAAAAGTATCTCCGCTTTTGCATTGTAGGGTCTTGATAGATCTGCAGGTGCCTTGAAACGTCAATTCCCCTTGAGAGCGACGCGCCGAAAGGATCTCCTGCTTCGTGGTGTAAAAATTGACGCTGGTAATGACGTCTGGTGAGTTGTCCAGGTCTAGACCTCTTCGAGGGCGCAGTCTATTGGTACGGTTGAGCTGCAGCTGTGGCCTCTCTAAATGTGGGAGAAGGGACTGGAACAGCTCCTCCACGTACTCTGGCAACTCCTGATCTTGAACCGATGATCTCTAATCTGGAGGTTACTTCACCTAGCCCTGTTTTCCAGGTCCTCCTGCTTATACTCCAGGATCTCCTTCTGATTCGATAAAATTCAGGCCTTCTGTTGGACTTCCAGCAGAGAAGCCACCTTCTCCTGTGATTGATCCTCCAGGTCCCTCAGTCTTTTCTCCAGCTCCATAACTCATTGATCCGTATGTTCGATTTTGGATGTTAGCTCGATCATGCAGCTGCAGAATTCTGCCTTGATATCAAGCATGAATGCTTGAATATCATCCTTGGTGGCTAGTTGCCCCGATGAACCTGGGGGCGTGTGGGGGAGAGACTTTGCTGTTTCTTGTCTCCTCCCTTTCTCAGCCGGGAGCAGCATGGTGGTGATGTTGCCACTTTTCGATTACTTTACGTGTTTAGCCATGGTAGAAAGCAGTTCCGTGAACACGCTGGAGAGTAGGGCTAATGGCCAGGAGATTCTGTATGCCCTTACGTCAGAGAGCCACTTGAAGCGGGGTTGTGTTTCCCGAAATACTATCACCCCTGTGCACCAGACCGGGCTATGCTGTTCAATGCCTGATATCCTCTGAATGGGCTGCCGGGACTAGGCACACCCCGCTTCCAGGAGAGCAGGCAGCGGGCCAAAGCTGGATCCAGGGGGCTGGCCACCACCCCACTACTCCTTCTCACCTGAAGATAGGGGGGAAACCCCTTGCATGTGGCTGGGCAAGGTAGCGGGGGTATACAGGTTCCACTGCCGAGAAACCTTCCAATCTGTAGCCACCCAATTCTGTCCCAAGTAGCCGGAGTAGCTGTGGATCTTCCTCTCCCCTGTTTACTGCCCAGTGGGTTGTAGAGAGCAACGTTGCATGTATGTTATGCCCCTGCAAGAAGGAGGATGTAGGGCTCAGTGTACACTTGTCTGCGATGGGGCTACCAGGACAGGCCAGGACGTCTCTGGGGGGCCACGTTAGAGAGTCTGCTACATTGGAGGCGGGCCAATGGCTCCGTAGTTCTGCTGCCGTGGAGGAGCTGCAGGCAGGGCAGGGCTTCGCTTCTCCTCCCGTTGCGGAGGCACTGGTCAGGAAAAGGGAAGAGAGAGACTTGGGGACAAGAGGCTTCACCTGCCATAATGAGTGCTGCAGAGTGGATGGAGGGTCTGAGGTTGCTCGCAGTCTCACTGCAAACATAACAAAACACTGCTCCGAGTATTCCCTCGGCCACATTCCAGGGCGAACATTGGTCACACCTCTGGGTGTCCTACGCTGGCTCAGGATGGGCTGGGAACACTACGAGCCAATGGCTCCTCTGCCACTGCTCATCGGTCGAATTCCGGGCTGCCCAATGGTGAGAGGTAGCTCATTCTGTGCCCCTTATCTTCTGCTCTAGATGTGAGCTTAAAGGCGCTTCAGTGCTTCGATTGGAACGCTGTTTTCTCGTGGGGCTGCTGGCCACGCCTGAGACACATCGTTTTTGTGTATCAAGGATACCAGCTACCCTCTCGGTTAAATGGCAGAGTTGGGGAGGTGCAGCAGCAGTTGTGGTATCAGCCTTCACTTCAGGATCAAAGCCGCGAAAGAAAAATAAAAATGAACACAGCCGCTGAGACGATGAAAGCAATGAAATTCCAGTCTGTGTTAAATGAAACTTGATGGCAACAGTATCCGATGAATGAAGGTTGCACATGTGCCCATAAGATATGAGAGAAAGCAAAGCATTGTAAAGAACTGTACATTAAAGATACTAAGTAACAGAGTGGTTTGGCGAAAGAAGATTGCCCAAACAAAGGTTTCTGTGAAATGTCTGATGCTGTAGAAGCGGCGGGAACAGAAAGAAACTGAGATCCAATATTTTTGTACTGTTGATAGGTTTGATCCCCTGTATGTGAGAGGTGTCTTTGAACTGTTGTTATGTTTGATCCCGGCAGAGGGAAACCTGGATGTGAGAGATATCTTTGAACTTTGAAATAAGTACTGTGCTGGAAACGACATTTATCAAGAGATCTTGGTGTAGGAGAGAAAAAGTGATGTTTGAGGAAAAAAGGTTGAAGTGGTAATGCTGAGGTAAGAGCAGAAGCCTGGCAGTTTTGAAAGTCTTCGACAGCAGAAGGAAAATAAAAAAGGCGGTGAGCCCTACGGAGGGAAGCCTACAAAGTTGTGATTGAAGCTTGGGTAAGGGAACCCCCACACATAGTGATTGAAAGGTTTGTGCCTGGCGGAGGGAAACCTGTACTTAATTGTGGTAACCAGAAGAAAAACAAACTTTTGTTGAACTGTATTACAAGCTAAAAGGTGTCCTGGGCTGGAGTGGGAGAAAGCCGAGAGGTCCAGCGGATAAACTAGTGACTTTTCGTGGAAGGCTAAGTGGGCCCTCGTCCACGAAACAAACTGCATTCTTGTGTCCGAAGCTAGAGTGTGTTGCAAGGTCCAAGTGTGCCACCTTAGCCCGTGCTACAAAATGTGTGGAAGGGAGTTTACTCGGCCATACTGACATTTCTTTTGAACACTGATTTTCCTTTTTGCATTGCCCATTCCCTGTACACCTTTATTGTATTAGAAAGAGGGCAGGCATTCGGTTTATTAGTATAGACCATTTTATTTTGACTAAAGACTGACTAGAACTGCATTTTCTTTTTGTTTGATGGTCGAGAATAGTCCCATCTTAGTTATAGGGCAAGTTAGGAGTTGTCCAACCCCTTTTAAACGATCAATAAAGGTTTTGAAACTTGCAGCTCTTGTGTCAGTGTCTAATTGTGATACCATGCCTCCCTCACACTTCCCTTTAAAACCTCTATTTCCCTTATAAAAATCAGCATGATGGTAACCACTCAACTGTCAACTGGCACTTAGAGTCGGCTTCACCCGCCAATCTGTTTCCACACAATATCAGTAGTGCTGTTTGGTAACAAGCTCCTCCTACAGAACTCTCATCAAGTGATATTTTTGCCCCAGATGCTCTGGTGCAACTGTTGAAGATCCTATCAGGGATTGGCTGTGAATCAAAAGCCGCCCTTGAATTTTTTTTCAAGTGCCCGCACTTTATCTGTGCAACCAAGACCCACCCCTCGAGGTAGGGCTTGGGTGGAGGGGGTTCGCCCCCACCCCTGCAAGAAAATTTGCTAATATGTCCAAATAGTGCATTTTAAAGCACATTTTCCCCCATATTGGGATTCAAAAATAGTAAAATATAAATAAAAACGGACCTATAAAATGGAGCACAGGCCCACTGGGAAATCCCCAGAGTTCCCTGCACGTCAATCCACCACTGTATCATTTTAATGGCTACAACTTCCAACTTCTACTCAGACTGTTTCTCACTAATACCTTTCCCCGATCAGTCCATGGCAGGCTGTTTCTTTTGGCCTGCATTATTCTTCCCCTGCCCTCTGCAGTTTGTTGTTGAGTTTACGGTAGGTCAGTTTATGTTTGTATGTGCTAAATATCACAATCTGTTGTTCAAAGACCATACAGAAGCCCACCCACACAAAATGCCCAGGTAATTCTGAACTGTACGCATCAACACACAGCCTAGTTATCTTGAATTTTACCTGTCTCCTCTTTAACCTAATTCACCCTCCTCTTTCAAATCCACCAGAGCACCTGGATAACTTGCAAATGGCAGCGTTTGAGTGTAAATCCCTAAAACGGTACGACGTTCATTCATCGCCCGTTTTGTCTTTTCGCTACACTTTTTGCCAAACATGTTTTGCCCGAAACAAACATCGATAAATATGGGGGTGAGGGCATATAAGTGGTAGGATGGGGTGGTATACAGGAAATAAATAATAGTGCAGGGGAGTATGGAAGGGACAAAAAAAATAGCTGTGTTTTTTTTAGCAAAACATTTCCGCAAAAAAAGCAGCATTAAAAAAACGGGATGAATGAACATGGAACTCCTAAAACATAATACTACCACCACTCTTTATGTCAAACAAAAGGTGGCCTGGGCCCAGATATATTTCTGAGAGACAGCTTATGTTTTTTTTAAAAAAATGATTGCAAATTCGATTAGGTAACATTTTCTCAGGTGCATTTCTTCAGAAACATAGGGTGGAAGGACAGTTGATTTATCCAAGTGTGTGCCGAAGCCATTGGTTATTGATAGGAGTCAAAGTAAAGCATTGATTTGCAAACTATGTTGCAGGATAATTGCTTTATTTAAGCATTTTTCACATGATGTTGTGCTGCAGATAATTCTCGCTTAGCAGATGTAATTTTCTAAAAATATTGTTTCGATACAAGCGGGGTACAGGGCATTCATAATTTTTGAGCGTATGCGGTTCTGAGAAAAGTAGCCCTAATAAACCGTTGAGCAGTTTAAGTGCAGTTTGCACCACTTGGAAACTATTTGCCCAGTCTTTCCTGGCCCCTTTTTAAGATAATTCTGTGAATGGGCGTCAAACCAAAGTTCTTATTACTAGATTTCAGCTAGTCGCTCAAATATGGATTCCTGATTTCCTTTGGTTCATACTTTTGGTAGCTGACACCACCTAAAATCATTCCACAGAGGGTAATGGTGTTGTGAGTGTACATTATACTTTTAAAACAAAAGTAAAGGATAAAGAATACAATGTGTTAAGGATGGAGATGATCCACAATATCTTATCTCGTAGGATCTGCACAGCTTACATAGGAGTGTCTCCACATATTAACATTTTGTTCCACATTTCATTACTCATTGAACATGCATTGCACATTATTTGTTTATGAAAGACAGCTCTGAATTTGCAAAACAATCCTTTACCAAAAATAACTTTGGTCATATTCTTTTACATCCTCACAACTACTTGTTTCCAAGGTTGTAGTCCTCAGCTCTACTCTGGCCTCTAGCGGAAGTCCAGACACCCTCACACTGACTTCTTCTGGTTACAGGAACGTAGTGATTAGAGCTATACTTCTTTGTCCGAGAGTATTGATCTTTTTGTAGCGGTCACAGCACCCGCTTCCGCCCCTCCTCGAGGGAGTGAGATTATGCTGTCTGCTCCTATTTACGGAAATTGTCTTCTTGCGTTATACCTCCCAGCTTAACCAGTCCAGTTTATCTTCTGTGCTGATGTTGATCTCCGGATCAGGTGCCATGGTAAACTGGCTGTGAGTCTGGAGTTTTGATCAGCGAGAGGGACGCCTCACCACAATGGTCAAAGAACATGGAGTCTAGATTATACATCGGTGAGGTAGTGAACGTGAGCTGTGGAGGAAGTCATCCTCTGGTAGCTGTGTAGAGGGATGCACACATGCGCTACAACTGCTGTTTGTTTGCAGACTAGTGAGTGATGGCAGTGGCATAACAGGGACCCCACAGCCACTGCGGTGTGGGGGCCCCTACGCCATCGTCAACACGGCCGCTCCCAGCAGCAACATCACTGCTCTGTCAGTCAGAGCAGCCACCCTCACGGCGGCACCGTACTAACCGTGGGCCCACAACATGAGAGCCTGCTTTCCCTCATATTTCTAATCATTAAGGGAGAAAACGATAGTGATTTGCCATGTTGGCACCTTTAGGTAAGAGCACTGCTCAGTCACACTGCACTGGCTGGGCACTGGGCATCGGTCACCGGTGAACACTACTCACGTCAGGCAGGCCAGGCACACACACGGTTGCCAGTTGCCTTGCACATTGTCGAGCTGTGCGTGCACTGCATGCTGTACGGCGGAGTGCGCAGCTATGGCAAGCCCTGCCCTGCCCTCCTGCCTCAATCGCACAAGCTCAGAGCCACACCCTGATTCCACACTGACTGTGTGACGGTCGTAACAGTCAAAGTGAGAGACGGAGGAAGTGAGTCGGAAATTCGTTGTGAGGCTGCTGCCTGCTGTCTGTCACCATATGCTTGTGTGAGCACTGCGTGGCCTAGCATGGGCCATAAACACGCATGAGGCCATCGCGGACTCAGGTGTTTTATATGGGCCATGTACAGACAACGCACCATCAAGGCTGCAGTCTGCGGCCTGATGCGTCAATGACGCATCAGGCCGCAGACTGCAGCCTTGTACTCTGGTGTCGTCCGTTCAAAGCCATGTGTTTTCAGACTGTGGTTTAATGATTGCAGCAATTTAAGGCACTGTTAACAATGTATTGCCCATTTGTACCTGAGCAAGTTAGAAGTATTTTTGACACTGCTCTCAGCCTTCTAAAAAAAAGACTGTAGAAGGTGAAATGGTTGCATGAAATCTTCGTATCTCAGAATCCCTTTTTCTGAACCAAAGGTTCATCCTTTCCAAAAACCCTTACCGCTTACTTTGTCGTGACGAATTGAGTCTCCAAACTTCCTCATTGCCGCAGCTGCCAATTCCCGGATCCTTGCTGCTTACTGCGTATAGCGTATGTAACTGGACTACTGAGAGAGAGAGTAAGATAGTGAGTTGGAGTGAGTTGGAGAGAGAGAGTCTGGGAGAGAGGAAGGCAGGCTTTGGCAGTGGCAGAGTGAGAAGGTGAAATGGGAGCTGTCTGTCAAGGCTAGTGATAGGAGCATGGTTGTGTCTTTTTACGGCTTATAATGCTTTCGATAGTACGTATGCCTTGGTGTGCTCTGTTGTTTGTTGTAGGTGGTTTCTGAATTTTATGTGCCCCTCTCCAACCTGCACATTGAGGTCTCTGACTGCTCCCCACACCAATCCTCTCAAATTCTATGCTCCAGATATTATGGATATCAATTAAGTCACCAACATATAACAACAAAACGCCTCTCCCAAAAAACGTCCAACATCAGAACACTACATATCTGAAACCACCCTACATACCACAACCCCAGCGAATTCATACTAGCAACATGGGAGCACAAGACACCCCATCAGACACACATATCTCTATGCTCTTCACACAGAACCCCTGCGAACTGACCCGCATGCAAAGCTCAGTGCAGCAAAGCTATCTTACATTTCCCATCGCTCCATACTAGTGTAACCCACACCCCTCTCTTTCAGATCTGCCAAAGTGCTAGGAGACCATGCAAATAGCAGCAGAGAATGGAATGAATCCCAGGAAAATGATATAACATATGGGCAGAGAACAAAACCCAATAATAAATGTCCAAGCTTTATTTAATATAATCATTATGTATTGATACCATACCAAAAAGGAAAACATACAAAATGCAAACGAGCCATAATCAAACAAAACGAAGAAGTTACAATACATCTCCAATTGCTTTGATTTCTGATCCCATTGAGCATGCCTCCCTTCGCTAATCCCACCCCTTAATTAATTCACCTGGAATGTTTCAATATGCTTGCATGCATAGAAATATGCTCGTTCATTAGATACTTAAATCGGTTAAAAGTTCTGCAGTAGTAGCAGTGTGTAGGTTAGGTGCTCATGAGTCATTAGGAAATCCGCTACCTG
The DNA here is from genome assembly GCF_040938575.1 of Ambystoma mexicanum. Lineage (NCBI taxonomy): Eukaryota > Metazoa > Chordata > Amphibia > Caudata > Ambystomatidae > Ambystoma > Ambystoma mexicanum. The sequence goes on from NC_090930.1 coordinate 986,780,299, forward strand.
AAATGTATCCTAGTAGTATACAAACAAAGCATTAGGCCATATTGTATGGACTGGAATGTGCTGGAAGGAAGAACATCAAGTGGTTTGACACTTTGGAAGCAGTAATACTCTGTCTCATACTGGGACTTCCTAATAGTGTTCCTGTATGCAACATTAGGTTAGAATTGGGGCTCGTGGTCCTTTGCACACAACTGAATTTAAGGATATGCATCTTATTTATTAAGATAAAGATGTTTGTTGATCTCCCAACTTTCAGTTTAATTAACGAAGAAATGAGCCGCAAGACAAAAAGACTAACACAAAGCTTAAACTATTTACTGATAGTATAACCTCTTTTCTCCGCAAAATAGAATGGAAAATTGATTGGGCCCAGGACTTTGTTCTATTAAGAAAGAAGCTTTTATTAAAAGCGACAGACTTGGACAGATGTCATAACCTTGATCGCTTATTTAATTATTTGCTGATTCAATGAGTAACGAGACAAAAACTTCCTAAACATTTACTGGCCCAATGTGAGGGCCTAATCAATTCCAGAATTGTATACCTTGGCAAGTTCATTCACACTATTGAACATCTTGAAATGGACAACTTCTGGATTTGTTGCCTTACAGTTAGATATACGCCTTTAGCTATTGCACTGATGCAATTTTGAAAATGCATAGCTGGGAATATATTGACAAAGCAAAATAGCCTCTCGCATCAATTGAACTGATCATATTGTTAACATGATGAATGATATAACAAAGCAATTTAGATGAAAAAAGAAACTGAATATGTGAACCAACTTCCACAGCAGCTGAGATGCGTCAATTTCAGAATTCAATGTCTCAGTTTTAGCTAGAATCTAGAATTTTGTACTTTGTAAATTGAATGTGGTATTATATAAAATTGTATTTATGTATTAATATTTAAACCTTTTTTTGTCTACTGTTTCAAATGTGTAAATCATCATTAACTGTATTACACATTTAAATAAATAAAATGTAAAACAAAAATTAGGAAGTCCGCTACCTGAGACCATGCACTATGGAAGGCTTGGTATGAGTCATTTAGAATTGCTGTGATTTTCTCCATAGCTATCGTCGTCCAGATTCTAATCCACCATTGTGCTAAGAGGGGATTTCCATGAGCATACCAGATTCAGCCTGGTGGCCATTAGGAGATGGGTAATTATTCTAGCAGATGGACCCCTCAAGCAAGTTATTTGTGTCAATCCTTCTAAGAAAATCCGAGGTATGGACGGACACTACAAGCAATCTGAATGCAAACGTTGGGCACCTCTCTGAATGGCCTTACTGTTCCCTTCCTTGAAACCCAGGCCACTGTAACCAAGAAGCCACTATATATGGCCCTGACAGACTTGTCCATTGTGTTCAACAAGGTGAACCGGGAGAAATTGTGGAGAAAATTGAGCAGCTGGGGCTGTCCTAATGCTCTAGTAAGCATCATAGTCTGTCTGCATGAAAAAACTCAATTCCAAATTAGACTCAACAGTGAAGGTTCCATAACTGAACCTATTGCTACACATCGTAGTCTGTGACATGGCTGTGTGCACGCTCCAGCACACTCGCATACAGCATCTTAGGATGCACCTTGGACTCAGACCTCCCCAATCAAATCAATTCCATGTTTGTTTGTTTGTTTGTTTGTTTATTTATTTGTATGGCGCACCTTACCCAGGGGCAACAGGGTGCAGGCAGAAGATAATTCGAAGCTTACAATGTTGCAGAAATATACACTTTGAGGTAGTAATAAAAATAATCAGAATTACAGGAATAAAAATATACAAATCTTCATACATACAAAGTCAAATATCTATACAGGGGTAAATATACAGATATGTACAGGGCTGTTAGAGGCGGGTAAACCTAAAAGAATATTCAGGATTACAGAGGTAATAAGGAATAAGAGGTATACAAGTCTTCAAACATTAAAAGTCAAAATCTATACAGGAGGTAAGTGTACAGAAGTGTGCAGGGCTGTTAGAGGCGAAGGCAGAAACACAAACAAGAGTATCACTATCTATACATAGGTGTAGGAAAGTGCAGCTAAATACAAGGGTTATTGGAGTTAAGGTGACTGATGAGGTGTCTTCTAAAGTGCGAGTATGGTTGGTCAGCTCTTAGGTTGTGAGGCAGAGAGTTCCAGAGCGTGGCAGCTTTCACTGGGAAACTGTTCCCACCAATGGTGGAGAGTTTGAATCTGGGGATTATCAGACGGTTGGAATTGATAGTTCTTGTTTGTCGGATGGAGGACTTTCTCTTTACCTTGTCCATCAGATAGCTGGGGGCGGCATTGTTGAGGGCTTTATGGGTTAGGGAGGCCAACTTTAGTTTGATTTTGTTGTCTGTAGAGAGCCATTTCTGTTGGCGTCTAATGGTTGAGATATGATCTCTCTTATTAATGCCGAGGGCAGCTCTCAAGGCATTGTTTTGTAGGATTTGGAGCCTGTGGATAATGGCTTTGTTGGCACCGCTATAGAGGGCATTACAATAATCAAGCCTAGATAGTATGAGTGCTCTTGCCAGGATCAGGCAGCTGTCATTGGATAGGAATGGTCTGCCTGCCCTTATTAATTTGCAAGTGTACGCAGTGGTAGATGCTAGTGAGTTAACCTGTTTAGTGAATGACATAGTGGCATCCAGATAAAAGCCAAGGGTTTTTACTTCCCTGGATACTCTGATGAGATTACCATCTATGTTGAATTCGGCATATTCAAGGCCTAGTTTGTTGATATTAGCAGGGGTACCTAAGATGATGAGCTCTGTCTTGTCATCATTCAAGCATAGACCATGAGATGCCATCCATGCCTGAATGATGAGATATATCCTATTCACCAACTCACTGTCCTTACTGTGATCCCCTGAAAGTGGGAGGAGAATCTGAGTGTCATCAGCATAATTAGTGTAGGTGACACCCAGATGGTCCAGATCGTCGAACAGGGGTTTGGTGAAGATGTTATATAGGGTGGGGGAGACGCATGAGCCCTGCGGGACTCCGCAAGTGATAGGAGAGGGGTCTGCTGCTGCTGAAGGGGAGAAGACTCTCATAGTTCTCTCACTCAGAAAGGATTCAATCCATTTGATAGCTTCTGGGGAGAAATGAGCAGCTGAGTCAAGGTGTCTGCAGAGGACCTTGTGGTCGACGAGGTCGAAAGCCGCGGAGAGGTCAAGTAAGAGGAGGAGTGCTGTCTTGCCCTTGTCCCTCAGATCATCAATTTGGGTTTTCAGATCGATGAGGGCTGTTTCCGTGCCGTGTAGTGGGCGGAAACCTGATTGTCTGGCGCCTAGTAGCTTGTGTAGTTCTAGGTATTTTTGAATCTGGACATAGGCAACTTTGTCCAAGATTTTCAGTAGGAAGGGTACCGTTGTGATGGGTCGGTAGTTGGTGGGGATGAGGGGATCGAGCGTCTGTTTTTTGAGGAGGGGGAGTACCCAAGATTGTTTTAAGTTGGAGGGGATACTGCCTGAGGAGAAGGTGGCGTTTATAAGTTTAGAGATAAAGGGTGACAGGTCTCTGGCTGCGTCCTTTATTATGTGTGCAGGGCAGATATCACCTTTACAGTTTGATGGTTTAAGAGAGAGGATGATTTTCTCAACCTCAAGGGTGGTAGTTTTAGAGAAGGTGAATGAGTTAGTGTGTGTACTTGGTGAGGCTTTGGGCGGAGATGTGGGAGGGTTAGTGAGGTTTAGGGAATCTTTTTTTAGATTAATTTTATTTTGTAGGGTGTTTATTTTATTTGCTAGTGCTTGTTGGATGTCTGTGCACCAGGTCTGGTTCTTGGTGCAGGTGTCGGGTGTGGCTATGGGTGACTCAAGTTCCTTTAGTATGGAGAAGAGTTCCTTCATACTTGAGTTGGAGTTGGCAATGCGGATGTTATAGGAATTCCGTTTAGCTAAGCAGATTTCAGCTTTGTAATGACGAGAAATCGTGTCCAGGATGGCTTTCTTTTCACTGGAGGGGCATAATTTCCAATCAGCTTCACATTTGCGCTTTTTTAGACGGAGGACTTTGAGTTCGGGTGTGTACCATTTGTTTAAATGAGTTTTAGGCTTACTGGAGCGAAGTTTGAGTGGGGCAATTTTGTCCATGGTAGTTAACATGATTTTATTATATTCGTGAACTAGTGTGTTGGGATCTAGATTGTCTGGCAGTGCGTTTAGGGTTGGAAGGATAGCTGGGATGATTTTTTCTATTGAGATATTTTTCTTGTTTCTTGTGAGGCAGGGTGGTGCCAGTGACACAGTTGTGGTAGGTGATCTAGAGGTCAATAGGTTAAATGAGACCAGCGAATGGTCGGTCCAAGGAAGTGGTGTGGTGGCGGAGATGACCGCTGAGCAATTGGCATCAGCAACCCAGTCTAGGGTTCTACCCTTCAGGTGGGTGGGTAGGTTGACTTTTTGTGAGAGTCCGAGTGATGAGATCGTATTGGCTATGGTAGAGGCATGTATGTCTGCTGGGTCGTTGAACCCTATGTTAAGGTCCCCTAGAAGCAGTAGTTGTGAAGTGGTTTTTGCATTGTTAGAAATTAGGTTGTGTAGATCTTCCTCGAAGGTTCCAAGTGGACCTGGTGGTCTGTAGATCAAGTGGATAGTGAGGGATTGGGTATTGTTTATGGGGAGTTTGGCGGTGAGGGATTCACACGATTGCAGAGTTTGGGTCGGGGCTAGTCTGAGAGCTAAACTTACTTTCGATATGATGGCGATGCCACCGCCCCGGTTACCTACCCGGTCTTGCCTAGATATAGTGTAGCCGTCTGGGATGGCTAGCATTAGAGATGGGCCTGCTGCATTGTGGAGCCACGTTTCAGTTAGAGCAATAAAGTCTAATTTGTCTTTGATAATTAGGTCTGCAATATCAAGGGCATGTGCAACCAGTGATCTGGTATTGAGGAGAGCTCCTTTGTAAGAATGTACATCCGTTTTTGCCGAGATATTTGTATGAATGATAGGTTTGGACTTGGTTGTGGAGATAGTGGTGCCTTTGGTAGAACTTTTGGCTTCGCATTTGGAATCAGACAGGAATCTTCGGGGCGGCTCATGAAGTTTAGAGAGTCTAGCGCGAAGTTTGTTGTTTCTTTCGGTGATAGTGCAAGGGTGGGAGGCAAAAGTTGTAGGACCTGACTTGCAATGATATCTTGGGTAGGAAGGGACAGGATAGTACCTAGTTGTGTAGGTGAGACTAGTGCCTGGCTGGGGAGGGGGGGCTCCTGAGTCAGTATCCTGGATGGGAATGTCTAGGGATGCGGGCGTGGCCATTGCACAGAAGATGAGTAATATAGTTAGCATTTTCTGCAGTACTGCGCTGGCGTTGTGTGAGCAGAGTAGGAGTATCAATGTGGGTGTTATTTGAAAAAGGTGGCTTTGTAAACGGAATATGCGCAGGAATAGTGGTAGGCAGCAAATATGCAATGGGGTAACACCTAACTTCAAATAGCACAGTTTGGCAAAAATGCAGTGGGGTAACACCTAGCTTCAAATAGCACAGTTTGGCAAAAATGCAGTGGGGTAACACCTAGCTTCAAATAGCACAGTTTGGCAAAAATGCAGTGGGGTAACACCTAGCTTCAAATAGCACAGTTTGGCAAAAATGCAGTGGGGTAATACCTAGCTTCAAATAGCACAGTTTTGCAAAAATGCAGTGGGGTAACACCTAGCTTCAAATAGCACAGTTTGGCAAAAATGCGATGGGGTAACACCTAACAGTCCTGTGGTGCACATGGGTCATGCACTTTGGTTGCTATTTCCTGGGGTGTCGCAGACACACATGGTGCTGGAGACAATAGGTAGCTGGGAGTAGTGCAGTATTATTGGCCGAAAGTTACCTGGAGTAAGATGGGCATGGCAGAGGGTAGAGTCGGGCATAAACAGGCACAGAAACAGGTGGCAGCGTTAGCTTACCTGGAGCGGTGAGGGCAGAGTTCCTGGCCCCTGGCTCCGAACAGGCTCTCAACAGGCCTTTGTATGGCCTTCGTAGGGCCGCCGGCACATCCGCCTGCCGGCGGATGTAGGGAGCTGGATATGCGAGGCTTAGCCTCGTTGTGGCGCCGCGATGCGCCCGGCATGCGGGGGACAGGCAGGAAGTAGGACAAGGCCAGGCAGGCCTTCGTTGCAGCTTACCAGCTGTTTCGGGTTCCAGCGATGGGGAAAGGGCTCCTGCCCTCTTCCCTTGGATGGGACGACGAAGTGGGGGCCAGACAGGCTCTCAACAGGCCTATGTATGGCCTTCGTAGGGCCGCCGGCACATCCGCCTGCCGGCGGATGTAGGGAGCTGGATATGCGAGGCTTAGCCTCGTTGTGGCGCCGCGATGCGCCCGGCATGCGGGGGACAGGCAGGAAGTAGGACAAGGCCAGGCAGGCCTTCGTTGCAGCTTACCAGCTGTTTCGGGTTCCAGCGATGGGGAAAGGGCTCCTGCCCTCTTCCCTTGGATGGGACGACGAAGTGGGGGCCAGACAGGCTCTCAACAGGCCTATGTATGGCCTTCGTAGGGCCGCCGGCACATCCGCCTGCCGGTGGATGTAGGGAGCTGGATATGCGAGGCTTAGCCTCGTTGTGGCGCCGCGATGCGCCCGGCATGCGGGGGACAGGCAGGAAGTAGGACAAGGCCAGGCAGGCCTTCGTTGCAGCTTACCAGCTGTTTCGGGTTCCAGCGATGGGGAAAGGGCTCCTGCCCTCTTCCCTTGGATGGGACGACGAAGTGGGGGCCAGACAGGCTCTCAACAGGCCTATGTATGGCCTTCGTAGGGCCGCCGGCACATCCGCCTGCCGGCGGATGTAGGGAGCTGGATATGCGAGGCTTGTACAGAACCTGTAATTTCAACATACGCATACTCAGGCAAATCTTCCCCTATCCCTCCTAGCCTCACAGTTTCAGCAATCCTCACAATCATCATCATCTCCTGCTTAGACTATGCAAACTCCCTCTATCTGGGCGCTCCCGCCTATCAGATCCGAAAACTCCTGTGAATCCAAAACTCTGCAGCTAGATTCCTCCTTGCCCTTTCACCGAGAGAACATATCACCCCAGCCCTTAGAGTACTACACTGACTTCCAGTCAGCCGTGGCGGGGTGACACACTGCAAAAGAACCACGCTGACTCTGATAGCGAATTCAAAGGTGTTTATTAAAATACAAAGGGTCAGAATGGCTTCCGTTTTCAAGGTTCTTCAGGGCCTACTGGGTCCGCTTGGGATATCTGGTGCTAGGGCCATCCCTCTCTGTCTCAACTTCCCCGGCCTTACCCCCATCTCCCTATCCCAAGCTGCCCCAATGGGGGTGGTAGTAGCTGTTGATGGGTGCCACCTATTGTTGTGTCTTGACTGTCGTGTAGAGCGAGGATACCTCCGTCCACAAGTGCCGCACAGAGAGACTACAAATGTCACTCTCTGTACAGCCCTTGAGGCCACAGGTGGGGGATGATCTTCCGGAGCCACAGACTTTTGGGAACCCCTGGGCCACTGCAAATAAACACTGGTTAAGTAACTAGCCACAACAATAATCACAAACCAAACAACAAGAAAGGAACGGTCTTACCAGTGGCTGATAGATGCGGTTCAGTTGAACCTAGTGAGGGGTTCCGGGACCCACCAGTGCCTCGCCTCCGATGCAGGATGTTCCTCCCAAGAGGGGAGGTGAAGTCCGCGAAGGCACCGGGCCCCACCTGTTGATGGAGTCCACCAAGAAGTCCAGGAAAAGCAAAACCAAGACAAGTATCAGAATGGAAGACCAAAGGCAGTCCGTGATTCGTAACCAGAGTTCCAATATCCAAGAGCCAGAACACAGGGCAATCCAAAAGCGGTCCGTGAAACAATCCAAGGTAGAATTCTAAGTGAGCCAAACCAAAAATGAACGGAGCGCCAAACAGTAGTCACGAGAACAGCTGTGAAGCACTGAACACTCGTATCCGAGCGTTTAAGTAGCGGCGCTACGTTTGTCTTCCGGTCACGTGGTCCACGCCCGCATCATGTGATCGTGTTGTTGTTACACGTGAGCGGGAGGTGTCGGCCACATGACGCAGAAGCAGGAAACGAGGCCGATCCCGCAGCCGCCACGGAATACGCCAATGGAGCGGGCATCTGCGGCGGTGGGCTGGCTGTTGGCGCTGCCGCCCTGGAACACGGGAGGAAGGCAGCGGTGGGTCCCGGATCCGAGCCTGCGGATGGGGCATAGTGGAGGTAGGACACAATGGGAATGGGGATCATGGAAACACCAGCACCATCTCGTGATGGTGCCGGTTTTTCCTCGTCCGCCTGCAGGCGGGCAGTGTTCAACCCGCCAGGTCAGACATGGCGGGATTGTCCCCTCCGCCTGCAGGAGTCGTGATCACCCGGTATGGAAACAACGTTGGCGGCGCGTTTAACGCCACCGTTGTTTACATACCGGGTGAGTTGTAATGATGCCCAATGTCTACCTGTCTCCGTAGGGATTTTCTAGGCTTTCCCTAACATAGCCTGCTTAGTGATCTTTAGGGAGTAATGAATGGTGCCTTCTTTCGCCCAGACGTCATGTTTACTCCTTTCATACCCTCACGTACCTGACCCAACACTATACTGATCTCGCAGACTTTTCTCCTCCCACCACGCCACTGTCCCTCCAATCTCTCACTTCGTCTTTCCATATCCACCCTTTGATCTTACTTCTCTTCCTAGTCCGGTTTCTACTAATCGTTCGTCCTTCCAACTATGCTTCTATCCCTGTTATCGTCTCTTCCCTCCTTCTTCTCACTCCACTTTCCCGCTTCCTACTGTTCCTGTAGTTACAATCGCTGTTTCACTCTATGCCAATAACTACTCCTATTTTCCCACTCACTGTCACTTTTCCCACTCTCCCTCTACTACTATTCCTATTCCTGTACTACCAGAGTTCCTTTTCTACCTTTACTTCTCCAAGACACTCGGGTATATATGCCCTGCTAACCCCTCTACTACCTACTACCACCTATTTCCTGCACTTGCTAATCCCGCCACCTACTATCTTTACTCCCAACTACTACTTCCTCTGTCACTACTACTACCCCATTCCATTACTCCTACTCTACTTCTACTACTCACACTCTACCCTCTCTCACACACACACTCCACAGACCCCCTCCTTATAATAGCCTCTGCACTCATGTCGCTCTCGCCTCCACTGGTCTCTCAGACGTCCTCCACCGCCTCCTGTCCTCACCCAACTAACCTACACTTGCACACTCACACACACCTCCTTAAATACCCCACACCCTCCCAGGATTGGATACTCACCCTATCTAATCACTTACCTACCTGGCTCAAGGGGATGGCCGTGGGAGGGCTTAAAAAGGCTGGTAAGCTCCGTCATTTTCCAACATGGCTCCTGCTGCATTTTTCACATTGAGCCTATACTGGCTCCCTGAGACCAACTGTTTTCCCAAACCTCGCGGGAGGCTTTTTCCCCTCTCAAAACTCTCAAAACACTGGTTTAGTGGGGCCCTGATTTATAGGGCCTTCTCCCTTAGAAAACATCCCTGGTGGGCTAGTGGGTTAATATCCCTGTCCTCTCGCTGCTCCCCCTGCTGCAGGTCTGTTGGGCTGCATCTCTTGGCTGACCGGTGTTTTGATGTTCGTGGAACCCCATGACAAGGATGCAACCTTGACATTGGAGAGCATGTCTCTCCTGGCTGCTGCTCTGCTTTGGCGGTCTGGAGACAGGGCCGGTCTTACAACAGATTGCACCCCAGGCGGGAAGCATCATTGGCACCCCCCCCACCCGACCTGTGATCTCATGCATGTGTCATGGGCTGAGCAGCGGGAGTGGGGACTATGAGTTAACAAAATTGTCACTGCTGGCATCTGCTGAATTTCATGAACCTCAGAAAACAGCAATAAGAGGGTGAAACTATAACAGGCCTGGTTATGTTCATCTGCTTTTGCTCTTCATTTTTAGTAACACTGACCAGTTTGCTGCTGTGACTCAGGTCAGAGAATCGACAATGTCAGATCTACACTAATGTCGTTCGTATGACGTCAAACATTTAGCCACTCTTAAAGGGTGATGAACTGGTCTTGAACAGTGTTACTTGAACCTCCAAGAACAAGAAACAGCAACATACCCACGATAGCTGTACAAGCCCGTCTATCTCAGCATTAAAATACATGCATTTATGCAATATGTATTGCATCAAATATTTCACGGGAGGTTAAATATATTTAGGAGGGACACACGTAAACAATATCACTACTCCATGTGAGTGGTAAAGTCTACTTTAAACATATGCAGAGAGTTGACATGCATGTACAATTCAACATAGCTCCCAATGTTAATGTTAGAGAGGTGGCGTTCTAAAATTATGACATTACAATGTGGACTTTACATTGAAACACACTGCAGTGCATTACCGTGGCAGAGAAATGGCAGTTCTAGTATTGGGGTTTGTTTCGCTCATGCTCGTGAACTCTCAACATTCTTAAATGTTTCCTTCGTGATCACTCATTTTAGCTCCCAACAGCACCATGAAACTGTAAGATCGCAAAGAAAAATAATGTCTACCATCCCAACATAAAAACAAAAACAATCAAATTCTTAAAGGGTGGAAGGCAACCTTTTCTTGGGACTCATAAAGTTTACTTTTTGCAAATTACTAGTCGCGCACTGCTTGAATAACAGCGGCCCTTGCACATTGTGCAGTGTATAGACGAATTTCATTTCAAGGTACTTGGAGTACTGCGGCTATCAGGGGAAGCATCTGCAGTGTACCCCAAGTGTAGTGCGCTTTGCCCTCCACCCTCACCCCCCAGCCTTGCAGCCCTGCACTTTTTCACATTCTCCATTATGGTAAAGAACATTGTCCCGAGCTTGGGAGAGAAATGGACTATGCAGAAGGAGCTGCCTCCACAAGGTGTGTTTAGCTGCTGGTGTATGAAATGCAGAAATGGGTGGCATCAAGAGCCCCATGCTCTGAAACACCTTTTGTGCACTGGTTGGTCACACGACAGAAAGTGTGAGCAGGTGATTCCCCAACACTTGAACCATTATTTAGAGACCTGGCTTTGATTAATGTGGCGTTAGCTAGTCATGGCCATTTCCCAGCGTTTGTGTTAAAGGAGATCGGAAGCTGCACCGTACAGGGTATTTTAAAGGCCATGAATTGATGCTACAGCATGTCGCCCCCATTGGAACAAAGAAAGTGAAGTATGCATCCTACAAGTCTGGGTATTTGCATTATACGGAAGACGGGCCAACCGTCCACGGAGACGGTTTCTGCTATAGTTGCTGAGTCGATTTCCCAAGCCAGCTGCTGTGCAGACTTCGCTCAGCTTTTTGTCCAGCGCCTGTATCCATCCTTCACATCATCATTCACAAGGCGCGTTCGTGTAGGTGTTTGTTTATCTCGTTAGACTAGCGTGATTCCTATTCCAAATAAAAGAAGCACAACAACAAAGAGTATAAGACAAGTCTGAGCGAACAGTGAAATGTATGAAACTCTTGCACTAAAATAAAGTCAGCAATGCATGCACAGGAAAGAGGGAACGACAAACAATATGCTCGGGAACTAGGGGGTCGTAGTAACCTCCAAACCAGCTCATGCATGGTACTGGCCTCCAGGGCCTCGCCCTTGAAGTGATTTTGGCCTGGCCACGGGCCGAATGGCCGACGGACGGACCAATCCAACCCCGCTGGAACTTGCAACTGTCTAAGATCTGCTGACTGTGACACTCTGCCCAGGTCTTCCGAGAACCGGCCTTTTGATCTTCTGTGGAGAGTCCACCACCAGTGCTCGCTTCCTTTTTCATGACTACTTGAGCCTTGACAAAAGTGTCTAGCTTTGTGGCCTCCAGAGGCCGTTCTTGGTTGGCCCAGTCATCTCCGCAATACCATTGTAAAATAAATAAAACACCTATGCAGCAATAGGCCTCACCTGTGAGGACGGGAGCAGGAGGAAAGATGTGTGCTTGCCTCGGCAGGCTGTAGTTACTGCAGGATTTCCTGAAACAAGGTCCAATCAGCGAGGGAAGGATGCGGCCACTGTTTGTATTTGCTGATTCTGCTGCTTGGCAGTGTGTGCTTGTGATGGGAACAACTTCAGGATTTAGTGACCGAATCGCTCCTCTTTTCTGTAATGGCCGGGGCCGACATCACCAGCCAGCCCCAATCGATCCACACTTCATTGTCAGTGCGCGCCCATCGCCTGGAGGAGGGGACCCTGCATGTGCGCCCATGGGCCTGGCTGGTGCCAGCGGTGCCGGCGCCACCCGGGGCCGGGGGAAGGTAATAAAGCAACAAATGTTGCTAATTTATTTGCCAATTGCCCTGCCCTGCCTGAGGGCTGAGGCCAGGCCCGTTTCTTGACCCGGGCGAGGCAGGCAACTGCCCGGGGTGCAATAGCCCCAGGCGGTGCAATTGCCACAGTCCCTGGAGCCTCTGGAGGGGATGGAATTCCCAAGTTTGTGGGGCGGCGCATTGATGTGGGGAAAGTTCCGCAGGTCAGGTGCTGGCGCTGCCCCTTCCGACTGTAATGTCACGTAGTAAAAAAGTACTACGTGACATTACAGAAGTCAGAGGCTCCCTCTGACCACTTTCGCGCCACTTGGGGTGGGGAGCATTAGCACATCAATAAAAACACGTTAGGTCCCCCTGCAGCCAAAACCAGCTCCTTCCATCACAATGCCGGCAGAAAACTGCTAATGGTGGCCCATTAGTCACTAAATGGTTTTGTGCTGGCATTGAGATGGGAGGGGAGGTGCTGTGGGGAGTGGGCGTGCCTTGCAAGGACGCACCGTGGGCCCGACACGGTACAAACAGACACCCGTTTGGGCCCATGGTGCATCCCTGCAAGCCCAGAAAATGGCGAAAATAATAGTTTAAAGCAGCGCTATTTCTTTCATGCCACTTCCTTTCCAAACTATATATCAATTACACTTTAAACCACTTCCATGGTAATGGTGATGAGTTACTTCACTATGCGGATAATAGTTTTGACCAGTGTTGCTGAGTAAATATTCTTTAAGCCACGAACCGGTTTATTTATTTATTTATGCAATGTTTCTCAGGTACATGGGGACAGATAATTTTATTTATTTATGCAATGTTTGTCGGATACCTTTATCCGACACACATTGCACGAATAAATAAATATGCAGGTACCCGACAAACATTGGATGAATACATAAATAATCCTGGTCCATGAATCCTTACAACAGTCAAGACTCTACTGTATCAAAGCATACACTTGATTCCTATTCAAAGAATGTTAAAGTGATTGTTTATTGGGTTCAGGTGTCTCCTTGCCATTGCCCTTTTGGTTTAGGTTGCCTCCAAACCCTCTTCAGCATCTTGTGTTCTTTGTTGGTTGTATATACTGCATCCAATGCCATATTCATGGTCTCTTGGTGTGCCCAGTCCTCATTGTCTGCAGCCTAAGTGGGACTGGGGCATAAAATTGTCTTGGGCACCAGTGAAAAAGTGGCCCACCGTTGCAAATGGCAATTCATTCCTTTTGTGAGGGACTGTTTGACTTTGGGTAGGAGTTCCTTAATGGTGTAGTTTGGGAATGGCGCGCAGTGGGAGTGGTGTGGGGGTGCAGCGGGAGTGGAGCGTGGGGTGCATTGGGAGTGGCGCATGGGATGGAGTGCGGGTGGTCGCATTCCTAGTGTTTCGCCCTGGGCACCAAATGGACTACAAACTGCCCTGGCCGAGGCCACGGCCTGCAGCAGTGCCAGTGGTAGAATACACGTGTAACACGTTTGTTTCCTAACATTATAAAAATGAACAGGCACATTCGTTTTTATAATGTTAGGAAACGAACGTGTTACACTTGTATTCTAGCACTGGCACTGTGGACTGCTGGTGCAGCGCCACCTAGAGCCTGACTGACATCAGGCAATCGCCTGGGCTGCCTGATGCAAAGACCGGCCCTGAGGCCATCATCACCGCAGGTAAAGAGGGGTGGGGAGGGGACCTGCCTGCACTTAGGGTTGGGACAACGCTTGCCCTGTCACACAGCTGACATGCAACCTTCAAGACCATGTACATCACACAACGAGCCCTCCAAAAGACAGGTGCAGAATTCTTCCAAGACACGCTTACACCTTACCAACCCATCAGAAATCTTAGACCCGGCTCTGCACTCCTTCTTGTGATCCCCATTTTCAAAACGACCAGTATTGGAGGATCCTCTTTCTCCATCCAAGCTCCCGCCCTCTTGAACTCGCTTCCACTGAAACATCTGCCACACCGAGGACTATCTCTCCTACTGGAAGGCCCTCAAAACCTGGTTATTCCCTGCAGCAACCTGAAGAACTTCCATCTCTCTCACTTACCTTACGACACCTAGGCATGGTCACAGTTGGTGTCTCCACAGTTTACTCTACAGACCAAGGTAAAGTGCCATTCTTGCAGCAGACCGGATGACTCTGAATACTCAGCCACACCAAAGGCAAAGCACCAATCTGAGCCTCAAGCACCACTTTGGTGGAGACCAGTGGCAGGTATGGGCACCTACTCGCACACATTTTCCTCCATACACCAGACGAATACATGAAGCACAACATCTCTGCCATCCGAATAAAGTGATGACCTACGCCAAAAATTAAGTCTAGCTGGACACATAATGAGTCTCTTGCACTCGTGCACTCTCCTGACCACCCCAGCAACCATCCACATGCCCGGAAATCATGGGTGGCTTACTGGGACACGGGCAGCCCATCTAACTCCCTGTCTCAGCCTAATGCGCACACGCATAATGTTCCTTCTGTGAAATCTCATTCATTGACTCTGGTCCCCTGAGGGTGTTCACCCCCACAAGTGTGTTGAAGTCATACTAATGAGATAAAGGCACTAGAAAAATGACAAACTACTACTACCAGTACAGCAGATGTATCTAGACACCTTAAAGTACACAATGTCTTTCCCCCACGTCTAGGAACATTTTTGATCCAACATTTAGCCTAAGCTGATGTTGGTCTTGGTCTTGGACCAGACCTCAATAGGACTGCAGCGTTCAATACATTAATTTGGATCATTTGCTAAAGGCCTGGACCTCGAAATTAATCCTCTGTGAGAAACCTGTGGGTATTCTCACTTCTATTCCCCATGGACCAGCTGTGCAGGTGGCCAGGGAAAGGCCACTGCTTTTGGACCCCGACCCTGGGGGAGGAAAGCGAGGCATGATTCCCTGGGTGGAGGGTCTTTGGGGACTGTGAGTGGAATGCCCTTGGGAGAGACATGGTATCTCCCTTTTCCTACTAATGACCATCCCAACCTTTTCCCCATCTTCATGGGGTATTATAAATCAACCCCCCTGACTTCCTCATACACGACTACAAAAAGTAATGTGATGAGGAAGAGGCAACTGGGAGTAATGAAGACTAGTTGCTTTCACCACTTAGGTACTGGGATGAGGCAGAGGCCTGCTGAGAGCAGTAGAGGTCAGGCATGTCCTCTTAATGTTGGTCAGGCACGGCTGATTGTGAACTCGCACCTTCAGCCTGTTGAAGGCCTGCAGGTGTATAAAAAGCCCCACCAAATGAGAGAGAGAGAGGAAGTGGTGGCAGGAGCAGTGGCAGTGAAATTGCGGCAGCAGCACATAGGCCAGGAAGAACAACGAGTAGCTGTTCATGTGCAGCACGCTTATGGTTCAGGGAAAAGTGGACCGGGAGCTGGGACTCTGGAATCAAAAGAGGCGTAAATGGGGAGCCATGCTGGAAGGCTGCTCCTTTTTCTATTGCCGACCCAGAAGTGCCTGAGGGCCAGGAGCTGGAGCCCTGAAGCAAATACCAGAAGGCCAGAAGATCTGCGCTGCAGGAACTCGCATCGAAGCAACCAGTGAGCTTCTACGTAATCAGAAAACCGGTATGCGAGTGTTTGATCATACGCGCAAGGGTAGATTGTGTCGGAGTAGTCACATGAATGGTGAGACACATTTTCGAAGGTCTCCGATTATAACCCTTGCAAACCAGCGAACATTAAGACTTGTTAACTGTTACGGAGTGGTTGCGTGCTGGCGAAAGCACGTTTTCTAAAGTCTCTGCATGCTGGGAATATTTAAAAGCAAAGTACACCGATATATTACAACGAAGCTGATAAAAAATAACAACAGAGTTACTTAGATGCAAACCTTTGAGCATTATTCAATGCTGAATGGAAAAAACAATGTTTATACAATATATCTGCATATTTTTAAATACTGCACTAAAAGGAAACTATTACTTATGAAGATCTAAAATAAATTATGTTTTCCTACATAACTCAATACACATTGTGTGTCAATTCTTGAAGTGAATGAAATTTACATTGCAAGCAACGTTCACATATAATATTTGTGCAGAAAAATGTAGTGTTATTTCAAAGAAACCAATGTTTAATGAACTCTAAAGTAAATACAACTTAAACAAGACCAGCAAATCCAATGTGTATTTCAACCCAAAGTGAATGGAACTCTGGGAAATTAACTTTAAAAGGTGAATTGAACTGATTTTCAACTTAAACATTTTGCGTTGCAAAGACCAACTATATGCAGAGGGTGCAATTGTAGCACAGAACATTCTGAATATTGGGAAATGCCATCATATTAAAACTTCACTGAAATGATATCTTGGGGAAGAAATCCCTGAGGTTGGATCTACTTATTATCTTGAGGACAGAGCCTCAGGGTGTTTGGTGTTTTGAAATGTGTTCTGGAACATGGGGAAGGGAACCCCAGGTATTGGTCAATCCTATATTGATTTGGAACTCAATACTTTTGTTAGAACTACTTTGTACTTGGGTATGGGAGCTGTGAGCTAGAACAAGCTCCAAACTTTATGCTGAACACTATTTTGTTTGTTGCTGACACACATGTTGTATAAGATTAGTTGTGAGGATAAGCATAGGTTTTGGACACAGACAGATTCCTAAGTTGAACTTGTGGACTTTGACTTTCCTTACTTTTGGTTTGGTAGGGAAATTCCACCATGGTATAGGGCAAGATAGGCATTTTTCCATCCTGACATTTAAGTTAATAAAAGTGTTTATTTTGAACTTTGAATCTGTTGTCTGTGTCTTACTCCAGGATGCCCTCACACCTCATAAAACCAGAATCTTGATCTCCTTTGGGAACAAAAAATTCCAATCTAACAAATTCAAATGGTGTCTTAATAGTGCAGCTTTAGATTTATTTGCAAACTGGAAAGACTTAGGGTTCCAGATTAAAAAGAAATATAAAAACAAGCCGGAATTGAAAGACATGTGTCCTCGAATTTCATCTTATGCGGCCCAAATGGGAAGACTGAACCAGAAGTTCGGTCAATTCTCAACAATTCCCATCATTACATTTTATAAAGCTAAGGTGTGCCTGCAATGTTATTCAGAGCAGAATTCAAAGATGCAGGTTTTTTGTGGTCCACGCTAGAAGCAAAATCATGGCGCTGAGTTCATCATCTACCGGTTGGAGTTCCTACTCGCTCTTGTATCCATGCAAACCATGGTTGAATGGAAGTCACTTTCTCACTTTCTCTTCACAGCAACAGCTTGTCACCTGCACCAAACCTATTTTCAGACCTATTTGACTTTGCAGGTCAAGGCTCTTCTTCAGTTTTGTACCGCTGGATCTTACATTATACTGGAATTGTAGGGACAATAAATGCAACAAAGGAGGAACTATTTTTGTGACCCCCTCATTATAAAAAAATAACCTATGACTTCTCAACTGGGCTAAGTTACGGAAGAGAGAAATACATACAAACTATATTCTCAATTGCAACATTGAATGAAGAAGCTGAACTACCTTCCCAACTATTTAAAATTGCTTCCAAACAGGCACTGAAGAGGCTATTTTATTACAATACGATTTAATCTGTTGTCTAAATCTTGTAATTTGTGTAGTGTGAAAAACTAGTGGGTGTTTCACTGCCTAGTCCCTGGGATCCCGTACTTGGGTGGCAGGGGAAAGGCTATTGCTTTTGGATCACAACCCTGGGGGTGGACAAGCGAGGGAGGATCACCTGGGTAGGGGGTCCTCAGGGAGTGGGGGTGAAGCATGGTGAGACATGGTAGCCCCCTTTTTCCTTAACCCACCTAACCCCTATCTCTGCTTATTTCATGGGAAACTAAAACTCCCACAATTCCTCCCCACTTCACATTGACAAAACTGCTGAGACGAGGCAGATCAGGAATGAGGCCAGGAGGATTACCTCTACTGACTTGCAATGGGTCTGTCCCTCTAATATGATCAGGCAGAGTAGGCCCGTAATACGAATTACATACACCTGCCACTTGTTAACACTCCCTGTGAACATAAAAGGTGGCTCTTACAGGCACTCTCTGAGTGAGGCTGGATGCAAGAAGGAACAGCTCTTTGGGGGTGAGGTGAACCAGGCTATTGAATTGAAAGGCCAAGGGGTTGATCGGCTGCTGCCGAGAACGAGAGTTAACCAGGCGAGAATTCCATCCTTTTGGGAAACCATAAGCGTTCCATGACGGAAGCCGAGCGGCAAAGAGAAACCTTCAAGGTTCTTCCAGGTGGCCCACTACCCTCCCAGGTGAACGAATGAGTCCGGGAGGAGCAAAGAAGGCGCTGGTAAAAGCCTTGACCGCTATGGGAAAAACATTGAAGACAGAAGCCTAATTAACATGACCAGTGAGTTAGCAAAGACAAACAAAAGCCTGGTTTGTGTTAAGAGCAAAATAGGCATGTAACAAGTTGAAGGTTGCGCGTGTGTCGATAAAACGCGAAATGAAGCGAACAATGATTGAATGCTTAGAAAAGTATACAAAGTAACAGAGTGGTCCTGTGAAGCGGAGTCGTATATTCGAAAGTATCTGTGAAATGTACTGAGCAATGGAAAGCGGAAATGAAGGCAAGAAAGTGACTGCAATCCAGAAAGAGAGGTGATTGAGTGAAAAGCAATATATATGAAATACCGCAAAGAGGGCAAAAGTAAAATTAACTTTGAAAGATGCCAAGAGCGCAAAAGTAAAACTACAAGTACCAAGAGGCATTGGTGTTGCGTGTGAACTTTGAAAGAGGCCAAGAGGGCAAAAATAAAACTACAAGTACCAAGTGTAAGGAACTCATGGTGGCAATAGTAAAGACAGACACAAGTGATCCCAGTTCAAGGGCGTTTATTAAACTGTATAAATGGGGGAGAAAAATGCCTAACCTAAACCTAAGATGGGAGCAAGCTACGACCATCAACTAACAATAAGGCAGCTCTAGTGGCGTCTTGTCCAAATAAAAAGGGCCTATACTAAAAAAGAAACGATTGCCAATCCTTACTGCTAAGTTACAAAACAGTGGGGGATAGTGTTCACAAGAAAAGAAAGAAGTGTTCACAAATGATAAGTCAGGATGTTATGGCCTGGGTCTCCCCCACGTATTTAGCACGGGGCAAGGTGGGACTCTTGAGCACAGCACAATTCTGGCCTTCTCCAGCATGAGGCTACAGTTCCTTAGCGATATCAGGACCTTCGGTGGTCAAGTCTCTTCAAAGTCTCTTGCCTCTGAGGGCCTGATGTGTCGAAATAACAAAACAAAAGTTCCTTTTAGTATTCTTTTACGTTGGGTGATGACTCTTCACCCCTGGATCCCCCTCAACCGGGCTCTGATGCTCTCGAATGTTAGCCTCTCTCAGTCGGGTTCACTATAGCCTTTCACTCCGAATATTGTCACCTGTCGTATTCATGAGTCTCAATGTCTTTTTAAACAACCTTTCACTGTGGACATCCCTGATCCGGGTTCACTCTTGTCAACACAATGTTCACAGGGTTTTCATGCTTCATCCTGTTTTTTGTAGGCATACCTCAGCCGGGTTCACATTTGCCAGCTACACAGTTCACTTTGCTTTATCACAATGCGGGATTCACTTCCCTTAGCTTTCCTCTCGGTTACGGGTCAAAGACTTTTGATTGTACAAGGGGTTTTACTTGACACTTGTATGATCACTTTGACCTCTTACATCGGCTCTCCTAGGGCCTCCTGCTATCTGTAGTTTTAACATAAGGGGACCAACCAGAGTCTTTCAAGTAAGCGCCCATGTGGTGCCGGACCACTCTGCAGCTGGTCTCTCCCTGGGCTTTAAGAGTTCTGTAAAACACAAGGGGCCTCATTACGACCCTGGCGGTGATGGTATGAACGGTGCCGATAAGGCACCGGCACCGTTCAAACCGTCCCCCCACATTATGAGTTCTGCTCGTGGGTTCCTGACAGCCCTATGGGGCAGAATGGGGATCGGGAGCCTGGCAGTACCGCCACCCGCGAATAGGCAATTACCGGCTCTTTCAACTCGTAATGGGCTGTTATTGCCCAATCGCGGGTGGTGGGGCCGGTAGCGAGCATGGCGATAGCCGTGCCTGCCATACAGGCACAGCTACTGCCATGCTCGTAATGAGGCCCAAGGTCTTTGTTTTTCAATTCGCATCATGTTGCCATTTGCAACCTTTGCTCAACACAGCCCGGTCTTCTATCGGTTCTCCCTCTGACTCACCGGCTGTGCTGAACTCCTTGGTGCTTCTTGTCTCTGGAGTCAAGAACGGTACCACGGTAGCAAGCGCCTCTCTCCCCCATGGCTATCAATGTGGGAGGGCCCCGTGCATCCTTGACATCTGTTACACCACACGCTAGCAGTGATTTCCGGTCTTGTAATTCCTTTGACGGAGGTATTGCGTGTCTGGGTCGAAAAGGGCAAGGGCACTTCCCCCCTGTCTTGGAACAGCCACCTCCTTGTGCGTTTTGCCTTGCTCAAAGTGTGCTCTCGTGCTCCACCTTTTATCCCTGTGGGAAAGGGTAAGGGCCGCCAGGTGTGTGTTATTGTCAGTTGCCTGGCTCTTGCGTTGGGACATGTCGCTTAAATGGCCCTGGTGTTGTCCGTTGTCTTTCATGGTGTAAGAGAGTGTTTGTGTCGGAAAAGGGGCAGGATTTAGAACTTCTGAATTTCCTATGGGGTAGGATGGGGAAAAGGTGTTATAAGGAAGGGGTTACCACATCTCACCCATCGGTGTCCCACTTCCACTGCCCGAGGACCCCCATCCAGGTGATCCTCCCGCACTGGTCCACCCCCAGGAACTGGATCCAATAGAGATGGCCGTGTCCTGGCCACCTGGATGACAGATCCCCGGGGACTAGCAAGTGAGACACCTTCAGGTGTCTCACACGAGGAGCATTGGTGTTGTGAAGATTGTAGATTGTCAAAATTGTTTAAAAGAAGGTCGAAGTGGTCATGCAGAGGTCTATGTGAAATCCTTGCAGTTTCGAAGGTTATCAACAGTAAAAGGAAAGACAAGCTGGAGCCCGGCGGAGGGAAGCCTGTGCTGAACTATGATGAAGTGAAGAGTTGAATCTGAAAGGGAGACAGGCTCGAGCCCGGCGGAGGGAAGAATGTATTGTAAAGTGGCAAAATGAAGCCAAGAGAAGAACTGTTTTTGTGGTAAGGGGTGCGAGGCCTAAAGAATTGATTAGACTTTCAAAAGCTTGAAGGCCAATCCTGTTATCTGAATAGCGATTAGCTCAGTTAGAGATATAAAGAATAACACACTAACCTGTACATCCAGCTGTAACCAGGAAGGGCAAAGATACTGACGACTGCGAAGGCTTCCCTATAAGCCCAATCACTCCCTACCTGTGTTAAACAACTAGGAGAAGAGAGGACTGTGCCCCCAGGGAAACCCTCTATGGGAAAAAAAACCTGCGCGGCACTGAAGACACTGGTTCTGGGCTGGATTCAATGTCCTGGAATCTTGCGGGAACTGTGATGCTGAAGTACGAGTTCGGTCGGGAAGAGTTCTGTAGAAATGAGAAAGAGCTGATGAGAGAGATAAAAGGTCGGAAGAGGAGAGTCCCACAGAAACCCTGTGCCTACCTATATCTGCCTCGGATGTTCTAATGCAGACAAATTGCACTCCGTGTATCAAGGAACTCGGAAGGCTGAAGGGATGGAAGGAACACTCCTGGAAGGTACGGAAGAGGAGGATGGTTAGTAGCATAGTAGCAGGTAGCAGAATGGCGGGTCTAGGAAGAGAGAAGAGGAAAGGACCTGAAAGTAAGTACCATAGAATGAAAGTAATTGTACTAGATTCGGATAGAGGTCCGGAGATACGCTGCAGGGGGTCTCGGCGGGTGGAATCAAAGAATCCCTGAATTCTGAAAGATTCAATGCTAAAGCACACAAGAGGGAAAAGAGTTAACAATCGAACACAAGTCAGAGAGTAAAGATCCCTAGAAGGCGATCACTTACGAAGCGTCTGGGCTAAAGGAGTAGCGACACGCGGAGGCAAAGCAATCGGTTCCTTATATCCGGTCACATGACCCGATGGTGGCGTCCGAGAAGTACGTGAAACAACTAGGCCGGCACTCAAAGAATAGCAAGAAAGATACGCCACCATGCTGGGGGGATTCACAAATGCGGAACGGCACGCCCTGCTGCAATGCCACAAGGACCAACGTTTATAGCAGGTTGTAACAAATCCTCAACTGTTGAATTGTACCAGCAAGACAGTGTGTGCAAGACTGACAGGACGGTGCCATCTACCTATCCCTTTTAAGAAACTCCCGAAACCCTGTGCTTCGGAACGTGGGGAAGGGAGTTGTTACCTAAGCCATTTTGACATTTCTTTTGAGACACTATTTTTTCCTTTTTGTATTCACCTTACACATTTGTTATTTGAGGAGGGCAAGGTTAGGTTTTCTTAGTATAGGCCTTTATTTTGACTAGACTAACTTGGACTTGTTTGTTATTTTATTTCATGGTCGAGATTACTCCCATTTTAGACTTGGGGCCAGTTAGAAATTTCACCAATCCCAGTAAACTACAAAATAAAGGTTTTCGAAACATGCATCTATTGTGTCTGTGCCTACTGTTGATACCATGCCTGCCTCATAGTAGGAAGGTGGAGAAACACAAGACTTTTCATATATTTATATGTGGAATGCCCCAGTATACTGTCAACAGCAGGAAAATATTTCTCTACATTTGTCAGTAACAGCGAACCTCTGTATTTCTGCCCTCTTTTCGCCATCATATTTATTTTGGATTTGCTCGCGTATGCAAGATAAGAAACCTGGTATGATAAACTTTACTGTAATTGTAGGAATTTATTGGCTTTTTTATCTCTTTTTGTGAAGGTTTACTATAAACCATAAACATATATATTTTTTAAATTACTCTAGCTGTTGCGCCCCTTAGGGGGAATGTGCCTTCTTCATCTGTGTCACCAAGAATTACTATTCTAGGGTCCATTGGAAGGATCATATTTGTCATATCTTTTACATGCGATAAAAACGTCCTTCCAAGAGACTTGTAACGCTGT
This sequence comes from Ambystoma mexicanum, assembly GCF_040938575.1. NCBI lineage: Eukaryota > Metazoa > Chordata > Amphibia > Caudata > Ambystomatidae > Ambystoma > Ambystoma mexicanum. The sequence goes on from NC_090930.1 coordinate 986,803,534, forward strand.
GCAGGACCATCATAGAGAACCAATTGTGCCCCTCTCTCTACAGCTCCTCCTGCGTTCTACTGGTATTTTCCCATCAATTCACTTCAATCTTCTCCGTGACATATGCCGTCTGAAAAGGACCTTATAAGCACACTCCTTCACACTTGTTCTACAGCAGGATTTGTGTGCCCTTTCCCAGATGTGGTTCCAGAAGGATGCCTGTAGTTTGATACCCAGATCTGCCTTCCACTTTTGCATGTCTGACAGCTTATCTGCATTATCACAGGGATCTAGCAATTTATGAACACATGACCGTCCACTCTTTTGTAACCCCTTCTGTAAGAGTGGCTTATATGCCTTTAGGGTCCCTTGTGCCTTTTTTCACATCAGAATTGGTGATCCAGTCTCTTATTTGCATATATTGGTATCTTTACGGTTCAGTAATGGAAAATGTAGTTTTGCATTCCGTAAATGTTGATGGGATTGTATTCTCATATAATTATAGGGCAATATAATTAGGGCAATTGCCCTAATCTGAGATTGCCTTTTTTTCAGGCTCTGGAAGTGTAGCCGGTTTTGCTTTGAATGAAGTCCGTTTTAGGTAGGACTGGAGACAGTGGACCTCACTAGCTGGTATTTTCATCATTCCAAGGCCCTTGTTCCATTATGAGAGGGAGGCTTTAGTGGACTGCAGGAGCTGGCCCTGTTCGCCTCTGGCATGGTGTGATAGAAATGGGAGATTGTCTAAAGGGAGAGGTTCTATGGATACCAATTTTATTGTCCATTGAAATAATGCATTGATTTGTGCTGCAAATATGTACCTTTTTACCGTAGGCACGCCCGGTCCCCCTTGCCATAGTGAGTGAAGTAGTGTTTTCCCTACCATCCTTGGATGCTTTTTGCCCCAAATACATGTAAATATCTTAACCTGGTAGTCTATTGATACTCTTTATGGGGATTTTCACTGGGAGGGCATTAAAAGTGTAAAGTAGTTACAGCCGAAACAGCATCAAAAGATGAAAGATATGAGTCTACAGGTTAATGCTGGAGGTAACAGGATAATGTGCTTTGATAATATATTGATAGATTTGATAGGATATTTTTATCTTTGGAGTTGGAACCCCATGATCTGACATGGATGAGTATAATGGGTATTTGTAACATGTCGGATACTATTTTTACGGTTCTTCCCAAATGTCAGATTAAGCAAAAATCGGGGAAAAAAACATGATAATAATTATGATAGCACCATTTATGTAAGAAAAACATATTGGGTCCAATTATGCAAAGGATTAACCAAACATTTTCAATGAGTGATCTGGAAAAAAGGAGTGCAGTGTCTACTCTTGGTATGCAGTATAAGAATTGGCTTCAATTCTATAAATGGGATACTTAATAATGTCAATTGGAGAATGCTTTTTACATTTTTTTTTAAACCAACGGCTCAAGGCGGTTTTGGTATCTTTAGAGACAATACTTCGCAAATGACAATCTGAGGTCAATGGCATTACTGCAGAAGAAGTACGTTTGTGGTTATTACTATGCTGAACATTTTGAATGTTACTCTATACCAGGCTGCGTGCCATCCTCTTAAGACCTACACCTTTTAATTTGGAGGACATTGTGAGGTTAATTATCAGACTTAAACCATCCCGATCTCCAGGACAAGACGGTATGCAAATGCTGTAATTAAACAAATTCCATCAAAGTGGCCAACCTTGCTATTTAAATTGTTTACCTCTATTTGGGGAAAGTGGTGAAATTCCAGAGAACTGGAAAAGGTCTATCTTAATTCCTATACATCAAAAAGGTATACACTCTTCCCCCTCTGGATTCATGTCAGGATACAGCACTCTTGATAATATGTTCACACTTAGTTATCTTATATCTGATATCTATAGAGGCCCAGAAAGCAGTTTATATATGTGCTTCATATATTACAGTGGGGCTTTTGACAGCGTCAACCGTGAAAGACTCTAGAACAATCTACAGAGATAGGGTAGCTGTCGCTTCGTGTTACACTTTGTTAAGGCAATGTATTCTGCCACTTTAGTTTCTATTTGTATGGACAGGATCAGATCTCTTACGGTTCCTGTACATACAAGTAAAGATTTAAAACAGGGCTGTGTGATCGCTCCTGTCCTATACAATTTATATGTGGCTGACATGAACTCCGTTTGATTGGAAGTAATAGCTTTCCTCCTTAAATTGGTGGTGTGGGAATTAGCTGGTTATCATTCGCGGACAACACTCTCATCATAGACAAGACTCCCATTGGTCTACAAGGACTGTTGGACGCACTGTGTAATTATGCCACAAGAAATGATCTTGTTATGAATACAAAAAAGACAAAGGTTATGATGTTAGGTGCCCAATCCAGGAAAAAAATATTTTTTTTTTTGTGGATGATAAACAATAAACTTTTGGAGGTGATGGATACTTATCCTTATTTGGGTCTGCATATTGTTAGTCACCCCCCTACTTTGCAGTATGAGAACATATTCTCCAGCATGGGGTCTGGCATGGATTCACATGCTCATGAATATTCCCCATTGTCAGGCTGGGAATCCTTGGTAAAAGAAAAAATCAGTTTCAGTTTCGTTTCTGAACTGTCTTTCTCCTAATAACCAATCACTGGTCTCTGGGTCATACTGCCCCCAGCCAATGACTGCCCTCTACCTAAGCCCCTCCTCTGGCAGCCATCTTCAGATTTTTACCGCACGTTCAAGTGTTGGGAGTCCTTGTGCTTAGCTCTCAAGCTTTTACTGTGTATTGCTTTTTTCAGAGTTTACTCTTATTTTTTCTGTCAAATTGAGCCTCAAGCTCCACCGATTCATCTTCCGATTACCGTAAATCTCTACGCCCCTCAAGGGTACATTTTTGTTGGATTTCACTTCTTGGAGGATTCAAGAAGATCTTTGAGGCCTACCCCTCGTGGACATGGCCGAAGACAAAGGAGACTAGATGCCTCTGTTTAGGATCTGCCCAGGATGTGGACTACAGAACGTTTTCAAGGAGGATGGGCACTCCCGGTACCTCTACTGCCTGCACTCAGACAAATCGCACGTGGATGAGGCCTGTGCGTTCTGCAAGGACATCTCCTCCCGTATCATGAAGGACCGTCACAAGCGACTCGCTGACTGGCTGGAGACGAAGAGCCTGGTGGCAGGTGAGCCCCGGCAATGTACTTCTCCCAAGAGAAAATCTGACCGGTCTTCTAAGACCTTTGAGTGTGCTCCGGCGACAGGGTCCCAACATAAGGCAAAGCACTGCGAGTCCGTGGGCACCTGGAGCACCGTTGGTACGGGCTCCGTGGCTGCCAGACCGGGCGCAGCATCGCCAACGCCATCAACCACAAGCCAAGGCTCCGGCTCGACGAAAAGGAAGTCGGACAACCCGGGTACGCTTCTGGAGAAGGCCCGGTCGGCTCTGACGGAGAAAGCCATGGGGGAGCGAGGCATTGACCCTACCCCCACGGTGAAGGCCTCAGACGCGCCTAAGGTCAAGAAGGCCCTGGTTCACCAGGCTAAGGCTTCGATTGAGGGAGTGGTAGCGTCCCTGGCGAAAACCGCTGAGGTGGCCCCAGTGGAGAAGGCCCCCAAGCCAAGTGTTCCCTGCCCACCCGGAGGGAATCGTCTTTCCTGCCCATCGATAAGACCCCCGTGAAGCCCCGGGCCTAGAAGAAGGGGGAGCACGATAGTCCTACCAGACTCAGATATCTCCTCCGAGGACGAGCTTTCGGGCCTCAAGGCAGTTCTTGACAAAAGGTTTGTTGAGGTCAGGTCCTACAGGAAGGACCCTGACGAGGCAGACGTGGAGAGCGACGAGGGAGCCGACGAGGAATGGCAGGTCGACGAGGAACCGGAGGACACCACGCTGCTGCCAACACTCCTGCCACACCCGCTGCCACCACCAACGGACAGGTCGGAGAACATTTTACTAGCCCTGCACACCCTGTGCTCAGAAATAAGGAAAAGGATGCCCTTGACTCCGGCGGGCGATCCAGCGGTGCCTGGACCGTCAGGGAGCCCTCCATCCAAGCGGAGGCGAGTCCACCCTCCCCCGCTCTGCCATCCTTCACCTCCTTCCCCTCAGCTGAGGGACGAGACGGAATCAGAGTTGGTGACGACGGGGATGGACGACGGTGGCGGCAAAGACAGTACAGATCTCCCGTCACCTCCACCCTGGGCTTCACCTCCTGATGAAATTGGCTCATTTCACGCCATGATCGCTAGGGCCTCAGAGCTTTTTCAGCTATGCCCCGAAGAGCAGAAGAAGGAGGAATTCCTTTATCAGCGACTAGAGACCAAGAGGAAGACCATGCTCTCGGGCCCGCTGTTGGACGACATCTGGGACGGGGGGCTGTCCCTCCTGAAGAACCCATCCTCGGCCCCGGAGAAGAGAGACCGGTACGATCAAAGTACTGGGTTCCAGACTCTGCACCTATGTGTCTCAGAGCGCAGCCATCTCTGGACTCGGTGGTCTCCGCGGCGGCCAAGAACAAATCGGCATGGGCAACGGCATCGACTTCCACTTCCCCGCCAGACGGCAAGGGGAAGAAGCTAGACGCCATGGGACGTTGGGTCATCTTGACAGCGGCGACGACCATTAAGGTGGCCAAAGCTCTCACTATCGTGGCCCGCTACGATAGGGAGCTGTGGTTTAAAATCACCCCCCTCTGGGACCTCCTCCCAGACGACAAGAGGGTGCAGGCCTTTGAAAACTTGCAAGAAGGCGAGATGGCTTCGGACCACACCATCATGGTGGCCACAGACATCGCTGACACCGGCTTCCCCCAGATGGGCAACAGCATTTGCCTTCGCCAGCGTGGTTGGCTCAGGGCCACCGACTTCCGTGAAGACGTACAGACGACGGTACTGGACATGCCCTTCGACGGGGACAGCTTGTTCGGCAAGGCAGTGGACGAGTCACTGCAGGCATTCAAGGCAGACACTGAGACGGCACGTGCCTTGGGCATGCTCCATCAATGACGGGCGTCCTTTCGGGCCTCCGGAGGCAAGTCACAGAATGCCTCCAAAGTATTCGGTGGCAGCACCTCTTCATACCATCAAGCGGCCCGTTCTTCGTCCCAGGAAGCCTACAGAGGCCGCAGCAAGGCCGGAGGACATTGTGGTTGTTGCCAAGGGGCCCAAGGTGGTAAGGCCTCGGCGAAGCAGGACTGAACCGGCCGTGATGTCAGGCCCCCACCCAAGCACCCCGGTGGGAGCCCGGCTGGCGAATTTCATCGGCACGTGAAAGTCCATCTCCACCGACCGTTGGGTGCTGGATGCCCTGGCCCACGGACACACTCTGGAGTTCCAAAGGAAGTGTCCCTGTTTCCCACCTGTGGCCAGGAAAGAAAACCACATTCTGCAGCTGCTGCTGGAGGTGCGAGCAATGCTGAAAAAGGGTGCAATAGAAGTGGTCCCAAAAAGGCTCCGGGGCTCCGGAGTATACTCACGGTACTTCCTCATCCGAAAGAAGACCGGCAGTTGGCGGCCCATTCTAGATCTTCGCCGCCTCAACAAATACATCAAATCCCAGAAGTTCCGGATGGTCACCCGTCAGCACGTGTGGGGACAGCTGGAGGAAGGCGACTTCCTGTCGTCGCTGGATTTGGAGGATGCCTACTTCCACAACCCCATTCTCAAGGGGCATCGAAAGTTTCTACGCTTCGTGGTCCAAGGACGGCACTACCAATTCAGGGCCCTTCCATTCGGTTTGAAGTCGGCCCCAAGGATCTTCACCAAGTGCCCGGAACCGGTGGTGGCGCGGCTGCGCCTGCAGGGGATCCATCTCTACCACTATCTGGATGACTGGCTCATCCGAGCGAAGTCAAAGGAACTCGCCGTCGAACACACAGCGAGGACGGTCTGCCTGGTCACGGAACTGGGGTTCTAGATAAACTATGCAAAGTCCTGCTTGGAGCCATCACAGGACGCTCAGTTCCTGCGAGCCAGACTCAACATGGTGCCTCGCCCATCTTCGCCATCGGAGGACAGGATAAATGCCATCCTGAGCAAGGTACAACGGCTGTTTACCATGAAGGTTGCCAGGGTGAGGTCCATTAAGTCCCTGCTCGGCATGATGTCGTCATGCATCTACCTCGTTCGGCTGTGCAGGCTGCGGCCGCTGCAGGAGTTCCTCGACGCCCGTTGGATGCAAGCGGCGGGAAGCTTCGAGGACAAGATCGTCCTCAACAAGACATTCTGTCGAGCGATTCGGTGGTGGGGTTTCTGCACGAATCTCGCTGCGGGCACGGACTTCCAAACCCCAGCACATCAGTAGACGGTGATGACAGACGCCTCCCTGGAGGGATGGGGCGCACATACCAGAAATCTCCACGCAAGAGTACCGGGTTACTCAAACCCATTGATGTGGAAATGTCCCCGGAATTAGGTAAAGGAGTGTGCCCTGCCTGGGCCTGTAATAACCTTTTGGCTAGGTCATCTGTTCTTTCCTTGGATAAGATCAATTCTCTTTTGAGAGCGTTAGTCTCCTGGTGGGCTGAGTGCACCTCTGCCCGTAATTCCCCCAAAAGCTGGGCCAGCTGGTCAGTCTCGGAAGTCTCCATAGCGCCCGGGTGGGAAATTGTGGGTAGGCTTCGCGTTCTGTAACGCTCACCTGATTCCCACGGAGGCGCAGGTCTGGCGTCGAGTGCTGATGCTTCTTCAATGGTGAAGCGCAGAACTCTGAAGATGGACATGAAGGGCCCTCAACTCTGGCTCCTGCGTGAAAAGGGAGTATTACCTACTGACTGAGTTATGATCAAGCCTCCCACTCTCTTCCAACCCTCCACGATACCCTTCCACGATTCCCCGTGAAGTCTCACCTTAGGGTCAGGAAGGATGAGCTCTCCATCCTGCTTCTGATGCAGGGGCGCGTTGAAACCAGTTACTTCACTGGATTGAGGATTGATGGGAGTTCAGGTAAGCTTGACTATTCAGGTAAGGCTCTGTAAAAGTTCAGTTGCAAGTTCAAAAGTCCAAGCTTAATAATAATGTTCATTGTCTTTTTGTAGCAAGCGCTAATGTTTATGTCCTTTTTTCCCCTTAGGGGGCGGGGTTCGGAATGCCGGAGATATGGCACCGACCCGAAGTGAAACGTGCAGTTCCAGTTCCAGTAAATGGCAGATTAGTTCTGGATGAGCGCTCGGGAACTGACTTTGCATACGCTCATTCAATGTCTTTGTCTTTTTTCCCCATAGGGGCCGGGGTCCGGAAAATGCCTGGAAGCGGCAAGACCCAAAATGAAATGAGGTAAGTCTTATTCCCTTCCTTCTCTCACCTCTTATTCTTGTCTTTTTCTCTAGGCTCTGGGAAGTGGCTGTGTATCCGGATGATCGCTGCTGAAGATGGAGGAACCCAGGAAAGGTGAGTGAAATGCAGCGCTGCAGCGATCGTAACGAAATGCTTTTAAAAAATAATGTCTTCCCTTTCAAGATCGTCGGTGATGTCTCTGTGGTGCAGATTTAGCTGGTAAGGTCTCTTGTCTCCCTTTGCAGGTGACCCAGGATGCTGACAGGCGTGGCTGAAGTCCAGAAGCAGGAGCTGACACGGTGAGCGTCCAGCTGCGAGGAGCAGAACAACGCGAAGCGTGAGTTGCTGATCGGGTGTGGTTTAAATAGCTTTGGAAGAGGTCCCAAGTGTGTATCCTTCCTCCGATCAGGTATGTATCCTTCCCCGACCACACCCGGGTGGAAAGTAGTCCCACAGGTAAAGTAGTTCCATTCAGGCCTCAAGAGGGCCTGGATGTGGCAGCATGGTCTGCATCAGGTAAGTGCACATGAAAACACTTGCACACATGTATAGCTTTATGAGCATGGCGCCTAAGGCGCCAGGACAGAGGTCCAACATGAGCCTGGCGCCTAAGGCGCCAGGACTGCGTCCAAAGGGCCCCAGCTTGGGCCCGCTGGCACTCCCCTGGGGGAAATGATGCCTGCCTCTGGGGTCGCTGGGTCGGACCTGGCTCCTTGGAGGTAGGCATCATGACAGTACCCCCCCTCAAGGCCCCTCCCAAGGTTCTTCCCTCCGGGGGTTTGGGCTTGTTCGGAAATCTCCGGTGAAACCTTTGTACTAATCGAGGTGCGTGGACATGGTTACTAGGCTCCCACGATCTCTCTTGAGGTCCATATCCCTTCCAGTCAACAAGATAGAAGAGGTTCGACTTTACCACCTTGGAGTCTAAAATGTCTTTAACTTCGAATTCTAATTCCCCTTCAACTTGAACTGGATCTGGAGGCTTGGACAATCGGGTTCCTGGTTGTACTGGCTTCAAAAGTGATGCATGAAAAACTGGATGAATACGCATGTTGGACGGTAGATCCAGTTTAAAGGCCACTGGGTTGATTATAGCTTTGATGGGATAAGGTCCTATGAATCTGGGATTGAAGGTTTGCGGGCCCTTGAGGGGTAAATGTTTTGTTGCTAGCCATACCTGGTCTCCTACTTGGTAAGGAGGAGTTTTACTTCGGTGCAAATCAGCGTTTTCTTTATACTTTTTCTTGGCTTGCTGTAAATGAGTTGCAGCTTCTTTGAAGGCTCGGGTTATTGTGGAATGCAGATGATTTACTGCAGGCATTTCCAGGGTCAGAGGTGGATCTAGGTCAGAGGTCCGAGGATGGTGACCATACAAAGTATAAAAGGGGGTTTGTCCGGTTCCAGAATGCACTGAATTGTTGTATGCATATTCTGCGATCCAAAGGATGTCTTTCCAATTTAACTCGGATAGGTGTAACATGCACCGAAGATATTGCTCGAGAGACTGATTGGTTCTCTCGGTTTGTCCGTCGGTCTGGGGGTGGTGGCTGGTGGATAACCGCACATCTATTTGTGCTGGTTGGCAACACTTCTCCCAAAAATGTGAGATAAATTGACTTCCACGATCCGAGACTAATATGGAAGGGAAACCATGTATGCAAACTATATTCTCCAGGAATTCCTTGGCCAAGGTGGAAGCTGAAGGCAAACCCTTTAAAGGGATAAAGTGGGCCATTTCGGAGAATAGGTCCACAATTACAAGGATTGTGTTGTAACCAGCACAAGGAGGCAGATCAGTTATAAAGTCCATTGACAGGGTGTGCCATGGCGCCGGTGGAATATCCAAGGGTTGAAGTAGGCCGGCTGGCCTTTTCCTTTGAGCCTTGTTTTGGGCGCAAATTCCACAAGACAGTACAAAAGACTTTATGTCTTTTCTCCAAGAAGGCCACCAGAAGTGGCGTTTGATTTTTTCCTCCGTTTTAGCGATACCAGGGTGTCCTTCCATTAAAGATTCATGATGATGGGCAATAACAAGTTCCTGCAATTCTTTACTTGGCAGAAACAACCGCTCCTGGAAGTAGGGTAAGTCATCCTTAACGGTGTAATGAGGACCCTTTTGACTCCATTCCAGTAAGGTTGAAGAGTCTAGAAGTTGTTTTACTTGCGTTTGGATGTCCTCAATAGTTTGCAATGAAGTTAAGCCTAAGATTCTTTGCTCAGGTATGATGGGCACAGGTTCTAAGCTCGAATTAGGTTCTTCCATGCAAATCCGGGATAAGACGTCCGCTTTTCCATTCTTGCAGCCAGGGCGATAGGTAATTACAAAATCAAATTCCGCAAAGAATAGAGCCCATCGGAGTTGTCGTGAAGATTGAGCTTTGGCCGTTTTTAAATACTGTAAGTTTCTGTGGTCCGTAATTACGGTGATGGTGTGTCTTGCCCCGAGAAGGTAGTGACGCCAAGCCTTGAAAGCAGATTTGATGGCCAGTAACTCTTTATCGGTGATTGCGTAGTTGATTTCAGGAGGAGAACATTTTCTGGACCAAAAGGCCACTGGGTGTAGTTGGTTAGTTTTTGGGTCTCTTTGCGACAGGACAGCTCCCATAGCCGAACTGGATGAATAGGTTTCCACTATGTACGGGAGATCTGGGTGCGGGTGCTTCAATACAGGTGCAGAGGTGAATTTGGTTTTCAGGTCCTGGAAGGCTTGTTCGGCCTCAAGAGTCCATTCGAAGCGTTTGTTTTTCTTTAGGAGAGCGGTGATGGGTTGGACTGTTCGGGAAAATTCCGGGATGAATCTTCGATAGAAATTGGCAAAGCCGAGCATGCTCTGAACTCCCTTCACCGAGCTTGGAGAAGGCCATTTGAGGATGGCGTCCACCTTTCGCGAGTCCATTCGGACTCCTTGAGGTGTCAGGATGAATCCGAGAAACTCAACTTCTGTGGTATGAAAAACGCATTTTTCGAGTTTTGCAAATAGTCTGTGCTGGCGCAGTTTCTCAAGAACTGCCCTAACATGTTTTCTGTGATCAGATTCTGAAGAAGAGTACACCAGGATGTCGTCAATGTAAACAATGACACAGACATCGATAAGTTCCCGCAGAACATCATTCATAAAGTACTGAAAGGCGGCAGGTGCATTGCACAAACCTAAGGGCATCACCTGATATTCGAAGAGCCCAAACTTGGTGCGGAATGCAGTCTTCCATTCGTCGCCTTCTTTTATGCGCACCAGGTGATAAGCTCCTCGGAGATCTAACTTGGTGTACACACAAGCGTCTTTCACCTGGTCAATAAGCTCAGGGATCAAGGGCAGAGGATAACGATTCTTAATCGTTATTTGATTTAGGGCGCGATAGTCTATACACGTTCTCAGGTCGCCTTCTTTTTTCGGCACGAAGAACAGAGCTGAAGAGACAGGAGACTTGGACGGGCGAATAAAACCATTGGCTAGGTACTGATCTAAATACTGACGCAAATGCAGGTTCTCAGGTTCCGTAAGAGCATAAATCCTACTACAAGGTAGTTGAGCATTGGGTACCAGATCGATTTGGCAATCATAAGACCGATGGGGAGGTAACGTGTTAGCCTGTTCTTTCTGAAAAACGTCTTGGAATTCTTGGTATTCTGACGGTAGCTGTACAGGGGTGGAAGTTGCTGAGGCTAGACCCATAGCTGGATTTCTTGGATAACAAGTTGGTTCACAATCAGGAAAACTTATCTTCTTTGCTCGCCAGTCAATTCTGGGATTATGTGTTTCTAACCAAGGAATTCCAAGAATTACTTGAAATTGTGGGGCCTTGATCACATCAAACACGATTGCTTCCCGATGTCCATCCTGACCCACCAGTGTCACTTCAACTGTGGAATGCGTTACAGGCCCTGAGGCTATTTCGGTTCCATCTACTGTAGTAATGACATCTTGGGTTACTTTCGGGCGGAGAGGAAGCTTAATCCTGGAAGCCAATTCACGGTCTATGTAATTTCCAATAGCTCCACTGTCGATGTATGCTTTTATAGCATGCAACTGCTGAGGCTGTTTTGGGTCCACGAGCACCATTGGCATGACAAAATGCGAGGTCAAAGAGTTAGTTTTCAAGCTCGGCAAGCGGACCCCTAAGCTTGCCGGGCTAGGTCGTTTCCCGAATCAGGTGTCACTAATTCGTTATCAGTAGCTCCAACCACCTTCTTAAGTGGTTTAACTGGACAATTTCGAAGAAAGTGACCGGAAGTCCCGCAATACAGACAGAGTTGCATTTGCCGCCTTCTCTCTCGTTCTTTCTGCGTTAATGGTCCTTTAACACCACCGATTTGCATAGGTTCAGATACGTCGGTACTCTTGGAGTTAGCGTGGGTTTTGATCGGTGCTCGGTTTTCATACTTGAACCGATCTGCTTTTCTATTTTGAAGTCTGTGATCAAGTTGAACCACTAAGTCAATGTAGTCTGCGCAGACCTGGGGTGGGTTTACTATCTGAGCTAGAACATCCTTAAGCTCTCTGCGCAGGCCTCGATGATACAATGTGATCCTTTTGCTTTCTGGCCATCCAGTTTCCACAACCAGTCTGTTAAGGGTGGCTATGTAGGACAGAAGATCCTGATTACCTTGTCGTAACGATAGCAGTTCGTTATCAAGGGCCTGTCCTTGAGAGTGTCGAGCGAACAATCTTTCCATGCTGGCCTGGAAGCCCTGAAAATTCTGGAGAATGGGATCATCCTGATTTACCAATGGAATAGACCAATCGGCAGCACTGCCACTGAGGTAAGATAGTATAAAGGCTACCTTGGTCTGGTCGTTAGGGAAGGCTCCGGGTCTGCACAGAAAGTGTAAACGACATTCGTTCATAAAGACGGCATATTTCTTGGGATCCCCCGCAAAACGTTCAGGCGGGGCCAAAGGCATGTGTCCAGGTAGATTAATTTGTACCGGGTTACTCAAACCCATTGATGTGGAAATGTCCCCGGAATTAGGTAAAGGAGTGTGCCCTGCCTGGGCCTGTAATAACCTTTTGGCTAGGTCATCTGTTCTTTCCTTGGATAAGATCAATTCTCTTTTGAGAGCGTTAGTCTCCTGGTGGGCTGAGTGCACCTCTGCCCGTAATTCCCCCAAAAGCTGGGCCAGCTGGTCAGTCTCGGAAGTCTCCATAGCGCCCGGGTGGGAAATTGTGGGTAGGCTTTGCGTACTGTAACGCTCACCTGATTCCCACGGAGGCGCAGGTCTGGCGTCGAGTGCTGATGCTTCTTCAATGGTGAAGCGCAGAACTCTGAAGATGGACAGGAAGGGCCCTCAACTCTGGCTTCTCCGGCTCACAGGAATATTCCCCTGTGCGTGAAAAGGGAGTATTACCTACTGACTGAGTTATGATCAAGCCTCCCACTCTCTTCCAACCCTCCACGATACCCTTCCACGATTCCCCGTGAAGTCTCACCTTAGGGTCAGGAAGGATGAGCTCTCCATCCTGCTTCTGATGCAGGGGCGCGTTGAAACCAGTTACTTCACTGGATTGAGGATTGATGGGAGTTCAGGTAAGCTTGACTATTCAGGTAAGGCTCTGTAAAAGTTCTGTTGCAAGTTCAAAAGTCCAAGCTTAATAATAATGTTCATTGTCTTTTTGTAGCAAGCGCTAATGTGTATGTCCTTTTTTCCCCTTAGGGGCCGGGGTTCGGAATGCCGGAGATATGGCACCGACCCGAAGTGAAACGTGCAGTTCCAGTTCCAGTAAATGGCAGATTAGTTCTGGATGAGCGCTCGGGAACTGACTTTGCATACGCTCATTCAATGTCTTTGTCTTTTTTCCCCATAGGGGCCAGGGTCCGGAAAATGCCTGGAAGCGGCAAGACCCGAAATGAAATGAGGTAAGTCTTATTCCCTTCCTTCTCTCACCTCTTATTCTTGTCTTTTTCTCTAGGCTCTGGGAAGTGGCTGTGTATCCGGATGATCGCTGCTGAAGATGGAGGAACCCAGGAAAGGTGAGTGAAATGCAGCGCTGCAGCGATCGTAACGAAATGCTTTTAAAAAATGTCTTCCCTTTCAGGATCGTCGGTGATGTCTCCGTGGTGCAGATTTAGCTGGTAAGGTCTCTTGTCTCCCTTTGCAGGTGACCCAGGATGCTGACAGGCGTGGCTGAAGTCCAGAAGCAGGAGCTGACACGGTGAGCGTCCAGCTGCGAGGAGCAGAACAACGCGAAGCGTGAGTTGCTGATCGGGTGTGGTTTAAATAGCTTTGGAAGAAGTCCCAAGTGTGTATCCTTCCTCCGATCAGGTATGTATCCTTCCCCGACCACACCCGGGTGGAAAGTAGTCCCACAGGTAAAGTAGTTCCATTCAGGCCTCAAGAGGGCCTGGATGTGGCAGCATGGTCTGCATCAGGTAAGTGCACATGAAAACACTTGCACACATGTATAGCTTTATGAGCATGGCGCCTAAGGCGCCAGGACAGAGGTCCAACATGAGCCTGGCGCCTAAGGCGCCAGGACTGCGTCCAAAGGGCCCCAGCTTGGGCCCGCTGGCACTCCCCTGGGGGAAATGATGCCTGCCTCTGGGGTCGCTGGGTCGGACCTGGCTTCTTGGAGATAGGCATCATGACACACTGTCGCTGATTCACTCAGCAGGGAACTGCGCTCCTGCTATGAGTGGGACCTTCGGCAAGATCTGATGGACCTGCTGTTTCGATGATGGGGCAATCCCCAGATCTATCTTTTTGCGACAGCAACGAACACCAAGTGCCGGAGGTTCACCAGCAGGTTTCCCCACCCGGGGAGCATGGGGGATGCGTTCTCATTCCACTGTCTCTCTATGCGTTCCTACAGTTGCCGTTGCTTCTGCGACTCAACTGTCAACTCAGACTGTCTCGGTGCAGGATGATCCTCGTCGCACTGGCGTGGCCGAGGCAGATTTGGTACCTTCTGGACATGTCATCGCCCCTTCAGTCAAGCTTCCGACAGATGCAGATCTTCTCGCCAGGGAAGGAGGCGCGATTCTGCACCACGACCTGGGGTCACTGAACCTGCAGGCCTGGCTCCTGCAGCGCTAGAGTTTGGAGGATACGAGATCCCGGCAGACTGCAAAGAGGTGCTTGCCAAGGCCAGGGCTCCTTTTACTCTTACGTTCTAAAGACATAAATGGAAGAGGTTCACTGTCTGGTGCCGTGCACAGAAGATAAAATTACGGCCCCTCAAGTGCTGCCGTACTTGCTGTCGCTGGCCAAGGCGGGGCTGGCGCACACTTCTATCAAGATCAATCTGGCGGCTATCTCCCGCTACACCAGAACTCCGGGGCGATTGTCGCTGTGGTTGCATCACCTGGTTAAGGAGTTCATGAAAGGACTTTTCTGCTCGTTCCTGCCGGTGCGGGAGCTCAGTGTGGTGCTGTCTAGGCTCATGGGTCCTCCATTCGAGCCTCTGCATTTGGCACCTCTGAAAATTACTATCGTGGAAGACGGCGTTCCTGGTGGCCATCACCTCTGCACGATGAGTGGGAGAGATCCAGGCCCTCTCCTGTAAGCCTCCGTACTTAACTTTCCACGCAACGAGGGTCGTGCTGTGGACGTATCCCTCCTCCCAAGGTGCTGTTGGACTTCCATCTCAACGAGCCCTTGGTGTTACCTGTTTTCTTCCCGTCGCCTTTGTCGCCGGCTGAGAGGACTTTGGACTCGCTGGATGTGGCTAGAGCGCTAAAGTTCTACGTGGACTGCACAAAGAGTTTTCGGAAGACGTCACAGCTGTTTGTGAACTTTGGCCCTGTGAACCAAGCAAAGGCCCTCTCCAAGGCCTCAATTTCTAGGTAGCTCTCCGGCTGCATCACGCACTGTCACCAGTTGGCAAACCGACCGTTGCCTAGCCGTCCGAGAGCCCATTCGACCAGAGGGACCGCTGCAACTACAGTGTTCCTGTCTGGTGTGCCCCTGCTGGACATATGCAGGGCTGCTACATGGAGGTCGACGCACACCTTTACGAAATTCTACTGCGTCGTCCGGGATTCCAGGGAGGAGTCCAGAGTCAGCCAAGCAGTGCTGCGCAACCTGTTCACTTGAAGGTGAGCCTGGTGAGGAGGTAAGAGATGCTTAATGTTGAGTTGTTTAAATGCTTAATGTTGAGCCTTGCCACCTCCCGTGGTTGTGCATGTGTGTACTACTGTGTATTCTTTTATTCATGAGCATGTGAATCCATGCCAGACCCCATGCTGGAGAAGGAACAAGTTACTTACCTGTAACTGTTGTTATCCAGCATGGGTCTGGCATGAATTCACATGCGAGCCCTCCTGCCTACCCATCTGCGGCTCTTCTCTTGGTCCTACTGCCACTTTACATGCTACCAAATCTGAAGTTGCCTGCGAGAGGAGGGGGTTAGATAGAGGGCAGTCATTGGCTGGGGGCAGTATGACCCATAGACCAGTGATTGTTTATTAGGCGAAAGACAGTTCAGAAATGAAACTTTTACCGGGGATTCCCAGCCTGACGACGGGGAATATTAATGAGCATGTGAATCCATGCCAGACCCATGCTGAGAACAACAGTTACAGGTAAGTAACTTGTTCCTTATCAGGTAAGATGACGAATGGATGGAACGTCATCAGAAGATATCTTGCAAAGAGGGGTGGATACTCTATTGAGCAGTTTTCTGAAAACTATAAATATAGTATTATACCAGGAGCGCTCTATGCATTGGAGATTCTTGAAGAGAAATATGTTACTTGGCTCGATAGACTTGAAGGAAGCCTACGGAGACCTGTACGGTTCTGAATGAAGCCATTAGGTGTGAGCTGGGCTTGGTATCACTTTCTACTTTGAGAAAAATATGATGCACTGAGTTATACAATAGTATAATGCAAACAACAGACCAAGAGAGTCTTTTTGGAATTATAGCCAACGCAACACCTAGGTTGTAAGAACATTTTGATGGGAAAATTGCAATGCATTGTAAATTCTTTTCTACAGAACAATAACTTCAACGCCCCGGTATATATAAATGTGGATCCCTGTTTTAACTCCCAAAATGAAAAAGAAATCTGCTGAATGGGATATGATCACTTCATTGGATTACTTGAGCTCTAAAAAAACGATATGCACTTTACACTATGCACAGTTTTAACATAGGAAAACGATGTGATTTTTTTATTGAAATATTGGAACTATGATTTTAAAAGATGTGTGATGTTTATTCATTTTAACATCCTTCCTTGTAACACGTATACTGGGGGACGGAGATCTATTGCATATGAAAATAGGATATGTCACTATTGTAATCATGAGGTTAAAACAGCGAGGCACTTACTCACCATGTGCCCATTTTACTTGTTTTTATTATAGGGGCAGTAATAATCTGGTGAGTAAGTTAGATGAGATTGTCTCCTATCAATTGTGGGCGGCTATCTATGCTGCACATCCCCTGGTACACATTGTTGCTGCCTATTATATATGGAAAATCATTTTAAAGTGATTCTTTTATGTGATGTTGTTTAATGCTTAAGAATTGATAAATTATTTTCTTTCATGAGGTGTATTTATTTATACGATTGTATTTGAAGTGTATTGTAATAGTTTGTAGTAATGTGGTTTTCAAATTTTTTCATATGTATATATTATGTCATAAGATTGTGTATAAGGTTTTAATTAACCAAAAGCACATTTAATAAAATAATAATAAACAAATAAACATTAGAGTTGGCTGTGAAACTAAGAGATTCCCTCCAAATCTCTGGGAGAGATGTCGGAGTCGGCTGCAATGCTCAACGTTGCAGTGTGGCTTGACATCTCATACTCGTCAGTAGGTCCTCTCCTCTAATCGCCCAGGCTGTCTGGATTTGTCATCGCTGGGTGGAAACCAGCACCTCTGATGGCGGAAGTTGCAGTGTTTTATTGCCGAGCAGGCGAGTAGCTTTCCAGGCATTTGGCTTCCTTCCTTCTCCACTACCGTGTTCCTGCACTCCTGCTCGGCATATATTGGAAGGGTGGAAAATCCGGTTTGTCAGGTATCCTTCACTGCATATAATCCCAGTGTTACATCTTGCGTATTTTTCTTTCTAACCAACGGCTCCTGCCTCTTTATACAAAATATCTGTACCTCCTACTCCTGCCTCACACAAACCCATGATTTTCGGGATTAAAGCTTTACATGCCCTGATGCCTCTAAATCGGGATTCTGCGCTTCTTAAGGCTGTGGTAATACCCAGCAAATATCGCCTTTCCGAAGTATTGGCTTCAAGCCTGCGCAGGAGGCAGAGACTCTGCACTAAGTGAACTGAGTTGCCTTTTGACACCTGTAGTGTCCCTGATAGTGCTACACCCCCACTGCCTGGGGGCATCATTGCTGTAACACACCCTGAGCTGAACTCTGATACTGGTAGTCTCTCTGATAGTGTCACTATTTTGTCTTCTTGGTTCCTCATCGTTGATAAATACTCAGAAAGTTGCTGTATCTTTACGACGTCTCCTCCTACCGGAACACCTCTCTCAGGTGAAGATAGAGATAAAACCAATGCTGACCACACTTCATACTCTGGCTTGAATCCTGAGAAATAGCCGGTGCCTGATAACTGGAAGTTTTTTCAGGCCAAAATTATTTTAGGGTATGGCAGGAATATGTGGAGAAATTTGTTAAGAGACATCATCTGCTTTAAACAAGAATCATTTTGTCAAACTGATCCCCAAGCACCGTTGATGGCACATTTGGTTTTAGATAAAGTGGACAGTTTTTGTCAAACAGACTCATTTGTTGAGAAGTTTGATAAACATGAACAAACCACACTGGGTATGTCTGCGTGCTTGAACTGTACTGTAACGCCGCCAGTAAAGATTGCTCCTACCCCGTTAGCTATTATAAGAAATTAGTCCCCACAGTCCGCTAACAACGTACCTACTGCAACCGCCAAAAAAGCAGTTACGTGTTTGGCTGACAAGACTGGGTCTGTGGATATCACCCTTAAACTGGCCAGTCTACGGAGCTTACGTCTAAGAAAGTCTCATATGACAATGCTCAAGGATGGTCTAATTAGAGACCTGGCCAATGGCCATCGGAATTTTATAATTTTATGTTCAAGAGCCTTGTGAGAGAGAACAAAGGGAAGCTTTACGAAATAAAGTACTGGCATGGCTTCGTCTAAGAACGGGTCCGGCTGAAGTCAGAAGTCTCGATTTGAAGTGGGGACTGTATCTTGGTGGGGTGTGGAACCAGTAATCTCTCTGGGTTTCTAAGTATCTGTAATTATCTGCCAATGGGCTCCACTAATGTAAGACTTGTAGTATGACACTTAACCACTACCAAACCACTACCAAATGCCTCTGCTGACGGGACCATTTTGATGCCTTTGTTTGCTCTTTAGATTGTTTTTTTATTTCGTCTACAATGTTTGTACGTTTTTGTTTTGTGTAGCCCTCTGAGCATGTAGTGCTTTACAAGAATTCAATTAAAAAAAAGAACCTTCAGCTTTATAATAAAAAATCACAGAGTCATTACATGGATTAGCCAAAAAGTATGAGCATCAATTTCAGCACTCTGGGAGAATGTAATCATTTTACATATCCCTGTAACCTCATTAGCGATAACTACGACATAACAAAAGCAATGGTAACAAGTATCACTTTTTTTTTAAGATGTGCTCATTAACCCGTCGCAAAAGCCGAGTCAGTTCTCCAGGGAGGTAGCAGGAGACAAGTCTACTCTGAGTCCTTCGACCATTTTAAATATTCAGCAGCCTCTTAGCACCGACAGAAGGATGAAAGACCCGAGAAGGATCACTGTAATGTTAGAATTTCTTGCTGCGTCCATCGTATTGTTCCTGCAGTAACACACTTTCCGATAAATATGTTTCTGTACATTTGCATTTTCAAGTGCATGGAGGTTTACACTGCCTAGATCTTTTCATTATGAATCCCGGGTGGACGATTGCCAACTGAGAGTTCTTTCTTATACTGTACAAGCTGAGATGCCTTCCCAAGGTTAGAGAAACTGGTGGGGTGATGCTGGCCCGCCAGCCCTTCGCATGATCCTTGTCTCCCATTGCACCGGGCTAGACAAAGGAAATACCTCTAATGCACAATATTGGCAGGTGCACTTGAAAGCTTAAGTTCTTTGAATAATCCATTCTTTCCTATGTAACAATTTGTTAGGGTTTGTCACCTATAGAACAGTGTGTCATGAAATACTAAGACGCTTTCTTTGTGCACTTCCCACTCCTGAAGGTGCCACATTGAATGAACGATATTAGAAAGACCCCACAGCACATCATAAAGAAAGGGGAATTCTGAAAGAGAGATCTAGCGTCCCAGTGGCCCCCTTCAAGCTATATTAAGGCTGCGAAGTGCAACATAGTACTCAAAGCCAAAGATGTTCTTTTCACCCTGGTGCAGTGTTCTTGCAGAAAAGCCCTACACCGATATCATTCATACATTTGCCTGCCTGCTCGTTGAGTAGTTTGTACAGGAGAGTGACAGTTTCAGAGGGTAGTGTACGCGAGCAAGGAACATTCCATTTCGATTAACAAACTGCATCCATATTTTCCTGTCACCCATGTCTGTGAAATTTAGCGGGATTGCAAGAATTGCTTTTGTATGCATAGAAATGATGAACTTTCCGAATGAATTTCTAAAGCGTTCCATCTTTTTCGCCCTTTGAAATTGTGTCTCCAAAATACAGTAGGCTTTTATTGCATTTTAATTAGCACAAAGACATTTTAGCAAATACGCCTAAATAAACTTACAGTGGCTGCGCGTCCACTCAAAGTTATCATTATTATTATTATTGTGGTATTTATTGAGCGTGGACCTAGCTTCTAGAAGCAAGTTAGCGCTTTACAAAGGTACACAACAGTACAGATGCATAACGTTCTCTTTTCAGAGGTAACAACAGAAGATATATACAGCGGGGGTAGGATACAGAGGAGGGGTACAGCTGTACCAGGTGGCAGGGAGGTGAGGGGAGGGCGGCGTCTCACAAGTCTGGTGGCGCGATGGGCGATGTGATGGTCAAGGTTTCATTCCTTTTTTTTTTTCAACATAGTATTTTATTGGCATTTTATAGATAACAAAAGCTACTTTCATCTTTATGATTTGCTAAATGAGAACATAATAAGACAAATACAACCGAAATATCGCGTCAACTGAGGCCAACATAAACCTAAATGTGGGGGTGTTCCGAGGTGGACTGGAGGGGATTGCAATCGACTTGTTTCGGTGTTACAGAGTTTCAGTACACTGGTTACAGTTGGGGGAACCTCTATGTGTCCTGGCTAGGCCGCCCGATCTCTATTATTCCATCTTCGTCAGCCATCTGAGTGATGGTGGTTGTCTGGCTATGCCTGGGAATTTCTGTACGAAGCCAAAGAATGGGTCCCAGGTGTTGTGGTACTTGTATCTGTTTCCCTGGCGGATGGCGGTGATTTTCTCGGCTGCAACGATGTACCAACATTTTACCCACATACTAGTATTGTTGGACCTTCAGGGAATTTCCATAATCTGGCGATCGAAAATTTGGCTGCCGTTAGTAGGTGCGTACAGAGGACTGCCAAGTTGCCAGTCAGGGGGAGTTGTCCTTCTCCTGTATCTCCCAGTAGGATGATGCCTGGGTCCCATGGGATTGATAGGCCTGTGATCTGTCGAATCAGTTCCAGGACCTCCCTCCAGAATCTTTCCACTTTTGGGCATGTCCAGAGGAGGGGGAACAATGAGCCTGTGTCTGTGCAGCCTCGCCAACGTTGGGGTGGAATAGAGGGGTTACATTTGTGTAAAATTTCGGGGGTCATGTACCACCTGTAACAGACTTTCAAGGCTCCTTCTTTGCTTGTTACGCATTTGAAGGCCTTGTGAGTTCTTGCCCAGATATGGGTCCAACTGGTCCCGTCTAGTTCCCTACCCAGGTCCCTCTCCAGCCCTTCATATAGGGTTCCTTGGCTTCTGGGTCTGTCCTGTCCAGTAGCCTGTACAGGGTCGCAATCTTGATTTCGGGCGGGGTTGTTAATGCATGTTCCAGTGCCGTAAGCTCTCGGTTTCCATGCGTCTGCATCATGTCGTGGGATAGCCAGTGTCGGAGCTGGGCATATCGGAATCTCTCGGTCTCCGGAACCTGGAATTTCCTTTTGCAGACCTCAAATGTGAGAGGGGAGTCCCCTCCGTAGAAGTCTGACACATGTTTCAACCCACCCGCCTTCCATCTGAAGAAAACGTTCTGTCCTTTGCCTGGGGTGAAGTCTGGGTTCTCCCAGACTGGCAAGAGGAGGCCGGTCGTGCTTCTGCGCTTCCACTTCTTAGCTGCCTGCTTCCAGCTGTCCACTGTGTTCCTCGTGGTTGATAGTGGCCTGGTGTTTGGGGGATATTTAGGCCATCTGATGTGTGTAAGGGATTCCAGAGGATGTTGGCTCCAATCCTCTTCCAGTTTCAGCCAGCGAGGTTTGCTCTCTCCCTGTTGCCACATGAATGCCGCTGCTAGTTGAGCGGATAGGCAGTACCTCTCGACCTCAGGGACTCCCAAGCCGCCAGACCCAGGGCGTCTGAGCAGGACCCTCCTGGTTACTCTAGGTTTCTTGCCCCCCCCCAGACGAATTTCAGCATATTTGCTTGCAGCTTCTGTTTGGCTTTTTTGGGGAGTGTTACTGGGAGGGCTTGGCAGTGATATAACAGTCTGGGGATCAAGTTCATTTTGAGTGTTGTGATCCTCCCCAACCAGGATATCTCCTGGTCTTGCCAACGGACCATGTCTGCTTGTAGGTCTTTCAGCAGTGCAGGGAAGTTCAGTTTATAGGTGCATTCAGTGTTTTTGGGTAGGCGGACGCCTAGGTAGTTCAGGTGCGATTTGGCCCATGGAATCGGGAGGTTAGTTGCTAGGGAGTCCAGCGTTGCTTTTGGGATGTTGATACCCAGTGCTACTGACTTTTTAGGATTGATTGAGAACCCGGAGGACTCTTTGAAGTGGCTCAGCTCCTCCCATAGTGCTGCCATGGATGTGACTTTGTGCTCTAATGTTTATTTTTTTATTTTATTTATATTTTATTGATTTTAAACAACAGGGGTTATATGCATAAATACACTCATGTTATGATCACATAGGTACATCAGTATGTTAATGGAATAAAACGAGAGTAATAATACTAACAATGGTCGACCCCCCCGCCCTTATAGGTAAAGAGTTCTTGATCCCGCCCTCCCCACCCTCCCCAAGACGGTCTGACAAGTTTGTCCTTTTTGTCAGTGACAGTTTAATCTGTGGTTAGCGTGAGATGGGATGTCGATCTCGGTTGTCTTGCTTGTGGTCGATCGGTGCGACAGGCCTGGTAGCATCTATGCTGTGGGATGGCGGTCAGGTCTCGTATTCATCTTTGATTATGGCGGTTCTAGATCTTCCGCGGTTGTTTGTCTTTGGCTTGGGATGTGTACATTGGCGAATTCACACCAGGTTTCCTTGTGGCAGGCTGCCTTTTCATGGAGGGCTGCTGTGATTTTTTCCATTGTGTATAAATTCATTGCAATGGCAGTCCATTCTTTTTTTGGTTGTAAGGCGTGGGGATTTCCATTTGATAACCAGACTGGCCCTCGCGGCAAGTAGGAGAGGGGAAGCTAGTCCCTTTATTCTACTTAGTTCATCTTTGTCTTCTTCCAGGCCGAATAGAGTCAGGAGGGGGGATGGTTCCCGCTCAATGCCGTCTATTTCTTTGATCCATCCGAGGACTTTGTTCCAGTATATATGGACTTTGGGACAGTCCCACCACATGTGCCAATAGTTAGCCTCCGCTCCACATTATCTCCAGCATTTAGGGCTGTTGGTCTGGTACATTTTCGATAGTCTGTAGAGATTGTTCTGCCATCTGTGGAGTAGTTTTATGGCATGTAATTTGTATTGTGCAGCAATGGATATTCGGGACAGAGTTTTGCAGATTGTGTCCCAAGCCTTTTGGTCAAATTCTCTGTTGAAGTCCTTTTCCCATTTCTCCTTGAGGCGATGGTTCGGGTTTGGGTCTTTGGTGATCAGGGTGCGGTACATCCGTGCGATCAGGCCTTTGTTCGTTGAGGTCGTATCAAGGATTTTCTAGAAGGGAGTGAGTTCTCTCTGTATCTTGGTCTTCCATTCACATCTGGTTAGGACTCCCTTCAGGCGGAGGTAGAGGAAAACCGGGATAGGGTGAAATTGGAGGGCGTCTTCCAGGTCTGTGATTGATATACATTTGTCATCTCTCCATAGTTGTCCAACGCTTTCGAGTCCTGTGTCAAACCGGGTTTGATATCTCGGATGTTCCGGAATTTCTTCTGACTCCGGGGGCCCATAAGTGGCTCAAGGGGGATGGCCATGTAGTCACTCCCACCATCCCTTTCCCTTCTTTCCATATATTCCATATGGTACCCAGTATAGGGTGATTTTGCAATTTTCGTGTGAGTTGCGGTCTGGGGACCCATAGCCATTCGGATAGCGTTGCAGGGGTCAGGTTATCGTTGTGCAGCTGGACCCACTGCAGATCTTTTCGGTCTCTGAGGTGGGGGATAAGGACTCTCAACTGTGCTGCCTGATAGTATCGTTCAACGTCGGGGAGGCCTACTCCACCTTGATCCTTTGGTAAAATGAGAGTTTCGTAGGGCATTCTAGGCTTCTTTCCTTCCCATAAGAATCCAGTTATTGCCCTTTCCACCTGTTTGAAAAATTCTTCTGGGACTGTGACGGGAAGTACTTGGAAGGGGTATAGGAAGTATGGTAGACTAACCATCTTAATGGCGTTCAGATGTCCCATCCATGAGATCGTGAGGGGTTGCCATTTTGTGAGGTCTGCTTTGAAGGTGGAGAGGAGTTGGGGGAAGTTGGCCTCATATATTTCGGTAATGTCTCTCGTCAAATTGACGCCTAGGTATCAGAGTGTAGGGCCTCCTATAATGAGGCCGAGTTGCTCGAGTTCCGCTCTCTCGCTGGCGGTGGATTCCTGTAACGGGAAAAGGATTGATTTAGCTTTATTGATTTTGAAGCCCGACAGGGCGCCATATTGTTCAATGAGGCGGAGTGCTTCTGGGATTGATGTCATAGGGTTCTGCATATGAAGCAGAATATCATCCGCATATAAGGCCAACTTATATTCTTTCCCGCCCACGCGGAGCCCTTCAACGCCTTTGTTGGCTCATAGCATTTGCTCTAGTGGTTCCAATGATAGCGCGAATAGTATTGCGGAGAGGGGGCACCCTTGTTGTGTTCCTCTGCTTAGCTTAAACCAGCGGGAGTATTGAGAGTTTACTGCTACAGCAGCTCAAGTAAGGTATATACAGCTTTGATTCCACATCGGAGAGTAGGGCCGAGGCCTATTTTCTTTATTGTGGCTTCCAGGAAATGCCATTCGACCCTATCAAACGCTTTTTCTGCGTCGATTGAGAATAGTGCCAGTGAGTTTGACATCTTTTTGGCTTCGTGTATGAGGTGGAGGGTCTTGCGGGTTGAGTCTGCCCCCTGTCTTCCAAGTATGAATCCCACCTGGTCATTGTGGATTATAGCGGGCATGTGCGTCTCGAGTCGTGCAGTGAGGTCCTTGTGTAGATTTTGGCGTCCATGTTTAGGAGGGAGATGGGCCGTTAAGAGGCGCATTGGGTGGGGTCTTTTCCATCTTTCGGGATGACCGTGATCAGGGCTTCGGAGAAGGATGCGGGGGCGATGCCAGTTTGGAGGATGTGATTGAAGAGATCGACCATTATTGGGAGGAGGGTGTCACTAAAGGTTTTGTAGAATCCTGCTGTATAACCATCATTGCCGGGGGCCTTCCCCGTTGGGAGTCTTTTATCGCGTTGGCTATTTCTTCGCCCGTGATAGGGGTGCGAGAGCTTGTGCTGTGTCGCAAGGTAGGCTAGGGATGGTTATCATGTTCATGTATTCTGCAATTGCACTTTCGTCTGTCGGGAGGTCCGAGATATATGAATTCTCATAGCAGTTAGCGAAAGCTTCAGGAATGTCACATGGGTGGTCCATGTGGGGTTCCATTTCTTCGTGTATAGCTGACACCCATCTCTCTTTGCATTGACCGTGGAGTCTGGCGGCAAGAAGTGCGTCAGCTTTGGCCCCTTTCTTGTATTGTTTCTGTTTAAAGTATTGGAGTATTCGGATGGTCTGGTCGATTTCCAGCTGCCGCAGTTCCTCTCTCTTGCTGGCGGCCGCCTCTATTTTTCGGTCTCTGTCGGGACCGGAGGATTGAGCGCTGCAATCTTTTTGTGTTATTTCGTTCCTGAGTCTATTTTCTAGGAGTTGTCGCTCTCTTTTACGTGCTGCTCCCTCTTGGATTAGGACTCCTCTCCAGGTGGCTTTCCCCACCTCCCATACCGTGTTTATTGAAACTTCACCTGTGTTATTGAGCTCGAAGTATTGGGCAATCTCCTTCTCAAGATGTTCGCGGAATATCGGGTCTTTCCAAAGCGTTTCGTTGCAGCGCCACTTCGATCTTCTGTGGGGGAGTGCGATGCGATCGAGGGTGACTGTGACCATATCATGGTCTGACCATGTTATGGGGGATATATCGGATGCAGGCATCGCCTCTGTTAGCTCTGGTGTGAGGTAAAGATAATCGATTCTCGTATACGTGGCATGTGGCACTGAGTAAAATGTGAACGCCGTTTCTTGCGGGTTCATGTGGCGCCAAGCGTCTGTTAGTTTGTAGCTGTCCATCATATTGACTATCGTTGAGCGGCCGGCCTTTGGTGGGGAATTTGCCAGTGGGTTTCCAGCTTGTCTGTCCAGGGTGGTGTCGACCCACATGTTGAGATCGCCTCCCATGATTACTTCATCTTGTGCGTCAAGCATTACTTTAGGGACCATGTGTTGTAGGAACCTGGATTGGCCGGAGTTGAGTGTGTATATAGAGGTGAGTGTGATGGCAGTGCCCTGTATCTTACGGACGAGCACCAGCGCTCTGCCACTCACATCTGCCCAGGTTTTCTGTACTTCGAGTTGTATCCGTTTTGAGAATAGGATGCCTACACCAGCTTTTCTGAGCGGGCTCGAGCCCCAATGTTCGGTGCCTGTACGTGCATTTAGGATCCTTCTTTCTTCTCCTTTAATGTATTTAGTTTCTTGCAAGAAGAGTATGTCAAGCTTTGCTCTTTTGATTTCCCTCAGCACGAGTGACCGTTTGGTGGGGGAGTTAAGACCTTTGACATTCAATGTCCCTATTTTGATTGTGGTTGGCCTGTCGCTTGCTTCGATATTATTTGCCATTGTGATGTGTTCTTGGTTTATCTGCTAGGTCCCATCTTTTGTCACTGGGTGTCACTGGGATCGGGGTGTTCCGTTGAGTGTGCCAGACCGTCTTAATTTTTGGCGTCTTCATTCCCCCTCCCCCTCCCCATAGGGGAATACAACACAGTATCCCCTGCCCTCTGTTCGTTTTGTTCATCTTTCCCCCTATTATTGAGGGCTTACATGTTGACTTGGTGGCGTCCGAGTCGGACTGGATGTAAACAGAGTCCGGCGTCGGACCACCGGTAGGACCCGTTACTGCATGGTCCTTTTGCACATATAAGACGACTTATAACGTTTTGAGCCCCCGTCTCCCCCTCCCTCCCTCCTCCCAACATTTATAACTCTACATAACATTTTTCGGAACAAAAAGAAATATTGTGATACATGCAGTTTTCGAGGTCCATCGCCAGGCTTGAGTCTCCTTCCTCTCCTTACGAAAAGTCTCGCCGGCCAGTCTCGGTCCGCCCTGGACCCTTATGGTTCGCCTAGACCGTGTCGGATTGACCAGGTTAAGACACTCGGTCCTGGGCCTTCCAGGTGTGGGCCTCGGGAGGGTGAAGTCATTTGTCACTTTCTGGAGTGTTGTTGCCCCTTCTGTACTTCCTTGAGCCTTTCACTTTTTTCTCCTTGGTCCCTGGAGTTCCCAGCGTTGACTGTTCCGTTTGGGCGCTTCACGTTCTCCTTCCCCTGGACCTGTACCGAGGAGGTCGGTGATGCAGTCACGAATTTCCTCTTCGGATCGCAGCTGGATTCTTCTGCTTCCATGTTCGAAGGTGAGGGAGAAAGGGTATCCCCACCTATATCGGGTCCCCTGATCTTTGAGCCATTTCGTGAGAGGGCTGCATAGGCGTCTCAATGCCAGAGTGAGCGAGGATAGGTCCTGAAAGATTGTTATCTGGGCACCCCCAAGGGTAAGGGGGCCACCAGATCTGGCCTTTTCCAGTATTCTGGCTCTATCTTGATATCGGTGGAATCTTGTGAGGACTCATCTTGGTCCGCCGGGCGGCCCACCGGCTCTGTGTATTCTCTCAGTTTTGGGCTTATCAATATCTTCATCCGCCGTCAGGATCTTGATAATATCATGAATGGTTTCTCCTTCGTGTTCTGGAATACCGAAAAAGCGTAGATTGTTTCTCCTCTCGTGATTTTCTAAGTCGTCCATTTTGAGTCGAAATTTCTCCTCTCTCTTCTCAATCTCTCGTATTCTAAGGTCCATTTGGGTCTCAAGGGTGTCTATGGAGGCTTGATTATTCTCGACCCTTTCTAGCTTCTCTTCGATGTTGTCCATTCTCTGTGTTATTTTATCTATTTTGCCGCCTAAGTTAGCTCCCATGTTTTTTATCTCGTGCAGTAGGGCCGCAATGTCGCCTTTGGTGGCAGCTGCACCTGTTTCTGCAGATTCCATTGTCTCAATGTTCCCGGTGTCAGGGGTCGATGGGGTCGAAGAGTAGGCGAATTTGGCTAACTTCGCCCTAGTGTCCATGTGGTGGCCACTACAGCAGAGGAGGCACACGCCCCTGAGTCGTGGGCCCAACCCTCTGCTCTGGAGAGCTCGCAGATGTCTTCAGACTGATTCCAAGTGAGGGGTGGGGTCCAGGGTTTCTGTGCCCCTTGGTGGTGGAGGGGAACTGCGTGGAGCACATTGGTGTAGTGCGATCACTGACAATTCTCTCAGTTGCGGAGGGCTGGTCTTCCGGGCTGCTGGAGCCCAGTGCAAGCGTCCTTGTCCTGCGGGAGTTGGGGGTTAGTGTTCATGACAGGCGGCCTCGTGCTTTTTGTTAGTTGGGTCCTTGTGTTGAGCCATTGCCGCTTGGTAATTAAGAAGTGCAGAAATGTGGTGGGGCACTCTCCTTTGCAGTTGCTGTGGGGCCTTTGGTATGGTCACCTGTCCAGATAAGTGGGTCGCAGGTGGGGAGATCCTGGATTCCTTTTTGGGGCCGGTTGCTTGCTTGGGTCTGCTTCTGAGTGTCGGTTGTAGTTGGTTGTCGCACTACCACCCCTGGTTATGGTGTTGCTTGGGGACCGGCTGTGCACCTGGACTTCTGCGGGACTTCGTGTGGTCAAGTGGGCGGTTGGTCTTGGGTGTTTCGGGGGCCTGTGCAGTGAGGTGCCCCACGGGGCATGCGAATGAGGGCTTCTGGCTTTATTATGTTTTACCCCGATACCTGGTCAGGGGAAGGGAAGGTAGTAGTCCGACGTGTGGTGTTTGTGTCCAGTACACTCGGATGCAGGCTGAGGGAAGTAATGATTCACAAGCAAGTCAGAGCCTGGCGACGTCCCTGAGTACCCTGTGATGTGCCTGGAGTTGTGACGGCGATTCAGAGGCTCGTGTTCCCACTGTTGTTGGCCTTGATGCATAGTATTCAATGGATATGGCATTTGCTCAATTTTTGGTGTTTGGGGCCTCAGAGGTTGGGGCGTGTGTCTTCTTGTATCTCTGTTCCTTCTCCCCCCTTTCTTGTTCCTCTGCCCTCCTTCCCTCCCCTCTTTCCTCTCTTTTCCACTGTTCAAACTGGCAATTTTCATCCTTTTTGTACTACTGCAGTATTTTTGGGGGCCCTTGGAGGGCTAATGGGTCCTCTGGGGGCGTGCGCTCCTCCCACGACTTTGTCCGTTCT
The DNA here is from genome assembly GCF_040938575.1 of Ambystoma mexicanum. Lineage (NCBI taxonomy): Eukaryota > Metazoa > Chordata > Amphibia > Caudata > Ambystomatidae > Ambystoma > Ambystoma mexicanum. Next base: position 986,832,573 of record NC_090930.1, read on the forward strand.
CCCTCAGGCGCGGGCAGCTGGCTCTGCACTGAGAGAGCCGCCCCCGGCCGGGGGAGGGGAAGGCGCCGGCGTGCTGCTGTGTACTCTGCGGGACTGGTCGCCATGGAATCAGTGGTGGCGTGGGGTGGTTGCAAGGCCCAGCGTGACCCTGTGGGTGGTGGGAGGGGGCACGGCCGCCTACCTTTTCTTCTTTGGCGGGCTCGTCCCATGCCCCATCCGGCGCCTCCTTCAGCGCAGACACGGGTGGCACAGTGCAGATCGCAGCGCGGGTGTCGGAGCCGGTCCCAAGGGGGGGGAAGAGGGCTGCCAACACTGGGGGAGAGGCGGTGTGGTCTCCACTCGGCTCCGCAGGTCCGGGACTCGCCTCTAACTGTTGCGCGGGCTGCACCGGAATCGAATGCTCCGCAGGGCTGTTACACGCAGGCTCTTCAGGAAAGGCGAGTTTCTCAGATTTTGATCAGGTTTTTTGCTAGTGTGGGGGGGGGAATCTTCCGCCGGCTTCTGGTCAATTTTGAGTTTGGGGGGGTCACAAGGTGGGGGCTCAAACCACCTTAAGGACCTACGGCCCCGGAGCTCACACGGAGTTAGGACTCATCTGTGCGCCCCCTGGTGGCCAACCTTGTGCTCTAATGTTGCCAGCACATCATCAGCGTATAGGGCCGCTTTATAAATGTCTTTTCTGAACTTCAGGTCCTAGATTGCGGTGTTTTGTCAAATCCTGGCTGCGAAAGGTTCCATTGAAAGGGCGAACATAAGGGGCGATAAGGGGCATCCTTGGCGGGTGCCTCTGTTAATTTCGATCCTAGGGGACATGACTCCATTGATTCTCAGGGTTGTGGTGGGGTGTTGATAATTCACTCATTTCCGGAATCTTGGCCCCAGGCTGTAGTGCTTCAGTGTTGCTTCCTATGTATCCCCAGTCCAACATGTCAAACGCCTTATGCGCATCGAGTGACACTATTGCTAGTTCCCTTAGAATCCTGTTGGCCGTCTCAATGATGTTCAAGGTGCGTCTGATGTTTTCCATGGTGTTACGTCCCGGGATAAAGCCCGTCTGGTCTGGGTGAATAAGATCTGGGAGAAGTTTGGCGAGCCTGCTTGTTAATAGCTTCGAGAACATTTTGAGCCCACATTCAATAAGGTGATGGGGCGGTATGATGCGCAGAGTTCTGGGTTCGCTCCAGGTTTCGGAATCAGGATCGTGATTGATTCTTCCATTGAGGGGGTGGTGACTCCCGTTTCCAGAAATGAATTGAAGAGTGAGGCTAGGTGGGGGGGCCAGGATGTGGTTACATTTTTTGTAGAACGGTGGCGGAAGTCCATCGGGGCCAGGGGCTGTGTTCTTCAATGAACGGATTAATTCCGATACCTCTTCCAGGGTTATGGGGTCTTCCAGAGAGTCAATCTGTGGGTGGCGTGCCAGGTTATGGACCTTACTCAGGTAGGCCCTGTATGCAGTTGCCTCTGTGGGTTTCCCCGACATCACATTTCTGTGTTATTCGGTCATGATGACCAGTTTCTCTAGGACTGAGCAGTGGAGGGTCCCATCTTGACCCTGCAGGGATGTGATGTTGTTCCTGGTGTGGACTTTCTTGAGCTTGTGTACTAGTAGTCGGTTGGCTTTGTTGCTGTTCAGATAGTAGTACTGCTTCGTGTACGTTAAAGCTCGGGCTGTTCTGTCTGCCAGGTGCATTTCCAGGATTACTTTGGCTTTGCGGAGCTCATTCCATGTCCTTGTCGATAGGCGCTTTTTGTGAGTTAATTCCTTCTGAGCCACCTCCACTTCCAGCGCTGCTAGTTTATGCTGGTGCCTGCGTTTGTGTGCTGCTGCACAGTTCATGGCTACCCCACTGACCACTGGTTTCATGGCGTCCCAAACTGTGGCTTCCGCTGGCCCTTTGCCCAGGTTCTTCACAAAATAGTTGGTTAAAGTTTCCCCTAGTACTTGGCTATCTGCCTGGTCCGTGAGGAGGTAGTCTGGCAGTTTCCAGGTCCTATACCATTGGGCTGGAAGGCCTTCTGTTTGGAGTTGTGCTACTACTGGGGCATGGTCGGAGATTACCCTTAAGCCAATATGAATGTCCGCAATGCAGGGGAATAGTACGCTTGAAACGAGTAAAAGGTCTATTCGGGAAATGCCCCTGTGGACGTGAGAGAAGAAGGTGTAGTCACGTACTTTATCATGGGCCAGCCTCCAGGCGTCCACTGTTCCCGTCTCCCTCAAAAATTCTGCGAGACCCAGTGCCTTCAAGAAGTCGGGTCCGGCGGGTGCAAGGGTTTTGTCCATAGACGGGTCTGGGGTGAGGTTAAAGGACGTTAATACTGGGAGGATCCTGCGTAATAAGCGTTCCTGAGCTTCGTTTGGGCAATAGATAGCTATGATGGTTATTGGGAGATCGAACAGGAGGCCCTTGATTAGCAAGAACCTTCCCTCGGGGTCCCGCTTAACTGTGACCCTTGATAGGATTGCTGTTTGACTGAGCAGGATCGCTACTCCTCCTCTCTTCTGACCAGAGGAGGCAAAATATTTTTTCGGAAATCTTTGATATTTGATGTGATGTTCATCTGTTGCCAGGAGGTGGGCTTCTTGTAGGCAGACTATAGCCACCTCAAGTTGGGCCAGGCGGTGTTCCGCGGACTTCCGTTTTCTGGGAGAATTTAGGCCCTGGACATTCTAGGTGGTCATGGTTAAGTTTTTTACGGTTGCACCCTTTTAGGTATGATTTGGATGCGGATGATGGGGACTCTTAGACTCTGTGTGTTCCCGGCCTGCTCGGGCAGTCCTTGTTTGCTTTGGGTTCTGTGCTGAGGCGTTATGTCCCCTATGGTGTCCCCCTTATTTTCCCCCCATGTGGAACAAAGTTTGGTCGTCTGGGCCAGCCTTCGACCAACGGGGACTCCGGCTGGGCCAACGCATCTTGCTGCAAGTGGGCCCCTTGGGCCTCTGCTGGTTTCCGGTGATAGTTACCTGATGCCATGATGTGTTACTTTGCTTCAGGGGCTCTATATGTAATTTGCGGTCTCTGTTCTCTGCTGGGGATTGAAAGTTCTTATTTGGTTCTTTAGCCGACTTTGCCTGGGCATCTACCTTTCAGTGGAGGGCCCCTGATTTTCCTGCGTCGCCTTTCAGCGCATGACCATGAGTGGTTGCGCTCCTGTGGTTCTTCTTGTTCTGGGTTCACCCTCATATTTGCTTTCCTTTCTGGAGGCGAGATCCTGGTATAGGGAGATAGAGGCGTCGCGTAAAAGGATTTGCGGGGAATTTCTTGCCTCTTGCATGGTTTCTTCTTTAACTTTGAAGTAGTGTAGTGTGGCTAGGACATCTGGCAGAGTTGAGGAGTTGGCCCTGACTCTGGAGCATTATAGGGGAGTCATCCAGAAGCATAAGAATAAAATGGAAGAGGTTGCTTACGTAGTGTTCCAATTCTGCCTCTGGTATGGATGTTGGGATACCTCTGAGTCGTATATTATTACGGCGGGAGCGGTTTTCTGCGTCTTCCTGCTTGAGTTCCAGGGTGTTGCATGTTGCTTCTAACATCACTAGTCTATCCGCTCCTTTTTCAAGCTCTTATCCATGTTCGCAGACGGAAGTTTCGACTTCTGCCGTCCTGGTTGCCAACTCTACCACTCTCCCTTCCAGAAGCGTGATGGTACTCTTCACTTCTTCCGTGCCCCTTTGCAACTCCTTGGTCAAGGCTGTCAGGAGGTCCTGTAGGTCCGCTTTTGTGACTGACTGGTTCTGGGCTTTCATTCCTTTTTAAAATGAGTGTTCCGTCATACACTATGCAAAGCTTTTCTGTGCTCATTTGGTTGACCTGAGTTCAGCCATGTTCAAGGGAGAGGGAGGATGGAATTCACTCCGGTGCTTAATCACTAAGCGACTTGTAAGGTTGAAAAAGAAGGAGACTGACCCACAGGTGGCATGATTGTTGGCATAAAGTTTTATTTAATCAAAATAAAGAGTAAACCCATCTCTCCCGAACTCTAAGAGGGGTTTCCCTGCCTCAACTAAGGAACTAAAGATTCAGTCAGAATGTCCAAGTAAATGAAAAGGGTGCACCACCGTGTGTCAAAATGCCTACTTCTGGCACTCACCCTTGCAACTAAACTAAAGAGGTAGTGGATCTTCTTGGTCCAGAAGAATGGCCCACTTCTTTTCGACAAGGGGTTATAGTTCCAATTGGCAGGTGGGAACTTTCACCTCATCTGAGTTACTTTCCAAGATACAAAACAAAGTTCCAGCTAGTGGTGCTTTAAAGTTTTGTGAAGGCCTCATGAAGTAAGACACAGACAACAGATTAACTTTCTTAATGAAAATGACTTTTATTTCAAATGTCAAGATGGATTATGGCCCAACTTGCCCTACGCTAAGGTAGGATTTCCCTACCTAAAGAAACTAAGTATAGTCTATGTCAGTAGTTCAACCTAAGTGTGTGTGTGTCCAAAACCTATGCTTGCCCTCACAATTAAAGATATACAATGTGTGTGGATGTCAGCACAAAAAGAAACAGTGTTAAAAAATAAAAGTTCTGAGCTTCTTCCAGCATGGGCTTGGTTCAGCTTCACCTTCCCCAAGTTCAAATAGTTTCACATAGAAAACCCCAGGGTTCCCTTCCTCAAGCATGACACAAACCAGAGAGATCTCAGGGTCTTTTCCCCAAGTCTGTCAAACTTCCAGGATATCTCAGGGCTCCCTTCCCCAAGATGATCAAAAAAGTTCCAAAAAAGGGTCAAGTCTCTTGAGATGCACCCCGTATTGCACAATTCCCACTGACACTCCTTTTACTTTTACATGTTTTTTCTTCACTTCAACACTGATATCACACAGACGTGGTGTCTGGGCTCTTTCCTAGATTGAGCTACTCTGTCTAGGCGCAGTTGTTGGACCACACGGTCCACCCATTACAGGTCACTCAACCGAAAACCCTTGACACTTTGTGATGTTCTGGGTCCTTCTTCAGTAACACTGGTTTTCCACCAGTGTCAATACTGGACAATTGCTGTGGTTTCTTTATGCAGTCCTTTGACTTTGCCACAACTTGCATTTCACCCTTTGTTTATTGGCAGTCTTTTGGCTTAACCACAACTTGTATTTCACCCTTGATATATTGACAGTCTTTCGGCTTAGCCACAACTTACATTCAGCTTGTTCTGCTGAGCTCAACAACATGTTTCTCACAATTGCTTTCAGCTAGTTCAACATTTTTCATACCAACTTTCACTTTGTTTCTCAATGCTTGCAACTATTTTAACTTCTTTCAACAAAGTACGTTAGTCAGTTTCCATATTGCTTCTTTGGTTCGGTTTTCAATATTGGCTGTTGCGATCAGAAGTTCTCTGTGTTCCCCAGCTCCAGCTTGCAACACACAATACCGGCCAGTGCTAGGGCTTAGGTCCCCTCACAGCTCTCTCTGGTCGCAGCACCTTCTTCCTCCCCTGGGGACACAGTGTCCTGTTTGAGGGTCCGGTTCACGCCTGCTCGTCGCCACACGCCAGCCACCTTCTCTCCAAGTAGGTTCCTCCTGCAGTTCGGTGTGGTTCTGCTTTTAAACACATTGAGGCCTCTGAATAGGCTGCACCTGCAGGTAGCTTGCCTGACCCTCATTCTGACAATTACAAGGACATGCCTGATCCTTTATATACCTCTTCCTTGTCTCAGTACTAAAGTGGTGAAACTGACTATAAATGTGTATTGCTCCGAGTTGCCTCTTCCTCGTCCCAGTTTTAAAGGGGCACATTTTCTGGTTAGAGTATGTGTGTGCAAGAGGTATAGATCGACAAAACCTCATTAAGGAAAAGGGAGGGTAGGATTCATTTTAGGGAAAAGGGGGGATACCATGTCTCACCTGCAGCTATGCTCTCCCCACAGACCCTCCACCCAGGTAATCCTCCCTCGCATATCCACCACCAAAACTGATGGCCTTTCCCTGGCCAACTGAGAGGAAGATCCAAGGGGAATAGATGGTTCTTCACAGTTCTCAGTTCAAACTCAAAAGGCAAAGTTCCAACTCAAACATCATTCTTTATTGCCCATCATTTTCTTCACTATTGGGTTCCTGGAGAATGCCTCCCTTCTCCAAGTATCCTGTTCTTAGTTGTTTTACTGCACCAGTGGAATTACTCCCTTCCCCGGGCCTTCCTTGGCTTTTCTTCACGGTACACAAAACCAGGGGTTGTGGCTTCCTTCCCCTGATCTCTGTTGGTTTGCAGTTTCACCATAGTAGTGGGAGTGTCTATTTTCCCCTGGCTCTTCTCTGGCTCTTTAGCACATTTCACATAGGCTGGGGGGATTCACCCCTTCCTCAGACCCTTCTCAGGTTCGTTATTGAAATTCACGAAAGTTCGGAGGATTTCTCCTTTCCCAGGCCCGTCTCAAGCTTCTTATTTTGGGTGCGGGTCACAAACCCCGTGTTGGCAGACCTGGTTTACTTCCTTTCCAGGTACTGTGTTGAGGAAGAGTGATTATGATGTTCCTCCTATGAGGGTGTGTGAGACTGTAATACAAATGAGACAAACCTGCCTTTGGCCTAGCCCTAAGTGGGCGACCATGCATCAGTCTTAGACAATCTCCTTAGGGGGTGTGGATCACTATGCCCCCCCCTTCTCTTGTATCTCAGAGCCTTTTTGCACTGTGTTACTCCTAGATTACTCCTAGATTACTCCTATTTTACTCCAATGGACACATTAACATAAAACACAAAGAAAACACATGAATCGATTCAACAATTGAAACACTTTTATTCATACATAGCAATGCATGATGCAACACTACTATAATGCAAATCTCAAATGTGCACCTTTTATGCTTTTGGTGCAAATCTACCATGCAATAACTATAAGCCTTACACTATAATTCCCCATGCACGTGTCTTATTCAACAATACTCCCCTCTCCAGCTCTGTGTCTCTCCTCTCCTGCTAACTCCGCAACCAGCCCGTCGGTGTCAGAGCCAGACCTCTCGCTGCCAGATATCATCTGCTTTGCTCAGAATGCTTCCCCAAGCTCCCTCGATCTCAGAGTCATCCAAACGTCTCTCCTATGCCACCGCCAAACATCTCTCTTCCATCTCAGTGTCAGCCAGCTCCCTCGATCTCAGAGCTATATCTCCAACTACATCCCATAGAGCAGACCAGCAGAGCAGCAACTACCTACAATCTCAGAGCCTCACCTCTCATTATACTGTTCAATGACGTATTCAAATCTCTATGGTTACACTCTTTCTAAATGTCGGTGTTGCATGTACTTTACTTTGCAACCATCGTGTTCTGGTCTGTTCTGGTCAATCATTTCATGTTCTTTGTCAATGTGACATTTGCCATCATATCTATACCGTATCCCCTTCTGTCTTCCTGCCATCCTCATATTTCTCCATACAAATCCCTCTCTCCAGCATGCATGTCTCTGCCTACACAAGCTCTCCCTCTCTCCATGACGCTGCCCCCACCTTTCTCTCTGTGTCTGCGAACACAAGGCCTCCAAGATGCTGATAAGCCAGGCCGTCTCATTTGTTTCTTCTGGGCAAAGTTACGACCTTCCTGCCAAGAATCTCTTGACATTCCATGTAACTAAAAACAATCTCTCCGCACTCCGCGGAACAAACAGCTTCTGAATGGCTTAGGACTCATTCTCGAATGTAGTGCCTAACACATTCATTCATACCAAGCGCTATACTCAAAGCTCAATGCAAATTCTAAGTGCACACTCAATGCGTGTCTCTCTACATGCATAACAAAATATCTCTACAAATATAACATGTCTCTAAATGTCTCTACATGGCACTTCAAATATAACAGGCCTCATTCTATATTCAATTGCAAATGCATACAAAGTGGCAGAATAATGTGGATAGTCTAATGTTACTATTTCATGTCACTACTAATCAGTAATAATCAGAATGTATGATGGATAACCAAACAGGATGCAATGATGGATGACTGGATCCCTGAAAGGGTAATGATTCTCTAACAATGGGTAATGATTCTGTAATGATAACAAACCAGGCCTCTACATACTATCAGGTTCTACTGGTGCGGGTCCCAGACCTGTACTTCTCTCTCTGATTTCTCAGGCAATCCTGACTCACACCTCTGCCAGGTAGTGTGCCGAAGAAGAAGACTTGTGATGCTCTTCTCAATTGGATGCAGTCCCAGATGCGTGCCTCTCTCTCCTTAGCAGCCCCACCAACCGTCCCGGGCACCCAGGTACCTGTAGGGTGTTTGTCGTTCCTCTCTGGTTGGCCTTGGCTTTTCCCATGTGCTTCTCCATGTTCTCTGTGGTTTTGTATGGCTCTCTGGGAGCTGCAGTGACCCTGCAGCATCTGTTTTGCTCCTCTGGGGCTGTGTTGCTTCCCTCGGCAGCATGTTTCCACCGCTGCTTTTGCCTGGATGCAGGAATTCCCTGCCTTGCCAGTCAGTCCTCTCTCTCTGCACCAATTTGGAACCCCTCCGCCTGTCCGTCTGGATTCCACCTAGCAACCCTGTTGCTTCTTCGCTCTGGTTGGCGTCTGTACTTGCGGTTCCTCCAGGGGGGCGGGGGTTGTCTCTCTCTGCTTGGTTTGTTGCTCTTCTATTTTGTATTGACTTTGGCCAATCAGAATTCCTGAAACAGTAGACTGCTCCATAGTGTTTTGAGTATAGCTCTTGATTCCTCTGCACCTCCTCCTCGTCCCAGTATTTCCGTGAGAGCTCTCTCTAGGTAGACCTGACTCTTCTTCATCCCAGTACCTTCGCCATAGATCTTTCTTAGTTTAGTTTAGTTTAGTTTATTACTTGTATTGCGCACCAAACCTACTGGTAGCCGGGCGCATCACATAAGTTTACTCACAGCTTAGTTGTACATGGAAAGATATTACAGTAACAAAGTTGTTATATGCAGTCAAAAGCATAATTATAGTTAACACTTTTACAGTTTTTTACAATTTACATGATAATAGCGCAGGGAAAATATATACAGTATATAGAAAATGAATTTATGCAAAATCTTTACGAGCGGCATACCGAGTGAGGTCCGAAGTAGAGGAGGGTAAGTTCTAGGTGAAGAGGGCAAACGCCAGAATCACACTTAGCCATCAGAATCTTTGAACATTTTTATAAGGCTGTGGCGAAATTTTGTGTAGGATGGTTCTAGTCTGAGTGGGGTAGGGAGTGAATTCCATAGTTGGGTAGCCTTGACTTGGAAGCTGTTACCTCCCACTCTGGCCAGTTTGAATCTAGGGGTCAGGAGGCAGTTAGTGTTTGAATGTCTGGTTAGTCTTGGTTTGGGTTTAGTAATGATTCTGTTCATAAGATAGCTAGAGGCTGCTTTATTAACGCATTTATGAGTAAGGGAGGCGACTTTAAGTTTTATTTTGTCAATTGTAGACAGCCAGTTTTAAGCTCTTCTGGTGTCCGAAATATGGTCTCTCCTGGCAATTCCAAGCGCAGCTCTAAGGGCGTTGTTTTTCAGGAGTTGGATTTTCTTAGTGGTTTGCTTGCTCACCCCAATGTACATGGCATTGCAGTAGTCCAGTCTTGATAGTATAAGAGCTCTAGCAAGGGTGATACAGCTGTCATTGGAAAGGAAGGCTCTGCCAGCTCTGATTAATTTACAGGTATAGGCTGTGGCCGAGGACAACGTGTTTACCTGTTTGTTAAACGTTAAGGCAGAATCCAGGTAAAATCCTAATGTTTTTACTTCCTTAGCAGTTGTAATAATGTTATTGTCGACGCTAAAGGCAGAATAATTTGGGCTTAGTTTCTTTAACGATAATTGTGTACCCAGGATGATGATCTCTGTCTTGTCATCATTCAGGCATAGTCCATGGGAGGCCATCCATGTCTGAATGATGAGGTAAACCTTATTTACCAAGGCCAAATCCTTTTCATAATCACCAGTAATTGGTAGGAGGATCTGCGTATCATCTGCATAGTTAGTGTAGGTGATACCCAGATGATCCAAATTATCGAAAAGGGGCTTAGTAAAGATATTATATAAGGTAGGCGAGACACATGAACCCTGGGGAACTCCGCACGTGATAGGGATAGGGTCGGCTGAAGCAATGGGAGAGAATACTCTCATGGTACGATCACTGAGGAAGGATTGTATCCAAGCAATAGCTTCTGGGGAGAAGTGTGCTGCCGAGTCCAAGTGGCTGCATAGGACCTGGTGATCGACCAGGTCGAAGGCGGCCGATAGATCCAGGAGCAAGAGGAGAGCTAGGTCGCCCCTGTCCCTGAGGTCATCAATCTGGGCCTTCAAGTCAATTAATGCAGTTTCAGTCCTGTGTTGGGGCCTGAAGCCTGATTGTCTAGAACCCAGCAGATGATTGGATTGCAAGTGTTTTTGAATTTGTAGTTAGGCTATTTTGTCTATGATTTTCAGGAGGAATGGTACCATGGTAATAGGTCGGTAGTTTGTGGGAATTAGAGGGTCTAAAGTTTGTTTCTTTAGTAAGGGGAGCACCCAGGATTCCTTGAGGTTAGTGGGGATGCGGTTGGTCCTAAATGATGCGTTGATCAATTTAGTGATGAAAGGTGACAGTTCTCTGGCTGCATCCTTTATGAGTTGGGCAGGGCATTGGTCACCATGGCAATTAGTGGGTTTGAGTGAGAGTATTGTCTTTTCTGTTTCGAGAATAGTAACTTTTGAGAATTTGAATCGTGTTAGTGTGTCAGACATAGTGGCAAGGGTTATAGTAGTATTGTTGGGCGAGTTGGTTAATAGTGATGCTTTTTTGTTCTTAATTTTTGTTTGAAGGGTAGCAACTTTACCTATCAATGCTTGTAGGATATCCGAGCACCAAGGTTTGTCCTTAATGCAGTTGTCAGGTACGGGGATGGGTGCTTCAAGTTCTTTGAGGATAACAAAGAGTTCCTTAGTACCGGAGTTAGCTTGGGCTATTCTTGAATTGTAGGATTCACGTTTGGCTAGGAGAATTTCTTTTTTGTAGAGGGCAGAGATAGTGCACAGATTAGTTTTATTTTCTTCATAACGGTGAGATTTCCATAGTAATTGGCATGATCTTTTTTTAGTACGTAATGTTTTTAGATGGGGTGTGAACCAGGAGTTGAGGTGCGCCTTAGGTTTGCTTTTTCTGAGTTTGAGTGGCGCAATAGTATCCAGGGAGGTGGTCATAGTATTGTTGAATACTTTGATCAGGGCATCTGGTCCCAGGTTTTCTGGGACGGCATTAAGCGTTGGTCAAGATAAGGGGGAGTAGTTTATCGCAAGTGATGTTTTTTTTGTTGCGAGTAGGGACTGGGGGAGCTAGTAGAGCGGGCGGGGCAATAGTTTTCTCAGTGTTGAGGGTGAAGGTTATAAGATGGTGGTCTGACCATAACACAGGTGAATTGGAAGAGATGGTTGCATTACAGTTATGGTCCGCTATCCAATCCAGAGTTCTTCCTTTTGAGTGTGTAGGGTCCAATACTTTTTGGGTGAGACCTTGTTCTGTGAGGATATTGGTCACAGTGGATGCATGTGCGTCTTTTGGGTCATTATATCCTAAGTTAAAGTCTCCTAATAGAATGACTTGGGAAGAGTTTTTTAAATTGTTTGATATGATATTAGATAAGTCATCTTCGAAGGTACCAATGGAATTTGGTGGCCTGTATATTAGGTGGATTGTAAGAGTTTGGGTGCAATTTAGGTTAAGTTTGGCTGATAGGTTCTCGCAAGAATTGGTATCTAGATGTGGTATAAGTCTGATTGGTAGGTTATCTTTTACAATGAGTGCAATTCCTCCACTTCGTGGCTCAGTTCTGTCTGATCTGAGGATAGTGTAGCCTTTAGGGATAGCCAGTGATAGTGCTGGGCCTGCAGCGGCGTGCAACCAGGATTCAGTGACTGCTAATAGGTCTAGTTGTTCTAACTGTATGATCTCCGATATCTCAATGGCATGTGCTACCAAGGATCTAGCATTTATTAGAGCTCCTTTAAGAGTATGGCAAGGTAGGCCGGCTGGTGCTGCGGTCTGTGTTGTTTGTGGTTGGTTACCTTTGGCTTTACTAATATTCGTGACAGGTGGAATGTGGGATCTATTGTTACTAGGTGCAAGTGTTCTGGCAAGCGGTTCATACAATTTAGGCATTCTTGCCCGGAGTCTGCTGTTTCTAACAGGGGTCATGCATGGTAGTGATAACAGTAATTCTTGCATGGTTAATTTGGAAGGCCTTTCTACATTAATCCCGAGTGGGTGTGGTACTAGTATGATGGTAGGAGGGTGATGGTTTGCCAATGTGTTTATTAACAGGGTAGTGGCTAGGACAAGAGTAATGCAGGCCAATGGGCTCCTAGTAGTGTGCATTTTAGGAGTGCTAGATATAATGGCAAGTGCAATGGAGTAACACTTAGTTTCAAAGGTGGAGGCAATTGTCAAAGATGTAGTGGGCAGCGCCTAAGTTCAAGATCCAAGCAAATGACTAGAATGCAATGGGGTGACACCTAGGTTCAAAATGCCAGCACATGGCTAGTATGCAATGGGGTAACACCTAGGTTCAAAATACAAGCACATGGCTAGAATGCAGTAGGGTGACACCTAGGTTCAAAATACAAGCACATAACTAGAATGCAGTATGGTGACACCTAGGTTAAAAATGCCAATACATGGCTAGTGTGCAATGGGGTAACACCTAGGTTCAAAATACAAGCACATGGCTAGAATGCAAAGGAGTAACACCTAGATTTGAGATAAAAGCAATTGGCTAAGATGCAGTAGGGTGACACCTAGGTTCAAAATGCAAGCACATGGCTAGAATGCAGTGGGATGAAACCTAGGTTCAAAATACAAGCACATGACTAGAATGCAGTGGGGTGACACCTAGGTTCAAAATACAAGCACATGACTAGAATGCAGAGGGGTGACACCTAGGTTCAAAATACAAGCACATGACTAGAATGCAATAGGGTAGCAATTTAGCATGGATACAATTCAACAACACAGTCAGGGGACTCGTCACAATTTAGGCAATTTCAGCAAGGACACAGTGCTCTAGGCTAGATGTGGGATGGTGCAAATCAGCAGTTAAGCATAGACACAGTTTTGCGGTTCAATGTGTGCGCAAGCCGTATGCTATCATCTGGAGACAGATGATTACTAATCGTATATACCAAGATAGATGAATATAGTTGGAAGAGGCTGAATTTGTCATCTCCAGCTTCTTTCATACTGCTCAGCAGACTTCCATCTCTCAATTACTGTCATCTTTTATTCATGCCCCCCCACCCACCAAAAAAATCTCTATGAAATGGAAAGTCTAGTTCCCCTGAAGAGAGAACACGTGAAGTGTCTTGGAAAATCGGTTTGATCAGGACGCCATGCTTTCTCTTTGATGAAGAACCGCCTCTCGTGCAATGGAAATACATGTTCTCCCAGGATGGACGTCAAGTGTTCTCATCATGGACGCCTTGTTCTCTGCTGGTGCCGGTCTCCACTGCTCTCAGTCCCGTCCTGCCCTTGGGAGGATCCGCAGCTCCCCCTCGAGGCTCCATATCTCGAAGTAGGGCCGCAGGGTGCGGGAGAAGGAGACACGGGGGAAGGTGAAGAGCAGAGCCCGGTCCTGCGCATCGTAGACCGAGAACCTGCCCCCCTCATAATCCAGGAAGAAGCCCAGGACCCTGAGGGGAGCGCGGGGGGCCACTGGGGTGGAAGGGGAGGTGAGAGCCCAGTATATATCACCCCAGAGCCGCATTGCCCAGACTCCCCCTTTAGGTGATGCTGTGATCGGCTCCTTCCTGGGCACAGACTCATCACACACCCCCAGGGCCCAGTCTATACTGCCCCCCACCTCCACCTCCCAGTAATGCCTCCCTGAGCTCAGCCCCTCCCTCCCCAGGACACAGGGGCGTTTAGTGAATCTCTGCGGGGTGTCGGGCAGATCCTGGACCTCCACTTCCCATCTCACGCTTCTCCCGTCCTCTGACACGATGAGCCGGTGATGAGCGGGCAAACTATGTTCTTCAAGAAACAATGAACACATATGCACTCCTAATGTTGTCCTGGGGAAACCTATTTGCTGGTTTTGGGATTGGTAGTAAGGTGCTGAGGAGTGTAACACAACCTTGACACGAGGTTGTGGGTTTGGAAAAACTGGAAGAGAGAGGGTAACCACAAAATGTGGGCCCCTCGTGTCCCCGGCACACTCTGGGTACTGTCACAGACAGTCAATATGTGTGGTTCTCTAGATATAAATGTTAACCATCATATAAATATACTGTTAGGTCGAAAGCTTTATAGATAATTCAATTATCGGTATTACCAAAGAGATTTATTCCCAAATATTTTAGTGGACTTCTCTTATTAACATACATATAGTTTACAAATAATAGAGTTGTGTGAAACTTTTAGAAGTCTCTGGAATTTCCTCACACATGATAAATCATCAAAATTCAAACATAAAAACTCTACGCGTTTCGGGAAAGCTCCCTTCTTCTGGAGTGGATGTTATAGATTATCAAGAAAAATTTCTGTCCAATGATTAATCTTCAATATTCTAAACTTCCGAGACGTTGTGTCTGGATATCTACAAGAGAAAACATTATTCTTAGTTGTAATTTTTACTCAAGTAATCAAAAACAAGACTTTCTTACTGATTACTATAAGCAGACTAATATAGTGCTTCCTACCTCACATTGGTGCCACGAGGTTGAATCCCTGGGTCTAAGTGGCTGAGATTAACATCTATCAGTCTTCGTATGTCAACACTGGTAAGTATGTACCCTACAAGAAAAGGGTAGGTCTAATAAGTAAAGTATCAAAAAAGTGACTAGCATGAATCATGACAAGTATTCATATAAGGAGAATACAAGAGAATAACAGGGAGATGTACCTTGGATATGAAACTGCATGGAGCTTGGGACTACTTTGCTACATTCTTTTAGTTGCCTGTATTTCAAAAATCTGTAGTCCAAGCCATGCCTTGGTAGGAGTGGCTGGAGTTTCAAAGAAAGAGAGGGTGGTATATTAGGTCCTCCTTTTGAATACCCCAATGGGGGTCCAAGATCCTAATGTGGAAAGACAGAAATCTAAGACTGAAATTAAATCAGTGTCAGGGCTTTAGTTTGACCTCAAAGATGACATATTTAGGTATTAAGTGGGAAATAGAGAGTGGGCGAATCCCAACAATCCATAATCTCATTCAGCTAGTTTACCTATTAATGATATCTGGCGTGCTGATAGTGAGGATCCTGCTCATGTGCCCAAGGAAAACTGGCTGCCCTTCGCGGTGCGTTAGGGAACGAAACTGGCTCGTATATTTAGTTTAGCAGCAAATGATTTCCTGCAACGTTTGCGTCATGTGCGTCAGCGCGTCACGTGCGTGATGACGTCACGCATGAACGCGTGACGTCATCACGCATCGCGACGCGAGCATGAATCATATTGGACCAAGTAGTATTTACAATGCTAGTAAAAAACAGAGTACTCGTGCATGCATTCCAGTAAGAACACATTAACTAAAATTGAAATAAGTGAGACTGTGGATATGTTGGGAATGCCGTCCCAAGCTGGCCTCTGAAACAATTGAAGAAGGTAAATCCTAAGTTTGTAAGCAATGGGCTCAACAAGTCAAGCTCATAAGCACCAGAAGGGTACAGTATCCGTAGGTCATGGTTAGGCAGGGTAAGCATCAGATTGGTGGTAGATGTCTAAATCTGGGGGGTAAGTAGATTATGCAGGGAATGACATGTGATTAGAGACAGAGGTCAACCGCGGGGCACCTCTGTTCACAATCTAAAGGCAACAAGTTTGTGCAGTAGTCATTTTCACATCAATCTTTTTGATGACAATAACTCATGATGATTTGGTACAAATATGGATCATTAGGTACCTACAAGTTGGTAATGTATGTTATTCTCATCAAATTATGCTCAACAATACTTGGTCAATAGTGTGATGTCATTTAAGATCTTTAGATTAGATCACCAATCACCTGATGATTCAACCGTTATGTGCATATGTTGTGTCCATGTAGCTGGTTTATAGAAAGGCACCTAGATGAAACTCTTGAATGAAGAGGGGATCCCTCCACAGTAGATCCTACAGCGGAGTCCTTCCCCAAGGGTACTATCGGGTAGCAGCCTCACCTCCCTGGCCTTATGCGAAGGGGCTCAATGTGTTATAAATGCTTTGAACAATGAGTCTCCACTGAGTTCAGGACTTTCTGCCCACAAGAGGCCATATAAATCTAACAGCACATTGAGCAGTGGTATACCCTCTAAGTGCACTCAGGAGCAATGACTTCTGGGCAAGATTGATTCTTGTTGTTTCCTATTGGGTGGCCACTAGGAGCCCATCTTTTGTTTACTCCAAACAAGTACTAACTGTAGATGGAGTTAAGCAGGCAAGCTGCACTTTGTGCGTAGATGGTCCTGACTGTGACACAGCCTGGGCAAACAGAGCTCGATCCCTGACATAAGTGGTGTGATAACTGTACACAACTTATTCATTTGGAACCGGGCCACGGTCGGGGTACCTGTACCTAGGGCAAGAGTGCACACTCGCAGGACAGTCAGAGCTGGTTGAGCGCTTCTTGTTTTTCTCTCATCCTTTGTTCACACCTTTGACAGAAGAGGGTCCCTCATTGCTCCAGGTATTCCTGTGCTATAGAGGTTTGCGGGCCCTCTGAAGTCATCATTTTAGGGAGAGGCTATTGGCTTTTAATTTGTAAGCTTCCATTTAATTTTATATATGAAGGAAGAAATGGTTCCACACATTTGATGCTTTGTGCTCAATATTATTTTTTAGTGTTGTTACGTTGCATTTTTGTCAAGGTTAGAAGTTTAGGGCGCGTCATACTGGGGAAATGCAGAAAGGAGCATCTAGTCGAATTTCCATTCCGATGCTGCCAGATGTTCGTAGGCAACACATGGCCATTGCACAGCTGAAATATATAAGTACCACTGTATCCTGCGGGGTGCCTACCCTTTGCACTACCAGTCACCTTATGACCCTGTCTTAATTGAGATCCTTCCAATACCCACTGCTCAATAACAAGTTCTCCGGTGATGCTACTTCCTGTATCTGCTTCTTGACTACTTCCCAACATTGCAATCCTGTCCTCCGTTTCTTGCCCCTTACTGTCTGTTTGTGTATACCTGCCTGTTTGGGACTTAGACTGTTCCTTAGGATTTGCTTTTACGTCATGCACCGGTACATTTGTACCTGGGCCGTTGGCCTTGTATCAACTCTACTCTACTGGGGTATTTGGTCTGCACACACCTCCCTTCGTTCCTGACTCTGGGGGCAAACCGTTGAACTGGTTACCATTTGGGCTTCTACACTTAGGCATCTGCTTCTTCCTGCATATATATAGAAGGCTTCCTTTTTGCCCCTTGTGCACTCACATCCATGTACTCTCATTGTATCCCTCCTGTATCGTGGCCCTTTTCTGCCTCAGTTCCTCTACACTTGAACATTAGACTCCTTAGATACCTTACTTGGGACTTGAATTTCTACAAGAGATTTGGAAACTCATGAGGGACTTGGACATCCACTTGGCACTTGTTTCCTCACATCCTTGTGCCGCCTGGTCATCTCCTTGTGAATTACCAACCAGAGACTTCTCACTAGATTCCCTTATTTTTTCAAGGCCCATATTTTTCTGTTCACGTGGTGCTGTCGGAATGTGCTCCTTATTTCCGGGCACTGAAGACATTGAAGACTATCCTGACCACTGTGTTCTTCTTGGTTGACTTCCTCTACACGTGCCTCCTCGGGTACATTCATTTGCAACACATCTAATATACTTGGTTATCTTGTATCCTTATTAAACTGTTTATTTTGTTTATTTGCATCCTGGAGAAGATTCCAACTGTTTTCCCCACCTTGGCTTTCACCCGTACTCCCTTCCCTAATTTCCACTTGGTGTCGAATGAGTGTGGGTGGAAGAGTTTGAAGGCCTATGCTTATGGACGCCTTGGACGTGACACGAAAATCGCAAAGTATTTGAAATGTTCAGAGTCCAGGTCTAATGTTGTGGGGGCGGCCTGGGTCCTTTTCTGCAAAATTCCAATAGAAGGGATCCCCAGACAACTTTTGGGGACCCTCCATTAAAAGCAAGAGGATGGATGCCATAGAGGCAGAAGAAGTGGATGGTGCCTAGTAATCATAAAACATGTGTAATGAGAGGATTAATCCTGATGGACGCACAGACTGCTTCACAGACAGTGGTCGAAGTGGGCGGGGCGGTCGGGAGCGGTGCTCCTCTACTTCTTTTAATTAAGTTTTACCGTTCTTATATTTTTATTGTTTTAAAATAAAAGTGTAGGTAGAGGTTGGAACTTGCACTTTCAGTGCACTGCACAGGACGTTTCCTTAAAGAGCAGGCACATGTGTTTTGGGGTTTGTATTGTCCATGGGAGGGGGCACAGCGATGGGGTCTATGGGGAGCGGTGCAGGCCAGTAGGGAACATAGTTCCACTACTTCTTTTCGTACACTTCGACCACTGTTCACAGACCTTAACTCACAGGACTGCGCTACTGTTTAAAGACGCCTGCCTAGATGCTGGCTAACCACACCCTTTCCAGCTCGCTGCTGCTCTCAAGCTAGGCCCATGCTTCAAACAATAAAATAACATGTTTAAAAAATGAGAAAACAAATCAGAACTATCAAAGAGCAAGAAAGAAAGGTTGGCTTAGCAGGATTAGGATCTGAACAGAGATGAACGAAGGAAGGCCCAGACAGAGCGAGCGTAAAATGACTGCCTCTGAGCACGTATTTAACCAGGGATGTATTCACTTACAGGATTGTTCACACTTGACAAATAGAGAGCTACTGTAAAATAATCACGTGGGGTGTGGGAGGAACAAGTAACACCTTCTGTTCTGAAGATGGAAGTTGGTGTGACAGAGTTTGTATGCAATCTGCCTGAAACCAAGAAGGAGTCCAAGAAAACAAAGCGGAGACATACAGACCCACCAAAACCTGACATTTCTGCATGCACAGAAAAGGGGGGAGAAAGCACTCTTAGACTCCGTGCTCCAAAACATGCAATCTCCTGAGAGAAAGCGAGACCAGAAAAGAAAGGGACATTCTCCAGCTGGAATTAGAAAAGAAAGTCAACCCTTGAAAGTATTTATCTTACAGAAGTAACTTTAAATGGCTTTGCCATGGAGGCTTCCCAGCAAAGCTAATCTCAAAGCTCACATTTCTTTGATCTTTTTTCTAGTTCTATGTATTTTTCCTTTGTTGAAATCCCTCTTTAATATTCTTTATTATTCTCATTTTAATGTGTTTGTGAATGTGCTTTTTTTTTAAAAAAAAGTGTTTATTTTGGTAATTTCTTTGAGTTTTATGTATACTCCCATGAGTTTATATTTAGTGAAATGTCCTTGCTGTCAGACAGTATTTCAATATAATACATTTGTTGAGAAGGCGATACTCCATCTCACGCACTTGACTGCCACATTGGATGGAAGAGAGCTGTTTTCGATCACCATTGTTTGTAATACAAAGTGATGCATACTAACCAGACTTTGTTCAGTAGGCAAAGGGATATGTGCCTCATTTCCTCAGCAGAATATACAGTGTTTCATTTTGAACACATGAGCCAGCTACACTTTAGAAACTCGAATCCCCTTGCAAAATGCATGTTATTTGGTGCACCCGACTATATTAGAAATAGAATGCATTTTAATCCAAATCCTTCAGGCTCATGTCTGATCCTTCTGGAAATGCTTTCTTCAGCCGAACCAGAGTGTAATAACTATTGAACAGAATCTAGTATCTGACCTCTCTGTGTGGGGCATGTAGATGTATGGTTTCAATACTTCTCATATATATTATTTTACATAGCCAAGCTCTCCATTTTCTTGGAACAACAATTGTAGGTTCTTCAATATTGATATGACTTTCACTAACGTTTGGATCAGACCTGTGAAGTCCTGTGATGCTGGATTTTAGATAAAAGCCTGAGAGCTCTCTGGTAACAATGTTTTGCATCTCAGTGGTTTTTCCTTTTAAATCTCTTTTATTGACAGAATCAAGTAGTACAACATATGCATTTCTACAGACACAATTTATAAAAGTACCACAAATAATGGAAAATGCCAGCACTTTGACCTAAATAGAAAGTACCACATTTTTTGTTGCTACATTCCCTAAAATAAATCTCCAAATATCAAACACCAAATACCTTCCACAGCAAAGAGGACTGTGTTGCGGTGGAGGTTGAGCGTACAAATCATGGGAATAAAGGCGAGCCCAACGCTAACATTTCAAGTCTACCATAATAATTTAGAGTTACAAAAACCACCCAATAGCTGAGTAACAGACCTTCCTCTAGTCCTGCCGCTAAATCAGTCCTTCCTGTGGCGCCAAGTAAAAAAGAAATTGGTATGGCCAGACCCAAGAAGCAAGGAAAGATCAGTAATTCTGAATCCCAATAACGACTTCTCTCCAACCGGCTCGTGTGTCACCTTCATTCGACTCCTCCAAGGAAATTATCAGCTGATGGTCCTCTCCAACAGTGCTTCAGCACTGCAAAATAAACCATTAATTATTTTCGAAGAACATTGCATAATATAACCCCTCTCCCACTAACAAACATATTTGTTGCCAAGGCACTTCCACAGTTTCTTCCAAAAGGTTACATGCCTGCTCAACACAGTATCCATGTTGGTTTGGCTGCCCACCACTTTGGGCACCACTCTCCAACATCCTATAAACCTTCCCATTTGCATACAAGCTCTCCAGTAAATGTAGGATGGAGCTGTAAAATAGATGCTGCCTAATATGTAGGATAGGGGCATCCCAACTCCCTTCACTCAAGCCTCTGGGTCTCGATGTATTGACCTGTCATGATCTCAATCCATGTATGTATAGGTTCTTTTCTTTCTCAACTCCCACCACGTCTTTCTATTTAATTTCCCTTTTTTGGTGTTACCACTTCCTCTTTGATCCTCTTAGCTCTTACCACCTCTATCAGCTCCCTAGTCTCCAAGCGTCTCCTGACATAAGCCTCCTGCTCCTAAAACCCACTGTGTCTGACTAGAGCTAGCTGCTTTTATAGTGGTTTACCTTCCTTCTCCTTAGTTGATGTTCTAGTGAGGGCTTGCACTTGCACCTCTGGTTGGTAATTTGGTGTGTGCTCTGGTTGTTTGTTCTTCCCGTGTAGAGCTGATGATGTTTTGGGCTCAGGGAGATAAGACCAGGCCTGTCTGCCTTCTTGTATTTTAATTTTTCCCCTCTGACCCTCCCCTTTGGTTTAGCTCTTCTGAGTTGTTTGTCTGTGATCCCAAAACTGAACTGGAAATACACTGGGTAAGCTTTTGGAGCTTTTCATTTCACTGAGCATATGGAGAACCAGCAGCATTGTATCACTGGCGGAAGAGTGTCTACTCATACGTCCCATCCCCTTTCCTCCATCCTTGTGGACGTCCCCGAACATGGGTTCGGTACTGGAACCTTTGGCAGCGGAAAAAAAAATTGAGCCACCCCTTTAAATTTAGCCAAGCGTTGGGGCGCAGCACCTGGTGTGGGAATGCCCTCTGAGGCCTCGCCCTGGTGCCTCACCTCAGTCCCTTTTTCCGCACGGACATGTCGTACCCGGCAGCTAGGCACAGAGACTTTTTAACTTTCTGCTTGCTCCCTGTTACTGTCTTTTTAAATCTTTTTCACCTCTTTTCTTTGTCTCACCTCCCAAGACACATGTCGGCTGCAGGAGTCTTCATGAGACGGGCATCCTGCAATCGCTCGTTTCTTGCCTTGCACTCACATGCGCTCTCTGTCTTGAGTGCCTGGTGCCCGACCACCACTGCAGTGCTCTCGGTCACAGGACGTTAACGAATCCTCTTTTGTGCTGGAGGGAGATTTTCCACGCTTCTCCCCCAGGCCATCTTAAACAGTTCGTCTCCAGGACCCCACGTCAAGACAAGGTGGGCCCTTTTTTTAGTACCGCTCTTCAGCGCGGAGACTCCTTCATGGGGGTTTCCACAGGAAAGGGTACCTTGAATTCTGGTTCTGGCAGACCCAAGGACGTTAATGAGCTCTACCAGTCGGTCCACAGAGGGGTGATCAAGTTCATCCTTCTTTTCGGCCCCAGTTGGCAAGGGATCATCGTGCTCTACCTCCAAGAGTCAGTCTGTAGCATGATCAAATATGACTACCGGCTCTGTAGCTGAGGGCACCCAGCCTACCGGAGCCACCTCCTAGGTCGTGATACAGGGCGATTCAGCTAACGGCCAGCGGGCCGAGGGCTCTCAGCCTACCAGAGCCATCTCTGAGGTTGACGCTTCAGATTCAGGTTTGAGGGCCATGGAGTGTCCTTCCATGTCTGAGTTGACACGTGGCACGGGGCATTCACATACTCATGGCCAGGGCATTGCAAAAGGCCCCAAGATGGCGGACAAGCACGCGGCTGGGTCTGCTATGCTGGTGGCCATCTTGGATTCTAATTTGGGCATCCCCAGTGATTCGCCAATGGAGTGGGCCATGCCTGACGGTTCCAATCCCCTTCCCTTAGGAAGTGGCAGTGAACTTCACAATCCAGGTGGCTGGTCGCCACAGGGCTACATCTACCCCTCGCAGCCCTATGGCTACTCGCCACAGGCGCCTAGGCGTTTTGATCAGGTAAGGAGGCCCAGTGCCACCGGGGGCTGTGCCCCTTGGGATCCGGCTGCTTGCGAGGATCGCTTCTTCGAATGCTTCCTCACCCTTATGCGCTCCCTGCAAATGACAGGGCTCCTCAAGGGTATAGTCAAGGAGGTGATCCCTCAGGTCGTGCCTCTAAGGCCTCTGTCTCTCAGCCCTCTGCCGGTTCCTCTGGTGCTCTCAGTGCCGTTGCCTGTTCCCCTTTGGTCCAGGCCCTACCAGTGCTTCAAACCCCTCCTCCTCCTCTACCACCAATGCCTCCCCTGCAGCAGCCAATGGATCCACAGCTATCTTCGGGTCTGGATCAGTGGGGCACCACTCCTGCTCTGGTGTCTCAGGACCCGGACTCCCCTCCGTCTGAAAAAATAAAGTTGGCGGGGTGATGACGGTGATGCCCAGGATGATGAACCCTCGGCATCTGTTAAGGCCTTTATGACCGCCTTCAGGGCCTTGCAGAGTTCTTGGGGGTCCCTCAGCCTGAGCTAACCCCCCAGGAGTTGGAAGAGTTAGCAGAGGTTTGGTCAAGGCGCACCATGAGTTGCAAAAGGATGTCCTGCAGGTGGCGAGAAAGGTCTGGGAGAAGCCTAGGTCCAGCGCGCAGATAAACAAGTAGTTGGACAGTCAGTTCAGGCTCCTGGATGCAGAGCCGGTCCTCCTGCCAACCCACCCTAAGCTACAGTCGTCAGTGGTTTCAGCGGCCTCCTTGTATTCTAAACCATTGTCTTCGTCGTCTTTCTCTGAAGGAGCCACCTCCAGTTGTCTGTCCAAAGAGGACAAAGACCTTGAGTCTTTCGGAAAATGCTACTATGTCATCTCAGGGCTTCATTTGCGTCAGGCTAACGCTGACGCCCTCCTAGCCGCGGTGAACCTGAAAGCTGTGGCGAGAGCTTGGGGAGTTCCTGCATGATCTCCTTCTGGAGAGGCAGGCCTCCTTTAAGGCTGGTCAGACAGATGCCCGGGCAATTGCACAGGACCTCATGGAGTATTTGGTCTCCCACATCGACACAGCCAACAGTGTTACACCATTTCGCCGATGGCAGCTTAGGCGTCATTGGTCCCTGTGTGGAGCTATGATTTGAGGAAACTCCGATATAGCAAGAGAATCCTATGCCAGCAGTCTAGTTGTTTCACGTTGCCGTCAGGAACACGTGATCAGTCATCTGATCCCTCTTAAGGAACCCGGAACTCCGCTCCAACGCGTCGCTTCTGCTGAATGTGATGCTCCGTAAGTTTGCTAAGATTCAGAACCCCGAACCCTATTCTATCGACAACTATCCAACTCTCTTTTTCTCACTAACGTTCCTTTTTGTTATAGAATTGTATCTCGTCTCAGCCTGCTCACTTCCTCTCCTTCGATCTGTCTAGGGAATTCCCTCGTCCCTTCAAGCGAGGCCCTCCATTTGATATTCCGCTCTAGTCAGCAAGTCCGCCTAGCGGAAGTAAGTCCAATTGCTACATTTGGTCTATCTTTTCTTTGTTTAGAACCATACTTATCATTCTTCCTTTGTCAGTTGTTACCCTCCTCTTTGGACTACTACTCCTTCAACTGCCCGGGAAGACCCATTTGAAGGATCTAACTCCAGTCTTATCCAAAGTTAGTTTCACACTTTCCTCATCAATTTAACCTTCATTCTGCTCTTCTTATATACTTACCTGTTATTCTCGTTCTGTAGGTCTCTTTCCACTTCGCCACATAGAGAAGGGCCATCCTGAGATACAACCAGTCCTGACGTCCGGAGTCTTTCCTTACAAGAAGGCTGATTCAAGATCTACAGGGTTTTATTCCCCAGAGGGTTTCCCTGGGGTTCGTGTTTCCCCTCACCGATTCTTTTAAGTTCGGTACTAGGGGGGAACAGGGATTCCGGGGTGATTCTTCTCTTCTGCTGTTGCTGCTCCGAACACCTTGGCATCCGATCAGGTTATTGTTTGTACTTCTAAAATATCCTTTTTGGGAATTTGGTTACACAATACCGAGAGGTACTAACCTCAACGGAGTTATAACTGTTACAGAGGGCTGTGCCTGGGGGTCGAGATGAGACAGACTGTGTGGATGCATGTTACTAAATTCTCATTGGATGTGCAAGAGAGAATACTGGACCTTCCCTTTGAGGGCTTGGATCTTTTTCATTCGTCCACCTATGATGAGTTCACTAAAAAGAAGACCTCTACACAGACCGCCAAGTCTTTGGCCATCCTGACTAAGCCTGGGCAGAGGTTCTTCCCTCAGTCTCAGTACAGGACCGACTTCAAGCCCAATGCTTTCACCAGTTTCAAGAGGTTTTGGGATTGTGGTGCATGGAGGCCTGTAAGGTCACATAGTGAGTACAGGAGAAAGCAGCAGAGGTCTTCGCACGTTTTTTTATACTCCCCTCCTCCACTCCTGGCACAGATATCAAAAAACTGTGACAAAACGGTCAGGGAGCACGAGACAGCTAGACCTGTTGTTTCAAGAGTCCTTGGATCTTTTCTATTAGTCTCCACAGGCTTCAGTCTTCCTCTTGCTTTTCCTGTACCTTCCTCTCCTCCTCTCCTTCAGAAAGGGTCCCCAGCGGGCCCCCAGCCCATTTACGGGAGATCCTGTCACTTTTGGAGAGGCCGGTGGTGGAGCCGGTTCCTCAGTCAGACAGAGGGTCCGGCTACTACCCTAGGATTTTTGCGGTACCCAAGAATAACAAGGCCGGCCTGAGGGTAATCCTGGACCTGTCATTTCTGAACTTGTCTTTACCGCTCGAACGCTTCAAGATGATTACTCCCATGCACATAGCTGAGTCTTTGTGTGCAGGGAACTAGACCTCAAGGATGCTTACCTGCATGTCCCCATCTGCAGGCCGCATCAGAAATTTCTGCGGTTCATGATTATGTCATACCACTTCCAGTACAAGGTGCTGCCTTTTGGCCTCAACTCGGCTCCTTGTGTGTTCACAAAGCTGATGAATGCGGTGTCTGGTCTCCTCTGCCTGGAAGGCCATCACTTGTACGCTTATCTGGACGACGGGCTGGCCAAGGCCAGCTTTCCCAAGGGGGCGAGTACTCCTGCCAACGGCTGGCAGACTTTCTTCACCAACTGGGCTTTTCCCTCAACCGGCAGAAGTTGCAACTGACTCCGGCACAGGATATAGTGTCCCTTGGAGTGCGCTGGGACACGACGGTGCAGCAAGTGCCCCCACGTCTGAGCATCTCCTCTCCCTCCGCAAAGCGATAGGGCACTTTCTGGCCAATTCGGCCACCTTGGTATGGTAGTTCCAGCACCTTCTGGGATTGATGGCATCATGCATGCACACGGTTCTGCACACCCGCCTCAAGATGAGACACCTCCAGTTTCATTTGGTGGCCAGTTGGGACCAGGAGATGGGGTCTCAGTCGGACAGGATCCCAATCTCCCCGCTTCCCCTCCCAGATCTTCGATGGTGGCTGATGGACGGCAATGTGACAGTTGGAGCCCCCTTTACCTGGCCGGAGCCCACTCTGGTGGTGATGATGAATTCCTCTTTTATTCTAGGGGGGGCAACATTGGAAGGCTATTCCATTGATGGCGCATGGTCCAGGTTGGTAGTCATCGTTTTTGGATCCAGTTCTTGGGGGTGGACCCATGCGGGAGGATCACCTGGGCAAGGGGTCTTTGGGGAGTGGGACACTGGATGGTGATACGCAGTATTCCCTACCCTGTAACACCTTTACCCCATCCTACAAGGTAGAATATGTAGGGACTCTTCTCCCACTCGCCTTTTCCTACACAAACATTTTCACATGGACCGCCCGCTCTGGGAGAATACAAACTAACACCTGAGCAGTATACCTGACCTGTCCAAATACAATGGTCAGGCAATTACTGACCATTACACACACATCTCACTTCCATTAAACTTCCCCACATGGATAAAACACACGAGGAAATAGCAGCTTCAAGACAGATGCTGAACGAGGGGCGAAAGACATTGAAGTACAAGGGGTTTGCAAGGAGGGAAATTCCCTTGACCTTTCTGGCAAGAAACTGTCACTTTCAGGAGACCTCGAGATTGGACAGCTTAAGGCCATGAAATCAGTCCCAAGAATCCTGCATTGTGTGTCGGAGGTACCTGCGCTCATCCTAGATGACTAATCTAGTCGGGGCAAGCAGCAGCTGCCGTGGTACTGTTCTTGGCTCCAAGAACAAAGTAGCGACAAAGAAATCAACACAGCCGGTGAGTTGGAGAGACCAGTAACAGACTGGTCTGTGTTGAAGCCAAGGTTTCAAGCAGCAACATTGTGTAACGTGTGCTGGAACGAACATTGTTAAAACGTGCGTGATGAAAGACGCGAGTAAAGCTAAACTGCTGATGAATGCTTGAACTTTGGAAGGAAAGATACAATATCGTTGACAGAGTGGTCCGGCATACAGAGCGTGCTCAATGGAAGGTCTCTGTAAGGTATACAGCCGAGAAGTGGCATAACTGAAAGTTAGAGTTGTAAGGAGAAAGAGTTTTATGAATCAAAGTAGTCCTGCAACGGGTAAAGCAAAACCCAGCACACAGTCGAAAGTCTTCAATTTTTGATACAGAAAGGAAAGCTTTGAAAATTAGATGAAGTGGGTCTGAGTCCGATGGGAGGGGGGTGGAGTGAACAGTGAATCACCCGAGAAATTGTACATGTGAAAATCCTGAGAAGAAAGGAAAGTCAATGTTTTTTTGTCGCATTAGGCTGTCTGTAGTAAGAAACTTTGATTGTCAAAGAGACTTTGGCACAGAAGGTCCTGAGGTTTGGAAATGCATCCTCGTACTAGTGAAAGGAGAGTGTGTGCTAAGCTTGAGTGTGCCACCTTACACCTTATCCTGTGCTGAAAACGTGGGGAAGGGAAGCCAACGTCTCAACTATCCTGACATATAATTTCTTGAACACTTTTCTTTTGCATAACATTATTTCCTACACCATTTGTATTTAGAAGTAAGGATTGACAATAGGTGTATTAGTATATGCACTTCTATTTTGACAAGACTCTACTAGGACTGCGTTATTATTATTTGATGGTCGAAGCCTGCTTCCATATTTAGATTTAGGATTAGACAGGTGTTTTTCCAATCCATTTGGAATGTTCATAAAAAACCCTTGAACTGTGATCACTGTGTCTGTCTTCACTGTTTCGTACTGTGCCTTTCTTACAAAGCCCTTCCACATATCAATCTGCTCGAACTTAGGGTGGTGGGCCTGGCACTCAAGGTTTTCTTGCCTCTCATTATGGGTACTGCGGTTCTGGTCAGAACTGACAACTCCATGTCGATGTTTTACTTGACCAAGCAGGGAGGTACCCAGTCGCAACTCCTGTACATGGCGGTGGTGGCAATATGGGAATTGGCCCTTTATGGAAGGAATTTGGATTTCCTTAGTTCATCTTCCGGAGGACAACAATGCAAAAGCGGACTCTTGGGTTTCAACACCTATCAGTGGGAGTTACAAATCAGCTCCTTGTTGCCCCTGTTCCAGAGATGGGGGTTTCTGAATCTGGACTTATTTGCATCTCCTCTGAATTCCAATTGCCCCCAGTGTGCCTCTTGGGCGGGCAGGGGCCTGGGGTCTTTAGGAGACGTGTTCCAGCTCTGCTGGCGCGGCCGCAGGTGTTATGCGTTTCCTCCTCCAAAGTAGCTCCAGCGCACCGTCCCCAAGTTACAGGCGTCGGTGGGCTGCAGCCTCATCCTGATCCCCCGCACTGGCCATCGAGGGCATGATTCTCAGATCTGCTGCAGTTGTGTTCCATGGGGCCGGTCCATCTTCTGATCCACAGCAGGGGCTTTCCGATGCAGTGGGGCAGGACAGTGGAGCACCCGCACCCGGACCCGGCCAGGCTGGCCCTAGCCGCCTGGTTCCTGACCAGCTGAGACTTCACCATGCTCAGTTCTCTGAGGAGAACTGGGACATCATTCAGGAAGCCAGGAGGCCTTCTACACAGGCCCAGTACAAGAGTAAGGGGACACTGGTTTGTCACTGGGCTTGTGACAAGGGCTTGACCCCCTCACATGCTCTCTGGATGACGTGCTGGCGTTTTCCGCATATCTGGCTCGTTCCAGCATCCAGGTCGATACTTGCCACACCTATGTGGCAGCCATTGGGTCTTAGAAGAATTCTCCAGAGCATGTTTTCTCAGAGGTCAACCCAGTGGTTGACGCCCACCTTAAGGGGTTGTCCAGTCTCTTTCCTCCGGTACACAGGCCCCATCTGATTTCGGACCTTAATGTGGTTCTGGCAGCCTTGTAGTGCATGCCTTTTCAGCTGATGGCCTCAGCGGACATCAGTTCTGGTTACACTGAAGACTCTATTGCTGGTGATGCTCACTTCAGCACGCAGGGTCAGTAAGCTGCAGGCTTTGTCCTCATGCAAGCCCTTAATCCCATTTCATAACGACAAGCTCATCTTGCGCACCCATCCAATTTTTTTTACCAAGTTGGTCACTCCATTCCTTCTGAATCAGGAGATCTGCCTGCCGGCGTTCCTCCCGAGCCCGCAGTCGGATGCCAAAAGGGCATTGCATTCCTTGGACTTCAAGAGAGTCCTCAAGTTCTACCTCTCTCAGACAAAATCTTTCAGGAAGACTGAGGCATTGTTCGTCATGCTTGGGGGCATGTCCCCTGGAACCAGGCTTCCAAATCTTCTATTGCCATTGGATGATCCAGGCCATCCCAGAGGTTTACACAGCCATGGTCCTGAGGGGATTCATACCCATGCGGTCAGAGATAAGGCCACGGCCGTCGCGCTTCAGACTTCAGAGACATCCTGGGATGTCATCAGCAGGGCGACTACTTTGGCCACCCCGTTGGCGTTCTGTAGGCACTTTTCCCTGGATAACAGCTCCAGGTGAGATTCAGAGTTCAGCCAGGCAGTTCCCAAGTACCTTTTTTAATCATCCTTGATATGAGGCAGGTTGTCACAGCTCCACCCTATGGTACTCCTAGTCCTAAATCCGGTTTCCTCCATATGTCCCACCCACCTTCCCCCGCTTGTATGCCAGGGGCTAAAGTATTCAGTATAGCCAGGTATTAAAGTGTCGGATTTGTTAAAAAGGGACTGAGGTGATGCGCCGGAGGACGAGGCCTCGGTTGGCGTTACCAGGCCCGGGGCCGTGCCCCCACGCGCTGGACTAAATTTAAAGAGAAAGATCAATTTTTTGCTGCCAAAAGTTCCGGTACCGTCCCCATGTTGGGGGATGGCCACAAGTATGGAGGAAAGGGGACTAAGGACTGAGTACTGTAGTCACTACAGTAAGTAACTTTAATTTCTCACTGAAGAGTTTCTTCCTGCTTTATGTTTCCAGCATTCAGAAAACTGTGGACATGCAACATTATATCTGTGGTTCCATGCGGTGCAGGTTCTGTGAACTCCCAGAGAAGAGTTATCTGATACTTTGAAGAACGATGTAGAGAAACTCTCTTTTTTAAAGGGAAAGCCTCCCTTTTCACTGTTACAAGTTTGCGTCTGCTCAGGTAGCTTCAGATGCTCTCAGTTTGAAAGTATTTGACCCCTGCCACATGATGGAGACCTAGACGGAGTGAACAGGAGGTTCTCCCCATACCACCCCAGGCCCAACATCCACGTGCTCGGGTGGCGCCCTGCTCCTGAGTCACCCTCCGGTGGTCCCCAGGTAGGGGACTTTATCAAACTACTAATTATGATGTAATTTGTATCTTTATATTGTAAATAAAATAGTACTTTTTGTCTTGCTCATTTGTTAACACCTGTATTTGCAGTTATCCTTTCTCAAATACACCATTGTTCACTAAGAAATGAATCCCTCTCCCCACCTTGACTTCCTTAGATTAACTCCTCTGGATCCTTCCTCTCCCATGACAATTTAAGTGTTTTCATTTCACAGCTTGAATGTGCCAATTTCATGCCTCTAAAATGTATTTTTTGCTTATCAGCTGGTTGGGGAAACTCATATCTGTCATTCCCCCTCTTTCATTGATACTCAAAGGCCTGTTCAGACCAACAAATATTTACCAGAACCACCTTATTCTGGTGTACCTGTTTTGGTTCTCAAACCTTTTGGGCTTCACTGAAAATAGAACTCTTACCCGGTCAGAGGAACAAGCTATTCCTTTGTAGGAAGGTGGCAAGATTTCATATCTGAACTTAAAAACCTAGTTTCTGGAAGGTTTACCCGAATATCAAGCTTGGCACCCAAAGTGACCACATCACTACTTGTTGCACTAGTCATGAACTTTCTGATCAAGGCATCAGGGCCTTGGATTTCTGAGAATACCACAATGCAAAACAAGGAGTACGTGTTAAATAGAGCTATCAGTAGGTTCAGCTTGATGAAGCAGCAATCGTTAACCACTGACTACCTGGTAAGTGGCAGGAAGTCTCTTCTAACTTAAACCTCTTAATAAACGAAGTTTGATGAAGAATTACTGGCAGGTCCTAGTCAACAGTGGCCCTAGTTTTTCGCCATTAGAAAGTACCTGTTGATATCATTAGGATATACTGGAAAAAAAATCAATCCCTTTTATTTTACAAGAAAAAGCTTCAAGCCGACTTTACTGTGTCAACAGAACTAGCTGAACAGTACCCTTGGGCGATGTCCTCAATGTATGGATGAAACTCTCAGCCTCATGTGACCAGTCCGTTGAAATGAGATAGTTGGAGGCTTTGCACTTCTTCCGCTACCTTTCTGGAATATCTTCCTGCCATCATCAATCTCCAAATGCTTAACACAATTGGGGTCGAGGGGTCTGTTCATTTTCTTCTTATCACTAGTGATGCAGCATTCACATTCCAGCAAGACTCTGGCTGTACTGCTGTAATGCAAATCTCTCCACATTCTCCATCTTCATTGGCTGAGCATAGTTCTGAAATTTGGAAACTAAATCCATTTTAATATGTTCTGGCCAAGATCCATTTTGAGGAAGTTGCTGCCTGAGATAGAGGAACTTTCTTCTGAAAATGTTTTTCATTGCCTCAGAAAGGAGGATCAGGGAGCTGGTGGTCCCTCCTCTTCTTGATTCTTTCCGAAGGTGATGTTGCATGTGACCCTTATCTTCTCACATTAGTGGAGAGAAGATGACTTCCCATAATATTGATGTTATACAAGGCCTTTCATAGAACCAGAAACTGACAAGTACTTTGCAATTTTTCATTTTATATGGTGGTTCACGCTCCAGACAAGCAAGGTTCTAATGCCTTGAATTCCGCCTGGGTAGTCTCTTGCATTTACATCAGTGATAAAGTAGCGTGCTTCCCTTTCTTGGAAGATATTTCAATAAGTGTGATCTACTGAATGCACAACTGGAACACTCCATGTGCCTCTGTAACAAATGTGTTTTTCAAGAATCATTCTTCCATCATCTGCTGATGCACAATTCAGCCATAATCGTCTTTGTAAAATGTGCATTTGACACATTGATTGACCCTATGCTATCTTGACCCACAAGCAGCTACTTTGGTGACCTGCTTTGACACTCAGAGGATAGAGGTCACATCTTAAAGGCTGCAACCAAGAGAAAGCGTCTTGATCTAGGTGGAAACATGATTCTTCTTTTCACCCCAAACATAGTAGAGGCATTTTGGCTAGAAGGCAAGCTCTTCAATGGAGTCAGGATAATATGTAGATTTGGGATATCATGGCATCTGTTTTTGTGCTGGCCAATGTGAGGGTGTTGTGTCACGGTAGCATATAGGTGTTCTTCAATCTAATTGCGACTGAATTGGGGCGTCTCATTGTGATGCTCTTCTATGTGCATCCCGATGTTCAGTTATCCATCTGCTGACGTGGGGAGGTTGAGAGGGCATGAAACCGACAGACATTCGATAGATGAAATACAGATGTAATTGTAGTTATCTCACCTTCCCCTCTTTCCTTTTTGAGACCTGCCCCTGCATTTGGGCTTCCGTATATATGGGAATGAACAGGCATGTGGTATGTGTTGTTTTGAGTGAGGTTGTATGTTTTCTTTGTATATAGAACTAGACAATGGTTGGGGATTGTTTCTTGTGGTTGAAGCAGTGTTTGATGGACTTTAATTTGCTAGCTGTGGTATGTTTATTCCTTATTCTATGCTCAGTAAAAAGTTTTTTTTTAAAAAGCAGTCACTTGATCCCTCCCATTTGAAAAACTTCCATTCAATTTCTAACCTATCCTTCTGGCTCCTGCAGAAAACAATTTTGGAGCAGTTGTTCTCCTCTATTTAGGAACACCTATAAAGGCATCATGAAGAAGGACACAGACAACATATTCTGAATTCAAAACAAACACTTTTATTAACTTAAATGTCAGCATGGTTGAAGGCCTAACTTGCCCTAGGGTAAGGTGGTATTTCCCTGCCTGAGCAAAACTAAGGAAAGTCTGAGTAAAACAGTTCAAGTGAAGAATCTGTCTGTGTGCAAAGATTATACTTGCCCTCACAACTAATCTATACAATGTGTAGGGATGTCATCAATCAAAAGAAACAGTGTCCAACATAACGTTCTGGGCCTCTTCCAACTCGCAGATCCTTTCAGCTCCCTTCCCCAAGTATAAAATATTTCCAACCAAAAAGTCTCAAATGTACCTCTCTTGAGTTCAGGATAATACAGTTTTAACCAATACTCGGGATTCCCTTCCCCAAGTTCCAAGTAACATAGTTCCAAGCACCAAAGAATCCTGGAGACTCCGGTCTGAAGTCAACAAATGTTTCAAGTCTCAGGGTTCTTTTGCCGAAGACTCAATTTCAGCAACCACCTTTGCCACTCTTGTATAGAGTTCTTTTGCCACTCTTGCGTCTTATTTTTTTGATGGGTTTTCCACGCGCAAATTGTCACTGTGTTGGAATAATGTTCAAAGTAAAGTTCCATTCACTTTAGAAGACAACACATACTGATTTCACTTGGATATAAACTATCATTTATTTTAGTAGGTAGCATCTCATGGTTTTACTTGAATTAGAGGTTCCGTATTACTTAGTATGTAACAGTTGTGCTCTTTGTTGAGGTTTTCACTCTGTTCTTTATTCAAGGTAACATGGACTGTACTTAATTCAGTGTTTAATAGGCACGGGTTGCACTTGTTAAAATGTTCACTCAGTTCGGTATTCAAGAACATGGTTTGTATTCAGAACACACCTTTCATTCAACCTGTGGTGTAATAGTTCCTTAATTCACTTTAAATGGAATATATATTCTTCTGAGTCTTACGAACACATGTTTCCTCACACACACGACTACTCCGATATAAAGTATTCCTCGAACAACCAAAGTTAAATGTTCCTGCACTGGGTTTCTCAGTGGCTAGAAGCTCACTGATCGTGTTCAAAGGCTTCACAGCAGTATGTTTTCGGGTTTCAGACACTTCTCTGGTGGTAGGTGGGTTTATGGTTGCCACTGCAATGAGGAAGTTCTCCCCGGATGCTCAGTTCCTTTCTGTTGAGGTCCCAGATCCTTCTCTGGTGGTCAGTGGACATATTACTGTCACTGTGACCAGGAAGTTCTCCTTAGATGCTTGGTTCACTCTTGGTAGGGTCCCAGACCCTTTTCTGGTGGTCAGTGAGCTTATTGCTGCCACTGTGATGAGGAGCTTCTCCTCAGAGACTTGCTTCACTGTTGTTCGGGTCCCCAACCCTTCTTTGGTGGTCAGTGGGCTTATTGCTGCCACCATGATGAGGAAGTTCTCCTCAGAGCCTTACTTCACTCTTCCAGTGTCCAGTAGCTATTTCGCTACTACTGGGATGAGGGAGATCTTCACAGTTGCACTCTACACAGTTCTGTTCCCCAATAGCCCTATAGCTGCCACTGGGGTTAAGAACATTACAACATGTCCCTCTCTCCGCCTCTCCCGTATCCCTACTGGATCTCCCGTGCCTCACTTTACCTTCTCGTGGAATGCAGCATGTCACCGGTCCTTCTTGGGTGGGGTTCCTTGTCGGCGGCTTCATCTGCTCTTATCGTCCACTTCGATTGTCCCGGTGCACCCTCGCAGTTCTCCGCTCCTTGCAGTTTCGGCTTCGCTCTGGGCCCACTGGTCCACGCCGTTGCGATAACTCCACCGCTTCTTTCATTCGTCCTTGCAGTTGGGTCTGCTCCCCTCAGACCCACAATGGACTCTCACAGCCTATCGCCGGCATCCCCTGCACGGCCTTTCTTGCAGCTCTCACTGGGATTTTTAAACTGCCGGGCTCCAGCGGGCTCCTGGCTTCCCACCGATTGGACAATTAGTCCTTCTTCTCTTTCCTTTGTTTAATCTTCGGACTCTGCCATGGTGCAGGGTCAACAGCTGCAGATAATGTGTCTTTGGCATTCCTTATCCCTCAGGTGAGCCACCTTGTGACTGTACTTAAGAAATGGTTACTCTTCCTGGTTGTTGTGTTCTTCCTCATCTCAGTATGTTTTGCTTTGGCAATATCCCACGTGCTACAAAAATACATGGGTTTACTCTCGATTAAATGGCTCGGTATGGACGGGGGGCTAGGGAATGTTGGGGAGTGATGTGGCTCAGTGGACTTTACCCTAGGTGATCGTCCTTGTCCCTCCCCATGAGATCCTCCTGCATTAAAGCACCCAGAGGGGAACTATTGGGTAACGGCCGCACCTCCCTAGCCTTATGGCAAAGAGCTCCCCCGTGGGGATAGGAATATGAAAACACCAAACCAAAAATAAAGAGAAACCTAACAAAATCATATCACCTAATTCATACCAAACATTAGCAACAGTAATAATCAGTAATAATCAGCACTAAGATCTACATTACATTAGCTAGAAGAGAGCACAAACATTCCTCAGGAAAGAAGCAACCCGAATGTTAAAGTAAAAAAAAAAAGTATATTATATATCCACGCAGCATTGTGTTCAGGAAATGCACTCCCTCTTGAAATACCACATTGCCTCAAAAACGTATTTGTTTTAATAAATCCCCCTGCCCCCATGAGTGTGCAATACATGTGAGCACGTCAAAAGATAATAGCCCTCATTATGGGTTTGCCGGTATTTCAACCGTATCCCACCGGTAAATTTGGTGGGATACCGAGAAACCCACCTACTGTTACCAGCGCCTGGTATGCCGGAAATTGGAGCATATTACAGGTGCTGCAATGGTAGGTAAATCCCTATTCCATGGTGTCCATAGGCTCATGGTGTGATTGCCGGTATTACATGCCGGTAATACCTGCAAATGATTGCTGGTGGGGTGCCTGAGTTACCTCTAGCTCTTGGCTGGAGGTAAATCAGGCCACCCCACCAGCAAACCTGGAGTATGCCAGTCTGGTAACGTGCCAGTAAACGGACTTACTGGCATGTGAATTCCAGACTGGCATACTCCTAATGAGGCCAAATATATTTGAGATGAAAAGTACGAATATACACCATCTGAAGTGTATGAAGCCATACATTGCTGGTAAAGCTACAGGAGATGATAAGATACCTATACAATCCTGCCAGAAATGTTGGTGCAATAGGATCTGTCCCTGAATCTGAGTGTGGAAGAAATCCTGCGTTGAGGACTTCATATCAGCCAGTTGCCCTAATCATTGACAGTGGAAAAACCTTTGCTAAACGCCATGCTGCTCACTTGGTCAACCTAGTTTGCAGATTGGGGCACCTTTATCGTGGCGCGAAGTCAGGGGTGGACTGGGAACCAAACAGGCCCTGGAAATAATGTTCAAAGTGGCCCCATTTTACACATATGTAAGCCAACTCTTCCTATGAGAACATTTAGAAATAAAATAGGTTCCCAAACAAAAGGGGTCGAGGGTGCAGAGGCCCACCGGGAAATCTCCAGAGTTCCCTGTAGGCCATTCCTCCCCTGCACCAAGTACTACCTCTCGCACTGCTCTAGTAGCTGTTGCCATCTATCAGGTGCTATGCGCGGAATCCCAGCTGAGCCTTCTACTTTTAGATGCAGACTGCAGAGGCAGGATCAGCAAGGGATGTCACTGGAGCTTATTGCTAAAATGAAGGTGTTTTATTAATGTGTCACGTGAACTGTACTCTCGCCCTAGGCCAAGGTTAACTTGACCAATTTAGGCATATGTTTAAGGGTTCTAGAACAACGTTCGTTAGGTCTTCAAATTCGTCGTTATTTATACTCAGATGTTCCAAACATTTAAGTTAATGAGCAGTTTCTGGAGATTATCTGTCATACAGATATAGTTAGCAAGACCACTGCAGGCCTTAAACTCTGTTCTCTGTTTTTCCTATATAGTACTTTCAGCCTCAATATTCTTCCTCACTCCATTCTTCAAATTTTTGTGCCGCATCGTTTACCTCAACCTTTAGTACCAGTTGTTCTCCTTGATGCAGAGTTGCCCGTACAGGGGCTCTGGGTTTTCATCTTGGTATCCGTATAAATGATCAAATGTGAAACAAATTGTAAGGAGAAATGACCAAATTGTTTTCCCTATATTTTTCGAAATGTTGGGTCATTTTTGTTCAAAATATAGGTGTGCGGTGGGGCAAGGGTATTAGTTACGGAAGGGGGGTGAGAGGGTTAGAAAAAAAAACAATTAGCTCATTTCATGGACATCCTTTCATCTTTCCTATCACTCTTGTCATCTTGAACAGTTTATAACCTTGGAACCTTTGACCCTATTGGAGACTGGAGGCAAGTTCAGAGTTTTGTACTTCTCTCAGTGTTAACCATTCAGCACCTCTTTTAGGTTAACTCCGGAGTCCCTCACCACTCTGGTTCAGAGCCTATGCACCTCTCTGATTTGCCTCACTTCCCTGGTTATGGGTCTCAGTACCTCCTAGTTCCCTCAGGGATTCTTTACTCTTTTGGTCTAGCACCTGGTCAAATCCAGGATTTTTTAGTTCCTCGAGTTCAGGGTCCAGGGAAACTTGAGAAACTAATACAAAGCATCAATAAAAGCTTAAAATCTCGAATATGTGAAACTCAGGTATTGACTAACCCAGACATCTAGACAGGAGGTACTCATTGTCAACAACACAGTATCACCTGTTGTAATATCAAGTGGTTCAATCCTATTGTAAAAATGGAGACTTGAATAACTGAAAGCTGTTCATATTTTTATGCACATTTGAATTGAGATCTCTAAAGGAGAGATACTGTGAAATTGCGTTTTTTGTACAATTAAAGCACATTTTGCACATTAGTATTGATGTGACGAACATCGCTATGCACTTTAGAGCACTGGACACTTTATGTTTTATGTGATGATTTTAACAACTCTATTTATTAAAAACTGTTTATGTTATTATAATATTGTTCTATGAAGTCAGGTTGTATTTTCCTTGAACTTCTACTTGTCTATGTTTGAATTGTCGTTCACTAATGTGTGGATCCCTAATTCATCCAGTGAACTACATGCCATAAACCTAATTTAGGTTTGTGAGCTTTGTTGTTCTAATTATATACAGGTCAGGTTTGCTCCCCCTTAGCCTATTATTATACCTGATTTCCCCCACTTTTTAAAGAGCTCTTTTGGTCTAGCACCTGGTCAAATCTTAGATTCTGCCAGGATTTTTTAGTTCCTCGAGTTCAGGGTCTCGTTACTTCTTCGGTTCCTTCAGGGTCTTTAGTGCTGTCTGTGTTTCTTTACCCCTCTGGTTTAGGATCTTGCCACCTTTTAGATTTCCTCAGGTATTCTCCACCCTTCGGTACCACATCAGTTCTCAGGATCATTCCGAATTTACTCACCCCTTAAATTTAGTGTCTTGTTATAGAATAAGCCCTTAGGATGCCCTCACTGTTTCTTCTCCTTTTAGTGCCTTGCCGCCTCTTACATCCTCTTAAAGTTCTCTTCACCCTTTGGATTCCGGGACTTATCACCTCTCAGGTTCTGCACGGTTTTTCCAAACCCCAGACTATGTTCAGCACCTCTTGATTCAAGGTGCTCCCGGGATTCTCCAGCCCTCAGATTAGGACTTCAACACACTGTGCCTCTAGATGCTCCCCCACTGCATCCACCCTCCGGTTTATGATCCCCTAGGTGCTCTCCCATTACATCCACCCTCAGGCTTATGATCCCCTAGAATCTCTCCCAATACATCCACCCTCAGGCTTATGATCCCCAGACCTATTTGGTTCAAGAGAAATCTGGTTTCAGCCTCTGGAAGGCTCACTTCTGAACATTCTCCTCTGTTGTCTGGATGCCATCCCACCTCCACTGTCACTCCCTCGTCGCATCCCCATCAGTGAAATAGACCAGTTTTCAGTATATGATTCTATTGGCTGGCTGTGAATGATCCAGTACATCCTCTGAAAGAAAGCCAAGTGTCTGCACGAAGTGTTAAAAGCTTCTGCCATCATTTTTAAATTGCGTTTCTGAACCATCCTAAAGACTTGACAGATCTCTGTCCCTCTCCTACCTCTGTGGCAACAACTGCAGGACTCTGATGCCACATGCAGCTTCTCTGCGCTGTAACTTCTCAGCTTCGTAACTCGCCATCCCGTTCAGCAGCCTATGCTTGCCTTGGATGATAAACGTATTACTTGACAAATGCCCAGGTAGAAGGTAAACATGTAAAGGTGCTTTTACCACAGTTGCGTCGTCTGAGAAGTTTTTTCAGGCTTCATAGAACCCACTCGTTTTAGGGGGACTTCTTTATGGCTGATTTGGATTTCCTATTGTCTCTGTGGGGTTTTTGATGTCCATTTTCTACATTGTGGACTGACCCTAAGATGGGGACTTTTAATGACGTACATTTTATCTGAATAGGAGCTCGCAAACGAATGCTTCTGTGTGTTCCAGATTTTGTTTGCTTGCCAAGTGATGTCAGAGCTGAGTCTTGTTTAGGCCCTGTATCGATCCAGCAATCTGTTATAATAAGTAGAGCTGGCTTGATGGACTGTGCTTTCTGTTGCCATTCCATCCCAAAAGAGATTATTACTGATTATTAATGATGTTTTACTACTAGCAGGCATGTTCTTCTAATCTTTGGTGCTCCCTGCTGCGCGTTGGCGCACATCCACCCACCATCTTGCACCCAGGCACCTCAGCACCCTTTTTCTCAATGGCTGCGCAAGGGTTGCCTCGGTGATTCACGGCGCCTCCTCTGTCTTTTGATGTCTGTAACATCTGTTTCTTTTCCAATGGTCACTGAGCAGCAGATGGATTTGGCGGCTTCTCCCGGAGTAATCAAACCCAGCTTTCCTGTGACGGCTCCTATTTAGCAAATGGAGTGATAGCCTTGCAGCTACACTTTTACAGACGAGGCCCCTTCACTGCTGGCGCCTTGCGGATCGCTGGGAGTCCCCGAGTGGCTCTTGCTATTTCTGCGTTACTCAAAGCTGTGGCGCCTAGATCACAGCTCTGCTCTCTTATGCGGATGGTAAATTGCCAGGCTGGAGGCGATGACTCTTTCGTTTAATTCTGATGGCGTCGCTCCTCCTGTCCGCCGCCGCTCCCCGTGACCCCTCCGCTCTGCCTGTGACTGCACCCTGGTTTCCCGCTTCTGTTCCATTTGCCCACTTAGCGCTGGGGTGCGGTGGGAATTCCGCTGCTGCTTAGAGGTGCTGGGAGGGGGGGGGGGGGAGTTCACATTCCCCACCCCCTCCGTTTCTTCTCGGTGCTGTTTGGGAGAATGCATTGTGGCAGTCTAGTGACTTGCAGTGCGAGCTGCTCTTTTCAAAACGGCAAAATAGTTATGATTGCACAGGCACTGTCACGTGATTCTGTGTACACCTTGACATGCGACGTCGATGAAGCGTTTTCTTTTTAGGTGAAAGCAAATGTTTATTCTAATTTATTTAATTCGGTCGTCTTTTTTGATCGCCATGCCAAGATGTTCGTGGAACTCACTGGCTCCCTTTCCAGACAGTATGGGATCCATATCTTTTTCTGGATTGTCGGTGACGCAGTTTCATTGGAATAAAATGCCGTCCATTTACCAAATCTTTCGAGTGTACTAAACTCTGTAGCTCTGACTGATAGTAAATTGGATACAATCTCATCAAATTGAATAATGCCCTTAATACTTTCTGGCACAGCGGGAGGTAGACACAGTGGGGGTTGGGGAGGGGGGGGGTATTTTGATCACTGCACGGATGGTAATTTAGCGGTGGAGAGGAGTTCTCTGCCAGTATGCTACAGTAAGAGCAATGCTCATGGTTCTGTGACATTGAGCAAGGGAGTGAGTGCGGTGTAAAGCTCACCGCCGCCGACCCATCCACTCCCTGTGACGGAAAGGCATGCATGAATTTTCTTGCGGTTGGAGCGGCTTAAGTGCTCATGCAATACTGCCTGGTTTACAGACTCCCCCCCCCCCCCACCTCCCCCCCACCCCCACCGGGGGACAACGCAAAGCGCATCCGCCATGCATGGACCTAGCAGGGAGCATTTACAATTCATTTTGTGAATACGTGCAATTCTAACACAGGAACCTGGTGCAATTATAACATGGAACCGCCTCTATATCCGTGTTATATTTAAATCCATTCACAAAAAGAATGATTGTTGCACCAAAAGGACTGGTTACACATCAGTCTTCATGTAGGAGGTCCTGGGGAGCAATAGACTGACTCAATGAAAACGAGCCTCAGTGTCTCGACCAATAAAACTGTTAAGGTAATGTTGTAAAATAAATATGCCAACCAGGCCTGTAATCTCAAGCGCAGGGGAAACACGCAAAGAAACCACTCCCCACCCTGCCACTACTCGCTTACTTGTCTCTTTTATCGCTTGGCTGTGCCTTTTTGCCAGGTTCTTCAGTGCAGCACTGGGTGAGTATGACAGCAGTGGCGTGTTTAAAGGATAGTTCCGGGACTTTTTTTTTATTGTCCCTACGGTTCGGCCATGTGTTTTTAAGCATAAATCGGTAGATCGTAGAAAACTTTCCTATGGACCTTACCCGACTTTTCGTCCATTAACGCACTCGAAATCACCTGCCATTTTCTGATAATCCTATCATTTCCCCCCATCGACCTGGCTCACCTGCTTTTGCGGCACTAAATCAAATCCCCCGCCCCTGAAACAGACTTTATCAAAACATTCATATTCCCCGCCTCTATCCGTGACGTGACTGTGCTGCGTAGGCAAACGCGCCCAGGCGTCTTCTACGCGACTCCACACAGAACCCGGAAACCAACACAGATCAGCTCACAACACAGCGCGCCACAATTCGGAATATGAAACTGTACTTTTAAATCAAACCGCAAGATTGTAAATTTGGTAAAGTACATTTATTTGACATCAAATGTTTAGAGAATATTCAGCGATTTTTAATTTTTATTTGCTCACGTTCCAAAAAGTCCGTTTTGAGGCACGCGATGTTCCTTTGCTGTACACAGGGTCTTAGATCATCTCACAATACAGCGCCACAATTCGGAATATGAAACTGTGGTTTAAAAGCAAACGGCAAGATTGTACATTTGGCAAAGTACATTTATTGGACATCAAATGTTTAGAGAATATTCAGCGATTTGCATTTTTCTTTGCTCTCGATCCAAAATAGTTCGTCTTGAGGCAAGCGATGTTCGTGTGCAGTACACAGGGTGTTGGTTTACGATAAAATAAGCTCTTCGGTCGCACTGATAATCGCATGGCTGTTCCAACAACGAGGCACTAGGCCACCACAACGGTCTGTATGTTGCATCTAGCCGTTAGTACCGCGTAAGGGCATACTTGTACTTGGCGATCGTCCCATAAAATGGTCAGGGTGGTAACGTTGTTCACGCGGAGAAGCAACTGGCGGTTGAAAAAGCCATCCGCCGGTGTCTGGTACTCGTGACACATACAATAATGAAGGATGTACCTGTTTTAAAAACATAAAAAATGAAATTAGTCTCACCATCAGATCTTTATTAAAATTATTCATTTTATATATTAGGTCGGGAAATTATTTCATAGCTAGGACAGTGCAACTGGGTATTATACGTCAAGGGGGGGCTGTAGGATACTGAGACAGTCCCCCAGTGCAGGGGTTGACAGGGAGGCAGTGCAGGTGGAGAGTGGAAGGGCCCAGGACCGAGGTCGCAGACAGTGGACCAGTTGTAGCAGGGGAGAGGGAGAGAGAAAGCAGAAGCAAAGAGGAAGGTTTTGAGGTGCTTCCGTAAAAGGAGATGTTCTCCTCAAGATAGTGCGCGGTACAAAACAATATGCCACATAGAACGAACAAGTACAACTTAACCCGTCTTTAAAGCTACTGTATAGTAATTAAATTGCGGTATAAACTCATCTAAAGAGTTACTTACATTATATTTGCATTTTCCATTGTGTCTGTGCGTAGGGCAGCCCCGAAATACCACTCCTTCTATGCCGACGTTATTTCTTCTAATGAACGAACATTAAATGGCTTTCGTTTCTGAAATTATATTCATTATCGTTTCTTACGTTATTGCCCCACACCCCCAAAAAGAAGTCTTTCGGGATGGTCCCGGCCTGTGAAGGTCAAATAACAATAGAACCTTATACTGAGTCGTGGGCCATTCCGGCACCCGAGCAAAAAATCAAAGCAGCTGACCTTCACTTTGAACGAGCACACATTCCTAGTTAGCTACATTCAGTGTAAGGCCATCTCACAGGACTTGAAATTTACACTCCATCTTTGCATTTTGTCTGCGTGCATTTGCAGCCCCAGCGAACCATAAATACGGAGACATTCTATATTTTTTGAAAAATGATTTATATTACTGTTTGGTTTAATTTAATGCGCAAATGAACAAGGGTGGAGAGACACATTGCATGTACACTGAGCAATCACTTTTATTTACACAATACATAGCTACACATATTCAATGGGCCTGCGACCTGAGGAGACTCGAGAGAACAGACAATCAAATTACAATCATTTAAACCGTGATGTGTATTTCTCAATGAGCTCTGCTTTAGGTGGACATGGAACAGAGGCAATGTTGGGTGGCAATGCAGTTGTCCCCTGCACAGGTTCGTTCACA
This sequence comes from Ambystoma mexicanum, assembly GCF_040938575.1. Lineage (NCBI taxonomy): Eukaryota > Metazoa > Chordata > Amphibia > Caudata > Ambystomatidae > Ambystoma > Ambystoma mexicanum. The sequence goes on from NC_090930.1 coordinate 986,875,923, forward strand.
ACTCCATGTATGTGCCTATCTAGGACATCAACAATAAGTCTCTCAATAAACTCATATTGCATATCCTCAAACACTGGTTTGATCACCCATTGTTTACTTCTTTTAGTGAAGGCCTTATTGTAGCGAAGCGTCCCTAAAGTTCCGGTCGTCCTACTTCGTTGACGGCCAACATTATGGTTATGTGCCAAGACCGCTAGAAGAGTCCGATTTATCATGCCCTCCATGCCAAAATGCAATCGTTTTGGCCTGTACTTTAGGCACATATTGTGGAACACCTCCAAATCTCCTGTGTGGCAGAATTCCGTGAGTCCCCTCAAATCTCTTGTTATAGTTTTATCAAATACAATCTTTTCAATGGCTTTGTGAGTGGGTGATGAAGGAATCAACCACTTCTTCTTCCGTGCCTCCTCTGTGGACAAATGGCCATGTTCACAATTGTGGAAATGTTGGTTTGTGGTCCAGCGGTGAACGTTGCTACAGTGTAGCATTACTGACCGCCATTTTTCCAGTAGAATTTCCAACGACCCTCCACATGTTTTTGAGCTCCACCAAAGATGGTTGCTGATTGACTTGGACCACTGTGAAATACCTTGCATATCTTTTTTTTTACCTGCAGCCGACATTTTTCTATTGATTGTTTTTGCAAGATGCCAAACGTCAAATTGGTGATTTATATTTTTGTACTCTTCTCTCATTGTCTTGGCAATTGAAACGTGTCTGTCCGTGGCTATCAGGTCGATCACCATTCCCCGCGATTGTAGTTCTTGCAATGATGCTACAAAGCCAACTTTCTCCATGGCCACTGAGGATGTACTTTGTGACACCTGCACGACCACCGAACTCACAATTTTCTTACTTTCCATGTCCTGAAAGTGGTAGGTGCAGTACTTGGCTGAAAATCCTGGGCTGTCGCACTGTCCATCACCGGCTAGCCTGAACCGTTTGCCCGCGAATGTACTATCAATGGACATTTTTTCCATTCTCCAAGCTTCGCTAATGGCTGGAAATAGATAATCGGTTTGGTATTTGTAGAACTGAGTTTTCGCAATGAAATGGATTCCCACAAACTGAAAGAAAGACTCTAACTTTTTAAAACTTGAACCACTAAAAAGTGCAGCTGCTGCACAAAGTAGATTGCCTGCTGGCAGTTGCCCCAGCATGGGTTGTGCAGACCATGAGAAAGGATGATATTTTGTACAGGTGGCATGTATTTTAAGGTTAGTGCCTCGAATTGCACGAGTCACATTAATCAATGGCTCCCCACATACTTCCCCACCAACCGAATGCCCACATTTCATCCGAATAATAATATCAATCAAACAACTATCGAATACAATGAATTTGGCCTCTTTCCTTATACTGTCACTCTGCATCCCAGCTGGTTCGGCCTCTAACGTTGAGGACATGCCACTCACATGAAAGGTAGAATCTCTGATATTGTCTTCCGCTATGTTCAGTGATATTGATGGTGTTTCATTGTCGTCCACTTAATTCTCTTCCATTGCAACATCTGTTCCTTCTCCGGCGATGGGTGAATAAAACAATTTCTTCAACTTTCTCGCGGTCTTAGTTTTTGCGGGTGTGGATTCTGTGAATTGATCTCCGACTGCATCCGAACTACCAGGAGGACATTCACTATCAATGGCTGGTGGTGGTATAGCTCCGTTGTCAATCACTTCATATTCTTCCCATTGGCACGATGCATCTCCAGTCTCAAGTCCCTGCCAAAAGGTTTGACAAGCAACATCTCTCGTTCGCTTCACTGTCTGTGTAGATCTAGTTCGTACACCCACTCGCAACTAGAGGACAGATTGGAAAAGGGATGTTCAGTTTAAACACAATTTACAGTATTGAACTATTAACAGTGAAAAACAACATAATATAGTGACCAGGACACTAACCTTCTTTTGCTTTCTTTTCTTTGAAACTTTCTTGCCTCGAACTTCAACATCAGGACGCTGTTGCTCCGACTCGTGTGTGCATGTCTCCACTTCCTCTTGCGCTGCAACGACTATATTTTCATGATAAGCACATCCATCACGCACTGACGCTCCATCGACTCCCTGAAACATAGAACTTTCATTAGTATGTATAATAATATTGAAAACACAAAATGTACTTGGGGACCAATACCCACGTACATCTCAATAGCAAAACACGAATGAACGCTTTGTGTAGAACATTCAAACGACAATTATTCACGCATAGTTGATCTAGTTAGATGGAACTGTCAAGATCCATACCTCGGGCTCCTCATAGACTTCCATTGATGATATTATTGAAGATGATGCTTCAGTAACTCCCTGAAACACAGTAATTGCATTAGTATGGTTTTCTATTTTGTTAAAAAGAACATAAACTTTGTGCAGGCGTCAACGGCTCATCTAAATAGACCTGCACAAATGATCAGTTGTCTAAAATAAATAATGGATATGTAAATATGATTCGATTTGCTCGATCGTTGGAAGTGTCACCACCCAGAGATCTGCATCAACTACTAGGGGTGATGTTCTTGTAGAAGAAGCTCCGTCATCTCCCTGAAACATAGTACTTGCGTTAATAAAGAAGGAAGTATAGCGGATGTAATCACGTCATATGATTTCGCTTGATCGAACTGTCAGTATCCATACCTCGAAATGCATAAGAACATCAAGGGACGATGTAACTGCGGTGCACACTTCTGCAAGCTGTTGCGCCGACCCGTAACTGCATGCTCCCCCTTCTTCTTGGACTAATGCTCCATCGACTCCCTGAAACATAGGACTTTCATTAGTAATGAACACAATATTGAAAAAAGAAGACACATAGGAGGGCGACGACAGAAGGACATATCAATGGCTAAAAACGAAAGAAACATTGTGTGTAACAATCACGCTACAAGAATGCAAGATCTGATGATCTCCATCGATGGAACTGTCCGGAAACGTACCTCGAGCATCTGAGTGACATCAACGGTTGTCGTCAATACGTTGGACTCCTCAGCATCTCCCTGAAAGACAGTACTTGCATTATTTTGGATAACAATAATTATAACTGAAAACAAAGACTAGAGGACGAGTACAAGGGTGTACCATTAGGTAAAATAATTACACGATAAATTAAAACTATTGATTTACATGACTAAAACAAGTCAGTGGCAGAATAGCCAAGTAAGATTACCCGATAGGCACTTGAAGTGGCTGATGACTGCAATAACGACACGGATGGAGAATCTTCCGCCTTCATATTGAGTGGATACATAAATGGGGAAATTATTGTTAGCTAATGCTACACACTACCGCAAGGCCGAGAGATAAATACGTAAACTTGACTCACCAGTGGAGGGATGTGGACGAATAGAGTCGGAATAGCGGTTGAGAGCAATTTTCGCCTCGCTCGCGGTGTGTTCTTCTTTATTAGCAATGATGTGGAGTACATGTCTGAGCTAAAGTGCCTGCTGCAGATGCGGTATCGATCACCCCTCTTGTCCGCAAAGACTTCTAGGACTCTACTTTCAAGCTCAGACGGTGGATATCCGCAATATCGGACCCATTCTCTTATCTGATCTATTGTCTTAGGGAAAACATGCATTATAGTACCTTCAGATTTATCATGGGTCTTCGAAGGGCAACCGCCAATAGAACAGGCAGGCATTGTGGAAAGTTCTGAAAAGTAAAGATCAACAATTCTCTATGAATACCAATGTGTTAAAAAATTAAATGACACATAAAAGGTTCAATGCAAGGTTCGTTTTGGTTCTTGGAACTATACACGTTATTCACATGCGGATAAGTATTTGAATAACTTTAAAAAAATAGAAAAATAATTTGACTAAACTCAGAACATGTGACTAGTTCCTTGCATGTACTGTCTTGAACGAAAAGAAATTGGACGCAAAATGATTATGGTACATGGCCTTACCTTGACGAACAAACAGTTAGATGCAGGGATCAGAGTAGTTTCTTGTCGTAGAACAGGGAGCAGTTCACAGGTTGCAAACTGACGAGTTTCCTCGAAGTGGTCACGGAAGTTCACAGAGACGAAGAGCAGATAACCAGCACCTTCACGGGTTGACTAGCAAAGCGCAAAGAAGTTCTCATTAGAAATATGAAGTGGGTTATAAAGAATTTGAAACAGGGGTGTGTTTGTGAATGAATGACGTGTATATGTCGTGGCATTATGCGGTTTGCAGGGGGCCGTCCAGCGTGAGGGGGGATGCTTGGCAGGAGACACGGGGTCTGGAGGTAGACATGGGAACAACAACCCATGCTCTATAGACCACTTTGAAGTGTACATGGTCTTTGGCACCTCTTGGCCTTTATCGCTCCCTGACCGCTCCACTTGCCAGCACAAGTACCCCGGTGCGAACTGCCTTTGATAGGGCGGGGGGTGGATTGGGGCGGTGGTCGTGCAGACAAGACACAGGAAGACTCGTGAATGGAGACACACTTATGTGGATTTCAGGGGGCCGTCCAGCGTGAGGGGGGATGCTTGGCAGGAGACACGGGGTCTGGAGGTAGACATGGGAACAACAACCCATGCTCTATAGACCACTTTGAAGTGTACATGGTCTTTGGCACCTCTTGGCCTTTATCGCTCCCTGACAGCTCCACTTGCCAGCGCAAGTACCCCGGTGCGAACTGCCTTTGATAGGGCGGGGGGGTGGATTGAGGCGGTGGTCGTGCAGACAAGACTCGTTTGCCGCAGGGCCTCACCAAGGAGAGGCCATCTAACTGCATGTAAGAGGCAGGCTGCAGGATCTAGTACATGGAAGGCAGGGGGGTGAGTTTATAAATACCTCACCCTCCCAGGAGAATATATGGGTGCAGTTCACCCTGGAGACCCTGGATGCCTAGGCAGTTAGTCAGCAGCAGGCTGGCCTGTGGTGGCAAGGCGGCACGGGCCAGAGGGGGTCATCTCTGTACCCGGTGCCCAAAAGGATGATTTATTATGATCAACCATATTGATTATTTACCTATAACCATGTTTTGTATCAATAAAATCCAACGGCCTTTTATTGCCAACGCTTGAACAAAGTGGTGTGGTAAGTATTTTTGGGGGAGGAGGCAAGGCCGGGAGGCTTGATGCCAACCCGCAAAATAACATATGTATGTCTGCTGCATATGGGTTCAACGGTTATGTGGATTGAAGGTGGGCGGCCAGCGTGAGGGAGGATGCTGGCCGGAGACATGTGGTGTGACAAGACAAGGCACAGGAAGACTATTCAATGGAGACACACTAGATTCATTTAAAAAATCAAAACAACCATTGTTAAAATATATGTTAGGTTTTATTTTAGATCTTAATTTCAATTGAACATAAATAATAAACATTACACATTGTAAAGTTCCGGTTGCAGCACATCCAGGGAAAATCTGCGGTATTGTCCACTGTCGCTGGGGAAATGTTGTCTAATGGCAAGTACCGCACAGGCAGGTATTACTCTCCGAACGCGGTGTCCGAGCCTCCCGTGAAGCCACCAAGTGAAGCAACGATAGGCCACCAGCCTGTACCACCTGTGAAAATGAAAGATGCAAACTGTATTAAAATGACAAAACTTTCTTATCACTGTCGATTCAGGTAAAAAATGTCATTCTGCTTTGAAAAAAATTCTATCTAGAAAATGCACAATATGGAACCAATTTACATGCATTCGAATGATATGTAGATGTAATTTTATATGTGGGAGACGACCATGAAATAGTAGTGGCATCACGGACGAACAGTGCCGCGAAGTTCGTGCATAAGCACCATCATCATCCTCAACACGGTCCGTGAGAGGCAGGCTTCCCTGAACTCTGGCAGCTCGGTGATGCATTGCGGACTTTGCTCGCCTTCCGAAATGTAGGCCAAGCACCCGGAATTTTCACGGCAGCAGCAGTTCTCCTCCTCAGTTGGCATTAGCTCGCACCGATTGCACGTGCACCAGGTGGAGACGCCGTCCATGCGACATGGTCCAGGCTCTTCATCCGTTGACTGGTCCTCCCAACTGCCGTCCGAATCCCCATCGTTTTCGCGTGCTTGCCTTTCCAGTAGTTCTTCCTCGGTGTACTCGGGCTCGTACATATACGGCATTATTGTAGCCATTGTGTGGTAAAGAAAGTAAAATAATTTACAGAGATGGTACAGGTGTTCACAAGGCCTAGAAGCGGCGAAGGTAGCTGACCAGAGCACAGAAACGAGTCACAGAATACTCAAAGTAACACAGAGAGAGTAATGGAATCGAAAATCTGCTGCTGTGTGTTGTGAAACGGTGTGTTTATACTTATTGAGGAAAGAGGCGTCCTGCCATTTCCATGGCGACACTTCATTAGCTGAGGCGCAGCGATTGTTGACACGAAACGTGCTTTGGCGTTGGGAAATGGGCGGTACGCGTCTGCTGATGTCAGGCTCAGGGGCGGGGGATTTAATTTAGTGCCGCAAAAGCAGGTGAGCCAGGTCGATGGGGGGAAATGATAGGATTATCAGAAAATGGCGGCTGATTTCGAGTGCGTTAATGGACGAAAAGTCGGGTAAGGTCCATAGGAAAGTTTTCTACGATCTACCGATTTATGCTTAAAAACACATGGCCGAACCGTAGGGACAATAAAAAAAAAGTCCCGGAACTATCCTTTAAGCTTTCTGCTGCCCTAGTCCCGAATAAGTGCACGCGCCCCCCCCAAATCCCCCTACCCCACAACTTTACTCCATCTCTGCCAGGCTCTGCACTATCATCAGATTCCGCCCTTTCAACAAACTCTGTCCGCGTTGTCAAAACTACACCCCCTGGCCCCCATTTTGGCTCCATAACATTATAAGGACGTTTTTAAGGTTGCAGACATTAACAAAGATTTAGCTTCCTCTCTATTAATTTAAGCCCGTCATCTTCTATGTTATGTTAGCTGAAAGAGTGTTTCAGATCTCTGCTGCCAAAGATTTGGAGAAGGCAGCGTGTTCTACATTTGAGTGCGCTAGAGCTAATTGTTACATCTAATTGACTACGTTCGGTTAAGTCCGAAAATTATCGTTTAGAGGAAGGGATAAAAAAATAAGCTGTCTGCCAACAGGACACAAGTGAGAAAAGATTGGAATGAGGAATTTTGGTTTCAGTGCTAATGTCTGGTTTCTACCTGGACTGCTCTGTAATATTAATGCAAAATAACAACATTTCTACATCTGGTTTTCATCAAAATGGTAAAGTTTACATTTGAAATATATGTAAGTGGTACAGGCACATCTTATACAAATGTTGAATACAAATAAACCCCCTTCCCATGGTTAAAGATCTGGTTTTAGCAAGGGGCAATATGGAAATAAGGCAAGTTACCTACTGCAGCTGATTTACCTCAAATCCCTTGGGCTGGAACGCCATCAAAATATCACAAGTGAAATGTGTAAACACCTCAGTGGAGTAAAGATAGTTGGAGAAGGTTCTTGGAATCTTTGGCTTTACATTATCACGGTGGAGTAATGGATAAGGGTGACTCTGAACATTCATGAGTGGGAAGCAATAGCATTGTTCGTAGCTGCACAATGCAGGCACCTTTTAAAACAAATGAAGTGGTACATACTGTTTACAGCATTGCTGTTTGTGCGATTGTTCAAAATACCCAACACTCCAACAGTAAAATTGAGCAATGGATCGGGCGTTCCAGCACACTAGTACTTTTGTGGGTGTGGTTTAGGCTGCTATGGGTCTTGCCAGCTGACGTTTAAGGTAATTTATTATGTTCGTTAACTTCATAGAGTTGGCTGGACTGTACAGTACATAGGAACATTGCTAAAGGTCTATCAGAATAAAGTTTTCAAAATTAAATGACATAGGGACATTTTGAGATGTATGGGTATAGATATGGATATCCTGCTGTTGTTTGAAGTTCTGTTTCACAGTAAGAGTGCTACGTGTATTTAAAATATGTAGAAATTACCCATAAGCATCACAGTTATGCACTGTGTGACATACTTTGCAGTCGGTTCTCCTGGAAGTACTGAGCGAGCAGCAGAATATCACCAAAGACACATGATAAACCCAGCAGGGATGCCATTTGCCTGCTTACCATTAAGCCGCTTCTGTAAAGATGGCTGAATGGATATTTTTATGGGACACCTCTACCACTGTGAAACACTGTGTACATTTGGCACACAGTTTTTGTTGTCACCCTTCCATGCCTTTGGGTATCCTTTCACAGGTTTCTTGATGCACATTCAGATTTACTCTTTGCCATTTTAACTTCTCTATGAGCTATTTCTGAAATGTGAGGCCGGGGAGGGAAATTAGTACTCGTTTCAGAACATCATTTAAGTGCCACCCAGAGTTGTTTTGCATTGGTACACAGGCAACCAATACTTTTGAACTGCGCTCCTCAATACCACAGGTTTTCCACATTTGCCTTTTCCATCATCATCTAACACCATCCCACCCCTCTGTTTTATTTACACAGTCATGAACAGCGAATCCAACATTATTGGCAGAAGGGCAATATATAAGACCACTTAACTTTACCAGGACAATTAAAGCCAATTCTAATAAAATAAAGCCTAGAATGAAATAACGGTCAACACTTGGACATTCATTTTGTACTTCCAGGTACTTCCAGTCTTATACAGGCCTAATTTCTGGGGGATTTTGAAGGTGGCACCAGCAAGTCACCCTGACAATCATCTCGCCGGCACAGGGTAACTATCTTCAGCACTGTTGGTTGGTGTATTAGGGGCTGCTTGCTCATATGACACCCCTTAGTTGCTAAATAATAATTTGAGGTGATAAGTGGGTGATTGACGATAGAATAGGCCTGTGACCGTTTGTTGCATATGTTAGGCCTGTTGGGTCGTCTGATGCAAGTAAAGGGTAAAGATTCCAAGATTTTAGTGGTGAGTGGTTAGGTGGGAAATATCTAGTGTGTTAGTTGACTGGGTGTTAGTGAGATTGTAGATTAAATGTGTGTCATCTGCATAGTTGTAGCAAGTGAGGCATGATTGCTTAATGAGGTCAAGTAGGGGTGTGGTATAGGAGAGGTGATGGTGCAAACCCGCATATCTGCATGTTATGGTTGATCTTGGCACATGGATGGCAAGTACAGAGCTGCACATATTTTTAATGTTTAATCAAATGTAAAAAATGAAAACAATCAAAAAAGTATTAATAATCAAACCAAGAAGGCATATGGTGGATGCTGCTGTGGATTGTTGAATGCTTTTGTATTTAAGAGAGAAAAAACAGGACTTGTATTTCCTGTGAAATCTGTTTTGATGATTGCTTTAAGAATCCATTTTCATTAACAGTGTTTTGGTAAGAATGACAGCACTTGTCAAAATTAAGGACAATATCATTTATATCACAATCTATCTAATCGCATGTCGAAAAAACTCGCAATTATATGAACAGGGCACATTTATATCATTGTTATGCCATTGTTCTTCATACAGTATTGACATAAATCACAAACACACACACACACACCATAGTATTCATGTTAAATATACTATAATCGTCCTCAAAGTCCTTGTACTTCTCTAACCTTTCTGCATTTTGGCTAATGAACATACCTGGCAATTCTGCCAACCGTATGGCATCTTTTCATCGTTACTGTTTTTTTAATAGACCAATAAATATGCCAGTCACTGCCTATTGCTTTATAGGAATTAGGACAAATGAAACTTGAAAATATATACAAAAAAGGAAGGAAAAACATAAGTCGAGCTTTGATGCAAATAAAAATAAAATTCCAACATAAATAACAAAAATAAATCACAGAAACAACGAAGATTATATTAACACAGTTGTTCCTTATATTGATGTATTTTCTCGATAGCTGAAACATTTAAATAATTTTTGGGTCTAGAATGCTTAAGAACCAGCGCCCATTCTCATTATTGGCCCCGTTGCAGTGTTAACCATGTGAAACATATTTCATACATAGGAAAGGTATAAATAATTTATATCTTCTCAGGATCAGCCTGTTTCCCAACTATTTTCATGGATTTTCATGGATTCACCACCCAGCAAATATTCAAAATCTCATGAAGGTTGATAACTTCTTTAATGGCAGTTAGCAAAGCAACAAACAAATATCGTCAGGACAGACGACCACACGATACACCAGGCCCAGGTTTCAGATGGAGCCCGATACCATAACCTCGTCCCGTGGTTTACATAGCTTTTATATGTCCTGTGAGGAACCTGAAGGCATCCTTGAAGTGAGGAGGGCGGAGGCTTTAGGTAAGTTTTGAGCTTTTATTGAACAGGCCTGCCCGCAGCCCCAACGCAGACTCCGTCTCTCACCAGCAACGGTCCGCTTCTGTCCTGCGAGCCCAAACGTTACATGAAGCAAAGGAGCTTGCGGGACAAATGCAGGACCATGGCGCTTGCAGCATAACACATGCAATTTAAAACACAACAACAAATTCATTACATATATTTCCCCTTGGTACACACAACTCTGTCTGCAGTTCCAACCCCTCTCTCATTCCTTTACCCCCAACTTGTTCACCATCAAAACCCACACCCTGTACATCTGTGGCCCTGGCTAATCTACCCTTGGACCATACCTCACCTCCTTCAAGAATCACCACCCCATTCCTCACCACAGCAATTTTCTTAGGGCCGATAAATCTACTTTCAACACATTTGTTAGTGGACCTGTGATTTTTAATGAACACCGATTCTTCCACTTTCCACTCCCAAACTTTAACACCCTCTCTTCTGTCAAACTGCTCTTTATTTTTCACTTGCCCTTGTCTGATCAATTTCATTATTTCCTCTCTGTTCACAACAACTGATCCCGCTAGGCCTAACCGTCCTGGGCAAACCTTGGTCTCATGTTCTCTTCCTTTGAGAGACACAAAAGGAGAAACACCTGTAACTGAGTGTGGCGTGGTCACTTAGCTCCACGTCACATGATCAAGTACTTCCCTCCACGGTTGACCCATGTGCATTGCCAACTGGATGCCCCCTTCAAATATCTATTGACTCTCTCCACTAGACTGTTGGCTCTTGGATGGTACAGTGCTGTCCTCGTATATTCAATGCCGTACCTAACCAAAAACGTCTTCATTACGTCCGACACAAACTGGACTCCGTTATCAGACACTAGCTCAGATAGACACCGTTCTCTCAGAAAAATCTGTTCTAAGAATAAAATAAAATCTTTGGCTGTCACCTCTCTAACTGCTTCCCATTTCACCCACTTGGAGTGATAGTCCACTAACACCAAGAGATATTTGAACCCATCATCCAAACCCGCAATGGGTCCCATAATATCCACTGCTAGCTTTACCCTCGGTTGACTTGGCACAGTGTTGGGAATCATGGGAGTCTCCCGTACCACTCTACTCTTATCACTTGACTGACACGACACACAATTTTTCACACATCTCTCTGCCATCCTGTCCATTCCTGGCCACCAGTAACTTTGTCTTAATTTTCTCTTCATGGCCCCCGCACCCGGATGACCCTGATGCGCCAAGTTCACAAGAGTAACTGTAAGTGTCTCCGAATGTATGAGATACTGTCCCCTCCTTAACCTTCCTTCAATAAGACTTAGTTCCTCCCTGACCTCCCACCACACCTCAAACCTTGTTTATTAGGCCAACCAGCCACCGTCCACTCCTTGACTAACTTTAAATCATCATCCATAAGTTCTCCTTGTAGCCATTCCTCACATCCCACTGCACCTTCTAACTCAGCCACCACACTCTCTTCCACCTTTTCTGTTTCTGCCCCTTCTCCTTTCTCCATAGGTAACCTAGAGAGACAGTCTGCTATCACATTCTTCTTCCCCAGCAGGTAACTCACATCAAAATTGTAAGTTCGAAGACCTAAACCCCACCTACTAATCCTGGGGGAGCCTAATGCCCATCTACCAATCTCAAATAGCTGGACCATTGGTTTATGGTCTGATCTTACAATGAACCTCCTTCCCCACAGGAAATATTTAAAGTAATTCCCTGCCCAAAACATTGCCAAAGTCTCACGCTCGATGACTGAATAATTCCCTTCTTACCCCCTTAGAGTCGGTAAGCAAAAGCTATTACCCTCTCAGAGCTGTTCCTATCGTACTACAACAATGTTGCACCTAGGCCCAAAGCACTGGCATCCACGGCCAAAACACACTTATACGCAGGGTCAAACTTGCCAATCGAAGGTGCTCTAGCTATCCCCTCTTTGATCTATGCAAAAGCCTCCTCACAGTCCGTATTCCACTGACATTTTACCCCTTTTTTTAATAGTATTCTCAGGGGCGTAGATATCGCTGCAAAATCTTTTACAAACTTATGGTAATATTCTGCCAGACCGAGGAACAATCTCATCTGATCCTTATCTGTTGGCGAAGGTGCATTTCTGACAGCTTCCACAAGACTCTCCTTCAGTTTCACACCCTCCATGGAAATCACATGCCCCAGATACTCCACACACTCCACCATCTATTTTGCATTTGCTCCTATACACTGTTAAACCAGCATCTCCGAGCCTGCCAAAAACCTGTCTGAGCACCTCATCATGTTCCACTCTTGAATTAGCATAAATCAACATATCATCCTGGAAGATCACAATTTTATGCACCCCCTCCATAATTGTCTCTATCAACCCTTTGAAAAACAGCTGCCGCTGATGCCAGCCCAAATTGCATTCTGCAATACTTGAAAGTTCCTAGAGTGGTCACAAAGGCCGTCAAATGCTGGCAGTTTTCAGCCAGTGGTACTTGGTGATATGCTTGAGATAAATCAATAACAGAGAAGAGTTTCGTATTGTTCAGAGTACTTAATTTTTCACCAATTATTGTTAGAGGGTGTCTGTCAGCTAGAATGTTTCCGTTCAAATCTCTTAAGTCCACACAGAGTCTTATCTCTCCATTCGCCTTCACAGCAACCACCACTGGGGACAACCATTCAGAACCTTCGATTCTCTCAATAATCCCCTTTTGCAACAAACTTTCAATTTCCAATTTCACCTTATCATTCAGGTTTTGAGGCACTGCCCTCACTTTGTGCACTTTGGGAATAGCTCCACTCTTTAGGTTGATTTTGTGCTCGAATCCTCTCAGCATCCCCAAGTCTTCTGTAAATACCTTAGGGAATTCTTGTTCCCATTATCTCTCTCTTCAGCGATAGTGATAGGGCATTCAGCACTGGCCTGTATCCTAATTCCTAACTTTCGCTGCTCACTCCAACCTAGAGTGACGATTCCTCTTGGGTGACATATACATCCGCTTCACAACTTCTGCCCTTGTACTTGATTGTCACTGAGAACTTCCCCAAAACCTCAATCTCAACATTTCCGTAGGCGTACGGTTGAATTCCATGTTCACTCAAGTGTTCTACCTTCCCTTATACACAACTCTCAAAAGTTCCTCTTGACATTATTGTCCACGGAGAGCAGCTCCTTCATTGTTACTACCCTCACGTTGATCAGGAACACATCCATTGGTCCCCTTCCACCAGCTGACACATCGGCTACTTCAAGCACGTGCTTTCCTTGAAAACCCTGTGGTACTACAGAGCTTTCTTCCTGTTCTGGGAACCTTCCTCCACTCTCCACATTCTCCACTTTTCTGGATTCACAGCAAACTCTTGCCAAATGCCCCTTCTTCTTACATTTTAAGCAATTGACATTCCTGGCAGGGCAGAATGTACTTGTTGATATGTGGCGATTGCTTCCACACTTGAAGCATTTGACTTCTCTGCTTGCTCCCATTTTCCTGTTGCCTTTAATTGCGGCAATCTCACTCACTTGCTTGTCCGCCCTCATTGTTGACATATATTTGCATGTCTGTTCCATACTTCTACCCGTCTCTACAGCCATTTCCAATGGAAGATCCTTAGAGAGCAGTCTCTCTTGCACCTTGGCACTATTTGTGCAACAAACCAATTGATCTCGTATGAGTGAATCCGTGAGTGGCCCAAAATCACAAGTGTGACTTGGCATTCTCAGCGCAGTGATAAAACTCTCCACTGGTTCCTGTGGCTCTTGAGATCTCTGGAAAAATGTATGTCTCTCAAAAGTGATATTTCTCTGGGGCTCAAAATGAATTAATAATTTCCTTTCAGCTATACCGTATTGATGCGCCCCTCTGCTCCCAGATTATGCAACAAACTTTTCTCCCCCTTTTCTTCCCCTATGGCGACTAAATATGTGTCAAAAAGTTTCTTCCATCGGTCCCACCTAATGGCTGGTGTGCCAGGTTCTGGTAGGAAGGGTGGGGGCATGCTTGCCGCTGCCATGTTTGAGCGTAATTATGCAACACTTTTAATTTATTTTTTCTTTTTCCGGAGATTTCTCTTTATAGACTAAATTGCTTCCTTGTTGAGGGGAAAACTAAAGATTAACTTAATCTCAATTTCCCAAGTGTCACACAATTTGAAATCGAAGATCAAACACAGTTCCTCTTTCACTACAGGGATGCTCCCATTGGCCTGCAGTTCACTTGGTAGATGAAATACATTTGACTAATTCTAGTTCATCTACGCCTTTACAGGGCTCTCCACTGCACCTGTTTCTTCGAGCTTCACATAAACCAGCAGCGTAACGTCACACTAGCCGGTTGCTGACTCCGCCCCTTCCCAAGACATGCGTAGAAGAGGGGAAGCCGAACACGGTTGCAGTCGGGGTGAGGGGATCAGTAGTCCCTTGTTGGCCACGGTCTGCGGTGAGGCCTCCTCCCCCTGTCTCCTCACCTGCGGTAGCCACAGAGACCAACAGTTGATTAGGGCGCTTGTCGTTTCCCTGCAACACAGCGCTGTCTCTTTCTCCGCGACGGGCCCACTCAGCCCAATCCCATCCTCGTCACCATATGAAGTGAGAAGGGCAGAGGCTTTAGGTAAGTTTTGAGCTTCTATTGAACAGGCCCGCCCGGAGCCCCAACGCAGACTCTGTGTCTCACCAGCAATGGTCCGCTTATGTCCTGCGAGCCCAAACGTTACATGAAGCAAAGGAGCTCACGGGACAAACAAAGGACTGTGGCGCTTGCAGCATAACACGTGCAATTTAAAGCACAACAACACATTCATTACAATCCTCCTATCTACTCCCCTTGGGTCTTCCTCTCAGGTGGCCAGGGAAGGGCCATCACTTTTGGATCTCGACTCTAGGGGTGGATATGCGAGGGAGGATCACCTGGGTGGAGGCACCTTGGGGAGTGGAAGAAAGATGGCTTCAAGTGAGGCATGGTATCCCCCTTTCCCTTGTCAAAATGCACCCTACCCTCCCCTGACCTTTATTGGTTATTACCAATCTTCCCCATTGTCACACACTCCACATGTCTCTCATTCATATCCCTTTGAGACTGGGACGAGGAAGAGGAAGAGGCAACTAGGAGTAATGCACACTTCCATCTGTGCACACCACTTTGGTACCGGGACGAGGAAGAGGATTGCAAAGCACCACTCTAAAGGTCATTCATGTCCCTTTGACAGAAGTAATTCGGGCCAGGCAAAGGACCTGCACCTGCAGCCACTTGAGAGGCTACAGGTGCATATAAAAAGGAGAAACCCACATGGAGGAAGTGAACTGCCTGGGGAAGCACCTGGAGAACCGCCTGGGTACCCGGGACGACATGGAGCAGGCTGGAGAGGGGCCGGTGAAAAGGACACTGAGAGCTGCAGGCGATTGGGAAGGACAGTGAGGCCAGAAGGAGTCGTGAGAGAGTCCAGAGCCTTGCAGTGCCCCAAGCCTTATGTCTCAAACTGGAAGTGGGGGACACTGAAGTTTCCACTGCGCTGCAGGAGGCAGCACAAAGTTCTGGGGGCGAACGTGACTCTCCAGTGCTCCCAGCATGAGAGAGGGGAGCGAGCGAAAGCAGAAGAGGAACGCGCAAGTAGCCGGAGGATGGTGCGTACACTGGTGAGTGACTGGGAGACAGCACTCATGCCAGGGTGCTCTAGGGGCATGGCGCGGGCAGAGTAAAATGCAGAGAAAGTTAAAGTGAATAATGAATGGGTCCGCAGCCCAAATGAACTTTATTGAATATTGAAAAAGTTACAAAGTGCTGAATGAATTGTTTGAATACCGAACTAAAGAAAAGCTACGAGAAGCTATGCAAAGTGTATGAGACTATCACGTGAATAGAGAGGAAGTGATGTGTTATAACAAACGCAATGAAAATAAGGAACAAGCATTTGTGAACAATGTGAAATTACAGTGCCAATTGAAAACCCAGTAATGTGAGTTTGTGAAGCAAAGGAAAGGCAAATAATAAGCACTATTGAATGATGTGAAAGCAAGGTGGTGACAAGGAAGAACCACAATGAATTGCATTTGGTGAAAGGCATGTGTTGACAGAGGCAAGAGACTGCCAAGGAGAAAGCGGAATACAGATGGGCTAATGTCACAGGTACAGAGAGGAATCCTATGGTGACAAGGGAGTCCAATGAGAATCAGTGAACATTACACAGTGCCAAGGGTTATCGGTTGCGTGACCTGTGATGGGTGAACCGTGCAGCTCGACAGCTGCGCCTAGACAGAGTAACCCCAGAGTTGTGTTGTATAACAAGTGATAACTTGGCTAAAGAGAAGAATACGCCCATTGATTGGCTGAAAAGCCTGAAAGGGTTACAAAGAGGATCTTGAAATAATCTGGCAAACGGAGAAAGTGGAATTAACTGGGAACTGTGTTGAACTTGGGGACGGGAACCTCATGGATATTTGAAACTTTGTTGAATTTAGGGAAGCAATCCCCGCAGATATTTGGAAATGTGTTGATTTGGAACTATGTTGAACTTTGGGGACGGAAACTCCAAGACAGTCTGAATTTTGTTGAACTTTAGGAAGGGAGCCCCGAGATCTTTTGTGGAACTGTTTTCAAATTGGGGAAGAGTACGTTGAAATTGATCCAGCAGCTGAAAGAAGCTCAGAACTTTATTTTGAACACTGTTCCTTTGGTTGCTGACATCCCTACACATTGTATAGATTTAGTTGTGAGGGCAAACATAGTGTCACGAATTGGCACTCTGCCAAGAGTGGCACAGGGCACCCAGGTAGGGTTTGGGTAGTTGTGCTTATGTAAGGTGGACAGATAAGTACACACTCAGCGGGAAGTTCAAACAGAACAAAGAGTAGGCAAGTGTAGCAGGAAAATAAAAGGTACAAACAAACTGGATTGCCTCTTGGAGTGTATGCAGAAATGGGAAATATTGCTCCACGGACCTTAGGAAACTCCAGCCTTCTGCACAGATTGCTATAACAGAGGCCCACGCTGTATGCTCATGGCTAGGAACAACAGCTGTGGGCGTCTGTAACACTGAACGCGACAAGGGAAGGGGCAGAGGTTGCCTGCCGGAAACCAACAGTCAAGCTCTGTACAAAGGGATCTACATACAATACAAAAGAAGACAAGAACAGAAATATCCAGGGAAAAAGAAGTTGATGAGTAAACTAGCAGAAGGAAATGAAGGAAAAGCAGTATAACTAAAATGGAAAGGGATCCAGAACGGAGGATTGAAAACAAGGAAGAAAGCAAGGGAGCAGCAGCCAGAAAACAGGGGGCCTGCAATAATCCGATGGCACAAAGTGCAGATAAACTGTTGTGGACTGCAGAGGACTGTAGTAGGCTGCAAGGCAGAGAGTCCAGAGGAGCAGGACTGAGAGCTGTAGTAGGCAGCAGACAGAGAGCCCAGAGGAGTAGGGCAGCAAGTAGCGAACCCAAAGGAACAGGGCGTTGAGGCAGAGAGACCAGAGGGTCAGTGCTGAAAACAGAAGAGAGTAGTAGGCTGCAAGGCAGGGAGCCCAGCGGAGCAGAGCAGCAAGGAGCGAGCTCAGAGGAGCAGAGCAGCGAGGCAGGGAGCCCGGAAGGCTATGGCTGTAGGCAGCGGAGTGTATCAGGCTGCAAGGCAGGAGGCCCAGAGGAGCAGGGCTGTGAGGCAGGGAGCCCAAAAGGCTAGGGCTGTAGGCAGCAGGGTGTAGCAGGCTGCAAGGCAGGGAGCCCAGCGGAGCAGGGCTGTGAGGAAGGGAGCCCAAAAGGCTAGGGCTGTAGGCAGCAGGGTGTAGCAGGCTGCAAGGCAGGAAGCCCAGCGGAGCAGGGCTGTGAGGCAGGGAGCCCAAAAGGCTAGGGCTGTAGGCAGCAGGATGTAGCAGGCTGCAAGGCAGGAAGCCCAGAAAGAGCACTGGCACAAAAGCAGGAAAATGCAGCAGTAGGAACAGCATACAAATTCGAGACAAAAGGCAAAAAAGGGGCTGGGAGGACTCTTGATGCAAGAGACTGAGCTTCTGCAGGCAGCTGCTTAAATACCGCCCTGCCCTGTACTGAGACAGGCTAATTGGCAGCACCTGGAGCAGCACACCTGATTACAATCTGCCTCCTCCCTCTCTGGTCCTGAGATGGTGGAAGCAGCACTGATCCCTAGGGCTTCTAGGGATTGTGGTTCCGATGCTGACGAATGGGAATGGCCAGGAATAGATAGTTGTAGCAAAGTGCATTGTGGTACGTGTAGTTAGTTGAGTAAAATAAAAAAGCACCAAAGTCACGCAAATGGGAATTAAGGACCAAAATGTGAATAGGGGTTGTTCCAAGAGTATTCTGTAGGTAAATGAATAACAATTAGTCCATGATGGTCACCAATGGGTGCGCCCATGGCGCAGGCATGACACATAGGTTTTGGACATAGACAGACTTTAGAGTTGAACATTATGACACAGACTATCCTTAGTTTCTTTAGGTAGGGAAATCCCACCTTAGCATAAGGCAAGTTAGGCCTTACTCGATCCTGACATTTGAGAAATAAACATTTCCTTTTAGAAAATGTAACCTGTTGTCTGTGTCTTACTTTGTGATTGCTTCACAGTCCATATAACATGGTCTTCTGTGGCAGGGGCATATCAAACAACTTTAAATGGCCACATAATACAATGTATCAGGGCATTGTGAGAAACCTCCCCCGGGACCCTCTGAGCAGCTGGCGAAGGAAAAGCCATCATTTTTGGATCCTGACTCTGGGGGTGGACAAGCGAGGGAGGACCACCTGGACAGAGGGTCCTTGGGGATTGGAGATGGGATACCCTTAGGTAAGATACAGTAGTCCACACCCTCCTTTCAGGAGGGAAAATCAAATCCCAGAAGTAGTTATGGGATATTGCATGCCATGTTCCCTTAACTCCAGCTCATCCACCTGAGCCCCCTCTTCGGCTCGAAATGCTAGATCACACTTAGGCATGGATATTCGCCTCTCCAGTCCCAATGCCTCCAAGTTCCAAGGGGGGGTGCTGAACCAAGAAAACTTCTTGTCCAGCCGCTGCTAGACTTGCTAGGCTGCTAGGCAGACACCTCGAGAAGCAGCTGCCCCAGTCCAATCCGCACCACACTGCCCATGCCTCACGGGGGTGGGTGGGTTCACTGCACTCCACGGTGCCCATGCACTGTTTTGTCCACTGCAATATTGCCTCTTAAAACTTTACACTGCTCCACCTGACGACCAATCTGGTGGGTAGACCCTGTCTGCTGCTTCTGTTCCCAGCAGATGTTTCTGGCAGTCCCCCCAACCGGGGGGGATCCTTGGTGTGTGCATGGAGTCTCACTGGCCCCGGGGAAGTTACCACATAGGGGTGCTGCCTACTCCTGCCTTGGGGATCCAATCCTCCACTTTTCTAGCAGGCCAACCACCACTTCAGCTTCCGGATCCCAGGCAGCTATTCACCTCCTTGGTCACTGAGCCTGTTGGCTGCAGGCGGATGAGTCCCCTATTTCCGGTGCTGTGCTGGACTCCTATGCAGCCTCCTCATCAGGTGTGGTGTGCCTGCTCTCTGGCTTGTGCTGCTGCTCTCTCCAACTCCAACTTCCTGAGCACCGGGCCAGTGGTGTACTGCTGTGAATGGGGCTTGTTGCCTCATGCC
Source organism: Ambystoma mexicanum (assembly GCF_040938575.1). Lineage (NCBI taxonomy): Eukaryota > Metazoa > Chordata > Amphibia > Caudata > Ambystomatidae > Ambystoma > Ambystoma mexicanum. The sequence goes on from NC_090930.1 coordinate 986,895,700, forward strand.
GCCTCCCACGACTACCTTTACAGCCCCCTGCCCGTGGGGCATGCTGCACTGGAGGCCACTCCAAAGCCACTTCAGCTACGGGGTCTGGGGCCGCTATCCCGGCTCATCACTGCAGCTCCTCTGCGCTCCGGGCCGGGAGCACAGGCTTTCTGCATGTTCTGCATCCACTTGTGGGGGCTCGCTTAGTCCAGCTTCCCAGGCACTCTTGGGTTGCTCCACATCTAGGTGCTCACTCCTACTGGGCCTGCAGCCCCCACTGGGCCCGCTGCCCCTTCTGCGGCCTCATGCACTTCCCGTGGCTCACCTGACTCCGCATAGGCCCCGCTGCTGCCTCCTCCCGTGGCCGGGACTTGCCGTGGGGCTCACAGGGCACCGCTCCGGGGGTCCGCCCCGGGTCCTCTCTGACTCAGTAAGCAGCCACCTCCCTGGTACGGAGCGCCTCCCTCGCTGATGCCGCAGCTCTGTCCACCACAACCTCAAGGACACACAGCTGCAGGGAAACGGCCCAGGTCTTCTGCCGCCCAGCCGCTTTCTGCACCTCTGAAGCAGGCATTGGTTGTGCTTGCCTTTTCGTTCTCATTTGCGGGGGATTCCCCGCTTGGTAGTCACACCAGTGCTGCATGACTATTTCACCAGTTCGGGAACCCTCCTTCAGAGGTCCCAAGCGCCACAACTCTGTCAGACACCGCTAAAACTCCAGGGCAGGGGACAGCTCGGCGAGTAGGCTGCCATTTTGCTTGTGGCCCCTGGTGGCCTCCGAGCTTATCTTCTTGAAATTTTCAGATAGAAAATGTGCCATATGAGCAGAATTAGTTCCCCCTAAATGGAGAAAAAAGAGTGAATAAAGAGTAGGCTCTGTACATGGTCATATGGAAACCTACCCTCAAGCCAAGATATTCATTAACATCTTAAGTAAAGAGATACATCTGGTAGTAGCTGTTATCCTTAATTTACCGATCCAATTGATGTTGGGAACAGAGTTACCCCAGTTAAATTAATGGGTTTCCCGAATAGCAGAAATAAGATACTGAAAGTGCATTTTTTTCTCCAGGCATTATTCATGGATTATGTGAGGAAACTATTATTGACACTGACCTCCCTCAATATACATCACTATCACAAGAAATCAAAAGTCCCCAGACTACCTTGTTACCATCCAATGCTCGGCAAGATAATTAATTTGAAACAGATAACAAAAATGTGTGACTAGACTAAGATACAGGAGAAATTACAGTGCAAAGCAACCCCTCAGAACCCCACAACGTCAATCCCTTGTCTGGGAGGCCATTTGTTATGTCTCAGCAAGGCAGACCGCGGGTGGTACTCACCCTTGGCCAACAAGCTTGTGGCCGCCGCTTTCATGGTAGTTGCCCCACGATTCCCGACCCCATGGTTCATGTTGGGGAGATCGAGTGCTGGCCCCGGAGGCTTCAGCCCCTGCGACACTGGCTGCTTCCTCGTTGGCGGTTGCCCTGGCGACTACAGGACGCTAGGACTGCGCCTGTAGCCGCTCGCAGTCGACGTCCAAAGTCATGTGATGCGTTACCACAGCAACGGCTGTAAAAGCCGTCCACAGACGGAACGTGCCTCTTCTCAGCTGTTTGTTTTCACCCTGTGCAGCGCTCTACCTTGTCTTCGCCTGTCCCACAGAATACTACGTTTAACTGACCTCTGGCCTGTTTTGCTCCGGAATCCCTATGGATTACCCTACTGTTTTGGTACTTTGGACTCTTTATGAATACCCTGGTTCACTCGACCATTGGCTCTGCTTATCTGGATTACTCCTTGGATCACTCCACTGTTACGGCTCTACGACCCTTCTCAGCTGACGAATTCAGATTGTTTATTTTGGACTCTTGCAACTGCCTGCCCCTCTGATTGTGCAACTCTTGGAGCCGGTGTCTTGGCTTGCTCCCAGAGCCCGCTCTTGGCCGCTGTTCTATACTTTTGGCATCACTAACTGGGCTCTGCTTCCCTTGGGCTCCCACGGTTTCCTGGAACCCTGTCCATTCCGCAGCATTCTTTGAGTGAGGAAGCACCTCCGGGCCTCCTGGAGACTGGCACTCCTCCTTGCCCATACAGTTACTGCAGACCTCCTCCTAGGTAGGTGCACTGAGGTTTTGTTTGGTTTTCCTCTAGTTGGTTCCCCTGTGCATTGCTTAACCTTACCGTTTTTTCCCTTTTAGCCACCTTGGATCTTGCCGCTGCTGTTCCATTTAACCTGGGGCCTCAATGACTGGCCAGTGAGTGTTTTATCTCTCTCTGGCTGGTACTTGGGGACGGAGGTGTTCCATATCTTCGCTGCAACTACGGTTCTTGCACCGTTCTTATTGGGGAAGGGTATGTGCGAAACCTGGGGGTTTTCCCACATCTACTCCCCCGGTATCCTCTGTGCAGGTGACCAGGGAAAGACCGTCGCTTTTGGATCCTTCCCCCCGGGGTGGACAAGCGAGAGAGGACCACCTGGTTAGAGGGTTCTTGGGGATTGGAAGAGGGATACCCTTAGGTAAGACACAATATTCCACATCCTCCTTTCAGGAGGGAACATCTATCACAGAAGTAGTCATGGGATTTTGTACGCCATGTTCCCTTAGCTCTGAAAAGAGCAGGAAAAACTATCATCCCTGAAGTGTTAGACAGAGAGGGAGACGGACTAGGAATAAGGTATCGTGGACCCAAGCACAGTATCTCACTTGTCCTTATGACAATCAGCTTAATCCATCAAAGAACATTTTAGGCCACTATAAGGTAGTTCCCTCTTACTTTCTTCTTGGGATACCTAATAATAATGAGAGAAGGAAGAACCAACTGAGAGTAATGAATACAATTTCCTCTCACCACTTTGGTACTGGGACGAAGAAGATGCATTACGTTCAGGCATGTCCATGTAATCACGTTCAGGCAGTAATGGTATACACCTGCAGCCCATTAATGGACCACACATGTATAAAAGGTGGAAGGCTGAACCACAAAGGAGGAGCAGAGAACGTGCAAGAAGTGGAACAAGGAGCCGTGTGGAAGCAGAAGAAGCTGAGATGCAGAGAAGCCAAAGAAAACCCCTGGAATCCTGCTGGTGTGATCATACAGAATGAAGATCCTACCGAAGGGGAGGCTGATAGCAATCGCTGCCGAGAATAGCGAAGGCCAAGCTTTGCACGGGAGCCAGAGGGTGCAGAGAGAAGTGCCCGGTGACAGGAGTGAAGCTACTAAGCCCGGCTAAGTGTCTGGTTAATTGGAACAACCAGGGCCCTCCGAAGGACTGTGAAAGTAGTAGCGGTTCATGACAACAGGCAAAGTTGCCTTCTTTTGAATACCGAACTGAATGAAAGACATAACGTTACCTTAATTGAATGTTTAACTGAATGAAAAACGTAACGTTGCTATTATTGAATGCCGAACTGAATAAAAATCATGCAAAGTTGCCTTTCTTGAACAACAGCATTGAATAAAGGAAACAAAGTTGCATCTGTTGATTGACAAAGTGAATGAATCAAACAAAGCAAACCGGGCAGGAGAGTACACCTGAAATCCTAACACGACAATGCCAAGAGTTAAGTTGTTAATTGCACCAGTCGTGTTGATGCGCGAGAGACTGAAAATCCTGAACAGAAACCAGAGTGAAGAGAAATTTGCAGCAATGATCTCTATCCTTTGGAACCTTTTGTGTTGGAGTTATGCATTTTGTTTTTGAACATTTATGCATCATTCATGGCCAAAGACATTTTCTCTTTCCACTTTAGAATTGTTCTGTTAGAATGTGAGGGTCAGAGTAGAACTTTGGACACAGATTTTTTGTTTTGGACATTCTGACAACTGCCAGATCTTTAGTTTTGGTTCTAGGTAGGGAAACTCCTCTAGTGTAGGGAAAGAGGTATTTTCCCAACCCCCTTTTATTTTCGTAAAAATCTTTGACCCAAGGTATGAACCTATTGTGTCCGTGTTTCATTCCTGACTCCATATATATGGTGTTAAAAGTGGGATCAAGCTCAGTTGACACAAACTGGTGGACCCTCAGGTTTTACAAACTTAGCAACAGAGCTTCTGATCCATTAATAGCTACAGAACAGTCCATAGGCTTTGATTTGTGCAGTAGCAGGGGGGAGTTAATACAGCCTGGAGACCGAGTCTTTATACCAACTGATTTGGTCTTAATACCCCCGTTAGGCTTATATATCAGTCAGGCCTGGTTTGGCGATATGGCCTGGACGTCTTAGCAGGCATGAAAGACCCAGACTATAGCGGTGACATAATAATCTTTATTCAGATTAATGAGAAGTAGGCATATCAAGTAAAGGTAGGATAAAAGAGAGCCTAGGGGATCCTAGAGAGGGCACCGTTTCCCAAAGCAGAAGAAGTTAAGACCACTGATAAAACAGAGGGGAGCAAAGTCTTTGGAGAGGCAAATGCAGATTTCCCAACTACATTATAGGCAGTACCATCTAGAGCCCTTGGGGAGGAAGCTGAGATTATTCCAGCCCTTGAATTCGCCCGAAGGAATGATCCCTTGCTTGCAGAAGCTTTTCTTCATGTGTTACCTGAAGAGGAGGGCCGAGAGAAGTGGGGGACGTTTTTTCTCTAAAGGCGGGACTACTCTATAGGGGTGACCTTGGTTCTGATGTTACTCTCAGATCCCAGATAATGGTTCCAAAAAGCCACAAAAGGGTGGTATTAGAAACTGCTGACTCGCATTTAACAAGTGGTCACTTAGTAACAGCCAAGACACATGAACAAATATGAAGCCATTTCTATTGGCAAGAAACGTATGCCGATGTAAACAATTTTGTGCTTACTTGTGTTCTGTGCCAAAAGATCAGTTTTCAGATGCCCCCTCTAGCTCCATAACAGCCTATACCAATAATTGATGTACCCTTTTCCCGCCTAGGCATGGACATAGTTGGGCCCCTTGAACCATCGAAATTGGGGAATATATATATATTGGTAATTGTGGATTATGCAACTCGATATACTGAAGCATTCCCATTATGCAATAATACGGCCCAACAAATCCTTAAACAATTGATTCAATGTATCTCTCTGAGATCATAATGGATCAGAGAACTACCTCCATGAGTGGACTCATGGAGGAGTTGCAGGAAATCCTGCATATAAAAACTCTTAGGATTTCCATTTATCATCCACAAACCGACGGGTTAGTGGAACCTTCAATAAAACCCTGAAACATTGATTGATTGATTTAATTTTTGTAGAAACATGTTCTAAAGAAGTTGGTAGAGGCAGACGGCGAAAACTGCGATTTCATGACACCTTGTGCCCTTTTTGCCATCCGTAAAACACCCCAATCCTCAACAGGATTTTCTCCATTCAAGTTGTTATACAGCCGTGAGCAAAGCGATGTCCTTGACATGTTACGGGAGACTGGGGAAGAGCGGGAGAACGCCACCATACCACTTTCCCATACTGCCCAGTGGTTAAAGGAAAAAATGGCTACTGTCACATGGTTAAGGCCCAAGAAAATCAAAAGACCTACCATGACAAAAAAACTTTTCCTAGCTCTTTTTCCATTGGAAAAAAGGTTTTCATTCTCTTTCCTTCATCTGAGAATAAGATGTTGTCCAAATGACACAGTCCTTATGAGGTGATAGAACAAACAGGGCCATGTAACTATTGAGTCTCCCAACCCGAGAGAAGAATTAAGACCCATAACTATCATGTCAATCTCCTCAAGGAGTGGAGAGAGGATCCCGTTGAGAACACTACAGTAGTCTTGACTAGTTTACTGTCGGAAGACTCTGATAAAACCAGCCTGATTCCTTCCCACCTTTCTCAAAATCGGAGAGACAACCTGCTAGACTTACTGGAACAATTTCCAGATGTCTTTTGATCTGATCCAGGAAGTGTAAAGGGGGTGTTTCACTACATCTGTACGCTGCCAGGGAAAGTGGTCCATTTAAAACCCTCCCGGATACCAGAATCTAGAAAAGAAATAGTTATAGAGGAGGTGAAGAATATGCTAAGATCGGATATCACTGAACCCTCTAAGAGTGTCTGGTCCTCTCCGATAGTACTTGTCACCACGCCAGATCAAACGTGGAGATTCTGCATTGACGTCAGAAAGGTTAACGCGGTTTCCCAATTCAACAGTTGCCCTATGCCAAAGATAGACAATCTAATTGATTGATTGTGAGCCGCCGTTTTCCTCTCTGCGATTGATCCGATGAAGGAATACTGGCAAGTCCCTGTTAATCCAGAGGACCGGGAGAAAACTGCATTCTCCTCCCCTATTGGACTATTTCAGTGCAAAGTATTACCTTTTGAACTGTATGGGGCCTGACTACCTTTCAAAGGTTAATGGACCAAGTCCTCCGGCCTTACTCCTCTTTCTCTAGGGCTTATATATATTGTGAGGGGTCAGAAATGAGAGACGGCACAAAGTTGTTTTTTTCTTAACGTTTGCCATATTTATTAAAGTTAAGTGGGGATGGGAAAAAATGCCTATCTGCCCCTATCCTAATGAAAATGTTCCTACCTAGCAAACTAAAACTAAAGAAAAGTGACCTTGTGTGCAAATGTAGCTCACCCTCACACTATTTTATACAACCAAAGTGCAAAGGTAAATGTATCTGTTTTCAGTTCAACCAAAATGTTCAAAATCTCAAACTTATAATTCCCACAAAGCAATCCAAAAAAGTCTGCTGAGCATCCCGTTTGCGTGCGCTTTGTGCTGGATAGCCAATATGAGTCCGAAGGCTAGACGTATAGTGACGCTGCAAACCAACCTAGCGTCACTATACGCCCAGCCCAGCAGACTTTTTTTCCTTCAATAGGATCAGATATGTCTTCTGCCTTGATGAAGACTACGGTCGAAACGCGTGTCAGCTTTTTTGTTTCACATCATATGGCAACTGTTGCCAGGCATTTATACATGTCCATTACTACATTCAAATTTGTATAAATGCAAACCATGACCTTGTGTTCCTAATCGCACCAAGTCTTGGATATCAGACAATGGAAATCCATTAGACCTTGGACAACAACCAACAGCCAGCGCCACTAACAAGCAAGGTTTGTCACCTCACCCTGTAAATAATCCATCGGAAACCTTGGAGTTCTGGTTCCCAGTCAAACCATGTGCCAGGCTGCAGGACATATTATAATGAACCATTAATACTTCTCAATTACGCAGGGGACCGCTCTTTCCCTCACATCTCCAAACCATTTGAAAGAGTTTTGTTTCAACACTGCTCTATTTAGTGTAATGAAAAATGTCTTTTTCATCCACCACGTTTTTCAAATTGGTCAAGTAAATGTCTCTTTCACAAAACCACTTGTTCCAAACCAAAGCAACTGTTTCTTCCACAAAGAACTCTTCCCAAGAGGTTAAAAGGAATATTTAGAAGGATGTAACAACCATCCGTTCCGTAGAATACTTTTGTCAGGATAGCACAGCAAATCTCTATTGTTATACAATAGTTTCAGGATAGTAAAGTAAATAATTTCTTTTGAAAGAGACGGGCACAAAGTTGTTTTTTTCTTAACGTTTGCCATATTTATTAAAGTTAAGTGGGGATGGGAAAAAATGCCTATCTGCCCCTATCCTAATGAAAATGTTCCTACCTAGCAAACTAAAACTAAAGAAAAGTGACCTTGTGTGCAAATGTAGCTCACCCTCACACTATTTTATACAACCAAAGTGCAAAGGTAAATGTATCTGTTTTCAGTTCAACCAAAATGTTCAAAAGCTCAAACTTATAATTCCCACAATGCAATCCAAAAAAGTCTGCTGAGCATCCCGTTTGCGTGCGCGCTTTGTGCTGGATAGCCAATATGAGTCTGAAGGCTAGGCGTATAGTGACGCTGCAAACCAACCTAGCGTCACTATACGCCCAGCCCAGCAGACTTTTTTTCCTTCAATAGGATCAGATATGTCTTCTGCCTTGATAAAGACTACGGTCGAAACACGCGTCAGCTTTTTTGTTTCACATCATATGGCAACTGTTGCCAGGCATTTATACATGTCCATTACTACATTAAAATTTGTATAAATGCAAACCATGACCTTGTGTTCCTAATCGCACCAAGTCTTGGATATCAGACAATGGAAATCCATTAGACCTCGGACAACAACCAACAGCCAGCACCACTAACAAGCAAGGTTTGTCACCTCACCCTGTAAATAATCCATCGGAAACCTTGGAGTTCTGGTTCCCAGTCAAACCATGTGCCAGGCTGCAGGACATATTATAATCGACCATTAATACTTCTCAATTACGCAGGGGACTGCTCTTTCCCTCACAATTCCAAACCATTTGAAAGAGTTTTGTTTCAACACTGCTCTATTAAGTGTAATGAAAAATGTCTTTTTCATCCACCACGTTTTTCAAATTGGTCAAGTAAATGTCTCTTTCACAAAACCACTTGCTCCAAACCAAAGCAACTGTTTCTTCCACAAAGAACTCTTCCCAAGAGGTTAAAAGGAATATTTAGAAGGATGTAACAACCATCCGTTCCGTAGAATACTTTTGTCAGGATAGCACAGCAAATGTCTATTGTTATACAATAGTTTCAGCATAGTAAAGTAAATAATTTCTTTCCTCATCACTTGTTACCACAACCAAATTTCCCTCTTTAAAGCAACTGTTCCTTTCCTGTTTTACGCACCTGTCAGGATTCTCTTCAACTTCATACAACTTGTTCCTTTCCTGGTTTACTCGCCTGCCAGGAATAAATTCTACTTCATACAACTTGTTCCTTTCCTGGTCTACTCGCCTGCCAGGAAGGAGTGCCACTTCATACAACTGTCAATGTTTCCTTCTGCTTGTGGCAATGCTTGTTCCAAGTTTCTCCATACCAATATTTGCAGGAATTTCTCCGGCTTGATGAAAATAAAACTGAATTGTTCTCTTTCTTGTGTGATGAATCCTGCAGAGCCCTCACAGAATCCCTACCTAAAGTATCCTCCCAGGTGGCCAGGGGAAGGCAGCCACTACCTGATCCTAACCCTGGGGGTGGTAGTAGCTGAGTGTATCACCTGGGAGGAGAAGGCTCCCAAGGCAATAGGAGGGTTCCGCTAGGAAAGACGCTGTACTCTTCTTCCGAGGGTGAGATATCCACGATGCCAGAATACCTAATGACTTGGTGTCAGAGTAAAACTTCCCTTCCCAAAGGTATCCAACAGGTTATTAATGAAAACCCTTATGGTTCTAATATAGGAATAGAACTTGTAAGGATCAGAACATCAATACCATTACTTCTGAGAGATGTGATTTCCCCTTTGGTTTGAGTTGTGAAGTTAAGAACCAACCTTTAATATCTTTAAAACCTAGAATTAGTTTGGTAAAGTTAAAACCGAAACCTGTGAAGAAAAGAAGAATAAGAACATTGGGGACTTTAAGTCCCATAATGCCATTGGTACTGGGACGAGGAAGAGGGGCTCAGAGGCACAGAACTGCAGTACGCAGTCTAGTGTTTCTGGCAGCCTACACTGGAGCGGATACTTTGATAATTTAAATTCCCCTCAGGTTTACGTAAGGAGGAATAGCAGCAGTAGTAGAAGAAGAAGTTATCAGCAGCCGTGTATGCAGCAGGGGCAGAGAACCGAGGACACTGGGACCACCATCATGTCTGTAGAAGTTGATGGTGCTTAGAGAGTCGCATGAAGGCTAAGCCCGAATTGCAGAGGTCACACACAGGGAAGCCCTGCTGTTGCAGGTTACCCTGTGGGAGAGAAGCGCTCTCTGCGCTGTGTGCCTGACTTTGGTGTCTGGCAAGCACCAGGGAATGAGAGGAGCAATGTGGGCTCCTGTTCGGGACTGCAACCGGAGCTGTCAGAAGCTCTGAATCCGACAAGCAGAGAAGAAGTGGCAGCTGCAATGGGACACTCGGATATGCAGGGAGAGACCAGTGAGTTGGCCTTTGACAGATGACCCCGGGACGCTCCGTAGTGAACCACTGACCACTTAGACTTTTTGAATATGGAACTAATGAAAGAAAGTGGTTTTGGTTCAAAACATATGTTAAGAGGAAAACGAGAAGAGCAAGTTTAGAACTATCACTATCCAAGTATAGACAGAATGATATTTTAGAAAGGCTGTAACTACCATTGCCCAAGGAAAGAGGGGGCAATTTTAAACAAAAACTATAACCAGCATTGCCAAAGAGGATGCAATATGTGAGACAGAGAACGGCCAGCCTTGCCAACGTCAAAGAAAGGCTATTGGAAGTAAAAGTGAAAACAGCTTTCTTGGAGAGAGAACTTGAATAAAAGACATTGCCAACGATTACCTGGTGTGATAGTGGAAATTAAAAGGGTGACAGGAAAGTGGCCCTCCTTGTGGAGAGTGGCAAGTGGTAGAGGAACATAAACTGCATTGTATGTGCCCAATCAATCAGTGGAACAAACTTCACTAATGGGTGTTGTATCCTTATGGAAGAAGTTAGGAATTGTACTATTATTGAAAGCCAAAGACTTTATTGATGTTTGAAGTAAATTACACTGCAGAGTACTTTTAGTAGTGTTAGGAGATTTATCTTGGCAGGCGAGTATACCAAGAAAGGGACTGTTGGTGGTAGTCCTGGGAGGTTAGTGAACCAGGAAGAAGTCATTGAAGTACTGCATTGTGGTGGAAAGAAAGTGGCAAGGCCACTGACACATTTGATGAACTGTGGTAAAAACCGGTACCCGTATAAAACACTGGAGAAAAAAAAAATTAAATATTTATTCGAATTTCGGCTGTATGAAAATTGCAAACAGCTGACAATTTCGAATACATATCCCATTCGGTGCTATTATAGTGAACAAAGGGAGCGGGGGTGTTCACTAAAATTGCATCAGGGGTTGTGGGGGTGTTCCCCGCGGCCTAAACACTAAAGTGTTAAAAAAAAAGGATACTACGATGCTGGTTTCCAAGCATGTAAGAACCTGCGTCGCAGAGGAATGGAGGAGTCAGCGGCACACATCGAAGTGTGCCGCCAAAAGGTAAGTAAGGGGGTTAGGGGGTGCGGGTTACCAGAAATGTCTGCAGAAAAAAAACAAAAGTCATTTCTGTTTAAATTACTTTCGTTTTTTCTCCCCCGCATTTCGGATTCAATCAAATCATGGACAAGCGTAAAAACCATCCTGATTAAAAATTGTTGTGTATCTAAAGAAGTGTGTAGTAGTTGTCTTTCTCAAGAGAAGAGAAGAAAAGTTGTATTTAAATATTCACTAGAAGAGTGAAGACAAAGACTTTTGGTTTAACAAACAAAAAACCTGTGAGAACTTTATGTTGCAGAGTGATGAACTTTGTTTAATTATAAGACAATTATGACGTCAAGTGAAACGCTCCATGAGTGAAGGAACTTTGTGTTGGAAACAGAACTTGGCTATTGGGTGGAACCTTTGTGTGTTACTTTTTGAAGTAGAACCTGATTATTGGAGTGAATTTTATTCATTTGAACTTTTATTTGGAAATTCTACCTTGATTCTGGGGAAGGGGGTCCGACCCTGGGTCCAGGAATATTTGGTTATAATTATTATTTTGAGGAATTTGAACAGCCATGTAAATACCTGAAATGTTTTTGTTGTATGTATAAGTGTGAGGGACAGATACCTTTTTATGCTAGAGGGTTTTCCTTTAGTCTCAGTTAGTTTCATAGGCAGGGAAATCCACGTTAGGTTAGTGAAAGCGAGGCGTTTATCACACCTTTTATGTTAATAAAATGGCTTCTTGTGAAAAACATTTATCAAGTTGTCCACCTCGGATTTCTGACACCTCACACCTGGCAGAAACCTTAACAGCTATTATTTCTATAAATAGTCAAGCTATTTTGGGACTAGCTCCATGCTCACACTAAGAAGCATTTATGTGATGCTGTGCAGCAAGGATATAACAAAGCCAAAATATGCACTGTGGACACTGACTTAGTTCTCGCCATCACATCTGCACAATGATGTGATGGTGTGATGTGATGTGATGGTCTGAACATTGAGGAACTATGGGTTGCATTTGGAATTGGTAAGAACTTCCGGTTCTTTGCCCCTAATGAATTAGCAACAGCTTTGAGTCCTGATTGTTGTATTACCTTAACGATGTTTCACACAATAACTGGATTTGACGTGTCCTTTTTTTGGTGTCATAGGCAAGAGGACTGCATTGGACACCTGGAATGCATACAGAGATGTCACCTCAGCTTTTTGTGTACTGGCTGACAGGCCTAGTCAGCAGGCAGGAGAAGAAATGCTGAAGCCATTTGAGAGATTTGTAGTTTTGCTATATAACCGTACTAGCAGTGACAAACATGTTAATGAGGCAAGAATCTATTTACTCAGAAAGGTAGAGCAACTTGCACTCTACCTCTGATGCAAGATGCTCTCATTCCGAATACAAAAAGAGCTCTGTACCAGGCTGGTTACTGCTGGGCCCAAACAATGGTTGCAACACCACAGCTTTCATCGCCAAGTGATTGGGGTGGAAGTAGAAGAGTGAAGGTGGATGGGAAATATCCTGGAAAACCCTACCAGAGGCTACGCAAGCTTGCAACTCTTACGATGTGGCTGGAAGAAAGGGTACATACTGCAGTGCAAGTGTAGGAAGGCTGCCTACAGTGTAGCTCTTTGTACTGGCAGACATAAGTTTTTTTTTTCTACCAACACTATGTTTGAGGAATAGTATCAATATTAATTCAATAATGAACAATAGATATGATATGATAAGGCATTTGTAACGCGCCTATACACAAGTGTTTCAAGCATAAAAATCAGTAATATTAAGACACAGTATTTGCATTACATAAACATCAATCATTAATTGTTAATGGTTTTATTTTTCTTCCCTTAACTAAATCAATGAATTTATATATTCTCCAGCATTGGATCTTTCATAGATTAACATGCTATGAACATTCCCCGTCATCAAGCTGGAAATCCTCAATTAAGTTTTAGATGAGTAAATAAAGAAAAATAATTGTCTATTTTGTAGTCTATCTTTTGGGTGCTTTTTGTCCCCACCAATGGGACGTTGAGTGTGTAAATCCTCCGCTGCAGTCTCCCTTCAGATTCTAACTGCATGTCTTGCTGGAAGGAGTCCTTGTGTTGGTTCTCTTCATTTGGATTCCTCCACAAGCCTTATTTCACCTATCCTACAGATAAGCAAAGGAAAGAATGGATGGGAGAAAACTCCTCTTTATAGTTTGTGCCACTTGTGGCTTAAAGAATGTCTTTGACGGGGGCAAGCAAGCTGAATGCATGTATTGCCTACACCCCCATCATTCTGCAGAGGATTGTGAAATGTGTAAGGGGTTTAGCATGAAAACGCTGAAGGACAGGCACAGACACCTTGTCTGTTGTCCTAATGAAGGACAACATCCCCCTTCAGAAGCAGAGTCTTCTAGAGGCCTGGTGGTCCATAGACACATAGAAAAGAAAGACCTTACCCCAAAAAGGGCCCGATCGGTCAAAAAAACCTCCTGGGGCGCCAAAACTGATCATCGAAAGGAGCTCAAAACCCCAAGAAATGATGTAATCCATAAAAGAACTGTTATCGGCGCCCCCAACAACTCTTGGACTGTCATCAACTACACGTACACATTTGTCAATGACTCACTAATCAGTGACAAAAGAATGGTCACCCAAAGAGAAACCATCGACGTAAAGTCGGTCGATGGCTGAGCGCTCATCCACGAGTGAACACATGGCAAAGAGCTTACCCTCGTCAACAGGGAGGCAACCGTCGATGGACAAGAGCTCAAGGATGGGCAATCCCGCTCGTCGACAAGTAAAAGGTCGACGACGGACAAACCATGCTCGTCGAAGGTAAGGGCTCGAGGACGAACAAGTTGTGGCCCGCGGACAAACCCTCGTTGAGGGTTCACCATTCACCAAATGTAAAGACACTCGTCGACAGGGTCTTTGGTGAAAAAGCATCCGTCGCAGGGAAAATACCTGACAACAGGGAAAACCGCTGTAAAAGACGGTAAAGAGAAGACCGGAAGCAGCCAGTCGATGATCGAAGAGAAGCGCTTGCTGGGGGACAAGCGGTCACAAGACAAAACACTTCAAAAACATACAGATGAACACGTACAGGCCCAGGCAACCCCACACATACTCAAGGCGCTGCAGCCTCACCCAGGAGGGCAGGGCGGGGTACAGCCCCAGCCAATCACAGCTCCAATATCCCCTATGATGTACTCTCAAGTCATGCCTGAAGAAATCCTACAATACGAAGTAGACTCAGAATTTGACGCACTTCATAGAGAATCACTGGTGTTTTCGAAACTCCGTGAGAATGGAGAAAACGTCAAGGCTCCAGGTTCGCCCTTTAAGGTCCCCACGCCTACCCCTGCAGCCTAAAGATCCACTGGGACCTATCCTTCAAGCACAGCCGCCAGAACAGTTATTAAATCCACAAATGCTACTATCAATGCAAGTGTTATCCACACTTCAAAATGTATTGACCCAGCTGGATAACAGACTTCTAGTGGCCTCACAGGCTCCTACAGCACCAGGCCAGACACCAGAGACACACAGAGTCACCCCAGTACCGAAATGGGTATCCCCGGTCGCATCACAACCACCTTCATAGAAGTCACTCTCTCCACTGCTCAAAGCCACCGGGAAGTGTAAACATGCAGAGAGGTTGCGGTCCCCACACGGCGAACTCCCAACGAAAACATATATGGGAAAACGCATATACCCACTTGCACCAACACGAACACAAGTGGACCAAGAGGAAGGTGAACTCCCAGACACGACCAGGAGCCATAAGATACAAGATCTACAACCACTTCTGAGTCTCACCCTCCAGGTGACCGGTGGGACACAGATGATGACCAAATAGATGATCCGGTGGAAGAGCCCCAAAAGCCGCCCCCACCGGATGAAATTGGAGCATTCATACTCTACTAATGAAGGTATGCCAGGAATTTGACCTTATACCTACGGAAGACAAGAAAGAGTGTTTTCTTTTCGATCACATGCACAAGAGAAGAAAATCAGTCGTATCGATCCCTATCCTCGACTACGTATAGGAAGAGGGATTACTTATAATGAAACACCCTTCACGGAACCAGCGTTCAAAGGCAGGCTCCAAAAGTAATGCAGTGCACCAGAAACCACCCCAAGTGTCTCCCGTTGCAACACTTACCGGAGTCAGTATTGTCCGCGGCTGCGACCAGTAAGGTCCACGCTCAGGCATGCAAACATACAATGCCTCCAAAGCCAGGAGGCTGCAAAATGGATGCTCTAGGAAAGAAGATGCTGTCTACTATGAGCTACTATGGTTAAAGCGGCAAATGCGCTAGCAATTACATTGAGAGAGGACCTAGAAATGTGGCACCGAATAGAACCACTCCTAGAACACTTGCCACAGGAAAAGCACACTGAAACAGTTGCCATCCTAAAGGAAGCAGAGGAAGCCGCAAACCACAACATGAATATTGCAGTGGATTTAACCGAGACAGGCTTCAAACAAATCAATAATGGCGTGGTATTGCGCCGACAGGGGTGGTTACGCTGGACTGACTTTAGGTCAGAAGTACAACAAAAGGTCCTGGATATGCCTTTCGAGGGTGAAAATCTCTTCTGTGCAGAAAACAGCAAAGCACTTAAAACGATAAAAGCTGATGGGGACACGGTCAGGTCACTGACCGCTCTGCAAACAAAACCCACTTTTCTCTCTTTTCAAGGTGCAGCAGGAAGATCCACCTACTCTGCAAGTGCCAGAAACTCCAGAGCATACTGGAGATCTTCAAAATATTCCTGGGTATAGAAAAGGCACTGCCAAATCTACCAGCGACAAAGAGACTACAAGAAGCAGCAGCAGTGATGAGGATCCACTGAGTCCCAGAGGAGCATGGCAAAAGCACAGGCATGATTGCGCAGCCAGGACAACGCCAGTGGGAGGAAGACTATCCCACCACCTGCACCATTGGTGCAATATAACAACTGACAAGTGCGTATTGCAGGTGGTCCAATATGGCCACCTAATAGAACTCAACAAACAACCGCCAAATATTCCACCAATCCACCCCACAAACTTCAACCAAGTGCCTTGCGCCAGTCACAGTATCCCTCCGAAAGAAACAACATCACATATATCCATACCTCGATGACTGGTTGGTGTGGGCAGCAAACATTGCAACGGCATGCACGTCCATCTCGGAAACCAAACAGTCGCTGCAGCATTTTGGAATTGAGATAAACTTTGAGAAGTCCTTGCTAAAACCATGCAAAAACCTTATTTTTTTGGGAGCCCTGCTTGCACCATCCGATTCTTTAGTGCGTCTCTCTCAGGACAGGTTACGCACACTGCAGTCACTAATCCCTTGATTCAGGCCAGGAGTGCAATTCACGATAAGGCAATTGTGAAAAACCAGAGGGTGTTTCACTTCCTAGACCCCATGGATCCCTTACTCAGGTGGCCAGGGCATGGCCATCGGCCTTTGGATCCAGACCCTGGGGGTGGACAAGTGCGGGAGGATCACCTGGTTAGGGGGCTTCGGGGAGTGGGGGAGGAATGCCCAATGGGGAAACATGGTATCCCCCTTTCCAAATACCCCTGTCCCATCCTAGTTTATAGGATATTCCAACTTCGCAGAACCCCCCTTTCCCACACAAACACTGAGCTGAGGAATAGGAGGCCTGAGGCTAAAAGGAGTACCACCAATGCAGTACATTGGACATATCCCACTAATGAGATCAGGCAGGGTCAGGCACTTGATCTTCATTACATACACCTGGTACCTATTAGCTCTCCCCACATGGTTAAAAGGTGGAACACTGAGACACACTCGGAGCAAGGCGATGTACGAGAAGGAGCAAGGTAATGCATGAGAAGGAGCAGTTCTTCCAGGGCGATGAATAACTAGGCGGAGCAGAGTGGCAGGCTGAGGGGCGGAACTGAGGTAGAGAGAAACCTTGGACACCCTGTCGAGAGATCGTTACCTCTGAAGGGCTTTAACGGTTGTGCAAGGTAGCCTAGCCAGACAGAAGAGACAAACTTATTTTGTTTTTCAAGGATACCAGCCACGCCCACGGGTGAACGGCAGAGTTTGGGAAATGCAGCAGCAGTTGTTGTATCAGCCTTGACTTCAGGATCAAAGCTGCGAAAGACAGAAAAGAATTAACACAGCAGGTGAGATGATGAAAGCAATGAAAGTCTGGTCTGTGTTAAATTAAACTTGATGGCAACAGTATCCGTCAAATGACAGTTGTGCGTGTGCCGATAAGACGCGAGAGAAAGCAAAGTATTGTAAAGAACATGTAAATTAAAGATACAAAGTAACAGAGTGGTCCGGCGAAAGAAGATTGCCCAATCGAAAGTCTTTGTGAAATGTCTGATGCCTGTAGAAGCGGTGGGAAGAGAAAGAAACTGGGATGCAAGATTTGAACTGTTGTTAGGTTTGATCCCAGCAGAGGGAAACCTGGATGTGAGAGATGTATTTGAACTTTGAAATAAGTACTGTGCTTGAAACTACATTTACCAAGAGGCCTTGGTGTAGGAGAGAAAAAGTGACGTTTGAGGAATGAAGGTCGAAGTGGTCATGCCGAGGTAAGAGCAAAAGCCTTGCAGCTTTGAAAAGTCTTCTGCAGCGGAAGGAGAATGAAAGGAGGTGAGCCTGATGGAGGGAAGCCTATGAAGGTGTCATTGAAGCTTGGGGAAGGGATCCCACACACATTGTGATTGAAAGGTTTGAGCTTGGCGAAGGGAAGCCTGTACTGAATTGTGGTAACCAGAAAAAATAACTTTTGTTGAACTGTATTACAAGCTGAAAGGCGACCTGGTCTGGAGTGGTAGAAAGCAACATTCCATTTACACATTTATTGTATTAGAAAGAGGGCAGGCATTAGGTTTATTAGTATAGGCTATTTTATTTTAACTTAGGACTGTATTTTCTTTTTGTTTGATGATCGAGAATGCTCCCATCTTAATTATAGGGCAAGATAGGAGTTTTCCAACCCCTTATAAACCATAAATAAAGGGATTGAAACTTGCAGCTCTTGTGTCAATGTCTATGTGTGATACCATGCCTCCCTCACACAATGTATGGGACTACTAGGGACAATGACCTACTGCATTCTGCTCATACCCAACTGCAGGCTCAACATGCTCCCTCTACGAGAATTCCTGGCAACCAACTGTGCCTAAAGGACGGGATCTTGCGAGGACAGAATGCGGATCATGCAAACGCTCACGCACCACTTGCAGTGGCGGGCAGCACCATCACACATCGGTGCCTGTTTCAGCACCCCACTCCGGACAAAACTCTCATAACCGATGCCTCCCTGTCGGGATTGGGAGCACCTGTGGGATCCCTCCACATCAAGGGAAACTGGACAACGGAGGAGGCCAGTCTCCACATAAACATCTTGGAACTCAGAGCAGTGGGGCACGACCCTAAAGTCGTTCCTATCAGTACTGAAACACTCCACGGTGAAAGGGCACACCGACAACACAACAACCATGTATTATATCAGTAAGCAGGAAGGAACAAAGTCGCCAATGCTATCGCAGGAAGCACAACAAATGTAGGTATGCAGTGATAAAATCGCGGCAAAAATGTCACTTATACAAATAATCGCTGAAAAATGCTGTGGTTTGACCCGGTAAAGGTGAACCCTGTTATACCATTTAAGGGGAGCGGGTGTTGCGTGGGTGTCACCCGCTCCCCTTAAATGGTATAATGGGTCCAGGGGTTGCGGGTGTGTCCCCCTCATCCTTTACATGGGTTGCAGCGGCAAAACCACTGCATTTTTGCCACGATATTTTGTAACCACAGCAATATTTGCCGCGATTTTAACACATGGAACCCAAATTTAGCACTGGGCCATCGCCAACATAATAACACTACAGGCCTTTCACAACCCGGGAGTGAAGAACAAGATTTCTGACCGCCTCAGCAGGGCGACCGTTCAATCCCACGAGTGGGAACTGTGCGACAGCGAATCAAACATCTTGTTCACGCATGGAGGCGACCGAAAATCGATTTACTTGCAATGAAGGAAAACATGAAATGCATTCAATTCGCCAGCAGGAAACACTAGAGGGGATCAGCGGACGGGCCTATTCGCCTATGGCTACCCACCGTTCCACTCATCAGGAAATTAATACAGATGTTTCAAGCATACCCACGCAAAGTAATTCTGATAACACCCAAGAGGCCGATACAAACTTGGTACTACAACCTCTTGCAGCTGTCGGGAGGCAACCGAATCCGACTGTATGACCGTCTAGAAAATCATCTCACATAACCATGGCAAGGTGCTACATCACAAACCGAAAACACTTGAATTGACTGCGTGGCTGCTGACTTCAGATAATTGGCCACTTGAATATCACACCGGAATGCGCAGACATTCTGATGGCACCGCAAGCCCTAGCTACAAACCGTTCATACTAAAGTAAATCGAGAAGGTTCTGTACCTGGTGCGCACAACAACCAAACATTTAACCCCTCTCAGTAAGACCAGAAGCTATCCTTCCGTACCTTTTGTAATTGGCACAAGGGGGACTCTCTCACACTTCCGTTAAGGTGTACCTGGCGGCCATATCCAGATACACCGGACAGAGAGAGGGAAAATGCTCCTTTTCAGTGACCGACTGATGAAGCAATTTTTGAGGGGCCTCTTTAGACCTTTTCCACCATCAAAAAAAATGTCACAGCAATTGAGTCTCAATGTGGTGTTGGCTGCACTCATGAAAGCACCATTTGAGCCAATAGCAATGGCCGCTTTGAAGTTCCTTTCTTGGAAAGTTGCATTCCTTGTAACCATTACATCGGCAAGGAGAGTTTCAGAGCTACACACCCTCATGATTACTGAACCATACCTGCGGTTCTACAAAGACAAGGTAGTCCTCACAACAAATCCATCCGTATTTTATTCCAAAGATACCATTTGTCTTTCATACGTTTTCTTCCATTACGCTCCCAGTGTTCTTCCAAGAACCAAATACGCTAGTTGAGATTGCATTGCACTCTTTAGACGTTTAAAAAGAGAGCTAAAATACTACATACACAGGACTAAATCCACTATGGCCTCCACTCAGCTATTTCTCGCTTATGGGACCCAAAACATGGGAAAAGCGATCTTGAAGCAAGGAATTGCGAGGTGGATATCATCCTCCATCTCATTCTGCCATGCAAACGCAAACAAGCTGCTCACAGGGCTGCCCGTGCCCACTCCACGAGAGCTACGGCAGCTTCAGCGGTGATGTGGTCCAGGATGCTTCTGAAAGACATTTGTCTGGCAGCCACCTGGTCAGTCCGGCAAATGTACACTAGGCATTACTGCCTGCAGGAGCAACATGCTGCAGATGTAAAGTTGGGAAGAGCAGTCCTGCAGCGCTTTTTCCAATAAGGTATGCCTTTTTTCTGTTGCCTACCACCATTAAATGTGTATACTGCTATAAAATCTGTGCATAGCTTGTAAATCTATGAAAGATCCAATGCTGGAGAAGGGGTACGTTTCTTACCTGTAACTCCATTTCTCCAGCATTGGTATCTTTCATAGACATATGCGCCCTCCAGCCGTCCCCGACAGAAAAACTCTCCTTGTATACAATCACATCCAGCATGTACTGGGTAGAATCTGAAGGGAGGCTGCAGTGGAGGAGCTACACACTTGACGTCCCTTTGATGGGGACCAAAAGCACCCAAATTGCGGGGGATAGATTCAAAAATAGGCAACGATTTTCTTTATTTACTAATGTAAAAGGTAACCGAGGATTTCCAGTTTGACGACGGGGAATGTTCATAGCATGTGAATCTATGAAAGATACCAATGCTGGAGAAATTGAGTTACATGTAAGAAACGTAGCCGATCTGCTATGAAATATGGAAAAAAAATAATGATTTACTATTAAGCTTCATTTGTGTCCAATAGGCATCACATGTCCACAAGTAAATGATTGAACAATTAATATTTACAAAAATGAAGATACCTAAATGACAACTAGTCACCATTTTTAAAAAAGCCTGCCAGCTTTATTAGAGGAAAAATCTGAGTTGGCCTCATGGCCAGAAATGTTCATTAGGATGTGGTCTAAAAGCGTGCCAAAATTAATAGTTCTATAGTCAAGGGCACAGTTGTTTCACCTATCTGCAATATTATTAAATTGGGCGACAATAACACCTATAATTACTGCTAAGGTTGCCAGATGGCCCCATGTCACCAGTGTGAGAAACCAAAGGGTGTCTCACCTACTAGTCCCCAGGTATCTCTGTCTCTGGTGGCCAGGGCACGGCCATCGTCTTTGGATCCAGACCTTGGGGGGGGGACCAGTGCAGGAGTATCACCTGGGTGAGGGGTCTTCGGGGAGTGGGGATGAGCCGACTGATGGTGAGATGAGTATTTCCCCTTTTCCCTTACACATGACCCATCCTTTGTCCCAACGCCCCCGCCCCTTTTTCACCCAAACACTGGGCCAAGGAAGAGGACAACTGAGAATAAAGAGGCTAACCCTTACTTAGCGCATTGGACTTGTCCCACTAATCAGGTTAGGCAAAGTCAGGCACTTGACTTTAAGTACATACAACTGATACCAATTAGCTCTCCCTGCACGGATAAAAGGCAGAACATAGAGACAAACTGTAAGCAAGGTGGAACACGAGCAAGAGCATATCTTCCAGGGCAAAGGCAAACCTACTGGAGCAGAGCAACGAACAGAGGGACAAGAGGAAAGGGTAGAGGACGCCAGGAGTTCCCTGAAGGAGGTAGTTGCCTCCAAAAGGCTGTGAAAGATACGTGGAGAAGGCCATATCCCAGACAAGAAGACTGCATTGTGTTTCAAGGATGCCAGCGACCCTCCCAGATGAACTGCAGAGTTTGTGAGGCGAGGCTAAGCCTGCAGTATTAACCTTGACTTGAGAATTAAAACTGCAAAGACAAGAAAGGAATGCACACAGCCGGTGAGTTGGCGAGCGAAGTGGAAGACCGGTGTGTGTTAAGCAAAGATTGAAGTTGTAACAGTATATCGCACAATTGAAGGCTAGACGCGTGTGTATGAGACAAGAAGGAAAGCAGCCCTGTGGTGAACTTTGAATTACTGATATCTGTGAAACCAGCGATACTGAGTAGTGGAGTGGTCCGGCAACTGGAAGTAGCCCATTTCAAAGTCTCAGTGAAAGGTGAAATGTTTTTGTTATGAAGTGATAAAGTGAATGAACTATAACAAGCAAAGTGATCAAAATTGCCCCCCGGGGAAAATGGGGGAAGTAAAAAGGTGAATGTTGAACTTTTGTGCTTATAACATCGAACTACCCAGACCAAGAGACACTCGGCCAAATAACACAAGAGTGTGAGTTGAAAGGAAAGTTGAACTGGTCCTCCGAAGGTCTATAGTAAAAGCCACGCACATTCGAAAGTCTTAGAGATCAAGAAAAGGTCTGAGCCTGTCTAAGGGAGACTGGAAGTGTGATAAGTTAGGGGAAGGGAATCCCAAAAGGATGTGAATTAAGCTTGGGGAAGGGAACCCCTGCAAGTGCTGTGTTTGAAAGGTCCGAGCCTGACTGAGGGAGACCTACGTGAATTTCTTGCTTTGAGAGGTCCGAGCCCGATCGAGGGAGACAGTTGTGAACTTTTTATTGAACTGTATTTTGAAAGCTGCAAAGAGAGACTTTAATGTGGAAGGCCAGACAGGTCTCGATCCACGTTTTGAACTGCCTTACTCCATGCAGTCTAACGTAGGGAGGAGAGATTGAAAGGGGTCCCTAGGGGTCCCTCGCTTTATGGAAACAAGGCAAGTCACCACACACGATAGATACGCCAGACACGAGGTTGTATTCCCAAAGCTAGGGTTTATTGCAAAGCAAATAGTCTCAGTTGGCCAACTCGGTCTCACGCCCCACAACGTGTATCTCTAGACCTCGAGGGACGCAAGAGAGTGAATTACGTACATCAGTTAGATATATACAAAATGCATATTATACAATCAGCTGTGACATGTTTAACACCCCCCTTTATTGGGTTTCTTTGAACTCGGTTTGATGATGGACAATTTCAACGAATATGACACCTTCAAATATCTATTCTAGCAACAATATGCAACCTTGCAAGTGTGGAGACATCTTTTCTTTGTTGAACAGAACACAGTGCTTCTGTTCTTGTAAGCGAGCTACATACGGGGTAAGAGTCACATTCCAGACCTTGCTATCTATGAGGTGCTATTCCTGTCCTGGTAGCCGACACGCTCTACAGGGCTCGGAAAAGGGGGCTGTAAGAAGAGCATAATTCAAGCCTTTAGCTACTTTATTCTAACATATTCTACCATATAACGAGACTGGCTGGCAGCTGTGAAATGATTAAATGCCCTGCGGCTCTCCTTCAAGGCTACATTCGGGAGGGAGCCAGGCATTCCTCTCTGGAGCTGCCTACGTTGCGTTTCAACAAACTCTTATTAGCCTCGCGGCCTTGCGTCCTTGTCCTTTCACGTTCAGACAACAATGTTAACAGTTGAGCAGAGTAAGCAGAAATGTGCTGCGAAGCAGTTTGAACAGAAAGCAATGAGCAATCGTTAGAAAACAAAATGGCGATCCTTGTTACATCAAAATGGCCGCTCATTGGTCAAACTTGGAAACCTGTATTTCTATCGTTAAGTACGTGAGACGGTTGGCCTTCGGCCACCAAAATACATTTGCCGTCAATCGTGAGAGGTGTCCCTTTTTCTAGACCGACAAACCCTCCTTTTGGCCCTATGCCAAACGTCTCATTCATTCATTGTATCCTCCTCTGACGATAAGTCTGAAGTACCTATGTCTGAATTTTGCATGCTATTATAAGCATCATCATCGTCATTAATATCTATAGCCATTAATTCTTTCACTGTTTTCATTTCATTCGTGTCTCTGTCATCCCAGCCATAAGTTTGTTTTCTTTTTGTTATCATATGCATTCATCCCTTAGTACATCCCTCAGTTATCTCAGTGCAAACTATCGGTAGGCAGTGTATGCAACAACAGCACGTTATGAATATTCCAAACACTACTACTAATATCGCAATCCACTTCCATCCCCAAGAACGCAGTATTTCCCAAAACCAGGACCCTATTCCCCAGCCCCCTTCTCCAGTAGGGAGTTCGGAGCTTAGGACATGCATTTTTTTTATTGCTTCAAAAATCGTAGCAGAGGAGTCATCTACGAATATGCAGCACGCTGATCCCACAATCTTGCAAATTCCCCCACGATCAACCAGGATTACATCGATAGCCATTCTATTTTGCAGCGTAATTAACCTAATTCCCTTTTCTTCCAGCGTCATGTTAAATAGTATATTTGTCATCGTGTTTATCGTATCTTTTAGTATTCTGGACAGCTGCCTTATGTTATAGGAGTTCACTATCTGGGAAAAGAATGGTATGAATGATTTTGCTACGTCCTTCACTATCAAAACACCTTCGCTACTGCTTCGGTTTCTAGCTCTGGATAGCCTGGCCATGTCTGCTGTTTCTAAGAGGAACACTCCCAGGAACAGTAGACCTAGATAACATGTACCCCCCCAGTTTCTGAGCAACCAAGGATATGCTTTTTCTCCACATATAAAATAAACAGGATCTCCCACATATACTGGTTCTATTTCCCATTTTAGTACTGTTGTATTCATGCATCCAGTAAATGTTCCTACTAAATAGTAGCCTTTCTTTTTCAGACAAAAAGGGACAGTTCTCAGGTTGTAATTCACTGTGTAAGCAGGGGGGATTGCATCTTTGTTCCCGTCTGTTCTTACACGAAATGTCATCACAGATGTTTTATCTGGCGGGGACAATCTATCTTGTCTATTTTGTTGTGTTATTTTTCGCGTACTTTTAGACGTAGGTTCTGGGATCACCACCTGCGCTTTATGGAATATGGAACAACCCACAGGCCTCAAAATTATTTCCTCAAACTCATTCATGTTTGTTCTATCTAATTGACCCGTACTACTCTTATTCCACTTCCCATAAAACATTGCACTTAAAGATGCACTGCATGCAGAACTTAATGGTAATGGTTGTACATACCAGCCTATTCCTTTCCCCGCATGCTGCGGTAAATGGGCACATACCCAGCAATTATTTTTCTTTAGAATTGCATGCGTCATGTTCATGATGAGTAATAGCGTATTGTTCTCATACCCTTCTCTGTGTCTCTCTTCCATTGGGGACAAGGTATAAGTAATCACCTGAACCGGGCTTTCAGTAGTGGACATATTAACTATTGGTAAGAACATTCCCAATGGGTGTATAGACTCTACATACCACAACACAAAGGCTGTCGTTATTGGTGCTACCACACTCATGAAGCACATGATTATTGTCAAAGCCAGCATACAATTATTTTTACCATGCGTTTTCCCTAAGTTTACAGTCTTTATAACTAACTCATTCTCAGCAGTAGTGCAGGAGGAGGCTGAAACCGGTCCCGACATTTTTCTCACCGTCCTTCTTCTTCCTGACAAAGTTCGTCGTGGATATCTCTCTTCGTCGCGCTTGTTCGCATGTCAATAAGTTCAAAGGAATTGTCAACAGTTTAGTCTGCCAGCCTTTTGCAGCCTGGATTGCTTATTCGTTCTAGGCAAGATCACTTGTCCTCTCTCACACTGCTCAGAGGACTTCTGAACAGTTCTCTATTGCCTTTGTACCATGTGCGCCCAGCTTGTCCGCTCTGGTTCAGGACACATGTACTTTTTATGATCGCACCGAAGAGCCGCAAGTCTTTTTTTTTTTTTTTTTTTTTTTTTTTTTTTTTTTATTCAAATTTTTATTTTCACATTAAGCAAACATAAATAAATGAACAGCAGTCCATGAGATACACACATATCAACCAAGTGAAAGCAAAGTAATCAATTCGCCATAAACAATCCAAACATATAACCATCAAAAATAGAACAAGAAGGAAGAAAGGAAAAGAAGAAAAAGAAAAAGAAAAGGAAGAAAGAGAATAAGAGCGTAGGAGTAGAAGACATAAACCAAAAATATCAATGCAAAATACTATACCTCAGACAAAAGGGCATTACAAAAACCATCACACAAACTATAGATATTATACAGATTATGAGTGTTCAAGGGTAAGTACATAATACCCCAGGTCAAAGATCAGGTTTATCCATATGCATCAAGAAAGTACTTCATTTAACATTGATGACTGGGTGGAGGAGCTACTTACTGTTTCAACATATGAAAAAGCCAAATGTCCCAAAATTTTTCAATGTCACCAGTGAGTTTGTAAATGGCTTTTTCATATGTTGAAACAGTAAGTAGCTCCTCCACCCAGTCATCAATGTTAAATGAAGTACTTGATTTCCATGACCTCAATATGAATTTTTTAGCAACCATGCATGCACAAAGCAACCAAACTCTCTTACCAAAGTCAATTTCCTCCAGAGAAGAGTCATCACCCAAAACCAGTAATGAAGCATTCATGGGGATTGTGACATCTAAGACCAGACTCAACCTCTCCCGAACCATATCCCAGAATTGCATCGTCTTGGGACAGGACCAAATTAAATGACTCAGAGATCCTCTCGAACATTTACACTTCCAGCAAAGATTGTTGTCTAAAAGTCGTCTCCTGAATAGTTTCTCCGGCGTCCAATAGGCCCTGAACAACAACTTAGTTTGGGAAGCTCTGAGGGACCAATCCAAACTTACCAAACGAGTGTTTTCACAGCACCTCCGCCAACATCTGAAGTTAACATCTTCCCCCAATTCCTCCGCCCAAATTGCAGGCAATCTCGGATCACCCTTCCGAGCAGCTTTTATAATTCCATACATGGTAGAAGCAGGGTGTGAGGCACTCAAGCATACAGATAGAGCTGTCCAAGCAGGACTCTGACCAGTCAATTGTGGCATCTCAACACAAGCTGAAATAATAATCTTCAGTTTCCTATATTCAGCAAACGAGCATTCTGACATGTCATACATCTGGCCAAGCTGAGCGTACGTCAACCAGTTGTCCCCCTCAAACAAATCTCCAATATATTTGATGCCAGCCACAAACCACTCAACCCAAAACAGAGGTTTACCCTGATATTTCAAGGCTGGATTATTCCATATGGAGGCATCTGGGTGTAAATATGGGTCAGCACTCACACGATTCGAGAGCTCACACCAGCAGTCTCGCAAGAATGAAGTAAGAGAGCTGACTTTTTTTGATTTGTTCTTCTGAGTAGTCAGCAACGCTTTCG
This sequence comes from Ambystoma mexicanum, assembly GCF_040938575.1. Classification (NCBI taxonomy): domain Eukaryota; kingdom Metazoa; phylum Chordata; class Amphibia; order Caudata; family Ambystomatidae; genus Ambystoma; species Ambystoma mexicanum. The sequence goes on from NC_090930.1 coordinate 986,922,795, forward strand.
GGTCCAATTGGGAAACAGCACTGCATTCCCAGGATAAGAGGTCAGAATGTTCAGACTGTACATCTCCAGAGTCAATAACTCTGCACAAATGACGAGTGGAAAACGACAAATGGTAGTCTGAGAAATTAGGCAAGTTCATTCCACCCAATTTCAATGGGAGTTGAAGCTTCCAAATTGCGAGCCTCGGAGGTTTCCCATTCCAAATAAAGTTCTGCATAATCCTATTGATCTCTTTAAAGATGTTTCCAGGTATCTTAATGGGGAGCATGCTTAACAAATAATTTATCCGAGGTGCCAGGTTCATTTTCAAACAGTTGATTCTGCCCCAGGTCGACAATTTCAAAAGACTCCACCTTACCAAATCCGATCTAAGAATCGGAAGGATCCAAGAAAAATTAATGGCTGGCAACTTCACTATATCCGCTCCAATCCATATTCCAAGATACTTCAACTTTTCAGCACACCACCTGAATTGAAACTGAACACATGTATGTCTTTGACATAACCCATTGATAGGCAGGATCTCTGATTTGCTCCAATTAATCTTATATCCTGACACCAAGGAAAATGATTGAATATCTTGCATTAAATACGAAATACCAACAGCTGGGTCTTGCAGGGCAATCAGCAAATCATCAGCATACAACCAAACCAAATTATCCCGACCATTACCAATAACAGGTAGAAGACTTACATCTGCCCGCAAGCTCACTGCAAGTGGTTCCATAGACAAAATAAATAAGAGAGGTGAAAGAGGGCAACCCTGCCTTGTACCACGATGAAGCTCAAATGGATCAGAGATAAGTCCATTCGTCAGCACACTTGCAGAGGTATTATTGTATAACAGTTTAACCCAACGCTGGAAATCGTGTCCAAAGTTCATTTTCCCCAAGCATGCGAACAAAAAGTTCCATTCAACACGATCAAATGCCTTTTCCGCATCTAGGGAGATGACCGCACTGGCAACTGGTTGACTATGGCCCTTCTCAATTGTCAATAGCAGGCGTCTCATGTTATCCGCCACTGCCCTACCAGAGACAAAACCTACCTGGTTCTCATGCACCAGAGTTGAAATGATCTTATTCAGGCGAACAGCCAGGATTTTGGCCAATATTTTGCAGTCGCAGTTGATCAGACTGATCGGCCGATAATTCTCGCACCTTGTAGCAGATCTGCCTTTCTTTCTCAGCACCGTAATCAATGCATGTCTCATTGTATCTGGTAAGGAACCAGACTCAAATGCATCATTAAGAACATCACACAGAAGCTGTAGTGCGGAATCAGGGAGGGCTTTATAAAATTCATTAGGGAGACCATCCGTGCCAGGTGATTTACCCACTGACATTCTTGAAATTGCATGTTGAACAACGTCTTTTTTCAATTTACCCTTCCAAACCTGCCGCCTCATCCGCCGTCAGACGAGAGAGAACATGAGAATCAAGGAAGCTGTCAATATCTCCATCTGCACAGGATAGTTCAGAGGTGTAAAGTTTTTCATAGAAGCCACGGAATGAATTGTTAATAGACTTTTGTTGTGTCTCCAGTGAGTTATCAAGACCTCTGATTGCGGCAATGAAGCGATCGCTGTCAGCCACCTTCAGCCGATGTGCCAGTAACTTCCCCGCTTTCTCACCATTCTCAAAATAGTTAATCTTTTGTCTAAACAGTGCATATTCAACCTGGCTTGAAATGAGCTTATTTAGTTCATATTTAGTTTTTCGCAGTTCAACTCTCACGCTTCTCTCATCTACACCTCTAGTTCCTTCTCCGTCCATGAGCGGAACCAGAGGTTAGCATAAACACCAAAGAACTGTGAATCACTCTGTCTTTCGAGGCCGCAAATCATATCGCCTCACTCCTGGTATTGTGTGATCCGTGAACAATGCCGGTGCACTTCCAGATCCAGGCTCAGAGTCAGCCTGTGGCGCAATGGCAGATGCTGGTGTGCGCCGCGATAGTGATGCGGATTCGGGCTTTGGCGCAATGGCAAGTGCTGGTGGGCGCCAAAGGGGTACACGTTTAGTGTCTGCCGTTATTTGCAATGCAGATTTCGTGTCGGCCAAAAGTGATGTAGGTTCTGCTGGGCAACGTTGGGGCACTCTTTGCCCTTCCCCCTTTTTGGCAATCTTTTCAGGCTTTGTTTCGAGTTTCACTTCTTGCTCGGACAGATTTAGCGGCAGTGGACTGGCAGCAGTTTCTTGCATTTCTGGGACCGCTGTCTCTTCACGGTCGTCCGGATTGGGCAAGTCTTTCAGTGAAGATGGGATCTTTTTGGCATGGGTGGCATGGATCCACGCCTTCCTTCCATCCACCCGTATTGCCGTCTGCGTTGCCAGAAGCACTTGATAGGGTCCGCGCCACCTGGGTGCTAACAATGATTTTCTCTCAAAGTTCTTAAGCAGCACCCAGTCTCCTGGCTCCAGCGCGTGCCCTGGATCAGTATATCTTACGGGTAGAGCCTCCTGCACCTGCTGATTTATCAAACGGAATTTCTGCATTAAAAGGCCACCATAAGTGCTAAGTACAGGATGCTCCACTTCACTCAGTCGCTTTGGCTGAGGTGCGCACCAAACATTTGCCGGCCTCCCCATCACAATCTCATACGGGGAGAGCTCAGTTCTAGTCTGTACAGACGTACGCATGCACAATAGCGCTATCGGTAATGCATCCACCCAACTCAACTTGCTCCCTGCACATATCTTGCTAATTTCTGACTTGAGGATCCCGTTGTGCCTCTCAACAAGACCAGCCGAACTCGGATGCCTCGAACTATGAAATCTCTTATCAATCTGAAGACCTGCACATATCTGTAATACCACTGCACCCACAAAATGTGGACCGTTATCTGACCATATGACATGGGGCAAGCCAAAACAGCAAAAGTATTATTTAAGCATTACTTTTGCCGTACTCATTGCTGTGCAGTCTTTTAAGGGATATGCCTCCACCCACTTGCTGAATGCACAGTTCACCACTAAGACATATTTCAAGTTTTGGCACATCTCCATCTCTATGAAATCAAAATGGATTACCTCAAAAGGCATAGAGGGCGGGCCAAAACTGTCTATTGGAGTCACTGTTCTCTTTCCTACATTGTGTTGTAAACACGTAATGCAGTTCTACACCAACCTCTCTGCATTCTTTTTTATGTTTATATTTTTCCATACCGTAGATAGGTGCTGTATTATTTTCTTGGCACAGATGTGGGTAGGGCTGTGAGCCATTGTGACCATTGCAGTCACATAGGAATTTGGCAACATCCAGTTTTTAGTTCCCTTGTCCACCCAACAACCCTCTAAATCTAACTCAGCAGAGCCCTCTGCCCACCCTTGTATCTCATCGGCCGTGGTTTCGGCCTGCGTTTCTTTGACAGTGGCAATTCCATCTTCTATCATACAGGGTACTTCCTCAGTCTGGACTGTCATCATTTTATTATTCAAATCAGTGGCAGTTTGTTTCGCAATTCTGTCTGCAAATGCGTTTCCCTCTCCCACTTTGCATGTTACCTTTTTATGTGACTCGCATTTCACTATTGCTAGGCGCTTTGGAAACGGGAGTGCAGACAGCAATCGTACAATGAAAGGGCCATGTTGAATTCTGGCCCCATGCGATGTCAAGAAACCCCTCTCAGCCCAGAGTCGACCAAAGTTATGAACCACCACAAAAGCATACTGACTATCAGTATAGATATTCACGTTCAAATTTTCAGAAATCTCACAGGCTCTGGTCAATGCTATTATTTCTGCGGCTTGTGCTGAGTTGTAGGGGATTCTTTTGCTTTCTACAACGCTCTCAAGGGTAGTGATAGCGTAAGCGGCAGTTGACGTGCCATCAGGTAGCTTAAAACAAGAGCCGTCACAAAATAACTCTCCATCTGGCTCCTTTTGTGGAATGTCACTTGAATCAACTCTCCCCTTGGTTTCTTCCTCAGTGACCATTAAGCAATCATGGGGTGGTGATTTGTTGTCACCAATTTCTTCTGTGGGCAGTGGCATTCATTCTGCAGGATTCAAAACGCTACACCTCATAATTTGGATATGGGGCGCAAATAAGATAATTTCATATCTTGTCAGTCTAGCAGAGGTGAGGTGTTGCGTCTGTGTCCTATTTAATAGGACATCTAAGGCATGTGGCACCATCAGAATTAAAGTATGCCCCAATACCATCCCAACCGTTTGTTTCACCGACGCAGCAGCCGTCGCGACAGATCGCAAACATTGTGGTAGTGCGCGCGCTACAGGGTCCAGCGCAGAAGAAAAATAGCCGCACGGCCTATTTCTTCCACCTTGTTCCTGTGTCAAAACAGCCAATGCACATCCTTCATTCTCGCATACAAACAATCTAAAAACGTTTTCATAATTTGGTGTGCCCAAAACTGGAGCAGAACATAATGCAGTTTTCAATTGATCAAACGCTCTCTGACATTTTTCATTCCACTGCAAAGGTATCACTGCATCCTTCTTAGTTAATAGCACCATTGGCTTCACAATCAACGCAAAATTACCGTTCCACTGCCGGCAATAAGAAGCCATGCCTATTATGGCTCTGACTCCTTTCTGTGTCTTTGGAATAGTCATACAAGAAATACTTTCTATGCGTTCTGGCGTTAGCCTTCTCCCTTCTTTCGAAAGTAGGTAGCCCAAATAAGCCTCCTCCTTTCGATTATATTGAAACTTCTTCAAACTAGCTTTATGGCCATGCGCTGCTAGGTGTGACAGTAGTAATACGGTGCTCTTTTTACAAATCTCTTCTGTATCAGCAGCGATCAACAGATCATCTATGTATTGCAATAGTACACACCCCAATGGTAATTCTAGCATGTCTAACTGCTCTTTTAACGCTCTATTGTAAATACTCAGACTTTCCGTATATCCTTGTGGAATGCGCGTGAATGTAAATGATCGTCCCCCTAATGTGAACGCAAACAAATATCTACTGTCCTTGTCCACCGGAATGCTAAAGAAAGCATTTTTTAGATCAATTACACTAAAGTATTCTGCTGAGGCAGGTACCATTGTCAATATTGTAGTGACGTCTGGGACCAAAGGAAATTGTGGATCTACTACTTTGTTTAGCACACGCAAATCAATTATGAAACGATATGGTACTTCATTGCCTCCTTTCTTATACACTGGAAGAATCGGGCTGTTACATGTACTGCCTGTAATTTCTTCAATTACCCCTAATTTCACCAAATCTGAAACAATACTTTTCAAACCTCTCTCTTAGTTAGCCGAAATTTTATATTGGGGAATTTGCGGCAGTGTAACTCCTTCTTTCAAAATGATCATTACTGGCTCTATCTTCAAGCATCCTACATTGTTGTCCTGCATCGCCCATATACAGGTTGGCACTTTTCTTAACTCTCCTGCCAAAGTTTCAAACATGAATTCTGACACAGGGGCATCTTGTGGCCAAATCGTCAGAAACACCCCGTCTGACGTGCAATGTATAATCGCACCTAGCTTTTTCAACAAGCTTAATCCCAACAAGTTCTCCCCACAATTTTCTGTCAGGAGAAAGGGACAATGTTCAGTGAATGGTCCTATGGTAACTGGGACTGGTTGGGACACTGGGTTTATGACTGGTGTACCTGCGAACCCTACCGAAACATTCTTTCGAGGGGATTGGGTCCTCCGACGTATTCCATATCGATGACATGTAATCACCACAGCTGTGCTGCTTCGGAAACTTTTTTCGGCGTCTGCGTCCTGTGTCGATGACGTCGATGCGCCGTCGTCGAGGACCTCCTCCGACGTCCGACGTCATCCGATGTGATAAGTAGGACGCACGACGCCCGTAGCCTCAGTTCCGTTTATTCCGCGAACGTGTTGCTTTGTAAATCTCGGTTAACGCCTCGACTCTTTGGAGTTCTGTTCTTCTCGGTTCTTCGAACCTGTTCGTTTTTGTGAGAAAATCCTTCGTGTGAAGATGTCTTCTACTTCGTCTTCGACCCCGCGTCCGGGCTTCAAGAAGTGCGGGGAGTGTGGGTCCAAGATGTCGGTGACGGACTCGCACAACGCCTGCCTCTGGTGCCTCGGGGAGGCCCACGACACGGATGACTGTATCGACTGCCAGTCGCTCACGTCCAAAGCCTTACATGAACATAAGAAGAAGTTGTCGGTAGGTCGGGTGTCCAAGCCCCGGAAGTCGAAGTCTGCGGGACTTTCGACGGATGATTCGAGAGGAAACTCTCCGCGTCATCGTCGGAAGTCTCGTGGGTCTCCTTCTAGGAGTCGGTCTCGCCACTCCTCGGCCTCTTCGAGGCATTCTCGGAAGCGCCGACAGCGATCATCTTCCAGGTCCTCTTGGGCGGACTCTGCTCGGCACGTCGCTTACCCCACCAGCCGTGCGACGCCGGAGGAATGGGCTTCCTTCGGGAAGAAAATGCTGGCGATTCTCGAGTCGCAGGGTACTAAGCCGTCCGCGCCCACGAGTGGGGTCGGTCGTGAGAGGTCGAGAGACACCGCTCGCAAGAGTGGTCGGCACGAGTCACGGGAGAGGTCCCGTTTGGACAAGGGGACTCGCTCTCGACGTACCCGTTCCAGGTCCCGGTCCTCGACGCGTTCGAGACCGTGTGCACCTGTGATGTCTTAGAGGAAGACATCGACGTTTGAGGCGTCGAGGGCGTCGACAGGCTTTCTCGAGGCTCCAGCTCCGAGTAAGTCGTCGAAGCCGTCGACGCTCACGTCGTCGAAGGACACGCTCGGAGCTCCGGCTTCGAGGACTGTGTCAACGCCGTCGATGCTGGCGGCGCTGCATCTGACGTCGACGCCGATTTACTCAACGTTGACGCCGATCCTCTCGGCGCCGAAGTCTATTCTCTCGACGCCGGCGCCGATTCACTCGATGCCCTCGACGCCTTTCGAGGCCGGGGTGTCGGAGGTACCCCGTGGCACGGGGGAACCCCCTAGGAAGGCTCTTGTTAAGAGCAAGCACTCTCGTGTGCCTTCTTTTCGCCACCTGGAACATATTTCGGAGGCGGATGAGGATTCTGATGGCCTGGTTCCTAGTCAGGTTCCAGATGAAATTGTCTCGGGCCATAGTCAGTTTGACGATTTGAGGCAGTCACTGCATGATGCCAGTGGACTGGACACCTCTCCGGAGGTGGAGTTTTGTAGGCCTGAGCCTGGCTCTCATGCTGATTCCTCGTACCGACGCCTTATGGCTAGGGTTTCCGAGTACTTGGGATGGTCTGCTCCCCCAGGGGAGTTTGTGCAGGATGATCTCACGGACATCTTTGATGTTGGTCCCCCAAACTGACCCGGTACTGCCGTTCCATATGGCTTTACAGAGAAGGGTGGCAGCGGCTTGGACTGCTCCGGAGAGTCTCCCGGCGGTGGGCAGGTCCTTGTCGCGAAAATACCGTCCAGCCAGTAGCGACCCCTGCTACTTGACCAGGCACCCCACTCCGGAGAGTTTGGTGGTGCAGGCGGCCACGGCCCCAGCAAAGCAGGCATCGTACCCTACCATCCCTCCTGATAGGGACGACAAACGTTTTGATGGCTGGGCGAAGAAAGTGTTTTCTTCTGGTGGTATGGCGCTTCAGGCGGCCAACTCCATTTGTGCCTTGTCTCGTTTCACGCACACTCTCTGGAACTGTGTTGCGTTAGCGGCTGAACATATTCCCGAAGGGGACGAACGGGATGGTTTCCTTGCTATGGTCCAGGATGGTAAGGATGCCATGTGTGAGTCAGTTCAGTCGGGTTTGGACATGGCTGAATGCGTCAGCAGGTCCATGGCGGCGAGCCCCGTGATACGCAGGTTTGCGTGGTTGCGGAAGTCGGGGTTTGCTCCTGATGTGCAGTCCCGGCTCCTCAACATGCCCTTTGACGGTGAACACCTTTTTGGCAGCAAGGCTGACGAGAGCCTTGAGAGGTTGCAGACCTCAAAAGCTGCAGCAAAGTCGTTGGGCGCTGCAGTTCGCCAACCTCCGCCTTTTCATCCTAGGGGACAGCAATGGAGGGGTGGTTCCTTTCGCTATTACTCGTCCTTCAGTAAAGCGAGAGGAGCTGGCAGTCAAAGACGCCAACGCAGGGGTACCAGAGGTGGACGACAGGGTACCCGTGGTGCCAAGGCCGCTCGGGCAGTTGCCTCTTTGCCCTCAGGTAACGCCGCAGCCGCTACCACTCAGTCATGAGGCCATGTCCCATGGTTCGCCGGTTGGGGGAAGGCTGGCCCAGCATCTTGTAGAGTGGCGTGCCATTACTTCATATGTGTGGTTTCTGGAGATCATAACCCACGGCTACTGTCTTCCCTTTCGGCACAGGCCTCGCGACAATCCACCGGGGAACCTCTCTTTGCAGAGTCTGGATCCGCTCCTTGCGCTGGAAATTCAAGCCCTGCTGGAGAAAGGCGCCATAGAACTGGTGCCTGTAGCGGAGAGGAACAAGGGATGGTATTCCCCTTATTTTTTGATTTCGAAGAAAGACGGGGGATTGAGACCCATCATGGACTTGCGCGGTTTGAACAAACTCCTCAGGAAGGACAAGTTCAAGATGGTTACTCTCTCTCAAGTCCTCCAGGCCCTTCAGCTTCAGGACTGGTTGGTGTCTCTCGACCTCAAGGATGCTTACTTCCATGTGCCGATCCATCCCAAGCACAAGAAGTACCTGAGGTTCGCGGTTGGCGACTCGCACTTTCAGTTTCGGGTCCTGCCGTTCGGATTGACCTCCGCCCAAGGGTTTTCACCAAGCTCATGGTGGTGGTGGCAGCGCATCTCAGGCAAGGGGGGATTCACGTCTACCCCTACCTGGACGATTGGTTGATCAGGGGGAGCTCTCCCGAGCAAGTCCTGGATCATCTGTCCGTCACCTGGCACTCCCTTCACAGGCTGGGCTTCTCCCTCAATTTAAAGAAGTCCCATTTGATGCCAACTCAGCGGCTCCAGTACATCGGAGCAGTGCTCGACACTTCCCTGGGGGAGTGTTTTCCCCCCCAAGTGAGGGCTCTTCACATTCAGCAGATGGTGCACAAGTTTCAGCATGCCTAGACGCTCCCAGCGTTCGAGTTCTTGAGGGTGCTCGGCCTCATGGCATCCTGCATTCTTCTGGTGCCAGAGGCTCACCTGCGGATGAGATCTTTGCAGTGGGCAAGATGCAATGGTCGCAGTCCTCCGGCAGGATGTCGGACCCGGTTCAGGTGCCGCCCTCGGTCGCCCAGGACCTTCTGTGGTGGGCCGTCGAAGGCAACTTGATGAAGGGGGCTCCATTTTGGCTTCCCTGGCCGGAGGTGACGATCGTGACGGATGCATCCCTCACGGGATGGGGAGCTCATGCCAACGGGCTGACAGTCAGCGGTCGTTGGTCTCTGTCGCAGTGCTCGACACTTCCCTGGGGGAGTGTTTTCCTCCCCAGGTGAGGGCTCTTCACATTCAGCAGATGGTGCACAAGTTTCAGCATACCCAGACGCTCCCAGCGTTCGAGTTCTTGAGGGTGCTCGGCCTCATGGCATCCTGCATTCTTCTGGTGCCAGAGGCTCGCCTGCGGATGAGATCTTTGCAGTGGGCAAGATGCAATGGTCGCAGTCCTCCGGCAGGATGTCGGACCCGGTTCAGGTGCACTTCCCTGGGGGAGTGTTTTCCTCCCCAGGTGAGGGCTTTTCACATTCAGCAGATGGTGCACAAGTTTCAGCATGCCCAGACGCTCCCAGCGTTCGAGTTCTTGAGGGTGCTCGGCCTCATGGCATCCTGCATTCTTCTGGTGCCAGAGGCTCGCCTGCGGATGAGATCTTTGCAGTGGGCAAGATGCAATGGTCGCAGTCCTCCGGCAGGATATCGGACCCGGTTCAGGTGCCGCCCTCGGTCGCCCGGGACCTTCTGTGGTGGGCCGTCGAAGGCAACTTGATGAAGGGGGCTCCATTTTGGCTTCCCTGGCCGGAGGTGACGATCGTGACGGATGCATCCCTCACGGGATGGGGAGCTCATGCCAACGGGCTGACAGTCAGCGGTCGTTGGTCTCCGTCGGAGTCCAGACTCCATATCAATCTGTTGGAGCTGAGGGCCGTCAGGCTATCCCTGAAGGCTTTTCTGCCGACTGTGCGAGGAAAGAATGTCCTGATCCTGACGGACAACACAGTGGCCATGCACTACCTCAACAAAAAGGGGGGGGCAGGATCACTTCCTCTGTGCAGGGAGGCGATGCAGCTCGAGTTCTGGGCCATCCAGCAGGAAGTTTCGATCTCGGCAGTTCATCTGGCCGGAGACGAAAACGTGACGGCGGACGCTCTGAGCAGGCAGAGCACGATCTCTCACGAGTGGGAGTTGGCTCAGGAGATTCTCCTGGAGATCTTCGCCCTTTGGGGGACCCCTCAAGTGGATCTCTTCGCCTCCAGTGTCAACCGGAAGTGCGAGAGGTTCTGCTTGCGGGAATTTCCTCCAAAAGGAGCTTTAGGAGACGCGTTTGTGGTGGACTGGTCATTCCCGCTGCTGTACGCGTTTCCTCTAGACCCTGTCATCCCGCAAGTGCTGCGGAGGTTATGGAAGTTCGGTTCCCGGATGATCCTCATTGCTCCGGCGTGGGCTCGGAGGACGTGGTACCCGGACCTTCTCGACTTGTCCATCTCCCCTCCACGTCGTCTTCCCTACCGAGATGATCTGCTCTCACGGGAGGGGGGTCAGGTTCTCCATCCAGAGGTCAGATCCCTCAACCTTCACGCTTGGCTTCTGAAAGGTTGAGGTATAAGGATTGGGACCTCCCTGAAGACGTGATGGAGGTGTTGCTCTCGGCCCGAAGGCCAGCAACAAAGTCTCCGTACCGTTGGCGTAAGTTCTGCGACTGGTGCAGAGTTCAGAATGTGGATCCTTTTGCATGTGACATCCCCATGGTTCTGTCCTTTTTACTTTCTTTGGCCCACAGGGGCTTGCAAGTGGGTACCATTAAAGGTTACCTGGCGGCGCTGTCCATCTTCAAGCGCTCGTCTGAAGAGTGTTCCTACTTTAAAATCCCTTTAATTTCACAGTTTCTGAAAGGGCTCACTAATGTGTTCCCTCCGTCACCTTTCCTGGTGCCCGGTTGGGATTTAAACCTTGTTCTTAAGTTTCTTATGGGTGCTCCGTTTGAGCCTTTACATTCTTGCCCTTTGAGGCTGTTAACTCTGAAAACTGTGTTTTTAGTTGCGGTTATTTCCGCTCGCAGAGTGAGTGAGTTACAGGCACTTTCAGTTAAGCCACCCTTCACTGTATTTCACAAGGACAGGGTTGTCCTTAGAGTTCGTCCTTCTTTTCTTCCGAAGGTAGTGACGGAATTTCATTTGGCCCAGAAGGTTGTTCTTCCGGCATTCTATCCTCCTCCGCATCCTGGTAAGGAAGAGGAGAGGCTCCATAGGCTTGATCCTAGGAGAGCTTTAAGCTTTTATGTTTCACGCATGTCCCGGGTGTTATCTTTCTAGCTCCAAACAAACGATCAAAGAAGTTGGTTTTCTAACTTTAAGGCAAAGGTAATCTCGGTAAAGGTAGATAATCAGAATAACAGCAAACTCTCTTACCTTGTCTTCAAACTCAAAGTGGATATTAGGGAAATACCTGAGTCCCCCTCTCCCAGCCTAAGGAAACAGGCGTGGAGTGGAGGCGTCAGGGAAACCCTTAGTCGGCAAAAACCCTTGTTGCTGGGGATCGTTGAGAGTTCCCGACGAGGACTGTCGCGGCTCGTGAGCGTCGGGAGACAATCCCCGGAGGTACGAAGGAGTCGAGGATGTCGGTGTCCGTGTTTTTTGCCTCTGACTGTTGATACAAACCAGAAAGGTAAGTGTTCTGTCTTTTATGGTAAAAGATACTCAAAAAGCGGGGAGGAAAGGAATTTCGTACCTTGGGAGGAATTCTAAAAGGTTTCAGGTGTTGGTAACAAGGTGGCTGGCGTTCGGCAGTCTGAGAAGGGTTTACTGGAATTCGTTCTGAAGATATACAAGGTAAAGATAAGTAACGAGTACTATTTGACTGATCTAAGAGAGCGGGAAATAAGTAGCGTACCTACCCTAGCATATAATTCCTTCTGTGAGAAGTCATGACTTCCATGGAAGAGGAGGAGTCTGGGTACTGTAGTTCAAGAGGTGGAATGGGTCTGCCTTTGCTAATACCGAGTGGGAGAGAAAAAAGGTTAACTGCGGGTTCAACTGAGAAGGGGAGAGTTGTGAGAATCGATGAGCTTACTTACTGGGAGGCAAGTGCCGAACTGACTAAGTAAGAGTTGGGTGTCGGGAATGGCTGGCCTGTGAATTGGTCCGCGAGGAGGCAACTAGCGGAACAAGAAAAAAGGGATTAAGCAAGCAAAGTAGGAAAAGAAGAGGTTACGTAGAGCGGTCTGGGATATCCAAATGAATCCTAAATTACTCACGGAGCGTGGCTCACGATAGTCGTAGCAACGCGCTGGTCCATCGGTGTTGATGTGGGAAATACTCTTCCGTGTTGACGGGGAGGAGTCACACCCTCCTGATCTGATCGAAAGACTGGACCCGCGCACGAAGGACTGGGCGCCATTTTGGAAGGATAACTTCGTACCCCTTGTACATAGCGCCAACGGCGCCACACAGACCAATTCCGCGTCGCACTCGTGACACCAGGTCAGAGTGGACGATCAACTCTTTATTGGTTACGCTGGAAAGCGTTTGGGACAAGCTGTGACGAAACAGACTTTGTCTCGCTGGATTATTTTGGCCATCTCGGAGTGTTACCGCTTGGCGGGTAAGGACCCACCGGCTGGCTTGCGGGCCCATTCTACCAGGGGTATAGCTGCATCTACTGCCCTGCAGAGGGGTGTTACTATTCGCAACATCTGTGATGCAGCCACCTGGGCTTCAGTACATACATTTGTACGTCACTATTCCCTCGATTCCATCCGAGGACAGGATCTGGCCTTTAGCAAGGCGGTCCTTTGCTCTGCTATTTGATTGGCAATTCTAAATTTTGATTCTAAATTCTTTCCCTCCTCCTTGCTCTGGTACTGCTTTGGAAGTCTGTCATAGATATGGAATACGTCGGAGGACCCAATCCCCTCGAAGAACAAGTTACTTTCTTACCTGGTAACGTTCTTTCGATGGGATGGTCCGACGACATATTCTATATCGCTCCCTCCCTGCCTTCCCCGCTGCAGAATTTCTTTTGCGATTGCAGCTTACGTTCCACAAGGCTTTGTGTCTGACTGGCAGTTGACTAATGTCACACGTTCTGGGGGAAAAAACTACAACTGAAGCTACGGGCGTCGTGCGTCCTACTTATCACATCGGATGACGTCGGACGTCGGAGGAGGTCCTCGATGACGGCGCATCGACGTCATCGACGCAGGACGCAGACGCCCAAAAAAGTTTCCGAAGCAGCACAGCTGTGGTGATTACATGTCATAGATATGGAATACGTCGTCGGACCATCCCATCGAAAAAACGTTACCAGGTAAGAAAGTAACTTGTTCTTTGCCCTGACAGTGGTATATCTGGAACCAAGTGATGGTATATTGAACACTTTTGCGCTCCTGTATCTACAAGGAAGCGGTGCTCCTCCTTCCCAACTCTCATTTCTACGTAGGGTCCTCTATGATTCACGGGAATAGACACTGGTTCCGACCCCTGCCCTGGGCTGTCCTTTTGGGGAAATAACACATCTCCCGATGTGTAGTCACTACTATTACTGTAATACGTAGGCTGTTACGTCATCCACCTTTCTTATTTGCTTCCATATGTCTGTTGGCAGTATCACTGGGAATATTAGGTCTATATCACCCATGGTAAGCGCGGATGATTGCAGGCAGGACTCTACTTCCTTGTAAAATCCTGCAGGATTCTTTCTTATATCGGGAATCGTCTGTTTTATGTTGTTCACCTGCTGTCTGGAAAAGGGGACATGCACATATTGGGCAGTATAATGGGCTGGCGTTACCTGCGCCACTGCGTTGCCCACTGCGGGAACCTCTGCTTTTGGCACAAAGGTAGGTGGAACCTCCCTCATAGGGAATGCCCCACCTTCTGTCCCTCCCCCTTCTCTCATGTGTAACAATATTCCCAGATCAAGCGATAGGGCTGTTTCTCCTGTCCCTCGCTCTAGTGCTCTCTTATATACTTACTGCCATTATTTCGAGTGGGCTGGCCTTGTTGTTTTTTATATCTTTATCTATTAAATGTTCAGCCATCGACTGCAGTGCTTTCCTTTTTATAGGCATGGAATATTCATCAAATATCTCATGTATCTCCATTGTGGGGATACTGGGATCTGACATCCATCTTAACGCCTCTCGTATACATACTTTCAATTTGTCGCCCCTCTGTACTGACGACATTGAATGTCGTCGCTGTATATATGGCTCTACCGCTTCCTTCCTATCTCTCCCGATATCCTTACCCCTGTACCCAGATGCAGTAAACATTTCAGCATAATCATTATCCAATTCATTTTTGAGCTCAAAAAGTCCATACACATGTTCCCTTACTTCTTCATCTCTTTCTCTACAGCGTGCTAATGCATTAAAATCTAACAATTGCTGCGGTGATAATTTCCCAATTAACTGTTTCCATCTCTCCACCAAATATTCACCCATGCATTCCAACACTACCTGTCTTTCGTTGCTTCTTCGGAAATCATACATCGAAGCCAATGCTGCCGTCCCATCATTCCCGTCTATATACATTTCTGCCTGTTGCTGCAATTCCACCTTCCTTTCTTTGCTGATCGCAATGCAAGTTACCCTTGTGCATCTACTTTGTTCAGTCCCGCCTTTCGCCCCGTGGTTTCAACTTCAACCCCTGGAGGGACGGACGGTACCGAGTCTGTATCTAAGGCGGGAGGTGCGGATGGGACAATAGGAACGGGGAGTGTCTGCTGTGGGCCTTGTTGGCTAATAGGAAGTGTTACGTGCGCGGTCTGTGGCTGTGGGAGGGCTTGAGCAACGGGAGAGAGAGTTTGAGCTACGGGAGGGGTTTGAGCAATAGTTTCTGGCGTGTTTGGCCTCGCTTCTGATCTTGGGCCTTGTTTTGTATGGATCAATATGTTTTCCATCACTTCATCTGCTATGTGCAATTCTCGTTGTGGGTATATTTTTTCTATATTCAACTGGTCACGTCTACCTGACCTCCTTAGACTCTCCGTCCACTCCTCCTCCTCCTTTTCTTCCGCTACTTCACCTTTCGATTTATGCCTGCGCGCATGCTTCGCTCTACTTCTAAATCGGAGCATTGCTTCCCTTCTCCAGTCTTTAACGATATCAAATGCTGCGGGACGCGCTTTCTTTCTTATCAACACCCTTTCCAGGTTATCTATTCTCGCTATCTCAAAACTACCATTTATCGGCCACTGATGGTCTAGTTGCTTTCTGGTTTGCCTATGACAAGTCTCACAGAATATTATCGCTCCCACACCATACTTCACATACATCTCATACGCCGGCGTTCCCTCAGGTGGTGCAATTTGGCCATCTTCAAAAGATTGTCTACCGCAGCGGAAAAACCCTGCTAGGGTGGACAATACCCCAGGCATGTTTCAACCTCCCCTTGGTTAATCAACCTTACCCAGGGCGTTTGATTTTGCAAAGTCAACTCTCAACCAATATCAGGGTTATTTTGAATCGGGGTATGACTCACCTGATAAGTCAAATTGTCCTCCAGGACACAATTTGTCTGTATACTGACCCAACCAATGACGTCGTGTCTGCATTTCTTGGCTTTTGCCTCGTTTCGGTACCCTCGCCTCCTTGTTCTCTAGCCAGATACGTCGATCAGGGATCAGATGTGTGCAGATCTGCAAAGGAATCTCATCACTTCTACAGGGCCCCCCGAACACCTCTTGATCCCGGCTCGATCGTCCCGTCCTCGTCGTTCTCCGCCTTTACTCAATTACAACGTACACGATGGAACAAGTGGGGGAGGGTCCCTATTCGGGCGCCATCTTGAAAGGGGCCCCTAGGGGTCCCTCGCGTTATGGAAACAAGGCAAGTCACCACACACGATAGATACGCCAGACACAAGGTTGTATTCCCAAAGCTAGGGTTTATAGCAAAGCAAATAGTCTCAGTTGGCCAACTCAGTCTCACTCGCCGCGACGTGTATCTTTAGACCTCGAGGGACGCAAGAGAGCAAATTACATACAGCAGTTACATATATACAAAATGCATATCATACAATCAGCTGTGACATGTTTAACACCACCCTTTATTGGGTTTCTTTGAACTCGGTTTGATGATGGACAATTTCGACGAATATGACACCTTCAAATATCTATTCTAGCAACAATATGCAACCTTGCAAGTGTGGAGACATCTTTTCTTTGTTGAACAGAACACAGTGCTTCTGTTCTTGTAAGCGAGCTACATACGGGGGAAGAGTCACATTCCAGACCTTGCTATCTATGAGGTGCTATTCTTGTCCTGGGAGCCGACACACTCTACAGGTCTCGGAAAAGGGGGGCTGTAAGAAGAGCATAATTCAAGCCTTTAGCTGCTTTATTCTAACATATTCTACCATATAACGAGACTGGCTGGCAGCTGTGAAATGATTAAATGCCCTGCGGCCCTCCTTCAAGGCTACATTCGGGAGGGAGCCGGGCATTCCTCTCCGGAGCTGCCTACGTTGTGTTTCAACTAACTCTTATTAGCCTCGCGGCCTTGCGGCCTAGTCCTTTCACGTTCAGACAACAATGTTAACAGTTGAGCAGAGTAAGCAGAAATGTGCTGCGAAGCAGTTTGAACAGAAAGCAATGAGCAATCGTTAGAAAACAAAATGGCGATCCTTGTTACATCAAAATGGCCGCTCATTGGTCAAACTTGGAAACCTGTATTTCTATCGTTATGTACATGAGATGGTTGGCCTTCAGCCACCAAAATACGTTTGCCGTCAATCGTGAGAGGTGTCAATTTTTCTAGACCGACAAGCTCACTCAGCCCCATTTATTCTTTATGTTCTAAAACTGTTTTTCCTTTGCATACATATTCTCCTTTATACACTTTTTGTACAAGAGATAGGGCAGGCATTAGGTTTTGTTAATGTAGGCCATTTTGATTTGACTGACTCAACTAGGACTGTTTTATTTATTATTTGATGGTGGAGACTACTCCCATTGTAGCTATAGGGCAAAGTAGGAGTTTTTCCAAATCCTGAACATTGAATACAGGTTTTACAAACTGTACCTTTTGTGTCAGTGTCATACTTATGATACCATGCCTCCCTTACACCAGTGACAACACGTTCGGCTTTGCTCTTTCTTTACTTAATTTCAATGGACTCAACTGAAGTTAAACCAGACTTTAACTCCCAGAATACAATTGAGAGTGGAATGAAAGTGCAGGACTGGGACATGGTGTTACTGGTGTCATGGAGCAATCTGGTAACCTTAATGATACAGCTTGAAGGATGGGGGTAGTTGGCATGCAGTACTGTACAAATGTATGTTGTTATTGTTTTTCTGTGAAATGTAAGGAGGTGGAATTTGATCGTGGAGAATCGATGACTAACTGAGTTAGTTTAGGCGTAGAGAGACTGCATGTTTAGTAGTTTGTAGCTAAAATGCATTGTATGTTCCCGCCACCTCACATATTATGCTATGCTATTTTATGTTAATATACTTTTAATATACTTTTATACTCTGCCAAATCGCTACCATATTAGTTTCATAGCACCTAAGCATATCATTGGGGTGGCACTCTGAAACTACTTTAGTTCTGTGCTCCTGCCTGGGGTAGCCAGACCTTTTTTGGGGATTTATACTAGTATTTTGCAGATGACTCCTTGTCTCTGAGCTTAGGAATGTGCTGCTCGCCTCTGACCTTGGCAGTGAGCCCTGGCTTGGTGCTCCGTGCAGCCTGATTCTGCTTTCCTTCATTTTTCGTCTTGGGGCCCGTGGCTTCATGTAACTCTGTTATGGTTATGCTAGAATTGCTATATGTTTATATTGTGCTATTCTTATATAGATTAGTATCGTGATCCTTACATGTTCCTTATACGATCCTGTGGTTCCATATGGTTAGTTGCAATAAACTGCTGCAAGCTTGCTATGCCTTGCGTCTTGTGTTTCTGCATCTGGCTAATGAGAAAAATAGTAAAGGCTTTCACAGTATGTATATGTTAATGTATCTGTCCTCTGTCTACAGAACTGTGTAAGCATGTTCATGGGTGCATGTGTGTGTCCGTGTAACTTTGTGCATGGCTGCAGGTTTGCGTCATCACTAACGTGACTGTGTCGTGGTGTCACTAATGGCATCAGCACAATGGTTTACTGTTGTTAATCAATCTGATCCATTGAGGCATTTGGATCCATGATCAGGGTAGTGGCACCTGTACCCTTGAAGACATAGGGCCTCATTACAACTCAGGCGTTAAGGGTTAACGCCACCGTTAACCCTTAACGCCTGATTCCCACCTTAACGCCTGCTTTTTGCAGGCGTTAAGTTCCATGGTGCTAAGGCACCTTGGTGCTAATTACGGCACCGTAATTTACGGTGCCGTAATTAGCGCCTTCCCCACTCCCATTATGCCCTATGGGGCAAAAATGGGAATGGGGAAGGGAAAATGGGAAATGGGGATTTACCGCCCCACTCACCTTGTAATGGGGCGGTAAATCCGCCATCCACCATGGTGTAAACGGAGTTTACACCATGGTGGTAAAGTTGGTGCACTTAGCACCAAGGTTGTAATGAGGCCCTTTGACTGGATAAGATTTGAATGGCTGTCTAAGAGAATATCTGTTCGCATATGTGGATGTCACTGGCCCTCCTGGGGGCTGTCCAAAGAGTGAGCTGCTTCGTGCGTTCTTGACTCATCAGGCTGTCAAGTTCATGGGGGTGAAGAGGGCATTCCAGGGACCCTCTCTTCAGCAGGTTGTCACAGCTCCGCCCTATGTTCTTGTTCGGTGGAATCACCCACAAGGACTGAGGAAAGGGGACAGGAATCAGGATGTATGAGTAATTAAAGTTACTGGCCATAGTGACTTGAGTACTCATAGTCCATAGTCCCCCTTCCTCCATACGTCCCACCCACCTTCCCCCGCTAGTATGCCAGGGGCTAATATGTACCAAGAGTAGCCAGGTATCTAAGCGTCCGATGAGTTCAAAGGGGACAGAGGCCGCGTCCCTGCGCGCTATACTAAATTTAAAGGGGAAGCAAAATTGTTTGCTGCCAAAGGTCCTGGTTCCTGCCCAATGTTGGGGAACGGCCACAAGTATGGAGAGAAGGGGACTATGGACTATGGACAATGAGTACTCTAGTCACAACAGTGAGTAACTTTCATTTTTACTTTAGTACCCACTGTAATGTTAGATGCATGATACTCTAGAATGTACTTGTAAAATCCTGGACGTTTAGTGGCTTATTTGCAAGAGTTTCTCTATACGTTGTACCCCAAGTAAAACTTTAGAATGTTAATTCTGTGACTACAAAGAGTGGCGATGTCAAGAATAGGGTGTATATAAAGGTGAATGCTGTTGGTGACAGAAGGTAAGGGGATGGAGTTATCTTATGTTATATGGCATTTGTATGAATCTGACTGCAATTGGTATGGCCTCAAAGCGCTGTGGGCAGAACCCTCTTGGAGGACCGAAGTCTAAGATGTGAGATTTGAAGGAGGATTCTAGAAAGCGTGTGTGCATTTTTAGCCAGCATGAGGTGGGTAGAGGTGGCTAAGCCCCTGCTAGTAACACATGGAAATCTGGATAGTGAATGGGTGATGTGATAGACTGTCATGAGAGTAGGCGAGTCAATGAGAATATCTGCACAACTGGACCGAATTGTTTCGTGGGACTCACCTGCATTCTAATGGCAGTGATGAGTGGAGTCGGACTCAGCTGCATTCTAATGGCAGTGGTGAGTGGAGTCAAGTACTGATTTTTGCAGATGTATGCGGGTGGATGGTAGTGCCCTGGCAGGGATACTGCTATGTTCCATTGTGATGGAGGGCTATACGTACCAGTGAATGAAGGCTGATATCTAGTTACAACACGGTTATGCAGATCATCAGATGCTCACACTAGTATGATAAAATGTACAAAGCCTGGCCCCTTGATGTAAAAAATGTTATTAAGAAAGAGTTCCATGTCATGTTGTGCTAGACATGATGTTATTACATGCTGAGACAGAGTGGTGCCTTTTTTTGGGAGCAGGCTATCCAGGTATAGATAGCAATCTATATTAAGAGAAAATACTGTGAGCTCCCTATGCAGGCTGTGTTCATTTTTCGGTGTGAAAAGCAGTGGTAGATGTGCTACAAACAGTACCCGTGTGAGATAGGGGCCAGATGTCTGTGCTTTTGTGTGCAGACATATTCTTGCACCCTTCTGTTCTTCTATGTTACTATGCTTTTGTACTCAGCCCAGTCACCACCGTAGTAGTTGCGAAGTGCTGATCATTGTCTCTGTTGTATTGTGTTCCCTCTTCATCCCCACCGTAGCTAACCAGACCTTAGTCTGCTGGGAAGGAGAGCGAGAGTGAAGTACGTGGGAGGGAACGCAGTAAAGAAGGTTGTCAACACAGAGAGGGCGTTATGTTAGGTTAATTTTTTATACTGTGCAAAATCCCTACTGTAGTAGGTATGCCAGAGAGTTGGCATATTGTGCCCTCGCCAGGAGTTCCCAGGCCTTAGTGTGTGGGAGAAAATTGAACAGTAAAGATCACCTTTCTGGATACAGCAGAAACGCCTTGCTCTTAGTGCTCTTAATGTTCCAACTTGCTTTCTCGTGCAGCGAGGATCCCTAACTATCAATGGTCCAGCGATGTTTTAAGTATTTACACGGCGTAAGAAATGATTTGCTGTGCTGGCCCATGCTACCATTTTTTGGTCAAATCTAATTATCTCCATTTAACTCCTGCGCTCACCATGAATCATTTTAATTTGGTTAATCAACATGTGTTAGAAGGAAATTTCAATGATCTGCCCAAACATGCTTGGGCGCCTGCTCGAGATGATTTATTTGTCTAATCACAGTTTAGGTCCCATTACAAAAAGCTGATTCTCTGAACCACTTAGAAAATACAGGAGGGATCATTTCTCATCCATTGCAGCGCAGTTCAGTGTTTATCCAGGATAATGGCACAGTAATACATCTGTCGATTGGGCGAGGTACATCCCTAATTAATCCAAGTAGACAGCGCTGTGGAGCCATGGTTGGCTTCCGTTTTGCTGTGTTTACTTGAGTAATAGGGCAGTCTCGAGCCAGTGCTGACATCTCTGCCCTCTACTTTATATGCAGTCTATTGTAGTATTGTGTAGCTTTTCAGTTAAAGGTATGATTGGGCATTCAAACATTTGAGACAGCTGTGTTGCATTTAAATATAGACCCCATTGTGCTTTTCCAAAGACTCTTGCAACTCGATCAATTATTAAGCTGATTATCTCCACGTAATGTCTACAGAATAGCTAGCTTATGCTAGGTGTTTTCATGTATTAACCCCCTGTTAAGAGCGTGTTACAGAAGTAGAGCTTCTGTGAAGCCCCTAACCCCCATTCAAACATCAGACTACTGTGGCATACCCCGCCCCCTCTTTCCTGAAATAAACAATTTGCCTTAAAACAGCCTGAGGCGTGTGATGGGGCATATTTGCACTAACCTCTCTGGTAAATATGAGAGGAGCACACAGTGGTGCCTAGCTTCAGAGTGTCACAAAGTTACAGTGCAATGATGCAGTGGGGCAGTGAAATAGTGTACTTTAAAACTAAAAAAAAGTGACCTACCTTACGAAGTGTAGATATGGGTGGCTCGAAAGTGCCACAAAGTCACTACTAATACACTGGAAACACTCTTTAGAAAACACCCCCACTGAAGTGATAACCAACTAATGTATTTAATAAACAGGAATTCGTGTGCACAGTAACATATACATGGATCCATGTGTTTACTTCTAAGAATAAACACCCAGCAAGTTCATTAGTGGAAAGGGTTTGGGCAAATTGGTACACAAAGAAGCATCCCGGATGTTACTGTCACATGACTGACTGGCCTCTGGGTGAAGGAATACCTTGAACCCTTTGAGGGACACTGTAAAATGGGCACAAACCTAAACCTACATGCCAAACAGACCTGCACCATTGTTGCACACCAGAGCAATAGAGGTTCGAATCCCGGATCCGCGCTTAGAAACCAAACTCAGGTATTGTGTTAAGCGCGTTATAAAAATCAATCAATAAATAAATCTCATGAGCACGTGTGGGGCCCTCAAAGCTGCAGCGCTAAGGTAGCGCCTACATTGTAAGCACCACTGTGGGGCACACAAGCAGAAATGAAGTATGAAGGAAGTACTGAACGTGAGGGACTTAGGTGCTCATTAAGGATTGGCTGCACTTTTTTTTTTATTTTTTTTTAAAGATTTTTATTTTGACAACAAATGAACAATACAAACCGAACTTGCAGCATTATTTACAATAGACTCGTGAACATCAATTGACGCTCATTACTGCTCCCCAAATCCCCCCACCCCCCTCAAGAGCTTATTTGCATTTCTCGTTCTGTGTCTGCTGCGTGTGGCTGGGTATCGCTTCCTTCCGAAGCTGCAGAATCCACTACTGTGCCAAACAGTCCTGTTATGAACATTCTCCAAGCCATCAGGTTACCCACATCTTCTTCCCCGCACTTGCTACATGCCTCCTGCCACACCACCGTTTCAGCCTCCGCCCATTTTTGCAAGTCCCGCCACCATACCTCTACCCGTGGCTTATGGCATTGCTTCCAGCCCATGGCAATCCTTCTTTTAGCAAGGACATATGCCAGGTCCCTCAGTTTCCCAAGGTGTTTAGTATTCCGTGGTCTGGGAAACCCTCCCAACAGGCAGGCCCAGGCTGTATCTATGTTGAGCGTGACCCCTTTATCCGCTAGTTTCTGTGCCACTTACCCCCAAAAGCTTCAATCACTGGGCAAGACCAGAACATGTGTGTCATATCAGCATCTTCCTCGTCGCATTTTGGGCATGCTTGTCTTCCTGCGTTTGCAAACTTAGATATTCTCTTCGGGGTCATATAGGCTCTATGCGTTATGTATAACTGTATCTGCTGCAATCTAGCATTTCTGGACACTTTCTTGTGGTATCCTATAGCACGTTCCCACATTCCATCGGTCATCTGTGCCCCCACCTCCGCTTCCCAGTCCAGCCTCAAATGAGTCAAATCCTTCCCCACCCGGGTCATCTGTCACGGCTCGCTCCCTTCGCTCCCGTTCCCGCCACTTGGGGGCATGTTTTGGGGTTTATTCCCTACTGGACATTTCCTTCGAACCCTATGCTACAGTGTTCTGATGAATTGGGAACGTTAAACCCTTATAATCCAAGTTACTTCCCTTCCGGATCCATTCCAGGTTTTTGGCAGCCAGCATGTTACTTAAATCAAATGACTATGTTTCCCGGAATGCCTTGGTTCACTGCTTCACCTCCTGCTTCCCAGAATGCCTGGCTCACTGCTTCATCTCCTCTCTGGCAGCCAGCATGTTACTTAAATCAAATGACTATGCTTCCCAGAATGCCTTGGCTCACTGCTTCACCTCCTGCTTCCCAGAATGCCTGGCTCACTGCTTCGTCTCCTCCCTTGCAGCACAAGGCTGGGTGGAGGATAGGCAACACCTGTGGCTGCAGGTGCAGCAGGCGGCACGCCTGAGGGGTGTGCTCGTTTAGCAGCTTTAAAAGCCTCAGTTTGCTTCAGTCCGGCGCTGGTCATTGTAGCAGTGTTCCTGTTGTGACTAGTCTCCTGTTCCTTGTTCCTGGTTTCTGTGCCTTGTACCTAGTTCCAGTCCCTAGCTTTTGTGCCCAGTTCCTTAGCTCCTGTATCTTGTTCCTCTGCCCTGGATTTCGGATTATGTGCTAATTGATTTATGCTTTTCCCTTTCTGTCTTCCTCTGTCTGCAGACAGCCTTTCTCTGTGCTTAACTCTTAGTTGCAGCCCAGGTTTCCGGTTCGTTCTGTCTCTTTATGCTGTCCTGGTTACTGAAAAGATTGATGCATTAATCTTACCTTATTAGTATTTATTTACTACCTTTTTCCCTTGGTTGGGTGGGATAGGTTTCCTTTTGTAATAGCGTTTCCCCTGCTCCTGATCCTACTTCATTCAGAGTCCATTCCATATTTTCCATTGCACCTCTGCATTTACTTTCCATCGTATATTAGGTGTGGGTGTTGTTGTAACATGTTCCAGTGTGTATCCCCTTTTGTTTTCCTCACAAGTTAACATCACAATTCATACTTTCCCCTGACTACGGTTTTATGTATTTTGTTATCTTTAACCCTTTGCTTTTACAGCCTTCTGGGTTCCTGTTTGATCTACAGGGTTCGTGATATTACTGACATTCTAGTGGTCTTTCCGGTCCTCGTGAGTACTGTTTGAATGTTCCTTATTCAGTATTTTACAGAGTGTCAGTTCACAGAATCTGTACTTGCTTGCCCGCTACGTGGGTTTAGCGCTGTCAGTATCTGTAAGAGCATAGTGGGTAAAGAGTTTGCAGACTTTCCTTTCAGTTATAAGGAGGTCTTAAGTGTTTACCCTACATTCCTTTATTGTATATTGGTAATACTTTATTTGCACTCCTGGGTTATACATACACAAGCCTTGGGTATTTTATGCACGTTGTTAGATCCTAAGTTGTTCCCTGTGCAATTCTGTGCACTTTACCTCTTGCCATAGGCAAGGCCTTCTTCCTTTCTTAACAGAATGACCAGCCTTTATTCCCGTCTGAATAGGGCCGATTGCACTTCTTGATGCTCCTGGGAAGTTGTTCGCACGATTTGTTCTGCGAGATTTCAATTTATGGACGCACCAGAGTTCCAGGCGTGATCCTTGTCAAACTGGATTTATACAGGGCTTGGGAACTTCTATTAATCTCTTCTCCCTAACATCTATTTTAAATGATCACTCCTCGAAGCAACAGGCGCTCTACTTGGCCTTTGTTGATCTAAGAGCTGCCTTTGACTCGGTGTCGCGTGAAATTCTTTTACAGAAGTTGAGCCTCGCTGGCTGTCCTGCGTACTTAATCTCCTTAATTCATGCTTTACACACAGGGACAACTATTCAGATCAGACTGACTTGCGAAGGTACCTTAACTCCTCCTATTAAAACGTATAGGGGCCTGAAACAGGGATGTGTGCTAGCCTCGTCAATATTTAATTTTTTCATTTCAGACATTGGTTCAAGTTTTGCATACACAGTGGGAGATCCCCCAAAATTAGCACTGAAACCAACTCCAGCCTTGCTTTATGCGGATGATCTTGTCCTTCTCTCTAAAACTCCTTCGGGCCTTCAACACTTACTCGATGAATTAGCTCTCTACACTCAAAAAAATTTGCTATCCGTTAATTTGTCTAAAACTAAAATCATAATTTTCTCTGCTAAACAGCAGAAGCAGAGTAAATCTTTTCATTGGTATCTAAATAAGTCTGAAATTGAAGTGGTTAATCAATACACCTATTTAGGTGTCACCATTTCTAATGTTGGAAGTCAATCACATTGGCATACCATCACTGGGAAATTGACCCAGATGCTTGCACAAATAAAGATCATCCAGGCAAAGCTGGGGAAGTTTTCAATCATCCCAGCAGTAATTTTTTATTGTCAAAAAGTCACTCCGATACTCCTTTATGGTTCGGAAACACGAGAATTAATGCCTGAATCATTCTGGAGCAGACTGGAGAGTTTGTATTGGAGACGATGCCTAGGACTTCCAAATTGTATCTCTATTTGTTGGATCAGACATGAACTGGGTTTGATTTCTTTATACACTCGTCACCTCTGGTCCATTGTTAGCTTGTTTCGCAAATGTATAATGACCACGAATACCTTGATGCTAATAGGCACCCTGTCCACTCATATGTTTACTAGCAAAGAATTACATATGTCAAAATGGCGCCAAATTGCAATCAATGCACTAGCAGAAGCAGATGTGTCGTTGAAAACATTAATTGAAAATCCCAACAAGGCAAAAACCATGATGTTTGATGCTGATTGGATTAGAACTCGAGAGCATTGTGCAAACTTGTGTGACTTTAAAAATTACTTTTTGTTTCATAAAAAACATGGTTCAGTAGAACCATATTTACTTAAGTCCCCATCAGTCATACACCGAATTGAATTTTCTAGGTTGAGATTCAATCTTTGTCCAACACGCGAAATATTAGAGAGACGAAGATTGTTGGCTGATAATAGCTGTAGACATTGTGAAGATCTTGGTCAAAAGGAAACACTTAAACATCTGCTCACTGAATGCGCCTCCTTGTATATGAAACGAACTCAATTTTTCAAATCTACTCTTAAAGAATATGTTAATTTATCTTCAGATTTATTATGGCAAATGATACTCGAAGGTAAAAACATATCACTCAGAATTAATGTTATTCGTTTTTTACATGATGTGAACCTTTTAGAACATTTTAAAGTGAGAGATCCCAGTTAATTAAAAATGCATTTTTTATTTAATTTTTTTTATTTTCTTTATATTTCTTAACTCAGTAAATGGACATGATCAGATGAGTCCAGTTTAAATCAGTATTCATTTATGTATAGAAACGCTTCTATTATGTTTGTTATTTTATGTATCTGAATGTGTTTCTTTGTTGTTCTTTCTTGTTGTCTTTTTTTTTGTTTTGTTTTGTTTTTTTTTTTTTTTTTTTTTTTTTTTTTTTTTACATAACATGTTGTTTTTAAAAGTTGATTAAATTCAGCTAAATAAAAATAAAAATAAAAAAAATAGGGCCAGTTTAAGAAAGAAAGGCAGCAAGGTCACTAACAAGTTAGTACAGAAGGCTTCCCCTAAGTCTTCCTGTGACAATCAAATCATTGATCCTGACTTAAAGGAACTCCTTGATACAAATGGGTATTTACGTGCTGAGTATTTTTTCCATAGGATGGCCCATCGTACATTGCCTGATCCTAGTTCTGTCTTTAATTTCGATCCAGATATGTCCGCACAAGCCTTAGCAGCGGAAAATAAAACACTGTTAGATTTACTAAATACGAGTACATCTGTTGTTGAACCCCATGATTCCGGTTGTGCTTTACCTCAGATTGAACAGTTTCATGATTCAAACATAAAGAATGAAGGGGTTCATTACATATCTTCAGTTTTCAGCCCTCAGTCAACTGCTTACTCCTCTGCGCAAGTACTTACTGTAGTCCCTAATGTCAAGAGGTCTGATGTCAGTAGTTTACTTGAGGGTAACACAGACCAAGTCGGTAGGAGAGAGTATAGATCACAAGACTTGCAAGCAGTAAATGACAATGTACAATCAGTAAACGTCCGTATGACTAGGGTAGGATCCAGCCCTGATGTCACCATGCCTTCCCTTGTGCCTACTGATAGGGATGTACAGTTAAGCCTGGGCATGCTAAAAGCTGAATTTGAGGAGTTAAAACGAGAATACATCAGTTTACTAGAGGAGAATAAAACTTTACGATTTTTTCTGACTACACCTCAAACTTTATCCGTTGATGAAGTGAAGACTGTTCAATCTCTGAGTGAGGGGGTTTTAGTAGGTCATGATACTTGTCAATATAAAAAATCTATTGGAAGTGAAAGTCCTCTTTCTTGCACAGCACTTATTCAGAGCACAGACTCAGACAATTGTTCTACCGTTTGTCAGGAATTGCTATCAGTTGAGGATTTACAAGTCACTCCTTTACCTAAGATTTCCTCTGTAGCAGTCAGTCATAATTCAGAGTCTGAACACATACATGCTTCTGGTTCCCAAACATTATCCACAATGGTGGCATACACAGAATCAGTCACTACCGTAGGCTTAGGTTCTGCCCTTGATCTAGCTGCTGAGACTGAAGTAAACATTCAAGCTGATGTGGAAAACGATGCTACCTCTGTGTTCATTCCTTCTTCTGCCAAATTATGTCACAATGAACAATCAAAGACAGTATATAATTCTTGTTTTGATGAACTCATTCCACAGTATACTAAAACAAAGACCCGGCAGGCGATTCCTGAACTGTTGATTGATAATCTGCCACCTTCAGAAGTTGAGACAAAGGAATGGACATTTGACGAAATCCTGATTAACAGAGACTTTACTACGGTGATCCCTCTGGTTGAATTTGATTCTTACAAAGGAAGAGACTCTCTGTCATCCACTAAGGAGAGGGACGGCATGGTTACAACTCAGTCTTTTGTTATTGGTGCCAAGGAGTCAACCGCCCTAGAGGTGCATTCCATTCCTGAGCCACAAATGTGTTTGTTGACTTCTGGGACTTCTGTTTGTCCTCCTACAACCATTGACTCTTCGATTATCCAGTCCACGGCTCTGCAGTCATCTTTGTCTAACGTGTCTTCAATCAATGAACAATTGCTATGTCTGCCAATCACTCAAGAGCCTTCACCATGTACGTGGTCAGAGTCAAAGACTTTGACAAGTTTGTCATCAGCTAACGTAACGGCTCCAGCTTGCATGCCCTCAGCCTCTGAATTTCCTCTGGCATGCCTGTTTTCGGCTACAGTGACTCATCCAGCAGATTATCCATTAGCCACGGAGCCTCTGGTAGCACATCCTGAGTGCCTGTCTTCGGTCCCTGAGCCTACTGCTAGTTTGGCTCCAGCTCATGAAAAACCTGTATCCTGTTCAGCCTCGCTGCCAACATCGGAGGTGCACCTGTCTGCTCTGTTTGATCGTGTTGCAGATTCATCTACTTCAGAGCTACCTCCTAAATCACAACCATTTACGGATGAACGTCCAATCTGCCCTTCTTATGCTTCAGGAGGATCACCAGAAGGCCTGCCTCTTACACAAGTTAATACTCCCAACTGCTTGACTGTAGAATCAGCACCTCCCGCATATGCTACATCTGAGTCTGAATCTTCTGCCAGAAACATCAAGCTGGATCACGACTCGGGAGGGTCTTACATACAAGGCCGTTGGTCTTGCCTGGAGTGTTACAATTGGGAGACGGATACCATCCGCCATGGCCCAGACGTCGAACAAGTAGCCAACCAGGATAACGGGCTGGACGGTTCACATTTGGGGACCGGTTTGGCTCGGCCGTTTGACAGCCTTTTTGTTGCCGGATCACACATGAGCCTGAAGGAAGGGACGGGCACGGCCCCCCAACTGCTGCACCATTCGGGTGCTAGCAGCCGAAGGAAGGACATTACTGCTGCAGTTCAAAATGTGCCCGTTATTACTCCTGCTGCGAATGTGCCTGATGTGCCACGTACTGCGTCTATTACTCCTATCGGTATGCCAAACGTTCCTGCGGTTGTGTTCCATGAGCAACAAGGTGGCTACATGACTGACATCAGGAGTGCCAACCTCGTACAACCCATTGGACTTCCAGGTCCCCAAGGCGTGGGACAGATGCCGTCGAACCTTGGTCACCCTCAACCACAGGCCTTTACTCAAATGGATGATGGGAGAAGATCCGAACCTCTACCTTGGCCGCCACCTTCTTTGTCTGAACATGAACGTTTCCTGAAACCTGCTGATTTCTCACCTCCTGTGTGTCCGCTCACAGCAGGGGGGCTACCAGAGCATCAATCATTGTCCAAAGCATGTCGCACCAGCCTGCCTCCCTCCTCAATGTGGTATAAGTGTTCGCTTCCAGAGACTGAGCTTCCTGGACCTTCCAAATCTGCTTCAGGTCCTGCAAGTCCTTCATGCCTTTCTTCGATCCATGAGTCTCTTCCTCCCCGAAAACCTGCCTTTGGCTCTTATAGACTGCGGCCTGATTCTATTCACTCCAGTCCTTCTGCTTCTGCCCGTGGGTCATCGTCTCCGTCAGTGCCACTTCTGAAGACGAAGCGCTCCTGTCGTGGAAAGAGGACGTTTTGTGCGAGTAACGGCCGCCTGGAGTCGGCCGTGGGTGGGGGTGTAGTGTCACGGCTCGCTCCCTTCGCTCCCGTTCCCGCCACTTGGGGGCATGTTTTGGGGTTTATTCCCTACTGGACATTTCCTTCGAACCCTATGCTACAGTGTTCTGATGAATTGGGAACGTTAAACCCTTATAATCCAAGTTACTTCCCTTCCGGATCCATTCCAGGTTTTTGGCAGCCAGCATGTTACTTAAATCAAATGACTATGTTTCCCGGAATGCCTTGGTTCACTGCTTCACCTCCTGCTTCCCAGAATGCCTGGCTCACTGCTTCATCTCCTCTCTGGCAGCCAGCATGTTACTTAAATCAAATGACTATGCTTCCCAGAATGCCTTGGCTCACTGCTTCACCTCCTGCTTCCCAGAATGCCTGGCTCACTGCTTCGTCTCCTCCCTTGCAGCACAAGGCTGGGTGGAGGATAGGCAACACCTGTGGCTGCAGGTGCAGCAGGCGGCACGCCTGAGGGGTGTGCTCGTTTAGCAGCTTTAAAAGCCTCAGTTTGCTTCAGTCCGGCGCTGGTCATTGTAGCAGTGTTCCTGTTGTGACTAGTCTCCTGTTCCTTGTTCCTGGTTTCTGTGCCTTGTACCTAGTTCCAGTCCCTAGCTTTTGTGCCCAGTTCCTTAGCTCCTGTATCTTGTTCCTCTGCCCTGGATTTCGGATTATGTGCTAATTGATTTATGCTTTTCCCTTTCTGTCTTCCTCTGTCTGCAGACAGCCTTTCTCTGTGCTTAACTCTTAGTTGCAGCCCAGGTTTCCGGTTCGTTCTGTCTCTTTATGCTGTCCTGGTTACTGAAAAGATTGATGCATTAATCTTACCTTATTAGTATTTATTTACTACCTTTTTCCCTTGGTTGGGTGGGATAGGTTTCCTTTTGTAATAGCGTTTCCCCTGCTCCTGATCCTACTTCATTCAGAGTCCATTCCATATTTTCCATTGCACCTCTGCATTTACTTTCCATCGTATATTAGGTGTGGGTGTTGTTGTAACATGTTCCAGTGTGTATCCCCTTTTGTTTTCCTCACAAGTTAACATCACAATTCATACTTTCCCCTGACTACGGTTTTATGTATTTTGTTATCTTTAACCCTTTGCTTTTACAGCCTTCTGGGTTCCTGTTTGATCTACAGGGTTCGTGATATTACTGACATTCTAGTGGTCTTTCCGGTCCTCGTGAGTACTGTTTGAATGTTCCTTATTCAGTATTTTACAGAGTGTCAGTTCACAGAATCTGTACTTGCTTGCCCGCTACGTGGGTTTAGCGCTGTCAGTATCTGTAAGAGCATAGTGGGTAAAGAGTTTGCAGACTTTCCTTTCAGTTATAAGGAGGTCTTAAGTGTTTACCCTACATTCCTTTATTGTATATTGGTAATACTTTATTTGCACTCCTGGGTTATACATACACAAGCCTTGGGTATTTTATGCACGTTGTTAGATCCTAAGTTGTTCCCTGTGCAATTCTGTGCACTTTACCTCTTGCCATAGGCAAGGCCTTCTTCCTTTCTTAACAGAATGACCAGCCTTTATTCCCGTCTGAATAGGGCCGATTGCACTTCTTGATGCTCCTGGGAAGTTGTTCGCACGATTTGTTCTGCGAGATTTCAATTTATGGACGCACCAGAGTTCCAGGCGTGATCCTTGTCAAACTGGATTTATACAGGGCTTGGGAACTTCTATTAATCTCTTCTCCCTAACATCTATTTTAAATGATCACTCCTCGAAGCAACAGGCGCTCTACTTGGCCTTTGTTGATCTAAGAGCTGCCTTTGACTCGGTGTCGCGTGAAATTCTTTTACAGAAGTTGAGCCTCGCTGGCTGTCCTGCGTACTTAATCTCCTTAATTCATGCTTTACACACAGGGACAACTATTCAGATCAGACTGACTTGCGAAGGTACCTTAACTCCTCCTATTAAAACGTATAGGGGCCTGAAACAGGGATGTGTGCTAGCCTCGTCAATATTTAATTTTTTCATTTCAGACATTGGTTCAAGTTTTGCATACACAGTGGGAGATCCCCCAAAATTAGCACTGAAACCAACTCCAGCCTTGCTTTATGCGGATGATCTTGTCCTTCTCTCTAAAACTCCTTCGGGCCTTCAACACTTACTCGATGAATTAGCTCTCTACACTCAAAAAAATTTGCTATCCGTTAATTTGTCTAAAACTAAAATCATAATTTTCTCTGCTAAACAGCAGAAGCAGAGTAAATCTTTTCATTGGTATCTAAATAAGTCTGAAATTGAAGTGGTTAATCAATACACCTATTTAGGTGTCACCATTTCTAATGTTGGAAGTCAATCACATTGGCATACCATCACTGGGAAATTGACCCAGATGCTTGCACAAATAAAGATCATCCAGGCAAAGCTGGGGAAGTTTTCAATCATCCCAGCAGTAATTTTTTATTGTCAAAAAGTCACTCCGATACTCCTTTATGGTTCGGAAACACGAGAATTAATGCCTGAATCATTCTGGAGCAGACTGGAGAGTTTGTATTGGAGACGATGCCTAGGACTTCCAAATTGTATCTCTATTTGTTGGATCAGACATGAACTGGGTTTGATTTCTTTATACACTCGTCACCTCTGGTCCATTGTTAGCTTGTTTCGCAAATGTATAATGACCACGAATACCTTGATGCTAATAGGCACCCTGTCCACTCATATGTTTACTAGCAAAGAATTACATATGTCAAAATGGCGCCAAATTGCAATCAATGCACTAGCAGAAGCAGATGTGTCGTTGAAAACATTAATTGAAAATCCCAACAAGGCAAAAACCATGATGTTTGATGCTGATTGGATTAGAACTCGAGAGCATTGTGCAAACTTGTGTGACTTTAAAAATTACTTTTTGTTTCATAAAAAACATGGTTCAGTAGAACCATATTTACTTAAGTCCCCATCAGTCATACACCGAATTGAATTTTCTAGGTTGAGATTCAATCTTTGTCCAACACGCGAAATATTAGAGAGACGAAGATTGTTGGCTGATAATAGCTGTAGACATTGTGAAGATCTTGGTCAAAAGGAAACACTTAAACATCTGCTCACTGAATGCGCCTCCTTGTATATGAAACGAACTCAATTTTTCAAATCTACTCTTAAAGAATATGTTAATTTATCTTCAGATTTATTATGGCAAATGATACTCGAAGGTAAAAACATATCACTCAGAATTAATGTTATTCGTTTTTTACATGATGTGAACCTTTTAGAACATTTTAAAGTGAGAGATCCCAGTTAATTAAAAATGCATTTTTTATTTAATTTTTTTTATTTTCTTTATATTTCTTAACTCAGTAAATGGACATGATCAGATGAGTCCAGTTTAAATCAGTATTCATTTATGTATAGAAACGCTTCTATTATGTTTGTTATTTTATGTATCTGAATGTGTTTCTTTGTTGTTCTTTCTTGTTGTCTTTTTTTTTGTTTTGTTTTGTTTTTTTTTTTTTTTTTTTTTTTTTTTTTTTTTTACATAACATGTTGTTTTTAAAAGTTGATTAAATTCAGCTAAATAAAAATAAAAATAAAAAAAATAGGGCCAGTTTAAGAAAGAAAGGCAGCAAGGTCACTAACAAGTTAGTACAGAAGGCTTCCCCTAAGTCTTCCTGTGACAATCAAATCATTGATCCTGACTTAAAGGAACTCCTTGATACAAATGGGTATTTACGTGCTGAGTATTTTTTCCATAGGATGGCCCATCGTACATTGCCTGATCCTAGTTCTGTCTTTAATTTCGATCCAGATATGTCCGCACAAGCCTTAGCAGCGGAAAATAAAACACTGTTAGATTTACTAAATACGAGTACATCTGTTGTTGAACCCCATGATTCCGGTTGTGCTTTACCTCAGATTGAACAGTTTCATGATTCAAACATAAAGAATGAAGGGGTTCATTACATATCTTCAGTTTTCAGCCCTCAGTCAACTGCTTACTCCTCTGCGCAAGTACTTACTGTAGTCCCTAATGTCAAGAGGTCTGATGTCAGTAGTTTACTTGAGGGTAACACAGACCAAGTCGGTAGGAGAGAGTATAGATCACAAGACTTGCAAGCAGTAAATGACAATGTACAATCAGTAAACGTCCGTATGACTAGGGTAGGATCCAGCCCTGATGTCACCATGCCTTCCCTTGTGCCTACTGATAGGGATGTACAGTTAAGCCTGGGCATGCTAAAAGCTGAATTTGAGGAGTTAAAACGAGAATACATCAGTTTACTAGAGGAGAATAAAACTTTACGATTTTTTCTGACTACACCTCAAACTTTATCCGTTGATGAAGTGAAGACTGTTCAATCTCTGAGTGAGGGGGTTTTAGTAGGTCATGATACTTGTCAATATAAAAAATCTATTGGAAGTGAAAGTCCTCTTTCTTGCACAGCACTTATTCAGAGCACAGACTCAGACAATTGTTCTACCGTTTGTCAGGAATTGCTATCAGTTGAGGATTTACAAGTCACTCCTTTACCTAAGATTTCCTCTGTAGCAGTCAGTCATAATTCAGAGTCTGAACACATACATGCTTCTGGTTCCCAAACATTATCCACAATGGTGGCATACACAGAATCAGTCACTACCGTAGGCTTAGGTTCTGCCCTTGATCTAGCTGCTGAGACTGAAGTAAACATTCAAGCTGATGTGGAAAACGATGCTACCTCTGTGTTCATTCCTTCTTCTGCCAAATTATGTCACAATGAACAATCAAAGACAGTACATAATTCTTGTTTTGATGAACTCATTCCACAGTATACTAAAACAAAGACCCGGCAGGCGATTCCTGAACTGTTGATTGATAATCTGCCACCTTCAGAAGTTGAGACAAAGGAATGGACATTTGACGAAATCCTGATTAACAGAGACTTTACTACGGTGATCCCTCTGGTTGAATTTGATTCTTACAAAGGAAGAGACTCTCTGTCATCCACTAAGGAGAGGGACGGCATGGTTACAACTCAGTCTTTTGTTATTGGTGCCAAGGAGTCAACCGCCCTAGAGGTGCATTCCATTCCTGAGCCACAAATGTGTTTGTTGACTTCTGGGACTTCTGTTTGTCCTCCTACAACCATTGACTCTTCGATTATCCAGTCCACGGCTCTGCAGTCATCTTTGTCTAACGTGTCTTCAATCAATGAACAATTGCTATGTCTGCCAATCACTCAAGAGCCTTCACCATGTACGTGGTCAGAGTCAAAGACTTTGACAAGTTTGTCATCAGCTAACGTAACGGCTCCAGCTTGCATGCCCTCAGCCTCTGAATTTCCTCTGGCATGCCTGTTTTCGGCTACAGTGACTCATCCAGCAGATTATCCATTAGCCACGGAGCCTCTGGTAGCACATCCTGAGTGCCTGTCTTCGGTCCCTGAGCCTACTGCTAGTTTGGCTCCAGCTCATGAAAAACCTGTATCCTGTTCAGCCTCGCTGCCAACATCGGAGGTGCACCTGTCTGCTCTGTTTGATCGTGTTGCAGATTCATCTACTTCAGAGCTACCTCCTAAATCACAACCATTTACGGATGAACGTCCAATCTGCCCTTCTTATGCTTCAGGAGGATCACCAGAAGGCCTGCCTCTTACACAAGTTAATACTCCCAACTGCTTGACTGTAGAATCAGCACCTCCCGCATATGCTACATCTGAGTCTGAATCTTCTGCCAGAAACATCAAGCTGGATCACGACTCGGGAGGGTCTTACATACAAGGCCGTTGGTCTTGCCTGGAGTGTTACAATTGGGAGACGGATACCATCCGCTATGGCCCAGACGTCGAACAAGTAGCCAACCAGGATAACGGGCTGGACGGTTCACATTTGGGGACCGGTTTGGCTCGGCCGTTTGACAGCCTTTTTGTTGCCGGATCACACATGAGCCTGAAGGAAGGGACGGGCACGGCCCCCCAACTGCTGCACCATTCGGGTGCTAGCAGCCGAAGGAAGGACATTACTGCTGCAGTTCAAAATGTGCCCGTTATTACTCCTGCTGCGAATGTGCCTGATGTGCCACGTACTGCGTCTATTACTCCTATCGGTATGCCAAACGTTCCTGCGGTTGTGTTCCATGAGCAACAAGGTGGCTACATGACTGACATCAGGAGTGCCAACCTCGTACAACCCATTGGACTTCCAGGTCCCCAAGGCGTGGGACAGATGCCGTCGAACCTTGGTCACCCTCAACCACAGGCCTTTACTCAAATGGATGATGGGAGAAGATCCGAACCTCTACCTTGGCCGCCACCTTCTTTGTCTGAACATGAACGTTTCCTGAAACCTGCTGATTTCTCACCTCCTGTGTGTCCGCTCACAGCAGGGGGGCTACCAGAGCATCAATCATTGTCCAAAGCATGTCGCACCAGCCTGCCTCCCTCCTCAATGTGGTATAAGTGTTCGCTTCCAGAGACTGAGCTTCCTGGACCTTCCAAATCTGCTTCAGGTCCTGCAAGTCCTTCATGCCTTTCTTCGATCCATGAGTCTCTTCCTCCCCGAAAACCTGCCTTTGGCTCTTATAGACTGCGGCCTGATTCTATTCACTCCAGTCCTTCTGCTTCTGCCCGTGGGTCATCGTCTCCGTCAGTGCCACTTCTGAAGACGAAGCGCTCCTGTCGTGGAAAGAGGACGTTTTGTGCGAGTAACGGCCGCCTGGAGTCGGCCGTGGGTGGGGGTGTAGTGTCACGGCTCGCTCCCTTCGCTCCCGTTCCCGCCACTTGGGGGCATGTTTTGGGGTTTATTCCCTACTGGACATTTCCTTCGAACCCTATGCTACAGTGTTCTGATGAATTGGGAACGTTAAACCCTTATAATCCAAGTTACTTCCCTTCCGGATCCATTCCAGGTTTTTGGCAGCCAGCATGTTACTTAAATCAAATGACTATGTTTCCCGGAATGCCTTGGTTCACTGCTTCACCTCCTGCTTCCCAGAATGCCTGGCTCACTGCTTCATCTCCTCTCTGGCAGCCAGCATGTTACTTAAATCAAATGACTATGCTTCCCAGAATGCCTTGGCTCACTGCTTCACCTCCTGCTTCCCAGAATGCCTGGCTCACTGCTTCGTCTCCTCCCTTGCAGCACAAGGCTGGGTGGAGGATAGGCAACACCTGTGGCTGCAGGTGCAGCAGGCGGCACGCCTGAGGGGTGTGCTCGTTTAGCAGCTTTAAAAGCCTCAGTTTGCTTCAGTCCGGCGCTGGTCATTGTAGCAGTGTTCCTGTTGTGACTAGTCTCCTGTTCCTTGTTTCTGTGCCTTGTACCTAGTTCCAGTCCCTAGCTTTTGTGCCCAGTTCCTTAGCTCCTGTATCTTGTTCCTCTGCCCTGGATTTCGGATTATGTGCTAATTGATTTATGCTTTTCCCTTTCTGTCTTCCTCTGTCTGCAGACAGCCTTTCTCTGTGCTTAACTCTTAGTTGCAGCCCAGGTTTCCGGTTCGTTCTGTCTCTTTATGCTGTCCTGGTTACTGAAAAGATTGATGCATTAATCTTACCTTATTAGTATTTATTTACTACCTTTTTCCCTTGGTTGGGTGGGATAGGTTTCCTTTTGTAATAGCGTTTCCCCTGCTCCTGATCCTACTTCATTCAGAGTCCATTCCATATTTTCCATTGCACCTCTGCATTTACTTTCCATCGTATATTAGGTGTGGGTGTTGTTGTAACATGTTCCAGTGTGTATCCCCTTTTGTTTTCCTCACAAGTTAACATCACAATTCATACTTTCCCCTGACTACGGTTTTATGT
The DNA here is from genome assembly GCF_040938575.1 of Ambystoma mexicanum. NCBI lineage: Eukaryota > Metazoa > Chordata > Amphibia > Caudata > Ambystomatidae > Ambystoma > Ambystoma mexicanum. Next base: position 986,960,252 of record NC_090930.1, read on the forward strand.
ATTTTGTTATCTTTAACCCTTTGCTTTTACAGCCTTCTGGGTTCCTGTTTGATCTACAGGGTTCGTGATATTACTGACATTCTAGTGGTCTTTCCGGTCCTCGTGAGTACTGTTTGAATGTTCCTTATTCAGTATTTTACAGAGTGTCAGTTCACAGAATCTGTACTTGCTTGCCCGCTACGTGGGTTTAGCGCTGTCAGTATCTGTAAGAGCATAGTGGGTAAAGAGTTTGCAGACTTTCCTTTCAGTTATAAGGAGGTCTTAAGTGTTTACCCTACATTCCTTTATTGTATATTGGTAATACTTTATTTGCACTCCTGGGTTATACATACACAAGCCTTGGGTATTTTATGCACGTTGTTAGATCCTAAGTTGTTCCCTGTGCAATTCTGTGCACTTTACCTCTTGCCATAGGCAAGGCCTTCTTCCTTTCTTAACATCATCACCATCTCATACAGTCTAGAGATCTCGTGCCCTCCTTCTGATATGTCATATATTGTTCCCATTAGGACGTCTGGCTCCTCCGCCAGTACAATCTCTGGCCAGGTTTTGCGGATAGTCTGCACTAGCCTAAGATACGTGACATATTGGCCTCCATGCAAACCTGCCTCTTCCAATTCTTCGAAATCTTTAATAATCCCTTCTTGCCATATGTCTCCCAATGTGACCAGCCCAACCGATTCCCAATAGGTCCTGATTATCATCCTGAGCTGGTTGTCTCCCCTAGCTAAGGCGACTCGTGGCACCTGTGGGGAACACGGGCACGGGTTCTCCATCAGTTGGCATACTCTGTGCCACATCTTCCACCCAAGCAGCAGCATACCCGGGCGTTCTTTCATTTCAAGTCTAGACACCCAGATAATCTCCTTTAGGTAAAACGGGGTGCAGTCCTGCCCAAACAGCCTAGATTCAGGAGTTTCTTCATCAGAGAGCCATTTGGTTACATATTGCAACTGACTAGCTACATAATAGGCCTCAAAGTTCGGCAGCTTAATGCCCCCTCTATCATGGAAGTTCTGTAGCTTCCATAGCGCCACTCTATTGTGAGTGCCGTGCCATAGGAAGTCGCTACACATGCTGTTCAGTTTGACAAAAAACTTTTTGGGTATCAAGTATGGTATATTACTGAAGAAATGTAACAGCCTAGGCAGGACCACCATTTTGAGCATCGCCCCCCAGCTTCTCCCAAAACTTCATGTTTGTGTGGATTTTTTTCACAGCCACCTCGGTGTTATGCAAGTGTTCCCCCTCCACAGTATGATATACATCTATTCCCAGGTAGCGGAAGGAATCAGCCGCCCAAGGTACGGACAACACTGGCAACCGTTCCAGAGGGGCTCCTATGTAGCTCCCCAATGGGAACATGCTCGATTTTTGGGGGTTCACCGCTATGCCGGACAGTTCTGCATACTTTTCCATGACCTCTAGAATATACTGAAGATTTTCTTCCGGATATTTCAAATACAGTAGTAAATCGTCAGCATACAAGGATATTAGGTGTTTCTCTCCCCCTGCTTCAATACCGACCATGTCCTATTGTTGTCTGAGGTACACTGCCAGGGGCTCTAGGGCTAGAATGTATAACATCGGGGACCAGGGGCACCCTTGTCTGGTGCCTCTACTGAGTTGCCACCTCTCAGATATCACCGATCCTGTGCATACTCTGGCCAGTGGTTCACTGTACAATAATTTTGCCCACCTAACATAACCCGGCCCCATCCCGTATTCTTCCAGGGCCGCCAGCAACCATGGCCATCTCACTGAATCAAAAGCTTTGACTGCATCTAGGGACACCACCGCCATTTCCCTATCGCTCCTGTTTCCCTCTTCAATCACCCGGTGGAGTCGCCTGTGGTTGTGTGTTATATTTCTGTTGGGGACATAACATGTCTGATCCGGGTGTATCAGTTTGCTGATAACCCTTCGCAGCCTATTGGCCAGGACCGCCGTCAAGATCTTGCTGTCCTGGTTCAACATTGACAATGGCCTATAGGAGCCGCAGCTATGCCCTGGCTTGTTGGGCTTAGGGAACGGCACGATTAGTGCTTCTCTGAGCGATTCCAGTAGCCGACCCTTCTCAAAAGACTCATTGAGCATCTCTAGCATAGGGGGGAGCACTTCTACTTTATATATTTTGTAAAACTCACCAGGGAATCCGTCCGTGCCCGGGGTCTTGCAGGTGGGCAGCTGTTTCACCACCTCTTCTAATTCCTCCAAGGTAATCGGTGCGTCCAGCTCCTCCCTTTCTTCATCACTAATCTTAGGTAATTCCATGTCTTTTAGTGTTTCTCTAATCTCCTCCCGATTGTCCCCTCCTCTGTCCTCATATAATGTTCTATAATAGTCCAAGAATGCCTCGTTGACTCCTTTCTGGGTGTCAACCACCTCCCTGTCTTCTCTAGTTATTGTCCTAATCGGGGGGCTGGGGGTTTCGCTCTTATATAACCACGCCAACAAGCGGCCAGTTTTATCCCCACCTGCATGTTGCCTCTCGACATACTTCTTGTAGTTAAGGTTGCAGAGCCTTTCCCAAAGCTCCGCGCACCTCTGCTGCAACTCGAGTACAAGTTCAGCGTCCCCTCCTGCCCTGTTGCTTTCGCGCTCCAGTTTCTCTTCCGCTTCCTCTAGTTCCGTTAGGACCCCACCCTGTAGGCCTTTTGACTTAGCAATAGCAGCACCCCGCAACACCACCTTAAAGGCTTCCTAGAGTGTGCACGCTGAATCTACGCTGCCTGTGTTTACCTCAAAGTACTGTGAGATCGCATCCCTGATATCTTCCCTGAAGACTGGGTCTCGGAGCGCCTCCGCCCGGAGGCGCCACGTCGGTATCCGCGCCCTGGGGCGGCAGCACTGCCAGGTCAGCACCAGAGGCGAGTGGTCCGACAGGACCCTCGCTCTATATTCTATTTGGGTTGTCTCTATCATCACATCTGGCGTGGCAAAAAAATAATCCAGCCTCGTATGCAGGTGCTGCGGAGCTGAGTAGTGCGAGTACTGTGTTTCATTAGGGTGTTTCAGTCTCCAAACATCCGCCAGCCCAAAGTCATCTAGTAATGTCTGCAATACCCTGGCCGCTGGGGTGGGCCTATCAATCTTCCCATCAGATCTGTCTGCCTTTGGGTTGAGCACATAGTTGAAATCCCCTCCCCAGATAACCGCTCCTCCCATACACGCGCCCAGATGAGTACATAGGGTTCTAAAATACGTCGCAGTGTTTTGGTTGGGAGCATATGTATTTATAATGCACACCTCTTTATTCTCTACCAAAGCCTTTAATATGACCAACCTCCCCTCCGTGTCCACCACCTCTTGTGTAAGTTGGAGCGGAACGTGCGGTGCCACCCAGACCAGCACTCCCCTAGCGTAGGCAGAGTACGGAGAGCCCACTACAGTACCTCTCCACTTCTTCCCCACCAGTTCCAATTTTTGCTGGGTCAGATGTGTTTCCTGCAGCAACGCAATATCAATCTTCTGTCTTTTTAAGTACATCATGACTTTGTTTCTTTTTAAGTAGCTGTTAAGTCCCCTGACATTCCATGTTACGATCCTAAGGTCTCCCATGGCTCATGAGTGTCTTCTTGCCTCCCATGTAGCGACTCCCCTTTGCCCACGTGATACAGATACAGCCCTCCATCTTTGCTTGTAGCTTCTCGTACCAGCTCAAACTCCCCATAACTATGTACACGGTAAATCCCCAACTTCCCTCCCCTCCCCCCACCCGTCCCTTCCCCAACATCACACACCCCAACTGCTGCCCAGCTCCATTCTCGGAACTCAGGCACCCCCACATCTAGCCCTGCAAGCACCAAACGATGCACAGAGCTCAGTAGGGTGAAGTCGCCCTAATGGCCACTTAACTAAAACTGTTGTGGGGTAGAGAGAACCGCTCTGTAAGGCTCCCGTTAATTCAACATTAACCACAGTGCTTATAACATATAGTGCAATAGTCTGACCTTCTCTACTGAAGGCTGCGCAAGCGACTATATTCAAGTCCCACGTGCCGCGCCATCTTGCGGCACTTTCTTCGTGCATCACTTATCTCTTCCGTGCTCTTTCTCCGTCCGAACTTCTGACTCCTGGGGACATCCTTGCGCATCGAGCCATCCCATGGCATCCTCCGGGGTCTCAAAAAACAAAGTTTTGTGTTTATGAATGACTTTCAATTTTGCCGGATACAGTAACATATATTTGTGGCCCGCCTCTCTCAATCTCCGCTTTACCGTCCCAAAGTTCATGCGGCTACGCTGCACAGACAGGGTGTAGTCCGGGTAGGCCGTGATGTTTGCCGCTCCTCGTGTGATCGTTCCTCCCTTACGAAAGTGTTCCAATATCCTCTGCCGATCTCGGTAATTAAGAATTTTGGCCATCACCGGCCTAGGTGGGTTCCCCGGCGGCGGCCTCCTTGTTAGAGCTCTATGTGCCCTTTCCACTGCAAATCCTTGGGATAGGGCTCCTCCGGGTATCTCTTGCAGTAGCATGGATTCAATGAATTCCGTGGGATCGTGGCCCTCAATCCCTCCGGCAGGCCCACGATGCGGATGTTGTTTCGTCGGGCTCGTCCTTCCGCCTCCTCCGCTCTGCTCTCCAAGTTGCCCACTCTTTGTATCAGGGCATGCAATTCGGCTTTATGGTAGGCGCAATCCGCAGTATTCGGGCTAACTTCCTTCTCAAGGGACTCCGTGCGCTCCGCCAAGGCCCTGACATCTTGTCGGAGTAGGTTAACGTCCTCCTGCACCTCTCCAACCTTGAGGTCCAGTGCCGTTTTCAGTTCAGTGACGGCTAGTTCGAGTTGAGATTCCCAGGCCGCCCTTAGGTCCGCAATTGCAGCTAGGACTTCTTGGTTAGCGCCCGAAGTCGTCATGCCGCTTGCAGGCAGCTTGTCCCTGCTCTTGGTAATGTCTTGACGCGGGGACGTCTTAGCGAAGTCGTCTAAGGTGGGCTGTTTCGCCTTCGGCCTCACCGTTTTATTCGACATGACCCAGAGGACCTGTATTTTGCACAAGTGACAAATGTGCACTCAGTACTCCCCTTTCGCTAAGTCACCGTGCGGCCTGCTTCTTCCTTTGTTCCGGACATTGGTCGGCCATTTTGTATCGTCTTTCGTCTCCGGCGCTCCTTATCTCTTCGGCACCGATCTCTGCCGCCGTTCCTCCTGCACCATCCAGAAGTTCACCACGCGTGGCCCAATTATTCACACACCGGCATGTGTATTTCCAGCGGTCGTCGGCCCATCATCACACACTTTTTTGCCCGGATCATTACAGGATCTCGGGAGCTCCTCCAGATCATGTCCTCCTACATGGCCCTCGTAGCCACGCCCCAGATTGGCTGCACTTTTTTGCAGAAATACCAATTGCGGTAAATCCCACCGCCACTAACCAGCCCTACAGATAAGGGGTGTATCGGCCGCGTTTACTCGTAAAAAATAGGCATCTATTCCCAAAAGCTAAAAATGAGGAGTAGAAATACTCCAACCAAAAAAATAGGAACCCGACACGTAGGAGCCTGTTCCCCTGTAGAAATACTCCCACCAAAAAAATAGGAACCCGACACGTAGGAGCCTGTTCGCCTGCTTTTAACTGCACAGGTCTATGTATCAGTAATGCACACAGTACACGGCGCAAACTACTATTGTTACGGCCTGATTGGAAGACGTGAACATGTGCATTTTAATGTTCACGAATAACGAGGTAGTGTAGCTCAGTGGCAACACAACGACACAGAGCAACACAAGCTCGAATCCCGGGTCCGCGTTTAACCTCTTCGCAATCAAGCGCATTATAAAAAAACTATTATAACGATGTGCAAAGAAATTTTTATTACTAAAACATTTCCGTTTTCGAGCTAAAACATATTCTTATCTGGTTATAAAATGCTTGCACTGGAAATTGGAGATTTTAAAAAATAGGGAGTAAAACACTCCCACCTCCAAATCCTATCTGGAGCACTGCCACCAACAGTATTGCTGTAAGTTCACCCTATTCAGAATGTATCACTGGTAGAGGTAATATTTCTGGAATACCTTTGGAGGGTCTCCCAAAATGTCTCCCAAAATGCCACTTCTGCCAGTTATTAACCTTAAGTGTATTATTTTAACTTTGTGTTCCCATTCACAACTTTAATGAGAAGGTTGAAATGATTAACGTACACTACTGGCTGATACCACAACTGTACAATTTGTAATGCTGTTTCTGCATTACATGGGTATGGTAGTGAGAGGGGACACCAGAGATGCCCATCTTTTGACCCACTACTACACACCAAATATGTTTTACTGTAATGAAGGGGAGCATGTGCTTCTGTATAATGAAAAAATATATTTTTGGGTTAAATTATAAAATGTTTACCTCCACCTTTGATATGGTGGTAAATATAGGTGGACCTTGCTGAAAATTCCCCAGAGGACTTTATCTCCAGCAGACAGTATTCTGGAAGTATTTTACACATACATAAGTATTTTACAGAATTACCAATACTGCCTACTTCATAATGGGTCCATCTGCTAGACTCATCCCCTGCATAAATTAGACACAGGCACCAAAGTAGTTCTGCTGAACCCTATCTTGCAAGGTAGCAACTGAATGAAACACACAGGGATGCTTAAGGGGTTTAACCCACAGTTATGGCATTCTCCCTCTTGCTAGGCTTTTCTGCCAGCAGAAAGCCATTCAATTACTGTCTAGAACAAATCTGTATTTGTATCTAAGGGCTCCTTCTTTCAGCCAGGGCAAGGGAGCTCCAGGGATTTTACAAGGTGATCGACCCCTTACAAGAACCTCCGATCACCACTTCCTCCAGCCACCAACCGCTCTCTGAAATCTATCTCTCAGTACCAACTTCAGAATCTGGCAAATACACCACTGACATTGGTTCATGTGCCTGTCATTCATAGATGATCCTTACATAACTTCCACAGCTCAGCACTGCCCCATAAAGTGGAGAATGTGTCACCATAGTACCGGCAGCTTGCCTTTCAAATGGAAAATAAAACTCCCCCCTACACAACATAGTCCACAACCGCCCCACCCATGTCCATTACCCTCACACTACCCTCAACCAAAGTAGCCCATCATCGTCTCAGGCCCTAAGAGAGGTATAGGCCTGGGTAAGTCTGGGCTGAGCTCCAGTCCAACGGGGCCAAAAGCCCCCAAAGCTGAGGAGCGCTAGAGCTGCCGTCTGCAGTACAGGGCTAACAAAAGGAGATACCTCAGGGATGAAATGTCCAGATGGACGGATGTGTGATAGATGATCTTCCACTAGAGGCTGCATGAGTCTCCACTCAAGTAGTCGCTGGTTGTCCAGAGCCCTAAGACCCCCTCGAGCCAGTGTTTTCTCAGCGATTTCGTGATCTTGCAACCTTCGCCTAGGCCGTGGCTCACGCCGGCCGAGCAGAAGCCAACCGTCCATCTCCTGGCTGCTCAGGGCGCGAGGGAGGGCGTATTCATGATAGGCATTGTGTCCTGCACTGAAGAGATCATTCCTCTCTCTCCTCCAATGTGAAAATCACTCTACACGGGAACCCCCAGTGATATTTTATATTCTTACTCCATAGCTACTGCATTAAATCCCAAAGAGGGCGCCTTTTGCCTATAGTGAATGGGGCTAAATCTTCGAGTAACGAGATCCTGGAGCCCCTGAACTTGAGGTTTGGGCGAGTGCAGATAGTGTTCATAATGTCCTCCTTTATCTTATAGAAGTGAATTCTAGTCAGGACATCGAGCATCCAGTTTTTACAGATTTGCGCCAAAGAATAAACACAATGAGTGAGATCCAATTCGAGCTCCTTTTCCGCCACCCACTGTAGTAATTCTCTAAACAGGTCACTGTAGGGGAGACCTACAGTCTCACAAGTATGACACTGACACAAAAGGTACCATTTTTAAAACCTTTATTAACTTATTGGGGTTTGGAAAAACTCCTACTTTGCCCTATAACTAGGATGGGCGTCGTCTCGACCATCAAATAATAAAGAAAACAGTCTTAGTCGTGTCTGTCAAATCAAAATGACCTATGCTAATAAAACCTAATGCCTGCCCTATCTCTTGTACAAAAAAGTGTGTAAAGGAGGTATGTATATAAAAGAAAAATCAGTGTTCGACAAAGAAACAATTTGGCTGAATCAGCTCTCCTCGCTATGTTTGGACAGCATGGAATAAAGCAGTCTCTATAGGCAGGATGACAAACTCTGGCTCGGGCTTTAACACTGAAACAGTTTGGAACATGGATTGAGGTCCACCTGCCCTTCCCCGTAAAAGGCTCTTGTTCCACTCTTACCAAATAACGAAACAAAAAGTTCACACCGGTCCCCCTCTGCCAGGCTCAGACCTTTCACAGTTCAAGGTTGGTCCCCCTCTGTTATGCTCAGACCTTGCACAGTCAACAACACTTGGCGGGGCTCCCTCCCCCAAGCATGTTACCCTTCAGGCCTCCCCAGGCGGGCTCAGAATGCTTTTCAGATGTCAAATTTAGAATGTGCGGGATTCCTTTACAGACAACCGCAGGACCACTTCAACTCAGAATTCAATGTTCCAACTTTTCCTCTCCCCATCTCTCAGGGTTAATTTTGTTTGCTTTCAATTTTACAGTTCATTCACTTTTATCACCTCAAACAATGCACCTTTCACTGAGACTTTCGAGGAGGGCTCGAGGAGGGCCCTTTGCCAGACCACTGCGTTACTCAGTATATTCCACAGCTTTCTTTATCATCACTGACAGGTCTGCCTTTCCTCGCGTCCCATCCACACGTGTGCAGCCTTCACTTGTGCTATATTGTTGCAGACCTCAATCTTTCTTAGCACACATCAGTCTCTCAGGTTGCTTGCCAACTCACTGGCTGTGTGCAGTTCTTTCTTGCTTTTTCCCTTTCACGAGTCAAGGTTAGTACCACGGGTTTGGCTTTGCCTCTCCAACTCTGCCCTTCAGAGGATTACTGGTGTCCTTGAAACACAATGCAGTCTTCGATATTGGGATCTGACCTTCTCCACGTGTCTTTCGTGGCCTTGTGGAGGCAACGGCCTCCTATAGGGAACTCTTGGATATTTGACCTGCTGCTCTCGTCCCTTGGTCCGTTGCTCTGCTCCAGTAGGTTCGCCTTCGCCCTCGAAGTCCTACTCGTACTTGTGTTCCACCTTGCTGAGAGTGTGTCTCTAGGTTACGCCTTTTATCCGTGTGGGGCGAGCTAATTGGAATCAGGTGTATGCACTTGAAGTCAAGTGCCTGACTTTGCCTGACCCGATTAGCGGGGCATGTCCAGTACAATGTATAAGAGTTAGTCTTGTCACTCTCAGTCGCCCTCTTCCTCGGCCTAGTGTTTGTGCAGAAGGGGGGTTGGAGTTGGGACATCGGATCCTAAAAAATAGGAGGGGTGGGATGTACAAAAAAGGGGGGGAATACAGTGTCTCACCATTGGCTGCCTCACTCTCACTCCCCGAAGACCCCTCACCCAGATGATCCTCCGGCACTGGTCCACCCCCAGGGACTAGATCCAAAAGCGATGGCCATGTCCTGGCCACCTGGATGACAAGTCCTTGAGGACTAGCAGGCGAGACACCTTTTGGTTTCTCACAGCACCTGCATAGGAAACAAGCTCAGCATCTGGGACCTGCAAAGAGATCCCTCGAAGCCTGATGTTATTCCTTCTGGATCGATTCTTCTGATCCTACTGTCATAGCTGCAAACGCTCATTGGCAGATTAGAGCTCCTGTACCCTGTGTGTCACCAGAGATAGATCGTATGAATATTCACAGGCTCTGGTCTCCAGTTCGGTGATGCAGTTCTCGGCTGCTACAACTCGCTTGTCAATCACAGACACTTTCTGGGTAAGTTCACCTGGATCTATTTTTTAATATCCATGAGCATTTGGCGCAAATCCGCGATGGCCAGGACTGCCGGGTCACCTACTATGCCCGTTGCGCCATCCGCATGTACCTGGGCTACAGCCAGCACCTCTCGGGACCTGATCTTCTCCTAGTTGAGCATGAGCACTAGCATGTTTCTCTCTTTACCACTTTGGGTGTCTTCCCAGCCATCCTGGAGAATTGGGACAGCTGGGCCTTAAATGCTGCCCCAACCATGCGAAAAGCAATGTGGTGCCTCAGGGGACCCTCACTCCGACTCCCCAGTTGTCAAGCAGGCTTGATTAAAGCAGGGCAGGATAAAAGTCCCAGGTCCACAGGACCACGCTCATGACAGCTAGGGCCCTTGCTCATTCTGTGTGGTCGCTTCAGTCCACGACACCTGTCTGGCTATAGGGCACAGGGGGCATCCACATACCTTGGCTCAGGTGAGATGGAGTGCCGGGCCAACCCTCCGCCACCTGCTTAAAGGCTGCGCCCATCCCCCACGTTCCAGCAGCACCTGTTCCAGGCCTTCTTCAGCATCCATGCCCCTATGCCATCTCAGGGGCCCCCAAGCATGGAGAAACACGACTCTCCTGTCCTCGGAAGAGCCCCTCTCCGTGCCTTTAACACCGAGCTCCCCAGTCCCTCACTCGGCGGGGTTCGGGCAAAAGAGTCAACAGCCCCTCTGCTCCACAGTTACAAGCTCACTGCTAAACAGCACCAGAGGCTGTCAATCCAAGGAGGTGCTGGTCTCCCGAATGGTGCATGTATGAAGCCATCAGTAGTGGGGAGTCCCCAGGGTATGGTAATGTTTATTTATATAGTGCCTATTCACAGGCAAGTGTTTCAAAGCATTCAAGGAGGGTGGGAAGAAGTAGAGAAAACAACAGTCGCTCAGAGCCCTTGAATTTCTGAGACGATAAACGGTCTGCACAGGCAGATTAAGTGAATATGATACATTTAGTAGTTTAGATACAGCAAATAGGCCTGACTGCGATTCTGTGTTTTTTTTCAAGTGCACATTAAAGGGTGAAGACAAGGGAGAACAGACAGAAAGATCTTCAGGCAGGGCTGTATACGGATTGTGCAAGTGCGTGAAGTGCAAGGGAGGGGCAGGGGGCCAAGTGCACTCAGTCTGTGGAGATTGGTGAAGTGCAGAGAGAGAAGCTCTTAGGTTTTTATTACAAGTGCAGTAGGGGATAGGGGGGTGCAGGGCCCTGAGGCAAGCGCAGAAGGACTAGCAGGGTGCCTGGGTCCTGTGAGACTCTGAGGTACACCAGGCAGTCAGACAGTGAGCTGTGGAAAGGAGGGAGAGAAGGAAGAGCAGAGAGCTAGGTTAGCAGGGTAGGGTGAGAAAGAAAGAAAGAAGAGGAAGGTCTTGACGAGTTTCTGGAACTTTAGACTATCAAGCTCAAGATGGAGGATGGCAGGGAGGCTGTTCCAGAGGGAGGCACCTGCTGAGGAAAGGGATCTCCCTCCAAATCTCTGCTTGGAGAACCGGCTCACCTGCAGAAGGTTGGAGGTAGATGAGCAGAGGGCTCGAAAGGGACAGTACTTAGGAAGGCAACATTTAAAGTAAGTAGGTCCCAGGCTCCAGAAAGCCTTGTGGACAATGCAGAGGGTCTTGAATTTGATCCTTGCTGCCACGTGGAGCCAGTGAAGGGATTTCAGCGCCGGAGAGATGCGTTCCCTGGGCTTGAGGCCAAGGATAAGTCTTGCGGTTCTGTTCTGGATGAGTTGCAGAGGGCGTAGGGCGGAAGCAGGGAGGTTGAGGAAGAGGTTGTTGCAGTAGTCCAGCCTGTAGAGAACCAGGACTCTGGAGACAGTGAGCTGCTGGGGGAAAGTGAGAAAAGGTAGAGTGCCTCTGAGGAGGTTTAGTTGATAGACTTTTTTGAGATATCAGAAATGTGAGAGAAGGAGAGAGTAGAGTTGAAGATGACCCCAAGGTTTTTGGCCTCACAGGTGGAGGTAGGCACAGGGCCAAGGGAGGCCGGCCAGAGTGAGAATGGAAAAGCGAGAGCAGGTGTCCCAATGCGAACAATCTCAGTTTTGCTGGCATTGAGACAAAGGTCGTTTGCAGTACACTATGACTGAATAGTGGACAGACAGTCGGGTATGAGTGAGGAGGAGGATGCGGCTGAGGGTAGCCTGCAGGATAGTTGTGTCTCATCCGCATAGCAATGGAAGTTAGAGGTGAAGTGGAAAGCACATGTGCCAAGGCAGCCATATAGACATTCAAGAACCAGGCAGAGATATTTGATCCTTGGGGCACGCCACGGGTTGAGAGAGCAATAGTAGAGTAAAAGGCTCCGAGTTCCACCTGGGATGGGCGGTCAGAGAGAAAGGAGATTAACCACGCCAGAGCCTGACCAGTGATTACCAGGGAGTCTTGGAGACATGCGATCAGGATGTTGTGGTTAACAGTGTCAAAGACAGAGGGGAGGTCAAGGAGAATGAGGACAGAGGGAGTGTTAGTGTCTAGCTTTGAGAGCAGGTCTTCACAGGTCTTCAGAAGAGTAGTTTCCATGCCTCTGGATGCTCTAAATCCAGACGGATGGTCATGGAAGCATCCAATAGATTCAGTGTGGAGGGTTAGCTGAGAAATAGCCAGCTTCTCCAGGAGTTTGCCCAGGAAAGGAGTGAAAGAGGTTGGGCTGTAGTTTAAAGGAATGGAAAGGTCAGCAGAGGGTTTCTTGAGAAGGGGGTGCACAAGGGAGTGCTTGGGGACCTCAGCACGACCCAGCCTCTGCTCCTCGTTGCTCCGACCGGGGGCGACGTCTTGGCTCAGGGAGTGATGTTGGCCGCTGACATCCGGACGTGCCTTCCACCAGCCTTCATCTACTCCCTCGGCTCACCATGCACCGAAGCGGCTCCCCAGCTCAACATTTGGTCGAAATCTTCAGGGCCCGGGCACCAGACTTTCCCCAGACCGCCCTTGGCCTATGGAGCCATCTATGAATGCAAAGGCTCTGGCACTCGGCCCGGCCACGCTCTGTATTTTCATTACTTAAAAACATAGGTACATTAATAAAAGTTTTTTTTACAGAAAGTCAGAGATTTTAATAATCACACATTTGTTGGAGTAGATGTCTAAGCATTGTACACATTCTTTCAAAATACGGCATGCATTAGAAAATGTAACCACCTATCCTTTTTATTAATATATATGGGATAAAGTGCTCCCTAAGGTGTGTTATAAGGATATTGCAAGTAACCAAGGAGTTCTACAAACAGCTAGAGGAAAGAGGCCCAAGTGAGTTTCTTTAAAAAGTCTCACACCTTAAAATGACATACACTATCCTTTTTATGTGCAGTACGGGGTATGGATATTATTCTTAATAACACATGTCCAAACCGTAATGCCTCTTCATAGTTGGTCTTTTCAAAAGACCAACTATGAAGAGGCATTACGGTTTGGACATGTATGGTTACTCCAATGTAAGAGACCCCCAGGCAGGAGCATCAGAAGTGTTGAGATGGAAATAATACCACTGTTCAACAAAGAGTAGAAAACACTCACATGATGCCAACATACAGTAGGCTTTGCAAAATAGCAAATGGGCATTTATTTTGGGCCCATTGGTCTTTATTGGCTATCAATATCTGGTCATAAGTTACTACATGGGATACAGTAACAACCATGGATCGTTGATTATAACCCACAGGGCCCTGATTAAGAGTCTATACTATACTCTGACGGACTCATCTAAAATCTCAATTCTTTTGGGCTATTGTTACAGGGTTAGGGACCATGTGCCTGGTTGCAATTGTCAAGTATAACTTGTACTATGCTGGCCAGTGTTCTCTCTCTGCTTTTTTAGGACATCCACATCCAGAAACCCTATCAGCAAAGTGGTACACGCCACCCACTGGTAGCGGAATGTTGCTCGCAGCGGACCGACAATCAAGGTGCTCAGATTCCACTGAGGACGAACTCTGAAATTGACTTTCTGTGTCACGTGCCACCACTACGAGATACCGGCAGACCAGCGATCACATCGGAGGTGGTTCTTAAATGGTGCTTTGCGATTTCCCACTGCTGTAACCTGTCATGTACAGGCGTGCAAGCAGGGCTAAGAAACGGCTGCATAGCCCTTTAAGAACGCTGCAACCAGGTGCCTGGAAGTTGGCATGGCAACGCTGGCGTCCTCTCAGCGTTTCCTACGGCCGTCGCTGGAAGCCGCGGAACGCTGTCATGTGACCTCTCCTTTTTAGGCACCGCCTTCACTTCGTATCGGTGCTTCTGATTGAGAATTGGTTGCGCTTCGTACCTTGTGCATTGTATCCTGTTCCCTTGAATCCCTGTTGCAGTACCTTCCCCCCCCCCCCCCTTTCCCTCCTGTGTTCCTGATTGCCTCGTTTCCTCGACCCGGACCGTTACCTGGCTTTGATTCTGGAGTGCATTGTTCTTGGTTGCTGCCTGCATCGTGCTTCGACCTCGGACTGCTCACGGACATCTTTGCCTTCGCCCATTTGTTTTGGTTACTCTTCGTTTGTCTTCTGGATCCTCACTCACCTGGATTGCGTTTGGGTAATTTTGGGATTGTTGAACTATGGAACTTTTCGAACTTTTGGATTGTTGAACTTTGGAACTCGAACTTTTTGGATTGTTCAAACTTGATACTTGGATTTCCTTGCTACGTACACTAACAAGTGTGTATTAGGCGTCCTCGTGCCGGCGGGATAGGTGGTTGGGCTTTTCTTGGATTCTGGATTGTGGACTTCGGATTTGCTTCCCTTCCTTTTTGCCACCTGACTCTCCCCGGCGTTGATCAGGATAATAACACGGTAAGCCATAGTCTCGCATGGGAAGGGGGTTGTTATTGGAATGTGACCAACACGTATTGCATTCTTAGACTGTTGTGTTGGATCTGGTCAGAAGGGCGGTTGGTTATACTTTCTGTGTTGTGTTAAGCCCTCACTTGCAGATCCAACGCCGGTCCTCGGCCACTCGTACCACCCTGACTTCACCGATAACAACTCCTGCGGCACGTGTCTTCATCTGGGTCGTCTGGGTCTCATCTGGCATCCTTTCTTTCCTCTGATTGATCGCTCTGGCTGTCTATTCCTGGAGCCAGAGGGTTCCATCAGGAGGAAGAACTCTTCGGCTACACGACGTGGGCAACTTGCACTTGACATAATCAGAAGCCATTAATATGGATGCCAATGAGACGTTGACCAATATTTTACAATTGGTGGCCGATTTACGCAATGACATGACTGCGGCTCATTCAGCCATGCAGCGACGCATTGATGAGTTGCAAGCAGGGTTTCAACCCATTGGGGCAGCTGTGCCTCCTTTGGCTAGTGTCTCTGGGGCAGGTGCTGTTCCTCCCCAACAGGGTGCTGGACCAGTTTATATGACTGCCCAGTTCCCTTTGGCTCCGCCGGAACGGTTCAATGGAGACCCCAAGACCTATAGGACTTTTTTGAACCAATGTAGACTGCATTTTCTGTGCCATCCTGCCTCTTTTCCGGATTCCACTACCAAGGCGGCGTTTCTGTTATCCCATTTAGGGGGTACGGCAGCTGCTTGGGCCAATCCGTTGTTGGAAGATGGCAGCCATCTTCTTTACAATTGTGATGCCCTTATTGAGGCTATGAGTCGTGTGTTCGACACACGTTACGCCACACGAGCAGCTGATTTGGAACTGCTCGGTCTCCAACAAGGCAGTTCGCCTCTCTTGTCTTATCTAGCCAAGTTCAATCAGCTGGTGGCGGAAACCGGTTGGCCCGAAGAAAAGAAGGCCTCTCTCTTTTATAAAGGGCTATCCGACTCCCTAAAAGATACACTGGCCACTGTCCCGGTAATCCCTACAGCTTTTTCGGAATTATTGGATTTGGTTCTCCAAATCGATTCCCGACAAGCAGCACGGAGGGGTGAAAAAACAGGCTCCTCCTGTTGCTATCTCCGTTCCTTTACCTGCCATTGGTTCCACGGAACCCATGCAGATCGGGGCACTTAGAACTCCTTTGTCGGCAGAAGTTAGGGAACACCGGAAGAAGAACGGCCTATGTTTCTACTGCGGAGGATCAGACCACTTACTCCGAGAATGTACCAAAAAACCCACTAAGAAACAGGGAAACGCCAAAACCCAGTGACTGAAGGGGTTCAGATGCCGGGTGGTTCTTCGATAGATACCACAGTTTACAGTCCTTATTGTCTGTCTGTTTCCCTGTCGTTCCCCGGTTCTGAGAAATGGGCCGTGATGATGGTCTTGGACTCAGGAGCCACGGGGAACTACGTGGATGCCGCTTATGCCCGGGATTTGGGTCTGCCGGTTGTGCATAAGACTTGTCCTGAAGTGGTGAATTCGGTGGATGGCTCTTCCTTGGTCTCTGGGTTAGTGACGGAGCGGACCACTGATCTCACCATGATCACAGACTGCGGTCATCAAGAGAGCATATATTTTGACCTCATTGCGGCACCGCAGTTCAAATTCATTCTTGGTTTACCATGATTAAAATTGCATAATCCCTCTGTGGATTGGCATTCTGGGGAGGTATGTTTTCTCTCGGAATACTGTGAAAATAAGTGCCTAACTATCAGTTCAGAGACCACCAGTCCAAGTCATGCTCTCGCTGAAACTACCCGTACTGTGGGGGCAGTAGTCAACACTGTCCTTCCTATGGTGTACAGGGAATATCAGGACGTATTCGACGCACGTGGGGCAGAGGTACTTCCGCCACACAGGCCCTATGATTGCCCCATTGAACTGATTCCTGGAGCCAAGATTCCGTCTGGGCGGATATATTCCCTGACCCCTAAGGAGGACGTGATTTTGAAGGAATATATTGACAAATCCTTGAGTACTGGCTTTATTCGTCCTTCCCGTTCACCTGCTGCCTCCCCCATGTTTTTTGTCCCTAAAAAGGAGGGGGACCTGCGTCCCTGCATCGATTACCGTGCTTTGAATGCCGTCACGATCAGGAATCAATATCCGATACCTCTGATTTCAGTCTTATTGGACCAATTGGGTGCAGCTAAGGTGTTCACTAAACTGGATTTGAGGGGGGGGCCTACAATCTCGTACGGATTCGCTAAGGCGACGAATGGAAGACTGCCTTCAAAACCAAATATGGCCTCTTCGAATACTGCGTTATGCCCTTTGGCCTGTGTAACGCTCCAGCGACCTTCCAATACTTTATCAACAACGTATTTCATGACATGCTAGACCAATATGTAGTCGTTTATCTAGACGACATCTTGATCTACTCTCCTTCAGTTGACACTCACGTCGTCCATGTCTCTAACGTTTTGCAACATTTAAGGGAGAACCACTTGTATGCCAAGTTGGACAAATGCAGGTTCCATGAAACCGAGGTGGAGTTCCTAGGCTATGATATCACTAGCCGGGGAGTGCAGATGAGCCAGTCTAAGGTTACCGCGATATTGGAGTGGCCTTGTCCTAGTACCTTGAAGGCCCTGCAATCCTTTCTAGGTTTTGCAAATTTCTATTGGCGGTTTATCCAAGACTTCTCAGCCATTGCCTCTCCACTTACCAAACTAACCAGCACCAAATGCTTGTTTAAATGGAACAAGGACGCTCAACGGGCTTTTGAGACCTTAAAGTCTGCTTTTACCACTGCTCCCGTCCTTCAACATCCGGATCCGTCTTTGCCTTTCATTGTAGAAGCAGATGCATCAGATGTTGCACTGGGAGCCATCCTGTCCCAACTTTGCCCAGAGTCCACTGGTTTACATCCTGTTGCGTATCACTCCAGAAAACTCACCTCTTATGAGAGGAACTATACGATCACAGAACGGGAATTGTTAGCAGTGAGGGACGCCTTTATGGTATGGAGACATCATCTTTTGGGGTCCTCCGAACCGGTTCAAGTGTTTACTGATCACCGAAATCTCTTGGCGCTGCAATCAGTGAAGTGTACCATGGCACGCCATGCCAGGTGGCATGAATTTTTTGCCATGTTCAACTTCACCCTTACCTATCGCCCTGGGTCTCTGAACTCGAAGGCGGATGCTCTCTCCCGTATCCATGGAGTTCCTGTACCATCTGAACTCAAGGGCGCCCTTCTATTACCTAATCAAGTAGTGTGTGGGTGTACCTTGCGCCCCTCTCTGAAAACAAGGATCCAAGAGTGGGTGAGAACCACTCCCTCCGAGATTGCTAGCCTGGGATTGGAGATCATCCATTCATTGCCTTATAAAAAGGGTAAAATATATGTACCTGACTCCGACACAAGACACATAGCCATACAATGGTGTCACGATTCAGCGGTAGCTGCACATCCAGGTACTGGGAAAACTATCGACCTTTTGAGAAGGTGGTGCTGGTGGCCCTCCATGTCACACGACGTTAGGGAATACATTGTCTCTTGTGCCACTTGTGCGCAGTGCAAACATCAACCGGGCAAACCTGTGGGCCTACTACAACCCATGCCTATACCAGATAGACCTTGGCTTATGGTTTCTATGGACTTCGTAGTAGAGCTTCCAGTAGTCTACGGCTATGACACTATATGGGTGGTCGTGGACTACTTCACAAAATCAGCCTTGTTTGTACCCTGCCAGGGGATTCCTTCTGCTCCTGTTTTGGCAGAGCTGTTCTTGAAGAACGTCTACCGAAGATTTGGTCTGCCCTCCATTCTCGTTACTGACCGGGGACCACAGTTCACTTCTCGCTTTTGGAGAGCAATGACAACGACGCTGGGTATAGACGGCAGGTACTCCAGTGCATACCATCCACAAACTGATGGGCAAACTGAGAGGCTGAATGCCACTATGGAGCAGTATCTACGATGTCTTACCCTCCAACGCCAAGATACGTGGGTTTCCGTTCTACCACTGGCGGAGTTCGCCTACAACAACTCTCTGCACAGGGCGACAGGTGTATCTCCATTCTTTGCCTTGTATGGCCAACACCCCCGTTCTTTGCCCAGTATTGCTGATTGGCCGTTGCACAATCCGGCTGCCACTGGTTGTCTTAGGAATCTATCAGATACCCACGCTATGTTCAAGGATCAGCTACTACAGGCCCAGTCACGTACTAAGTCTTCTGCAGATGCACATCGCTCCCCGGCTCCTAGCTACCGACCGGGGATGAAGGTCTGGCTGTCCACAAAGAACCTACGCTTGCCTGGTCGAGAGCCTTGTTACCTCGGTTTGTGGGTCCCTACAACATTCTGCAGGTTATTAACCCTGCTGCCCTCCGATTGGCCCTTCCTACTAAATGGAAGGTACATCCGGTATTCCATGTCTCTCTAGTGAAACCATGCCACCCATCTACCAGACTACCTGCTCATCCTCCGCCGATTAAGGTGCGCGGTTTTGATGAATTCGAGGTGGGTGCGATCTTGGATACCAAGGTTCGAAGGGGCAGGCGTCTCTATCTGGTCGATTGGAAGGGCTATGGACCCGAAGACCGTACGTGGGAACCTGCGGTGAACGTCCATGCTCCGACCCTTTTGTCTCGTTTCTGGTCTGCTCGGGGGGTGAGACCCCCTTTGAGGGAGGATACTGTCATGTACAGGCGTGCAAGCAGGGCTAAGAAACGGCTGCATAGCCCTTTAAGAACGCTGCAACCAGGTGCCTGGAAGTTGGCATGGCAACGCTGGCGTCCTCTCAGCATTTCCTACGGCCGACGCTGGAAGCCGCGGAACGCTGTCATGTGACCTCTCCTTTTTAGGCACCGCCTTCACTTCGTATCGGTGCTTCTGATTGAGAATTGGTTGCGCTTCGTACCTTGTGCATTGTATCCTGTTCCCTTGAACCCCTGTTGCAGTACCTTTCCCCCCCCCCCCTTTCCCTCCTGTGTTCCTGATTGCCTCGTTTCCTCGACCCGGACCGTTACCTGGCTTTGATTCTGGACTGCCTTGTTCTTGTTTGCTGCCTGCATTGTGCTTCGACCTCGGACTGCTCACGGACATCTTTGCCTTCGCCCATTTGTTTTGGTTACTCTTCGTTTGTCTTCTGGATCCTCACTCACCTGGATTGCGTCTGGGTAATTTTGGGATTGTTGAACTTTGGAACTTTTCGAACTTTTGGATTGTTGAACTTTGGAACTCGAACTTTTTGGATTGTTCAAACTTGATACTTGGATTTCCTTGCTACGTACACTAACAAGTGTGTATTAGGCGTCCTCGTGCCAGCGGGATAGGTGGTTGGGCTTTTCTTGGATTCTGGATTGTGGACTTCGGATTTGCTTCCCTTCCTTTTTGCCACCTGACTCTCCCCGGCGTTGATCAGGATAATAACACGGTAAGCCATAGTCTTGCATGGGAAGGGGGTTGTTATTGGAATGTGACCAACACGTATTGCATTCTTAAACTGTTGTGTTGGATCTGGTCAGAAGGGCGGTTGGTTATACTTTCTGTGTTGTGTTAACCCCTCACTTGCAGATCCAACGCCGGTCCTCGGCCACTCGTACCACCCTGACTTCACCGATAACAACTCCTGCGGCACGTGTCTTCATCTGGGTCGTCTGGGTCTCATCTGGCATCCTTTCTTTCCTCTGATTGATCGCTCTGGCTGTCTATTCCTGGAGCCAGAGGGTTCCATCAGGAGGAAGAACTCTTCGGCTACACGACGTAGGCAACTTGCTCTTGACATAACCCTTCACAGTGGGCAAAAACAAGGCATCAATTGGCCCGGGAAACCAGCTTGCTGGAATATCCCAATCGGAGGCTAAGGAGGAGAATAAAGGGACAGAGAGACCAGGCAGACGAAAGGCAGTGCAGCAGAGTGTGGAGGATTACAGAGTGTGTGTGCAAGGTGAGGTATTTGTTGGTGAGAGAAAGTGGTATTTGGGTGAGAGAGTGTGTGTAAAGTGAATTAAGAGAGCGAATGAGATTAAGTGGGAGTGTAGGGGAGTAAGTGAGACTGAATGAGAAAAGGTGATTAAGAAAATGAAAGAAGGGTGGATATGAGGGAAGGGAGGGTTGGAGTGTCGAGTAGTGCAGAGTTAAGAGGGAAGTGGAGAATAGGGCCACGGGAGTTTAGAGTAGTGGAGAGATGTAAGGAAGAGAGAGGGAGGAAGAGAAGGGATGAGAGTTGGAGGAAGTGAAAGGTAGGAAAGAACATCAGGGCAAAGAGTACATGAGCGTGAGAGGTAAAAGCTGAGTGAGACCTTGGACCTTTATCACTAGCCGCCCCCATCTCAGACAGTAGATCATACAGATCTATAGTGACCACCTTCGTATTTAGGGAAATCTGGGGCTGATATATATATATATATATATATATATGAGAGAGAGAGAGAGAGAGAGAGAGAGAAAAAAAAAAAAAAAAAAACAACACACCCTGTAACAACCTTTAACAAAAACCTTTCAGCCGTCTTTGAGAGTTGGTGTGTTCTTGAGGCCATCTGTGACGCTATCTTACTGTCCTCTCGGTGGCAGTAGAATGAATTTAGGTTTCCTGGGTTCATGAACTATATGTCCTTGGCTTGGATATATTGAAGAACCAGGCTTATGGCTTTTATCGCTAGGTTTCAAGACTAACTTAAAACATTTTTCGTACTATCATTTACCTCAATCACATTGTATGTTCACAAACACAATGGTTTTACAAAAGGACTATTCATATTATACTTTTTGACACATTAATTCGGCAGTGTCATACCAATATCAGTTTTTCCATAACAATCCTTGTCTGTAGGGGTATTATAGCTCCTTAAACAAAACGTTTGACATATAGTATGTACACAGAATCAGCAGGTGCACTTTGACTGTCAAATCTGTTTAATGTTGTTACAGAGACTCCATTATTTAAATTACGAATGTCATGTGGATATAGGAAGTAGGTGCTTTTTGACTGACTTGCAAGGAAATATTCTTTTTTACAGGGCCTTCATGTAAACAGTACTGTATGTGAATATTCAGTTATTGCCTGTTTCCCTGTCTGTGCTATTGTCCGAAGTGGAAATTCTCCTTGCCATACATAAGTACTCATCTTCAAGAGAGGCTCCGATGGCCTCCCCTAATGAAAGCTTTGGGACAGATTCCGATGGGTCATGCAGATCTAGCTCACCTCATAAGGGCATGTCTGAAATATGGCATTGTCCACCAGTTAACTCATCCACTCATCATTATTAAACAACATGGCGTACAGTTCTCATGCACGTTTGTTCTGGAAGTCATCAGACTGCTAGGACTTGAACAAGAGTTACTCGTCTTGATTCCTTGCCTACGTCCAAAGTTCAGGAACTATGTGTTGTTGTTCACTTTTGCTCCTTGCTGACCTCTTTAGGGCAGTTCCCATGGCTTTCTGCCTTTATTCCCCATTCCTTCCCCCCGAGTGGACTATCCAGTATGCAGCAGTGTAGTCGCTGCTGTGGACATTCTTTCTACTGGCGCAGGACTTGGCCTATGAACAGTCTAGTGATGTACCTGAGAAGGCTCCAATCGTCTGACTGATTTGCCACAATTATCAATGGCAATACAGACAATGAACCTTGCTATTGCACACTAACCTTTTCATTGCTCCTCATTTCTACCAGAAACCCACGCCTTCTTTCTATGGCTCACATCAGAAGCCGGGTAGACACACCTACTTGGTTCACACACCAGACAGTATGAGGGTATGTTGGGCCAATACAACTGAAGTTTGTTATAGAATGATACCCTATTCTCAGACAATTGGCAGCCACATAGCTAACAGATCAAGTTTATTTTATGATTTTCTAAATTATTTCTAATATGATGCAGGCTTGCTTTAAACAGTGGTTGGTTATTTTCTTATAAAAATACTAAATGGAATATAGTAATATCTTTAATCTAATTTAAATTGAAACAGTTGACCATGGAGACTTACTACAGCCAGCTAGAGGTGCTATAACACCCCTCCAAAGCTCTAGCACAGAATCGAAACTTGGCATCTCCAATTCCAATATATTGATTGACAGAGATGATGCTTGCTGCCAGGCTGTTTGATTGCATAGGGCCCTTTCTTTGCACTAGGTAAGGCATAAAGGGCTTGATAAAAAGGCAAAGTTTGAAAGGAACTATAAGGGAGACATGTCAATGAAAAGTGTTATGCCAGAACAAGAACAATGACAGAAAAAAAAACGAAGGGAAAAAATGAACGCTAACTGCAGAGAAAGACAACTAGAGAAGGAAGGATACAAAACGGAAAACAGATTTCAATAGAAAAGAAAGCAAAACGGGAGGAATTAGTAAATTACGTGAAGAAAGAAAACTGCAGTTATTGGAAATAATATGGAGACAAACTCTCAAAGAGATTCCAGGAAAGATACAATAGCAACAGTACTAGAAAAAAATCAGAAAAGGAGAGGGAAAAAGAATAAACATAGAAAACTGAAGAAAGTGAAAAAGATGATGACAAGGAAATTACACCATGTATTTTCAGGTGGGGTGTGCATAAAATACATGTGTTCTAAGATATATAACAGCATTTGTAGGTAGATATAATACTTCAAGTCATAACAGAGTTATATACTTTTTTGTATAGATCATTTTAGGACGTTCTCTTAAGTATATATTCACATATAGCCCTCTGAAAAAAACAGGACTAGTGTGACTATTTTCTTGAATAAATACAACAAATATTGTACTCGTGATCTCTGACAAAGCACATATTTGGGCTCTACTGAAGGAGGAGAGATGGGAGCACACAAATATTAGAGTTTTAAGATCCCACTTGTAAGTTAATCCAACTGAACACCAATATTGTGTAGGCTAGAAGCGTGCATTTTGTTTTACAAATCATCCATGTTCTGTTCCAAATGGTAAATAGTTATTAATGGATGAGGGTGTACCTTCCCGACTCCAGGAGAACGCCCTGTGGGGACAGCTCGCACATTGTGCATATGCTAATCCCTGATCCCCCCTCTGCACCTTTGGAAGGATAGTCTTTAAGACCTGCATGAATAAAGCATGCCTGTTTTTGCCCTAATTCCAACATGTATCTGTTGCACAAAGGAACTCTGGCAGGGATCCTTTCCTGGCAATAATCCAGAGTGGCAATGCAGTATTATTGGACTCCCCATCCTTGCCCCCACCTAACCACCCTTTCTTTCACTGTCAGCAATCTTCCCTCCACCTTCCCGCAGCTGCAGCACCACCTTTAGGCCAAGAGAAATTGCACGTAGCTCTGCCGGGCACTTTGAGGAATCCATACTACACCTTCTGTCTTTTCTGCCCCTTGTTTCATCGTGAATAACCCACTCCAGGGTTGCAGCATCCTTCTGAAACGAATGTTCTGATGCAACCTCAACACCTGGTGAGTTGTGGGTGTTGGGGGAGGCGAGAATTTAAGTTTGCACTGTGGCTGTGTGCCCTTTGTGATAAGATTTTGGGGCTTTTTGGAGACAGCAGGATAGACGTCTGAGAGAAACAAGCAGCAATTCTGGCCCCTCCAAAAGAACACCTGGCAAGTAATTTGCACTTCAACCGACGGGCTGAAGTACCAGCCGGCTACCAGCACCTGAGCATGTTAAAGTGAGGTTTCAGGCATCTCTCAGCCTGCTAACCAACATACGAAGGAAAGTGAAAAGTCCTCAAATTTCAGCCAGCTCTTTCTCTGAACCAAAACGTTCTTGCCTCCAATAAACGCTAGCATGTAGCTTATGGTAATGAGTGAAGTTTACAGACTGTTCTCTTTCCCTCATATGCTAACTCGCATATGCTTGTTTTGTTGCACATGTGGTAAATATATCATTTTGAGACAGAGAGAGAGCGGGATCGACAGTGGCAATATGAACTACTAAAATGGGAACTATGTTTAAGGGGTCGGTGGTAGGAGTACACGGATATGATTTTTTTGGCTTGTAAAGCTTACTCTCCTTTTCCACCAATTAACGACCTCCCTCAAAGATCTCCTACCACCTTACACTCACACATGAATCCTCCGCACATGACTACCACAGGCCTATCTGTTGGCACATCAACACTAATCGAGCCATGACAAAGCACTCCTCTTTAGTCCTACCAGATGCTCCAATATCAGTGGCTAACCAGGCACAAAGCGCAGTAGTCTATCAGATCTTTGCATCTTCTGTATGGTTAAGATACTCCTGAGTCAGTCTGTCTAACCCAGAGAAAGTAGATTGACCCATAGGAAGTATTTACTTATGACATGCACCCATCGACACTGCAGGTTTCGCATCTGCTTCTCCCATTGTTCCTCTAATTACAAACCCCCTTTTTTCTTAGTAGGTCACATGCAGTGAGGCTACCTAAAGTGACAGAAGGGCACTCTACAGAACCATTCACGTCAAATGGAAGTGGCTGCATAGCTCTGAAATTAAAAGAAAGTTTGATTTCATATCTACATTTACCTGCGGCAAACATACAGCATTTTCCAGAATCATGGCACTTGTTCCAGGTTAGTCTCTGCCCCTCTCACTATAGGACATTGCAGCTTCATCTCATTCTCCAGTGATGTCATTTTAGCCCCGATTGTGTCAGACTCTTTTGGACACTATTCATGGATCCCACCAACAATCGTTATCCCCTTTTCTGGTCCCCAGAAACTTCCATAGCCATGTTGGACTAGCGGAACTGCTGGCAAGGGCTGGGGAGCTGGCTTTACAAATGTCTTCTTCGTGCACAACTCCTTTCTCTCCCCCTGTGTGGAAATATTAATTTATCCAGGTACCCCTGCGGCAGCTTCAGATGAAGCGGCCCATAAATTGAGTCACATACCTGTGCAGATGTTATTCCACCCTGGAGGGCCACAAGTGCACCCTTTCTGTTGTTATCCCTCACCATGCACCACTTCTGGGAATCATTTGTCGTCATATGGAAGACATTGGGAATGCTATATAGCTCCCAGAGTCCTTTCAGTGCTGCATCCCTCCCCGAAAGGAACTGCTAACAAGTACACTTCTACCTTCGCTGCTTGTTTAGTCTTCATGGCCTTTCACCGGCTGATGGTGCATCAGTTTGGCGATGTTTGCCACTGTTTATGTACTGACCCCTGCCCCAGGAGACCTGAACTCACCTTAATGGGTCCCTTAGATGGAGCCAGTAACAGAGATCTAAAGGAACCGTCCTCCTCCAAGGTCTACTGGTCCCCAACCTACTTGCATGACCTTTTGAAGGCAGTCCGTTGGATGGCTTGTGCCTTTATATAGGTGGTCTGAAACTTGCAGCTCTCCACATTTTTCTGGCTTTGGCCCACAGGACGCTTCATCATTGACCATGCTGGCTAAGGCTGGTGGAAGTTGTTATTCAAAACACCTGGAGGCGAAGAGTTTGCAGAGCCCTGCTCCATATGGTTTTGGCACTCACTGTTGACTTGTAGTATGCTTCTATCCAGCGATGGTCATTGGGTCGGAGTTTCCCAGATCTGGCAAAAAATGTCTCTCTGAGTCTGGATCCGGGAAAACTACTTGTGCCTTTTAAGGTAGCCGATCTGCTTTTGTTCCCCAAGACCGGGATCCAAACTCTGATCACCAGGGCTAAGATTGAGTGACATACCCACTATGCTACAGCAACGTCTGGTTACGTTTGTGAAAATTCCTCTCAAGATTGTACTCTGCAGAAAATATTCAAAAACAGCTTTGTAAAGATTTGCACCTTTTCTAATTTGCTTACATTACAGGGAACTCCTCCTTTCTTTAATAATAATTTAATCTGCCGAAATGTAAATGTTTAATTTTGAGGGTTGGGGAGTGATGAGAAAAATCTTGTGAGTTCGCCTTAACTTAGAACCATGTGCTACTAACTACCCGTGCCCCCTCCTGCCCACAGTTAATCATTTCCATTTCCAGTACTGCTGATATCATTCAGTTGAGGGAATGTTATCCTCTATCAGATTTGAGGTTTTGTACAGCATAGACTAGGTCAATCAGGGCCAGAGAAAACTGGACAATTCGGGATGGTTGAACATCATGGTACAATAGAGCAAAATAGGTAAAGATAGAATCCTAAAATCTGGGGCAACACCAATGTGATTGAAAAGGGAGGATCTATGCAAAAAATCAGAATCTTTCAATTGGGCAAATCAACGTCAATAGCTGTAGCCAATTTCAAATCCTCATAGACTGCACTATGGTGTGTTCTGTGATCATTTGCCAGTACAGCTTGGGCTGCATCAGTGGCTAGAGCTGCTGGATGAAATGTTACATACCTGAAATGATTCATGTGAAGATATATCAGGTGGTGCCAAGATCACATTTAGTACACGAAGATGGTTATGGAACATGAAGCCCATTATTAGAAAGCAAACATTAACATTCACGTTTCTATTTCGGCTCATTATCTGTGTTAAATATGCTTTCTGATATGTTTTGGTTACTTCATGAATCCTGTTTTATGAACGATTACAGCACTGAAATCTCCTTTCGGTTCTGCATGCATTTTGAACCTGATCCACAGATGGCATTATCCCCTGAAGTAAACTGGGGGTTCTGTGTGTATCGCATAGCTAAGTGTCACTCTTGATAATTACACCTTTAACATTTGGACATTGGAAGGAGGGCGTGCCCTTCTATGGTCCACCAAGATAGCCACCTCTTCCCCTACAACTAAAGGTAAATAGGAGCAGTTAGGAGTGGGCATTGTAGGTCGAACCAATCTTGATAGGAGGCTCATCAGGCTATGGCAAGGTACACGTAGTAGCTATTATAGCTGTGTCTGAACTGCAGTGAGATGGTCAGGTCAGAGGGATTAGATTGTCTGCCGCAAGGCGACTCTTCAATAGGTTAGAAATGACTGTAGAAGAAATACGTGCTTTCCACCTGTTCACTTTCACAGTTGTTGGTGATCTTCCGATTACAGGGGATATTTATTTCTTATAGTACATTGGGGTGCAGTATTTTAGAGGTGGAAGCTGGTGACAAATTTTCATTATGAATGGTATAGAACATTATTGGCTAATATTTCCTGACCGTATCAAAACTGGAGATTATTGACATTTTAGAAAATTATCATTATTAGCTTATAGCACATGAAAATATCTGTGCTGTTGTACTAATTAATTGTTAATGTGTATGCAAGTTGTATCAAACTAAAATACCTTTAAAACTGATTGGTGGAAACATGAATTTACGGTCATAAATGTGTAGTCACATGTACATCCTGAGTTATATACTTTCCTGATTTTTTATATTTAATGTTTTTATTTTATGTATAACACATCAATAACATAGTAAGATTAACATAAGTCATATAAGCACAACCTCAGATAAAAAAAACACCATAGATCGCCAGACGTTAGAAAAACCGCAGCGACCAATCCGGTTTACATTAGGTCGAGCGATGCCACCACTACAAGAAGTGTTTGGCAAGAGTTTCATTCATTGGACATAACTGCAGAGTCTTTATCCATAAACTCATCACCCATGCATATCCAGTACTCCAGATGTCACTGAATTTGTCCAGGTCACCTCTGAGCTTGTAAATGGCCTTCTCGCAGGTAGATAGTCAGTAACTCTTCCACCCAGTCATCAATGCAGAATGAATTAGCAGAGTATTCTGATTTTTGTAAATGTTCTCATCTTGATCTCATCTTGATGGATAGGAACCTGCTGATAATGTTATTGTATCATTGTTTTTTTGTTGCTATTCTACTGTTTTAGTTTAAAACAATTAGACACACTTACTATAAGCATTTTACATATCGAACTCATTCAGGCTTACTTCATCTAGAAGAAATATTAATTTGAAAATTGTTATTGAGGTACAGAATGGGTTTAATGAAATCTTGTTCTTTAGGAAACCATCGTTTTTGGGTAGAATCCTGTATGTCCAGTTAATGACCACCTGCCTGAATACCAAATGAAAAAAAACATGAATAACTTTTGTGTGGGCATCATAACTATCAAATGATCACACATTTGGTAACCATTCAGAAAGTGGATGCTCCATATCACATATTTCGTCAGGTGGAAGTGGATCAGCTACCTTCATCTCTGGGTACGCTACCATCTGCCAACGCCTATTTCCCAATGCACTAATGTGTATTGGAGCCCCTGTTCCTCAAAGGAGAAGCTATGTCATTGGTTAGGAAAGGTACATTCTCTACCCAACCCTCCTCAGAAGCTCAAACACTCGGGAGTCGTGTCAACCCTTGAAATTGGCAGTCTTTCAGACTTCATGATTTTTGGAAGATTTTTAGACCAGCCCTAAAAACTCATGTTCTTTAAATTGGATTTTCCTTCTTGCTGTCTGTAATCCATCATTTAGTATGTTATCATAGTAAAATAACTTTCTTCCTATTGATATTTCTTCTTTTTTTAAAAGCATATATTTTTACTCTACCTCTTTGATTTATCATATTGATTATATTTATTGCCATTGGGCTAGGAGCACTTTATATATGTTTTAAACACAAATGAAACCCACAACACTGCTAAGGCATATGCAGCGAGTTGTCTTGCTGGCCCTTGCATTTCTCTGCTTTTGCAAATGTGCACCATGGGATGCACACGGCCAAACCTCACCTCAACATTGCTTGTGTGCACCTCATTGCGCACTGACTCTTTGCATTAACCCTGACTTGTGCTTCTGACAGAATGGAATCCAAGGTCTGGTCCAACCTTAGCCCTGTGTAATGCTAGTGCAGTGCCGCGTCAGAGCCACTTGGTACATCCAGCCCTTTGTCGCCTTGGTTAGGCGCTTTCATTCACAACCCTCTCCCGTAGCAAATCTGAATGCAAATACTGTATGTGTGTTATATTTAAACCGAAATACCACATTCCTTTGTTTTTAAATATATCCACTTTTAATGTTGTGCTAAGCCAATGTTTGCCCTCATGTTGCAGACTGTAGATGTGCTTCTTGTAGTCATATTTGCTATTTTGACATGTTTCATTGGTGAATGACACTACTTTGATGCAAGGAACGTTCTTGCATAGTGAATCACTTTTCTGTGTGAATTATAATGCAAGTGCAAAGTTTTCACCTATCAGAACATCAAATCCTGGACCACAGCTACTGCTTGAATTATAATCACTGGTAGACTTGTTTGAATGTAGCACCTGATCCATTCCTTTGCAATGACTTGACATTGTGCTCTGTATCCGCCCCCTCCCGTTTCGTGCGCTTTGGAGTTTGATATCCGACTTTTCTGTCCTAGGTGCTTGGTCTCTGTTGAGCCATTGCACACTCATGAGTAGATGCATGAAGAGTTTTTTTCCTACAGGCAGCATAATTGCTTTCATCTTATGTTTGTTCCTTGTGGGCTCCTACATAAATCCCATGGGATGAAATTTAGCAATCTTCACTGTCTACATTTCGTTATCGTATTCATAGGACGGCGAACCATACTTGTTGTGTCAGCACGAGATCACGTCAACTAGCGAGATGTATTGATTTCCAGAATCCTCCCTATGAGATGTGCACTGCGCTGTTCCTGGACAACATGGGCTTGCTCTTTTATTTTTTAAAGGGCCAGTAGGGAGAAGCTACTCTCACTTGTATAAGCAAACGTCCATTTTTCTTTTTCATTGGATCCCAGTTTCTTTAATCTTGTCATTAGATGGCACTTGGAGCTTCCATGGAACGAGTAAGAAATAGCAACAATGGTGGAACCTTCTAGGGAGAATGTTATTAATAGGGATCCCTTCTAGCTGTAGAGGCCAGGATCACTTGCATTCCTAAGCAATGCAAAGGGTATTGAATGTATTTATTCCCTTAGATACACATTACTCCTTAATGGTGGGGTTGTACCCCTTTTCTTCAGGCTTGACGATTGAAGAACTGATGATTAAAAGAATGATGCCACATATTCTGTGGCACCCGCTCCTTAACAAATAAGGGGATCTTCACAAAATGTCTTTCAATTGTACAGTTTAATTGTAAACATTCTTGGAGAGCCTGGCTCATAGAAAGAACGGTGGCTTCTTGTGAAGGAAACTGTTCCCTCAAGGAGCAGTTAAATACGAGGCAGGGAAGCAAATGGCGAGGTTATGTGGTGGCAAGTCATATGAAGAGACACATGATCAATTTGTCAGACAAGAGACTTTGTTCTAAAACACTTTCTTGCCTGGACTGATGATGACATCATTCTTTAACCGAGGCGTGCTGGTGCTGCTGTCCACATTGTAGGGAACTGATAAGAAAACATTTGGAATACTGATGAGCAAAGGGGTTACGCTAAAGATATCCTGTTACGCCAGAAGGGAATAATGGATGCCTATTCCATGACATGTTCTTACAAATAACAGCTGCGCTCTTGTTGATTGACTCGGCCCCGCTCTCTAAGTGCAACACTTATTGTTACATGTGTCTTTGCAATGCGCCTGTGCTCAAGCAGATACTTGCAAGCAGCGGTTCTGCCTGTCCTTACACCTGCGCAGTTGGCTTGCAGGAGACAGTTACCGCATCAGAAGAAAGCGGATGGACTGGCTTAGGGTCGTTGTCAGGGTGCATCATACCCCCCCCTTTCTCAAACATTGACAGCGCCTTTGTGAAAAAGCCCTCGCATAAATGTATTCATTTGTTTGTCATAGTTTCTTTGTATATTTTCATTTCACGTACATTTTTGATTTATTTTGCTATCTTCTGTCTGTATGCCAGTTTTCATTTTTTTTATTTATTGTTATCAAAACAATTGACAGCTAATTATAAACGTTTAAACAATACAATTTCAGAGCGCCTTCCACCATAACCCATGAGCCGAAATATACCACCTGCATCCAAGCAGTTAATACCGGCGGCCCCTCTGTTTCCACCACCTTTCACCTCTACAGTCCCGCCCGAACACCAGCATGCCCCGAGTCTCCCGCTCTCGATCATCACTTCTTGCTTCTTGGTCCTAAAAGCTCCAGAGGCGCTAGAGCGGACAGACATGGCTCGCCAGATTGCTTGGTTACACACACTGCCAGCTGTTGCCTTTCAGCCAACTAGGGAGGCCTCACCATTTTGATAATTGGTGGCTCTTCGAGTAACATAGCCTGCTTGTCTTTAAGGTGAACATATGGTGACCCATCTTTATGCTGGCAATATGGTGGGATATACAAACGTGGCTAGGGATGGATTTGGGACCCTGAATGATATTCCATGGAACCCCTCCAAGCCCTGCATCATGGAACAGGTAGTGTGCCCCAACCCCCAGATTCACCCCAATCCCATTCACAAGCCTCAATCCTGGGACTTGCTCATACTCACTAGATTAGTACTTTACCATAAGCATACACAAAACTTGCCCTCAGGAAAGGCCCTCGGTGTCTCCCGTGATCAGACAGGAAGTGGATGTCATCTACTCGCCTGTGTGAAACCAAATAAGATGTCTCAAACACCCCACTAATTCTGGCCTCTGTTCACTTATGTGTCTCTGCAGTTGCCCATTTCCTAAAGTCACACAGGCAGCCTTGTATGCCCAAGGCCTGCACTTCCTTCCAATTCAGCGCAATCCTGCATTCAGCGAGTACAAACCCATGTGCTATTAGTTTTGTTTGCAGTTTACATGTCTTCCTCTACTGAAATAACCTCCTTTAGTACAATTTAGTTGAGGGCTGCAATCGCCTCCCTAGAACACCCTCTACCTTAACTAGTACCCTACACCATGAAAAAGCACACAGTTCACCACTTAATCACCACGTTTGTAAAATAAATCATCCAGAGATGGAACACATCTCAAACATTCTGGGTTGGGTTATCTTCCCATTTTACACAATTACAAAGGTGTGAAATATTCCCTCAGAATAATTTAATTTAAATCTGGCGTTTCATGATACTTTTCTGGTACGCACACTCCCAGAACTGTATGCAGAACCTTAATGCACCTGTCCCCTCTCCCAATTGCTTCGATGTGCATCTCGGGTTGTTACAGGAACCCAGGCCACATCCTTTGTAACCTGCTGCAATGCGTGCAACGTCAAGGAATAGCACACTAGTACTAGTCCAGGCGGCCTTCCTCTTCTGATAAATGACCAAGTTTCCCTCTGAATATAAGTGGCCTACCTTCGACCTCTCACCCCTTCCTTACATTCGTGCAGCACAAAATTCCAGTTCCATGCCTTTGGCATTCTGTAAAATACATAATCTGCCATCCTTCCAACGCAATGACAAATAAGGGGATTGGCAAGAACCAGTGTATCACATGGTGCAGCACTGCTGCCCTCTAGAAGCACAGCAAGTCGGGTAAACCTCCAACTCATAGGGCATATCCAGCAAACCCAGCGCAATCCTGAACTCCCTGCCACTCCAAAGCAACCACTTCTGCATGCCATCCAACCCTTTTAAAAACACCTTGGGGAGTAATGGCCAAGGGCATAACCTGGAAGATATATAGAAAGCAAGGGGCGGCAACCCTCTTAATCTGCATTGTATTTACTTTAAAGACTGGAGGGGGTGTCTGTACCCCTGCTATCTATATGGCAGAGGAGAGGCACAGAGGACCCCAGCCAAGATTCTCTATTATTGGTAACGTAGTCAAGCAATCAAGGCCTAGCTTCTCTGGAGGTGATGCAGGCTGGTTCTTAAGTACAGTGTAGTCCCCAAGCCCCCACAAAGGAATGTCCACACACTGTATTAGTTAAAACACAGTCTTTATATAATTAATATTCAAGGTTATGTACGCTATCACAATAACTCACTTTGTGCTCAGAAAATCCACAATGGCAAATATTTACAGTTCTAAAGTGGTACCACAATTATTATCAGATCTCATTAAAGTGCATCAACTATACTCTGGTCAAATGTCACACAGATCAAGGAATAAAAATAACCAACAATAGATATACGAGGAAAGCAGTTGGTTAGAACAATAGGCAGAATAATGGCCTCTACCGTTAGACACAGTTCCGTGTGGAGATCCACCCACCTGGGCAACCTGTAGAATAAAGATATATCGCAAGCCCAGTCCATATATTGTTCACAAGAATCTTTCCAATAGTTCAGCAACCCCAAAGTACCTGGTGTTGGAGAGTTCATCATCGGGGAAATCAACGGCCCTTCTTGAGTGCACTCCCTTTAAGGCAGGAGCCACGGATCGTCAAACGTCCGGTGATGAACACAGTGAACTACGGTGGTGAAGTGGCAGCTTCGTTCCTAGCAGTGCTCGTCAACGGGGAAGCGTAAACGTCCTGCAAGGAAGAGGCGTGCGGGGCACCTCGATGTCGATAGTTCTGGATCACAAAGAGTTTGAAGAACTGTGGCACAGGAAGGGCTTTGAGTCGTTGGCGTCTCTGTGGTCTTTGGGTGGCGGTAAACTCACCGGCGGAAGCTCCTCGGTGTGTCGACGGCCTTGCCTTCTCCGGCGGGATAAGGCGGGCCGCAGTGCGGACGAGCGCGTCTGTGAATCGAAAGTTCTTAAGCAACGGGAGCACGGCGGCTCCGGTCGGCGACGGCGGTCGTCGATGGTGGCGGACAACAGTCCGGGCGCTTTTCTTTGGGATTCACGCCAATTCCTTGTGGTTATTTGGCCTTATTTGCTGAGTGATCTAATTTGTCCCCTATGAAAACACTCTTGCATTCTCTTCAGCAGATCCAGTGTTTCTCGGTCTGCAAATTGATGTTGAGGTGGTCAGTGCACTTCTTAAGCTACTGAGTGCATATTATCCCTTAGAATACATTGAGGATGCATCTATATGTCCTAAAAGGTTACTGGGAACTCTTTCCTTTGCAGTTAATACATGATTGGTCCTTTTGTGGTAGGCTGTATGAAGGTAATCAACTCGGAAGACTCTGCTGATCTCTTAACAGTGATACAATGTATTAGACCTTGTTGAGTGCCGTTTTCTAGCTCTGGTGTGGGTGTGGAGTGCTCTGCTGAAAGAGGAACAGTTTGTAAAGTATGAAATCAAGTGGAGACACTTGTATCCATTCCATTATGCAACCCTTATTTTCTTATTAAAAGCCTTGTACGAACCGTTATGGGATGCACATATAGCTTATCGTGTGGACCTTTGTATCTTTGTATTAATGTCTCCCCTCCCTTTCCATTTTATAGTTGTCCATGTGTATACATTTCTTGTTCACATAAATGCAACTACTCCTGGACCACGTCAGTATCATTATCAACATCTCCCAGGGCGTCTATGGAGGAAGATGGCCACATATGAGAAATAGTGTGCTACACCACAACTCAAAGACTAACCCTCTTTGATTTGAGTTTTTTGGAAAGTAGGTGACTCGACCACTAGATTTCTTTTACACATGAACTATTATAAATTGAACACTTGTAGAACTATTATAGAACCATATAAAATGCCAGATCAGTGTTGATAGCAAAAGAAAAATCTAAATTGCCATCTTCCCAGAACTACTTCTTAAAGGTCTAGAATCTACAGGCAGAAAATCTCCCATAACCATTTTAGGCCTCCGAGCAGTAACATCTAAACTGTTTTGACCAAAGAAAACAAAATCAAAAACAATTTTGGATGTCTCCTTCTTTTGCCCATTAAACCACATTGGCCCATCCCAACCCCCAACCCAACCCCCTGTTGCTCTATGCTATCTGCCCTCACATCTGACCCACCCTTGCCGAGCTCTTAGCTCCACTTTTTTGTTAAACTTCTACATCTGATACATCATAATGTTGGGGTGAGGGAAGAACGTTCTGTTCCCGCTCAAAAACCCAGTGTTCACCATTTTTGTTTCACCTCAGCATCAGGTGCCCATACTACACAAAACAACTCTTTATTATGTATTTAATAATCTTTGAGAATTATGACTGAGAACAGATATGTAAGGGCTCTCCACAGAGAAGACTGCATTGCCAACAATTTCTGTCATTGTCACCGGATGGCTTTAAATAAGTCTGAAAATCAAAAGGGTGGTTCAAGGGTTATTATTGAATGATATGATAGTTAACGCCAATATTTATGACTCTGACCGGTCGCAAGTTATTCACTCTGTTGAGTTTCCCTGTCTGTTCCCTGCTCCTCCTGGTGGGCTTCCTCCACCCTAATCCCAGACGCAGACTTCTCTAACACCCAGCGTGAGTGGTAAACTAAAGATTGATAACCCATGATATTTAGTTGTTAGTCGAAGCACCATAAGAGGGCCTAAATGCAAAGCCTTTTCTGTCTCGATTTAAATGGCGCTGATATCAGATGCTCTCACTCTTTCTCTCCTCTCACTCCCTTTTGTTCCTCTGTTTGTTCTATCTGCATTCCCATCCCACTTGTTGTCCTGTTTCACTTAGATAAAGAGTTGATCTTACTCTCTTGTTCTTCTATTTGGCTTTTGCCGTAGCAATAACAGAAATTCAAAAAGCTGAAAATGCATTTTCCATCTACAAGTGTAGTGTGGCGTGTCAGAAGGACGTGGACACTCTGGGAACATTTCCAACGTGTGTTTATTAAAGAATAAGGCCTATTTTACCTTTGGCATTTCTCTCCTCTTTGTTTAACCTTTGTCGAATCTTTGGATCTGGGTAAATGGGCTTTGAGTAACATTGGAAAGTATATTTCCCTGTGTGGGTCTTGCTCTCTGGACAATTATAGTTCAACTTTTTCCAACCTGGTCTCTTTTGAATATTATCTATCTTAGGGGTTTCTCTGTCTTTCAGTTCACAATGTTTTCACTTTGTTATATTCCACTCTTTCTTTGTTGAATAATGGGATATTTTCCCCTCTTCCCAGGGTAGTGATTCCCAAGAACTATTGGTTTCCCTCTCAAGTCTTTTGTGATTCTCCTTCTCACATTTATACAGTTGAAGTTCAGTAGCTCTTTTCTGAAGTATTCACCACCTATACTGGGACTTGTAGCTCTGATTACATAACAAGGCCCTTTTGGCCTCCCTGTCTTCCTGTTCTCCCTGTTACGTTCACTGCTCCAGGGGAATATCTCTGGGGCCTGTCTTGGCTTGGGACGTTCTCTTTTGTTCCTCTGCACGGTATGGTTGGTTCTGCCACCATACTCTTTTTGCGGTTCCCTTTCTCCTTCACAGGGTCTCGGTACCTCCATTGATAACCGGACCGTTTGCTGCGGTTTGTGCTTGTTGGTGTCGGTATAGTTGTATGGGTGGTCTACCCACCATAAACTCCTCATGCTCATGCCACCACTGAGGTTTCTGCTCCTGTTGACCCCGTTTTTCCCTTCTCGCACATGCTGGTCTTGCAGCATCTCCTTTTGCCATTCAGAGCCGGCCTGCTCATTGTGGGCCCTGCATCTCTCTATTGCTCCGCCTCCTTCAGGTGTTACGCATCTAGGGGCCTCCCCTACCTTCATAGGCATTCTGCACTCTTGCTCTCCTTTGGCATGTGCTCCTTGTTCAACGTTCTCGTCCCAGTTAATTGTAGGCCCTCATTTAAAGGGGCGATTTCCTTTTCTTCCTTATAATGATGTGAGGTTGTTTTCTCTTTTGTTAAGTCTCAGGACTTGAAACCATTTGGCATAGATAGTCCCATGTATGCCATCATGTGACATGGTCTAGGAAGCTCCTCACAGGAACGGGAGTCCATGTCCCCTAAGGGGGAGTCTCTCCCGGTGAGGCCCTACTTGTCTCTACTCCTTGGGGAGGGGATTGCGGAGCAGGCTCGCCTCCCTAGTTTCACAACGGGGGTGGAGGGACTGTCCCTTGGGGAGAAGGGATGAATTCCCTCAATTCGTCACACTACTTAAGCTTGAACATTGAGGGGTCCTTTTAAATGTGTGCAAACCTGCTTTTGGGAGTTAGGTTGGAAGAAAGGGAATTAGAGGTTTTTGGCAGTTGCACTCTCTAGTCTGGCATAGGAGACGTCAAGCTAGGCTACTCTCGATCATGCAATTTTCATGAAGTCCACCACAACAATCCAGCCTTCTCAAACTGTCCACCAGGGTATATCACACCAGCTCTGAAGAATGGAGAGAAGAGCTTGGACACTGTTCTTCTTCAGTACTTTAGCTCTTTGCTGAAACTGCTCTCATGACAGCAGTTCTATTGAGAAATTCAGGTACCGTCCTGAAACATAGCAGACATAGCAGTCCTGCTAAGAATGTTGGCATGATGCCACTAAACATACATCCTTTCTGCTATAAATAGCTGTAATTGTCCCATGAAAAGTGTGAGGCAGCGCCCCAGAAAAAGTAGCATACTGTGCCTAAATATATAGAAATATATATAGCAACACAGTTGAAATACTTTACGGTCAGTACCACTGAAAATATATACAATGCTGTTGAGTTTTGTTGGCACTATCCTTTATGAAAACTATTTGCTAATCTTGCTGGCAGGGGACGGCTGATACTGTTGTATTATAAGTATAAAAGCCCATCAAAGACGTGCTGATAGATTTTCACACTGCCTACCTGTTTCCATTATACCTTCTTTGGTGGAAGATGTAATGTAAAGCAGACCACATGCCCGGCCATTCCTTTCAAGAATGCGTGCGTGTATATAAATATATACTTTTATATGTATCTATATACAAAAAAAGCTTTGTTGAGGGGACGTTATGGTTAAGTTGCCCTACGAAAAACCTGTGCACTTCACTAAAAAAAATGTTTCGCCCTCCCCATTGTGGTTCAAATTAAAAACGGAAAACCCCTGAAATTCGCCAGTTATGGCAGACTGAGCCCCCTTACTTGCCATCGCCACTGTGCACTGCTAAAACTAACACTCACAACATGAAAGCTGTCCTCTGAAATGTCCCTGATGACATCACTGACGACATCACATGTTTAGCCTATTTGTTTTCGTTGCCTGCCATATATATATATATATATATGTACATTCAGTAAAAAAACTTTGTTAAAGGGATGTTCTACTTCACAGTGAAACCAAAAAACACTGCACATTCCCCCATTATGGTAAGCTAAGCAATCATAACTGCCCGCACCACTGTGCACTGCTAACACTAACACCCAGGACAAGAAAGATGACATCACAAATGGAGTAAGGTCCTGGATCTGGCTACCTGGAAGTTCTTGAGGCCTTCTCTAAGCAGTATGGGGTGGTAAGAGTGGTGCAGTGGGTTGGATTTATCTTGGGCTGTCTAATCTTCTCAATCTGGGCTGCGGTTGACTGGTCCTGTTCATAAAGGACAGAAGGACAATCTTAGGTTCAAAATGGTTGTAGAGTCTGCTTACCAGCTTCAATTTGCAGGTATATTGTGGGCCTTGTTTCCATTTCCATGTACTGAATGCTGCTAGTGTATAATTTATTTATTTGGGTGTTTGTGGAGGGCTACATGTCACTTTCCCGCTGCTTCACAGCCCTTGTCGGACTTGTACAAAGCAACGTGACACTGCTGTGAAACCACATAACAAAGCATGACATAATATAGCATGACATAACATGACATATAACAGGCTGGTATAACAAAACCACCATCATGTCTAAAAATGATGGGGGAATAAGTAAATATACACATAAATTAAACTAATATAGAGCTAAAATGATGTATGGTTTAGTGTGTTCTGTATCACTAACATGCTACCTTTCAATGTGTTTGTTAGTGCTTTGAACTCCTGCTGCATATTGCAAAGTTGAGGGCAAATGTATGGCTCAGAGGCCCTCATCAAATCGAAGAGGGATTGGTGTATCATAGAGACTGAGCTCAGGTGGGCCAGAGGATCCTGAGACAGCCCCTGAGGAGGCTTGATGCCATTGAAAACTCTTTCTGTGGACCAGGGGCCTGGTGGTCTTGTGTACATTTTCCAGTGATGGAATCAAAAGCAGTGGTAATTTACTCAGCATTTACAGTGCACCAGTCACCACTCCAACGGTCTCAGAACAACTAGGCTTGTCCGAAAAAGTGGTGTATTGTGCCCCTCCTGCGCCCCCCAGGGCTTTAAGAACCATAGCCTGTGAGGCAAGAGATTAGAGGTGGGAGTGGAGGAGAAGAAAAAGGGATAACAAATAAAAGACAAACAGAAAAAGACACAAAGCAGTAGGTCAAATAGAGATTAGAAATGTTTGTAAAAGTGTGGGTGCACAACGCTTCAAAAGAATGGAATGTGAAAAAAATCCTGCACAAAGGTAAGAGTAAATTCAAAAGTATCCGTAGCTAAGGGAGACTTCCGTCGGGGACTTGTTTAATATTAAATATTACAAATTGTAGTGTGTGGGTCCTTGATGGATTTGAGATGAGCTCAAACGGCTCCTTGAAGCACGTTGGCTTTTCTTGCCCATCTGTACGTTTCCTTTCTCCCTGAAAACGAGCTCCACAAATATCATTCTGAGCCTGCCAAGGTTATTGCTCAAGTGTGACCATGTCAATAGTAGACTATGTGAAAAGTGAATGTGGGCGGAAACAAATGGGGTAGTGTAAGGTGAATGCGGTGGACGCATGGACACAAAACCGAAGGGGAATAGGGAGTATAGACTGTCACCTAGAGTGTCATCCCTGCATGGCTTTGTGCTTGGGTGGACGGGTGGAGTTTATGATTTCTCTGTGCTATGTTACCTCATTAGTCTTTTATACTGCACACACCACTACTGTACGGGTCTTAAAGGGCCAACCATCATCCATTTAGAGGCGATTTGTGGCCCCGGCCAATGTCACAGCAAGACCGTGGTCTGTGGAGTGAAATGGAAACGGGGCCGGCCAGACACGATCACGTTGTGTACCTTAGGTTCATTATTTGTTGCTGATTTATAAGACACCTGAAGCACCCTCGGGGGCAGGGAGGATTATGCATAGCCTTGGAACATTCACATCAAAAAGTCCAGGTCGATTTGAATGATATAGAGCACCACAGTGAAGTGAGTGTGATTATCCAAATACATTTGGCAGAGCGCTATCAGATAACAAGTGCAAAGGAAAACACAATTGTCATAATGTTCAGCATTGTGGCATATCACACCTGGCTCAATGCTGCGTAATATTTCGATCTGATGCAACGTATTAGGCTGATGGTCATACTGGAGGCACGCTAACCCGGCAAGTCAACTGGGCACTGGGGCAAAGTCAGTTCTTTAACGGCAGAGATGAGGCTTATATGTAGGGAGTTATACACGTTTTTCTATTTCTACCCTATATTTTCCTATTTGCAATATTGTTTCTTTGTGGTATTTTGTTAAATATCTCAAGGCCGATGCTTTGCATCAGATTTCTTGTAATTTATTAGATGAAATCAAATCTGCAGCAACAGGGCGTCAATGTGCCTCACCTTTTATAAAGCACTCAAATACAGATACTGTTCAAGTAGAAAGAAATATCGAAGAAAAGTCATGATGAAAAGAAAATAGGTCTTGCATGGAGAGATCTGCTAAGGAATAGGTATGCATATAAAGAATTCACCCCCAGCAAAAAACCCAATGCTTGTGCCACAGCCGGCGCCTTTTTGATATTACAGAGGAAGCCACCAAGGACATGTTCTATGACAAATCGGATTCATTTTCATGTTTTAGACCTTCTGCATGTAATTGCTAATCCTCCCTCTCCAAATGATGCTGCATTTTGTATTTTATTCAGACTACACACAATCTGCTAGATTTAAGACAACCTGATATCTGATAATTGTCACTGTGGGATTCTTTAAATAATATAGGAATTCTGCCACACATTTTGCATGCATTATTTACTTAATATTGGTATATTATGGAATGCTTTATTTTTCATTTGTCATGCTCCCCGTGTAAGGTCTTTTTTTTATCTTTTCTTTGTAGCTGGTGCTCATGGGAAAATTGGCTGGGCATTTGGTTTGGGATTAGAGAGATTGGCTATGATCCTCTACCAGATCCCTGATATCCGTCTGTTTTGGAGTGAAGACGAGCGTTTCCTAAATCAGTTCTGTGTTGATCACATTGACCAAAAAGTACAATTTCAGGTAAGAAACTGACAATGACAAT
Source organism: Ambystoma mexicanum (assembly GCF_040938575.1). Classification (NCBI taxonomy): domain Eukaryota; kingdom Metazoa; phylum Chordata; class Amphibia; order Caudata; family Ambystomatidae; genus Ambystoma; species Ambystoma mexicanum. The sequence continues at coordinate 987,001,682 of NC_090930.1, forward strand.
AAAGGTTGTTTAATGGGTTACTGTTCAGTTAGAGATGCCCGTAATGGTGAAAGTGAAAACCACCTATATCACTCCCTTCTTTAGTGACCTTCACTGCATTCGTTTATGTATTTAATGCATGGTTGCTTATCTAAATAAGATTGTAGCAACGGTGCCATTAGTCAATACTATTCCACACAGGTTATATAAGGGAAATTAGTTGCAGGTTATTACAGGAAAAAGTGCCATTTAAGACATTCTACAATGGCTGATGAATTCAGTTCTTCTGCAACCCTGGACATGCATAGCAAACCTACTTCCAAATGACTGACCTGATTTTAGAACTAAGAGATGGGGAAATATCCTATTTCAGAACAACATTTGCAGGTGAGACGCAAGGTTCGAGTCTGATGGTTTAGTGCGGGGTTCTCTGCATTTTTTACTTTCAAGTGCAATACTTGGGAAGAAGGCAAACTTGAGCCAACACTAAATCCATTAGATGAGAGTAGGTGAGTTGTGCTGTTTATGGGAACAGTAGGAACCTTATTGGATACTGCCATGACCTATAACAGCCATCGTGCTCCTGAGGGATAGGATTTACAAATATGATACGATTACTGAATAATGACAAAGCAATTTATAGTACTGATTTATGTTATATTTTTGCGGGGAGAATCGGGGAGTAGGTGCTCAAAGGGTGCAGAAAAACGGAACAGAGGGTCAGGTATTATGAGGACACCATCAGAAATGACACTGCCTCTTCTGCAGTGCTTTCCCTTCAGGTAATAACTCAAGTTGTAATATTCTCAATGTTAGACATTTTTATTAAACAGAAATGGGTAGGATAAACGCCTCTCTGACCCTATCCTAAAGACATCTAATCTGACCCTCATACTAGAAACGAACAACTAAGGGGTGCAGAGAAATGTCTCTGACTTGTGTTTAGCAAAAAGGGTTTATGACCAAAATATAAAGATAAATCCATCAGAAAGTGTTTGCCAAGGAGAAGCCATTGGTTCCGGAAGGTGGCTCCCTTCCGTTGGATGTTTAGGTAGAATGTCAAAAGTGTCTCTTTTGAACAACAGTTTCTTGGTATCACAAAATGTCGCTTTACAAAGATGAATCCAACAGAAAGTGTTTTCCAAGGAGGGAACCTTGGTTCCAGAGGGTAGTTCCTTTCCCCTGGATATTTTAGGTAGGATGGCAAGTGTCTCTTTCAAACAACAGTTTCTTGGTTCTTTATACTGGATTCACGAAGTTACTAGATCCGCAAAAGTTCTTATTCACATAATACATTCCACAATAAGCTTTCTTTAACTTCTCTTGTACTTTAGCGGATTTACCAGTTATCCTCTTGTGAGCTCTTCATATTTCTTGGTGTACTCCCCTGCCAGGTATCTTGTCACAGTGTTAAGTCTTTGTATAATTTCAAGTGCCTGGTGTAACTGCCTACCATGACATCTTTTATGTGCTTCTTAATTTCCCTGGGATGCTTCCCTGCCAGGTATTTTTTTTAAATAGTTGAACTTTCCTCTACAATCTTGGGTTGAACTCCTGGCATACTCTCCTGCCAGGAATCCTTTTATGGATTCTTCAGAAACCCCGATGTACTCCACGGCCAGTAATTTCATTGATAGGACCTCTTTTAATGGACTTCTTATATCCCCAGGTATACTTTCCTGCCAGGTATCTTTCCCCAAATGTCAACTGCCTGGTTTATTCTTTTTGCCAGGACTTCTCATTGGTTTCACTGTCCTTTTCAACTATGGCAAAGTCGTATCAACTTTGTTGTGCTTCAATATGTCTACTTAGGGTAAAATTTGCTCCAGCTATCCCCCACATTGACATTTCATGCATAGATATTTGTTCAGGTTTTGCTTCTGCACTTTCTCTTGTCGTTATTCAAATAATTTCCCCTTTGTGCCTTCCTTTAACATTGGGTTTTGTCTCTATTTGAATAATCTTGGCTTTTGTTCTTTGCCTGGTCTGCCTTCAAAAAACCTCTATATATTATCTACATTCACATGCTAACGCTGTTTTCAGAGTGCCCCACGGTAACCTGCCATTTTAGGTGGACTCACTGGGTCTTCTTTGCACCCCCGGTGCGGTTCGCATCTTGGTGGAATGATTCCTACATCTGTTCTCCAGCTTCGGGTGCGTGAACGTCCCTCTAGCTGGCCACTTGGGTTTGCGGTTACAGTTGGACTTGCCTCTTCGGTCCGGGCATTGAAATTGCTGTATCCTCGAGCAGCCTGCCACCTGAGAGCTTCTGCTTTGCTCCAAATGTCTTTGGGACCTTCCGTGCTCGTCAGCGCGGTCTCTCCCCCAGCGCCGGCAGCCTTCTCAGATCCAGTGTGCTTCGCATCGGTGAGCCTCCAGCTGGGACCTGATGGCCTCTCCTGTACTCTCAGTTCCCACAGTGCGGCTTCTGATTTTAAAGGTCCAGCACACTTCAGGGTTTGGAAAACAACTAGTCTGCTTGTTATTCTTGGAGTTCTTGTCGATCTGCAACAACTCCGTCCTCCTCAGTACTTGAGGCTTTATGGGAGCTGAAGTCTATATATGATATTGGACTTCTGAAAAGATGTTGTTCAAAAGTTTTAGACAGAGAAACACCAAAAACAGGAGATGTTATATGTGTGTTGTGTATGTTTGGGATATAAATGGGATTCAGCGGTGGCTTGCCTTTGATGTGAATTTTTAGTTATGGATGTACGATAAACCTCATACCTCATAAAAGATGTAATCTGTGATGTCATTGTGGTCATACGCTGTGCAACATGGGATGCGAAGTTAGAGTGGACTTGCTTGAAATGAGAGTGCTGAATTTCAGCTGCTTTGTTGTGTTAAATCTGGCGAGCGTAACTCTCTCATTACCAAGGTCTTTTCACTGAATTCAAAATGTTTTGTTGCTAGGTTTTTTATGTGAAATCTGATTGCCTTATTTCTCTCTTAACTCAAGTTTTTCACTGAATTTCAATGGTTTTGTTGTACTATAGTTCATTTGGAGTCCATGAGCCATGGCCTTTGGCCAGTGCCACTGTAGATAATGCACCAATATGTTCCTTTGGGGTCCACTAGCCATGGTGTTTGGCTGTGACCACTGTACTTGTTGCACCAATAGGTTTATTTGGGCCCACTGGCCATAGCCTTTGGCAGTGGGCACTGTACATGTTTCACCAATAGGTTTCTTTGGGGAGCATTAGCCATAGCCTTATCTTTGGCCCTGACCACTGTACATGTTCCCATGCAACTACAGAAATTAAGTGTAGTCTAAATGTTTGAGGACAGGACCACCCCTCTGTACAAGATATTTGTTTAGCCACTCCGTCTTGTCCGAGTACAGGCTATCCCTTCCGTTACAAACACTGTACATGTTCCATCAATAGGTTTCTTTGGGGCCACTATCCATGGCATTCGGCAGTGGCCACTGTACATGTTGCACCAATACATTTCTTTGGGGCCCATGCACCAATAATTTTCTTTGGGGCCCACTAGCCATGGCATTCGGCCATAGCTTTCACCACAGCATTTGGCCATAACCACTTTACATGTTGCACCAATAGGTTTCTTTTTGGCCCACATCCTTGGACACTGTGCATGTTGCACCAATAGTTGGTTTTTTTGGCCCATTAGCCATGGCCTTCAGTCAGGACCAGTGGCCATGGGGGACTTCATTCCAAAGCTTGATGGCACCCTTTTTCCTCCTTTAAATAGCGTTTTGAATTCTTTCATTTTCAGCTTCTCCCAGTATTATCGCAGGAACTACTTGCATTGAGTTAAAAAAATAGCTGATTTTCATTTCTGGAAAGCTTCTCAGCCAATACATTTAAAAGCGTTAAGGAGTACACCCCCAAGTCTCTGTCAAGTATTGTAAAAGCTACTGGATGGATTGACCCCAAGCCAGTCAAGGAAATTAAGTCAACACTGTGCACAAATAGTTTCAGTTAAAAAAAATTCCATGTTTTCTGCATGGTAAAGTGAATGGCAGTAGGCTGAAAACAAACTGCGCTTTTTGTTTTCTTCATAACGATTTAGCAAATTCTTACCAGAAATGTCCAGTTGGGGGGCTCTAGACAAACATTTTGTTTGGAAAATGTCATCCAAATCCATCCATCAAGTCAAATGTTATTAGTCTCTCTCAGCCTCTCTGCTGCAAAGCACCAAGGCCGAAGTCTGTCGAATATTTTAAAAACTACTGGATGAGCAAAGTAAGTTAACAGTTTGCCTAAGTTGTTTCTTATTTGGTCCAAATTTGCCCACTGGTTTTCATGCTATCGCTGTTCAAAAACTGCACTTTCTCTATTGCAAAAAACAAACAGTGCTTTTTTATTTTCTTAATGATGTTTTCATTTTTTAACCTATTGTTTGCAAAATTTACAGTTTGGGGGTTTGGGGGCCTTGACAAACTCTTTGTTTGGGAAATGTCATCCAAATCCGTCCAGCAAGTCAAAAGCTATTACCAATAGAATTGTGTGCATAAATGGGAGCTTTTCATTTTTGAAACGCCTCTCTGCTGCAAAACACCATGGGAGAAATGGCTATTTTTTTGGAGCAGCCCCTCTTCTCAGCTGAGTATTTGAAAAACGACTGGACGGATTACACAAAACATGTCCTGGAAATCGAGTCAATGCTTCGTTGCCAAGATGTTTCCTATTTTGGTCCAAATCCGTCTAGTGGTTTTTGTGCCCCGGCTACAAAAAATGTAACTTTTTCTATATGGGACATTAATGGGAAATTGCTTTCTTAATAACGTTTACATTGTTTAACAAATCTTTCCCAAAATCTTCACACTGGCGTGACAAACGCTTTGTTTGGAAAATATCGTCCAAATCCGTCCACCAAGTAAAACGTTATAAGCAAATAGAATTTTTGTATTTCCTATGACTCATAGGTTTCACTGAGAAGACCTCAAAATGGTGTCTCTCATGCCATTCCACTTAATCATTCAGCATCTCACATGGGTATTTGTTGTGGAGGGATATCATTGTCATTACTAAATTGGATCATTTCTTTCTCTCGCTTTGTTCTTTATAATGGCTCAGTGGCATGTACTATTTCATAAGAATTACAGTACCACAGTTGCCAGTGTTCAATTTTGTATTGACTCTTTCAGTTTCTTAGTGCCCAATGTGGAACAGCATACCCAGCATTCAGCTCTCTGGGTCTACTTGCAGTCAGTCAGTGCTTTTGCACTATTGTCACAGAGTGTTAGCACAACTCCCCCCAACAGTCAGTTCTCTGTACTATCTTTCAACTTGGTCAGGCACTTCTGTCATGAAGTATTAAGACCACAATTCTTAACCTACAATGTTCTTGATCCCTAGATCTTGCCCGGCCTCTTGCACTATTGTTACAACTCTCAACATGCAGTTCGCGATGTCCTTGTTATATTGATCAGACCTTCCTGTTCTATGGTTACAGGCGATCATTTTTCTTCTATAGTGGATTGATGCAAAGTGTGCTAAAAGTATCTCTTGATCATTTTGCCTCATGTTTCACCATTTACCAGGCAGAGTTGAGGAGATGGGTGGACATGGTATTACTTGACACCGAGAGGTACTATTATAGCTCGTTTGTTATCGCTTGGCAAGCATCCTTCTTTGAACACTTGTTTAATAAAACCTTTAAACCATTATCTTTTAGGGTATGATATTTGTTAGCACAAAGCAAACCTTACACAATCAAAACACACAGTTCCAAAAAGTAGCATTTTTTTAAAACAAGAAATTAATCAAACACCACACCTTCACAAGCACATGACAGTAAAACCACATACTCTTTTTTGCAAAATGTACATTATATCAAATAAAATATAAAAAAGCTTAAATGCCCGATTCAAAATTTTGTTTGATTAATACTTCATATAAAAAGAAAGAGAATGATAATGACTCCAAAATGTACTGTTTGGCTCTTACAAACGGGCTCCTCCAATTAGACCTTGATTCTTCCTCTATTGACTTCAATTATGCCGATTGTTCCCAAAACTTTCAAGACCTCTGTTGTTAGAGAAGTTGCTTTCTCGGTTGACAGCCGCAGCCAGAAATCATTTGTCGAGAGCCAATCCTCCCGATCCAAATAACTACTAAGCATCAAAATCCTCTCTTCTTGAACACCAGAGCATTCCAGAATTAGGTGCTTTAAGGATTGAATACATAAAGGCAAACCACAAATACATTTAGCATCATCCAGCTCCAATCCTTGCAAACAAATGACTCTTTCACCAGTAAGCAAATGATTCAGTCTAAATCGCATAAATAGGTTCCAATTGGTATCAGGGAATTTTTACAAGTATCTAGGGAGGATTCCTCTAGGTTTATCAATTTTTAAACAATGGCAAAACATTCTATATTGACCCTTTCTCTCAGTAGTTTCACACCAATCAATTTGAAAAAGTAACTTCCTTACTCCCAAGGGGCTTTGCATTCAATCTCTCGAGGACACAGATACACTATTTTAAATTATTTCACTTCTAATCATAACATTATACACAGAGTCATGTTTCATAGTCTAAAATAGTTCTATTAAAATCACAAAACAAAGAATTGTTAGGGGGAACCAATAGAAGTCTATAAAAAGTTAAAATCTTCCATTTTAACCATACTGTCAGGGATGAAAGTCCTAATTCAAATCTGCGTACTGCCATCGGAACACAATTCGGTAAACCTAACACCTTTTTCTTAAGCTTACTTTCTATTTTGGAGATCATAAGTTCCTGACATATGTGGAAGAGATTTAGCTTTATAAAATGTTATTAAAGGAATCACTGAAAATCTGCAGTATTTTGCATATATATGTTTCATTTGTGAAATCATAGTTGTCAATTTTACCATGAGACACTTCTACAAATTTGCTTTATTTATGCTAGCCTCCTAGTCAAAGCCCAATTATTTAATGTTCCTGAAAGGCTCAATAACAGAGCTGTTTAACATCCAAGTAAATGTATATGGTCTATTAAGATTAGAACTAAATCTAATCACCTTAGATTTATTTAAATTTATCTGTAGATCATTGGCTTTTGCCTAGCAACTGATAGAATTAATTAGCCGCTGAAGGTCCACTTGGGTATAATCAAATAATACCAAATCTCCTGCATATGCCAGCCAGTAATTAATGGTATTATTTATCTTGTGGCCAATGAAAGAAGCCAGAGCTAAAGCAGCACCAACATCCGAAATCTATAAATGAAAAAGACAGGGGGCCAACATGCACCCCTGACGTAAACCTCAATACATATTAATACATTTGGAAAGTGACCCCTGTTGGTCTAACCTAACCTGTAAGTATCTTTCTGAATAGCTATATGTATGGATAGAGAGTAAAGAATCAGTAATTTTCCAGTTATTCAACATATCCATAGTAATGCCCTATTGACAGTATCAAATGCAAACTAAAAATCTATACAGATGGCATATATTGGGGTTGTTTTATTTTGCCACGCCTTTTGTTGCATGGCATCTACCACAAAACCATTGTGAGTGGTCCCAGACCTTTACGAAAACCTGTTTGGAATTTCTTAAAACGCCCAGTTGATGTTGCACAGAGCTCAAGATCACAGAGTATCAGTGAGGCAAAAATGTTACTCTCTGCCTCCAGAAGGGCTTTCGGGCGGTAGTAGTAGGGCATCGACGATCTCCCTTTTTATAGAAAAGAATAACTATCAATCGTTTCCAGGACTTGGGGTGGAGACAGATTTCACTATATTATAGAACAGTATAAACAAAATGGCTGCCCATAGAGCAATATTACTTTTTAAAACAAAATTTGATAGCCCATTAGGTGAGTTAGATGCTTTTTCAATCAGTCGCACTACATTCCCCCAAAGAAAAAGACAATTCCCGGTCTTGACAGAGTAAAATTCAGGGAAGCTCCTTTGCAGCTAGAAAAAAATGAGCCACCCATGTATCCTCTGAAATCGGATTACTTTGCTCATTATCAACCTGTGAACTAAAAGTGTTAACTAAGCCCCAGACATTATGGGAATTATTAGTTATAATGGTTTCAAGCATACATTCTCCATCCCTCTGCAACATTAGAGAGTGATGTGATTGCCTCTAATTTTTCTATTGCTGAGACAAGACACATTTTTATTTCTTGATTAATATCAGCTCGGTAGGAGGCTCCTTGTATACCTCTAGGCGATCTTCTCAATTTTCTTTTTTTTTTTTTTGTACAGCGGCATCATAAATATGAGAACTGACACACTTGACCCTACTATGCTAAATCTCTCAAACAGATTAGTAATGAACAGCCTATATTTTTCCTCTAAGGTGGCTACCGCATATACCTGACTTACAAGGCCTCATTACACGGTAGGCGGTAAGGGTTTACCGGTACCGGTACTACGAGGTCCCTTTGCGGGTTGGAGAATTTAACGCCTGCTTTTTGCAGGCGTTAAAAAACAACCCGCAAAGGGACCAGGGAGCTAATTACGATACCGCAATTTGCGGTGCCGTAATTAGCACCTTCCCCATTCCCGTTATGCCCTATGGGGCAAAAATGGGAATGGGGAAGGGCAATGGGGGGAAGGGGGAATTACCGCCCCACCAACCTTTGAATAGGGCGGTTTTTCCCCTTTCCACCAAGGCGGTGCCGGTATTTTACCGGCATGGACCAATGTGCTAATAGCACCTTGGTCCACTGCCGTCCGTGTAATGAGGCCCACAGATTTGATTAAACTTACTTATGCTATTAATCATATGAGCAATACGATTACAAGCCAAATTCGTTTTGAGGTTTGTTAAACGAGTATATTTTTCTATGTTCACTTTAACTCGTAATTGAACCTACAGAAAAAGCATGTCTTGATGGCGCAACCGCAAACATACTACATTAGTTCCAAATATTTTGTGACAGAAAAGTATAGTCAATGCAGGACTCCGCACAAGAACTGACCATGTATTTTTAGGGGTTGTGTCACTTTTAACATTCCCATTTACTATTTGGAGATTCCATGTGTGCAAAAACTCAACCCATTTTAAACCATTAATACGTTTGTCTGTTTGACAGTAAGTGAGGTCAGATTTGTCTAAAACCTTTTCTTCTACTTCAGCTTGGCAATCTGCATTAAAATCCCCAGCTAGAATTATTCAAAAGGGGTGGTGTCCTAAAGATTAGAGTTTAAAATTGAATGAATCAATTTCATGAAAACATAAGGCTGCATTCATAAAGGGTTCCAATAAATATTAATTATTAAAATCAATTGTAAGGTCTCTCCAATTTTAAGAGATACCTTAATGGCCACAATTCCAAAAGAAGAGTCAGACAGTACTTCACAAAGAACTATTAGCGAAAGTCTTATGGCAATAACCAAAACTCCAGGCCTCCATTCAAATTATTAGCAGCTTGTGATATAACATAGTAGCCATCAAAGATAGGATCAGATTGCATCTACGGGTCTTGCAACATCAGTATAGACTACCCTTTGAATTGCTGGCATAGCAAAACATTCAGAAGATGATTATGGCCCTGTGTATAGCAGTGCAAAATTGACATTTGTAAGATTTCTGCCATATCCTAGAGGCCAGTTACCCTTTCACCTAACCATGTCTCACTAGAAGAAAGGGTTGATGCTAACCATGACCTATCCATGTGAACATGGTTATTAGTTATTGGAGCAACTACAAACTGGACTGATCTTTTACAAGATTGATCATTATGACATTTCATTTGCAGTGCCGCAGGTCTACAGCATCGCCCTGCAGAGATTTTATTTGAGAGCAAAGGGGCCATGTTCCATTGATTAGAGTGTCCTAGGGAAGTCCGATCATAGCCCATTTGCCTCAATGGCTCTATCTTCTTTAGCATCATATGAATCACTAGATATGATGGTATTTTCAATGAGACAATGTCCATGCAAGTTGGATCAAAGAAATACACTTGCTCAATATCTTTACTAGTGAGAAGGCGAAACATGGAATTTCATGTAAAAGGTTTAATACACATCCGATTTCGACAAAATAAGTATCATTTTAATTACATTACAAATTAATAATTTGCCTTCTGATGGACCTTTAGCCAGCAGAGTCCAAAGTGGAAACCCTGCAGGGAAAATAGACAAGATCTGCTAAGTATTCTCATTGATGAAATTACCAAGTTAAAGACTTGATGGGAGTTGAGGCCCACTTGCCTCTGGCATGGGGCTATCCTGCACTTTGCAAGTTTGGATCCCGCGGCTGAGCTTTCTCTGCCCTTCAGCTTTCAGCCTTCTGAAGCCTACAAATTGAATACCAATAAATTGGGTAAAAATCGCACATACTATTGCAGCATTTAGAAGCAGAAGAAATAAATATGGCATGACACACTTTATAAAAACACAAATGATTAATTTAATTTCCATAACACAGCATGAGGAGAAAAGTTTGGCAAAACATGTGGTTGCATGATATGTTTGTACAGGAAGCATATAAAAACAATGTCCGCAAACCTAATACTCTTCAATTGAGGGAGTAAGCAAGATACCAACCTGTTGTAATGTGAAGTCAGGACTGGGTTCAGTTCCACTAGAAGAGTGGAGTTCCACGTTGCTTTGGTTAGTCAGAATGTGCAGCCATAAAATGGAATATAGTCCCATCTGTCATTGCACCAGTTAGCGTCAGTAGGCAAGAGTAAACAAAGGCGTTGGAACGCTCTGAATGAATCCCTGCACACTGCAACCTTTGCATGGTTATTTACTACTTATGGTGGTAAGGATCCACTTGTTGATTGTGCTGAGAGCTGCCCTCCTGCTCTCCAATTCAAACTGGATGGCAATGACCTTGATGTCTATGACGTCTATGTACTCTTGCGGCGAGTGCCATTTTGGAGAACTGACAAGAGGTTTGCTGGCACAACCCTGTGTGGTGGAAAGGCAGAGAGCTGTGCTCTGGAAGAGAGGGGCTGCTGAATGGCAGGTGAGGGGGATGTGGTGAGACTGGACCGTGGCTATTTAAAACCAAGAAGTGTCTGGACTCGGACCAGTCTATCAGGACAGTAGTATTTTGGTAAATATTAGTGATCTCTGTGCAAGACCCTGATGTGCTTCATTTTGGGCCTGTCAATAAGCATGACCATTTACACCTTGGATGCTAAGCCGTGGAACACACAAGGACAGATCCTGCATTTCACTCTTGATGCCTGTCACAAGACTGAGTCATGACACAAATGCATGGAATGCACAAAGTCAGAGCCTACATTCCATGCAAATCACAAGGTTGACCCAGGCCGATGCTTCAAAGTGTGGAACTCCGCATAGTGCAGTCTGTGTTCCATGCCCACAAATGTCAGAAGAATTGGACTGCCCAGACGGTAACAAACTTTTTAAAATGTTGAGTTTGTTAGTGAACCATATTAATTACGCTCCGATCACCGAAGGTACAGTGGCTGAAAACATCCACACACAACAGAATACTTGAGACCCCCAATTTGGTTTCAGGGTTTTTTATTAGCATTTGTTAGGTTAGGAATGGGGGTATAGATAACAAAGAAAAGGATTACCCTGACTTATAACCACCTAAGCAAAATGTGAAGGACAGGGAAAAACTAAAGTCTATTCAGGTTTTCTATCTAATAGAGAAACTGATTTCCTTCTCGACCACTAATCTAAAGAAAATCTCATGGATATAGAACCATATATAATATGATTATTGTCTCATTAACGCTGTCTCAGGGATATAGCGCCCACCATGCTTATTGACTTCCAATGTAGTCATCCAAGGTCTCCTCCCCACATCCACTCCAGTAGGATTTAATGGTCCTGTTATGCTCAACTGCTCGTGGTAACTGCTGCCCTGTTTCTAGATTTCTCAGGTCTTTTATAGCTGTCTGATTGGCCTATGTTTATGGACTCCTATTGAGTTGTATCAAGCTTCCTGATAGGGTCTACCCCGTAATTGCTGCATCATTTAAACCTGCAAGGCCTTGTCCCAAAGGCCATAAGAACCTTTGTGGCCTCTGAATCAGTCACAAGGCCTGCGTTCCTTTCCTTTCCGGGTTTGGCAGCAGAACTCTGATCTTGCCTTGCTCTGGTGGCTCTCCTCTCCTGGGCAGCTTCTGCATTCTCAGAGCTTCTCCTCAAACTGATATGCCCTCTTGTGGGTCCCATCTGACAGACTAAGTCCTGTGGAGCATGCAGTGCGTTGCTTCAGACTTCGACTGCACGCCTCCACCCCTTAAAGTAAGTTTCAGTGAGGATCCCATTTGATAGTTTTTGACCCCACGACCTGGGACGAGTTCTTTTGTTTGGGCAATCTTTTAAGTTCTGTGTTCAAAAGGTGGCATGTCTGTGAGAGTCCTGGTAGGCGCGCGGGGCCCCAGGATGTGGAATGACGCTGGTGGTGATGTGCGTGACTGATGTTGTCTCTCCCACAATGACCCTGGGTTGCATGAACACCAGTGTTCTGCCTCTCCCTCTCATCATGACCCCTGCCAAGGACCTCATGTACAGCTTGGGTACAGGACTTAGAAAGTAGACGAACAGGTAACTTAGATAGCCAGTTCCTCAGGGAGTGTATGACCTGACCTGATGTGAGGGCATTAACTGGGACGGGCCCTGGATTGTGACTTTGTCGCTCTCCTCCTTACTGTAATGTACATTATATGAAGTCTTTGGTGACGTGTATTCTGGTACCAAATGTGTTATTTCCCAGCACATTTGTCTTGGGTTCAAAGATGATAGGAGACCTAGTAGTGCTGAAGGCTCCCTGATTTGGGGCCAAGGTCCACTCGGAATGTACAACTAACAGCAAGGGGCTCTGATATTTTTTAGAGAATATCTTCAGAGAGAGACCGCCGGTAGGGTTCTTGAATTAGAGATACCTTCATTGGACGTTCAATTGAACAAAAAAGAAATAATATTTCCCGCGGATGGATACTGCATTGCCCAGAGAGATTGGGATGAGAAGAGTTCGAACATCAGTGATACATTAGTGTGGTATTTTAGAAAAACGAAAATAAGAAAATGAGAGCATAAATATACTAACCTCCTCACAACTCGGAAGCTGGGTGATACTTGCCACCTAGCCGTGGTGAAGTGCTACACCTCAAGGGAAGCTTAAATTATGAGCAAAGAATATGGGTGGGACTGCAATGATATTGAATGGAAACCAAGAAGAATCAGCAATAACGAAGATTCTAATTAAAAGGAAAAACACACAAAGACAGTGGCGGCGTGACAGTGACCACGTCCTGAGGATTGTTGGGCACTTGTTGGCCTTATATAAGAAACATGTCATGTCACGCTAGGGGACTTGAATTCATCACTTTTTCCCAAACCGCTTTAATAATATTTTTTTAAACAAACATTGAATGGGAGCGATACATGAGAAATAAATCTGTTTAAACAAAGTGGTTTAATTGTTGAAGTCACATGGTGTTTGGGTTACGCACAATGGTGCTAGGGAAGTTTCTTACATTTAAAATGAGCTGTGTATGTTTTTTTTTTTTACCAAAAGACAAACATCTTTATATTAAAGTGAATATATCTTTTTTTAGATAGTGTATTGTGTTCTATAAGGCGGTTCACTCCAATTCTGTAAAAATAACAGAGCCACTGAACCCCATGCTGTTAGTTGGGTACATCAGAGTCCGGGTGTAGTAGGGAAGCACTCGGAATGCACTTCACCTCAGCGCAGTTTCAGGGTGTACCGGGCTGTGTTTCTAAAAAATTGGGAACCCTGGAGTATGAACAATGTTTCCAAAGCTAAAATTTCAAAAATGTAATTTTCTTTTCTTCCAAATGTAGTTCTGTTATTATGGGCGAGGCGAGTTGATGTGCACTCAAGATCATTAGTGAGGTGGAGTTGCATGTAGCCCTGGGCATTCAGAATGTTCCCTTATAATATAGTGAGAGCTCCAGCTGCCAGTGCAGCAGATGGACTCAGAGGGAAATGGAAGGTCGTGATGGGGAGCGCTGCTGAATACATCTCAAGTTAGTTACCACACACCCTGAAACGTATGTTTAGGGCCCACCTTGGAACATGCCAAATAGCTAGATGTTTGACTTTTAAATCCCATCTCCACTGCAAAGTGATTGAAAAAAGAGCGCAGTATAATATGGAAATCCATATCGTATGGATTTATTTCAGTAAGCCAAAACGAGGAAGGAAAATCTTCCCAGACAGAAACCTTTTTTCTAAAGAAAAGTTAGACTTGCACGACCTGCTCGCCTCATGTGCATATTTACAAGCTTTGCACAATTACTAATGGAATTTCATCATATTCCGTTTCTTTATGTGAGGACACTGCTTTCATTTAAAAGCCATCCTGGGAACACAGCCACAGGGTTCTGTCAAGGATAAGTCTTACTTCATGGTTATTTTAACTAGGTTTGTGAAGGAATATTTGGGAGAAATACAGCCTCACATAAAACTCTAAATGAGTGTTCTAAAATGAATCCCTAAAAACCGCCATCATCTGACTGATCGTCAGCCACAGAAGCCGAGCTGTAAAGGACTTAATTAAGACCGAGTTGCCCGTGCGCGAGCCTATGAGGACAGACTGTATGATGCTAAAAAACACTGGTTTGTTAAAGATGATCTCATATTAGTACCCGGCGGGAGGGATGTGGTCGCCTCCCAGCTAATGAGGAGGCTCAGAACGGGATCTTTACCTACACAGTAAAGGCCCCGCTCTGAGCCTCCTCAGAGTGGGGGGCTGCCATCTTCCCATGTCAGGAATAAGGTAAGTGTGCTCCCTGCACCCCCGCAACCTTATCCCCAACCCCCCTTTCCACATATTTAAGCCTCTACACCCCACTTACCTTGCGCTGCATTGTCCCTCGCTGGTGCTGGCAACAGTAGTGTTCCCGATGCACCTCTGTCTCCGAATGGCCGCCATGGAAAGGGAGAAGGGACTGCAAGTTGTTCCATTCCCCCTATCAATGTCGCCCATCATTTTTTGTAGTTTTATCGCGAGCTGAGAAACAGCACTCAGTTTCTCAGCTTGTGATAAAAACACTATTAGCAGCCAATCAGGCTCCTTGAATCGCAGGCTGAAACTGCTTATCTCAACCCGCGTTCCATGGAAACCGAAGTCTGCTTCCCCTGCCCCTCCATCTTCCCTCCACTCTCCCTTATCTTTTAGTTTTCCAGTTCTCCCCAACCCCCCACCCTGCCTACCTCTTTTCTTTAGCGGCAGTGACACCCTATGCCGCCGCGCTTCTGCTGCCGGTCTGTGGCCTCCATGGAAATGGAAGAGGGGCTTCGTATGGACCCCTGCCTTCCATATCCATGGTGGCCATCTTGGGACAGTATTTTTATTCAATGAATGGGACACCACGGCATCCTGTACATTGAATGAAAATACAATTTTCTTAGCACCCCGGGTTTCCGTATTGGGCCTTTAACTCAGACCCCGGACCGTTAACACCTGTTCAAGCCCATGGAACGGGAGCTTAACGCTATATTAGTACTCCGGTACAACATGCTGGGGTACTTATAACAATATAACCCTTGCAAGGGGGCATTACCAGCCAGGTAATGCTCTGGGCCTTACACTCAAGCTTTTAACTGATGCCCCGGGGTATTACCTGACCAGTAAATCCCCTCTGCTTGCGTTATATTGCTTAAGGAGCAAACATCAGGCCCGGTCCGCTGCGGTCATCAAATCAGTCTAACGTTTTGACCAGGCTAGTGTGTCCATACGTTTGCTTCAATTGTTTGTGCGTGGATGAAGGTTGGGTCGTGCTTAGAGTTGCGTTGTTCCTTCGTCCCATTCATAAAGCACAGTTGCATGGATATTATTCTGGGTCCTGTCTAATGAATATAGATGAAAAAGGTGTTCTGCCGGTCTGCTCATAAAACATGGGCTCTGCCTTCCGTCCAGGAAGAGATGCATTTTCATATGTGCTGAGCTGTGGAGGTCTGTGCAAATTGCGCTGTGCACACAAATGAAATAGCCAAGATTTTATAAAGATTCCACGAGACTTTGTCAAAACATTTTAATATTGTGATTTGCAGTTTTGAAGAGGTATACCTGTGATTTCTCTTGCGTTTTTTATATTGATGTTCTTCCTCTGGTTTTATTTTGGATCTATGCAGTGCTCTTGTACATCTCTCAAGCCGCTTGTAGGACATTGATAAATTACTGCAACATTCGGGATGGATTGGATGTCCTATGAACAGGCCTTTTCCACTAGATTCAAATTTTACTCAACGATGGGTGGTGGAGTTGCAAACTGGAGAAGAACTTGAGACTTTCCCTCCTGTTGGTCTTGGTGCAGTTCAAAGGCATATGTATGTGTGTGGGTATGATGCCAAGAAACCATTCACTTTCATTGGTTGGTATGGTTTCGGCGTCTCTCCTGTTGCTCATCAGGGTGCCTGCTTTAACTTATACTTAACTGGATGCCAACAGTTTCCTGAAGTCCCAGTGGCAATCCCACCTAAGATCCCCTTTCTCAGGCTTCCAGAGCAGTGCATGTTTTAGTCTATCCTCTACCTCCCTTGTGCCTTGCGCTAGGTTTTACCATTGTAATTTCCACACCTTACCTTAGGTTTGGCAGCACCCCAGGAACCTCGCCTCCCTTATAGGATTTTAGTGAAAATTAGTATGTGCGAGGTGCCCAATTTTAGGCTAATTTCGGCTACTTTTCACGACAGAAGGGATCATTAAAAAAAAGTAGGGTAAGTAGGCCAGCAGAATGCATGTACGGCATTTGGGACTGCTCGGGGATTCGCTTTGCAGCCCTTATTCACTTTCAGAATGTCCATTAGGAGGATACTGTGTCAAGAACCACTCACTGCAATCTAGCCTTAAGGCCATGTAAATGCTGTGACGTTCATGTGCATTTGAAAGCGCATCTCTTTAGCAATTGTGCATGGCAGCACATCTCACCACATTAGCATTGCCAGAAAAGGAAACCTGTCTATATCCCAAATGGATTAAGGAATTATCCCAAAGTAGCCCAACCACATACCTCTCAATGGGCCTTAATGTTCTGTTCAAAATATGATTTGCGTGCATGAAACAGCACGTGCGTAGCATTGTATATTAAAAACTTCAAATCAGAGTCAATTGAAACAAAGATTTCACAGCGCGAGAACATCACTGATTGCATGCTGTGTGTTCTGCTAAGGCGTCCAGACATGGAGGTGAGGGAACTATAATATAAGAGAATATATGCCAACATGCCCCATTTCATTTGGGCAATTTTATAATTGGGAAACCCAGGACTACATGTCCCAGAATGCAAAGTTAAGACTAAGACTGCACTAGTACCTCCCAAAGGAAATGGGGCATATTGGCTTGTATGGCACCACTCAGTCTTACATGTGATATGGTACAATGCAGATGGACTTGCACTATCAACGGACAAAGGCAACCGTGCACCACATGCCAAGCACCAGAGAAATTATGGACCAGGGAAGCAACTCACAAGGGAGCCAATGACCAGAAGGCTGATGGACCAGATGAACCAAGGACCAGAGGACAGCGACTCACCATGAAGCCTAGGACCAAAAGGGAGACAGACCTGAGGAAAGTGACTAACCAGGTAGTCAAAAACCAGAGGAGCAACGAGCAACTCATAAGGGCATACCTGTCAAATGGGCGAGTGTTGTGTCTGACACCATGAACCAGACCTAGATTTTCAATTTGCACGCTGGCTCTTTTAGGCTTATACTTAAAATGGGAAGAACAAAAATACCAAGGCCAGTATTCAACGACAAATGTCCACGCTGTCTCACATTGTCACACATGACCTGTCGCCAACTAGCTGCTATGCAAGCTAGCCAAGGACCAGAGAGGTGACAGACCCAAAGAGCCAAAGAAGAGTGCAAGTCACCATGGAGACTTCGACCAATTGGGCAACAAACCAGAAAAGCTATGGAAATGCTTTTATAAACCCCATACATACAAGAGACAAGGAAACACAAATTGTCAGAATATGCAATTGTAATCAAAGCTTTTTGTCCCAACATATTGTGCATGTCTTCTCTCTATGTATGTTTAATATTGTGTTATACTTCTTAGTTTTGAAACATATCCACAATGTTTTATGTATGAGCTTGTTTTTTCACAGATTTGGATGATGATCAGCTTGTTTTGGGCTTCTTTTGAAGGGGCATTCAACGTATGCTTTCCTTCTGGCCTGGCAACACTGGCCAGTAGGGGAGTGGGGAGCTTTTCATTTAAATAGCGTACCACCAACGTTTTTCAAAGGATCCTCTGTGCTGGCGTGGCAGAGGTCGCCACCGCCGCCAAAGAAAAGAGGTAAGCGGGGTGGGGGAGAACTGGAAAACTAAAAGATAAAGGAGAGTGGAGGGAAGATGGCGGGGCAGCAGAAGCAGACTTCAGGTTCCATGGAACGCTGGCTGAGTTAAGCAGTTTCAGCCCACGATCCAAATCACCTGATTGGCTGCTCCCCCTGAAGTTGGAGCCACATGTAAGACACAGACTCCGCCGGCGCCATGGGGAGGGGGAACTTTTCATTCAAATAGAGCGCAGCTGCCATGCCATCATGAGGGAGCCTTTATTTTACGTAGGCTGCAATGGCTGCGCGCCGTGCCAGCACACGCAAGCTTTTCAAAGGCTCCTCCATGCTGGCTTGGCGGCGACTATGGCGCCCTTTGTAAATGACAAGAATTTGGAGCCCTGGGTGACTGGGCAAGTCACCCGTGCCTAAGGCATACCCTGGGAATATGTTTCACTCTGTTGCCAACCTTCTCTGCTACGAGTGGCATTTGATTTTTTTTCCAATCTCAATAATGAGTTGCTTTTATTTAGTAATTTATTTAATGTGTTTTGGGGGTTTTACAAGCGCCACATGCAAGGCCCCTTCAAAGCGCAAGAAAGAAAACTTGTAGGGGTGGATGGAAGGATCACCAATCATTGCTAAAACATAGTTGCAACTGGAGAGACCTAAGAGCATAACAAATAAAACGAGGTACAGGTAACCAGACACTCTTTGGAGCAACAACAAACTTGGCCAAGGTACAGACAATCATACTCTTTTTGGAACTAAACAAAACACACCATAGAGCAGAGTTATTCAAACCGGTGGCCGCCTTCCTGGGGGGTGGAGGGAGCTAGGGGGTGAGACCCCAGTCTGAAAAGTTAAAAAAAATAAGATTTTTTTTTTTTAGGGAGGAACGAAAAAGCAGGCCTAGGAGCACCCAGGGCAGGTGCGGCTCATCCATAATGGGCGAGGGGGCTTTTACCCAGTGGCCCCCTTACCCATTATGGAGGGGCCAAGGAGCCAGCCCAATGAAACATTGAGCGCTCCCTCAGCTGCTTTTTCCAGCTGAGGGAGTGCTCCTGGGCTGACTGAACTATCACTGTTTCGCTTTGGCAGTTCAGTTCCCCAGCCGCACACTCTCAATGAGCTATGCAAGGCTTGTGGCACTTTGCCACACTAGCCTTGCATTACTCATTGGAAATGCTGGCTGGGGAACTGTATGTCCATATTTGCGAACTCCTGCATGTCCTCCCACATAAGTTTCAGGGCGCTTCAGCACCCACACTCAGACCCCTGCATGCATGTGCAGGAAGCTCTTGCTTCCCGATTCCTGTTCATGATACAGGAGCTGGAGCGCTTCAGAGGAAACATCAGGACCACAGCAGAAGGTAAGTTTATGTTCATTTATTTTGCATGTATTTATGTGTATGGATGCATGTATGCATGTGTTATGAGTGAGTGTAGGATGATGGGTGTGAATGATAGAGTGCTTGCTGTGTGAATGTGTTTGTGTGTGTGTGTTTTTGCGTTGGTCTGTGGAGCTGATTTTGGTGAGTGTGGGGGAGGGCTGTACAACAAAGGCCTTTAAAAATGCCATTGTTGCACAATCTCCCTACCCACCTGCCAAAATCAGCTCTTCTTCTGAGGCGCTGTGGAGCCCAGGGGACAGGGATGGTATTTTTTCCTGGACATCTATCATAGATGCCCAGGAAAAAATACCATGCTATCCCACTGCACCCCCCCACGCCTTGCATGTACACATAATCAATTTGATTGTGTGCGTGTTTTAAACACTGTGAGGCCCAGGGGACAGGGATGATATCTTTTTACTGGACATCTATGTTAGATGACTGTTAAAAAAAACATGCCTGCCCTCTATGCCCCCCCACCCCTGCAGCACCAATTGCAAACTGTTTGGCTTTTTACCCAATGTTTTTTTAAAGTATGCTCTAAAATGCAACATTGTGACCTGTTATTTAAAAAAAATTCCCGGGTGAGGACCCCCCCTCCAGCCAAACCCTCCTTGATTGGCTCGTGCTCCCTCAATACGCTCGGTTGATGTGGCATATCAGGGAGAAATAATTCTGCCACTGCACTTAAAAAATTCATCAGCCACCACTGGCCGTGAGACTCTGCTGGGGGCGGGGTGGGGAAGCCCACGGGCTGTGGTGGGAGCAGGATGGGAGGAGCCATGACATAGTGGTGGGAGCAGGATGGGGAGAGCCCAGAGACATTGGAGGGAGCAGGGTGGGGTGAGGAGAGCCCAGGGTCTAGGTTAGGAGTGGGATGAGGGAGCTGAGAGACTTTGATGGGAGCAGGTGGGGTACCTCAGGCACTATACTGGGAGTAGTGGGCTGTGACGGCGCATGATAGTTCATAGCTATTTGGATTTACTGTCCATTTGGCATCTTTGGGGGAGCCCGGCCTGCCCACATTTTGCTCAGGGGGCCCAGGCCACAAAAGTTGGAAGACCACTGCCATGGGAACTCTGTGAGCTTGCTTTAATAAAGCCTTACCATCAAACCTTGCTCTCAAAGTGCCTGCCAGTGTTTTTTAATGCATTGTTTCGAGAGTTAGGGACTTATTTGGAGATGTGAACGTTCTACCAGTGTGATCAAAATGTCTAAACCAGGTCTGCCTTCAGTTACTCGTTTTATAAGCACTAAGCATGTCCTTCATTGAAGTCCTGTTAAAAACAATCATTGGCAAAGCCAACAGTTTTAGCTTGTGTGCAGGTATTGGGCCTTTGCCAGGCACTGCTATTAGATGCTCAGGTATCACTCCACTTTTCATCTAATACCATTGATAGCCAGGTAATATCACTACGGCAGCAGGGGAGCCGACTTATGAATTTCCCGGGGGGGCCCCAAATACAGGAAGTGACATCACTGGCAGTTATATGACCACAAATTTGCATGTAGTCGCAAAACCTGGTGCAACGGCGCGTGGGGGAAGGTGGGGGCGCGCGCAGAACAGTGGAAACATTGGCTAGCATGCACTGCATATACTAAAGTCAAGTAAGGAGGAGATTTAAGCCATCGACTTGCATTCCAGTAAGATATCACTGCCCCTACTCCACCGCTCTATAATCGTCCAGGTTGTAGTAGCCCTCCCTCAAAAGGCAGAGCAACACAACTAGGATGGGAGAATGAAATGCTTGCTAAACAGAAGGTACAGCTGCAAGGTGGAATACCACCACCACCACCAAAAAAAGGTTCCCAATTGAAGGGAAACGAGAAGTAAAGACGTTTCCCGATTAAAAACTACCAAGCAAGACGTGTGTAGTGCCATAGTTCAGTAAAACATCAACAATTCAAACTTACAATAGTGCCTCTGTAGATTGGCCAGCCACAAGTGACATTTGCTAAGATGTTACCTCTGGGTAACCAGATAGAGTTAGGGATGTAGCTTAATCTTAAACCTTTCAGTGGACACATCAGATGTTCTACTGAAGTATAATGCAATCCTCGCTGAAGTATAATGCAATCAAGTGTGGTTTCAGATTTGGGGGGGAGGGAAGAGTGTTAACTGCTTTTAACATTGTAGTTCACCAGAAATTCTGGTAAAGTAGTGTACAATGTTAAAAAGCAGTTACCCAGGCTCACCCTGCATCCAAGTGATGTTTGGGACTGATGGAAGCACTCGCGTCTAAATGTTGTAGCCATGGTTTTCTCCATGTTTTAAAAACTCCCACTTTCCTGGTTTTCAACATTCATTTGAAACACCCCTTAGTCAAAAAATGAAGCAGCCAGTAAAAAAAGTACACCCCACGTTTGCTTAATAACGTCTTACCTTCCAAGAAACGAGCATACACCTAATTTGTCAGGGAATGCTATGTGAGGCCCTGGTACTCGCACCATTTTGCACCTGCTACAATCAATGGCCAGTTAATACCAATATGGCTGTGCCTGGCAAGTGCCTTTCCCCTGCCTGCACAAAAGCCCAAACGGTTGGCATTGCCAATGCTTGTTTGAGGTTACTGTAGATGGATGAAGAGAGAATTAAAGTGTGCAAAATAAAAAACGGCATTCACCGAAATATTCCAAATTGCTAACACTTGGGCAGTTCCACACCACTGCTGCCACCCAGGCCCGTTTCTTGGCTCGGGCGAGGCGTGCAGCTGCCCGGGGCGCAATTGCCCTGGTCCCTGCCCCTGGCTGGAGGGGTTAACATGTCTGGGTTTGTGGCGGCGATTGCCGAGGGCAGAGAGTTCGGCAGCGCCGTAGCAGGTGCTGGCGCTGCCTCTTCTGACTGTAATGTCACGTAGTACAGAAGTACTACGTGACATTACGGAAGTCAGAGCAGGCTCCCAGCCCACCGCCTCCCTTGTCTTTCGCGCCACTTGGGGTGGGGGTGGGCTGCGAGCATAAAAAGGCACCTTTCCTGATGGCTGACCACCTGGTCCCCGTGTCCCAATGTGTGCCCCCACTGGTCCCTGTGTCCCAATGTTGTGCCCCCACTGGTCCCTATGTCCCAATGTTGTGCCCCGACTGGTCCCCATGTCCCAATGTGTGCCCCACTGGTCCCTGTGTCCCACTGTTGTGCCCCCACTGGTCCCTGTGTCCCAATGTTGTGCCCCCACTGGTCCCTGTGTACCAATGTTGTGCCCCCACTGGTCCCAATGTCCCAATGTGTGCCCCACTGGTCCCCGTGTCCCAATGTTGTGCCCCCACTGGTCCCCATGTCCCAATGTTGTGCCACCACTGGTCCCCATGTCCGAATGTGTGCCCCCACTGGTCCCCTGCCCCCACTGCTCTGTGTGTCCCAATGTGTGCCCCCACTGGTCCCCGTGTCCCACTGTTGTGCCCCCACTGGTCGCTGTGTCCCACTGTTGTGCCCCCACTGGTCCCCATGCGTGCCCCCACTGGTCCCTGTGTCCCGATGTGTGCCCCCACTGATCCCTGTGTCCCACTGTTGTGCCCCTACTGGTCCCTGTGTCCCAATGTGTCCCCCCACTGGTCCCAGTGTCCCAATGTTGTGCAGGGTTATATTGAGTTTGGGAGTGGCGCGCAGGGTGCGGTGGGAGTGGGGCGCGAGGTTGGGGAGCGCATTCCTAGTGTTTCACCCTGGGCACCAAATGGGCTAGAAACTACCCTACTGCCACCACCCATAGTGCGACAAAGGCCTGGCCTTTGTGGGGCCTCAGGCTCCATCAGGAGCCTATTCATGAAGAAAATAAAAAACACACACCTTCTTTTGTCTTCATAAATAGGCTGTTAATGGAGCCCCAGGCCTCACAAAGGCACGGCCCCTGTCCCACTAAGCATGTGTGGCTTGGGCCGTGGATCGGGCTGCAGCTTGTTGATGAAGCAACAGCCCGATCCTTTGGTAATTTATCCTCTTTTTTTTTTTCAAACTGTGGATGCGTGCCCCTCTGGGCATGAGGCTGTGGCCCACCAGAGGGGCGCGCCCCACAGTTTGAATACCGGTGGCCTAAGCCCTCCCATGCAGGACCATACACCAATATGAGTCCTAGAGGGGAGGGCTTAATCGCACATTTTTGCACTTTTACCCGGCCGGAAAGAAGCGATGCTGCATCACTACTTCTCGACGGCAGGGGGGTGAGGGGCTCAGCCCTGACTTGATTTTGCCGGGGGGGGGGCTCGGGTCCCGGAGCCCCCTGTACTCAGCACCCCTGTACGGCAGTGCCTGGCAAATGCCTTTCCCATGCCTACACCAAAGCCCAAACTGTTGGCATTGCCAATGCCTATTATCTAAACACAGATACAGTTGAACAGGTCAAAAAAAGGGAACACCTTCACACTCTCCTGTGTACCCTGTGGTCTAAAATAAATAAACACAGATCTCAAGTCATGGTATCTTACTAAGAAGATTGTTTGGATTGTTTTATATCAAAAATCGTGAATGGCATTGATTGATGCGTCAACATTTCTTTTCACCAAACATTGCTTTTTATAACACACATATAGACCAAGGAAGCAGACACCAGTGATGCCAGTGAATGCTTGTGTAACAGAACTGAGGACAATTCAGTAATCGTCACAACATAGTGAACAACATATTAGCGAGTGCAAAACAAAACAAAAAAGACAGTGTACTTGATGCAAAACAGTGATGTTTACACTGTGGGTAAAAGGTGCGTCTACACTGAGGTGTTTCTGCCGTCTCGGGGCTAGATGGGCCTCGTGTCTACTACGGCATTCATCAGGACGTGGTCTGTGTGGGGGTGCTGTAGACAGGGAGAGGGAATATTGTTTAGGAGAGAGTTCCAGTGAAATGATTTCAAAGTCAACTTAATGGTTAGCTGTACCATGTATATAATATCATGGAGGGAAGACAGCTTACCTGAGTGTAAGAAATTCCACCTGGTATTCGTATGTGGGGCCGTCGCTGGAACAAGCCAGTCAGGGCTCCTAGAGCAAGAAAACAGAGGCATTAGTCTCCTCAAACATGATCATGCGTGAAAAGTCAACACGTGCAGCAATAAGTGGTTGTGCCGCGTGTTACATTAGTGTATAAGACAATCAAATGGACGATGAAAGAACACACGAATTGCAACACCAAAGGTGTGGTATATATCATACAGTGCCCCTTTGGATTACTATATGTAGGCAAGACCATTCGCCCAATAAAAATGTGGATTTCTGAGCACCGATCATGCATTAGGAACATGATAGCAGACAAACCCCTGGTGGAACACTTCAAGAAAGCGAAACACAAAGATACAGACCTCAGATGGTTTATACTGCAGAAGGTGACCGCAGCCAAACGGGGAGGCGATTTAAACAAGACCCTGACCCAACTTGAGCAAAGATGGGTCCATAAACTAGACACAGTGCAAGCAGGACTCAATATTTCACTTGAGTGGAGGTCTTTCTTATAAACACAAACACGTTGCTTAGCCCAGGTGTTAGTCTGTACTACTTCATGCCTGCACCCGTCCAGATTATATGCAGAGGGCTCTGGGACACAGACTATACTAGATTGTGAGACACACCACCGTACAGTGATTTGTTACACTTTAGGGAGCGCCAGCTTTTGCGTTACTAACATGTTTGGATATATTCTAGCAATGTGAGAACACACGCAGGATTATACCTATAGGCACTGCGGTCAGGAATTTAATACTGTGTATTTCCATGTATTCAAGTTATGCCTACCCATATATGTCTATTTAATTATGCCTGTTCTTCCACTTTCGTATAATGAATTTTGCTGTTACAGCACGTCTGACTTGTTACCATGACAACCGTTATCAACATTCTCCTTTGGTCCCACCTTAATCCCGTACGAGTACCTTACATTCACCTGTTTCAATTGCCCTTACGGTATGGACCCCTTTCCACACCTTTTAGATTATTAGGTTACCGCCGGGTAAAACGTGGTATCCCCGGTGCCATTAAACCATTCCAACATGGCCGCCGGTATTTAATGATCGGCTGCCTAGCGACAGCGTTCATTACGCCGCGTCTTTCGCTTTCCTTCTGGCTTGGAGTGACTCGGCAGTCCTTGCAGACCCCTGCAGAACTCAGCCTCCACGGAGCATCGCTCACGCTTTGCCGCCAGGTACACTCACAGGGCCGCGACTTTGTTCTCCCTGATAGTGGTGCTTGTATTTATAACATGGTACTGACTCAGTGACCTCTTGCAGGACTGTGTATCACACGAAATCCTCGCGGATCCCAGTCCTGCACGTGAGGTAAGATTTTATTATACTAATGTAACACGCGGCACAACCACTTATTGCTGCACGTGTTGACTTTTCACGCATGATCATGTTTGAGGAGACTAATGCCTCTGTTTTCTTGCTCTAGGAGCCCTGACTGGCCTGTTCCAGCGACGGCCCCACATACGAATACCGGGTGGAATTTCTTCCACTCAGGTAAGCTGTCTTCCCTCCATGATATTATATACATGGTACAGCTAACCATTAAGTTGACTTTGAAATCATTTCACTGGAACTCTCTCCTAAACAATATTCCCTCTCCCTGTCTACAGCACCCCCACACAGACCACGTCCTGATGAATGCCGTAGTAGACACGAGGCCCATCTAGCCCCCTGAGACGGCAGAAACACCTCGGTGTAGACGCACCTTTTACCCACAGTGTAAACATCACTGTTTTGCATCAAGAACACTGTCTTTTTCGTTTTGTTTTGTACTCGTTAATATGTTGTTCACTATGTTGTGACGATTACTGAATTGTCTTCGGTTCTGTTACACAAGCATTCACTGGCATCACTGGTGTCTGCCTCCTTGGTCTATATGTGTGTTATAAAAAGCAATGTTTGGTGAAAAGAAATGTTGACGCATCAATCAATGCCATTCACGATTTTTGATATAATACAATCCAAACAATCTTCTTAGTAAAATACCATCACTTGAGTGTCTGTGTTTATTTATTTTAGACCACAGGGTACACAGGAGAGTGTGAAGGTGTTCCCTTTTTTTGACCTGTTCAATTGTATCTGTGTTTAGAAGTAGCCTCCCTGGGCAGAATAGGTCCCCCTACAGGAGCCCGAATTCAGAAATCAATGCCTATTATGTCTTAATGCTGATGGTTCAGTCACATCCACAGCATGCGTCATTTTACCACTTGATTGTTATTGTTTATGCTCTATGTTGTGTAGGATCGGAGATACTGTTATATTCCTATGTATTTATCTTGTGCCAATCACCAACGTAGTAGCCAGCCAGCAGATGCTACTTTTCCCGTTTTAAGATCTTGCCCTGGTAGTTTTGGCTGAGCATATTCTCAATCCCAGAAATATAATGTATATGGCTTCCCGTTTTCTGATGCATTAATGTAAAGACAAATCTATGATTTTCTGCATTGCAGCCCGTATGTATTCCAAAACAGGTATAACATATATTCTCGGCTTCCACCTGGCACTGCTATTTCCCTGACCTCCCATCTCCGCATTCCCACAAGGTGGCATAAGCCAAAATGCCCAATGATGCAAAGTGGTTTTTTGAATTATATTATTTCTATGTCAAACAATGGAACAAGAATTTCATTTTGGGCGACATCCCAAGCGGAAGCTGCCTCCAGAAAGAGAAAGCAGCTTATTTACAAGGCAAAGCTCCTTTATTCCGAGAGAGAGAGAGAGATATTTTGTAGGCCCTCTCACTCTATAATATTCCACACTTCCAAGTCACATTTACTGGGAGATCAATGTATCGGCTCCTGTCAACATGGCTTTGTGCTCGAAAGGCAGTCCTTGTGCATTTCAGGCTAAGAAGGCTGCATCCGCAAGAACATCCCTTTGCCCCCGTTCCGCTCCCTGTCCGCTCCCTTTGTCCGTGTCCCTCTCTGCTGTGTAACGTTCCTCGGACGCCCTTCACCCGCTCCCACCAACTGCATACTTGCCATGAGCCGGCTGCCTCCTTTTGGCGCTCTGGACACAGCTACCCTGGTAGCCTGATGCGCAGCACTTCACGCTTTTGTGCGCAACCTTTTGTGCCTCAGGATTCTGGGCAGTGGAGTAACTTTGCTGAAAATGTTGGGGAGGGGGACATGATAACGGAAAGAAAGGGGTAGGGTGGAGGAAGGGCGGACAGTGGCTCTGAGGGATAACACTAAACTACTACACCACAAAAGTCCATTACCAAGGCTATGTTATAACTTTCATAAGACTGGTGGCGCCAATCTTCTGAAACGTATAACACCACAGTTGGTCTTTAGAATTCACTGCATTGACAACAGTAAAAAAAGCCTGCGCCCCCTCTGCCTAAAGAGTGTCTGCCTGCAGGCTAAAGGGAGCTTGTTTTTGATTATTGCCACCAGGGCACTGACTCAAACAAGCATATCAACGTAATACAAAATGAATGCCGGCAAGATTTTAAAAAAGCACATTAGGTTGCTTATTCTGATTTCATCAATTAAAACAGTCAGGTATGTTTTGCTGTGTTCAAATGACCCCAAGAAGTAGTGTACCGAGCCGTAGGCCATACTGGAACATTTGTCAGTGGGACGGCACTCCTGTTCCGCACCTCAAAGAGGGTGCCCAACGGGAAAGTTGTCTCACTGGCAGGACAATGTATGCCGAGCAATTCCTGCTCAGCACGCTTATTTTCCTGGCAGCAGGACACCTTAGCCTGTCCGAATGGTAGAGGTGTCCTGGTGCCAGGACAATGTCCCAGGGAGGTCCAGGAAGCAGAGGGTCCTCACGGTTACTCTGAGCCATTAGGCAGTGATGGGAGGGAGGGGGCGGGGCGACATTTAGCATGGACATTTGTCTGTTTGGGAGGGAGTGATCACCAGTGAGAAGGGTGCATAATGTTGCATCTTTTATAAAATAATGACTATGGCTTTAGAACCCAAGGGGGATTGGTTAGGCTCACGTTAATATGCATGATACATTTGTGACTTTGCGTGCAAGATTGGGGGAATAAAACTAAAGCCATACTCTCATTCCTCAACATATTTCTCTGACAATGTATATAGTGTACAGTTAGTCTATTATGAAAGGATGTTTATTATGTAATGTGCTTTGCTTCCAAGGCACTGCTGTGAATAATTATTTAAGCACATGAAATGCAAAGCAAAACCTTAATAAATATTTATATCAACTTAACCTGGGAAGATGTGCTCAGTTGCTTAAATTGTCCACATCCAGTTATTTAACCAAAGTGTGTGATCCTGGGCAATTCATTTAATCCGACTGTGTCTTATCTGAAGCTCTGTACGTGATTCCGATTCACTTCAAAGCTTATGTTTATATATCATGCTATTATAATAAAAAGTCCTGATGACTATAGAATTTCTCCATACATAACAATAGTGCATTTTAGGTATTTTGCACCACAAACTTATTTGCCACTTGTCTTACATATGGCAATTTATTCTAAAGTCACTACCACGGTGCCTCCACTTATCAAAGACTGATGATGCTCCTCGCAATATCCTTTTCTGTGAAATCATTTCTGTTGGTGCAATCCATATGCAAATTTGGAGGTTTCCATATATTTTGCCCCAGAGCTCCTGGACAGCGCTCTAATAGATGGGTTTCCTGCATCTGCAATGATCCTGCAGTTTTATGTGTAAAAATGCCATCTGCCACTAATGTTACCAAAAAAGTAGATTGGGACCGGGGTGGACCGTTTGGGGGTGTGAATGAGACTATTACACGCATTGCATTTCGTGGCTCACCTCACCCCTACTCGTGCAATGCTAAATACACCCCTGAGCCCAAATGCATTTGTCGAAATATGACCCCCCACAACCCTGCCCTCTGCATTATGTAATGAGACAGCACAAGCCTGGCTGGGCACCTCAGCCAGGCTCACACTGTCCAATTTCATGATCAATCAATGCGGCGGACACAATGTGGCCCTGGCCCCCCACCAAAGATGGGGGGGACAAAAAGGCATGCCACAAATGTTGGGGGGGGGGCTTGTCCCCCCGACCCCCTTATAATTACGCCCTTCTGGGGTTACGCTTTCTAGACTGCGAACGATCAACATAACCACACTGTCTATTTTGCACGCATCATGTTGCTGCTGTCCACGCAGGCCTTGCATGGTTGTAATATAGGTAGCCCAAGTCTCATCACTACTCATACATCCTGAAAACTCATTTATTTGAATCATTGATTAGATTTGGCTGATGTCAGCCATCCTCTGATGTGGTGTTCTGTTTTTTGTCTTGTGTGTTTGTGTGCGCCTCGATACAACAATAAATGTATATACGGACTCTCTTACATTTATGCCATTGTTAGAGCAGTCATCTAGAATTGTATGCGTCGGTGGCAACCTCCAATGAGTAAAAAAACAGCACAAATCTGCGTGAAGTTCAAATTAGAAATGATCAGGCCATTAAGGCAGCAGATTTACTAGCCTGTATGAATGCCTTAATGAACAAAACAGAGGACTCACTGACACCCTCATAACCAGTTATAATGAGGATATAACTATTATGTTAGACAGATATGATATGATATAAACATTAGAGACAGCCCTAATCACCAGAAAATGGTTCTCCCCTGCGTTAGCGCAATTAAAAGCCAGCAAGAGACAGATGGAACATGCTTGGCTGAAAGATCAAACCCCAAGTAATAAGACAGCCTGGAAACTTAAGGAAAAAGAGTACAAGATCAAGATCATTGAAGCGAAGTCTCGTTTTTATAATGATCAGATAAACCAAGCTGGAAACCAAACAAAAGAGCTTTTCAGACTTCTAGATACTGGGTAAAACCTAGAGCTCTAGATCCTACTATTAAACCTACCAAGGACGACTGCATACGAGTACAAAAAGCTTTCTCAGATGAACTGCAGCATGCCCAAAACAAGATTAGGGAAGATGTGGCCAAGCAGGAGCTACCGTTAATGTTTGGTAAATCAGGTGGCGAGCAAGAATGTAAGGAGGGGGGCAATATTATGGCTAACTTGGAAGTTCAGAATTATCCCCTATGGGGTTTGATTTCTCTGATATGTTTACCGCAGAAATCCACAATATCCTCAAAGCCATGCATCCAACTAGCTGCCCTGGGGACCTCCTTCCGTCCAAGATAATTTTGGAACATAAGGACATTTTTTGCGCCATTTTTGTGCATGTTTGTAAATGCTTCTTTTAGATCATGTGTTATTTCACATTTAATAAAAGGGGTGGCAGTAACTCTACTTCTAAAGAAGGTGGGTTTGGACCCAAAGGAAACTGCTAACCTACGACCTATTACTAACACATTGTTCTTTCTTAAATTAATTGATAAAGTTGCGACTATACAATTACAATACGACATTTAAGCAAATGGAATTTTGCATAACAAGCAGTACGGCTTTAGAAGTTTCCATGGCATGGAAACTGCCTTATTGGACTTGCAGACTCATATCTTGTCCATGCTTGAGAAGAGTAGATCTGGGCTGCTGGTCTTATTAGACCTATTAGTAGCTTTCGATCAGCTTGATCATAAAATCCTTCTGAAAGGCTAGTCTCCGTTGGAGGTCCCTCAGAAGAGGTGGTCTGATGGTTAAAATAATTTCTGGAGGACCGGAGATCGAGGGTTTACTGGGGTGAAAATTTATCCGAAGTTGAAATTATCATATGCGGAGTCCCGCAGGGGGCATGTTTGTCCCCCTTACTCTTTAACGTATATATTATCCCTTTGTGTATAGAGCTAGAAAAACTGGGGTTCTTCCTCTCAAACTACGCAGATGACTTCCAGCTGTCGCTTGAGATCAGTGGGAACCATGAGGAGGACCAGAGAAAGTTGAACCTCGTCTACCAGATTATAAAGAGGTGGATGTGGAGCAACTGGTTATGCTTAAATGCAGCCAATACCAAGTTCATGATATACGGATCACAACATGCTAGAGATAACCTGAATCAGGACTTTGATAGATTTGTGATCAATGGTAGTCAGATAAGTCACTTCTAAGGTGAAAACTCTTGGCACTTACATGGAGGCCAGCCTAAACGGGGGTGCTCATGTAGAGGCGATAGTAAAACATGCCAATTATCATCTCAAAGTGCTAAGACAGGTTGCACCGATAGTCTCAAAAGATAATTGGGCTAAACTAGCTAGGGCAGTGATACTGCCACGTCTGGACTACTGTAATGTCTTACTTGGTGGGGCAATCAAAGCGATATCCAGAAACTACAAAAAGTACCAAATGCTGCAGTATGCATGGTGCATCAGATGAGCCAAAACAAACCCACTTCTGCAGCTCGGAGGGAGCTACATTGGTTGCTTGTTGCAGCCAGGATTCTTTTCAAGCTACTGATGGTATGCCATAAATGTGTTTTTGGATCTGCACCCCAGTATTTTAAGGAAAGGGTGAATATCTACCAACCTAACAGGGACTTTCGATCTACAAAGGCCTGTCACCTACAAGTCGAATTTATAAGAAGAGCACTAGGAAACGGCCGTGGATTTCCAGTCTTGGCAGCCTGGGCCTGGTATGAGTTGTTGGAAACTCTTCGTAAGGAGGAGAACCACTTGATCTTTAGGAAACTGCTGAAGAACAGGCTATTTAAATAACACACTCTGGTCAAGTTGGTCTCCAGCCCCTGTAGAAATAGCGCCTTGATGCCCTCAGGCTTTGGTGCTTTAGAAATACATGAACATAACTTAATCCCCACTATGGCGAACCTTTAACGGCCTGCTCAAGTCTCGGCGAGTGCTGTGGGCCATCAAAGACAATGTCCGCCGCCTACGGTGGAGATGAAAGCAATTTGCACCCCAGACTTTATTTGAGGTGCTACTGTCATTTTGTTTGCCTCTCAGGATATTGGCATCACATGCACAGCCAATCTTCTGAGGTAGAAAAAAAGATGGCCGCCGCCATAAGTAAAAGGTACTTAGTCCCTTTTCCATTTCTATGGTGGTAGCTGGGAGACGGGAGGAGCACCCGGACCGGAACAAAAAAGCTCTGGTCCATCAGGTAAATGGGGCTGTGGGGGGGCAAGGTGAGGGAAGGGGTAGGAATTGTTTGGGTTTGGCAGAAGTCAACAGGTAGAGGCTCTTTGTTGCCTCCCCACATTGAAAAAGAAAATGGCCCCACCCGCACAAGGGCATCAGGTGGCTGGAAGCAGTTGGCAGAGAATGTGTATTCTAGTCAGCTGTCCCAGCCACCTGAATGGCTAAGCACCCTTTCCCGGTGCAAATGTCCTTTTTTCCCTGATACAGTTCTAATTGTACATCGTTCAGTGAGTGAGTGAGCAATTGGTCATTAGTAAATTGCCCATAATTTAGTTAACCACTTTTAAGCACTGTTATACAAAGCCAGTCAATGGGATGCTATACTGAGGAATATGCTGCCTGGATTGTGAAATGGATGTTTCACATTTCACCACTGTGAAACGTCCATTGCGCAATCCAGGAAGTGAAAGGCAGTGGCGGAGGAGTGGTAAGTGGAGAGTTGTGGGGGTGGCACAGGGCAGGGAGTGGGGGCAAATGGATTTGACGGTGCAGAGGATGGGTGAAAGGGGGAGACGGAGGGTGCAGTAGCTGGGGCTCCAGGGGTGTCCTTAAGTTATTGCTAGAGGGGAGCCAGGGGAATGGAGGAGGGGTAATGTTGTCCACGCTATACTGGCTCTGCATGTGAGTGGGGGGCTACGGTCAATAAACATGCAATGGCTCCAAAGCAAGAAAGTCATAGCTTTGTCTTTAAATGTAAGGAGAGGGAGGGAGGGGGAAGGAGAGGTTGAACAGGGCGCGAGAGAGATCTTTTTCGAAACTCTTGTTGCTGAAAGGTCTATATGCAATGAGAGTTTTGAAAATGATCTTTTCGTATTAATCCAGTACATAATGATGTAGCATACAAATATGAGATTTCAGGCTTTCCTCAATCAGGGCTCTTTTTCACGGTGAACCTTTTAAAAGTGGTAGTCTGTGTTTGCTCTGTTTGATGGACGGCCTCAGGCAGCCTCTGTCTGTAGGTGTAGGTGTGGAGAACATTAGTACCTTAAAGTGCACTCCATCGAGAGACTGTGCACATTCTCAGATCTGGAGGTGGATGCTGCTACATAAATGTTTAAAATATTTCAGGTTTATTAGCGCTGACGTAATTGTTTTCATGCTTTCAGCACATGGGTCCCAGAGTTTGCAGAGATGTGACAAGGATGTTTTCCCCCCTGGCCCCTTCTTAGAGAGGTCTGCCCTTGAAAGAGGCCGCTCCTTTTTGGGAGGCTTCACTTTAGTCTTACTCGCTTGGTTTGAAGGCGCCCGTGCGCTGATGCTCTTTCCCAATCAATGGAGGCTGTACAATGCATCTCTCTCTGTCCAAGGACCTTTACATTTTCACAGCCTTCCTCCGAACTCTGCCTGATGGATTCAAGAGACAAAACAGGTGGTCCATTGGAAAGCCGCAAACCACGAGAGCTCCACTAAATCAAATTCAAGAGAGTTGGGCTGGAAAACCCCAACAATTTCTCTCAGTACCTAGAACTATATGCCCAGCAGACGGGGAGGATCTGCATGCCAACATGCCGCACATGTAGCTAATAGTCCCCCTCCTGAAGACTTACTTTCCAAAGTAGACAATGATTGCGTTTTACATGGACAGCACCATTACCTTTTTTTTGCTTTTTTTTAAATATGAACAGATATAGAACACCCACTATCATTTCCACTACTAAACGCAATCTGGATGGGGGAATGGCCTCCTGTCAAAACATCTCTCTGCACACTGTACAGGGGTAAACCATGTGGGAGCAAAGAGATTCTGCATTCTTTCATGCCCCACATGCATGGGAGCCGGACCCACCATGTGCAGGCGGGTGCACATTCTTTCCACCGGATTATGTGACACTGCGCATCCTACACGGGTCGGCGTCAGGTTGGCTTAAGCGGTCGGAGAGTGCCTTAGTTTGTTTCTTTCCTCCCAGTGATCCACACAGTCATTCAAAAGTGATTGAAGCACAGCCTGGGTACTACTCCTGGTAGTTAAGCTTGTGCATACCAGACCTGGTTCTCCAGTCTATGGTCAAGTGCTTGATCCTATACCTTTCACCTGCGCCTATCCTCTTCTCGCAGAGGCAATCCGGGGATATACCCCCATTCCTTTCATTTAGATGCTCAAAAGCCTAATTCTTGAAGAACTGCGTTTTAAACATTAAACTTCAGTTGTTGTGAGCCCAGCCACCAGTTCATAATACCAAATGAAATTTCTCCAGTTCAGCCAGCTGGCCATTGAGAATAAGGGCGTGAGCTGCACGACTCCATTGCATTGTTTACCAGGTACCATGCGTGGACTGGTAACAATGTGTACGTGCTTGCTCTTGGAGCTCACAATATTGTTGAGATGAGTTTTTCTCATTACCCAATGCAATAGTGAGAGACATTTTGTCAAACTACTCCATCTTTTATTCTGTGTCAGAGAACCATGCGAACAACTGATTACATTCATCGCACCAACCATCTTTGCAACCCAGCAATTGTAAACCATGGTGAGAAGGTGATGCGGCGGCATTTCAAAAGGTAGCGGTATGCAAACAGGGGTCAAAGCCTTCTTTCCAAACGGTACCGTCTTCGCTAGCATCCGGAGTGTACCAATGCGTCAGAAGCTTCACCATAGAAGACGTCTATCAAACCTGTGATATTTCTTATCAATGACACCTCTGGAAGGGGCCTTCCACGTTCTGCGGCAAATGTCGTCTCGTGTGGTGGAATTCTCTCACGCTGCATTTATTTGACTTTTTCTCTTTGGGACTCATTCCAAGTATGTACCGCTGTGATATTGCCAAACTGAAATACAGATACCGGCACTTTACTTCTGCAACAGCCAACTTATAATGAGGCCCTTTATGTCAAGGCTGTGGTAAAGATTTCTCTCTGATATGTAGCAGGTAGTACAAATCGTGGATGAAAGCTATGGATTCTATTCTTCTAGCAGGGATGTGACAGCAGTGAATATATGGAATGCACCTGCAGTAGGAATGTCAAGCGGTGAAAATGCAGAAGCCCTACAAAACTCCAAGGTAACTAGGCAACAGGCCAACACAATTTCTTAAGCAAGTTTGGTAGCTAGGCAACCAACAGTTTAGCTACGTGCCCTACATTTTATCCATTATAATTCACACACTTTAATAAAGTAAATGTTTTCATATTTTATGTTTTTAATTTATGGTCTAAAAATTGCAGAATTCTAATGAGGAGGCTGAAAGCAAAAATGTCTTAAGCGAAACATAATGAAAGCAGATAGGCTTGCTTGCCTGTGTAACAATTTTCCTCACCATATCACAGAAATAGATATCACCTGGCCTTCTGTGAAAACCGTATGACTCGACCGTTTTCCACAAGTCTTTCTGCCACTCCACCCCATTTTCTCTTCAAGCGCTAAGAGACCACAGTCGTGATGTATGTTTTTGCTTTGTAATTCTCTTACTAAACTGTTAGGTTTGGGCCGACGAAGCCTAGATATTTCTTGACATAGAGATAAGGTAACCCTTTCTGTGATGTGGCTGCACCCCGTCTATGCCCACACCTACGCGGAGCAGCCTATGGAGCTTAACCCTACTGTCAGAAAAATGGTCCGCCACAAAAAAAGATCCGCTGAAATTCGGCTTCAGGGTCTGACCTCAGCAAGTAGACGCGAGGGCAGCAAGCAAGAAGGATAGGCGGTGGCAAGCTAGAAGTAGTAGTTGCAAGAGTAGAAGTAGGGAGACAGATGAGGTTGGAATGGGTGGGAACAGGGTTAGAGGAGCAGAGTGGCATTTGGGAAGAGAGTAAACAGTGAGAACGGGCTCACAGGAAAAGTGAGCAGGAGGAGTGAAGAGATAAGGTCAGGTGGGTGAAGGCCATGTGGGGGAGAGGGAAAGAACAGCAAAGTGGATTAGGCAGAGTAGAATTGTTAAAAGTATGATGGGCTTAAGTCGGAGGGAAGAGGGTGTCGGGAGTGGGGAAGGCATGGGCGTAATTATAGAGGGTACGAGGGACAAGTCACCCCCCCGACTTTTGTGGCATGCCTTTTTGTCCCACCCATATTTCGGTGGGAGGGCCAGGGGGCGTAATTGTGGCCACCGCATTCATTGATCGTGCAATTGGACAGCTTCAGCCTGGCTGAGGTGCCCAGCCAGGCTTGCGCTGTCTCATTACATAATGCTGTGCTGAGCCCAGCTGCTTGTACGTTTGTTGAAGGGCTGGGCTGCGGGCAGACCCTAGTGAGTGGTCACATTTGGACTATCCCATTTGTGGTCAGGAGAGAATCCAGAATTGCAAGAGTGGGGGGTAAGGTGAGCCACAAATGTAGTGCGTATAATAGTCTCATTCACACTCCGAAACCGCCCACCCCTGCCCCAATCTACTTTTTTGGTAACATTAGATGGCATTTTTACACATAAAAAAACAAAAGCTGCAGGATCATTGCAGATACAGGAAACTCATCTATTAGAACTCTGTCCAGGTGCTCTGGGGCAAAATACATGGAGACCTCCTAATTTGCATATTAATTGCACCAACAGAAGCGACTTCACAGAAAAAGACATTGCAAGGATCATCATCGGTCTTCGATACGTGAAGGCACCATGGAAGTGACTTTAGAATAAGTTGCCATAAGTAAGCCAAGTGGCAAATAACTTTGTGGTGCAAAATTCCTCAATTGCACTATTGTTATATATGGACTAACACCATAGTCATTAGGCTCATTTTATTATGATAGCATGATATATTAACATAAGCTTTGAATTGAATCAGAATCCTGTATAGATCTTGAGATAAGACACAATGTGATTAAATGAATTGCCCAGGATCACACACACTGGTTAAATGCCGAAACTGGTGAAACCGTCTCAGGTTTAGTTGATATAGATATTTATTAAGGTTTTGTTTTACATTTCATGTGCTTAAATAATTATTTCTGGCAATGCCTCGGAAGCAAACCAAATTACATAATACGCTAACCTTTCATAGTAAGCTAACTGTACACTATATACATTGTTATAGAAATTAGTTGAGGAATGAGATTATGGCTTTAGTTTTATTCTCCACATCCTGAATGCAAAGTCACAATAGCATCATGCAGATGAACGTGAGCCTAACAAATCCCCCTTGGGTTTGAAAGCCATAGTCATTATTTCATAAAGCATGCAACATTATGCACCATTCTCACTTCTGATCACACCGTCCCATACACATTTCTAAAGGGACAAAAGTCCTTGCTAATAGTCACCCCCTCCCTCCCATTAGTGCTTAATAGCTCACAGTGTAATGCTCTGTTGACACAGAGCAACGTGAGGACCCTCTGCTTCCCGTAGCTGCTTGGGACATTGTCCTGGCATCAGGACACCTCTACCGTTCGGAAAAGGGAAGTTGTCCTGTTGCCAGGACAATAAGCTTGTTGAGCAGGAATTGCTTGGCACACATTGTCCTGCCAGTGGGACACCTTTTCTGTTGGGCACTCTCTTTGACGTGCTGAACGGGAGTGGCGTCCCACTGACAAATGTCCCGGTCTGGCCTTCCGCTCGGTACGTAACTGCTTGGGGTCATTTGAACAAAGGAAAACATACCTTTATTTTAACAAGTCAGAATGTTGCAAGTAATTAATGAAATCAGAATAAGCAACCTAATGTGCTGTTTTCAAATTTTGCAGGCATCCATTTTGTATTATGTCTATATACTTGTTTGAGTCGGTGCCCTGGACACCGACTCAAACAAGCATACAGCAGCTCCCTTCAGGTAGAGGGGGGGCGCAGGCTTTTTTACCGTTGTCAATGCAGTGAATTCTAAAGACCAACTGTAGTGTTATAAGTTTCAGAACACTGTTGTGTCTTTAGAATTGAATTTTAATGATGCAACACCAGTCTTATGAAAGTTATAACCGAGCATTGGCAATGGACTTTTGTGGTGTAGTAGTTTAGTGTTATCCCTCAGAGCCACTGCCCACCCTTCCTCCACCCTGCCCCTTTCTTTCAGTTGTTATGCCCACCAACATTTTCGGGCAAATTTACTCCACTGGGGGAAGGTGCATAAGAAACCAGAAACCAGAATACAGTTTTGAAATGCAATGAATTAAAGGGCCTTAGGCCATCAAAAAAGTTTTAAAATGCATTGAATTACAGGAACCTAGGTGAATAAAAATGCAATTGGTTACATGACCACAGACAACCAAATGGCTGTTTTAAAAAGAAATTAATTACTGTGCAATAGGTGATCAAAATGCAATGAATTACAGTGCCTTAGGCAACCAAAATACAATGCATTTTAGGGCATTGGGGCAGGGTTTATGGCAGGAAAAATACAAGTGAAAATGTAATTAATTACACGGACAGGTTTCTCCTGGGGTCTAGTCCCTCCACAATCCACGTGTCAAATAGTGCAGGTTAGTTTTCGAGGCCCTACCACTGCCCAATCCCCTGGTGAGACACTGCAGGGAAATGAGGGACCCGCTGTCCAATTGTAAGAGCCTGCACATGTCGCTAAACAAGCACCAACTTCAGAGTAGTAAAAGGTGCATTTCCCCACAGGAAGAAACCTTGCCATTCAATAGACACTGGTAGGATGCATTGTAACATTGTTAAAACCTCATTCTAAGTCTTCAAAAGGACATATGATAAGCCAGGGAGTCTCAAAGATAACATTTTGCAAGCCTGGATCTTTTCGATCGGAGTTTGTCTCAGAGGGAAAATAAAGTTATAGAGGCAAGGTCGCCTGGCAGAGAGTTTCTCCACCTACGATACAATCTTTTAATCTTTCCGAGCATACAGACTATTCAGTAGACTGTACAGTAGACTGTACAGTGTAGAAAACATACCCAGTGGGTTGTCAGTTTTGAATTCACACGCATTGAAAGCAGAAGATCTTAGCTCAGCACAAGCAGCCCAAGAGATGGTTGCAAACGGGGACTACAGTCTTCCACAATGGGTGATAGGCGAGTTATAGACTTGTTCAACCATGTACACCCAAAGCAGAACGAAGTCCACTCAGGGACCATAGCCAACCACAGCTCATGTCAATCAAAGAATACACATTCAAGACCATGCCCAAAAGTCCCACCCAAGGGGATGAAGGATAGTCGTATGCAACCCAGGCAGATCAGCATGGCAGAGTGGGTTGCAAGAGCGAGAGGCTCCCATTGGGAGAAAGCCAGAGACCGGAGAAGGCTGAAGAGAGAGGAGGCCGGATGTATGGAGGAGCATGGAGATGTGACAGGAGTGGAGAGGAGGAGGGGGTTACAGCAAGTGGTGGTGTTATTGATAAGGTGGGGGATGATTACAAGAGGTGCTGTATCAGTAGAAATGTGGAGGTGGTTACTGCAGGAGTCGGAAACAAGATGGAGGTGGATACAGCAGGAGATGCTGGTATCAGTAATAATGTGGAGGTGGAGTAATAATGTGGAGGTGGATACAGCAGGAGATGGTGGTATCAGTAATAATGTGGAGGTGGCTACAGCAGGAGATGCTGGTATCAGTAATAATGTGGAGGTGGATACAGCAGGAGATGGTGGTATCAGTAACAATGTGGAGGTGGCTACAGCAGGAGATGGTGGTATCAGTAATAATGTGGAGGTGGATACAGCAGGAGATGCTGGTATCAGTAACAATGTGGAGGTGGATACAGCAGGAGATGGTGGTATCAGTAATAATGTGGAGGTGGCTACAGCAGGAGATGCTGGTATCAGTAATAATGTGGAGGTGGATACAGCAGGAGATGGTGGTATCAGTAATAATGTGGAGGTGGATACAGCAGGAGATGGTGGTATCAGTAATAATGTGGAGGTGGCTACAGCAGGAGATGCTGGTATCAGTAATAATGTGGAGGTGGATACAGCAGGAGATGGTGGTATCAGTAATAATGTGGAGGTGGCTACAGCAGGAGGGGTGATTTCCGAAATATAGTGCAGATGGTTACTGCATGAGGTTGCTGTGACAGTGATGAGGAGGAGGTGGCTACATCAGTAGGATATGGGGTAAGTAACAAAATGGATACAGTTATGTCAAGAGGTGGTAGTGGCGAGGAGGAGTGGCTACAGGTGTCGAGATGTGGACCAGAAATGCGAGGGAGTTTGAGAGATGGGACGCTGAGTTTATCGAGGTGTTGTTGAGAGGCCGGGGATTGAGAGGCCAGCAGGAAGGAACAACTAGTAACATATGTAGGTGTTAATATCAAAGCAAAGTTCCTGTTTAGTTGCATTAAGCCCACTGCGTAAATGTTACCCAAGTTACATTTTGAACTGTACTTTTGTCTTGGCATATTTCATGACGCCTGGAGTCCTCTGTGACAATACAGACATCAAATACATATAAATGTATTGTAAAAATGTGCAACATTATTAGGGGTTCAATAAAAGGGCCGCCCTTTTGCTCACCATAAATATTTTTAATATGTTTATTTCATTCGGCCCTTTTCCATTTCAAATGTTTAAGCTACCCCTGTCACTTTATCAGAAGACAAGACATTAATATTAGCAGGTAAGTAAATGACTCAAGAACACACCAACTCTCGAAAACATTTCAAGACTTTAATTTTCAGAATAGTCAAGGGGCTTGCTAAGGGCTGTGTATCTCTCTATCCTAGAACGTGCTGTTACATCACTGACCTGGCAACCCTCAATTGTTGCTAGAGATGGCTAATCCTTACCTTTCAAGAGGTTTCTGTCTGAGATGGCGTAAAGGCAAATGCCTTCTCTCTCTAAACTCTGGCACTCATTGCGGGTTTGGCGGTCCAGAAATAAAGGTGTCGGTAACAAGTTACCAGCACCATTTCCCGACTGCCAAACTACAAGCGTGCCAGTAGGGGCACGAAACTCCTGGCAGGCCTCACCTGCCAGGAGTTCAGGCCCCTACCGGCAGGCTTTTCACTGAAGCACCGGCACTGTTAGTAATGGTGCGGGTTTCATGTTTCCCATTCACATGGAGTCCAGTCAAACTGAATGGGAATGGGAAATAACCGTACCGCCACCACCGCCTGTGATATCCCAGTATCACTGAGATGTCGGGTGGCTGTAATTTTGTGACAGGGTTGCCGGTAACCCACCGCTTTTCGTTGGGTTTTACGGGGAACCTTGTAATGAGGCCCTCTGTCTGGGAACAATCTAGGTGGTCTTGGATCTAGTTCCCCAATGCAGTATAAATTAAAGGTTGGTGCCTTCCAGCCACCCATGCCTCCCTTGGTGCTTTCTTTCCATGCCCCGGTAGTTCTCTCCCTTAGTCTCTTGGTCACTCTCCCTTTTCACATCGGACTCTGCTCCCTGCTACTCCACCCACTGTCTCTCCCTCATACTTGCTCTTCACTCCTCTGATGTTCCCCTTTCTACTACCTACCTCCAACCTCCGATATTACTCTCTCTCCCTTCCCCACACCAATACTCTTTGCCCCTCTTCACACTACTAATCTCCCTTCTCCACACTACTGCATTCCACACCACTACTCTCATTCTACCCAAACTTTCTCCCACAGTCACCTTCTCATTCACTCCTGTACTCTTTCTCCATTAGTCTATCTTTTTCTGAACGACATCCATGGCTTGTCCAGCAAAATGCATGAGCAGTTGCTGGTAGGCACAATGGATCTTCCAAAACTTTGAACAGAAGCAGAACTACAAATCCCACTATATATTTCTAATACTCAGTATCATCTGGTACACTTGAGAAAGTTAGAGTGTTTGGGGAAAAAGCATCAAAACGATGACAGCCACAAATGATGTACCGCAACAAGAGCATATCCTTGGGGAATCCAAATTTCATTGGTGAGTTTGGTGGAAATAGAAGCACCCAGTGAAAATTATAACAATCACCTATACTGGAACCCTATGTACCAGCAATTCCACCCACAATCTGTGCACTCTTCGTGAAATTATAATTCGAAGTGCTTACAAGTGCATGGGCTGTTGGGCTGGATTGATGTTGGACTGCTGATCTACTCTTCTCACGGACATTGTAAGGGCAAGAGAAAGCACCCGTGCAGCTCACGCAGGTGAAACGCCACTTGGACTCACTATCCTAAAGTAATTAGTATATCGGAATTATTGTCATCACGCAGTTTTTGAGTGGTGTAAAGGGAGTTGTGGACTGGGTGTGGGCGGAACTGGGTGTGGGTGTGGCTGTGCCTAACTGCTTTCTACATGCATAGAAGGTTGTGCATACAACTTACGCTGTTGTATTTTCTTTCTTTATCGAAGAGGCACTTGGTGCTCAGGCTCCGCCCCCTGCATTCCCAGAAACCCTAAAAGTACTAAGGTGCACGCGCATTTGGCGCGTGCATTCGAAGTGCCTACAAGTGCCTGGGCTGTTGGGATGTTAGGGCGTGGGGCGGTCATATACAAATCTGTGATTTATTAGGTTCGTGTGTGATATTGGACACAAAAAACCTAACTATACCTAGGTGTTTATGCTCATCCAACTGGTAAATTACTACTTGTGACTCTTCAGTAGTTAACTATAATTGTGCAACGTCCTGTCATGGTCAGAGGGATGCTGTTCTTGTAGCATCACACCCTGCTGAAAACATGTTCTGTGAAGGTTGATTGTTTAATTCACTTTATTACAATGGCAGCATACTATATCAATTTCAGAAATCTGTGTAAACTGTATTGTTGCTAGTGCTGTAGCCGTAGGTGCACTCAAATTTCCGTTATTGGGTGCATGTTTAGGGTTGATCTGTATTAGATGTGTGTAATTGTACTCATTCAAGTATCTTGCGCTGTTTATGGTAATACATTGCAGTCTGCTAGCCTCTACTTAGCCAAGCACTGTAAAAAGGGAGGGGGGTTAATTTGCTGACCCGCAAAAGGTGGGTCTGTTTGCATAGTGACCATGGCCAATGGGCTCAGAAGCGGCCGGAAGTTACACTTGAGCCAAGTGGGCGACCATACTCCACCAGCTATTACGAGAGCAAAGCCGCAACCCAAGGACTCAGGGTCGCTTAATTATTCTGATGATGAGGGGGAGGAAGTAGTCTCCCCGTGTGATGGAGTGCGTCCCCATTCAGTGCCCCTTATT
Source organism: Ambystoma mexicanum (assembly GCF_040938575.1). NCBI lineage: Eukaryota > Metazoa > Chordata > Amphibia > Caudata > Ambystomatidae > Ambystoma > Ambystoma mexicanum. The sequence goes on from NC_090930.1 coordinate 987,045,150, forward strand.
GCAATCGAGACAAATAATATTAAGGCTATGACATTCTCATATATATCTACTGTACGTGATCCCAGTGTTGGTTCTCCCATCCAAAATCCTACAACATTTTGGCTCCATTAAGTAAATGACATCACACACAATGTGGAGCTTATTGAAAGGCAGGGAGATGTTGATTCTGATAACTATAAGGTTACAGAGACGACAACGAGTGCAGAATGCTTTACCAACCTAATTGCTGATTGCTCCATGTTGGCACCTGCTATTGAAGCGGAATTAGGTTGGCACATGCGGTTATAACTTGGTACCTCCACGCCTGTTACGCAATCGTGAGCAGGGCCGTCACGAGGGGGGTGCAGGGGGGGCAAACTGCCCCGGGCCTCGCGCTTGCTGAGGGCCTCGCGGCCCCCTCCTAAGTGGAAGGCAGCACAGTCTCCCGTGTCCTTTATTCACACGGGGGACTGTGCTGCCCCTGCAATGATTTTGCTGTTTCTTGTGAAGCCGTTTGGCTCCGCAACAAACAGCAAAATAATGGGAGACAGCAGGGCTCAGAAGTGAGCTCTGCTGCCTCCCGTCATTCAGCTGAAAACGTGGACACGCTGACTGACAAGAGAGGACTCCTCTCCTGTCAGTCAGTGTGTTCACGTTGCTCAGCGTGACCACACTGACTGACAGGAGAGGAGTTCTCTCTTGTCAGTCAGTGTGTTCATGTTGTCAGTGTGACCACACTGACTGATGGGAGAGGAGTTCTCTCTTGTCAGTCAGTGTGTTCATGTTGTCAGTGTGACCACACTGACTGATGGGAGAGGACTCCTCTCCTGTCAGTCAGTGTGTTCATGGCAGCGTGATCATGCTGACTGACAGGAGAGGAGTTCTCTCTTGTCAGTCAGTGTGTTCACGTTGCTCAGCATGACCACGCTGACTGACAGGAGAGGAGTTCTCTCTTGTCAGTCAGTGTGTTCATGTTGTCAGTGTGACCACACTGACTGATGAGTTAGGAGTTCTCTATCGTCAGTCAGTGTGTTCATGTTGTCAGTGTGACCACACTGACTGATGAGTTAGGAGTTCTCTCTTGTCAGTCAGTGTGTTCAGGTTGTCAGTGTGACCACGCTGACTGATGGGAGAGGAGTTCTCTCTCGTCAGTCAGTGTGTTCACGTTGCTCAGCATGACCATGCTGACTGACAGGAGAGGTGTTCTCTCTCTTGTCAGTCAGTGTGTTCATGTTGTCAGTGTGACCACGCTGACTGATGAGAGAGGAGTTCTCTCTTGTCAGTCAGTGTGTTCATGTTGTCAGTGTGACCACACTGACTGATGGGAGAGGAGTTCTCTCTTGTCAGTCAGTGTGTTCATGTTGTCAGTGTGACCACACTGACTGATGGGAGAGGACTCCTCTCCTGTCAGTCAGTGTGTTCATGGCAGCGTGATCATGCTGACTGACAGGAGAGGAGTTCTCTCTTGTCAGTCAGTGTGTTCATGTTGTCAGTGTGACCACACTGACTGATGAGTTAGGAGTTCTCTATCGTCAGTCAGTGTGTTCACGTTGCTCAGCATGACCATGCTGACTGACAGGAGAGGAGTTCCCTCTTGTCAGTCAGTGTGTTCATGTTATCAGTGTGACCACGCTGACTGATGGGAGAGGAGTTCTCTCTTGTCAGTCAGTCTGTTCACGTTGCTCAGCATAACCACGCTGACTGACAGGAGAGGAAACCTCTCCTGTCAGTGTGTTCATGTTGTCAGTGTGACCACGCTGATTGATGGGAGAGGAGTTCTCTCTTGTCAGTCAGTGTGTTCACGTTGCTCAGCATGACCACGCTGACGGATTGTAGAGGAGTTCTCTCTTGTCAGTCAGTGTGTTCACGTTGCTCAACATGACCACGCTGACTGACAGGAGAGGAGTTCTCTCTTGTCAGTCAGTGTGTTCATGTTGTCAGTGTGCCCACGCTGACTGATGGGAGAGGAGTTCTCTCTTGTAGGTCAGTGTGTTCATGTTGTCAGTGTGACCACACTGACTGATGGGAGAGGACTCCTCTCCTGTCAGTCAGTGTGTTCATGTTAGCATGATCATGCTGACTGATTGGAGAGGAGTTCTCTCTTGTCAGTCAGTATGTTCACGTTGCTCAGCATGGCCACGCTGACTGACAGGAGAGGAGTTCTCCTGTCACTCAGTGTGTTCATGTTGATTAGAGAGGACTCCTCGCTTGTCAATCAGTGTGTTCACGTTGCTCAGCGAGACCACGCTGACTGATGGGAGAGGAGTTCTCTCTTGTCTGTCAGTGGGTTCACGTTGCTCAGCGTGACCACTCTGCCTGATGGGAGAGGAGTTCTCTCTTGTCAGTCAGTGTGTTCACATTGCTCAGCGTGACCACGCTGACTGATGGGAGAGGAGTTCTCTCTTGTCAGGCAGCATGTCTACGTGTCGGCTGCATGGATGCTTTTTAAGGGTGCATGGAGGTAAGGTAAGTGTTTTCTATTTTAAATTAAAAGTGTATATGTGTATTTAAATTAAATTAGTATGTATATGTGTATGTATGAATGCATGCGTGCATGTTGATGTTTGTGTCAATGCTGTGTTTGGTTTTATTTATACATGCATGTATGGAGTTGTGTAACTGGTGGTTGAATGCATGGGTGAAAGTGTTTTTTGTGAGTGTGTGTTCAGCACGACCCCTAAATGTAGCCGCCCTGGGGGCCACTTCATTAAGGGGTGGGTTCATGGTAACAGAGGTGCCCCTAGGCTAAAATGTCAGGGGGCAAAGGGGACTAATACTTCAAATGTTGGGAGATGTGCTAACGTCAGTAGCTGTGAGGAAGGGGCAAACTTCCTTGTGTGGGGGCACCTAAAATCTTTCCACTTTTCAAATGAGACTATTCTGGTGAAGCTTCAATGTTACAAGCAGCTACCTCTTGCCTTCATTTCTGAAACATCACACTTAAGGACTGCTGTGAGAATGAGATGTCTCATGTCACCACTTCCCTTCTAATCACTCCCCTAGCATGCAAGTGCTAACCCCACATCACGATTTCAATGACCTAAAAATGTATGGATAGGAATGCAAGTGCTAACAGTGAAGTGACTTCTCATGGCCATGCTAATCCCTATGGCAATTCTCACCCAGTTCCTGCCCTCCACACCCAAAACACCTCCTCACTGGAACACTGAGCTAGTTTTAAACATGCCTTGCCATCAAACCTAGCCCTCAATGTGCCTGCAAGTGTTCCTCAAAGGAGTCCTCTGAGAGTTCATGACTTCATTGGAGTTGTAAACATGTAACTGGTTTAATAAAAATGTCTTAATCAGGTCTGCCTTTAGCCACTCAATTTAAAAACACCCTGCATGTCTTTCGCTGAAATTCTTTTAAAAATAAGCATTGGCAATGCCAACAGTTTTGGCTTGTGTATAAGTATTAGGCATTTACGAGGCACTGCTATTTGCTGCTCAGGTACTCAAACCATTTTGCACTGGCACTATCAATGGCCAGCTAATACCAATACAGAAGTGCCTTTCCCATGCCTACACGAATGCCCAAACTGTTACCATTGCCAGTGCTCTTTTTGCTTTACCCTTGATGCACAGGACTATGCATCAAGGTTAAAGCAAACATACTACCTGGCTAAATTGGCCCACTTTGAATGTAGGCCAATCTAGCCAGTAATAACACTTATGGTACACAGTCAGCCTGGATATACTTTCTGTGGCATGGCATTTTTACTGGTTGGGAATCCGTATATGGTAATAATGGCAAATATTGATGCAGCCTGCATCAACATAATTAGAACAGCCAGCATGAATATATGTTTATACTAGCATATCTCGCGTGGAAAGGGGGCATGAAATATATTGGAAAATGTTCCTATGCACAATTTGTGATTTGCAACTATTGGGAATTTCCATGTGCTTCCATACAAAACCAATTGCAAACTGCGTGGATTTCTACCCAATTTTGCAAAGAAAGTGCTGTAAAATGCATACTTTTAACCCAATGTTTCAAACATTTCTTGGGAGTGAGAACCCCCCCCCACCCCAAGCCACCCTTGTTTGGTTTGGGCTCCCTCACTGTGCTCTGTTGATCTTGCCTAATTGGAACAAACATTTAAGCCTCTTAAGTTCAGAAATGTACCAGCCTCCACTGTACATCATTTGTCACTGTGTATGATGTGCTCCTTAATTATATGATATGGCATTTATAACGTGCCTGTACGCAAGTGTTTCTAGGCGCGACAAGGCAAGGAGGGAGAAACAAAAGAGTAGGACAAAACACAGATCTTACTAGGCCTTGTGTCATTCAGATCGTGCAAGAGCATGGAATGGGGGAGGGAAGAAGTGCCGAGGGTGGGGTAGGATGCAGAAGTGCAGGAACAAAGGAGAAACAAGAATGCAGCCAACTGGTGGCAAGTGTGAGTACTCATAACTTCAGCCAACGGGTGGAGAATAAGAGCCAGAGCAGGGACTGTAGGGTTACAGATACAGACCACAAGTGCAGGGGAGCCAAGAGGCAGTGCGGGATTGCAACAGGACAGGCAGGGACCTGGGCCCAAATTCAGAGCTTGACCAGGTGACCAGTGCATGGATCAGGGAGGTGATCAGCAACGGAGAGGAAGAGGGAAGGCAGAAGCAAAGAGACAAGTCTTGAGATGGTTCTCCTCAAGTTTCAGCGAGGCAGGGAGCTGTTTCCAGAGGGAGGCCCCAGCTGAAGAAAGAGATCTGCCCTCAACTCTTTGCTTGGAAAAGGGATTGACCCTCAGAGAATTGGAGGTGGCGCAGTGGAGAGCTCAAGCCATCTTATATATATTTATTCATATAATAAAAAAGTTAGTCTGGCATGAACCTTTCTTCAGTAGAGAAAGTAGTAATAAACCATATTTGGGATCCTGCACACAAACTCAAGGGTAGATTTCTCAAGTCTCCTGTGTGCGGATATGCCGCCGCTGGCCGAGTGCAAAAAATTGTAAGGGGGCCTCACCAAATGTTTTGCCCCGGGCCTCACCACATCTTCTGACAGCCCTGATCGTGAGCAGGCATTGAGAATGTTTTTCTGTTTAAAAATCTGCCCCCCCCCATGCAACTATGAGGACTGCAAGGGTTGTTGGGCTGGCTACCTGTCGAGATGTACACAACACTCTCCATAAGGCATGCATACCCCCTGTTGTGTCTTCAAAATTAAAGTCCAGCTCGCCTGTCTTTGATGGAACTTTTAGCAAATCACTTGTCAAAATACATTAACGGACCAGGAGATTGGCCGTGACTCACCTCAAAGGTGGATAGACGATTTGGGTACAGATCCTCCTGCTGTCCCTGCCAGTCTCAAAGACTCAGCCATGAACGAGTATTTCCCAGTGATGTCACGCATCTTGAATTTGCTCGATAAGGGCCATGAGCAAACTCATTGGGAAATCCGCGTTATGAAGTCTGCTTTGATAGACATTTTGGGTAAATTAAACAAAAGCGAGGGGCTTTTGTTTACATGCGATGTAATAGCAACATTGGCTGCAAAACCTAAAAAGGCGTGCTGGAGTAACAAAATCCTTGCAAACCATAGAGGGTGACGACAGCCCAGCAAAGCAGCAGAAGTCGTACGAATTGCTGCCCCTGAAAATAATAAGACTAATATACCTGGGGTCAGGGTGGATGAAGGGATACACCTTGATGTCAGCAATAACACTGCATTCATTGACAAACTTAACAAAGAATTAAAAGAAATCAGAGTGGCCCAAACTTATAAATCAGACACTGATACGGCAGAGGGCTTGATAAGAAGTTTTGCTTCTCCACTTTGTGTTGAGAGCATGGACAGTTCCCTCTGCTCTTGTTGATTTAATTATTCTGGATGTTGGGAAGGCAGTCCTGCAGGAGACAAAAGCTCCAGCTGAGAATGAGGTCAGCAATGTTGAACCACAGGTGGTTTTGTTGACATGCAAAGAGAAAAGATTGGCCTTACGTGCACAAAAACGTCTGGCTTTTTAAAAAAAAAAAAGCACAAGCTGGTGCCGAAAAAAACCTAAACAAAGTATAAAAAAAATCGATAAACAATTCACATATAAAGGACTTATGTGCCTTACCTAACCACGATGCCATTATTGATCTCCATCAACTCGACGAGGAGTCAAAAACTCTATTGAACTTTAACAACGACCAACAAGGGTGTGGTTTAAGTAACCCATTCCTGAAAATAAGAATGGGAAAAGCAAAAATAAAAAACCTGTCTAACCCCAAAATAGGGAGCAATCCGAGACCATGCCCTCAAGAAATTAATGCTGCTGAAGAGCTAATTTCTTCCCCGATATGTAATTTTACACAAAACAGGCTTTCCAAATTCTATCCTATAATTGGAACCAAGAAAACATCAAATGTGAGTATTGGAATCACTGGCGACAAGGGTCCTGTTAGCATGGGTAGAAAACCGGAAACCACAAGCAGGGGCTGTGGACATGAACCCAAGCCTGCAGTGCCCTTTTTGGCCACTAATTTGGTAGTTAACGAGAATGGAATTAGAACCTCACCGAAAGATAAGATGCTAGAAGGGGATAACCCCAATGGTGGGGAACCAGTGGGCATTCAAGCTTTTACTTCTAGCCCTGGTGACGAGGTGAATAGGAGCTCCAGGTCTCAGAAGGAGTCTTTGACACAAGGTGAAAAGGATATGGATGGAAAGAAGATTGAGTATCCTACACCCCCTGTATTTCTGACATACAATATACCCACCATAATGGGATATAAAATCAATACGGGATGTGATCATAATATACGCTTCAACAGGTGTTATATGCTGAAAATATTCCAGGCAATACCTTCGTTGCAAACTATAAGATCCGATGACATAGACTGGATAACCCTTGGTCAAAATAACAACAATCGCATGATATTTAATTATAGATCTCATATAATCATCAAATTAATTTGGGACCAACGAGAAGATTTTGTACATATTGGCCTGACTCCTCATATATTTAATTCGCCTGAGGAGGCAAATGCCTTTGTTGAAACCCCCTTGCCTTCACCAGAATCACAGCTTGGCCCCAACTCAGGTGGCTTGCCTGCTCTATTGAACAACAATATGCTAAAGCAATTTACTGAGATTGCTTGTGTGCCAGAAGACCTTACTTGGTTAGAGCCTTACATGAACAAATCTATTGAACAAAAAAGGCAGCCCCTGGAATGGTAGCGATGATTGCGTTGAGTTTATTTCTCACAATGTATGTGGGTTGCGAAATTTTCAAAACTGGTTTAAAGAAATTCAAAATGATGATAAACCTGCAGTGGTATTACTTCAGGAGACGATACATACTTCTGAATTTAATATTGAAGGTTATCACTCTTATATACAAGTGGCCAAGAGAGGCCACTTGGTTAGATCATCGGGAGATCTTGCGGTGCTAATCAACAATGCATACAATATGTTCTCATCCTTATTATACAACAATGATGACTTGCTCGCCACTGAGCTCAGTGTTTCTGGAAAGTTCAGTGTTTGCTTATTAATCATATCTATTTACTGGAATAAAGCAACAAAATTGTTTTCCCATATGGTTGATCATTTAGACGGGATTCTTGAAGAGGCTTTCATTCTTAACCCTGAGCTTAAAATGTAATTGGTGGGGACTTCAATTCATCCTGTGCTTCTCCCTCCGATTCCAATTGCAGCACATGTGGTAATTACTGGTCGGTGTCCCAAAACAAAATGGGCAGAGATGGATTGACTACTTTCCTACATGGGATGTTCAACTGATGCAACAGGATATTAAGCTGTATAATTATACTTGGGCTCGAGGCAATCATAGATGGCTTATCGATTATTTCTTTGTTTCGACCCCTCTATATGATACTGCTGCTCCTGTCACAGTAATTAATCCGACATGTAGTGATCACATGATAATTAAATTAGTGGTGGCATTGCAGTGCACCCGATTCAAGGCAGAAGCTGCCCTTACGTTCCTTGAAGCAGATTGGCATCAACTTTCCGTTACATGGAACCCCCGAGTTTGTAGGCAGCTTCTCAGTTGAATCTATGCTGACACTGCCATCAAATTTAGAAAACCTGGGGAGGGATATTCGATTGAGGACCCCTGCTCTTATACCTTCAATTTTCGCGGAAGTATGGACAATCTACATCACAAAGAAATATCAACTACCAAGAGAATTTGAAACGTATGAATGGAAGAACGATAAAGAGTTACTACGCAGGGTCTCGCCTTGGTCCCATGGGTCCATCGAATATGCGAGCAACAAAATCAAGAGATCTAAGGCTGCAGGTCCTGATGGGATTCCCCCCTGTCTATTGAAGTCCGACCATGTATTTTGGGCGAAAATTTTTTAAAATTAAGTTTGATCACATCTATCTTTCAGGCACCATTCCGTTAACTTGGTGCTCAGCCAATGTCATTCCGGTCTATAAAAAAGGTCCAGTGACTGAGCCAGGACATTTTAGACCAATTGCATTGATGAATGCCACCTCCAAAATATTCTCAATTTTATTATTGGAGGAGATACAAAACTTCATTGTTCCAAGTGACATCCTAGCCTGTTACCAAGTGGGATTTCACAAGTATATGAGGTGCCCCTTAAATGCTGCCATTGTTGCTCATCTCCAACATCAAACTAAACACTCTAAAACAGGGCCAGGTTATATGGCAGCGGCGGATCCCAACACAGCATTTGACTCAGTAATAAGAGAATTATTGTGGGGGAAAATGATTAAGCTTGGCTTTTCGACTCAATTGGTTGCCTTGATTGCTCTATTGCTCTCAAACACTAATTACAGGATCAGATTGAACAGAGAAGGGGTGCTCACAGATCCCATTCCTACCCAGATTGGTGTCAAACAAGGCTGTAACTTGGCAGATGTTCTTTTTAACATTTATCTGTCAGACCTTGATGAATTCTGGCATCATTTCCAAATGTATCCTGCTAGGTTGGGCTATTGTCTCTGAATTGGATCGGTTTTGCCGATGATTTGTTGTTCTTTAATAGGACCCCCTTTGGGCTCCAAACCAAATTAAATCTATTTGCATCCTTTGCCAAGAATCATAACCTTCAAGTAAACCCACTGAAAAGTTATATTATGATTTTTGCAGATGGTAAATGTAGAACAACGAGGTTTGTCTGGACTCTTGAGAAAATTTGAATTGCATATTCACCTACTATACGTTATCTTGGGTATATGCTCACTGACAAATATTCTGCAGTAAGGTGGAAAGAGACACAAAATTACAAACTTAAACCTCTCACATCACACTTATACTTGTTGAAAGTTGAACGTATCATTCTCTATGCCCTTGATAACTGCTTAATTGAGTTGGACTCATTTTTTGATGTATTACAAAGACGATTGTGGAAAACTGTCCTGGGACTGGCATCCTCAATACCAAATGCCATCATATGTCACAAGCTTGGGCTCCTACATCCATCCTCGAAATGGTGCTGGCCCCTGATGAACCATTATGTTAAGTTCATTGAGCCGCCTCATAACTCTATGTATGAGGAGTTACACCTTTTGATCAATGAAGCAAAAACACCCTCTATAGTAAAGCTGACAAAGAGAATTAATTATGCACTTCAGGCTTGCCTTGTATCAATTGAAGATTTATATGCATGACTCCCTTGCTGTAAATCAAAATTCCAAAGATACCAATGGTGTATATTGACAGAAAAATTTACAGCTATAAGTCGTTTCCTGAATATCGTAAATTCTTGAGGAAATGGGGTGAAAGACCAAGCTACATTATGCAATTTCCCTGCGATAGAGCAAGGAAATTGTATATGCGATACAAATTGAACCAACTTCCCACAAATGATAGAATCCAATATTCGGAAAATAGATCAATACAGGAAATTGTCGCTTTTGTAGTAATGCGCAAGAAAAGGAAACATTGAAACATTTGGTCATGTATTGTGATTATTTTGAGGATGCCAGGACCATAATATTTGACTAATAGCGAAATCTGCACTGTCCAGGGAAACGACATGGAGTAGATAGTGGGGCATGTGGGGCAATAGCCAAACACTCACATTAAAACTTGTAATGATTCTGGCTATAATTGAGGAGAAACTAGTTGAAATGAGGGTGATTCATGCAATATACAGTATGAATTGGATTTTAATTTAAGATTATATCTTGCTATGTTATATCTCTTTAAATTGATATATTAACAATGAGATTCAGATGAACTTATTCAGTCCTAGGAATATGTCCTATTTATTTCAATAGAGTATGGAGGATACTATGTAGGATGTTGACTCTAAATTGTGTTAAACCCTACAGAATATGTAACATTAGGTAATCTGCTTGTATCAAATCTTTATTCGATCAATTGTTTTATCTATCTTAAATGTCTTATGTATCTTCTTGCTGGTACCTATCTTTAATATGCTAGCTAATTGGTATGGAGTTGGCACCCAAAGTCTATGGGTTCAAGTGTTTTAACTTTTCTAAATGTTTTATGTGTTTTATGTATTTTATTGTTTTGTTTTATATAAATTGTTTAGTGCTAATGGATTATGACAGTGAATGTGATCTCATCAGTGAACTGTAATTGTGCTTTGGTAAAAAAAAAATGTAATCAAATATGTAATATTTTGTAAAGGTTTGTTGCAAACCAAACACAAAAAAATAATAATAAAAAAAAAAATTATAATGAACCCAAGAAGAAAATGTACTCCTTCCATGCTTTCTTCAGCGCAAAAAGGATTGCGTGGAATCAGTTGGACATGTCGATCCTGCACTTATTGTGTGGCCAACCTGTTAAAAGTACTGCAACCAAATCAAGGACCCAGGACACATGAAGGCAAAGAGAACCAAGAGATGCCTAATGAGGTGGGCATCTATAAAAACACAACTGACACACTTCTGCTTAGCCATCTCCGATTGTGAATTTCACTCTAAAAGCTCAATCAAAAATAATAATAATGCCTGGAAATAAATTAACACCGAATGTATACAGCTAAAAGTAAATTCACTGTACACAGTCAAATGAAACAAAAACATGCCTGGGAAAAATAAAGTAAAAAGAAACATTCTGAAGTGGTGAGTAGACATGCAGAGAAAAGGGAAGAGTGTAGGAGAGCGAGGATAAGAATTTGCAGAATTAATTGAGAAGGTTGGGGAGAAATAGATCCACACAATGAAGTCAATCCAATAATAGAGAGTGGGAAGAAAAAGAGAAGAAAGGAGCGTGAATGGAAACCCTGATGTGTAGAGAAATCCCCAAATCCATCCAACGGACATGACTGAAAACATAATCTAAGGAGAGTTCCCTTCAGAGTGAGAACTTCAAACCAGCCCATATCAATCTGACAAATGTATTTTAAAAAAAGCAAAGAAGTCCTCAACTATTGTAAAGACTCACTCATTCAGCCAGAGAACTAGTGAATTGCTCTGGCAAGTAAGGTTTTCATTCCCCAGTGCCATATTTCAGCCCTAGTAGATTGGTCTGAAAACATTGTAATGCCCTGCTGAACCTAACTTTGTACTATGTATGACAACTGGCTAACCCAAGTCATACATCATCTGGACAAGACGCCTCAAAATCATTGTTGTGGACAGATCATAGAAGCAAACCTAACAAACCCACATGAGGATACCAATATATGGCCCCAGGCCATAACACCTACATTTCCCATGAGTGAGCTATCCCTTCTCACCCTACGGATCCACACTCAACACAAACACAAGCCACGCAGAAGCAATATGCAAAACAACATCCACCTAAACACCCTTACACTAGGTAGAACTGGGCGGTACTGCATTATCTTTAAACAGCACTCTCCAAAAAGACATCAACAACTATCCCAAAAATATCTTTCCGATGATAGATGCATTGTAAAACACACGTCCATAAAACTGCCCTTAAAAGATCCCCTGCGCCCTGAAACGTCTCTCGTTGAGAACAGCTGTATGTGTTTTCAGAGTTTCTCAGAAAACGCCACAGTCACATGAATTGAATTTAATGTGTATGGTGCTAAATGCGAAAAACAAGTTTGATGGAGTGAAGTTTGAAAGTACAAACGTTAGAAAAGAAAAAAGCGTGGAATAAAAAAGTGGCAGATATTAAGAAGAATCATTAGTAAGAGGTCAGATGGCTGCGGGTTTCCCATTTATTTTACTAATATTGCAAAGAACCGTATTAAAAATAACTTCATATGCACATGTGGTTTTGTGAAAGTAGGATGCGTCAGCAGGGCCAGTCAAAGGCGATGGAGGGGGTGGCGCGAGTGGCGTTCGCCACATTATAACTTGAGAAAAATACTCATGGCCATAAATTGGGGAACATGAAACAAGAAAGGAGGGAGGATGGGAAAGGGGGATATCAGGAGGGCATCAGAGGGAAACTAGCATCAACCAAATCGATAACCAATGAATTGCACCTAGAAAAAAATATTTTCATAGCAGTGCATAGCAAACCAAAAGGCGAACGTATGAACTTTCAAACATCATTTTCAAACTTTGGTGCTTTAAGAAGTTTTCAGACTTGAAAGCTATAACTGAATATGACCTATCAACAGTACTCTTGTTAGCTAGCTCCCACACTCCAACTACTGACGAATTGCAAAAAAGTATCTCATTTTAGAAGTGGTACAAATAGAGGACTTAAAGAAGCTGGCAAGTTGTTTTGCCATGTTTCTTCTTAGTTATGCCATTTGGAAATGTAACATTGCGAGTTGAAACGTTTAAAAAAAAATGTTTTCGACTGACCTCATTTGATTGGTCATTAACCCTGACAGTGTTGGCGAGCAGCTAGCTAAACTCCTGAGCAGCCATGCCTTTAGCACTTTGATATTGATAGTTTATTTGTATAGCGCCTATACACACATGTATTTCAAAGCGCTTCAAGGCAAGGGTGGGAGCAATGGGAAAAATACAATGATATTCTTACAAAGCCATGAGACATTAAGAATGTGAAATTAACTATCGTACTAGGCCTGACGACACTTCAGATAGTGCAAGAGCTTTAGACTATGATAAAGAGGGGACAGGGGAGGTAGGAGATAAGGCAGTCAAGCGATTATCGTACTAGGCCTGATGACATTTCTGGTAGTGCTGGAGATTGACAAAAGGTGAGGGGGGACATAAAATGCGACTATCGCTCTAGGCCTGACAACATTTCTGGTAGTGCAAGGGGGTGGGGGGAGAGCAACATAACAAGCGACTATCGTACTAGGCCTGACGTCATTTCTGGTAGTGCTGGAGATTTGACAAAAGGTGAGGGAGAGGGAGAGGTGGGAGAAGAAACAAACCAGCGACTATTGTACTAGTTCTGACGACAATTGTGATAGAGTAAGTCATAGAATATAGTGAGGGAGAGAGGAGAGAGGGAAAAGATAGGGAGAGGAAGAGAAGACTGGGAAGAAGTGAGTGTTGTGAAAAAGAAGAAGAAAGCAAAGCCGTCGAAATATAGTGTTGTAGAGCACATAAGCAGGTGAGAGAGCACATCAAGTTGCAGGGGTCAATACTGAACACATAATGAAGTGGCTTTGTGAACTTTCTGGCTGTGCGACCCATTCCGTCCTGGAGCTTGGCGACTGTTCTGTTCAGCCATCAATGGCGAAGGCACCTTAAATTCAGTGCTGCGGATAAGATTTATAAATGGTTAGCATTTCATTTCTTTTTTTAAAGTTGAAAGTGAAATGATTTTTTAGGGAGTGAAAAAGAATATCCTACTCATCATTGGGGTATTTTGTAGATGACTATAATTATATTTCAACCCTACAATAGATTATCTTTGTGTAGTCCATACTCCTTTGCACTTGTGATTTGTGCAAATTAAAAGATGCAATTTGACCTTCCATTTTCTCTTCAGACCAGGCAGTTATTGGTATTGTATATTTATAAGCAGTCACACCACAAACTAAACTGTATTTCTTATCTTGCGCAGGGAATACAGCTGCCATTGAGCATAGGCACCAGGGGAGCAACAGCAGGGACACATACCATAAGTGAGGGCAGTGTGTAATAGTGATCAAGAAAAGCTTTCACTGCTTCGTGAAAAGTGCCAGTATTCATCTGGGGTATTCATCAAGGAATTAATTTCAAAAGTGATGGAGTTCCATAATAGTGCCAACCATCTCTCCCCCGCCCCATCCACCAAAATGTGAAGAGGGGGACCGTTAAAAGATGCTGGACAGGGAAACCACTGGCGTAACGGGGGGAAGGGGACCCTGCCAGCACATGTCCTGGGAGGGGCCCCCACTTGTAGAAAAAAAAATATTTTTTTTTTGCAAAAAAAAAAATCTTTTTTTTTCTTTTTGAATTCCCTCTGCATTTATAAAGGTCTGACCTGCCGGGCAGGACGGCAACCGCCCACAGAGCTGTAATATGCCGGCCTGGAAACAACAGTGCCGGTGAGCTTACCAGCACCGTTATTTACAGTCCGGCATAGTTGTAATGAGGCCCAGTTTCTTTTTTAAGTGTTAGGGCTCCACTCAACCCCATGATGTGTGCGTGTGTGAGTGTATGTTGAAAGGGTTCACACTTAAATGTATAGGTGGCTGCCTGTGCGAGTGTATGGTGAAAGGGTGCACACGTAATTTTATGGGTGGGTGCCTGGGTGTGTGTGCCTGTATGGTGAAAGGGTGCACACGTAATTTTATCGGTGGCTGCCTGGGTGTGCCTGTATGGTGAAAGGGTGCACGCTTAAATGTATGGATGGCTGCCTGGGTGTACCAGTATGGTGAAAGAATGCACACTTAAATGTATGGATGGCTGGGTGTGCGTGAGTGTATATGGTGAATGGTGTGTGTGCTTGCGTTCAGGGGCGCAACAAAACCTACATTTCGGGGGCTAACCCTTCAAATGTTGGGAGGGGTGCCAACTTCATGGGCGGTGGGGGAGGGGCAAACTTATTTGTTTGGGTCATCTAATTTCTTTATGCATTTTTATGAGACGATTCTAGTGCAGCTTCAATGTTACACGCAGTTAACTCTCTGCTTTAAGGTTTAAAGCACCCCCTTATGGACTGCTGTGAGAATGAGTGGTCTCCTGTTCCCTCTCTACCCTTCCAATCATTCCCCTGGCATGCAAGTATTAAACCCACATCATGATTTTAATTGCCTAAAAAATTTGGCATTTGAATGCAGGTACTAACAGTGGATTGCTTTATGTTAGTAATTGGTGAGTTCTTGTTAACAGAAAAACCCAGGTGCTCTTTAACATCTGTGTCCTTTTCTTTCTGGCAACTGCTCTGAAGGTCAGGTCGAGTCAACATAGCCCAACATTTCAGGGGTGGGGGAGTGCTGAATCCCAGTCATCTCAATGGTGTTGCACCAATACTTGTGTTTAATGCCTGGATTACATATTGGTAATCTTCATTACTCCTAGCCCTATTCTTCCTCGTCCCATGGTGTATGAGACAGTACTTGTTTATAAGGCACTCTGCCTCATACACAAGTACTGGGATGAGGTAGAGGTACATGAAAGTAATGCTCGATTTAGCAACCTGTAATCTTCATTACTCCTAGTCCCTCTCTTCCTCATCCCAGTACTTACCTATGAGGCAAGGAGCCTCAACCGTAAGCTCTGTGGCAAGGAAGAGGGACGTGGAGGTAATTCTGGGCCAAGGAACTGATTTTGGAGGTTGGGGTGGGAGGGAGAGGGAATGTGTGGGGGGCAGGATTATACGACAAATTATAATGGCTGTCCATGTCCAGGCTAAGCAGGCATAATATGTGGTATTAGTGGCTAGAAAGGCATTTTGGTGCAGCCAGTCTAGTCATTCCTCAGTTTGGTATGACTTTTTTTAATGGGGCATTTATGATAAAGCAGTCCTGCTAAGTGAATTACCTGGCTAGACTGCCATTTGGGTGCTGCCAGTCAGCCGTTTCTTACTGCAGCATTGTATATTTTTCTGGGCATCTGTGATCAAATGATATGATAAAAGTCATTTATAACACACCTGCACACAAGTGTTTCTAGGCGCGACAAGACAAGGGATGCAAGACAGAGGAAGGACAAGACAAACGATCTTACTAGGCCTTGTGTCATTCAGATCGTGCAAGTGTGAGAACGAGAAGCGCAAGGGGAAAGGGACGGGGAAGTGCAAGGGGGAGGGGAGGAGAAAAGCAGGGCAGCAATGCTCTGAGTAAGTGCTGTCAGGGCAGCACAGCTCTGGGTAGTGCAAGGAGAACAAGGGACTGTAGGGTTACAGTTACAGCCCCTAAGTTCATGGTAGGACCAGAGGCAGTGCAAGGGTGACTGATCAAGAAAGAGTCTCAACTCAGTGAGACTCTGAGGGTAGCCAAGCAACCAGTCGGTACAGCAGACAGGTAGGTCAGGTAGGCCAGCAGGAGAGGGAGAGAGAGAAAGCAGAGGAGAAGAGGAAAGATTTGAGCTGCTTCCAGAACTTCAGGTGGTCTGCTAAAGCTTGAGAGGGGCAGGGAGGCTATTACAGAGGGAGGCACCTGTAGAGGAGAGAGATCTACCCCCCACTCTCTTCCTGGAGAAGCGTCTAACCCTTAGAGAGTTGTAGGTAGCTGAGCGAAGGGCTTGAGAAGGAAGATATTTTGGAAGAGAGCGTTGGATGTAGTGCGGGCCCCGGGCCCAGAAAGCCTTGTGGACAATGCAAAGGGTCTTGAACTTGATACTTGCAGCAACTGGGAGCCAGTGGAGAGATTTCAGGGCTGGACAGATACGATCCCTGTGCTTGATGCCAAGGATAAGTCTTGCAGTCCTTTTCTGGATTAGTTTCAGGGGCTGGATAGTAGGGGAAGGCAGATTGAGAAAGAGGCTGTTGCAGTAGTCCAGCCTAGAGAGAACCAGGGCTCTGCAGACAGTGAGCTTCTGGGGGAAAGTGAGAAAGGGAAGAGTCCCTTTGAGGAGGAGCAGCTGGTAGTGGGACTTCTTGGCAACGTCTGGGATGTGAGGAGAGAAAGAGAGTGGAGTCAAAGATGACACCAGTGTTGTTTACCTCACAGGAAGGCGAAGGAAGAGGGCCCAAGGTGGGCGGCCAGAGTGAGAGAGGGAAAGCAGGGGCAGGAGTCCAAATGAGAAGGATCTCCATCTTACTGACAGATAGTTGGAAGTCACCAATCCTGAATCGCGGATAGACAGTCGGGAATGAGCGAGAGATGAGAGGAGTCTGAGGGGAGCCTGAAGGAAAGCGGAGTGTCATCCGCATAACACTGAAAGTTAGAGGAGAATGTAGAGATCAGGTGGGTCAAAGGGGCTACATAGAGGTTGAAAACCAGAGTGAGAGGATGGTGCGGGGAGAAAGGGACCAAGTTGGACCTTGGAGGGGCAGTCCAAGAGGAAGGAGGTCAGCCACTCAAGGGCCTGATCCGTGATGCCCAGGTTCTCATGGAGTCGATTGATCAGGATTGATCAGGATGGCATGGTTGACCGTGTCGAAAGCACAGGAAAGATCAAGGAGGATGAGGACAGAAGGAATGCTGGAATCAAGGTTAGAGAGCAGAACTTCACAGGTGTTCAGGACAGCAGTTTCCGTGTCTCTGGCACTGAAGCCAAACTGATGGTCATGGAGACAACCAACAGATTCTGTGTGGAGAGTAAGCTGCGAGATGGCCAGCTTTTCAACAGTTTGCCCAGGAAAGGGGTGATGGAGATTGGGCGATAGTTTGCGGGGCAGGCAGGATCGTCAGAAAGCTTCTTGAGTAGTGGGTGCATAAGGGAGTGCTTAACGGGAGATGGGAAAGAGTGATTACAGAAATCGGTCAAGGCTGGAGCGAGGGTGTCAATATGGTTCTTGATGGTTCTGGTGGAGCAGGAGAGCACCTGTTTGGATGACACTTTGATAGATCAGACTTGTCTAGAAACCTCATCAGATGTTGTCAGAGAGAAAGAGGAGAAAGGAGGAAGAGAGGTAGAGATGGCCAAAGGGGGGTCGAGAGAGGAAGAGGGAGAGGAAGAGGAGATGGAGGACAGGATGTCCTGAGTTTTAGCGTAGAAGTGAGATGACAGAGCCATACAGAGGGCCTGGGAAGGAACAGGAGATGCAAAGACCTCAACAGGATTGACCAGTTCTTTTCAGATTTTAAAGAGTTTGGCTGTGTTGTTAGAGGCCACAGACTTGAATGTGTGTTCTATTCTTGATGAGTGTTATTGCTTCGACTGCCCTTTTGGTGCAACCAGTCTAGATATGTCTAAATGTGGCCTGGCAAGCTTTACTATATTGTTATTACATGTCGACACTGGTCTACCTTGTGCAGCCAGTTGGACATGTTTTCATTGTGGCATGGCATTTTTAATAGCAAAGCTTTAATGTTCCTGTGCTCTGTTGGTGACTTGCATCTATTGGATTGGTGTTACCCTACAAAACAATTGCAAACACTTAAGCCAATTTTTCTCAGACAGTGTGCTGTATGTTATATTAAAACACATATGTATATCTTTCTCCTAGTGCAGTGTGCGGCATATCCGTTCAGAAGCACGTTTGTGCGTATTACGCAAGTGTGATAATCTAGGTTGGCCCAGAGTGTGGCGCGACCCTTGATTTGTTGCTGAGTTGGGGGGCCCCCTCAGCATGGCTCGCAGGGGGCCCCCACATCTTGTGTTACGCCACTGAGGGGAACGTAGGTCTCTGTGAGGCCCACAGGGCGAACTTTTCAGTTAAATAAGCAAGGGCGAAACCACGTTTTAATTTCAAAATCGGGTAGAGAATCTTGAAGATCACTCAGCTGCACACAGCTAGTCAAGGCAAAGTGTGACATAACTGAGTAGCAGATTCGCTCTTAACTTTCATGACTACCAAACGCACAGCAGTGTTCTGGGTGCCCAGAGTGAATTTGGGAGGTATTAAGGAGATCCGCTTAAAATTGCATTTGCATATTCCAAAGAGAAACTAACCAGCGCCCCACACACATGTAATGTTACTCCGGGGGAGTTTTAAGGAATGGTACATTTCAACTGGTGAACTTTAAAATGGGCAACATGTGTAATCGCATTCCTTAAGACTCATATCCTATTACCGGGTAACTCCCAAGTGTTTCACCCTAGATGAAAATGCTGTATGCAAACCAAACAATTTAGCAGGAAGTAACATTTTGGGTTGATACAAAATATAACTAAGACCAAGTACGAGGATTTCATTCTTTCCTGCATTCGTTTTCAGGCCCCCTGCTGCAAACTAGATCCCAACTTTTGATAGGAGTTCCGAAATGATCGAAAAATCGTCCTGTGGACTATGGACATTGTCACAGATAGCACAAGAATTACACCAAGCCTCAGAGATGGTCCAAGGTTTTTAATTATTGGTTTTTCAGCGAGCCCTATGTCCACTCCTCCCTCTCTCCTTTTAAAAAGCACTGCTTCCCTAACCAAGGTGTTCCTGGCATGGGTAGTATGTAGTGAACACTGTCTAAGATCTGACTAAGTCTGGATGTGACGACCTAAAGGCAAGGTGCCTTATCTGTCTGTGTATATGATAGGTAGGTGAGTATTCTACGCCAGTGCTCTGATATTTCTGTAAGAATAAATCATCCATTAACTATAAGTAACCATTTTTGTTTTATTTGCACAGTTGTTAATATTCTTTTTTTTACATTGGTGCCAACATCATCCAATTGGAGGCACGTGGTTATGTTTCACCCGTACTTGGACTTTCTCAAGGCACAGTAGTTCACACATAAATTGTGAACTGAATATCCAAAATGTATAAGTTGGCAAATTCGCCTCACACACACTTCCATGCACAATTCTTGTTTTGTTTGCCATATTTGTACATATTGCAACATTGTCCATCAAAATTGTTTATACATGTTTCTCCCTGTTATCTACACATCTTGTCATTGTTTCTTCACAGTGAACTAATGTCCACACATTTTCCAACTCTATAGTTTCTTCACAATTAGCTATTGTCCATAGGTTTACATATACACTGTTACTTTTTTTGACTGACTGACCAGTGAATATCAGTCTTAGTTAGGTGTCAGCAGCCAGCCAGGCCGGGCCTGATTGGTTCGTTTTACAAGCAAATTGCAGCCTGACCCAGTACCTGACGAGACAAACCGGCCCCCTCAAAGGGACACCTTTAATGGCCTTGGAAGACCCTCTCTGGGCCTGTCCGGGCATTATAGGGCCCCCTGCCCTGCTCGGAGCTGCCACATGCCTCCCATCAGCCCAGCATGCCATGATTGCGTCTAAGCACTCTTTCTATTCCTCTCTCTCCATGTGGCCTGGAAGCGGTTGTAAATAGAATCCTTGCGACTCTCGCCAGGTTTCTCTGGTAAAGCGCCGCCCCTCCCCCCACTTCATTGAGGCGGCTTCTTGCATCCTCCGTCTTGATTCCGAGTCCCCAGCATCAGCTGCGAGCTATCTTTGCACATGACAGAGTTTTTTCACTTCTCGGCAGCCTGGCTCCATACCTCGCTCCCCGCACCATCTACAATGCTTTCATACTGACTTTAACCAACCTGCACTGCGCCATTCATTTTTTACAATTCACACTGCTACCTGACGTTTAACTTTCTGCAGCTTAAACTTTCTAATTTTCTACAAGTCATGTTGCTTTTACCCTAAGAGTTCCTGGGTGGATCTGCCCTCAGTTCTGCATGCATACTAGTCTGCACTAACTATTAACTTGCCTCCACACTATACTTACTACCTGTATTTTATCCTAAGTGTTTTTCCATGGCAGTACTGCCTCACTCCGCATTAGCCTCTTGCCTGCCTAATCTCAGCCTGTAACTCGTTACTGAGGCCAGCCAAATCTACCTGTATACTGTTTGGCAATTGCTTGCTATGTTTACTTGTTTGGCTTTTTACCCCTATTTTAGAAAATCAAATCTGGGTGTTCTGATAATACGGTCTGTGTTTAAATGTTATGCCTTCTACCTTATTTTTGAAGTCAAATCTAGGCCTTTTCCCTCTATTTTGAAAGACAAATCTTGGTGTTACCTTATTTTAGAAGTCAAATCTGTGTGCTTTTGTAATTGCTGCTGTGCTAAAAAATGAGGTCTCTTTTACCTTATTTTAAAACTCAAATCTGTGTGTTTTGAATCCACGGGATGTGCCCTCATTTTTGTGTCTAAAAGTCAAGCCTTTTTTTACCTTTTTTTTAGAAACTCAGTTCTGTGTGTTTTGAAACTACAGGATGTGCCTTCATATTTGCTTTCTCTCTCTCTTGGAAAGTCACATCTGTGTGCCTGCAATTTCTGGCTGCACTTAGGTTTTTCCCCTCTGTCCTGTGTTCTGTCTTCCTGGTGTTATGCTTTCTGCTGTCTAATGTAACCTTGAACCTCCTTGACACTTGACGTATTGCTCATTTGATTTGTCTGCGCCTGTCTTGCTGCTAGGCTGCCTGGCGAGTTCCTCGTGCACTTGCAGTCCTTCTGTCTGTTTCTCTCCCCCTGTCTGAGTGGTGCTCCCATCTCCCCTATCTACTCTGCTACTCAATCGTCTATCCCACCTCTCTCTCAAAGCCTGGAAGGAAAAAGTTGAAGAAAGCACTCCTGGTCTCCAACCCAGGCCTGCCCATCACTGACACCTATCAATGCTTCCTCCAGGCATACTAACACTGACATCCTCTTTGTCGCCCCATCTCCGGACCTATGGACTCCCCATATGGTCTCAATCCTCTCCCCTTTTTTCCTCCTCACCCATTAATGGTGGAACCGGATGGGAAGTGCTCTTGGCACACCTAGGTGTATCATTAATGTCTATCAGAACGGCACGATCATGGCCCAAGGCTCTGAGCCCAACCAACTCCTTCTTTATAGGTGTCTTCCGTCCCTCATCAACTTCCTTTCTTCTCCTGCCATTCCTCTTTCTGACACCCCCTGCCCCCTTTGCCACCACCGACGGGTATTGCACTTCTCTGTACCCCTCCTCGGAAAACCTACAAAGTGGGCAACCACCTTCACTTAGCTACTCTCAATGCTTGTTCTGCCATTAAACACTCTTCTGATATCTGTCTCCTTAAAGACTCTGACCTTGACGTTCTGGCCCTTACTGAGACGTGGTTCAAATGCCAGCTCTGTCACTGCTCTTGACTCTCGTCCTCCTGAGGGTGTCAGGAACTGCGGCTGGAGATTCTGGAACCGTTGGAGATATGGAATTCCTTAGTGAGACGTTCTAGTCCTTACCCAATACGGCGGTAGCCCCTTTAAATACCGACTCTGCCCACAAATCGGCGCATTGTATCTGTTCCTCTACAGCGCTCCGTTGCCCTTGTAACGTTTGTTCCTTTCATCCAGAGATTACCCTTCTGTGCCTTCTTGTCTGATTTAATTTGTTCCTTCCTCCTCATCTGTCTACGTGCTTTCACTTTTTCTTACTTCCTTTCCGCTCCTCTGGCGGTTTTCTTGATCTTACTGCTGTACCGACTCTATTCTTTCGGCGTCTGCCATTCCGCTCCTTGGTATCGGCGTTACCTTCCGCCTGCTGTTTTCTCCCTGCTCTCATCTTTGTTTACTTAACTACTATTTCCTGCGTTTCTGGAATTCAGAGCCTGCTGTGCTATCCTTTCTTGCTTACTGTACCTGCCTTGGTTTGCGAACGGTTACCGAGTCCTTCCGGCCGTTCGCAGCTCCCTCCTCGGTGGCGTCTGTCTTTACCAGCCGTCAGACGTTCCGAGCTATTTCTCGTTCGACTGACCTTCCTATTTTCTTGGCTCACCTACCTTTCTTTCATTGTTTGTTCCAGCCATGCACGTTATTGCTTATTTCCTATTTTCCCTTTCTTTCTTAGTTTACCTTTAACACTCGGCATAACCTTTTGCTTTCTTCCTGATTCTAGCACTCCCTTGCTTCCTTCCTGGATCCCTTCCCTTTCAGTTTATCTTCATCCTCTATTTTTAGTCCAGTCTTACCTTCCTGAAATTGGAGATCTGGCAGATTTGCTCTTTCACTTATTTGGAACCTTTTGGAATCCTGCATCATCTACTTTCATTTGGACTTTGAGTATTGAATTCAGAGCCATCTCATTGAACCCATCTAAAGAAAAGAACTAGGTTTTTTTCTGCCTTTGGGCTTTTTCCCTGGTATTGAGGCTGGCCCTCTGGGTTCCCCCGAGGGCAGGTGTCCATCTCTGCCAAGGTGGCCTCCGGAGGGGCCAGACCTTATCTACACAAACGGAAGGTCAGAGCACCCAAAGGCAAGATTTCGACAAAGAAGGACCACAGGAAGTTGGAGGCGGCTCTTCAGGTACTGTCTCCCGAGGAATCAGGTTAGGAGAAGGGGGAGGTAGACCAGGAACCTGACAGAGGGCTACACGATCCTCTCCAAGCCCAGGCCCAACCGGCCAGGAGGGGGAGTGGCCCTGATGTTCCCTGAATGGGTCCCTGCTACCATCATAACTGCTCACTCCTATTCTTCCTTTGAATGCCTCGTCTGCAGGCTTTGTGTTTCCCCTATCCCTTGCTTACTTTCGCCACCATCTACAGGCCCCCTGGCCCGATCTCCCCCTTCCTTTATGAATGGGCTCACTGCACCTTTTCTCTCCTGACCTCTACCTCCAAGCTTCTCCTGCTCAGAGACATTCCTCTTGACTCATCTGATGCAGCCACTGTACTCTTCCGGGACCTCTGTGACTCTCATTCCCTCACCATTCTTCCTTCGGGTCCGACCCACTCAGCCAGACACACCATGGATGCGCTCATCTCAGTAGACATCCCTATCTCTAACCCTCTCAACACACTTCTCTCCTGGTCTCACCATGCTCTCCTCTCACCTGGAGCTCTTGGGCCCCCCTGGCTAAGCCTCTTCCCATACTGCCAGTCTCCTTCACCGTCATGCAGCCGATGAAGCGAGTGGCCCTCGCTGCTTTTGCTGCCACTTTCATCCCACCTCCCACCCCTGCCATTGACTCTCACACTAACAGAGCTCTCGCTAATCTTCACCTCTCCATCTCCAACACCCTTGACACCCTTGCCCCTGTCACGAGGATCCGTTTGAAGCCCTCTTCCAAGTGCAACAGCTGGTATGTGTCATGAACCGCCAATTGCGTCCATTCTGGACATAGCGGTACCTGACCCATAGAGGACTGAATTCCGTGATCCTTCCAACATGGCCGTTTTGTGAGGAACGCAGCTTGCCAGCCTTTACGCGCTACGTTCATCTTCCTACAAAACAGTCACGCAAGGAGAAACAGGCGAGAAGGGGAGAGACTTGTGACAGATTGAGACGCCTTAAAACCAATACAAATACAGAGATGGAAGCCGCGGTTCAAGACCTCATGCGAGGTATGCAGGAATTAACCACTGAAGTCCATAACCTTAAGGCAGAGAACGCTGCATTAAAGCAGCTAGTCTTGTCTTGTGACTCTGCAGCCAAAGAAAGTGTCTTGTTGGGAGGAGTAGTGGACAAATATGATGGCTCTTCAAAGACCCTCCGTGCCTTCCTTGATTCATGTTTGGTGCATTTTACCTTCGAGCCATACTACTTTTCCACCCCAAGAGCAAAGGTGGAATTCATGATCTCACATCTCACTGGTAACGCCCTGACCTGGGCAACCCCCCTAGTCAATTCAGGCGACGCACTCCTGGATGATTATGATGGGTTCGTGGAAGCCCTAAAAGCCATGTTTGATCGCCCAGAGCTTGTTTACAGCGCTCATGAAAGACTACTTGAATTTCAACAAGGATCCCAGGATATGCTTACTTATGTGACCCGCTTTAAACAACTAGTAAAAGAGGCTGATTGGTCCCAAGAAGCCAGCGTCACCCTCTTTCGAAGAGGCCTAAATGAAGAAATAAAGGACGAGTTAGCCAGGGTAGCTCGCCAAAGCTCCTTCCAAGCTCTCATGGACCTTTCCCTACAAATCGATTTTCGGATCCAGGAAAGAAAGGCAGAGAAAAGAAAGTCTAAGTCAACATCCCAAAAGGCTGCCACAGACCACCCATACAAACCAGAGCCCGCTGCATCACCAACCCGGACCCAGAACTCATGCAACTAGGGGCCTTCCGTGGACCCATTACCCCACAAGAAAGGATGCGTCGGATTCATACTGGACTGTGCATGTACTGTGCCTCCAATAAACACCTTGTGAGAGAGTGCCCTATCGCCCCACCACAGCGTTTGGGAAACGCCAGCTCCCGATCCTAAGTGGGGCACAGTTTCGGGAGAAAGAAGTCTGCTCCTCATCAATTCCTTCCTTGAACTCTCCTGGACAAAACAATCTTGTGATTCTACAGGCATTCCTATTGCCTTCTAAGAAAGAATCATACCCCATCCTGGCATTAGTGGACTGCAGAGCCTTGGGCATATTCATAGATCATGATTGGGTCACTAGTCATAACATTCCCCATGAAACACGAGAGACTATGCAACCTGTTGAAGCCATTGATGGGAGACCCTTATCTTCACGACCCATAACCTTTCAAACAAAAGAGATTCTTCTTTCAATAAACCACCACCAAGAGAGGATTACATTTGATATCATAAAATCTGCCCACTACCCTATGGTTCTAGGCATGCCCTGGCTACAGAAGCACAACCCTTACATCAATTGGGCAGCAGGCTCCTTGTTTCTTGGTTCAGAACATTAAATGTCCCATTGGTTGTCACTTACCACCTTACCAAGTTCCTTCGAAGACTCCCAAGAAACCCAGCAATTTCCGGTACTGTCTCTAACGTTATTCGGATTCCCCAGGCCTACCAGGCATACTCAGATGTGTTCTCAAAAGCTATTGTTCAAGCTCTACCACCCCACAGACCTGAGGATTGTGCCATTGACACTGAGTCTTCTGCAGTGATTCCCTTCGAAAGAATGTTTATTCTATCCGAACCTGAAAAAAGGCCCCTACGGGAATACCTGGACACCAACTTGGAAAATGGAACTATTCGACCATCCAAGTCCCCAGCGGGAGCTTCCCTCTTCTTCGTTCCTAAGAAGGATTCCAAGGAACTTAGGCCATGTTTGGATTACCGTGGCCTTAACCAATGCACTCTCAAGGACCGTTACCCATTGCCTCTCATCTCCGACATCCTGGAAGCAGTGAGAGGTGCAGTCATCTTCACAAAACTAGATCTCAGGGGTGCCTACCATCTTATTCGTATAAAAGAAGGTGGTGAATGGAAAACAGCCTTTAGAACACCCATTGGCCATTTTGAATACTTGGTCATGCCCTTTGGACTTGCTAATGCCCCTGCAATTTTCCAACGTTTCATGGATTGAGTCTTTTCTGACATGTTGTCCCTCTTCGTCATTGTATACCTGGACGACATACTGATTTACTCCAATGACCATCGGAAACATGAAGAACACGTTAAGGCAGTTTTACAGCGTTTACGAGAACATAAGCTCCTGGCCAAACCTGAGAAACGTCTTTTCCATGTATCAACTGTTCACTATCTCGGATTCGTTCTTAGCACAAAGGGGATTGGAATGGATTCTTCCAAGGTTGACTCCATTCTATCTTGGCCTGTTCCAACCACTGTAAAACAAATTCAATCCTTCCTGGGGCTTGCTAACTTCTACAGGAAATTCATACCTGCATTCTCTGAGATTGTGCATCCCATTGTCACACTATTAAAGAAAGATACCCCCTTTCAGTGGACCTCAGCTCAAGACTCGGCGTTTCAACGGTTGAAATCGGAGTTCACACAAGCGCCCATCCTAGCTCAACCCGACACTGACTGTCCCTTCCTTGTTGAGACTGATGCATCCAACTACGCCATCGGGGCAGTCCTGAAACAGGAACTTGACGACAAGTTAGAACACCCCATTGCCTATCTCTCCCGAACCTTGACTCCCAGTAAACTCATTATTCCGTCCTGGAGAAGGAATTGTTAGCCATTCGTCAAGCCTTCACTGATCTGCGTCATCTCCTTCTGGGAGCCAAACACCCGGTACAAGTCCGTACGGACCATCGGAATCTTCAAGTCCTACAATCCCTGGAGTGCAGAAACAGCCACCAAGCCTGTTGGGCCTTCTTTTTTGCTCAATACCAATTTCAAATCCATAATTTTCCTAGAACAGATAATATCATAGCTGATGCCTTATCCAGACGTCCTGATTATGAATCCCTTGAGGACCAGACCTTTCCCAAGATGTTTCCCAACACAATGTTTGTAGCTCAAGCAGATACTCTCCTGGAGGAGATTCAAGCCCAAACTCAGTTCTCTGAACCCTGTAAGGAGTTTAAGAGAGACAACCGGTGGAATCTCAAAATAAAGGACGGATACCTATTCAAGGATATTCGACTGGTCATTCCCACTCCTGGGTTGAGACAAAAGATCACAAACTTATGCCATGATACTCTCCATTCAGGACACCGTGGCATCACCAACATCCTCCTTTTCATACAAAGACAATTGTGGTGGCCAAGGAGGAAGGATGACATAAAGACCTATGTCCAGACTTGTGCAGTCTGTAATCAAAATAAACATGACAATAAAAAACCAGCAGGTATCCTACACCAACCAGCACTACCAACAAAACCCTGGGAAATCATTGGTACGGATTGTATCATGGAACTACCTTCTTCCAGAGGCTACACTACTATAATGGTTACCATTGATTTGCTCACACATATGGCTCATTTTACACCTCTATACAAACTATCATCCTCATCTGAACTTGCTGGGATTTTTTTAGAACACATATTCCGGCTTCATGGACTACCTGCCAAAATCATTTCTGACAGAGGACCCCAGTACATATCCCAGTTTTGGAAACAGATATGTCGGATATTGGGGATTCAACGTGCCTCGTCTTCGGGCTATCATCCACAGACCAATGGAGCTACTGAACGAGTAAATCAAACCCTGGAACAGTATCTTCGCTGCTTCACCACCAAGGTCCAGGATGTTTGGTCACTCTTGATACCTGTGGCCGAATTTGCATACAACAATTTGGATCATTCTGCTATCAAGACCAGTTCTTTCTTCTGTAGCCAAGGATTTCATCCTTCAGTCCTACCATCCGTTCTCCCACATCCTACCCCAGTTCCGGCAGTTGATTCCTGGATTGAAACACTAATCAATGTACACAAACAAGCAAGGGAACACCTAGAAAAGGCCCGAAGAAACGTTAAACAATATGCAGATGCCAAAAGAAGGCCTGGGCCTTCCTATTCAATAGGCGATAACGTCTGGTTATCCTCAAAACTCCTTCCTCGTCATCTACGACCAAATAAATTGGCTCCTAGGTATTACAGACCTTTTTCTATAAAGGAAATGGTTAATCCAGTGGCCTTTCGACTCCGACTACCAGAGTCATGGAAAAGGATTCATCCAGTCTTCCACACTTCTTTGTTAAAACCATATGTGCAGCCCTCTCGAACTGCTCCAAGATCTACTCCAGTGATTGTCGATAACCAACTCGAATACGAGGTCTCTAGAATCTGTGACTCTAGGTACCAACGTGGTCAACTGCAGTATTTGGGTGAGTGGAAAGGGTATCCTCCCAGTGAGCACACTTGGGAACCCGTCTCAAACATGAATGCCCCCTGGCTTATACGAAGATATCATCTCATCCACCCAGGCAAACCCGGAGGTGCCAGGCTTCAGAGGAGGTATACTGTCATGAACCGCCGATTGCGTCCATTCTGGACATGGTGGTCCCTGACCCATAGAGGACTGAATTCCGTGATCCTTCCAACATGGCCGTTTGGTGCGGAACGCAGCTTGCCTGCCTTTACGCGCTACGTTCAACTTCCCACAAAACAGTCACGCCCCCGCGGCTCTGCACGTCTCAACGCTACTGCTCAGTGTAGTCAGACGTGAGTCGCCGGAGTTCGCTCGGGGCTTCCTTCCGAGTCCTGTTTCCCGATTCCTTGAATTCCCTTCCTTTTCTATTTTCCCTTCCTCGAACTTACCCTACTGAGCATTCTTCCTGAATCTTCTCCTGTGCTCGGGTCATGGCATTCCGTGCTTCCGAAGTCGGACATTGTTTCCCTCCTGGTTCCCGGTCCTAGATATCTGAACGCTACTTGGCATAGGACTGCTATCCTCACGCTGGAATCTGAAGACCTGCACACGGACCTGTACAAATCCCAGACCGTGCGAAAGAACACATCCAAGAAAGAGACTTGTGACAGTATGATTCCGACCTAGCCTCTCTGAAACTCTAGTCCAGAACTGCTGAATGGAAGTGGTAGGCATCAAACACATCCACTGACAAATTGGCTTGTCGCATGCCCCAAAGGCAACACTGTCTCCCAATCCGCTCCAAGAAGAGGGCCCATAGTCAATCTCCCATCTCTGGGTCTACCAACAATATGGCTGAATTGTTCAAAATCTGTAAGGAACTTAGCAATCCTACTACAGTTTCCTGTTCTCCTCTTCCATCCCAGGCCCTTTACTGCACTGCCCTTTTCACAACCAAATCCCAGGACATCTTGTCCTTACTCTCCCCTACCCCTCTTCCTACTCCACCACCAGCTCCTAGGCCTCCCTCGGCCCCCCTTGCTGCCTCCCCATACTCTCCTCATTTTCGCCCACTGCACCAGATGAAATCTCTAAAGCTGTCCCCTCTATGAAAGTCTCCTCCTAACAGCTGCTCCCCTGGTCCTCCAGAATTTTCAAGGACAACATTTCTTCTCTCGCTCCCGCCTTGGCCGATTTCTGTAATCACTCCTTTGCCACTGGCTCCTTCCCTCTATCCCTTAAACACTCCCTTATGCACCCTTTCCTAAAAAAGCCGTCTGCCTACCCCTCTGCCCGGCTAACTACCGCCCTATCTCCTTCACCCCCTTCTTGGGCAAACTCTTGGAGATGTTAGTCATCTCCCAACTGACCTACCACACTGAATCTGTTGGCTGTCTTCATGACCACCAGTCTGGCTTCATAGCATCCAGAGGCATGGAAACCGCTCTCCTGAAGACCCGTGAAGTCCTGCTCTTAAACCTTTACTTAACTCTCCTTCTGTTCTCATCCTCATTGATTTGTCCTCTGCCTTTGACAGGATCAATCATGCCACCCTCATAAAGCGGCTCCATGATACCCGAGGTCCAGATACTGAGGGCAGTATCACAGACCTGGCACTGGATTGGCTGACATCCTTTGGATCTAATCGACCTTCCCAGGCGAAACTAGGCCCTTTTCTGTCCTCCATCTCTCTCTCTGTCTCTCTACCAGCGGCGTCCCTCAGGGCTGTATCCTATCACCCTGGCTCTTCACCTACCAAGCCCCTCTGGCCCACTTGATTTCCTTCTTCTCTCCTCATTTCCAATGGTATGCAAATGGCACACAGCTCTCCTTCAAGTTTGCCTCCTCTACCTCCTCTCCAGTGGCGTAACACAAAATGTGGGGGCCCCCCTGCGAGCCATTCTTAGCCCCCCCCCCAACTCAGCAACAAATCACGGTTTGTGCTACACAAAGGGCAGGCCTAGATTATCACGCTTGCACAATACGCATGAACGTGCTGCTGAAAGGGTATGCTGCACACTGTACTAGGAGAAAGATATAAATATGTGTTTTAATGCAATATACAGCACACTTTGAGAATAATTGGCTAAAAAGTCAGAGTGTTTGCAATTGTTTTGTAGGGTAACGCCAATCCAATACACGCTAGTCACCAACAATGCACAGGAACATGAATGCTTTGCTATTAAAAATTTCATGCCACATTGAAAGCAGGTCCCACTGGCTGCACAATGTAGACCAGTGTAGACACGTCCTAACACTACAGTAAAGCATGCCAGGCCACATTTAGACATACCTAGACTGGTTGCACAAAAATGCCAGTTGAAGCAATAACACTCATCAAGAAGAGAGCACACACTGAAGCCTCTGCTTCCTCTGCTGCCTCTAACAACACGGCCAAACTCTTTCAAATCTGCACGGAACTGGTCAATCCTGTTGCGGTCTCCATCTCTCCTGTTCCCTCCCAGGCCCTCTGCATGGTTCTGGCCTCTCACTTCTGTGCTAAAACTCGGGACATCCTGTCAACTATCTCCTCTTCCTCTCCCTCTTCCTCTCTCGGCCTCCCTTTGGCCATCTCTACCTCTCCTCCTCCTTTCTCCTCTTTCTCTCTGACAACACCTGACAAGGTTTCTAGACAAGTCTGATCCATGAAAGTGTCATCCAAACAGCTGCTCCCCTGCTCCTCCAGAACCATCAAGGATCATATTGGCACCCTTGCTGCACCTTGGCCGATTTCTGTAATCAGTCTTTCATCACTGGAACGTTCCCCTCTCCCATTAAGCACTCCCTTGTGCACCCACTCCTCAAGAAGCCATCTGCCGATCGTACCTGTCCGGCAAACTATCGCCCAATCTCCATCATCCCTTTCCTGGGCAAACTCTTGGAAAAAAGCTGGCCATCTCCCAGCTTACTCTCCACATTGAATCTGTTGGTTGACTCCGTGACCATCAGTCTGGCTTCAGAGCTGCCAGAGGCACAGAAACTTCTCTCCTGAACACCCGTTAATATCTGCTCTCTAATCTTGATTCCAGCCTTCCTTCTGTCCTAATCCTCCTTGAGTCAACCACACCATCCTGATCAATCCACTATGTGAGAACCTGGATATCAAGGATCAGGCCCTGGAGTGGATGACCTCCTTCCTCTTGGACTGCCCCTCCCAGATCCAACTTGGTCCCTTTCTCTCTGCCACCTCTCTCTCTACCTGTGGCATTTCCTAGGGCTCTATCCTTTCACCCTGGTTTTTCAACCTCTACTTGGCCCCTTTGGCCCACCTGATCTCTACCTTCTCCTCTAACTTTCAGTGTTAAGCGGATGGCACTCAGCTTTCCTTCAAGCTCCTTTCATCTCTTGCTCATTCCTGACTGTCTATTCGTGATTCAGGATTGGTGCACCTCCAACAATTTCTACCTTAGTGCCATTAAGATGGCGATCCTTCTCATTGGGACCCCTGCCCCTGCGTTCCCTCTCTCTCTGGCCGCCCACCTTGCGCCCTCTTCCTTCGCCATCCTGCAAGGCAAAAAACCTTTTGTCATCATCGACTCCACTCTCTCTTTCTCTCCTCGCATTTCAGACGTCGCCAAGAAGTCTCACTACCTACCAGCTGCTCCTCCTCAAAGGGACTCTTCCCTTTCTCACTTTCCCCCAGAAGCTCACTGTCTCCAGAGCCCTGTTTCTCTCTAGGCTGGACTACTGCAACAGCCTCTTTCTTAAGCTGCCTTCCTCTACTCTCCGCCCTCTGCAACTAATCCAGAACAGGACAGCAAGACTTATCCTTGGCCACAAGCCCAGGGATCATATGTCTACAGCCCTGAAATCTCTCCACTGGCTCCCCGAGGTTGCAAGAATCAAGTTCAAGACCCTTTGCATTATCCACAAGGCTTTCTGGGGTCGGGCCCACACTACATTCAACGCTCTCTTTCAAAATACCATTTTTTTCTAGCCCTTCCCCCGGCTACCTCCAACTCCCTAAGGGCTAGATGCTTCTTTAGGTAGAGGGTGGGGGTAGATTTCTCACCTCTGCAAATGCCTCCCTCTGGAATGGCCTCCCTACCCCTCTCAAACATTAGCGGATGACCTGATGTTCCGGAAGCAGCTCAAAACCTTCCTCTTCTCCTCTGCTTTCGCTCTCTCCCGCCCCTGCTGACCTACCTGTCTGCTGTACTGACTGGTTGCTTGGCGAGTCTCACTGAGTCCAGGCTCTTTCTTGATCAGTCACCCTTGCACTGCCTCCAGCCTACCACACACTTAGGGACTGTAACTGTAACCCTAGAGTCCCTTGTTATCCTTGCACTACCCAGAGCCGCACTGTCCTGTCTGCACTTACTAGGAGCCTTGCAGCCCTGTTTTCCCCTCCCTTCTTCCTTGCACTTCCCCCCTCCCTTTCCCCTTCGTTTCTCATTCTCACACTTGCACGATTTGAATGACACAAGACCGAGTAAGATCATGTGTCTTTTCCACCCTCTATCTTCACTCCATTGCTTGTCGCGCCAAGAAACACTTGTATACAGGCGTGTTATAATAGACGTATATCATATCATTTTATCACAGATGCTCCAAAAAATATACAATGCTGCAGTAAGAAATGGCTAGACTGACAGCACCCAAATGCCACTCTAGCCAGGTAATTACACTTAGCAGGACTGTGCAGTAAAAAGAAAAGTCATACCAAACTGAGGAATAACTAGACAGGCTGCACCAAAATGCCTCTCTAACCACTAATACCACATATCATGCCTGCTTAGCCTGGACATGGACAACCATTCTGATTTATCGCACAATCCCACCGCCCACAGAACCCCTCTCCCTCTTATGCCCTACCCCAACCTACAAAATCAGCTGCTTGGCCCAGAATTACCTTCATGTCCCTCTTCCTTGTCCCAGAACTTACGTCTGAGGCTCCTTGCTTCATAGGTAAGTACTGGGATGAGGAAGCGTGGCATTAGGAGTAATGAGGATCCAGGTAGCTAAGTCAGTGATTACCTCCATGTACCTCTACCTCATCCCAGTGCTTGTGTATGAGGCATACTGCCTCATAGACAAGTACTGCCTCATACACAAGTACAGGGTCAAGGAAGAATAGGGCTAGGAGCAATGACGATTACCAATAAGTAATTAAGGCATTAAACACAAGTAGCGGCTTAACAATATTCAGTTGACTGGGCTGCAGCACTCACCCCCAGAAATGTTGGGCTATGTTGACTCAATCTGGCTGACTTTCAGAGAAGTTGCCGGACAGAACAGGAGACAGATGTTAAACGGCACCTGGGTTTCGCTGTTAACAAGGGCCCATCAGTTACTAACGTAAAGCATTTCACTGTTAGTACCTGCATTCAAATGCCAAATGTTTTAGGCAATTGAAATTGTGATGTGGGCTTAGTACTTTCATGCCAGGGAAGTGTAGAAAGGGAAAATGGGACGTTCATTCTCACAACAGTTCATAAGAGGGTGCTTTCACACTTAAAGTAGAGTTAACTGCTTGTAACATTGAAGCTGCACTAAAATAGTCTCATTAAAATGTGTAAAGAAGTTAGATGCCCACACACAAATAAGTTTGCCTCCCGCACCACCCGTGAAGTTAGCGCCTCTCCCAACATTTGAAAGATCAGCCCCCCAAAATGTAGGTTTTGTTGCGCCCCTGAACACAAGCACAAACACCATTCACCATATACACGCATGCACACCCAGCCATCCTTACATTTAAGTGTGCACTCTTTCGCCATACAGACACACCCAGGCAGCCATTCATACATTTAAGTGTGCACCCTTTCACTGTACACGCACACACGCACACCCAGTTACCCATACATTTGTATGCACCCTTTCACCATACACTCACACAGGCAGCCACCTCTACATTTAAGTGTTCACTCTTTCCCAATACACTCACACGCACACGTCATGGGGTTGAGGGGAGCCCTATTACTTCAAAAAGAAATTGGGCCGCAGTATAAGTTTGTCGGTCCGGTAACAACAGTACCGGTAAGCTTGCCGGTACCGTTCTTACCAGACCGGCAAACTACGAGTTCTGCTCGCGGGTGCCTTCCCACCCGCCAGGTCTGACTTGGGGGGCGTACCAGCACCCGCGAGCCGAGCATGTTGGATACACCAGCAGCATTCTGAATGGTGCCGGTGCATCCAAGCTCCCATTCCCATTGGAATATGGGGATCAAATGGGAATGGGGAGCATTTTTTCCTGGCGCCTGTGAATGAGCAATTACCGGGTCCGGTGGAGCCGTAATGACCCGGTAATTGCCCATTCGCGGGTGCTGGAAAAAAGCGCAGGTTGGGCGGCAGCCTGCCGGTTTTACCGGCAAGGCTACGGCCAAACTTGTAATGAGGCAGATTGTTTCTTTTGAAATCACTTTGACTTCATAAAGAAATGATTTCTGTTAAGGACCGAACCATAACTGAAATCATTTCTTTATGAAGGCAGAGTGACTTCAAAAATAAACTATTTCTTTTTATAGTCATAGGGCTCCCCCACGCCATGACATGGAGGCCTCCACCCCGGGGTCTACCATGTCATTGGGCATAGGGGCCCCCGGACTTCAAAAAGAAAGTTTCTTTTTGTAGCTACTCATTCTTCATAAGGCCATTATTTCTGTTACAGAAATAATTTCTTAATGCAGGCAAAGTAATTTCAAAAAGAAATTAAAAAAAAAGATTTAGAAAAAATATTTTTTTTCATTATTTTTCCAAGTGGGGCCCCCTCTTATTATTCATCTTTATCATCTCAACTGAACTTCTTACAGCCTCCAAATTCCAGAGCCTTGCCTTCACCTTCCAACATTCTACATTCTATTTAGACTATCCCTACACCAATGTAAGCACTATCAATACATAACACACAGCTAATGATCTCTGTCTTAATGCCGGTAAGACTGAGATCCTTCTCATTGGGACCCCTGCTCCCTGTTTCCCTCCCACTTTCTCGCCACCCTCCTTGGGTCCCTTCCCCTCACCATCCTGCGAGGCTAAAAACCTTGGTGTCATCTTTGACTCCTCTCTCTCCTTCTCCCCTCACATCTCAGACCTTGCCAAGAAGGCCCACTTTCAGTTTCACACCCTCAGAGACATTCTCCCAGAAACTCAATGTCTTCAGAGCTCTGGTCCTCTCTAGGCTTGACCACTACAGCAGCCTTTTTGTCAACCTGCCTCTTTCCTCCCTTCGCCCCCTTCTACTAATCCAGAATAGGACTGCAAGACTTATCCTTGGCCTTAAGCCCAGGGACTGCATCTCTCCAGCCCTTAAATCTCTCCACTGGCTCCCGTTAGCTGCAAGGATCATATTCAAGACCCTCTGCATCATCCACATGGCATTCTGGGGCCTGGGTCCCCCGCTACATCCAACTCTCTCCCTAAATCCAGCTCCAACTCTCTGCAGATCAGATGTTTTTCCAAGCAGTGAGTGGGTGGTAGTCTCTTCAGCAGGTGCCTCCCTGCCCCTCTCAGACTTTAGGCGGACCTCCTTAAATTCTGGTAGCTTCTCAAGACTCTGCTCTTCTCTACCTCCTTCCCTCTCCCCCTCCTTTGCTAATATTCCCTCCTGCCGCTGCGACTGGCGGCCTGGTCACTTATGAGTGACACAAAGCACCTTCCGGGCCAGGTTGCCTGGTGGGTTGGGCATCCCTCCCGAGTGTGGTTCACCCCAGTCCTTGCACTTAGACAGTGGCACGCCCCTGGTATCCCCTGGCACTTGCCCACCCTGGAATACCCCCTAGCACTTGCCTAGCCCCTGGAACCTTCCTTCTTCTCCCCTTGTTTATTTCCCATGTCCCCCTGCCCCCTTTTTGCTTCGTGGCACCTGTAAACACTTTTTGCTGTATAGGGCGCCTTATAAATATCCAATCAAATAAAATAAAAATAAATATATTAAAAACATTGAATACATCAGATAGGCGCATTGCATGATATTCACTTACCTTACTTACAGCCTTATCTGTCTGATCTCCCTCAGGGACTTTCTAAGACTACCCCTACTCTATCCAGTGGTTAGTGTCCGATTGGGCAGGGGTTTGTGACTTACAGACACTCTGCCATCTCGGTTTTCTCTTTAGCGCGCTCACATTCTCCTTTCTTTTACCTCCTCGCTCTCTATTATCCTCCTTTAATTCCACCACTACGTTTATCCCGCTTCTTCTTTATCCCTCCAATATCTCATGTTCCTTTTACCCTTCAGTGCCACAGTTTGATGTTACTACCCCAGCTTACACTCCCTCATTCACACTACTACTCCCTCCTCCACACCTCTATTCCCCTCTACACTACTATGCCCTCCTCCACAGTACTGCACCTCATCCACTCCACTCTACTACTACTACAACTCCACTCACCTCCTACTCAGACACCCTAATTTCACTCCGTCACACAAACTTTTCTTTAATTCTTTATGCTACATTACCTAACCACACATGTTACTCTTTTTATGCATACTCGCTCCACAGTACCGCTTGCACTCACTAACCAATACCTCACCTTGTCCAGGAATCACCTCCACACTCAGCTGCTCCTTCCTCCCGCTGGTCTTTTGGTCTGCCACCTCCTCCTGTGACCTCACCTGAGCAAATCACACCTTCCTATTTCCTTTTGCCCTTTTTATGCTCCCGCTCCTTCTGCCTTTGGCTCACTTGCCCTGGCCATTCTGGCCCTTCTGTCTCCTCCCGGAGCGTGTTTCAAATATCCTAGATTTTAAAGAGCTGCTTAAGGCCTGCCGCTTTATTGCAAGTGATCCACTGCGCAATAGTGACGGTGGTGTGGGGAACAACATTTTCTAGTTCATGTTAGGGGTCCTTGCTCTGGGTTCCTCTTTAGTAAGTACATCTTGGGTGGGGATCTGTGCCCTGTAATATAGTCTCTGGTGGTCTAGGGTACTGGCTGACAGCTGTGGGTGTTTGTCGCTAGTCCGGGGAAACTCCTGTAGCCTCTCCTGCAGCTTCTCCTGTAGTCGCATAGACTTTCTGTCTGCTGGTTTTCTGCCTCTGGTGGTGGCGAGAGGGACGCAGGAGGGTTATTTCTGGATGAGCAGCTTTTGGTCTCTTTCTTCTCAGTGCAGTTCGTGTGGGGCTCCGGTGGGCTGTTCTTTCTTTGCCAATTGTTTCCCAAATATTGATGGAGTCTCTGGAAGAAACAAAAAAACACTGGTGAGCATTTTTGTCTGAAGGTATGGTGTGAGAAACGGTAGTACTGCTCAAGTACAGGCTGGCACAAGTGGGGGGGAGCATGGAATCGGGGCACTCTCAAATGCCACCATCCTGCTCCGCTGTAGGACTGGCTTTGGATTTCTCACTGGTCGGCCCCTCACCCCCGGCTCAAAAAGGTTCCATCCCCTCCTGACAAGATTAGAGTACTGGCCGTGTCACAACATGCAGATAAATCTGTGTTTCGTCATTGCCGGAGTAAAGAGCATGACCTAAACAAGTAAAAAAAGTGGGTGAAGGTAAACATTAAATAGCAGAGGAGACAATGATGATCACTGTGGCAGGCCAAAGTCCATGATGACATGATTTAGATGAAAGGGCCCAATTTGACCTTTTGCCCCTGGTTAGCGAGAAAGCACTGATGCCATTTCAGAGACACTGCATGACTCCAACCACTGAACCAAGAAAATCAATGAATAGTGCATGGTTAACGTTGTGAAAGGCCCAGTGAGGTCTACCATGATAAATATTACAATTGCTCCCGACCTGTAGCTGAAGGAGGTCATCGCAGACAGTCGCTAAACCCAGCTCTGCCACATTTCCTGGCCAAAAGCTTGATGAGTTTACACATATCATTTTGTTGTCCCATCCAAACCTTTAGTTGTGTTCACCTTTTCTAGGACTTTGGCAGGCCAAGGAAGTCCTGCAATAGGATGGTCATTATTTAATACTGATTGACTAGGGAGCACTTTTTCAATAATGGAGTAAGCACTGATTGTGTTAACAGGTCTTCAACCCCGCAATGGAAAATGTACGTTTGCCAATTCTGTTATCCTAGCGGCCAGAATGTTAGCGTGTTCTCTGGAAGCTAGGACTAGTTTCATCTTTGGGTTTCCAGATGAGTTTTAAGTTTCACGTTTCACACTATGGTACAGATAGCAGAGGTAACAGTTGGTTGAAAGCTGACAAGGTGGGGATAGAGAGAGATCTAGACTAGAAGTGCTGGTGGTTTCCAGACAGAATTGAGGTTTTTGAGTAATAGATTTTTTTATTTTTATCTAATCGATGACAAATAGGTTCAAACCATTGCAGCAGTTTAAAATCAGGGCACTGGTGCCTTTGGGTGCAGGGGGAGAAAGGAGGAATTTAACTCTCTGAAAAAACTCTTGACGTCTTTGTAAAGAATTGACAGTTTCACCAGAAAAGTAGCATTATGGTAGAAGGTAAGAGACCTTTTCAACTTAGAGAAGTGGAAGCCTCACAGGATTTGTGCCATTTGGATTGTGTCAGCATTTGTATGTGAACATCCTGTGAGCATCCTGAGCTCAGCACCAAACCACAGTCCTCTGTTAAATCCCCCTCTAACACTTCCATAAATTGTGCACATATGGTGACTGACGGCTGATCAGGACATCAAATTCTCACAATTAGTTCTATTTGATTCTGGAGGAGAGGTTTCCACTTTGAATCAAAGAGGGAAATAGGTTTGAGGAAATGTGGATTTTAGTGTGGCAGGTTCCCCTGAAATACCAAAAACAATAATAGTTGGGTCTGAATAGACTACTAGAAAGTTGGATTGTGCTGGGTAATTGGGTTACTGTAGATCCCTAGATCTAGACAGTGACCTTTACTGTTAGATGGAGATCCCATATGAGATCGAATGTATGGGGAGAAGAAAAAGGCAACGGTTTCATGTCTGTCTGGACAATCTATTCAAATGTTGAAGTCTGCTAACATCAATTTTTATTTTATAATATTAAATCATTAGAGCTGCTTGTTTTCTACGTATCTGTTATTACCTCTTATCCGAACATATCCTTGAAACGGTGTGGAGGAACCTGGGGAAAGCTCCTATATGTCTGTTATTTCCTGTTTGTTTGTTGAGATTATTTCCCTTTTTTCATTAAGCAAAAGTTGCTGGTATGTTGCTAAACTCTTTGGCTGCTTAAGGTGAACTTGAATATACACCAGTGGTACCTTGTGTCACGCTTACCGGGAGACCGGGGTTCATTTCACACGCTTTCCCTTCCTGGCGCCTCTATTCGCGCTTCTGCGCTTGGAGAGGCGCCGGAGGGAGAGCTTCGGGGACTCAAGCTGCAGCTCCTCGGCGCATGTGCGGGAGACCGCGATCACGGTTCCGTGCATGCGCCATGGATTGGGCACCCGTGATTGGAGGGGCTTGCTTCCCAAGCCTCGCTCTGGGTCCGCTGGCGCCCGGCGATGATCAGCTTGCGTTCCAGGCCTCGCGGGTGCCGGCGGCCCATAAAGGGAGAGTGAGGATCGGGAGCAGATCGCTTCCCAAAGCGTTCTGTTCCTGATCGTGTTTACTCGTTCACCTTTTGTTCCAGCGCCAGTTTTCCTCAGTTCAGCCTTACCTGGGGTTCTCCTCTCCTGTTCTCCTTGGTCCTCATCTTGTCAGCTCCCTGTCTTGCCCCGGGTCCCTCTGGATTCTCCCTTTTGTCCCTTTTGGGTTGCAGGGGTTCTCTGCCTTCCTGGACTCCTCTCCTTGCCTGGTCCACGTCTGTTTTCCCTCCTTCCAGGGTTTTCCCTCCTTCTGCCTGGCTAGGCAGCCCTGCCTTGATTTTCCCTTTTCTCCTGCTCCACGCCAGCCTGGGTTCTGCGGTCTTCCTTCCAGTGTCTTTTCCTGGTGTACGCCTTTGCCATTCTTGGACTCTTGAGCACCACAACATCCAGTGTCTTCTCCTGGTGTTCGCCTCAGTCATCCTTGGACTCTTGAGCTCCTCTGCGTCCAGCACCTTCCCTGGTGTACGCCCCGGCCATTTCTTGGACTCTTGAGCACCACCACACGTCTCGGTCCTCCCTGGACCTTGGAGCTCCATCGTCTCAAGAACTTGTTCCTTCCGCCTCTCCTGCCTGTGCCTGCACAGTCCTGACGTCACGGTAATCAGGAGAGAGCAGCTTGTGACCTTGGGAATCGGTCCATCTTTTACCCAGTACCCATTCTGGGTGGAGGAGAGGCTGGTTCCTCGTGTCACCAATCCTTCTTGTCAGTCTGGCTGCCCCGTCGAGATCAACCAAACATACAGGTACGCAACATTCTCGTGACTCACACCTTAACACCTTGTTGGTGAAGGTTGAGAAGGCACAAGACAGAATTTTTCAGCCACCATTTCACCCAAGCTCTTGACATAGCATTGGTTAATTAAGATGGCGGCTATTACCAGCTGAGAAATAAAGGAGCAGCTTTCTACATAGTCCAATCGGCCTGCTGTTCCCTGATACTGGCTCTGGGGATAGCTTGTGCAGGTTCCACATTAGTCTAGGCTAGACTACTGCAGCACTCTTCTATTACCAATTCATTCTGCACATCAAGGGTATTGTGTTTAAAGATCTGCAGTGCTTCAGAGACTGTGATTTATGTGGCTCTGTGAACACAATATTTAAATCCCACTTCTGGAAGACTCGGAAATTGATGTGTAGAGCAATGCTACAATTTCATTGTTCTCCTCTCGGTTAATCTCATGCATTAGAAAATATTGTATAATTTCCCCTGCTCACTATTACATGAACTTCAGGTATGTGTAAAAGCTTTCCCAAAGGAGTTTCAGTCTATACACCACACCTTCAACACAACAAACAAGCTTAATACAGGCAGCCTCAAAGAGTTCTAAAGGGGGAATTCAAATCAAGATGGTAGATGGACCAGATATATGCTTGGTCCAACTCACTGAGCCCAAAACAACCCCTAGCTAATTCTGACTCTCTACCAGTTATCTCTAACAGGTTCCAACCCTTAGTGGGAAGCCCACCCAAGGGGCAGGGAATCAGAGACTATCACTTCATTAATGTTGATTGCTGTTTCACACATCACAAGATGGCAACACCAAGTGAGGTTGTGTGCAGGAGGGGCATATTTTCTATTATATTTAATTCAGTAATGGGTTCACACACTTCTGCCAACAACGAGAACCTGGTAGTCCTCTCTATCACAGGGAACAGCTAAACCATCTTATTGGTGACGGCAAGTGTGCCACTAGACCACATACAACATGGCTAAGGGAGCTGAATTGCTTGTCCCTTGATGGAGAAGATGAGCAAATAAACAGACACAAACACCACAGTGTGAAAGTATTTTATTTGCATGTATATATAAATGTATAGCAGTTTGGAGCTGGATGGGATCTTGAGTGGACAGAACAATGAACAGTTCTCCCTAACCCAGCAATGGATTCGACAGGGGAGAGAACTAAACGAAAACGAAGAGAAATACTTTTGGAATAATCGTTGATTTTGGAGTGGATAGAGAAGGAGGCCAATTGGGACTCTCCCTGGAGGGCCATGGCCGCGGGCATCCACCAGGGTTCCATAAACTGCAGAGCCAGCCCGCCTATGTCAGGAATGGCCTTGCTTTAGCTGTGAGCCCCAGGCTGCATGCTCTGTGCGACCTGGGCACCCAGAGGCCACGCCAGGTGAGCCCAAAAGAGGAAAAGTTGTAGGCTGCGTGTGCAGTGCAGTCTGGTGGGACGAATCAAAGGTATTCATCCCTTCTCCCCAAAGGGGAGCCGCCTCCTTTAAGGCTAGGGAGGTTGGACTGCTCTGCAAGAACCTCCCTAGGGGTCTGGGCAAGTGGGACCTCACTGGGAGAGACTTTATCCCTTAGGGGATAAAGACTCCTGTTCCTGTTGGTAACTCCCTATGCCATACAGCCTAGTAGCATACATGGGACTAATTGCTACAAAGACTAATGTACCATATACCTGTTTTTGCTGAAGGTAATGCTGGAACCTATCAGCATGAAGAAGGAAATGAGAATATCTCTTTGAAATGTCAGACATACTTACCTGGGATGAGTGGAGGAAGTTGGCGAAGAAGAGAGTACCCTATGCCGGAGAAGCTCCTGGACCTGAGCATGCCTGGAGGAGACAGACCAGAGAACAGTCACAGAGCCCACAACTTTTAAAAAGCGGCTGAATGGCCGAGTGAGACACTGGGGACCCGCTGTATCCAATAACGGGAGAACCGTTGTACTGCAGGAAAGCAGAGTCCTGCTGGTGGTGGTGGCAAGACCACGTCTCTACCATGGTGGACAGGGCACCCAACCAAACACGCAGAGATCATCCGAGAAGGAAACTAGAAACGTAAACTAGAAACCTAAGACTTGGTTCCAGATTCATGTTATTAACGCCCACCTTGAACGATAAACAAAATACAAATGCTAAAAAGCAAACTACCAATAACCAATCTATAGCAAGAACCAAGGTCATCCCCGCCATTAGTAGTACACTTAATTTTCCCACCACTATTGAAACTGCAACTAATACAACTATCAAATCGCCTAGCCCTACTACGTTCATTAAGGGTGCTCTGATGAATGCCAGATCCTTACTAACCCATGCACTTGACATTGCTGACATCATCACCACAAATGACTTGGTCCTCCTAGCCATTACAGAAACCAGGCTACGTGCCACGGCAGGACCGTCGCTCGCCCTGGCCATCCCTGATGGGTACCCCATCACACGAACAGACAGAGAAACTGCCAAAGGCGTTGGTGTTGCTTGCATCGCTAAATCAACACTAGGCATTCAGCCCTTACCTAACCAAACATTCCCTTCAGGGGAGCTATTATCCTTCAAATTACCTCTCGCAGCCTCCCAAACCCTCCCCACTCACCTCTTATACAGACCTCCTGGCCCTCTCTCCACCTTCGAAGAGGACATTTCTCTTCTCCTCACTAATAAGACTAAACTGAGCTCACAGATTCTACTACTAGGCAACCTTAACTTAGGCTTCCGGGATCCCAAAGAAGGCAAAGCGCTAGCGCTTGCAAACACCATCTCAGAGCTTGGCTTCACACACTGTATCACTAAACCAACTCACAACAAAGGAAGCATACTCCACTGGCTGGCTGACCTCAACTGTGACATTAACATTTTGTCCAACACTCCATGTGTTTGGTCGGACCACAACCTCATTACATTCACTATAAAAGAAGATGATCATACATGGCAAATATTACCTCTCGCCCCCTCCGTGTGCACCAGAAACAACCAGAATATAACCGCAGAGAAACTACTCCCCCTACTCCAGCAAATCGCAGTCCTGGCTCTGACTCATTCCAACCCTATGGAACTAGTAGACCTTTGCAACAAGACCTTACTTAATGCTATAAACACCATTTCACCACTCAAAATGCGCAAAGCCAAACCTCACCCAAAC
Organism: Ambystoma mexicanum; assembly: GCF_040938575.1. Classification (NCBI taxonomy): domain Eukaryota; kingdom Metazoa; phylum Chordata; class Amphibia; order Caudata; family Ambystomatidae; genus Ambystoma; species Ambystoma mexicanum. The sequence continues at coordinate 987,088,702 of NC_090930.1, forward strand.
CTGAACTCATGGTACACGCCACACATTAGATCCCTACATAAAATAAAAGAGAACCACAGAATCTGTTTGGAAGAACAACCCCTCAGACACTAATAAAATAACTTCCTTACAGCATCTTCCAATTACAAGGAAGCCATTACAAAGTCCGAAAAGGACATATACAATGAATGCATTTGCAATGCGAAATCTAGCACTAAAGAATTATTTAACATACTCAGAGAGATGGAATCACACTCCTCTATCCCTGACATCTGCACCAAAGACACTACAGGGTGTAGTAATACCAGGAAAGCCCTATTAGACAAAATAACGGCACTCCAGGCCAAAATAGAATCTAAAAAACTCAGCCTCTTCCAGGACTCTGACCAACCCCCACACGCAACACCACAGTCTAATAACTTTGAATTATTCCACTTCACACCTCTTTCCACATTGCAGGTTGAGGACATAATTACGCATCTAAAACCTTCTAGATGCCAGGAAGATATTTGCCCCTCCCCCATTATCAAAGAAGCTGCCAAGGAACTGGCTCCGTTCATCACTACCTTAATTAACTCCTCATTCGAAACAAGCATAGTCCCAACTAACCTGAAAGACGCCTGCGTCTTGCCACTACTAAAAGAAACAACACTAGACCCAAACATGCCTATGAACTTTAGACCCATTACGACAGTTCCTTTCCTTTTGCAAATCCTGGACAGGGCGGCCTGCCTGCAAATCCAGGAACACCTTGAAAAAAACAAACTCCTAGGCCTTAGACAATCTGGCTTCAGATCGAGACATTGGACTGAAACTACATTAATTGACTTAATGACACAAATGGACAACTTAAAAACAACAACAAAATAGCCCTCCTATTACTACTAGACCCCTCGGCTGCGTTCGATCTTGTAAATCATGAAATGTTATGTCATCACCTTTCTACTGCAGCACACTTTTCGGACAAACCTAATGCCTGGATCCAATCGTTTTTAAACCATAGATCTATGAGGGTTTTCTCAACTGTAGCTTCGGCGGACCCTGCACCTATCGCCTGTGGAGTGCCACAAGGCTCTTGCGTATCACCCACGCTCTATAATGTGGTCACCAAGGTTTATAGTGATCATTTCGAAAACAAACATTTTCGAAAGTCAAAATATCGAAAAAAAAATATCAAAAAAAATTAGCTTTTTTTTTAAATTACGTTTTTTATTCGAAATGGGGGGGTCCACCCCAACCCCCTTTTTTTAAATGTTTTTTTGTTTTACCCATTTTTTTTTTATTCCCGGACCCCAAAATAAATCTATAATAAAAAAATTAATTCGATATTTTTTTTTCGATATTATTGTTTCGACATTGTCTTTCGAATTTTATTTTTCGAAATTATGACTGACCACCGTTCACCAAGCCACTTTTTGACAATCTGGATTATTTGGGTGACACCTACACAAACTACGCAGATGACACGCAAATACTCATCCCCATCACTGGTGAGTAAAGTACAGACTCTAAAGTGCTCATACAATACAAGCATGGATGGCAAAACATGGTCTCTGCCTTAACGACGACAAGACAGAGTTACTCTTGTTAGGATCCCTAACACGACTGAACAAACTTGACCAACAATTCTCATCATTTAACATAGACGGCAATAACACAAAGGTTTCTAAAGACGTGAAAACGCCAGGCTTTTATTTGGACTCGGCTCTTACCTTGACAAGACAAATCAACGCGACAGCATCCTCTACTGCATACACTTGTAAGCTAATTAATGCATGCAGACCCTTCTTATCGACGTCTAACTGCATCTCAATCGCCAGAGCACTAGTACTCTCAAAACGAGACTATTGTAACACGCTCTACCTGGGAACTAGCCAGCGCAACCTGAATAAACTGCAAGTTATCCAGTATAATGCACTTAGAGCAGCGCTCGACCTCCCCAGAACACAACATATATCTGAAATAAGACACAACACATTCTGGCTATCTGTCAAACAAAGGATTGCACACACGTCCTTGTCACTTACACACAAGTGCCTAGCCAACCTCGCACCTAGCTACCTGACAGACAAATTCTCCCTTAATACATCTGACTGACCTACAAGATCCTCACATGCACACGGCCTCAAGATTCTAAGGTTCAAGCTCCAAAAGGCTGGAGGCAATAGTATCCCTGTGCAAGCAGCTAAACTGTGGAACAATATGACTCCGGCCCTAAGGTCAGAATCTTCCTTCCATCCATTTAGAAAAAGTGTAAAAACCTGGCTCCTCTGTCAAGAGTACTAAGACTTCATGCACTTGTTGAACCTTTTTCTGCTAACTATCTAACAGTCTAACCATACTCACTGTTACTCTCTGAAGTTCCATCCCGATGCCACCTCTGTTCTGTCATTGTATTGTTGAAACATATGTTCTGTAAGCAAATTACGCATTTTTACGCTCTGACGTTCCATTCTTGATGCCACTTTTTCTGTTCTGTCTTTGTATCTTTGATTCACATGTTCTGTAAGCGAAGCGTCCAGATGCCTCTGGGCTAGGTGCGCTATACAAATAAATGAATGAATGAATGAATGAATGAATGAACGAACTAATGAATGAAATAAGCAGTTTCCAAGCAGTAAAAACCATGTACATGGTAAGGGAATCTGAGAACGGGAGACCAACGAGCATGCAAAACCAAAATGTTATTGGGAACGCAAGCAGCTTCCCACGCAGCATTCGGCAGAAGGCCAGCCAGAGACAAAGGGGAGACCAAGAGAAGGAAGGAGAAACCCAGCACTGGAGAAGAACAATGCAAGTGAACCCAAGAGCCTGCAACATTCCCCAGCCTGCAGAGAGGTAAAAGGGAGAACGGGAGAAACAGGGGCAACGAAAGGATAGAAGAGTAACTCGTCCAGGTACTCACAAAGAGTTTTATTTATGTATTTGGAACTGTAAAAAGCTGAGAAAGAGGTAATTGAATACTCCTGGATGGGAAGCCTATGAGGGTCCCAAACGAGAACAGAATATCAAAGGGAACATAATATATGAGCAACAAGCTGCAAAGATAAAAGACTGTGATATGAAGTCTGGTAACAGAGGAGGACAGAAACGTTTGCCAAGTGGTGATAAAGAGAGAATGCATAAGTGGGGAAATATGAAGTGGGAAGAAACCACTCCCAAGCTGAGAACCTGGATCAGTAGACTGTGAGAGGTCTAAAACCTCCAACCAACAAGTGAGAACGTATCACAAGGAAGGCTGGCCTAAATACTTCCTTAAAGAGAATGACATATACAGGAAAGTTGTAGAGGAATTACAACAGTTAATTGAAGAAATAAAGAGACTATTGCTGAAGATTCTGCTAGATAAATGATAACCAGATAAAGTTGGAAAAGACTGGTATATCAGGAGAATCAAGCCAATCTCCTGGAACTGTTTAAGTTCAGTTTCTTAGTGGTAGGGTCAGGGTAGAACTAGATTTGGATAGAGGACTTTTCTTTCTTTCTGACTTCCTGACGACAGACGAGCACCTTTAGTTCCTTTAGATAGGTAGTGAAACCACTTTAAAATTGAGAAGTCTAAGCCATCAGTTTATCATTTTTAAAAAGTAGTTTGGAAATGTCCTCCAAGAGTCTGACTCCCTTCTTTCAACTCACCACAATGGGTAAAGATCAGGGCAGTCCAACCATGAGCAGCATTAGCGGGGCAGCCCTGGACCACGCAGCATGGCCATACCCCCTGGGCCCGTCATAGGACCAGACAAGGTGGGCCAAGTACGTCAAGAGTGGCCAAGGAGCTTGCTGGAGTGTCATGGGAAGTCTGCCTACCTGGTGTCCGATGGGTGGGGTGGTGAAGCGTTAAAGTCCAAGGATGCAAGGACGTAGAGACCCGTTGAAGAACCCTCGCTAGTGCTCTCTTCCACGCCAAAGCGTGAAAAGGACTGCAGCGGACCTACCTACCTGTGCCACACAGGTGCAATGACATAGCGGGCAGACCGAGATTCAAACTCCCTCAAGGGAGTTCCAGAAAGCACTGAGATGCGGCAGTGAGTGTGGCGATCCACGTGGGAGCCATGGTGCTGCGAGAAGCTGGCCAGTTGTGCCAGGTGAGGGTGGCACCTCATGTGGTGCACACGGCGCAGCTTAAGGAATAAACCTTCCCTGGCACAACACTGGTGACAGGTGGTTTCCCATGTGGGCACGGAGCACAGCTACAACAAAGATGGCTTTGTGGCCAAGCTACCCCTCCAGAACAGTAAGACACCCTAGTGTGCGGTGTCTATCTGAAGTTTGTCCATCATCCATAGATAAGGACTTAGGGGATAGCCTATCTGTTGCATAGAAAGGCTTAACATCTATTTCTAAGTTGCTGGTTTTGCCCCTCATGTTGCAGCTGGTCTGTGGGGAGGGGATGGTATGTGTTCAACACTGGCCTATTGACTGTGGCCATGGACCAGTGCAAGATACATGAGGGCTACAGAAGCTCATTTTCTGGACTGCTGTAAACTTTGTATATTGCGTCTCAGGCATAACAGAATAATTTTAACTCATGTGCAGCATGGTTTGAATGTGAAGATGGATATTTATTTTATGATGAAATATGCATTGGTTTTCTAAATGTAACGATGTGTTTTGTGTTTGCACAAAACACATTTTGGGATAGAGATTTTGATATTCGGTTGAAGTTGAAATAAAGTAGGAATACTCTAAGGAACTGCATCCAACATCCAATACAATTATTGTGATTAAATGTATTTAATTAAGATTGACGAAAATGCGTTATGTGCAGCACATGCATCAAGTACATATCATTGTTACATTCCAAAATTGAGCATTCAGGAGCAGAGAAATTCCTCATACACTGATTACGAGCACAAACAAACATGCCACTACATTATTTTGTAAACTGTGAATTGGGTTACACTGTGCAAAGGAAGATGCATCGATGGCAGCCAGAGCTCATGATGCAATTTATATGGTTAATAGCATCGGAAGCGGCTTCCTTTGTTGTTTCCTGTCTAAGCAGTGCGGCTTGACACTGTAGTCTCACACGCATCAAGGTGCTTTCCTCTAACGGCTGGGACTGCCGCGTTGGAGCCGACCCAGAGCACTCTGAGATCTTGGAGACTCAGTAATTGAAGCCGGTACCGCGTATCACAACCAGGGCATTGGGAGCCCCTCACAGCGAATATCTGCAGCTCCAGTGCTGTTATCGATACTTGGTAAAGCGGTGGGCAAGTGAGTTAGTTGCTCACCCCGGTATTGTGAAAGTAAGACCAAGCCTGAAATACACAACCAGGCTGAGCAGATACTGGGCTGATGGTTTTTCCGGCCCTACAGTTTCTTTATTCAGTACTGTTGTTCTTCCATGTTAGTGCAGCACATAAGTTGTTGAACACTTATTGCATATCTGCCACCTTAAAGCAGCTTCTAAGTTGTTAGGTACTGCTAGATAACGTAGAGTGTGCACAGTGGTCTGGTGTTGGGGCATGGGGAAGGTGGTGTTGGGTGTCCCTTCCTGCTAGCAGAGTTAGCTATCAAGAACTTTCTGGCGTTGGTGGTGTCATCCCCCCGAACCCCCACAAACTGGGAGTTGGGAGCTGAGTTGAGTGCATTCTCTGCAGTTTCCGGCAGATTTGGTGGGCTAATGGACACTGGTAAACTACATCCCAACAGTTTTTCTCCCATAGAGACTCCGATATTTAACGGCTCATATCTTTAGTCCAGCTTTGCCACTTGAACATCCCTCTGTGTGTGACGTGACCTGATGGCGGAAAGAGGGCTGGGGTGGTAAGCCAGTCATTTCTGCCATTAAGCTGAGTTGCGTTTCTAGGGCTGGCTGTGTGGAGGGCCCGTGGAGTGATATACCCCCACCCTTTTCAGTGACTCTCTTCTTGTCAACTTTAACCATGAGATAGTGTCGTTATGGCCTCCGCCGGGAGAGGTCAAAAGACACCCCCCCCTGCCTAAGAGAGGGAAAAAGAAGGTCCCAGTCAGTAACGCTGACCTGGTCAGTCAACCCAAAATCACAGTTTTATTTGCCTCCTATTAGTCCTTTGAACAAAATACATGAATAATCTCTGCCACAAACTGTTGAATCCCTCACAATTCCAGACCCCATTGATATGCCTCATGCATACTCTATTGATAACGATGGGTGCTTGTTAAAACTTGAACTTCAAACAGATGCCGTTGGGCACAGCTCATTTTGTCGTGACGATCCCCTGGGGCTAAACCACAATTAATCTTTTGGGACCAACCTTGTTGCCACTCCGGACTTGGAGGCATTGGTCTCGAGCTCGGAATCCTCTCATGAAGAAAACTCATACACTGAGGAAAGAGCAATTTTCACGCCGGTTCATTCTAATTTAGAAATCAAGGTCTCTCACTCCTCTATTAAAATGATCCTGGCAAAAATCGAGGCCCTCCTTTCTTTGTGCTCCAGACTGGCTGAAGAACAGCATGAGCTAAGAACCGTAGTTGCAATGGTCGTGGATGTAATTTTAGACAATGGTGGAGAACCCTCTGCCCTCACAAAGGATCCTCCTGCTGAGGCAGCAGGATCGGCACAGGCCGTAGCAGTAGAGGGGGCTCAGATGGAGTGCCCCGTAAATGGGTCTTCCAGTGAGAGGGAGGATGCCGATTCTGGGGAAGCCCGTACATCGGTTGAAGCAGCCCATATTCAAATCTCCATGCTTAGAGGCCAGGACTTAGCCTAGCAAAAAATCGAAGAAGCAAACCACCAAAGAAATCAGCGTGCAGCCATACCGAGTGGAGTTCTCTAATAGGAGCTCGGGAGTATTGAAACTAGGCCGCCCTGGGTGTACTGCTCTGGCCCCTTCGTCTGTAAGATTGGTGGTAACTAGAGAACTGGGAAATGGCCTCCTGAGACAAGTTGAACTAAGGGGACCTTAAGACAACTGGGTAAAAACTCTCAGAGAACCAGATCAAGTCTCACAAAGAAAATCAAAAAATTCAGAAGTCTAAGAAGTGTCATCATGCCAGGATAATAATAACTTAAAATCATGCCAAAATCTAAAGACTGGCAAAAAGATTGGTGGAGGTCAAACATTGGACTCAGGTATCATGGGGGGTCCTCCCATAAGATTGGAAATGTCTCGTAAGCCTCCTTTTTATCCGAATGTATCCACAGGGTTGGGTAACCTGGTTAAAGTGGAAGAGCTATTTCCTAAGGCAGATAGTCCTTTCCTTAATCGTACTTACTTGTTGCCTCTATTTAAGAAAATCCCCTAGCTTTCAGCAATTACTAGCAGAGACTTTTTACAGGTCGAGCTTCTAAAGTGGGATAGCGCCAGTAATTGAGCTCTTATTAAACTTAGCTCCCATACTATTTCTGCTTTGTTGTGCTCTGGTGCACAAGCTTTGTGAATGTTAGGATTCAATCTACCTGTATGTCATACCTTTCCTCTTGAGCACTCTAAAGGCGCCCAGTTAGATCGACACGATGTGTTACGGCTCTAGTTCTATCTGATCAGCCTTTAAATGTTAGTCTCCTAAATTGTAATTCCTGGGGTTTAATAGCTTCTTGGGGAATACTGACAGACAAAAGATTTTTAATGAGAACCACATCATCTTTGAGCAGGAAACATGGCTATATACCCTGCTGGTGGTGGATGTATTATGAGTTTTCCAGCAAAAGTCCACCAAAGGCCCTTTGGGTAGACCCTCGGGGGGCCTAGCCATACTGACTCAAAATTCCCTTTTAATAGAATCAGAGCTCCAGAGTGAGAAGGTCTATGGATTGTTGACGGTGGAAGTAAAACTGAAGGGGCTATTCCTCCGGCAGCCCCTAATACTACTTAATATCTATAGCAACCCATCTCATATAGAGGTGGGCACACTCGGGGAGGAACGTGGTGATGTCTCTGAATTGTTTTTATGCGATTGAAAGGGGCAACATATTCTGATAGCCGGGATTTTAATACTTACTGTCGTGTGGCCCAAGGGAATGGAGGGGAGCTTGATTCTGATTGGTTCGGCAGAGGGTGTGTGGAGGGATCGCTCTCGGGGATATGCTGGCAATGTGGAATTTGACAATCTTAAACGGGTCCATAAAGGGAGATGTACCACCAAGACCGACTTGGCGTATAGGTGCTAAAACTGCCAATTTGGACTATCTGCGGCCACTACAGCTCTCTTTGAGTTATGTGAGGATCTGAGCGTGGAGGACACTAAAGTAAGTGACCACGGCCAGCTAAAGCTGCGAATGAAGATTCTCATTGATACAACAGGAAGGCTTGGGACGAGGGGGCTGATAGCTAACCCGACAGGAACTAGAGTCTCAAGATATGTGGGGAGACATGAAGGATTTAATTCACAACTTCAGAACTTCCTTAGGGGATACTCGGATAGGCAAAGGAAGTCTTGGATCACCCCCAACTGTTTTGAAGCATTCTTGGACGGCTTAAAAATACCATCACAGGGTAATTTTAAGGGGATAATCGGAGATCACATATATATGTGATCCGGTGGTCCAAGAGAAAAAGAGAGAGATCAGAAGAGAGACTCAATCCATGGGCGGCCATTGTTTGACTGCAGATGTATATTTAGTCACTCTTAAACGTTTGAAGCAAAGATTCAAGAACTGGTTCAAGAGCTACAAATTTATTGTGATGCAAAATGACAGAGCAACAATGCTCGAGACTTTGGCTAAAAAGGATATGAGGAAATTCTGACACATGGTAAATTCCATGGAAACGACTCAAGGTTTCCTGCAGAGCAACCCAATTGCGGAGCAGGACTGGATAAAGCACTTTCAAAATGTCTATAGGGCTTCTGACCAACTGTTCCTGTGTCCATCAGTTAAGTCAGCCTGGGAACTGAATATGTGAAGGGTTGTATTGAAAACCTGATTAATAAAATCTCAAATTCAAGGGTAGCTGGACCAAATGGTATATCAAATGCCTTGATAAAATCTGAGGTGGGATTGTGGTTGAGGGTGCTGTTGACACTGTTTGGCTCCATTTTGCGAGAGGGCGTTATGCTGACTTCCTGGCACACAGCCATTATAGTTCCCATGTATAAGAGGGGAGATAGGGCTGGTCCTGTGAAATACCGCCCCATCTCACTCCTCGATAGTGAGAGCAAGATTTTCGCAGGTTTAGTCTTGAGAGATCTTGAAGGGTGGCTTAGGAGAATGGGCCGTTTGGGTAGATTCCAGACTGGCTTCCGCAAGGGGATGGGTATGGAGTTGAATGGTTTGGTGGTTGGTTGTCTGAGAGAGGAATCCCTTCGCGTTGGAAAACAACCATTATTCTTGACAGCCGTAGATTTCTCTCAGGCTTTTGACTGTGTGAATCACAACCTGCTTTGGCTTAAGTCGAGAGACTGGCAGATCCCAGGACCTTTGTTGTCAATTCTGATACATATTCATGAACACAACCGGTTGCGACTAAGGTTGAATGGGCGCGGTGACCTGATGGAGGCCTTCAGTACACTAAGGGGTCTCCTTCAGGGCTGTGCATTAGCTCCTTGCCTGTTCAACCTTTACTGGGCTGATCTGGGAGATTGCTCTGAAGAAGGCATTGTTTGCCCCACCCTGGATATCCACTGTGACAATTGCATTCTTGATATATGCCAATGGCGTTATCTTGATGGATAGGACACTGCTGGGACTCCAAAGATGACTGGATGCTATTAAGGAATATGCTGTGGCCAATGAGCTATGTATTAATGGAGAAAAAGACAAGTATAATATGTTTTTCATTAAAAAAAAACAAAAGAGGGATTTTACTTGCCGCATTGACAACCAGGTAATAATACCGACTGTATCACTAACCTATTTGGGGTTCAAGTTGGATCCAATCGGTAATAAGGAAGTTGTTATTTCTCGCTCACTTGTAAAGGTCTCACAGGCTGGAGCCCAGATGAGAAAGATTAGAGCCAAGTATTGCAGGTTTTCTATCCATCCATTATTGTCAAATTACAAGATGAAGGTGGTGCTGGGCATCTTATTCGGAACAGAGATCAGTTCTTATTTGTGCTCGATAAAATATGAAGGGATTGAGTCCAGAATTGTGAAGAGGGCACTTGGATTTCCAGACTGTGTGCCAATGACCTCTCCGCGGTTTGATCTGGGTTTAACATTAAAGTGCAATATTGCAATGGAAGACACTATCAATGTACAGAAAGATTTTGATACCTCTGGAGGACTCAGCAGGTGTCCTCCGGTCCACGCACAAGGCAGCAGTAAACTTTAGGGGGGGAGCTGATGGAATTTTAGCGAGGCTGGATGTTTCAGTGCAAGACCTAAAAGGGATGGTCTAGTAAAAATTTTTATTTAAAAAATAGATAGGCAACATAAAAAAAAAATACTAGCATTCTCCGTTTTAAAACTTCCTATGTAAAATTTTGAGCTATTCAAGCTCAAAATTTGCAAAAGCAAGCACATGGGCGCATCCATTTTGTGAAATGGAGGCCCTCCTGTGCTGGCTTTTGCTTTTGCGGCACTAATGAAGGAAAAGCCAGCCAGCTGTAGTAAACAAAGGCTACCGCTACCGCAGGCTTTCCTTTCATTAGTGCTGTAGGCGGAGGACGGGGACCGGAGACCAGAGCAGGAAAGCTGCAGCTGAATCTCGGTATGTGCTATATTTTTTTTTTTCACAAAATGGATGCGCCCATGTGCTTGCTTTTGCGAATTTTGAGCTTGAATAGCTCACAATTTTACATAGGAAGTTTTAAAACGGAGAATGCTAGTATTTTTTTTATGTTGCCTATCTATTTTTTAAATAAACATTTTTACTAGACCATCCCTTTAAGAGCTATCCAAATGTGGTTACAAAGGTGCTGTTGAGAGAATATTGGATATCTACAATTTCTTACACACGGCAGTCAAAACTGTATTATAGCTTATCATTCCTGGATAAGAAACTGGGGAGTATTCCAAAATATTTGGATATATTCCTAAATTTGTGTTGGGCTTTACAGTTCTTGAGATACAGGGTGAACCTGCTTCCAACTAGGGAAATTAGACAAATAAGATCCCGAAGTCGGGAGGTCGGGACAGGTTGTGATGCGTGTGGGAATTTGGGGTGATACAGAACAGAGAACATGTTGTTATGCATTGCCCTGCACTGTTATCTTATAGCACTTTAGCCCAAGGAAATCTGGCACACAGCTATGAAGTGCTTAATGAGGTTTACTTCTTTACTCGGGTTTCCAGTGGGGAGGAAACTTGGGCTACAGTAGCAGTTATTAAAATATTGAACAGATCAGGACTGATAAAGCAGTGATGGTAATCTTTTTGATAAGTTATGTATGAAGTGCTATGGATTAATTAGTTTTATTCAATTGTGATGATTTCCTTTTGTGTGATGATTTTATGAAATGACTTGATTTTAATGTTGAATGAATTTCTATTGTATTATTTCTTTTTAATATGTGTAAGGTTGACTTAGTGCAACCAGTATCACACCAAAAAAGAAAAAAGGAAAAAAAAACATCTACTAGTAAAGGGACTTTTCACTGAGTAAAGCAATAGATCTCTTCATCATCTGGGCAATTTTAGAAAAATAAAAATGCATTTTAATTTCAGAAAACATTTTTTTTCTTTGTTGTTGCCCATTCTTTTTGTGCCCCTGTAATTACCACACATGAAAACGTTTTTTAATCTTAATGACCCTCTTCAGATCAGTCGGATAACACAACAGACGAGCACGTCATGCACTGCTGATTTCTCTGATCTGAACACATCAACAAAGCGGTGGGTGTGCCAGCCTATCTCTTTCTCACTATGTTTTTGGAAGCATTTGCCTTATTTTAGGGAGTAAATCATGATCTGTTTCTCTGGAGGTCTGAGTGCAGTACTTTAGTGTCAACTCTGTTGGCATTGGGTCCTGGGATGCACAGGTAATTCTTGTATTCTCTACTGAATGTAGGGCAGTTTAACGTGGTTTAGGAAAAATGGAGGTTAATGATGTGGCTGTCTTCATGCAGGGTTGCTTATGCCCATAAACATCTCGGCTGTCGAGGAGATGTGATGAATCACTCTTGTGAATTACCGAAGTATGTACATTCATTTTGCTTTACGAGATCTCTGATACAATAGTGAAGAACGCCTGGATGGTTTATTGTTCCGCTGTGTCAGGGAAATGGGAATTATTATTGTTCTCCCTGGAATTAGAGGATCATTTGGAACCCACAGTTATTAAGGCAAATGTATTGTGCCACCTGTATGGGGTCCCTGGACAAAAAAGGTTTTCGGGTTGCCATGATTAAGAAACTGAATATTATTCTGGAACAGCCAGAAAAGAAATTGGAAATTGAGAACAGGAAAAGGTTAATAAAGAGAGATACTGGAGTGAAATGAGAGGCGATGAAGTGAAGGGTCCCTTCCACTGATTAACATGGAGAAGGTTGGGAGATGACGATGAATAGCAATGTCCCCTGGAGCGGTCAGACACATTAGAAGTGTTGCACAATGAATGCTATATGTGACAAGATTACCTCTTTGCTAGACCCTAGGGATGAATGTGGATCTCTGAGGACCAGTGGGAACCACCCGCTTTGTCTTGTCGCTTACAGAGGTGGTTTATGGAGAATTCCCCACACCTCTCCAAGTTCTTTCTTGGCTCACCTGAAAGTGCTCTCTTTCCAAAAGGGAGTAAGGTCATCGTAACCCATTAAGTGGTCAATGTGATGTACAAGGGAGGCCGACCTAACAAACCCTTTGTGATCAGGATACAACCCACCTATGCGAAAACCACACGAGAATTGCTACCCAGAGTCATGTTTTCCCTATGCTAGGGGCAATGGTTTGTTTACTGGGGTCTGCTGAATCTAATCATAGTTCAGTACTGGAAGTAGGCACGGCGGAACAGTGCTTGCTGAACCCCAAATTCATGCATTGAGCTCAGACAGAGTTGGAGGTAAATCGGCATGCAGCAAGTAAATGCACACATCACCAATGCTTACCTTTTGTGTAGGGATGCTGAACACTCATAAAACAATGCACAGTTCAGTGAAGAGCACAGGAATTGGATCTGCAGGCCTCCAGGATTGCATGGCCAGATGCCAATATTACGGACACAGCTTTTATGCCCTCTGGGCCAGGGCCAATTCCAATGAAAGCTTAACATGCAACACATGGGAATTGCATAGCCCACCTGCCACAGGTTGGAATGTAGCTGGAACCTTTGAGCTCCTGACAACTACAAACACAGTGGTAAAGTGTACCCATGACTCAGATTGTTCATTGTCACTGTTCATTTTACAATAGTATGAAAAGAGGCATAAGCATATGGACTATGTTGGTTTGAGGACAGGGTTCCAGGGAGAGAAAGCGGCAATGTGTGGAGCAGAGAGGAGGAAGTAGAGTTGATAGAGTAGCACTTGCGTTGGCCTAGCCAAAAGTTCCGGTTTATGCCAGGGACTATGAGAGAAGAATATCCAACAGACCAGAACCTAAAGTTGCAAAGCTGAAAGGGCCACATGGAAGATAGAGGAGAGAGAGAATTGGGGGGAGGGGCATGTCAGTTAGGACAGAGCTAAGAAAATTCAGGTTGATGAGTCAGGCTAGATTAGGGGGACGGTTCAGAATGTGGGCCCAATGACAGTCGGGGCTATCCCTCAAGGCAACCTTTGATATACAGTCATCTAGTGTGCTGCTTCAGACTCTGCCCTTGCAAGGCCACCACTCCAAATAAAAAAGCTCTGCACATTTGTGGTGATAGCTCTGACCCTGCTCTGGTTTGAGTCAGGAGGCTATCAGTGTAAATAAAAGACATTTAAAAAAATTGCTACATCCTACTATGGGAGAAGGATCAGAAACCCTACTGGTAAGAATCTTCTAGGAGAATGCCTAAAACCACTAAATACTCCAAAGTCCTTAAGGCAAGAAGGGCCACAATAGGGCTTGCCCAGGTTGTAGGATGATGCTGTCACCTGAGCCCGTGGCTGGGGACAGAAACATCAGCATATGCCAAGACAAGCCCAAAGACAAAGACCCTGCCATGACAAAGCCACCAGTTGACATCCAGACTACACATCAAGGGCCAGACTTGCACACAGCTAAAGAGGGGGCTGTGACCTTTTTAAAACCCTGAATGACTTGCAGAAAGCTGTCCTTGGCAGATAGTTAGGAGTGTACTGGAATGTAGACCAGTGATGGACTCTGGGCATTAGGTCCTATGGATTAGTTTGGACACTGCATCTGCTCCTTTTTTGAGCTGTCTCCAGCCATTAGATATTCTTCCAATCCTGACACCAAGCTCGGGGGACACAAACTTAAGCATGAGAATCCCATTGGTTAGGAGGGAGTCCCTACAACCTGCAGGAACTGTGCCAACCCTTTTTCAGAAACAGAACCTGTTTCAGAGACAGAACCTGTGGGCAACCAGGTTTAGGGAAGGGCCCCTTTGCCTGTGAAGGTACGGGCTTTGCTGAAGAGGCAATCATGTGTTACATTAAAACCCCACAGTTACTTTTCCCCCTCTTTTTTCCTTTTGAGGCTCAGAATAAAAACCTGTTGAGATTACACCCTGCTTGTTTGTGGGTTCTGTGCATCCTTCACCATGACATATAATGTTACAAAACTACATATCTGAATTGGAGTTGATCACAGCTGTCCTAAAGTTTGGGGTCATTTAGAGGTATTGTACGAATTTACCGAGTTTAAAGGTCCGACCCCACCAAAAGACCTTAAGCACGCATCACGAAAAAGTTCATACTACGAAAAGTCGGAATTTTTCGCGTTATGTGTTTAGGTGTTTAGGTGTTTCGGTGGGGTCGGACTTGGGGCTGGAGAGGTGTTCCCCGCAATACCCGCTCACTGTATGCAACACCCCGCTCACTCCCCAGCCCCTCGCCAAATGAAAAAATAAAAATAAAAGAGGGCTGCGGGGGTGTCCCCGCAATACCCAGCTCTCTATGCTATACAGTATAGTCAGCGGGGTGTTGCGGGGGACAACCCCGCTCACTATACTTTACATATACATTACAGTATAGTGAGCAGGGGATGCAGGGGAAACCCCGGCAGCTTCTGAAAAAAGAAAACAAGAAAAAAGAAAAGGACCCTGTGGTGCCGGTTCACGATCACGGAAGTGAAAGGGAACTGGCGCCGCAGGGACACAGCACGTCTTCGAAGGTAAGTAGGGTGGGGGTATGTTGGGGGCGTGGCTGGGGGTGTGTTGGGGGTGTGGGTGGGGTGTGTGTTGTGGGTGGGGGTATGGCTGTGTAGGGGTTTTAAATGTGTGTTCGCATGGGAAATGTACGAACCTTTTGTGGTTTGTACATTTCACTTGCAAACTTTTGCATCGCAGACTTTTCCGTGACGGAATAATCACATGGAAAGAAGCTGCATCCGAGGAGAAAAGGGACTGAGCTGTTAAAGATGGTACAGATTTCACACACCCCTTTAATAGCCCCCACGTACCCCCACTTTCGAGTTTCAGGAAAAGTGTCCTATGAGGAAATTTGATTCTTTTATTTCGGATAAATATGAATATGAATGTGATGTATGGTGTTTTGAATGCATACCCAATTTTATGGCAATAATACACATGTTTGGCAAGCCACAGCTAGCGACAGATCCCTATATTAATATTATGAACAATTTGTGACAAAGCGACCCCTGGGTAACCAATAAATGAAGAACACAACAAAAAAGTAAAACAAAAAGTGAAATTAATGAAATATTGGATTGTAGAGGAGAGCACTAGCATCTTAAGATGCAGTGTTATCTGTCTACAAAGAGATATAGCTTCCTTTCAAATCATGCATAATTTTAAAGGAAAATTATTCCTAATTGCTTCTTCTAAAAGGACGTATAACTGCAAATATGCCTCTCGTGGATTGTTGCTGCGAAATGTAATAACTATGTGCAGATTTATTCGAAAAAGCAACTCTTTGTAGATGCAAGCAATTATAAGTTATCATACCCATAATTCTTTTATGGTGAATGTTGTATCTAAAATAACCAAGTCCCACAAAGTCTAGACAGCATATCTCAAAAACATTGATTTGGCTGCGTTTGACATATTAGTACATGCAATCCTATCAAGCCCCAATGAAAGTACAGATGGATGGACATTTACAACAAAATGAAGTGACTGTTGCAGCTACCATAACCAAACACCCTCTCTGTAATTCTTAAATTCTTAATGAAGAAAAACGTACTCTCATGCTCTCGACATCCATGACCTCCTGACAGCGGAGAATCTGGATGCCCTTGCCGTCACGGACACCTGGCTGCATGCATCATCAGGCCCAGCCCTATCCCTCGCTATTCCATCAGGCTACACCATATTTAGGAGCGACAGGCAGAACACTAGAGGGGTGGAGTTGCCCTCATAGCAAAAGAACATGTTCGCATTAGGCTGCTCAACACCTCGCTCAACAAGAACTGTGACATCCTCTCACTGAAATTGACCACCTCCCCTACCAACACAATCTTGGCCCATGTCATCTACCACCCTTCCAGCCCCATCTTGACCTTTGAGGAAGACTTACTTTACACACTAGGGGGCAATATAAATCCCTCCTCACAAGTGATTCTCCTGGGTGACCTAACCCTAGGTTTTAACGACCACACTGAGCCGCAAGCAACCTCTCTAGCCAATTCACTGACTTCACTTGGCTTCTGTTAATGCATCTGCAATCCCACTCTTGTCAAAGGGCGCACCCTTGACTGGTTAGCCGATCTCAACTGCCTCATCTCCATCAAATCTTATGTTGCCTGACCGTGTTCAGACCACCACATAATTGCTTTCATTGTCCCCCTGGGCCCGCAAACTAAACCTCCAACCGTGCTGCTGCGGCCAACACTGGCTTGCAGCTCCCGTAAGCTAACCAAAGTTCGCCTCTTACCATTCCTCGATGCCCTCAAACTGGAGCACCTTGACGCACAAGATCCTAAAACACTAGCTGACCTTTATACTAGAACCCTAACCATCGCAGTCAACACTATCGCTCCCCTAGTGCCCAAAAAAGCCAAACCAGCAGGTCATGTCAACTCATGGTTTACCCCTGACCTATTGGAACTTAGAACCAGAAAAAGACTTGCGGAATCTTTTTGGAAGAAAACTCCCACTGAGACCCTAGAATAGGTGTTCACCAATCTTTCCAAACAATCTCTGACACAAGAGCACTATTCTCCATCCTAAGACTCAGCTGGGTGCGCCAGCATACAAAACGCCATGTTGCAAAAAATGTATATGCTTCAGACAAAAATACTATCCAAGCAAGTCAGACTATAGCAGAACAAGAAACCCTACACATCCCAAAACCTCTGAAACCACCAAGATGCAAAGTGGATGCATGTCCTGCCCCTCTCATCAAAGACAGTGCTGAAACACTAGCACCGTTCATTACAGCATTTATCAACTCTTCCTTCGTGTCAAGCATTGTATTGCCCAGCCTTGAAGAAGCTTGGGTTGTCCCCCTTCCAAAAAAAACATCACTTGACCCTACTCTACCCAACAACTACTGGCCCATCACTACAGTCCCCTTCTTACTAAAAATACATGACAGAAGGTCCTATGTTCAAATTCAACCTCACCTGGAAGCAAACCACATCCTAGGATTCCAACAGTCGGGCTTCCGTCCAGGACACGGTACAGAGTCAGTACTCCTTAACCTCAAAAACCAAATTGACGATATCAGGGACGAGGAAAAATCTGCCTTGCTCCTCCTCCGAGACCTCTCCAAAGCCTTTGACCTAGTTGACCACGATATTCTCTACCACCATCTCAACACCGAGGCCACCTTCTCACAGAAGCAGCATCATGGATCGCCTCCTTCCTGGAAGACAGAGCAATGAAAGTCTTCTCCACAAATGCCTGCCTCCCCCATCAAGTGTGGAGTACCTCAAGGATCACGTGTCTCGCCCACGCTATACAATATATTCATGAAACCACTCTTCGATCACCTGGACTCCCTCGGCATAGCATAGACAAACTATTCCGACAACACCCAAATTCGCCTCCCCCTCTCTGGTGACTACATTAATGACGTGGGGACGTGGAACACAGCCTATGCAATCATCCAAGTTTGGATGGCAACCCATGGCCTCTGTCTCAACGATGAGAAGACCGAACTTCTCCTAGTCGGACCAACATCCGTGCTAAAAAAGCTTGCCCTAAAATACGCGCATTCAACATCGGTGGAACCATGATCCCAGTCTCCCCAGCGGTCAAAATGTTAGGGGTCTACCTTGATGCTACCCGCTACTTGGCCCACCAAGTAAATGCCATCTCCTCTTCAGCGGCCTACTCAACCAAGCTGCTAAATGATGCCAGACCATTCCACTCCACAGATAGTTGTCTAACGATTGCACATTCAGTTGTCTGCACCAGGTTAGACTATTGTAATATACTTTTCGCTGGCACCTGTATGCAACAACATACAAAAACTTCAGACCATCCAAAACAACGCTCTACGAGCTGCCTTGAACACACGCAGATATGAACACATTTCGGCCTCACAAAGAGTAGTACACTGGCTCCCTATCTGAGAAAGAATCATTTTTTTCAAAACACTCACAATCACACACAGGTGTATCTCCAAAGGTGCTCCTCCCCCTTAACTAGCCCAGAAAATTGCTAAGACCCACTCTTCCAGACCTACCAGAACCCCATACGCACACAGGCTCGCCCAACCCAAGTTTAAACGCGCCAAAGCTGGAGGGATGAGTTTTCCGGTCATTAAGACAAAACAATGGAACTCTCTCCCACATGCACTACGGGGAGAAGACAACTTCTGGGCCTTCCGCAAATCCCTCAAAACCTGGATGTTTGCATAACTATGGTATAACCTGTCCTCTATCCCGACGGGATCCTATGCTGTGATTTCGCTGTATGTACCTGTCTATGCACCCGCTATGTATCTGCCCTTCTGCCTGTACCTGTCTATTCACCTGTTTATTCCTGTACATTGCCCTCAGGCTGCATGTAACTGGATTCCTCTGGCAGCGCCTGGATGCCTTTGGGTTTGTGTGCGCTTTTCAAATGAATGAACAAATAAATAAATAACTATTGTGCCATCAAAAACATTCAGCCACAACATAGAAAAAATAGTTCTTCATAGGAGAGAAAATCACTGTAGGTAGAAGCAAAGCAAAGTTCAACCAAACACTGTGAGGCAAATTAAATATTTGTGTAAAAACATCACCCAGGCACATTTTAAATTGATAAAGCCAACAACCTCTCCGGGGACTTTTGGAATCACAAAACATAGAGATTTTCCACTTGCCAGAGAAATGCCCACAATTCAATGACTATTATTTCCAGAAAATAACCACAATTAGAACCAGAATTATTACTTTGTGTAGAGCAACCATTTACGCAGTGTATCCAGATACATGACAGTTGTATACTTCAATTGGACACGTTCACTAGACTACCTACAAAACATTGTTGACCCATAAAACAAACCAGCTACTCCTCAGACCTAATGCTAGACTGCCAGTATCTTAACCATACTGGGAGATTACAAACATTGGCCTGAGGAAAAGAAAAATATGGCTACTAAATCCAACTCATTGATCATGGATGCAAACACTCCCGCACATCCAGACACACTCTAGAAGCATTTTCTGTAATGAAGTCTTACTACTGTAGCACCTCCACTCATTTTACCTTGGTGCGATCACCTGACAGTCCCGTTCACCATATCACTCCAAGTACACCCTTCTTCAAACGTATCAAGGCTCCATCAATAACCGTTAGAGCATGGAAAGACTTCAAGCTAGACAATCTTCTCATAAAATTGGGAGCATCCAAACCCCATTCTGCACCAAAACACCCAAGAATACCCATCAAACAACTCCACAACCTCCATGGATAGCTCTCAGAAACTCTTGATCTGCTGGTCCTAAAGTAGCATTTAAACGTTTTAATAAAAGCAAGCCACTAGATGGTTCAGTGCCAGCATCAGCTAACTCAAGAAAGCGAGCAGTCACCTATAGCAAATCTGGAGGATAAATTACCTTGAAACAAACAAGACTGCATACTTCCAACAGCGGTGGCTTTACAGAGCAGGCGCGATGAAGAGCAAAAAACAATTCTGCACACCACAAGAAGCAACACAATGCGCCCAGAAGCTAATGTTTAAAATCATTAAAGAATTCAAAAGCCCTTCAGTCTGCAACGCCACACCAGCCCCATTCCAGCAATGCAGTGATTAAATGTCTGCCTGCTTGGGTGACAAAACAATACAGATCCTAGACAAATTGAACAAAAAGACTCTACAACTACACCCAAACTAGTAATGGAACCAGTAGCCAGCATGAGCAGAGTCAACATCAGAAACCCAACCAGATCACCTAAAGACATTTGCCCCTTGTGATGTACAAAGTCCTAACCCAATGACCTGGACTCAGCCTCCTATTTCAGTAGCTTCTGCACTCATCAATAGAACAAGGTACCATCCCACAAGCCTTTAGAATCACATAGGTCAGGCCACTACTAAAGAAAACCTAATCTAACCCTGGCTAATCCTGGTCATCTACCATCTCCTCTCCAAAACCCCCTTCACTGCAAACATCCGCAGAATGGTCATCTGCCAATAACTTTGGGATCACGTCGAAACAAACACCATCATGCATGTATCAGAAGACAGATTCAGACCTTCTGGACATCTCAGAAGTCCATAAAAACTATCAACCAAAAGAATCCTTCTAAAAAGACATGTGTGCATTGGAGTACAGGATACAGACCTACGTTGGACACATTCTTCCTCTCAGATTGGGTGAGGATGGCATCCTTCCTTTTGGATAGGCCAGAGATTGCCTACACATTCCCTATATGTAACCCTACAACATCACATGCTGTGTACTTCAAGGATCTATTCTGCCAGCACTTTTTTTCAGCCTCTACATGACCTCCCAGTGGAAAGTGTGCAGATGATACTCAGATCGTTTACAAACGTTCCCAAACCTCATCTCCAAATCAACCGGACCATGGCATCTGCCCTGCACAGAAAGACTCAAGGATCAGAACAAATATATTAAACTAAGCTCAGCTAAAAATGATGTACATCTCCAGAACAATCCACCATATAACGATTCCTTGAACTGTCAAAATGGGAACCTGCCCCTGACCGAGAGCAACTGTCAAAAATCCTTGGATTCCCGATTTAGATCTCTTGGACTAAAACCCCAAGTTAAAACCATAGTAAGACGCTGCTTCTTTTAACTCCAAACCATCTGGTGAGTAAGACTGTTTCTGACGTACCCACATAGAACCATGTATTCAATGCCCTGTAACTCGCAAGACTGACTGAGATATGCCAACAACTCTCAGCCTGGGCCTCTCGGATAAATCAGAGCAGCTAGACTCCTCCAAAGACTGGAAATATGGGGAACACATCACCCCAACTCCCTGAACACTCCACTGGCTCCCTGTCAAATGCAGAAATAAATTCAAAACCCTCTGTATCGCCTGGCATGCCTTCCATAACGGGCTCAGAATCCACTAAGAAGAAATTAATTGCTTCATCCAGCAATGCGTCCCTAGTAATAGTTCAATGCTTCGACCACAAAAGGCAAGGAGGACCCTCTCTCTTATTTCTCACAACCGGTTCATGGAACACCGCACAGAGAAAGAACACTAGGCCTTCAGTAAATCTCTCAACTCCTGGATGTTCATAATAAGACCACCACAGACAAAGAGGCAGGACAAGGATGTCAATCATCATCAAAATGGGACAGAGAACAGCAAGAGCCTTGCTACCCCATCGAATGCTAATGGTGCAGGACCTTCCCCTTTTTGCTTAAAGGCAGACCAAAAATATTTAACTTTGGTCTTCCTCATAAACTCCAAAGAACTGGACTCCTCGCGTATCTCTCCATCCCCACAGCTAGCCTACTCTCCTTGCAGTTTGCCATCACCTCTACACTACATACATTGCCTTAGTCCTGCTATCAACACCATCACCACGTTATTTTTAGACTGAGAAAAGTGAATATTGAGCAACGTGCCTACCCACTGTTCAGTTATTAAAGTCATTGTGTTCTAATTTTATAAACAAACACATCAGCTGCGGATTCCTAACATGGGCGTTATTCACTAGACAGTCCCTTCAATTAATCAATTAAGGCATATGTTGTTTGGTGGTCTGCACTTATTCTTGGTCATTGCACGGTCTACAATTTCTTTAGCCCTATTGCAGACCCCTCTCCCCCTCGTAGGGTAGTGGTTCTCCCTGTATGCAAGCATTAACAGCTAACAGATCCTGGCTTCTCCCTTATGGCAAAAGCATAACCCCGGTGTCAGCTCCACACACCACGAAGCACTGTTCTGGCATACAGAATTCAGGTCTGCACCAATCAACAGCAGGTTTTGCAGCAACCTCTCCTTCCACCCCCATGAAACCTTCCTCCTCTCCCTACTTTATTCTAGCTCCAAGAGGCCATCAAAATCAGAGAGCTTCCCTGTGTAAAACCACTGTAAATAACATTGTATTATCCTATAGATGCTACCATTTTCTTAACCACATCTAGTAAATTTGCTCTCTTTGACTGGATATTGTCAACACGTCACACAACCAAAGAGCCTACCTACTCAAGATAAAACTAAATGGACTTCACCAACCCCAGTAAACATTGCCCCATCACTGGCCTGCAGTCCCAGCAAAAGCAATAGAAAATGGCGTCTCGTGCTAATTAGCAATTTTTGCAGCTCGCAACAATTTACTAGGGGAATACTATTCCGAATCTTGCCTAGGATGAAGCTCAGCAACGGGTCGCGCCTCAGCGCATCTGACAGCATGATGTGCCTAATGGAGAGAAGGGATGGATGTCTCCTGTTACTACTCGACCTCAAGGCATCTTTCGACAAAGACGACCATGTGCTCTTCGTCAGCGCTCTTACAACGACCTCTGATGCGTGATCATTCGTGTTGATTCGATCTCTTCATTCCTGCTACCCTGCTTGCTATCTGCCAGTCAAAATCGGAAACTCGTATCGAATTCCCAATAAGCAATCCTCTTCCTAGGTTATTTTATTTATATAAGGAACTTTTTGGGCTGTGGGTGGCAGCCTTGGCATCATGAGTCACCAATAAGCACATAACCCCATTATACATCAATGTATCATTAGCAGAAGGCTGCTTGCACTTAAACAAAGCATACTTTTAAGATCGAATGTTCGATTCACAACCATTCAGCCTCTCATCCTCACATGGAAAAGTGCATCCATATTCACAAACTGGGTGCACTGTTCCATGCAACAAATGTTATTGCATTTCCTTATATTTGTTTAGAATGGGCACAGTGAAATGCACAATGATATGAACCGCATGCATTTCTATCCTTTTGCTGGGAAAATAAACGTAGCTTTCTTTTTTCATCATAATGGGTCCTCTAAAGTGTTATGACCATGTGGGTGATTGGGAGCCTAGGACTACATTGGCGGAGGACATGAATCAAATGGCACCTTTCTGAGGTAGCTGACCTGTGCATTTTCCAGAATCTAGCATCTAAGAAGTTGCATCCTTTACGCTTCGTTTAGATGGCAGATTCTGTGTTAAGCAGCTCACAAATGTCACACATTTCTCCGACAGTAATTCCTATGGCACTCCACTCATCCTCATGTGCACTTCACGTCCCCATCCTCACTTGCTTAAACTCCCTAGCCATGAACTGGGAATAAGTGCCCTTCTCTTCCCCTACTTAAAAACAAAAGAATTGTTAACTGACAGACTTCCAGTATGAAATCACCAAAGACACCTCTGGAGGATCTGTTACATATAGCCACATATATAAAGTATTGCTGCAACCAGGGATTGAAATAAGATTTTGGGTTGTAGTATTTTACTCCACACTTTTGGAAGTTTGGCGTAAAAGGATTTTTCAAGGAGTACGAAAATGAGTCCGTATTGTCAACTGGCGTATTTTTAGGCAGGTAAAAATTCATTTCAATATAACAAAAGAGGTAAATCTGTTGTAACACATACTTTGTTTGAATCCAGTGATTACCATAAATGGAAAGATGTTTTCATAATTGTATAGACCCGCTCAGATTAGATTACATGAAAGTATGGTTTAACTGTGTGGGATGTGTTTGTGGTGCCTCTGGTTTGAACACATCAGCACTAGCGCAGGCAGTGGCCTCGGGTAGACACCTGCCTTCAGTCATTTTCAGCGTTTTTGGTGGGAGTATTTGCCTAACATTTAGGTAGTGAAACAAGCATGTAGGCTACTTACCTCTAGAACTGCTTACAAGAATGCAGAAGTAGGGTTGCCCTCAAATGATTTTGAGTTCTTTCAGCATTCTTCAATGGAACATGTTTCCAAAGTGTGTGTGTGTGCAGTGATTTGAATGCTAAATGTAAAGCTGCTGTGCAATAATCCAGCAACTACCAACACACAAATTTAACTCGCCATGTTTTTTAATCTGAAAATCAAGGAAACAGGGTGAATATCTTTAGACAGAACTCCCCTCATTTGGTTGAGAATGACTGAATCGAAAATTTAGAAACGATTACTTGGCTACACCATGCATTGGTGAGGGTCGATAGCTCAGGGGCAATGCGTTTGTCTTGTAAGCAAGACAACACTGCGCAACCGAGGTTTCAATCCTGATCCTGCACTTAGAAATGAATCTCTGGTATTAAGCACGTTATAAAAGAACAATTATAATTATAATTCAGTTAACTTCTGTTTGCCCGATTGACTTTACTTTCCTAACTAGATTCATGTATTTGTACCTACATTTCGAGTTGGGTCTGTCGGTCAGGAGGAAATATCTCCCAAATTACTTGAAACATCCAAATATTCGCTAGAATGTTTGTACGTGTTAATGAGCAAGCCAGTATGATACTACTTGCCCAAATGTGAGGCTAGCAATGAAAGGAGATACAAGAACGTGTGATCATTTCTGGCATTCTGAGACCCTCAACAAGAATATCTGACTCCAGAGAAGCATTCAAGTATTACCAAATGAAGCCCAGAAGACACTGGAAGCAGGGATATTTCAATACTTGCTAGTTAATGGCAGATGCTGCATTATCCTCAGGAGCTACTCTTGGAGTTTCTGAAATATGATGGCTAACGGTACCAGTCACCTGCAGCAAGCCCAAGTGTTAAATGTAGTTCTGTCTGAATTGAAAGGTTTTATGGGGGAATGCATATGCTCTAAATTGAACTGAACGCGGCGAGGTGACCACTTTGCCACTTTGTAAAAACTCATGCCAAAGAAATAGAAATTAGGATACACATGCTGACGCTAAGTCCGGCTCCTGGCCCTGAAGGCTCATCACATTTTATTTTTAAGCCAATATTTTCAATGGTGGGTCAAAGTGTCAGTGCTCATACAAAATAATGTCCTTTGCTCAAGACCAATTCAGGACACTTGGCAGAGGAGCATTATCACCTATTTAAACGTGGCAATAGCCAACACCAACATTCTTAAAGGTTCGTATGCTTACTTTACTTGACTTAACAGGATAAGTATTTGCAAAATGGGTGCTGAATGAATAGTTTGAGTCAGCTGACACATCAGATGTATTCATATCTCTCAAGCAGGCTTTACGGCAGGAGCAGGCCCCCAGAACCATTGTTTTACAATGGCCTTTTGGCAGCAAGCGATACATTTTTTGCCTGACATGCTGTCTTGAAGTTAGACTTCATTAAGGTCAGTTGGACATGTTAAGACTTAACCTGGCCCGATTGGGTGTTCTTAAGTCGGTTCTCCACCTACTAAGAGCGTCTGACGGCAAAACCTGTGCAAGAATATCATTGGGAAAAACAGGGAAGTTGCAGAAGTAAGGATGCGTTTTAGCACCCATATTATTTAAACTGTTTCTAGCATGTCGCCCTGCAGAGCTTTTAAGCCTACTCTGGTTCCCCCTCGCAAATACAATCCACATATGCGCTGCCTTATGTAAACTGATGATACTACCAACCCGAACAAATAAAGACTTTTCTATTGAGTGGGAAAGGTACTTTTATGAGGCAACTGTTGCCCCCGTGAATTGTATGAATCCATGCTTTGATACGTATTCAAATGCATTATATGCTGAAATACATAGCTATGCTAGTTTATAAAGTATTGTATATGTGTCACACGTCGTGGGAACTGGCGTGTGTGGAGTCGGTGGCGCCAAGGCGGCCATTGACTCTTCCATCATGTTCTGCCCGTTACTAGCGTGACGGTCTAGCTTTCAGCAGCTTTGCGGCCGTCGGAAGCCTTTTCCATCAGATCAACCCAGAAGCCTACGCGTTGCAACCTACTCACAACAGGCTTTCGGGTTGATACGCTGTTGTTTACTCTCTCTGTGCTCCTTTGGTCTGCACTTCTCCTGCTCTGCTCCCCCGTGCTACCGGACGCCTTTTCTCCTTCTCCACTCCCTCCGTGCTACCGGCTGCCAGGGCTGTCAGAAGATGTGGTGAGGCCCGGGGCAAAACATTTGGTGAGGCCCCCTTACAATTTTTTGCACTCGGCCAGCGGCGGCATATCCGCACACAGGAGACTTGAGAAATCTACCCTTGAGTTTGTGTGCAGGATCCCAAATATGGTTTATTACTACTTTCTCTACTGAAGAAAGGTTCATGCCAGACTAACTTTTTTATTATATGAATAAATATATATAAGATGGCTTGAGCTCTCCACTGCGCCACCTCCAATTCTCTGAGGGTCAATCCCTTTTCCAAGCAAAGAGTTGAGGGCAGATCTCTTTCTTCAGCTGGGGCCTCCCTCTGGAAACAGCTCCCTGCCTCGCTGAAACTTGAGGAGAACCATCTCAAGACTTGTCTCTTTGCTTCTGCCTTCCCTCTTCCTCTCCGTTGCTGATCACCTCCCTGATCCATGCACTGGTCACCTGGTCAAGCTCTGAATTTGGGCCCAGGTCCCTGCCTGTCCTGTTGCAATCCCGCACTGCCTCTTGGCTCCCCTGCACTTGTGGTCTGTATCTGTAACCCTACAGTCCCTGCTCTGGCTCTTATTCTCCACCCGTTGGCTGAAGTTATGAGTACTCACACTTGCCACCAGTTGGCTGCATTCTTGTTTCTCCTTTGTTCCTGCACTTCTGCATCCTACCCCACCCTCGGCACTTCTTCCCTCCCCCATTCCATGCTCTTGCACGATCTGAATGACACAAGGCCTAGTAAGATCTGTGTTTTGTCCTACTCTTTTGTTTCTCCCTCCTTGCCTTGTCGCGCCTAGAAACACTTGCGTACAGGCACGTTATAAATGCCATATCATATAATTAAGGAGCACATCATACACAGTGACAAATGATGTACAGTGGAGGCTGGTACATTTCTGAACTTAAGAGGCTTAAATGTTTGTTCCAATTAGGCAAGATCAACAGAGCACAGTGAGGGAGCCCAAACCAAACAAGGGTGGCTTGGGGTGGGGGGGGGTTCTCACTCCCAAGAAATGTTTGAAACATTGGGTTAAAAGTATGCATTTTACAGCACTTTCATTGCAAAATTGGGTAGAAATCCACGCAGTTTGCAATTGGTTTTGTATGGAAGCACATGGAAATTCCCAATAGTTGCAAATCACAAATTGTGCATAGGAACATTTTCCAATATATTTCATGCCCCCTTTCCACGCGAGATATGCTAGTATAAACATATATTCATGCTGGCTGTTCTAATTATGTTGATGCAGGCTGCATCAATATTTGCCATTATTACCATATACGGATTCCCAACCAGTAAAAATGCCATGCCACAGAAAGTATATCCAGGCTGACTGTGTACCATAAGTGTTATTACTGGCTAGATTGGCCTACATTCAAAGTGGGCCAATTTAGCCAGGTAGTATGTTTGCTTTAACCTTGATGCATAGTCCTGTGCATCAAGGGTAAAGCAAAAAGAGCACTGGCAATGGTAACAGTTTGGGCATTCGTGTAGGCATGGGAAAGGCACTTCTGTATTGGTATTAGCTGGCCATTGATAGTGCCAGTGCAAAATGGTTTGAGTACCTGAGCAGCAAATAGCAGTGCCTCGTAAATGCCTAATACTTATACACAAGCCAAAACTGTTGGCATTGCCAATGCTTATTTTTAAAAGAATTTCAGCGAAAGACATGCAGGGTGTTTTTAAATTGAGTGGCTAAAGGCAGACCTGATTAAGACATTTTTATTAAACCAGTTACATGTTTACAACTCCAATGAAGTCATGAACTCTCAGAGGACTCCTTTGAGGAACACTTGCAGGCACATTGAGGGCTAGGTTTGATGGCAAGGCATGTTTAAAACTAGCTCAGTGTTCCAGTGAGGAGGTGTTTTGGGTGTGGAGGGCAGGAACTGGGTGAGAATTGCCATAGGGATTAGCATGGCCATGAGAAGTCACTTCACTGTTAGCACTTGCATTCCTATCCATACATTTTTAGGTCATTGAAATCGTGATGTGGGGTTAGCACTTGCATGCTAGGGGAGTGATTAGAAGGGAAGTGGTGACATGAGACATCTCATTCTCACAGCAGTCCTTAAGTGTGATGTTTCAGAAATGAAGGCAAGAGGTAGCTGCTTGTAACATTGAAGCTTCACCAGAATAGTCTCATTTGAAAAGTGGAAAGATTTTAGGTGCCCCCACACAAGGAAGTTTGCCCCTTCCTCACAGCTACTGACGTTAGCACATCTCCCAACATTTGAAGTATTAGTCCCCTTTGCCCCCTGACATTTTAGCCTAGGGGCACCTCTGTTACCATGAACCCACCCCTTAATGAAGTGGCCCCCAGGGCGGCTACATTTAGGGGTCGTGCTGAACACACACTCACAAAAAACACTTTCACCCATGCATTCAACCACCAGTTACACAACTCCATACATGCATGTATAAATAAAACCAAACACAGCATTGACACAAACATCAACATGCACGCATGCATTCATACATACACATATACATACTAATTTAATTTAAATACACATATACACTTTTAATTTAAAATAGAAAACACTTACCTTACCTCCATGCACCCTTAAAAAGCATCCATGCAGCCGACACGTAGACATGCTGCCTGACAAGAGAGAACTCCTCTCCCATCAGTCAGCGTGGTCACGCTGAGCAATGTGAACACACTGACTGACAAGAGAGAACTCCTCTCCCATCAGGCAGAGTGGTCACGCTGAGCAACGTGAACCCACTGACAGACAAGAGAGAACTCCTCTCCCATCAGTCAGCGTGGTCTCGCTGAGCAACGTGAACACACTGATTGACAAGCGAGGAGTCCTCTCTAATCAACATGAACACACTGAGTGACAGGAGAACTCCTCTCCTGTCAGTCAGCGTGGCCATGCTGAGCAACGTGAACATACTGACTGACAAGAGAGAACTCCTCTCCAATCAGTCAGCATGATCATGCTAACATGAACACACTGACTGACAGGAGAGGAGTCCTCTCCCATCAGTCAGTGTGGTCACACTGACAACATGAACACACTGACCTACAAGAGAGAACTCCTCTCCCATCAGTCAGCGTGGGCACACTGACAACATGAACACACTGACTGACAAGAGAGAACTCCTCTCCTGTCAGTCAGCGTGGTCATGTTGAGCAACGTGAACACACTGACTGACAAGAGAGAACTCCTCTACAATCCGTCAGCGTGGTCATGCTGAGCAACGTGAACACACTGACTGACAAGAGAGAACTCCTCTCCCATCAATCAGCGTGGTCACACTGACAACATGAACACACTGACAGGAGAGGTTTCCTCTCCTGTCAGTCAGCGTGGTTATGCTGAGCAACGTGAACAGACTGACTGACAAGAGAGAACTCCTCTCCCATCAGTCAGCGTGGTCACACTGATAACATGAACACACTGACTGACAAGAGGGAACTCCTCTCCTGTCAGTCAGCATGGTCATGCTGAGCAACGTGAACACACTGACTGACGATAGAGAACTCCTAACTCATCAGTCAGTGTGGTCACACTGACAACATGAACACACTGACTGACAAGAGAGAACTCCTCTCCTGTCAGTCAGCATGATCACGCTGCCATGAACACACTGACTGACAGGAGAGGAGTCCTCTCCCATCAGTCAGTGTGGTCACACTGACAACATGAACACACTGACTGACAAGAGAGAACTCCTCTCCCATCAGTCAGTGTGGTCACACTGACAACATGAACACACTGACTGACAAGAGAGAACTCCTCTCTCATCAGTCAGCGTGGTCACACTGACAACATGAACACACTGACTGACAAGAGAGAGAACACCTCTCCTGTCAGTCAGCATGGTCATGCTGAGCAACGTGAACACACTGACTGACGAGAGAGAACTCCTCTCCCATCAGTCAGCGTGGTCACACTGACAACCTGAACACACTGACTGACAAGAGAGAACTCCTAACTCATCAGTCAGTGTGGTCACACTGACAACATGAACACACTGACTGACGATAGAGAACTCCTAACTCATCAGTCAGTGTGGTCACACTGACAACATGAACACACTGACTGACAAGAGAGAACTCCTCTCCTGTCAGTCAGCGTGGTCATGCTGAGCAACGTGAACACACTGACTGACAAGAGAGAACTCCTCTCCTGTCAGTCAGCATGATCACGCTGCCATGAACACACTGACTGACAGGAGAGGAGTCCTCTCCCATCAGTCAGTGTGGTCACACTGACAACATGAACACACTGACTGACAAGAGAGAACTCCTCTCCCATCAGTCAGTGTGGTCACACTGACAACATGAACACACTGACTGACAAGAGAGAACTCCTCTCCTGTCAGTCAGTGTGGTCACGCTGAGCAACGTGAACACACTGACTGACAGGAGAGGAGTCCTCTCTTGTCAGTCAGCGTGTCCACGTTTTCAGCTGAATGACGGGAGGCAGCAGAGCTCACTTCTGAGCCCTGCTGTCTCCCATTATTTTGCTGTTTGTTGCGGAGCCAAACGGCTTCACAAGAAACAGCAAAATCATTGCAGGGGCAGCACAGTCCCCCGTGTGAATAAAGGACACGGGAGACTGTGCTGCCTTCCACTTAGGAGGGGGCCGCGAGGCCCTCAGCAAGCGCGAGGCCCGGGGCAGTTTGCCCCCCCTGCACCCCCCTCGTGACGGCCCTGCCGGCTGCCTCTTCTATAGCGCTGCCTGTGCTTTCCCTCATTCATGCTCCTCTGTCTCTGCCTTCTCTCCTTTTCCTTATGCTTCTCTGCCTTAGCATTTAGCTCTCGTGGGCTCCTTTGGATTTCCTGCTGCTTAGTCGGTCCCTTTCTTATCCCGGCCAGGCACTGGACCTCCTCCGGCTCCTATCACCGCCAGCAACACCGAGTGGGGTCAGCTTCTGGAGACCATCTCAGCCACTGCCCAGATAGGTTTTTTTTATGCTGCTCGGCTTTTTCCCCTAATATGTTTGTTCTGGAAGAGGGCCCGCCCCCCCAGACCACTTCATCCAACGGTCAGGGTGGCTTCCTTCCGGGGCAGGCCTTATCTGCTCTCCAAAAAAGCACTGTGGAAGAAAAGGTTTGAGAGACAGTTGGACGACGAGACCACAGGTGAGGAGGAGGGGGAGTGGAGTGACCCAGAACAGGGGAAACCTTTACCAGACACTAACAGATTGCAACGCCAAACGGAACTCCTGGCCACCCCAGAACAGTTCCAAGAGCTGGTAGAAGCGGTTCATAGTGATAATACCGAAAACCAAAATCTCGAAAACCAAAATCTCGAAGACAAAAGGCCGAAAAAAAAAATATCGAATTTTTTTTTTTGACGTTTTTTTTTCGAAATGGGGGGGGGTTCCCCCCCCAACCCCCCCTTTTTTTTTTATTTTAACCATTTTTTTTACTTACCTGACCCCAAAAACGCATATAAATAAATTAATAAATAATTCGATATTTTTTTTTTCGAGATTTTGGTTTCGAGATTTTTGGCATTCGGTATTATGTATTCGGCCTTTTGACTGACCACCGGTAGAAGCAGTTCAAGGGATGAACGTGGAATTAAAAAATATTAAAGCAGAAAATGCAGCTCTAAGATGGATGGTTTCCAATAGAGAACCCCGGGAGTCTGACCTACCTACCATGGCTTTTTTCTTCGGGCAAGTATGATGGAACCTCAAAACACCTGAAGGAGTTTTTGGAAGCTTGCTCTGTTTATTTTGCTTTCCGTCCTCAGACCTACGCCAATGATCATACCAAGGTGGGGTTTATGATCTCAAACATGACTGGAAATGCCCTGGCATGGGCTACCCCACTTGTTACCAACAACAACCCCGTGCTCCAAGACCATGGGGCCTTTCTGACATTACTTAGGCAGACATTTGAGCAACCAGATATCAGCCATGTGGCTGTTGCAGAGCTCCTCGATGTCCAGCAAGGGACCAGTGACTTGCTTTCTTACATTTCCACCTTTAAACGCCTTGCAACAGATGCGGGGTGGCCAGAACAAGCGCAGTATACTATTTTCCGTTGCTGCTTGGAGGAGGAGATAAAGGATGAGCTGGCTCACATTGCTCGCCCTACAACCCTTTTGGATCTCATGTCCATTGTATTACAGATTGAGTATCGCTTGAGTGAACAAGCTGAAAGGAGAAAACATAGGACCCCGGTCACTCATACTCCAGCAGCCTCTCCTCTACTTCCGCTACCAAGCCCTGCTAACAGGGAAGAATCCATGCAGATAGGGTCAGCACGGGCACCCCTAACCCCTGAAGAAAGGAAGTGACAACGTGATACAGGACTCTTTATGTACTTTGGATCATGCACTCATCTACTCTGCTGCTGCCCTGAAGTTCCACCCAGGCGGGCGGGAAACGATCAACCTCGGACCTGATGGGGATGAGTAGCCGAGGTCTAACTCCCAGTCCCTATGTAACCTTGACCGTGGCACCTCAATCTGAAACGATGGACTCTCGTCTCATGGTGATCATGATACAGTTGGAGACACAGCAAAGGGTACTTAACACCATGGCCCTCATTGAAAGTGATGCCGCAGGAGACTTTATGGACACACTATGGGCAGGCAAGCAAGGCCTTCCATTCTTGCAGCGTGAAAATACCCAAAAGGTGGAGGGTTTTGACGGCTCCCCTCTTTCTTCCGGCCTCATAACCCACTCCACGGAACTCCTGACTGTGAGAGTTTTACAACACCCTGAACAGTTAAAGTTCGATCTCATCCAGGCCGCTCATTTCCCAGTGATACTTTGTATTCCCTGTTTGAGGAAGCATAATCCGGTCATCGACTGGTCTAGAAACACTATGGCCTTCGAATCTGCACATTGCATGCAGAATTGTCTGCCCCATCAACAAAAGGAAACCATACAAATCATCTCACCTGAACAGACGGACACTTGTGATGTATGCTACATTCCTTCAGAACTCCAAGAAGTTTTCAGCGATAAAACCATACTGGACCTGCCTCCACATCGCCCTGAGGATTACGCTATAGATCTGGTACCGGATGCGTTAGTCCCATTTGGGCGCATGTTTTCCTTGTCCCTCACTGAAAAGAAGGCTTTAAGAACCTATCTGGACTCTCATTTGATCAACGGTCTCATACAGCCATCAATATTCCCCGCGGGGTCGTCTCTATTTTTTATACCCAAACGGGATTCCTCAGAGTTACGACCCTGTATTGATTATCGGGGTTTGAACAAGGTCACCATTGGAGATCGTTACCCCAAGCCCTTCATCTCGGACATCCTTGAGGCAGTCCAGGGTGCTTCAGTTTTCTCAAAGTTGGACCTGCAGAGTGCCTATCATCTCCTCTGCATTCTCGAAGGGGATGAGTGGAAGACAGCATTCCAAACTCCCTTTGGCTTATACGAATACAAGGTCATGCCTTTCGGCCTGGTCAACGCGCTTGCGGTCTTCTAGCGCTTCATGGACCGCTTGTTTTGGATGTTCTGTTGGTAAATACCATCGTCTATTTGGACGACATCCTGGTGTTTTCTCACACTCTACAGGAACACACCCATCATCTCAGGACAGTACTCCATCGTCTACAGTCTCATCGTCTCCTGGTCAAACCGGAGAAATGTCACTTCAACACAGCCTCGGACAATATCTGGGATATATCCTTTCCAAGTAGGGCATCACCATGGACCCGAAGGAAGTTTCTGCCACCCTAGAGTGGCTTACTCCCGCCTCACCGAAAGATGTTTAGAGATTCCTGGGTCTGGCAAACTTCTATCGAAAGTTTATTGCTCACTTCTCCCAGATAGTGTTGCCCATAACAGCTCTACTTAAGAAAGAAGCCAAACCCTTTAACTGGACAGACTAAGCTGACCACGCCTTCATTCGTCTGAAAGATATGTTTTGTTCCGCCTCGGTTATGTGCCAGCCAGACCAAACCCAGCCCTTTATAGTTGAAGCAGATGCCTCCGCCGGAGCACTGGGGGCGGTTCTCCTACAGGAAAGGAATGGTAAAGAGCATCCCGTGGCCTACCTCTCGAAAACCCTATCTGCAAGCCAAAAGAAATACTCTGTGATCGAGAAGGAGTTGTTAGCCCTGAAAATCGCCTGCGAAGAATGGAGACACTTGTTGCAAGGGAGTACCGATCCGTTTGTTCCTTGCACCGACCATAAGAACCTGAAGATCATCATCATGGAATGTGTCAATTCTAGGCAGGCACGCTGGGCTCACTTTTTTAGTCAGTATGACTTCTACATCACTTACATACCTGCCACCCAAAACGGCCTGGTGGATGCCTTGTCTAGATGAGAGACCACTAAAGTACGTTCGGTCCCCCTAGCGGAATACCTTTTTCCAAGAAACAAGATTGTTGATACAGTCTCTTCTTTCCTTCAGGAGGTCAGGACTTTCATCAACCCTGAACTGGAAACGGAGGTACCTCGGAACAAACACTATCAGATTCAAAGGGCTGATGGTTTGTTGCTGGTAGGCCAGAGGCTGTATATCCCTACTCGGTCAATTGAAGATCTTAGGGTGGTGACATGACCATACCACCGCGGGCCATCAGGGGGGAAAGGGGTACCTTGGAGCTTGTCTTTCGTTCTTTCTTTTGGCCTATTCTTCTTTATGATGTCAATAAATATTGCAGAACCTGTTTGATCTGTGCTAAGAACAAAAATCCCACTATTAAACCTTTAGGCTTATTAGAACAACCTGCCGTGCCCATCAAGCCCTGATCCCAGATATCGACGGATTTTATCGTTGATTTGCCCTTGTCTCAAGGTTCTACTTGCCTAATGGTCACGGTGGACTCATTTTCCAAACTAGCCCATTTTCCCCACTTCCTGGTGTTCCTTCAGCTTCATAGATGGCAGAGGTTTTCCTTAAAGACATAGTTCGGTTACATGGTCTGCCAGACAGGCAGATTTTGGTGCCAGGGAGGGTAGATCATTCCTGAAGGGGCACCAAGATTCAAAACGATTCATGGATGAGGCCTAGCGGGATGGTGAAGGTTTTCAGTGAAGGGCTAAACATTTGCGAGGGAGTCCTAAAGATTATTAGGGGTTCCGGTCGGGGGGGTGGGGGGGAGTACCCCGAGAAAGATTTTTTAAATAACGTGCTGAAATGATGTTTTCTGCAGCACAATGTTTATTAAAAATAGGAGATAAAGCCATACAACTTATAATAGTTTCTCTACAGACACAACAACAGTATCCAGTATATTTCATGATTCATGAGCAGTCATGCCTGCTGAATGTTTTGAGTGGAGGGGCTAAATATTTCCTTGAATTGGTGCGAATGACCAAGTGTAGCAAGAGAGTCCAGACTCATTAATTGGGGACATGTTTAATAAAATAATGTGCTGAAATGATGGATTTTGCAGCATAATTGTTCACAAAAAGGAGGTAAAAAGCTGTACAATTTACAGTTGGTTCTCTAGGGTAACGCACGAAAAATCCAGGAAATGCCATGTCACCAACGGTGCACTACATAGGAGCACTTTATATTATGTTCATGAGGCTGTTGCCACAACCGATCCCTGTCAGTAATGGTCACTTTAAATCACATCCATGAGGCTGCTACCCTAACCTATCTATTCCCGTAAGAGACACTTTACATCACTTGCTGGCATAGATATGTTGTCCTATCTATGCCAATAATGGTCACTTTAAATAATATGCATGAAACACTTTGTCTTTCATGCAAGTAATTTAAAAGTGACCATTACTGACACAGATGGTATTCCCTATCTTTGCCAGTAATGGTCACTTTTAATCACATGCATTAAGCTGCTGCCACAACCTATCTATGCCGGTGATGGTCACTATAAATCACATGCATGAAGCGCTGCTGACGCACAACGTATCTATGCCAGCAGTCTCTGCAAGGGTTTACAGTAACCAGCCATATGGTTGGCCACTGTAAATCCCTTGCAGAGATGATACAAAAACATATATATATATATATATATATATATATATATATATATACACACACACGCACCAAGACACATGTGCTGGCTCACTCTGATCTAATTATACACATGTATACATAAACGCACAGCTACAGACTCACTCAACTAGTCATCACATGCACTCACACACACTGTATTATATTCAAACACATGCAAGCATGCATAAATCCACACACACTTATCTTAGGTTTTATCCTGTTCAGGGCAGCAGGGGCACGGCCAGGCAGCACACTGGCAGTACCAGCGTGCCCCAGAAGGACTTGAATCCTCTTGGCTGTGGTTACCACAGCAATCCTGTGAGTGGTGAGCTGCTTCACACATATCGGTGTCTGTCTCAGAGCAGGTGAGCCGACTTATGAATTTCCCAGAGGGGTGGGGCGCCCAAATACAGGAAGTGACATCACTGGCAGTTATAGGACGGCAAATTTGCATGTAGTCGCCAACTTGGTGCAACGGTGCGCGGTGGGATGGAGGCGCGCGCAGCGCAGAACAGTGGAAACATTGGCTAGCATGTACTGCATATACTAAAGTCAAGTAAGAAGGAGGTTTAAGACTTCCAGTTGCATTCCAGTAGGCCATCACTGCCCCTACTCCACCCTCTATAATCATCCAGGTTGTTGTAGCCCTCCAAAGGCAGAGCAACACAACTAGGATGGGAGAAGGAAATGCCGTCCCATCCTGTGAGTGTGTTAAACGTCAGAGCAAAGACTGTGCGTGTGCCTCCTACCTTGGAGCACAATCTCACTCATTTGGTGCAAATCTTGCAAGTGGGAGCATGGGAATCCCCTGCGTGTTGTGGGCTGCAGACCCTGGATCACATGCTCACTTCTTCAGTGTGAAACTCTGGCCAAGGCTCTTTGGGCAAGCATTCAGGATGGGTCTCACACCTATAAACAGTGTGATATATTGAGTGGGCACCTCACTCCTTGGAGCATAGTATCAACCGTTGCTGGTAATCTCACAAATGAATGTACAGTTTCACTCTTGGTCATCTCAGTGACCCCATGTATATTAATGGAGACAGTCTTCCATCTGGGAAGACAATTATATTCTGTTAAAACACTCTGAATTGTCACTCCAGTTTTCTCGATCAATAGGTCCATACCATATTCATTCAATGTGTGTGCAAGGGTGATAAATTGTGTCTGAGAGAGCTCATTCTTTCATTCAGGAGAGATAAAGGGGTAACAACCCCCTGTATGTGGGATCAGACTCATTTTGCCCCATGGCCCCTCCAGAAGGAGTGAGCAGGTTTTAAGACCCTGCTGATTCTGCTATCAGACAGGCTTGAGCCTTCTATCCCTTGCCCCATCACGGCTCCCAACATCCTAAGCAGCATCTTATGGACAGCAGGCAGCTCCGGACATGCCTGTTGCCAATTGAATGTAGACAGATCTACTATTTAGACACTGGGAGAGAGCCATGAATCCACATTGGTGGTGAAGAAGCACTCAACATACAGAACACAATGGTATAGTGTTGCAGTCCTGCTGAGAAATGACAATTCTGAGCAGGTGAGCAGTAGGTTGGATCAGTGCTGCCCCATAAAAGGTGTAGAAGCCTCAGTGAGAAGTGTCAGTACTGTCCCAACGGTGAGAAGTGTAGTATTTTCAGCCCGACTTCATTCTGGGGGTGGGGGGGCGGCCCCGCAGCCCCCCCCATACTCGGCGCCCCTGTCTCACAGGGTTTTTTTAATGTCAGGGCCGGCGCTCAGTCACTGCCAATCTCGACTGAGCAACAGGCCTGCAGTGCAGGCTGCATGGCGGTGCACCGGACACCAGGGGGGAACCATGAGGGATGACCAATACCCCCTAAGATACACCCTTGCACCAGTCCTGAGTGTGCACCGAGGCCTGAGAGCGGGCAGTGAGAGGCAAGGAAGAGACGGGGGAGGGCATGGCTAAGTCTATAAAGAATAAGGGGAGCGGGCTCTGACTTTAGCAACGGGAAGTGACTTTATCCCAAAGTGAAATATACAAATTTCATTCAGTTTGTCTTTCCCAATTGAAGAAAGTGCATAGACAAAAATGCATTTTTCAAGAGAACTGGTTTTCCCATAACATTGCTCGCTAAGTATAAAAGGTGTGCACCCTTTTTTGTCCAACAATCTGCAGCAAAACACGTCCTGTAAAGCAACATGTCATTATGAGTCATTTTCCAGCCTTATGATGAGAGGTTTGTGTGGTTTTGTGGCTTAGTGTCTGGCCTCACATCTGCACGAATTTCGAATCATGGCTGTGCGCTGTTTTACTTCAAGTGAGTGCAGCAAATATATATATTTTTTAATTCATTTAAAACACACTGGGGGGCAGCGTGCGACCCCTGAAAAAAGTGAGCGGGTGCCATTCATTTGCATGCACACTGGGGCCGGGAAAGTGTTGCATGGGGAGCTTGGGAGCAAGACGCGTTGGCAGGGCAAAGAAGGTTAGAATGAGGGTGGGTGCTCAGATGCTCATGCAACCCACCAAAATGAGAGGGTCAGCTCGCGCAAGGGAGCAAGCCAAAGGACTCAATGGAACATTTGGTGTAGAATCTTAGCCATTGAATTGCAGAAGAGGTATTGCGAAAGAAGGTTCGGGAAAGACTGAAGCCATCAATCTGATATTGAAACTTACTTTTTTTCAACCAATTATTTATTAGCACTTGTGAATACCAAACTTCACCAACATAGAATTTGCATAGCATATCACAAATAGAGTTATCAACAAACAATAGCTTCAACAACAACTGCATCATCTCTCTCTCCAGTCAACCCCCTCCACCCCTCTCTGGTCTGGGGACTCCAGTTTCCGTGTGTCCTCCCTACCCTCCCCCCCCCAGGCTTAGTCTTCTTCCTCCGGCAGCATACCAAGTATCGACAGTCTCTTCGGGATATATAATTGCGTATAGTCTTCAAGTGCATAGTTAAGAAAGGGTGACCAAACATGACAGAACCTCCCCCTTGTGCCCCATGCAATTGCAAGCATTTTTTCCACACCGATAGTGTCTCAGATTGCATAGTACCATTGTATAATAGATGGCAGATCTTTTTGCTCCCATTGTTTCACCATGCAGCGTTTAGCACTCATTAATAAGTTTGCCCACAAAATTCCTGCACGTCCTCTGAGCCGACTGGGCCCCATCCACCTCCTGGTCAAATTCCAGCACCCTGGCCCCCTTTGACTTCACCTCCTGCCAAAAGTGTGTGCGCCGCGTACATCCCCGCCAGATGTGTTTTGTCGTTCCCTCCCACTACAGCCCGCCAATACAATGAAGTATGTGAAGTGTACATCTTATGGAGCTTCTCTGGTGTGTAAAGCCACCTGTGGAGCAACTTGAATTGCAGCTCATGATGTTGCACCAAGGTGTATGGGCCGTACCATCCTCTTAGGGCCTGCTTCCACTACCGTATCCAGTTATAATATAGAAAATAAAAAGTCGAATGCAAAAATGTTGAAAAAAATAATGTCGAACAAAAATCCAAATGTGTATTTTTTTATTTGTATGTTTTTTTTGGGTTTAGGTAGTAAAAATAAAAGGGGGGTTGGGGAGGGGAACCCCATTAAAAAATCTTTTTTTAAAAAACACATTCGAAAAAAAAATTCTACATTGTTTTTTTCGACATTTTTGCAGTCGACATTTTCACTATAAACCTTCCACTACCTATCCATGATTGTCCTGCCTCCCATTTATTCCTCACTTCCAAGTGTCCTTGCCCCTCCTTGTCAGAAACGATCCTATAGATGGCTGAGATTAAAGATAGCAACTTTTCCCACTTGTGGCCCCTCCCTCATCGTTGACCCACTCGTGGCCCCTACCAAGTAGCCCCCAACCAGTCTTCACCTGCTGGTAAGCATAGAAGTCTTCCTTTCCCAGGCCATGGACCCTGCAGCACTCTTCGAACGATATGAGATGAGTTGCTTCATAAAGATCCCACGGCTCTAACTGAAGCTTCTTGATTAGCCAGTCCCTAATGTATTTTTCGTGACTGGATACTCCTTAAGCCCTCCCGGTCTATCCACCCTTCTCATCCAGGGCATTTTCCAGATATATTCTCCTGCCCTTGCCTGTACCATGATCACCCAGTTTTTCTTGTTGTCCTTCCTCCCCCACTCTGCTAAGGCTCTTAAACTGTGCTGCTTGGAAGTATTTTGTCACGTTAGGACGTTTGCCCCCTTCCACCTGCCCCCTACCTCTGTATGCAATTTTACTCTGTATCCAGGGTTTTCTCCCATTCCATATGAAGCCCATAATGTACTCCTGGATCTCCTTCATCATCTTTCCCGGCAGTGGCAGGAAATTGCTTGAAAAAGGTCAAGTAGACACGGAAAGATGTTCATCTTCACAATTGCTATCCTTCCTAACCATGACATGTATAGTTTCCTCCATCGTGTAAGATCTGCTTTAATTTGCCGTACAAGTGGTGGGTAATTTGCACCCACTATCTTGCTTATGGTTACCATCATATTCACCCCAAGTTACCAAACCAGACCCGCTGCCCATCTAAATGGCGTACTGACCGCCAGTCGCTCCCTTTCTTCCTCACCCACCGATAGATTTAATAGCTTGGACTTTGAGTAGTTCACTTTAAATCCAGATACCTCTGAGAAGGACTGTATTTCGCCCATTATTGCTGGGAGTGAAGTTTCCGGCTCTGTGACCGCGAGTACCACATCATCAGCAAAAAGGCAGATTTTGTGATGCAAGTTCGCCCACCTAACCACCTGCACATCACTGTTCTCCCTTATCCGATGCATGAACGTCTCCATCACTAGCGCGAAGAGTTAAGGAGAAAGCGGGCAGCCTTGTTTGGTATCCCAACTAATTGGAAAGGGTCCTGTCAAAACCCCATTCACTTTGACCCTAGCTTGGGTATTCTGGTAGTTCGCCTGCACCATCTTCACAAAACTCAGTCCCACCCTCACCTTGCTCAGCGTCTGGTTCATGAAGCCCCGATTGACGTGATCAAACGCCTTTTCAGCATCAAGCATTAACAGACAGGTAGGTGTGGATCTCCCCCCCCCCCCCACAACCCCTCTTTGCCTTGTCAATTGATTGCAGGACCCGCCTTAGGTTATCGTACCTGTGCTGTCCCTGGATGAACCCTGATTGGTTCTGTGCTATTAAGGACAGTAAAACAACCTGAAGCCTCACCGCTAGCACCCTTGTATGCAATTTGGCATCTACCTTGATGAGCGCTATTGGCCTATACAGAGAGCTCAGCTGTGAGTTTTTCCCCGGTTTCAGGATGAGAATAATGTGTGCCATCTCCATAGAGGACAATATTTAGCCCCTCTCTCGGAAACGATTAAACACCTCTGCCAGTCCTTTGTATAATGGATGGCTGAATGATGCATAAAATGCTGCTGTTAGTCCATCTACCTTCAGACTCTTATGCAGTCTCAATCGTGCTATTGCCCGTTGCACATATTCCCAACATATTGGTTCCACCAGTTGCTCCAAGTGGGTCAGCTGCGATCCTGACCGCTGCTCCAGATTTGCTCGCTGCCCCTCTGTGTCCCTTGGTTCCTCCCTATGGAGATCGGCAAGGAATTCCTGGATTACCTTTCGCTTTCCTCCCTCCATCCCCATCAGTCTTCCCCCTTTATCCTTTAAGTTTGCTATGAACCCTTTCTGTTCTTTCGCCCTCAACTGCCTCGCTAGTACCATGCCAACCTTGTTCCCGTGTTCACAGAATGTCTGCCTACTTCTCAGTATCGTGCTCTCCACCGCCCTGCAAACAAGTTGCTTAAGTTATCCCCTCACATTAGCCACCTGTCTAGTGAACTTGTTGGATCCCTTCAGCTTGTGAGCTGGTTCAAGCCTCTGAATTTCCTTTTCCAAGCCCAGCTCCGCCTTTTTCCTAGTTTCCCTCAATTTCTTTGATGCTTCTATCAGGTGGTTCTTGATCCTGATCTTGAAGGCATCCCACTGATCCCCTATAGCATCTTTCTTTCCCCTAACCTCCCCTACGAACCTGTTAATTTCATCTTCCATCTATGCACGTATTCCCTTGTCTCAGAGGAGACATTCTTCAAGTCTCCAATCCCTGTGCCCCCCTCTCAGGCCTCCCTCTCCCCACTCCAGGGTAGCCGGCGCATGATCCGATAATGTCATGCTCCCTATGTGCACTCTTGTGGCGGCCTGTCCTACCCTCTGCGTTGCCAGACTATGATAAATCTGGGAATATGCCTTGTGGACGTGCCAGTAGAACGAGTAATCCCTATCGCTATCCCATGGGTGATGTATCCTTAATACGCATTTCCTCCAACCTCTTCCTGAATTGTTTTGACATTGTTCCCATTGCGTGCCACCGCACCTTGCGCAATCGGTCCATATCGGGATCTATTGCTAAATTGTAATCTCCTGCCATCACCAATTCTCTTTCCCCAAATCTTTCCAGTTCACCCAGACACCTCTCTAAGAACCTTTCCTGCCCCTGATTAGGTGCATATATCGACTTCCATGTCTACATTTGGCCTCTCAGTTTCCCCTTCACCATCACATACCACCTCTCAGGGTCACGTTCACCTTGGCCCCTTCTCGTATCACTGTTTTATGAAAAAGGATGGCCACACCCGCCTTCTTGCACCCCGCAAGAGCATGATACTGGAATGGATATTCCCTACTATGGAGACCCCCACATCCCCTACCACCAGATGTGTTTCTTGAAGGCAAACTATCCCTGCTCCCCTTTTCCTAATATCCTTCATCACTGTTACTTTCTTGCTTGGATTATTCAGTCCCCTTACGTTCCATGATTCTAGATTATACATCGCTTATGAGTTGCATGTGCTCCCATTCTCTCAGATTCCTTCTTTTCCCAGACCAGGTCCCTTTCCCCATGTTTCATCAGTCGCCCCCTTAGACTAGCATCATATATCCCCCCCTAAAGAAGTCCCTGGATTCACCGTCCAGGTTCTCGACGTGACCCCCATCCACAAACATTGTGCCGTGCTCAACCCTGCTCACCCTCCCAACGCCTCCCATCTCCTGCACCAACCTTTTCTGTCCCCAGTAGTGAGGTTTACAGTTATACCTGCTGCGGACCTCGCCTG
The DNA here is from genome assembly GCF_040938575.1 of Ambystoma mexicanum. NCBI lineage: Eukaryota > Metazoa > Chordata > Amphibia > Caudata > Ambystomatidae > Ambystoma > Ambystoma mexicanum. The sequence goes on from NC_090930.1 coordinate 987,131,953, forward strand.
GATCCATCTGCCCAGGAAACAACTTCTTCCCTTTTTAGAGTTCCACCATTGGAGGCTGCTTTGCTCTGCCTTCGAGGCTCCCCTTGCCACCTCCCTGCCCCCACCTCCTGAGAGTCATGGGGACACATGCCCAGAACTCTCAAGCCGTGTTTAACCTGAGATACAATTTTTTCTTCATTCCCCATGTGGAACTGAAGTCTTGTTGGAAAGAGCGACCGGTATCTCATCTTTCTCCTGCTTTGCTCCTCCATGAGTGGTTTGAATGACCTTCTCATCAGCATTATTTGCGACACATCAATATACAGTTAGATGTCACTCCGCCTTAATTGAATTTTCTCTTTCCCTCTGGCCGCACTCATCAGCTGTGTTTTATACTTGAAACTGTGCATCTTCACCAGGATGTCCTGTGGCCGGGCCCCCAGTTCCCGCTTTACGGCTTCCCACCTTGTGCACTCTTTCAGTCTCTATATCTCGGCCTTGCTCTCCCTACATAATGTCCACAAACATCTCCCGGATGCCTTCTACCCCATCTTTTAGGTGCTTGATCTGGATATTGTCCCTCTTCGATCTATTTTCAAAATCCTTGCACTTCTACAGGGCCCGGATACTCTCGTCTTCCCCCTGTGCCTGTTTTGCTAGCTCAGGTATTTCTTTGGCCAGCCCCGTGACATGATATGTTATGATATGGTAAGTCCTGTTGTCTTGGGAGGATAGCTCAGGGGCAACATGCTTGCTTTGAAAGAAAGACGACAGGCAGCAACACAGGTTCGACCCCCGGGTCCGCGCTTAGAAACCTCTTAGCATTAAGCACGTTATAAATAACCAATCATATCATATCAGTCATTTATAACGCACCTGTACACAAGTGTTTCTAGGCGCGACGATACAAGGAAGGGAAGACAAAAGGCGGACAAAACAGTGATCTTACTAGGCCATATGTCATTCCTATCGCGCAAGTGCTGGGGGTGGTGGGGAGAAGTGCCAGGGGGGACGGCAGAGTGCAAAGGAATTCATAAGTGCTGCCAGGGAGGTGGCTCATAAGTGCAGATAGTCATGGGACTGTAGGGTAACAGATACAGTCCCTAAGTGGGTGGCCGGCCCAGAGGCAGTGCAAGGGCAACTGGTCGTGCAGGAGCCTGGTCCTGTAGTTTAAGTGGGTGGCCAGGTAACCAGAATACACAGCAGACAGTGGCATCAGCAGGGGAAACAGAGAGAGAAAGTGGAAGCCTAAAGGAAGGTCTTGCGTTGCTTCCTGAGCCTTATTTGGTCCTGCTTAAGTTTGAGAGCAGCAGGGAGGCTGTTCCAGAAGGAGGCCCCAGCTGAGGACAGAGATCTACCCTCCTCTCTCTGCTTGGAGAATCGTCTGACCCTCAGAGCGTTTAAGTTGGATGAACGGATGGCTTGAGAAGGAAGAAGGTGATCATGGAGACAACCAACAGATTCAGTATGTAGATTAAGCTGGGAGATGGCCAGCTTTTCCATGGCCTTCAACTTCCATCACTCGCTCATCTATGTCCTTGCGATTTGCTGTGATCGTCTGCGAGAGCTCCTCCCTAATGCTGGCTGCTTCTGCTTTGACCATCTCAGTTAGCTCCCCTTTAAATTTCTCAGGGCCGATAGTAGGTCTTCCTTTGTGAACGCATCTCCTGGCTCCCAAATTGAAGCGTGGTTTGAGTGTGCCCTTGCTGGTGTTCTCTTGCTCTCAGGCTACAGACATGGTGACCCTCCTCTTTGGTCCCATCTACATCCTCCATTCTGCCTCTGCTAGCAGGCTCCACCGCCTCTGAGGGGACCCTCTAGTCACAGACCAGAATGGTTTGGTTCTCCTGCACCATCCACTGGTATGTCTCCCCACCCTCCTGACAAGTGGAAGTGCTCCTCCTCTATACTCATCTTAGGTGCCCTCAGTCCTTGTCTTCCTCTTCTTGCTACTGGCAGTGAGTTAGCTCCTACTGGTACCCTCACCTCACACTCCTCTAGTAAAAAACATGTAGAGCTCCTTCTTGCTTTTGATTTCCCTCGGGTTTGCAGACTGCCTCTTTCTCCTTTCTGCAGGGCTTCACCCCTCCACTTGTCTTTTTTTCCCCCCATTGTATATCAGCTGGCCACCCCCGTAGCTGCAGATCCAGCTTTCCTTCAGTCTGCACTTCTTGCTTATGATTTCCTCGATCCTATGGAGATCTCTTCTTGCCACAAACTAACAGATTCCCCTTCCTGGGCTTCCACACCCAGCCTTTCCGTTTACTCTGATGATTCGGTACTTTCACCCAGCTGCTGCCTGCAACCTTGCTGCTTGGCTTCCCAACCTCCTCCTCTGCGGGTTCACTGGTGGTGCGTGCGGCTCCCCGCCCGGCCCCTCCTGCCTGGCCTTCACTTTGGGGAGCCACTGATGCCAGTTCCTCGAGTTGTTCCGACCTCACTGCCTCTGTGCACGCACAGGAGTTCCTCTGTGTTCCACTCTGCCCCTCTCCGCACGGCAGGAATCAGGTGCAACAGGCCCGTTGGCCACATACCAACACTGCTCGCTGCAGAATCGTTTACAGCAGGGTCGGGCCTTGGCTCCTGCTGATCCGCTTGTCTCGCCCTCTTCACCAGGCTTTCTGTTGGCACCTCTGATCAGGCACTGGGCAGCTTCCCCGGCCCGGGCCGATATCGGCAGTGATCGCTGCCCCCCGCCCCTCCTCTTGCTATTCGGGCACGATGCAGCTCGTCCACACTGCCTCATCGGCCCGCCATCGCTGGGCTGCCTGCCATATTTCTTCCTGCCCCACTTCTGTCTTGGCAGCGCTCCCCCCTCACTGCCGGTAGCCCGGTCCCACCTGGCTCACCTCTGTTCTCCCGAGCTTCCTCCTTGCACTGGGGGCCTTCCGTCTCACAGGGGATGTGGGTAAATGTGTTTAATCTTACGTGCGAACGGAGCTCACACTGCCTGCGTCCACTCACCCCACCATCTTGGCCACGCCACCCAAACCTTCTGTTTTTTAAAAACCATTTTCCTGAACCCATTATAAACCTGTGGCACCTATGCATATCAACTGTCAAAATATAGTAGGCATCAAGTTACCTGCCATAAAGAAAATACAAACTGTTATCCAATGCTTGCGCTGGCCAGGGTTGCAAAGAACAAACCTATGCAGTAAATAAATGCCTTTGATTGCTCTTTGGAATCCACTAAATGTACTGTATCTTAAAGAAATTATCCAGTGCTCTGCGTCTCAGACAATGACCCAATGTATTGTGTCATAAAGCAATGATTCAGTGTACTGTATCTTAAGGTAATGGAACCCTGGAGTCCTACCTTGCTTTCAGTGTTTTTTAAAGGCCAAGCAACTCGTAATTGACTGCAATGAACTTTTGAAAGTGGTGCTGTTTTCCAGAGTACGTTTGCGTTTTGAAAGAGGTGTTTAGAGACTTGCGGATTACGGCGTTTGTTATCAGTTGTGAATGGTTCACACTACCACACCTATGATCAGCGTATGGTGCTTATCAATTACACCAGTTTTACCTAGTGTTTGTAATGTCTCAGCATTTTTTTTGAGTGTCTTTAATTAAAACATGCATTTCTTCTGGTGTGCAGTTTCCGCAGCCTCCAAACGTATTCTCTTATACTCCTTTAATTTAATATTTATGGTCTCCTAATGCCTGGGGGGGCTTCGTGATGATGCAGCGTCAGCAACAATGCTCAACAAATGGCAGAACACATCTATCTGAACAATTATCGTGTATGTATTTATTTTTGCAAAAGTGTGAACATGGTAAGAAGTGAAATAAAAAGATAATTGAAGTTGGTGGCAAGTGAACCATCCTCAAAGTTAAAACAAGCATTGGCAAAGCCAACAGTTTTGACTTTTTTTTTGTTGCAGGCAAGGGTAAGGCATTTCCAGGCATTGCCATTATGGAATTACCTGGGCAGAAGATGGCATCAGCTGTCAAATGTTATTAACTCCTCGGTTTGTTAGGAGAGTGCCTGGGAAGTGTCTTGTAATGCCTATACAAGAGTCAAAACGTTTGCCTTTCCCCGGGCTTGTTATTAACAGGAGTTCGGTGAAAGAACAGATGCAAGAACACACAAATTGATCATAAAGTGGCAGATGTTTAAAAGAGTTAGCAGTATTTCTCTTCATGTTGACCGATGTATTAGGCTTTCTATGTAAACCTACAAGGAAAAAAGAACATCTGCCCTCTAAAATATACAATGAAGTACCCAACGCAACATTCCAATCAAATGCTATTTAAAGCTTGTTTCAATGGTGAATGCTTCTGTTGGAATCTGCCATGTGCAAGAACTGTATAAAAAAAATCATTGTCAAAGCCAGCAGTTTTGCCTTTTGTGTATCATAGGATAGTCATTTGCCAGGCACTGCCATAATACCGCCAACTGGCCATCAGATGCTAACAGCTTGAAAATGATGTGAGTACCTGGGCATAATATTACAATGCATGGCAATTGTCCACCCAATACCTATGCACAACCCAAAACTGTTGGTTTTGCTAAAACCTTGTTTTTAAAAGGAATGTAGTGCAAGGAGCAGATCTAAGGACACACATATACCTTATACATCTAATGGCTAAAGGCACAATGGGTGAATACATTTTTATTAAACCAGGAGCTCATTTACAGCAGCATGTAAGCCGTTAACTCTCAAAAGAATGCTTAGAAATAACTTTGGCAGGCCCTATAAATCACAGTTTGATGTTACTGTTTAATAGCGCTTTCTCAAAGAGATACCAGGAGGGTGTTTCTGGTGGGAACATCCATACGAATCAAAATGCCTGTGTCTCTTCTCATATCCCATCTCCTTCCAATCTGTACTCCAATGGAATTGTAGCCAAGGTGTTTTGCCCTGGCCCGCTGGTACAGATCCTTGTCTAACAGCTGAGGGAGGGACCAACCACTGGATCCCTCCCCCTACACTCCCACCCCTCCACCACCACCCCTCCACCCGCTGGAAAGGAAGACGTGTGCTAGGCAAACTGCAGAAAAAAAGATATTACAGTCAACAGAAGATGGCCGATAGTCCTGAGTTGCTCGCACTGATTACACAGCACAATAACCACAAGACTGCAGGGCATGCTTTAGCCCCAACAGGCGAACACAATTAGAAGAAACATTAACTTTCTGTTTACTGTAATTTCATATGCACACACCTAATACTTACCACTCTAAACCTTATGCAATCCTCTGCAGCAAGTCTTCCCTTGCCTGCTCCTCACTTCCAAAGGGGCCAGAACGTGGACATGCTAAGCAGGACCCCCTTACCTCACTATCCCCCCTCTATTCTGAGCAAAAGCTAGCTCTGAGGAAGACCCCAACCAACCCGGTGGCCTGAACAGGCCGTTTTTCTAACCCCCTCTTCCTAAAACCAGGCTAATCCTTCTTCTCATTACTATTACCCAAGTCTCAGACCTCCAACTTCAAGTCCTTACCCCTAACGCTCTCACACCCATAACTATTAACTATCGCATCTCCAGAAAACGATAACTATATACAAGCATATATACATTAATGATCCCAGCCCCTCAGGGTCACTATAGCAAAACAAAAGAGGTGATGACCGGAAGGTTAAGAATGAATTTTAAACGCTGGCACTGCTCTGGGCAATCCTCCAGACTATTGCTATTCAGTCTGCTAATCATTACAGAAAGGGGTAAGACCATATGCAAATCAGGCTTAGTCCCACCCAAAAGGGGCAGTCTAGCCCTAACTGCTTGGTCACATCTCTCTCCACGAGGCCACAAGTAACCCCAGATGAGTTTCGACTCTATTGGGCATCATCAGTGAGGTGTAGCTTGGGTCTCTACGCCACCATGAGGACCCTTACATCTTACATTATGATACTCAAGACACTGAAAGTATGTTATGTTATGTTAAAGGTACTTGTATAGCGCACCGTCACCAACAGAATTGGTCCCCAGGCGCTCTGGCGGATCTGCAAACGAGAAGGTTGGCTGGGTTAGTAAGGTGAAGAGGGAGTAGGATAGTGAGAGGAGTGGTGTACTGTTGGCAGCTTCAACTCGCTAGACACCGGGTGCTGAGCTTTGGTGCGAGTATTGGATCGGTGTCAGTCCTCGTGTGCTGTAGGTGAGGCTTATGTGTTGTTGCAGTGTGGTGAAGTGCATGCGGCTTGTTGTGCGAGAGATGGTTGTGTGAGTTTTTTTGAGAGAGATACATATGCAGAGAGTTTGATCTTATATCGGTTAGTGGGTTATATGACATTTAACATGCTAACATTCACAGTTCTGTCTAAGTGTGGCACTTGCTAATCTTCCCAATAGTTATCTCGATGTGGGGCAGGATAATGTTCTCAATTCTAAGTGTGGCACATGGTAACATTCAAGTTCCATCTAGATGTGGCACGTGCTAACATTCAGATTTCTATCTATATGCGATGTAGGCTAAAGTATGCCTCCTGTTTTGATGAACAGATAATACAGGGTAAACAAAGAAAAAATTATGCCAGTTCTATGCCTTAATTAAACAAATCAACACATCTGAAAAAAATCAGCCAATAATCGCAACCATCTATAAATTGAAATGTAGAAAAATGGCTGTGAAAAGCCTACCCCGTGGAGGTAATAATGTGAATTGAAATGTAGTGAAATGGCTGTGAAAAGCCTACCCCGTGGAGGTAATAATTTGAAATGAAATGTAGTGAAATGGCTGTGAAAAGCCTACCCCGTGGAGGTAATAATGTGAAATAAAAGTCCCTAAAACTGGCCGTGGAACAGCCAGACATATGTCTTGAATGGTGATGATATACCTCTTAGCCAAAATTCTAAAGCACCTCTTGTAGACTTGGCCTGCAACAGAGAAAGATGGATTTTCCCTGAATGCTTATATGCACCAGAAATAGCAGGTCTTAACCACTTCCCTACGGTTGAAGCAGACTGTTTTTCAACCTGATGTCTGGGACCATAGGGACCATAGGGTGTGTTTCCTGCAGAAATGTTGAGTTCTACCCATGTACATAAAGATATAGCAACATCTAACGTATGTAGTTTAGCCCCACCTCTGAGTAAGGAGAAGTGAAGAATGACGGAATAAAATATTTTAGAACATTTAAAAAGATGTCCATATCTATGTTCTATCTGAATCGTCATTTTGGAATCTGGCAACTCCCTCACTAGCCCTTCCAGCCCATGCAATTGCAAGACTGCAGATCCACTTTTTACCAGCGTTTTCCTGTGAAGCAGTGAGCTCCTGATTTCCAAGAAACTAGTAACCTGCAGTCGGTACCAGCAACCCATGCTCACTCCCTGGTGTAGTTAAAGTTTAGCTGATCCCTGCGTTCGGACCGCCATTGTGCCTGTCCTTTGTCCAAAATGAGGGGCTATCTTGGAATCAGGAAGCTCCTTCATTGGCCTCTCCAGCACGGGATTGCAAGCCTGAAAATCTGTATTTTACTAGCATTTCCCAGTGAAGCAGTAAGCTCCTTATTGCACCCAGAAGCATGCAGTTATCACCAACAACAACTGCTTACTGCCTGGTGGAGTTAAGAGTCCAGTTGTAGAAGGTCCCTGCATTTGGACCACTACTGTATAGTTATTTTGGACTCAAGCAGCTCTCTCCTTGGCCCTTCCGGCCAATGACGCATCCAGTGAATCACTCTACAGAGGTGTTCCACTTCTTTGAGCTGAAATCAAAGGGCTGCACAGAGAAGGGCAGGTTCTGTTTGACCTGGTAGGGCCTGATAGGTGGTAGGTGCCAGGGCCACCCATTCTGCCCTATTACCCCAACCATCAATTTTTCCTTCCATGCAGAATGTGTACGTCCAGTTTCCTCCATGTGTGTTATCACCAATGTTCCCTCTTATTATTTTGCTCCAAGTGTAAGAAATGGTATGTTTGTTTTTAAAAAAACATTTTTAATTCTTTATTTTCATTTTAAAAAATATAACACAATACATCATATGGATACAGTGAATAAAGTAAAACTCAAATCATTTCGTAGTTATAAATAATACATACATAGCCAAACAACAATAACAATTATCTCAACTATATACATTACAATATATATATACACCTACCTCTTACCCGTAATCCCCCCATTCATCCACACCAATTGATTGGGACTAATATAAATCCATGAATTTCCCCCAAATCTTCTCAAAAGGGGTTTTTGTTTTTCTCTACCATATATCGTTCTCTCCATCTCAGCTAATTTGTACATCTCATCAATCCAATCCTTCAAATCAGGGGACAACCTAGATTTTTCCATCCTCTCAAAATCATTTTCTTTCCACTACCGCTCCCCTAAATAGCCATTTCTTTTGACAGGTGTTCAAGTCATCCAATATCTCATCATCCCCCAAGATCAGAGTTTTAAAGTCATAAACAATCTTCTCACCTAGGACCTCATCTAGTATTTCACAAATATTGACCCTAACATCATGCGCTCTCACACATTCCCATAACATATGTTCTAATGTTCCAATCTGATGTATACATCCCCAACAGTCATTTGTGTCTGAAATACCCCTTTTGTGTAAACACTCCAGGGCCCACTTGACGAGATATTTCACTCAAACTAATCGAGCACAAGTTGACATTCTTGCACATGTTCAACCATTGCTCTGACGAAATATCACATTGGAGTCTTCAACTCCAATCTTCCTTCAACTGGCAATTCTCCTTATATCTAGAAACAATGTTTTTATAGATTTGACTTGCCAATCCACCTTCACCCTTGTTGGCATTAACTGAAAAAACACCAAAATCTAACCCATTGTTAAAATCAATCACTCCTATTGCTTTTTTTAATCGCCTGTAGTCTACAGACGAAAATTTGTCTATGTCCCATTTTGTCTTTACTTCATTCACCGTAAGCCACCTCCCATCTATTTGTTAATCCCCAATCCATTTAATCCCTCCTAAAAAACATTCATGCCAAACCAATGTTTTGCCAAATTCTTTCATGTCTGCATTTGACCAAATGGAAGCATCTGGGCCCTTAAGAGCATTAGCACCCCACAAGTTTAAAAGTTCTTTCCTCTTCTAGCGGATCGTAAAAACTCACTGGTGGGATTCACCTTATTTCCAGGTCTTGACGTTGTTGACAAAAATGCCTTCGGTGCCAATGACCCTACAAAACCAGATTCTGCTGTCGCCCACTCATTTGGTATCTTTTCCAACAATAGAATATAAAATTGAGCCATGAACGCTAAATGATAAGCGTAAAAGTTCGGAACACCCAATTCACCTTTTTCAAGCGGTAATTGTAACTACCAGAGCTTTAGTCTTGAAGGCTTGTTATCCCCAATAAAACTCTGCATGAGCCCATCAAACTCTTTCCAATATTGTGAGCCTATTTTCATTGGTAACATACTAAGCACATAGTTTATCTTAGGTGTTGAATTCATTTTTAAGGCATTCACTTTCCTCCATAAGGATAGGTTTAGTACTTTCCATCTCTCCAGATCTAGTCTTAATCCTTCACTCAATACTTTCAGATTTTCATGTACCATTCCTTCTAACTTTGGGGTTAACCAGATTCCTAAATATCTCATCTTAACCGAGCACCATCTAAAACCCAGAGAAGTAACCCACTGCTTATTACAGGCGACTGTTAATGGCATCATCTGTGACTTTGCCCAATTGACTTTATGTCCCGGACATATATTGAAGTTTGAGAGAATTTTCATCAAAGTGGGCAGTGACTGTTCTAAATCTTTCAAGACCAACAGTAGGTCATCAGTATAAAACCAAAGCTATTGTTCCACACCCCAGCAACTACTGCACTTAACATTCTGTCATGCCTGATCACAATGGCCAATGGTTCTACCGCAATGACAAACAACAGTGGGGATAAAGGGCTCCCCTGCCTAGTTCTTCTTTCTAGTTCAATTTTACCGGTTCTCAACCCATTTGTATTTATGTCAGCAGTTGGCTTTGAGTACAATAACCTAATCCAGGATATAAATCTCTCAACTAGACCTATTTTGTGTAGCACAGCATATAGATAGTCCCAATTCACACGATCAAATGCTTTTTCGCCATCCAAGCACATTACCGCAATATCATTGCATGAGTCTGAGGCTTGTGACATTGTTTGAAGAAGCCTTCGAATGTTGCAAGAATCATGTCTTTTCCGAACGTATACAGATTGATTTTCATGAATCAACGTCGGCAAATAAAGCTTCTAACCTTATGGCCAAAATTTTAGATAAGACTTTGTTATCCGTGTTTATTAAGCTGATTAGACAAGAACTTGATGGTTGAGTCTCACCCTTTCCTTTCTTTTTAAATACTGTTATCATGGCGTGTCTAGTCGTTTGAGGTAATAAAACATCCCTTAGTGATGACATAAACCTATCCTTCATTAGGTTCAGGACAGAACATGGTTGAATCTTGTAGAATTCAGCCAGCAGGCCATCAGGCACAGGAGATTTCCCTGTATTCAGCTTAGTGATTGACTTCCTTATTTCTCAATCGTCAGCTCGTCTTCTAGAATTTTATGTTCCTTCTCCAAACTTTTTGGGATCTCCAAATTCACCATAAAATGTTCAATTTCTCCTGACACTGATTGTTCATTGCGGTATAAGTTCTCTTAGTAATTCTTGAAAATGTTGTTAATGTCTGTGGGTTTAAACATAATTAAACCATCAGGACCCCATATTGAAGTGATAGCCTTTTCTGAATCTATTTTCCTCAATTGATGCGCTAACCAGTGATCACATATATTCACGTTTCTCATCATTTCCCCACTCATCCACTCTCAATCATGGAAATCCACTAGTCTCAGTGTTAAAAATATTATAATAAAAAACCCTATAACCCACTCTCTTAAGTAAATGCTAGGACCAGCTCCAACTTCCGCTTATTATACAAAGCAAACATTCCAAACGATTCTATACTCCAAACTCCTCTCCTAATTATTGAACTCTATCAACATTAGTAAACAATAACGATTTCTTGTCCACATTCCCTATATTTGTACCTAGCTGGTAATTAAGCACAACTAAAAATCCTTTGAACGACATCTATTCCTAGCCTCTACATCTGAACAAATAAAATTCTCAGATAAATATCAACCATATGTTTATATGTCAATAGACAAACGAAACAGGGGATTATTACTCTCAAGAATGACACTCTCATAATCCCATCACTTACCAACATCACTGATGTTAAAAACATTTTAATATATGTTACAATCTAGTGTATGCATTGTAGAGTTAAACCAGCACATTAATATTAGAATTGATTCTATTATCCCAAGGTTAATAGCTTCCACCTGCCATTTGTACTTCCATTTGTACTTGAAATAGTAAACCTATTTGAGTATGTAAATGTGTTATGTTGCATCGTAGGGAAGTTTAATATAAGCAATGAGAATGAAATTAAGACCTGAAGTAACTGTAGGCCAGAACCTAAAGTAATAAAGGCACATCCGTTATGAAATGAAAACACTAGCCCCCCCCCTCCAAGTGGATGTAGCAGATAATTTAACACATATCGTAGACATTTGGATTTGCACGTTTGATACAAAGGACCCTTTATCACATGGTACCTCCCTAATGTATACTAGAAGGCAAATATACTAAACAGACTCAACCAGGGCCTGAAAAACAGTATATAGAACACAATTCTCAATACATTGTGAGCATTTCAGATTGCACCATCTACCTTATCTACCTTACTTGTACTGTCATGATTTACAAATGTTACGAACAAGCTAAAACAGCTTTGCTACAGAATACAAAGTGCACGGTTGCACAAGGGATAGTGTCAGAAGACCTAGTTAGACATTTGGTGTAGACAATATATTGCCATTGATGAATACCGCTTGTGGGTTCAGCA